>NC_079476.1:38474558-39732828 GCF_026230105.1 Diorhabda sublineata
CCTAGGGCAGCTAACCTTAAGCCATATACTGAACTCAAGGACACCCAAATCTACGATTTGCCAGGAAACACGTGAATTGAACTTCGTTTTCTTTTAAAAAAAATACAGTGGCTTTTGGATAAGGTTTTTATTGAAAATGCAGGAGATATTAACGGTGGACTGATACAAGAAATTTTTAAAGACGACGTTTCCTACGCTAATTTCATCGGCGGAAACTTCATCCTAATGCAGGACAATCCGATCCATATACTGCAGGTGCCGCTATGAATTGGCCAGCGCCTAGACCATGGAAGAGCAATTGGAACCTGTTATTAGGACCATAGGAGGGAAAATTAAATATTATTGGGTTAATTTCAAATAAATTGTTCTGAGGAATTTAAACTTGCATTTTCTGTACCATTAATCATAACCCTTTTCATTGAGAGGACGGAACCTGCAGATTTCGACTTGAGTCGATTTTTTTCATCATAAGCGTAGTTGTTATCATTATTAAGAATATCTTTATAGATAAAAAAAACTTTTTCTAATTCCGATTGTTTCAAATGCTCGAATGAAAATATTTATTTTTTTTTCAAAAAAGCTGTTAATAAACAGGAAAATTTAGCGAAGTTCGATCGCTTCAAATACCGAATTAAAAAGTTATTGAAAAACGCCACTCTCCTAAAACAAACAACAATGATACATGAATTAGCAATGGTAACGATTCGTTTCCCATGATTCAATTATTCAAGTCACACCGCATGATATGAAGTCCAGAACGCATCGAAAAGTCGATTGTCGTTAAAAGTTAAGAAGTCAAAAAAAGTGGTCTGCGATCCGCGTTGGATGTGGTCCTCGTAAAACAATCTTCGAACCGCTATCTTAAGTCAGACATCTGCATCTGTTAAGGCCCACAAATCGAGAGAGACGATTCCGAAAAAAAAGAGACCCGAGTTACAGATGCAGATACCTATGTTTGTACCGTTAAATAGTTTTCTCTTTTCTTCAATTTCTTCTTTTTTGTTTTTTATTAGTGGTTCGACGATAGTCGAGGTTTGTTCCATTGTTTTTACTTCTGCAAGGGCTTTATTGGACGCGGACTATTGTTCTTCTGGCGTACGTACGGACTATAAATGAACCTTGCCATTTTTATTTTTATTTTATAAAAATCATCTTCAAAAATTGTGAAGTTACATAAATTATACAAGTGTAGAAAGAAAACATCTAGCTGGAAATACAAATAATTTGATAAAAACATTGGAGAAATTGTCAACGAAAGTACAAAGAACCACGGATTGGATTTTTAGTAAATATTAGAAAATGAGGAAACGAAGAGTCATGGTATTAATTGGATTAACTATGCCCAAAACCAAAACGATAAGAATAATTTTAATAGATATAAATTTATACACGAAATACACACAACGTTTTCTGTACAACTGTGAACTTTAGACGTGGATTAAACCAACTGCAGTGTGCTTCGACTTTTGGTGATGAAGCACCATCTCGAGCTACCAAATTTCGCTGGTTCTTCAAATTCATACTTCGCTACAAGATAAATTTCACGAAGATCGTTCAGAATCAGCTGTTGCGCCAGAAAACTTCGATAAATTGATATTCCAAGATTGTCATATGACAAATCGTGAGATTGTGATATACTTGAATATTAATTCCACTCGTAAACATTCGATGTTGAAAAAATTCAAACGAGGTACTTAGAAATAGGCGACGAATCGTGAATATATGCGTATGGGCCTAAACCTAAACAACAATCGACTGTATGGGTCTTTTAGAACAACGTAGACCAGTTAATTTGTTTGGAGGTACCCCAAATGGAATGGAAAAATCTTTCGACAATTGGTTCAAACGCATGCAAAAGTATATTCATCTTAATGGAGAATATTCTAAACGATAAAGCCATATCCAATTATAAAGATCTTCTTTGATTTGTCCATCTCAAAACTTAAGTAATAACCTTTGACTGACTGTTGTATGTGAAAAATAGTTCTAAAACAAACTCTTTAACATATTATTGTTGACAATGTTATCAATACTTCTAATATAAATTGAAATGGTTTGTTGGCACGTCGCCTATTTGACTGCGTTTGCTCGTAGTTGCTTGAATTCCAAGTCATTTTCCAGAATATAGATCTTGATTATGATAGTTATATCTGAGGAAGCAAATGCAGATGGGTCTAAAACAGTTAGTGTGTGCGAAATTTTATGACCATTTCCATGAATTGCGTGACAAAAAACATGTAGAAAAGTTTTCTTAAACTATGCTTATATGCTATTTTAAGAAAAAATCAAAAATCATAAAACTTCCTACGTTATGAACAGTTTTTTCAATGTTAAAAAAAGCGACGGTTGTCGAGGAAATTTGTTTATGTCTTCCTTCAGGTTTTCATCCACTAATACCTATATTTTTCTTCTTGGAAATATAAACAAAGTTTGATCGAATAGAAGTTATTGATAGGACCAAAATTTGTTTAAAAAATTATACTAATATCCTCCAGTACGAACGTGAAAGAGAATGAAATATAAAACAAAAATCGTTTCATATTTCAATTAAAGATTTATCGTGAAAAATCTGTGTAGCAATTTCCACATCGACTGACGCTACAATATCTGGATACGGAAAGGGAAAGTATCGTATTAAGCTGTACTTTGGATACTAACGTGGAATGCACGACATAGAAATAGACCTCATGAATATGTATCTGCAATACATCGCTCCAATGATGACTCAGCCCCATCTGAATCCTGCAAATAGGCCAGTTAGAAATTTTTTCACACCAAATAACGAAACATATTTTACGTAATTTGAATAATGTTTTATCAAAAAAATTCGCTCCAAATTAATCACTTTACGGAATAAACAAACCTCGTAAATATGAATCTGCTAATAATGTTTTATTTCAAATGCTGCTTAATTAATTGCAACTAAGTTTATTATCTCTAAACCTACATTGATATTTGCAATGTCGCTCGTTTTCATAAATAAATTATCCACTACAAAGACAGAAATTAAACAGTATGTTCATTATAAGTTCATTTCAGCTTTTTTTTTTCTTACAACTTTCATGCATAACCCACTCATTTATGCTTTTATTTAGTAGTGCCGCAATCCTAGGTCAAATCTTGCTATTTTTTTAGCGACATCGCATTTTGCTTTTATTAATTTTCCCTTTAATAGTACCCTATGTTTTTCAATTTCGAATATTCACGCGCAGCTCTTCTTGAGACATAGAGCTCCGGCTCTTATCAACTTTTTGGTATTCTGTCTCATGGTTTCAGGGAATAATGCAGCTGCAGCTGTACCCGCTCACCCCAAATTAAATTTAAAATAAACGAAATAAAAACGAGAAGAGCCGTTTTTGTTTACAAGCTTCACTTCGTTTTCATTCGGCCAAAATCTTCACAACACAACGAAACCACCACAACCCTAGCCCTGCAGAGGAGCTATTCCTATATCAGGGCCTACTAAAATAAACCACATTCCTTACAAAAATCCTCCTTATCCTACCAAACTTTGACTAACGAATCTCTCTATTTCTCTCATTGTTTCAGCGTGTTTGGTTTCCAATTTTGCTGTCTCACTCGTATCATGAATTCCTAGTTTTTTTCGAATATCTTCTTTTTTTTACCCTTATAGTCCCTTCCTAGATTATTTATAACGTTTTCATTTAGTCCAACTCTTATTTTTTTGTTGATATTTCGGCTTTTGTATACGCATGTTATTCAGTTTCTTATCTTTATGCACTTCTTTTCCATATTATTTCTCTCAAATATCCTTCATCCTTGATGCATTTACCGCTGTTTTTTCCTCTATGAAATCCCTCTCTTCATTCTGTTCAGTATGCGATGTTGGTTATCATCTTTGTCTGCCACAAATTCACCATCATCCGTTTGATAATATTGAAGACTGTATAGTTAAGGCCTGTTTCATCACGATCATAATCTGTATTTCTTTAGAGAGTCCCTATTAAGTTTTCATCCTCCAGTATGTACCTCAATCGAACTTTATCAAAGACTTAAGTGAGATCAACAGATTTTTTTATTGCGTCCGCCGTCAATCTCTTCTATCTGACCTTCTGTTCTTCTACCAACGTTGGAAGTATCATCCTTAAGACAAGTCATGTTACTAAATATTGTCGGGACTTATTTTACCCTTTTATCATGTATTTTCATTCATTATCAACCAATAATTCTAATTAAATGATTCCATATTTCATAAAACCACTAAACGAGTTTGTATATTGACTGGCCTATTCGATATCCATACGTGGACTATTGATATGATAGATTGGGGTGAGATTTCCCTGATTTCTACGTCGATCCTCCAAAACAACGACAACAGATTCGCTTTTACTAAAATGCGTATTTTGCGGGATGCGGTATGATGCGGAGGATTTGGTTTTCTGTATGAAATGGAAGAGTCGTGACTGATTACAGCATGTCGAGATTTTCTTTGTATACAAATGTTTAAATGAAGTTAATATTGTTAGAAGGGTAGATGTGAAAATGTAGTTGATTTGAATAGTTTCTGAGAGAGTTGACTTTTTCAGAATAATATTGTTTTTCTGATTGGAGAATTTGCTTAAAATGAAATATATTTGATATTATAAAAGCCGTCATGAAACTTTCTGTGACAATATGCCAACATTTGATCGTGGTTGTTATGAAGATTATACAACTCGTAACGAAAGGTTATGCAAATCGAGAGTTTAAATGTGAAATTGAAAACAAATTCTGTTATTTTATTTAACTAACTTAACCCAACCTAACCAAACTTAATTTTATGAATTACGACTTTTAAAAACTCATTCCTCTATTCTCTAATCCTGGTTCTAGTTTTTTTTTATAGAATGAAGGGCTTGAAGAATCTGGGTTCCAATTTTTTGATATTCCAAGTTTACAAAATGGATTAGGTAGTAAATTCCAGATAATATCTTAATGAATCCATCATAAGTTGTATTATGTAGTCGGACTACCTTTTCGTTTACCTGGAATACTTCCATCTCGAGTGGGCGCATCAATCAATGGATTATAAATCGTCACGAGTTGTACCGCATCCCTTTGTAGTGTGATTCTTCAATTACACATTTCTATTTATTAATTTCGTTCTTGATTTATGTCAACTGTTGGAACATAACTATTCTTTTCAAGTTCTCTAATCCTCGTTCTACTTTTTTTTTCATAGAATGAAGGACTTGAAGAATGTATAAACAATATTTGATAACGTTTTTTCCAATCATTCTTGTTTCGCAAGGAAATATCAATTCAGCAATAAATCTATCAAAAATAGTTATTTTTCTCCAATTATCGTTTATAACTCGTGTACTAATTACTACAATAAATTTATGATTCTAATTTGTAATCAGGGTCATAACAATGTACACTTAAAAGGTAATTTCAAAGTATTTTAAAATTTATGAGAATAACATTAATCAAACACGTGCAGTTGCAGTACAAAAAAATGTCGAGGCTGGCTATACGGTTTATCCATGAAAAATTGTGTTTTATTAAAATGCCACCAAAATTACGATAGCTAACTGATGAAGAACCATCTTCCATAGCTGTCAAACATTGTTCTCATCACCTCCATTTCTTTGTCAATTTTTTCTGAAGAAATAAGATAGTTATAAATGTTTAGTTTTAAAATTAATAATATAGGCTGATCAATTTCTTTTATACGATACTAAATTTTATTTCAAATATTTCAGGAAATGTGCATTATTAAAAGAGAAGAAGGAAGAAGACATAAAATTTCATTTCGGTCAATTATCATCATTTATGTTGCATTTTTAATATTCTTTCTTGTCAACTGTATTCCCTTCCATCAATTATTCTCTTTGCTATTTCTTCTTCGATTTTCTTACATTGTTTATATCTTTCCTTATTTTTCTGTTACATTTTGTTTATTATTGTCATTTCTCACATTTAATACCTTTTTTTATTCTATCCTTCCTTGACAATTATTGTCATTTCTGTTGCATTTTTCATATTATTTCTTGTCCATTCTTTCTTGTCAATAATTGTCATTTCTATTCATTATTGACATCATTTTCAGTTAATTCTTTTCATTTTAGTCAATAATCATTATATCTGTTGCATTTTTAATATTCTTTCTTGTCAACTGTATTACCTTTCATCAATTATTCTTTTTTTCGTTTCTTCTTCGATCTTCTTACATTGTTAATATCTTTCCTTATTTTTATGTTACATTTTGTTTATTATTGTCATTTCTCATGTTTAATATTCTTTTTTTTATTCTATCCATCCTTGACAATTATTGTCATTTCTGTTGCATTTTTCATATTATTTCTTGTCAATAATTGTCATTTCTATTCATTATTGAACATCATTTTCAGTTAATTCTTTTCATTTTAGTCAATAATCATTATATCTGTTACATTTTGTTTATTATTGTCATTTCTCATGTTTAATATTCTTTTGTTTATTCTATCCCTCCTTGACAATTATTGTCATTTCTGTTGCATTTTTCATATTATTTCTTGTCCATTCTTTCTTGTCAATAATTGTCATTTCTATTCATTATTGACATCATTTTCAGTTAATTCTTTTCATTTTAGTCAATAATCATTATATCTGTTGCATTTTTAATATTCTTTCTTGTCAACTGTATTACCTTTCATCAATTATTCTTTTTTTCGTTTCTTCTTCGATCTTCTTACATTGTTAATATCTTTCCTTATTTTTATGTTACATTTTGTTTATTATTGTCATTTCTCATGTTTAATATTCTTTTTTTTATTCTATCCATCCTTGACAATTATTGTCATTTCTGTTGCATTTTTCATATTATTTCTTGTCAATAATTGTCATTTCTATTCATTATTGAACATCATTTTCAGTTAATTCTTTTCATTTTAGTCAATAATCATTATATCTGTTACATTTTGTTTATTATTGTCATTTCTCATGTTTAATATTCTTTTGTTTATTCTATCCCTCCTTGACAATTATTGTCATTTCTGTTGCATTTTTCATATTATTTCTTGTCCATTCTTTCTTGTCAATAATTGTCATTTCTATTCATTATTGACATCATTTTCAGTTAATTCTTTTCATTTTAGTCAATAATCATTATATCTGTTACATTTTGTTTATTATTGTCATTTCTCATGTTTAATATTCTTTTGTTTATTCTATCCCTCCTTGACAATTATTGTCATTTCTGTTGCATTTTTCATATTATTTCTTGTCCATTCTTTCTTGTCAATAATTGTCATTTCTATTCATTATTGACATCATTTTCAGTTAATTCTTTTCATTTTAGTCAATAATCATTATATCTGTTACATTTTGTTTATTATTGTCATTTCTCATGTTTAATATTCTTTTGTTTATTCTATCCCTCCTTGACAATTATTGTCATTTCTGTTGCATTTTTCATATTATTTCTTGTCCATTCTTTCTTGTCAATAATTGTCATTTCTATTCATTATTGACATCATTTTCAGTTAATTCTTTTCATTTTAGTCAATAATCATTATATCTGTTACATTTTGTTTATTATTGTCATTTCTCATGTTTAATATTCTTTTGTTTATTCTATCCCTCCTTGACAATTATTGTCATTTCTGTTGCATTTTTCATATTATTTCTTGTCCATTCTTTCTTGTCAATAATTGTCATTTCTATTCATTATTGACATCATTTTCAGTTAATTCTTTTCATTTTAGTCAATAATCATTATATCTGTTGCATCTTTAATATTCATTTTTGTTAACTCTATTCCCTTTTGTCAATTATTATAATCGCCTCACATTTTTATTATCCTTTCTTATTTTTCTGTTACACTTTGTCAATTATTGTCATTTCTTATACATATTTAATATTTTTTCTTGTCTTTTTTATTCCTTTCGCAATAAAATTTTGAATACATACTTTTTGTTAAGTATTTTCGCATCTTTGCAGCCTTGCTTATTTCGTTCTTCCTTTTTGTGATTTACTTTCATTTCTGATGCATATTTAATTTTTTTTATTGTTATTCCATTTTGTAAATTGTGGTTTCAATATAATATCAATACGCTTCTTAGTTCGTCATATTTGTCAATTTTTGGTTTTACCATTTCATCTCCAATATTATTACTATTGTGATTTCGATTTAATTTATTCATATTTTTTTCTCTATATCGTTTTTAGTTTATTCTTTTTCATTTATTGTCATATTTTGTGAATTACTGGTATCTCCACGTCTTCTTCAATACCATTTTTGGTCAATTATTTTTATTCCCATTCAATCTTCAATATCCTTTATTGTTTATTCTATTCCCTCTTGTCAATTATTGTCTTATCCACTTAAATATCATTTTTAGTGTATTTTTTTCTTTTAGTCAATTATTGGTATTTCTGTTGCATCTTTAGTATCCTTTTCAGTTAATTCTTCTTACTTCTGATGATAATTGTCATTTCTATTTCTTTTTCGATATCATTTTGAGTTTTTTTTTTCTAAACAGAATGAAGAATAACCTACAGCCTATTGTGAAACAATGGTACCATTGAAACAGACGAGAAGAAAGTAAATAACAGAAAGGTGAAAAAATTAATTATTTCAAACCTTTACTATGTACAAATTTGCGAAACCTTTACAAGTGAAACTATATAAAGAATGTCGTCCAGCATACGAAGAGGAGAAAGCAACAGGATAAGATGGAATTGTAGAGATTCGATAATTACCTCAGGATAAAGGAAGTATATCAAAACAAAATTAGTTACATTGAAGCTAGAAAAGCAAATGATTGTTGGTAATTGGATAACTGTTTGAAATAATACCATTCGTACATTAACTTTCTTAGTACGTAGAGTAAACAGTTACCACAATTAAGGAACTAGAAATAGCTACAAAGTATTGCCATGCTGAGGAGTTAAAGTTAAAATAGACAAATGGGCCAAAGAAGAACGATTTTAATAAGAGTTCTACGTTTATGTACATAAAATGACAATATTTTCAAACTGGTGGAATTATAAAAAAAATTGAAAGTAAAGAAATACTTTTTGGTTGTCAATGAGACTAAAACAAAATAAATGAAATTACCACCATCTAAACAAAGAAAATAAACTGAAGATGAGAAGAGAGATAATAAAACATTCAACGAAGTGATAAGGTTGAAATATTTCGTTTACATCCTGGAAATAATTTACCAGTTTACCAAAATTTTTTTAAAATCAAATTGGTTGCAAAGAAATCTATGGAACAGTCATCAAACCAACAATATAGCAGTAGACCAATGAAAGTTGGATTTTATGCAAGTAGACTACGAAAAAAATTAGAGTATTTGAAAGAAAAGTGAGAGGAAATATAATGAAATTGATAAAGTCGCGAATGACAATGTGCAATGGATGATGGAATATAGAATACCCTTGAAAGGTTGATATGGATGGACCAAATGATGATAGACAGAAAGATGATGGAAGCAAAAGTATGGAGAGGTGTTATCAACACCAGAATATCGTGGAGACCAAGGGTACACCTCGGACTGTAGTTTTGCTATCCGGTAAGTATATTTTCACTTTTTATTAGGATATTTTTCTACATTGTCCTTATTTCTTAGTTTATTATGAAAAGTAATGTGGCGTAAACGAGGTAAGCGCGTAAATGGTTGCTTTTCTCGTAAACTTGATTATAAAATTTATGGGAAATATATCAGTAAGAATCATTTTGCATAGATGTCACCTATGTTGCATGCAACAATGAAACATTTGAAGAAAAGACGTGGAATTAAATCAAAATCGTATGGTAGAAATAGTGCGATTTCAAATTGAAAAACGTCTTGTCGAAATGGAAAAGTATGGATTTGGATTATCTAGAAAAGGAGAATGAAGAATTGGTTGGGTAGTTCGTGAAGAGTAGGAACTCCTTTCAAAGACTGTATCTCTGGTAAATATCGATTCTTAAGGTTTTGTAAACACAATTTGTCTTTGGAAAATCCGTATAATGTTGAAGTATCTAGTAAACAAATTCGCAATCCGTTTACTACGAAGGACTACAAAACAAACCTAAAACTATATTGAACTTGGACGAGATTAGTTTCTGTACTGATCCGTTGAACACAAACATAGATGGTGGTATAAATTTGTCGTGAGGTGGGTGGATGGTATACGTAATAAGAGATCAAGAATAAAACAGTTTAAGAATGTGAAAACGTCCGGTGAAAAATGGTCTGCACTCACCCGACAGCACTTTAATATAACTTAAGTCACAACCCAATAAGGGCTATTGTTCAAATGATACATTCAACAGCGTTGTATTTGTGGTGTAAGAGAGATAATTATCTGTAGTTTTTGCATTTTGAAAAATCGTGTATTTCGTTACCATAGTATAGACAATAATAAATCTTTTGGGTCGCGGTGTATACGAGACCCCAAATCCATAGTATTTTTGAATAGAATATGTTGACATATGATTTATTTCAAGGAGACAAATGATGAAATCATTCTTATATAATTGATACGAACTTTCTAGATGATGAAATAAATGATCCAGTAATTGTGAGATCATTTCATTTCGATGCATGAGGCTCTAATAAAATGAACACGAGGTGATGACGAGGAAGGGTTAACGAGGATTAAACGATTATAGAGCGATACGGACCATTTGTCATGCTGTCTGCATTTCTCCCAATAACTCGGGGAAGTATTTTGAAGTCCTTCCTATCGCAACTCGAATGCGTCACATCTAAATTAAATACGGAAATAGATTGAACGAACTAATATACAGAAGAGCTTCGAAAAATTCTTAATAAAGAAAGTAGAGGCTTTACTGTAATAAACAGATAATTAATAGAATAGCAACTGAATCAATTTTGAAAGAAATGGATGGAACATACGAAAAACTAATGGTCGAATAGAATTTTACTTATTTTCCTTTTATGTAGGAACTTCTTTGAAATGTACAGAATTATTTGGAGTTGTAAACATTATAGAAAAGAGAAAATTATTTCGGACCAGGTGCTAACTCATAACTTATGACCAATTTCTGTTAGATACAATCCAATCTAATATTCGCGAGTTCAATTTGGGAATGATTTAGGAGCAGAATAATTATTATCACATCTACCTAGTAGACATTCTAATTCAACATTAAAAAGTTTACTGGACCTGTAAATGGTGATATTATATACACTGGCAAGCTAAAAATTGAGGTCACCTTTTCATGTTCTTTGAAATTTTACGTTTTCAGACAGTATTTGCAAAGTGTACATAATTGAATGTGTTTTTGTAAGTTGAATGTGATACTCTATACTAAAGAAAAATGCATTTTTTGGAGTTTACTCCTTAAGAATCGATTTGCATATATAAGGGGCCCGGTATGAGAAAAATGTGAGGAGTAAAATCTATCGATGAATGACCTCGTTACGTTTTTGGTGCACACCCTATGATGCGCAACTTTCTAATTTGCCAGTGTCAACATACTTAAATTGCTGTTTTTATTATAAATATCAATAATTAATATTGTTATTGTGAAGTTTTAATTTTTATCATTGTGTTCCGCTAAAGTGAACTGAAAGTATTTTCAAATAACTATGGCAGAAAGATGTGTAGATGATATTGCCGGAACATCTAACAAACACGTGGTTGCAAGGTACGTTATAATTCATGTATTATATGTATGAGCATGTGCAATTTGTATTTATCAAATATTTTAATAATTATCGATGTAGTTCATATAAATATATATTTGAAAACAACACAAAAAATTAGATAAATAACCCATTATGAATTATCGAGCGCATCCACATAAAATAGAAAATTTCCAACCTAACCAAAAATTAATTTTTTTGTCGATGTCTATAAATTCTTCCACGTTATTATGATTTATTTTATAAATAATTTTTAAATATTAACAACTGTAGTCAATAATTCGATAATATTATCAGAAAAATCGACAATATTTTTTCATTATAATAATGTTTTTATATAATTTTCTTTGGAAAAGTTATTTTTTAGCTTATTTAAATAATTTTCATGTACTATTTATTATTGTATGTAAAAGATTTAGTGACATAATTATCTTTTTATAACCATTTTTGTTAATTATTAAGATAATATTATATTTTAAATAAAAAATTAATTATAATAATTTAAAAAAAATTTTATAAAAACCTTTTTTTATCAATTTTCTTAAAGTCGGTTAAAATTTTTATAATTATGCATTTATAAATTTTCTAATTTTTTTTATATTTTTTGACTAGGAAAAAATCTAAACCTCCAAAAACTCCAGCCGAGAGACAGCGAGCTTACAGATTAAAAAAAAATGAATGAAGGAAGCCCAAAATATTCTGGCAATCAACCAATTTTTTTAAGTTGAATAAACTCTTTTTGCGTCTGGTTAGACTATCGAAATTAAGGAGTAAACTCCAGTCGTGTGTCGGAGCTGACACACACAATTTTTTTTCCTTGGATTTAATGATTTATTCTAAAAAAGTAACAAATTAACATTTTGGGCGAAATTTAACATGGAACACTCAAAACGCAACAGTATGTAAATGAATACAGAACGAACAAATTTGAGATGGCGCCGTTTAAAAAGAAATTTTGACGGTAGATGTGTCAAAAATAAGTCATAACCATAAAATTCGTGTCAACACATAAAAGGCTGAATAATTTTGTAGACTCGTATCTATAAACCCAAACTATAACCAAAACTTACTTCTAAACATTGAAATCATTGTAGTCCTACGAAAAGTAAGGCTAGATTTTTTTGCTACAACGATGATTTAATTTTGTAATAATATATGTCGATGCTTATTACTGAATTTTCCCAAAAATCAGTGTCTACCCATTCTCTCATTAATTTCATCCGTATCCGTATCTAATCCCACTGATGACGCAGCTGAAACGTAACCAGTGAAAGAGAACTCTGCTTGGTGATTGGCAGAGTAATGATAGGCTCTGAACAAAAGCATGTCGACAGACAACCGAGAAAGCCTATTCGTTTACTGCAAACTCAAACAATTGATTAACTGTTTCCGGAACAAAAAGGCATTAATCACTAATGTCGCGGTGTGTCTTGAATGGAGCGCTGATGTCGAGTCTTGTGCTGTCTCTCGATTATTTATATCATGATACTCAGAAGTGTTGTTTGGTTTCCAATGAGCTTTTGTTATTGTTCAATTTTAGAATTTTTTTTTTCATTGTTTGTATACATAATGCCATATAAAATATTGAAAGAAAACGTCATTTTCTTCAGAAAAACCTTGAATTTCTATCATTTTTTATTAAATTATGAAACGTAAAAAGTTTTAATTTGAAAATATACCATCTACTATTATCAAATTGGAAAATATGCAATTCCGCTTCATAATTAAAACTGAAATATTAAAAGGTCCAAAATGTAATCCCACCACATTACTTTCTTCCTCTTAGGCAGTGGCTAAGAACAACATTTCAATGTTGAATAATGTCAGTTTGCACTGTCCACTTTGATTATTAAATAATCTTACAAAATATGAAGAGAAAGCAATTAAGCCAAGTTTTAACATTACTATATTTAATCAATTCAAAATCTAATGAAATAATTGTTAAAAATGATGATAATCAAACCAGCAACTCAAAAAAGAAAATCTAACACAAGAAATAAAATCCATAAGCTCCGCTATATGCTATTTTATAGAAATTTTCCCATCTTTGGTTTCCAATTTTTTCATCGAAACACAGTATTTGAAGTACAGTGCATCGTATTTCATGGTTTCAATCCAATGTCCAGTAAGACCTTGGTAAAACCATTTTTTAGACTTGGCTGAATATTTGTAATTATATATTTGAAAATACCATATTATATGCATAATAAAAGCTCCCAGTAGTACTTAGAAACTGTAGAGGACACAACTTCTCTGGATTCAACCCAACGTTCAGCAAGCTCTTTGGATTTGATGCATTTTCAACATCTTTGGAGTCACATTTTTACCCAAACAAGAATTTCGCCATGGATCTGAATAAATAGTAATCTGACGGTACAAGGTCCGTGTTAAATGGTGGATGTGGTAAGATCTCAAAACTAAGTTTTTGAGACGTAGAAATTTTCACATATGACAACCGATATTACTTGTGACACCCCCTATGTACTATGGAAAAGAAAAAATTACAAACAGAGGAAGATACATGGGAATTAAATTGAGACTGAGTATTCGCAATTATATATTTGTAGATACTAGATTATATTCATAAAATGTAGAGAAAACAACTTCTCTGGGTGCAATACAACGTTTGGCAATCTCTTTGAGACCTTAGTAACTTTGGATTTGATGCATTTTCAACATCTCTGGAGTACATTTTTACCCAAACAAGAATTTCGCCATGGATCCAAATAAATAGACAATCTGATGGTACGAGGTCCGTGCTAAATGGTGGATGTGGTAAAAGCTCAATACCGACATTACTCATGCAACACTTTATGTACTATGGAAAAGAAAAAATGGCAGACAAAGAAAAATACATGGGAATTAAATTGAGGCTGAGTATTTGCAATCATATATTTGAAGATACTAGTAAACAACTTCTCTGGATTCAACCCAACGTTCGGCAAGCTCTTTGAGACCTTGGTAAAACCATTTTATTTATTTAATTATATAGAATTAAAATAGAAGATCAGTATTTGTAGTTATATATTTGAAGATACCATATTATATGCATAATAAAAGGTCTCAGTAATATTGAGATGAAATTAAACCAAGAAAAAATGCTTCAGAGCGTAATGATTGAATTGAAAAGCATTTACATCATATCAAATTGACATATTCAAAGATCCAGTATAAGCAAGTTGGTTCTGAAATTACAATTTAATATAGCAATCAAGTAAATTAAAAAAAAAAAAACTATAATTCATCACCGTATAAAGTACATCAAAGTCATGAGGATTTTAAAACCAAGCGATTTGTGCTATTTTGAAAATACTTGTTAAAACTTCGTATACATTAATAATGCTAAAACGAACGAAAGCAATTCAATTATCTTCAAATACGTACGACCAGCTCGTAATGCGATAGTCCAGTGAATAATACGAAATATGCTTGTACAAACCACAGCATTCGAGCTGCGTCGTTTTCGGATTCAAATTTAAAGGTCAAAGAGTAATCACAAAATCAAAAAAGTTGGTTCAAAAATTGATAAACTGAGAGGAATTAAGTGGTTGGTATATGGTATGTGAAATTAAATTATGGTTTGAAATTTTATTAAAGAGAGAATGAAGTTGATAAATTTATCTATTACTCTTGATAAAACGGAAGCTTAGGTGGACATTTTTTCTAGTATATGATAAAACTACCTGTTTAATAAGTAGTATTAAAACATGAGACTTGAGCAGATTAGATCTGTAAATTTGTATGTACAATCAAACTAAAAAATATCTTCTGTACTGGATGTCGTTTCCATCATCAAAATCCTTATAAAGATGATCTAGAAGAAAATATTTTATAATGTTTATAATGCTATGCGGAATAATTTGGAAAATCAATAATTGTTTTGTAAAGAAAATTTTTATCTTTATCGTCTTATTATGACACAAGTTTTTCCTTGAGATTTCCATTTGCTTTTATATCTTGCAAGCGGAGAAATAAAAAATGGACACAAATGTTATCAAAAGGAAAACGAGAAGTGATGAATGACATTATACATAAAAATGTTTCGAATACCATGTCAAATAACATACCAATATCACACGATGATATGCCTATTAGAAAGCAAATGAAAAAAGTTTTCATTCACTCCACAGAATCTTCTTGAAAGACTAGTCTACATATTATAAGAAAGTTGGCAGAGCAAATCTTAGGATAACAGATTCAATATAACTGGCAACTATAAATCAAGCCAAGAACTGTTAGGAGCTAACCTTTCCACCTCATTCTACCAGGTTTTGTACTAACTAACATGAATTTTTTGTCTGATCCATTACTTTAGAAGAAATAAGAAAGTAGCCGCGATATTATCTTCCAAATTTATTTCAAATTTGCGTGTTTTGTCGCTTTAACGGATGGTCTTCCATTATAATCGACCTTTATCGACAGGTCTATGAATGTATGCAAACAAAATGAAAATCGAAATAACAATAAAATAACACAGACTGTGTGTAGCCTGAATTGAGATATTAAATTAATTTCGCAAGCATAACTTTATGTTTAGAATGATCAGTTCCCCCCAGCATTTGTCTATAAAAGCACTTTTAATTGCGGTAACGATATGTTACTCCTCAGTGTCGGCCGTCGTTTATTACACACGACAAATCATTTCAATTGAGAATTATAATATACAGTCTTCCATGGGGCACTTTCTATTTTTAAATTCAAATGAAAATTGTGTGTGTTACCATCTAAAAGTTCTACGGGTGACGCGTATCTCTAGCGCATGAATCAGGATTAATTTGACCATTGCCATGGGTTATGTAGTATGAAAAAAAAACCCTTCAAGAAAAATTACAACAAGTTCAAATCACTGAATCTAGATGGTCATTTCCCATAGACGCGACTATAACCTCGAACCGATCGTGAATTAGATTCAATGTGACATTTTATGAGTGTCCATAGTAGCCAATCCATGTCAAAACAACTTATTAATCATCAACATTTTGAAAGAAATATGAACGGCAAGCCGAATGCGTTATACACGATTTTGTTCACCAATACAACTTCGACAATTTTTTTTGTTGACTCGCCCATGGACTCAAATGAACAAGGTTTAGTTACCAACTCCTCCAGGTGCTATTCGGCGAAAACACGTCGCACGCCGACTGGCCAAATAGTGGAAAAAATTCATTCATTCATATTGGATAAACATAAAAACCTGGGTTTGGTCTCTTTCAAAGAAATACATCAAGTTAAATTAATTTTATAGATAAAAATTTTCGCGATAGATTCCGAAGCAAGTTACAACAAGTTTCTGGATCTTAATACATGGAGAATTTTGTAGATAATCAAACTAGATATTCAAAGTAAAAATTTGTTCTATTTGAAAATATACATGACGATTTCCAATTCAAAGGAATTAGATTGACAGTTCCTTAGCTGCATTACTGATTTCCAGGTGCTTTTTGTTTGATCCAGGTCTCATGTTCGTAATAAAAGGATCCAAAGTTTCAAGTAGCTTATGGAACACGTTTTCGTTGGTAAAATATACCAGACATTTACCGCGAGTTTCTGATCTTTGTGAGAATTAGCTTCTGAACTATTTCAGCATCATGCACCGTGGATGGCACGTCCTACCATGGATAGTTCTCAATAGCCATCTCTGTTGTTTCATTTTTGTTCAACCTCCTAGTATTTTCCTACATAATCTCAGAATGGGTAGCCATAGTTTTCACTTGTACAAGTTTCAAGATCGATTCAATTTCTTTTAATTTCTTTTCATTGAGTAAAGTATGGAAATGTAGATGGTTTGAACGTGTTGAGTCAAGGTGACCATATGGGCAATGAAAAGAAAAATGATATGGTCGAACAAGCTGTTTCAATAACATTCGCTGGACCGTCAACAGAAGAGGTTATATTAGAAAGATTGGAAGGTAATTAAAATTGTTCACAGAGCTTAATAGACATCGAGGTCAATAAAGATGTGGCACCCATTGGTACAAGAGTATAAGAAATTTTTTAGTCTCAAAGCTGAGAAACTTTTTGAAAATTAGGCTGGAGAATGTAAGCTAGGACCACAATATACTTGAAAATGTTGTAGAAATCTATCTATAAATTGAATTTCGAGTGATTTGTATATTATTTTCGAACAAAAGAACTTGGGAAACTATAACAAGAGGAAATCTGCTGAATGTATTAACCTCTAAGTAAGAACAGGAATTCTCTCGGGGTACTATCAACTCAACAAACACCTGAAGACCTAGCTAGACCTAGCAGATAATGCGGCATGCAGGTTTTGTTGCACCTCTAATCTTTCGAAGTGTGAAATATTAAGGAACTCCAGAGTAATACATCTGGGAGCGTATGAAATAGAAGACGAAGATATCTGGTAATTAAAGTTATCCCACCTTTTAAAATGAATGGGATTGATGGATCAGCTGTAAACACTGGGTTCCAGAGTATTACAGCAAGAAAGGGAGACACAAATTCAATCCCAATTATATCAAATTCTATGAAAAATATAACGAATAATAGAGGAATCATACTGATATCATTGTAGTACAAAAGTTAGAGGTATTAGGGGACATTATGAGACTGAGACTCTATTGATTCATATATTAAGGTAAAAGTCTGTTAAAAACACATTTTTTTGTACTAAAAAACTTTTTCAGGTGAATTAAAGCACTCTCGAAACCATATAAATGGCACACAAAATTTCAATATTCATTATTCAATTTAAATGTTCCTCTTTGTACTTACATTCCGCCATATTTCTCTTATTGGCGTTATGGTTATTCGATGGCTTTTTTTTATGTTAGTGAGAAATATTATGTATGGTAAAACGTTAATTAATAATATACAAAAAGGCAGTCGGTTCCAACTTTTTGATAAAGCTTTGGTTAATTATTAAAATTAACAAAAAATGAATTTAGTGAAATTAAAATAAAGAGAAAAACTTTGATATGCGTTCAAATAACATTACACTAGGAATGTAAACTGAAATGCCATTATTGAGTTTAGCATAACGTTCATTTAGTAACGGAATCAGTTCCGGCTGTAAATGAAATTGGTCACACAGTGCCTAACAGAGTCGGACTATAAACAAATATCTAATCTTAACACAATCAATGTTGTCTGTAATTATCGCTTATAATGCTGAAAGGAAAGAACTGAGAACGTCAGAAGATTGTGCAAAATAGAAGACGTCAACGAATGGGTTCTATCAAAAAAGAAATTGAGCACATATCCTTGAAGCAGGATAAGAGGCAAGGATGTCGAAGATAAAACAGGCAACTACGCCTAATACACGAAAAACAAAAAGACTGGGAAGTAGCATTGTCATTTTTAGCATTTTTTACGTCGTTGAAAGTTTATGAGAAAATACTAGATAAAAAATTTAGATAAAAAGTGATGATGATGCACAAAATGGATTCTTCAAAGGTAAAATTGTACAAGATTTCTTATTAACCATCAAACAACTTATAAATGAAGCTGTCCGCTGAGATACAGATACATTATTTGGATTTATCAATATGGAGATAGCTTTTGAGAGAGTAGGTCCAGAGGACAAAAATATGGAAAAGTCTAGAAATGAAAAAAATAAATGCTGACTTACGAAATGCAGCCATGAACTCATATAAACAAAATACCAACCATATTATTAGTGAAAACGTAATTTCAGAGGCTTTTCTGATCACAGAAAAAATAAGACAAAGTGGTGGTTTAAGGCTATTACTGCTCAACATGTTTTTAGATAAATATCTGCTCAAACAACTCAAAGGAAATGTGTGTTTGATACAAAAAACTGCGTGAAATTATCTGGAAGAACATTGCAGAAAACAACAAAGATCCACATAAAAAATTTGACTGAAGCAAACTAAAGCTGCTTGATATGAGAATAAATGTAGAAAATAGTGTAGTAATTTCACTCAGAAATAGAAAATACAGGCAATGAATATGCAAAGATTGTCAAGAAAATTGAAAATGCTTCAAACAACTGCAAAAGCAATTAACAGACAAATATTAACTAACAACAATTCTTACTAATAGATAAAAAAATAATTCTACGAAAGCTGCACAGATGGAATATTTAAGACTTGTGAAAGTTGTGGAATTCATGGAGCAAAAACAGTTGAGTTGAGTTGCAAATTAATAATATATTCAACAACGAATATAAAATGATGGTTATTATTCACTAGAATGAAAAATACCGAGCGAATAATATCCATTATTTGCAAGTAGAACACTATACTTTTTCCACAACTACACAAAGAAAGAATCGCATGCAATCTAATGTTTTAATTCAACTACATAGAGATTTTTATCATTTTCATCATGAACACGATTTTTCATGTATCACCTTCTCTCACATGTTTATGTATTGGTCCTTCTTTTAAGCCCATTGATGTTTATCTTTGGTTAGTCTTAGGGCCTAAGTTATTCCTGCTAGCTGCTTTATATCATGGTCCCATCTTACTTTAGGTCTTCTTCTGGGTCTTGTTAGTTACACTATTTATAACTCAAGAAGATTGCTTTTCAATCACAAGAACAACAGCTCCGTTTGCAATCCGAAATCTTCGATCACATTTCAGAAATCAAAAAGTAGATAGTTTTGGATGGATTATGTAAAAAAGGACTGATTTGAATCGAACAGCGTTTCGATACAATTACTAACTTCGAGTTGGAGGCCCGTGGAGGCTGTTTGCGAATATTGTAGCGCATTGAAGTTTTCCGGAGTCACTTTTGGCAAGATAATTTAATAAAAATAAAGAAATTTTCTTAACCATAACCCAAAGAATTTGATGGTTTTTATGATGATAATTCTTATTGTTGTCCGAGTCCCATCCTGCAAAGGCATCCTTTAAAAATACGCGGTATCGCTTTATTTAGTCACAACCCAACTTTAAAAAATTAAAATTCATTTGGGATTTTAAATGAGGAACTTCTATACCACATTATTAATTTTCTTTATGGGTTTCTTTCTAATTGCGGATATATAAAAAAGCTATTGAACGTTAATAATAATTTATCGGCATTTGCATTTCATTACTTGATATATAAATAGAAGTTTTTAACCACGTTCCTACTTTTATTTCTATAAAATATAATTGAAACAGTGTTGAAACAAATTTATTTAGATTTCTAAGGAAGATTAAATCAATTTTAATTCGATAAATCATACAAAAATAAACGATCGTTACCCAATATTTTAATTTAGTATTTGAAATTGGTTATAGCTTCGGTAAACGTGTTAAATTTGAAATTTTCTACAGGAAACCTATAGAAATATTAAAATATTTTGTTGGAAGGATGGAGAAGTGGGTTAGATTTGAGAATTTCATGATATTAAAAATTTTATTTTCATATACAAACATCTGAAAATGTATCAAGAGAACAAATCTCATTTATTGATAGTCGTTTCTCAATTAAAACTGTTTTATAACATGAAATGAAGCACGTCAGTTAACGTGTTAAGTAGAGAATTTTTAGTTTCCAAAAGAAATCTAAGGACATATTACAATATTTTGTTGGAGAAATGTATGAGTGATGTGAATTTGAGGATTTCACAATATTTTAAATTTTATTTTCATAAACTAGCATCTGAAAATGTGCTAAAACTAATGAAATTTATTTATTGATCACAAAAAGACAACGAATGTTGACAGTTTCATCAATAATTAATTAATATACTACTGAACTTGTGTTACCAATATTTCATTTAAGTATTTGTAATGGTTATAGCTTCAGTTAACGTGTTAAACTTGAAGTTTTAAATTTCCAAAGGAAACCTATAGAAATATCACAATATTTTGTTAAAGGGATGGATAAGTTAGTTAAATTTGAGGATTTCATAAAATTTTTAATTTCAGTTTAATATACAAACATCTGAAAATATTTTTAAAGAAAATTCATTCATTGATTACGAAAACTCAAATAATGCCGTTTTTCCACTTTTAAACTGTATTATAATATGAAAATGGTTGAAGCACGTCAGTTAACATGTTAAATAGAGAATTTTTAGTTTCCAAAAAAAATCTAAGGATATATTACAATATTATGTTGGAGAAATGTATGAGTGATGTGAATTTGAGGATTTCACAATATTTTAAATTTTATTTTCATAAACTAGTACCTGAAAATGTGCTAAAACTAATGTAATTTATTTATTGGTTACAAAAAGGCAAATAATATTGTCGTTTTTTCAATAATAAGTGAATATACTACTGAGTCTTGTCTTATATGTTCATTGAATTTGATTTGTCGTCATTTTAAAATAAAATTTACGAGTTAATATCTATAGAAAAACTTTTTTGTACAACCGCAACTACAATTACACACAACCGCGTTGAAAATATTAATAAAACAAGTGAAATAATTTTTTTTACAATGATTACTCTTGAACATTGATATTAACTGTTAACAATAACAGATTTTGGAAGAACCAAAGACAAAATTTGGACCGGATCGCAATTTAAATGACAGTGTCTTTTTTATTATATTATATATTATAACAAGCATTTGTTAGTACCCAATGTTTGTCTTTCAAAACAACCTTATGATTAATTGTATGATGCCATTCCAAATTTGCCTATTTTGTTATCAAAATAGGGCAATTATACAAAAACCACTGTATGACATTTGTGTTAAAAGTTCATATTTTTCGTTAAAATGTTCAATTCGCTCCACAAACTTTTTCATTCCAAATATAAAACATCCCCTTGTCGCGAATCAAAGAAACCAATCAAAAATTGCTTGAATCGTGCTACGAGTTTCTTCCTAATCCAGCGTATTCTACAGATCTGTCCCCAAGCAACTTTTATCTATTCTAAAATCTCAAACAGATGCTCACTGGATAGACATTTCGCGCTGATGTACAAGTTTTCCCCGAAACTGAACTGAACTTCAACGTAGAATACATTTCATACGATTTTTCCGTCTTATTGATTTTTTTATTATCAAATCTCATTGAACGTAAACATAACTCCAACAAAATTTATTATCATGTCAATCGTTGAACAATTTGTGACATATCAACCCCGACTAACATCCCGATCTACGGAAACAATGCGAGGTTTGTAATAGAACAATGAAGTGCCCATCGCAAACATAACTTTGTGTATTCAGGCCACTCATCAAGTTCATGGTGTGGTCTTGTACATTTATCTGTCTTTCTTTTATCATTGGCGGATAGAATCAGCCTCTAAAGGGTTGAAATTAATTGTTTCCCTCACATAGCAACTTTTTCAATCGTTAGATGAACAAATTAGTAACTTTGAGGTTGAGACATTTTTTATAAAGGGTTTTTTCCTATCTTCTGCAAATAAATATACCGCTGATATGCTCAGTTTGATCCTCAAAGGGTCCTTGCATCAAAAATTGGTATTCCTAACTCGGACTGTCTTTCTCCCTTCCGTTCCTATTCGTATAACACCCCCTATCTTTACAAAACTTTGGGCCTTTTGTTCCCTATGCTTTTGTTTATAGTTTTCCCTTCTTTCTTGCTAAGTTCTCAAAGTTCATCCACTATATCTATTTGTGTTATGCCCTACAGTGCCAATGCTGAGGTTTTTCGGAAGACTGATGCCTCCGCAGAAGCTACAAAAATATTTAGGAACATTTATTCCACCTGCAGTGACCAGAATCCAATGAACCGGTCCATTCTGGTCGTTATCGATGTACACACCTCGGAAAAGTTTGATATCAACACTGGTGATCCCTCGGGATGTTACCTACCCTCTTTCTCCTGTACATCAACGATCTACTCGGCAAAACTATCATCAATACCGATTTTGAAAGCATTTTGGAATTTGGTGGAAGCAATCTGATCGAGTTTAATGCATCAAAGATCCGGACTGCTATTTTTACAAATAAAACTGGCACTGCAGCTCAGAATTTGATCCTGTCTGGTCATAAAACATCATCACAACCGCAAGTTGGCTTGTTGGGTGTTGAAGTTAGAAGTAATATGTCCTGGCATAGTCACGTGGCCGATTTGGCCAAAGTAGCTTTACAAAAAATTGTAGTTCTTTGATAGATCAGAATATTGTCTAGAGTTGACCAGAAATTTGGACAGGTTACAGCATAGAAGACAATGCGTCGACCTGACTCTGTTCTACCGATATACACACGGCAAATTCTCTTCGGAGCTAAAATAATCCCAGAGCAAGACCTACTTCACAGTAGGTGAAGTGATCACCTGGAGATGTCCAAATCTTCAATTTATCGGAATTCATTTCTTTGGAGAAGTGCAAGCCTGCAGCTACCAAGACAGGTCTTTCTCGAGCACTACAGCCTACAGATGTTCAAGATCAAGCATCTCCAGATGGCATGCACAACTCGAATAACTACAGTGTGAAAGGGTTTACCCTCCGGTGCTTGGTTAACATAAAAAAAATTAGATTTTGTCATTATTTAGTTTGGATCTACAATTTTTATGTAAAGATTTTATCGTCTCCGTATTTTAGTACTAGCCATATATGGAATCAAGACGATCTATCTTGTGGCGAACCTACATTACTTCTTCTGTTATTGAATTTGAAAATGAGCGGAATTATCTCCTTCTTATATAGTATGTGACATCCTAATAATCAAATCTACTTCTTTATTCCCTTATACATGGAACGAGATTTTATTGATGGAAAAAAGAATGAGATTTGTTTTGAAGCCCTCTCGTTCTCCCCTTGTTCGTCGGCTCTGTTAGCAGCTTGAAGAACGAGCATGCGTAAATGTAAATTCCAATTAAGCTTGTCCGTTCTTCTGGAATCTAGTATGCGGGGGGCTCGGACAACTGATTGATTCCGACGAGCACTTGTCCACCATTCGACAGAATCGTAAATTACATCATTTTTATTTTTTGTAGTATTTTTAGTCTTATTTTTTCGGCCATACCGATGAGGGGTTTCAATGAAAGTGCATGTGGTTATATAATTTTACAAAAAATAAACTAATTTTTTATACGAGGGGTAATTGATAGAATAGTTCCATTAAATGTTACAGAAGTTTAATAGTTTACGTAAAGGCTCTAAATTCGAATTATTCGTGTAATGGAATCGTAGTTAATTGTTTTATAAGTTGATGCAACTAAATATTGAATAAAGAAATTCGTCTGAAAAGTTCCCGACCTCAAACTGAAGATGTCAGCATTTATCAATATAAGTTGTGATTCTCAATGAAATGTCATCGATTTTAAACGCTTAGTGTCTCTATAACTATCGTCTAAATGCGTCATTATGAAGATTCATCTCAAAATGCGAAAAATTTAGTATAGAGCCGTCAATAAATTGATGTTTTGGATGAAAATACACCTCCGTCAATAAAATAAAATTTATACACTGTAGGTGACACTTCTCAGTTTAAGGAGCAACATTTGATAAGAATCCGGGGTCACTCTCTGTATAGTCCATACAAAGCAATTGCTTTGGTCTCATGTTTGATTTCCTGCAGCAAAGCTCAAGATTCTGTTAATAAAGACAAAATGACTTCATACGCTAATCGGACGCAGCACGTTAACCCAATTTACTATCATCAGATGTATTCCTTGTTAAGCATTCTCAGACTAACATTTTTTAAAAGCATTGACGGCATGATGGGGATGATATTGGGAGCAGAAATGGTTGAAGATGAAAGCGCATCGTCAACCGAGCTCCCTGAAAGAAATGACGTAAATCCACTCACCCTTAATCTGCAGTCCTTCTTTTTGAAACCCCTGCAGTTGCTTCACGACCTTCGACGTGTATGAAGCTTCTGAATTGATTGGAAGGATGTATTGACGACATTGCTTAGTTGATTATATTTATGTCAACTTCATTTCTTGATTAATTTGGTCACTTCGTAATGCGTATTGTACATCCATCGAATCTAGAGGCACTGCTTTATCAATTATGATCGTAAATTTTTGGGTAGCTGAATTAAAACGTGACCATATCAGCGACGTGCTTTTGGGAATGCGACATCATCGAAAAAGTTAACCAAGAGGTACTGGTCGACCGTTGGATTATGGTTATAGAGATAAAAGATGATGTAAAGAGAGAAATTGCAATGAAGCGACTGCTTTTCCATAAGAACAACCCGCTTTTGGTGATTGCCACGACTAAAATTGCACTACGAATTTGTTGAGACGACTTTATCACATACGAAAAAGTATATTTAAGAAAGAAGCATTGTAACTCATATTTGGACTAGATGTATGAAGACTTAAAAGGAGATTATGTTGAAAAATAAAGATGAATATAGGAAAAAACGTCTTGTTCCATTCTAAAGTTAGAAACTTCCGAGCATACCTTCATAAAGACTATGAAAAAGTAAGAAAATAATCCAAAATTCTGTTACATGCTTTCGACGTGATCTTTGCAAGGATTATCGTACAAATTTATGAAATTATTGTACAGACGGCACTCATGCTGCTCACAGCTTTCTCAATTCTTCATGTCTGGAGTCGTCACCTCATTTGATCGAACACTGCATTGCTGGTCTCAAATTTCTCGCTATGAATTGTTGCAAAAGGCCTATAAGGACAATTATCTATCTCGTGCGCGAATTTTTGAGAAGTGTAATCGCTTTAGTGAGGGCCGAGAGACCACTGAAGATGAACCTGCGCCCAGGTTGCCCTGTGACTGTTTCAACTCTGGAAACAGTGACCAAAATCAACCAAATTGAACATCCGGATAGAAAAATTTTACACAAGACAAAAGACTGTGCGAAGTTGATGCCAAAAAATCCGATTCCTGACCAAAAGCTCTTGCGTCATCGGGTCCGCTCGGTTTCCTTAAAAGGTTAGGGAAAGATCCTCTTTGAAAAGGACCCAATTTGAGATGGAAAGGTGTGTGACGAGGGGAAGGGAGAATATTGAAGGGAAGCATTCGATTATAGAAAAAATTTTTGTAACCGCCATCTCTAGGTCATGCCAAGTACTTCTGGAAGCATCCTCATATTATGACTATTAGGAAAACAATCCACTAAATTGTTAATTTCTCGTCCACTGATATTACGATTACATATAAATCATCAAAAAAACAACTTTGAGCTTCAAAGTTTTATCGTGACTCAGTTCATCCTAAGATTTATAATCAAAATGTGTTTTGAATTTAGATTCTGTATGAACTTGTTACTATTTCTTCAGCATTAATAAATATTTGACGAGAAAATCCGTTGCTTCGCCTCAAAGAAAAAAAATAAAATGATAAACAATTACTTAATAGCTAGAAATTCTTTACTGTTCTTTATTATTAATAATTCCTTTTTTTTGTCTTTCAAGTTTTGAGGCTTTTCACACTACTTCGCCCAACTACAGCGCTGAGTTATTAACAATAATTTTTTCAAATATTGTTTCCAAACAAACGTTATATAATAGACGTTTTCACTAAATTTTAATTTGTACAAAGTTTATACTCGACACGTATTTATCGTTTTTCATGTAATAAGTATAACTTGTCAGGTCGTATCCAAATTGTACCAAGACCACAGACAAGTGAATATCAAAATCCCATCTTGATTTCATACCCATCTTTCGTAGTTATCGCCAATGGCTACCGAACCAACCGGACCGGTAACCCAACACCGACCGGCATCTTGATCTAACAAGACCGCCACCACAATACATCTACCGCCTCTAGGGCTCGTATATATATAGAGTGGTCATAATTTGATTAAAATTCGAATCGGTGTATAACGAAAAAAAAAAAAAAAAAATTGTTTCCAAAAAGGAGCTTGGAATAGAAAATAGAATCGGTACTGTATACATTGAATCATACCGGATGAGTTTATTACGAGTTAAAAGGTTGATGCTCTTTAATATTGGTTATATCGTTAATATATTGTCGCCTTCGATGAAATTTATAATTCTACAGGGTGTAACAACTAAAACTGAAGGTTATATCTATTATTAAACACGTTTTTGTACGATAAACTACAAAGTATTTTCCGTTTTTTATCATTTCACTAATTTCAATAAATACTAGTTTGGAACCGTTGGTTTTATTTATATTGAACACACTGTTTACACCACTACACCAACTGTTATAATTACACTGTCTGACGAACGTTTCAGTAACGAAATTATCGTCTTCAGAGACTAAACTTGACTTATCTGTTTTTTATTAAATTTTTCATAATAAAATAAATATTCTATAGTTTACTTTAGGTTTTCCCGTTGGAATTGTTATGCGCGGGAGGAAAATAGTAAAATTTGGTATAAAATAGTTAAAAAAAAGTTAATAGGTTTTAGTTTACCCTTAGTCTCTGAAGACGATAGCTTGTTTATTGAAATACGTATTCGGTATGTGATTTAATTAGTTAGTTGTTCTGAAAATATTTAGTTTGATGTTTAAAAAGTCAAAGAATGTCTTCAAATTGCGTCGAAGTGGATTATTGTTCAGAAGTTTATGTATATACAGTTTTCTTTGCCACATCCCTCATCTCGTACGCCACATTTTTCTATCTAATTCGTTTTCCTGGATAGCTCTGTCTTCCATATTTCGTTCAATTCCTTTCTTCCTTGCTCTTGAGGGTCTTCCTTGTCTCCTTCTATTCTGTTAATTGCCAGCACTCAAATCCATACGTTAAAATAGATGACTTTTGTGTTTAGGTTAATCTTTTCTAACCACAGTGATGAGTTTTGAACTTGTATAACTTTTTTGCCTTTTTGCATTCTATTTCTGATATCGTATTAGCGAAGTACTTGGATTTTCAAACGCTTTCAAAAATGCGATTAGAAATACTTTGAAAATAAGACAATTATGAAAAAATAGATGATATCAATTTAATTGTATTTGTAGTGTGACACCTTGTATAAACTCTCTGAGGTTCGAAGCACACGAAATTTTTAATGGAACAACCTAGGGGATTTCATGCGAATCAACACCATGAAATAAATCAAAGACCAAAAACGGTATACGTGGTTATGCTCGATTTAAGGTAAAAAGGAAAATTTATTTTATACATTCAAAGAAAGAAATAATTTTAAGTTGAATGCTGCGTGTATTATTAGTAGAAATGATTCTACGATTGATTAAAAAAATACGCATTTTCTTGAAAAGAATTATTTATTAGGGTAAATCATTTTTTTTTCTAGTTTAAGTTTCAGTTTCTGATTAAAAACATATTAGTCAGATTCAGTATCAATTTATGAAAAAGCAGTACTTAATCAGAATAATGCACCGTGTCATAATCAAATTACAATTATTAACAAGTATATACGAGGGCTTATCAACAGTATCGTTCGGCATCCAAACCCATTTTCAAAATTTCCATAAAACCACTCTCTGGATGACTCAGAGTTGATGATTTAATCACAAGAGTTGTTTCAACTGACAAGGCCACGAAAGATCTATTTCATCAATTTCAATAATATATAAAATAATGGTAATTATACTTTTAAACATCTACATTCCTAAGGGTGATAATCTCTGCCTACTTGGATATTTTTACGGGAAAAAACTTCATTTATGCACAGAAGAATAAATATAATAAATCGCATTTATTTTGCAAGCTTTCACTGTAAATAGTCATCAAATATGAAGGATTTTTAATTTTCCTCACATTACAACATATTTGCTTTGTTGATAATTTCACGTTCCAGATCAGTGCTGAGGAAACGAATGAATGTGCAGAATTCCGCAATAATTTTGTACAAATATTTTTATGTTGTGTTACGTAGCAAAATTTTTGCAAGAAAATAGAATAAAAAACTAATTTTCAACTTACAGTGAGTTCTAAATGTTTTGGTTCAAGTATAATAACATATATTCCAAAAAAGACTCTAAATGAAATGATTTTGTGAGTCCGATTAGAGTAAATACCCGCTTTACATTAACATTAAGTTCTGGTAAGTTAATCCTCGTAATTGGTCACCAATTTTAGCTTTGTAAGGGCACGTTAATGCCAAAAAAGTACCATTACCGCAATAGGGTGCAGAAGCAGTATTCTGTTCGTTATAAAATAGTTGATATAAGATTTGGATAAACACAGCAACAAGGAATAATCACCTCTGATACCTCCAAAGAACGGATCCTGCTAGAATTTTTTAATCTGCCAATAACTGTCTCTATTAAGATCAATAAAGTGGTAATGGAAAGGTAAAAACCAAAACGGCGTTGAAGAAAATGTTTCTCGGTGAAGGAAGCGTTCCTAAAAAAGTTTTAACTACTCCTATAAGAAAATTTAAACGGCGTTAATCGGTATAGAAATTTTTTGGTCTATTCTAATGCACACATGTGTAATTTATATGGCAAAAAACAACGGATCAAGCTCTTCGATCCACTTTTTTCTTTGTATCTGACTTCAAAATTAGGAGGAAAGAAATTTTGATGATCTCAGTCTTATTCTTCGAAGAGAATGGAAAATTTTGAAGACGTTCAACGAAGGGCTTGAATCTCAAAGACTTGGAAATAATATTTCATTCCAAATAACAAAAACTCTCGATCTCACACTTTATATTTTCCGATTAAGTAAATTAAATTTAACATGAAGTTTTCTAAAAATCAATACAATCCATATTTTTACCTTTGCTAACATTTATTTTATCTGAGTTCGAATTATATCTGCTGGTTTTTCAAAAGAATAATCACTAACCGGAAACTAATTGGGTCATTGTGCGTCGTGTCAAGAAATTTCAGTTATTGTGACACTTCTAAATAATTAAATTAGATTAGTGGTGTGACAGCCAACCAAATACGAGAAAAGTATATTTGAGTTTTGTAAAAATATTTGTGATAAATGCCAAAGGTGGTTGTCGAACTTCATATCTAGTAATTTCAATCTTTCTGACTTCTATCTATCAGAAAGATAAAAAATGACACAACTCTTTGCAATGGGTAAACGTGGAATCAAATCCATGTCAGAATATCAAAGAATTCTCAAATTGTAGCAGATTAAAACAATAAGGAGAGTGGGTTGTTGGGTTCCCTATAATCTGTCGGAAAGGAACAAGTCAACTGATCCTTCAAATGCAACGTATTGCAGTTTTTTTATTGCTGGAATACTGGGGATGAAAAATAGTCTCTATATGATGAGCTAAAATACAAAAAGTCGTGAAACACTACAAATGAATTAACACAAAGTACTGCGAAATCGAAATAGTATACGCGGGATTGAAATCTGTCAAAGCTGATCTTTATTGTGAATATTTTTGTATCGAACCTCGTAGAAATGAATAAGGATGTAAGGTACTGTCATCCACCATTCACACACTCTACAAAATGTCCTTAAAACCATTCCAAGATATGTTATTCAAAAACCAATTAATATTTATGAATTATTAACAAATGATTACATTTTTTGATAAAAATAGAAAATATATTCGTTCGAATTTACTTCAAGTAAGGGACATTAATTTTCTGATCTCCTTTGTACAAATATTTCAACCTCGATTAATCAGATTAACTTTTTGATTTCGATATAATCAAATATCGTTTTTACAATTTGAAAAACTTTGTAGAAAATTACAAAATTATGAATCAAAATTTTTATTATTCCTTCACGACATTAAGAATTTTTGATGACGAAAGAATGCAAGAACGCTCGTTTGTCAAGTACCAGAAACTTGTTGTAACGACAGGAAGTTTTCCGAGGAGCAAAAACTCCAATGCGGAGATATTAAAAATGATCATCAGTGGCAAGAATTCCTCTTCAGTATGAAAGTTTTTATGGAAGTTTTCTGCGAATGACGAACGACCCGCATAACGTATGCTGTCTGCCGCTGATTTATTACTGCCAGTGCTTTAAGACGACCTGAAATAGTCCACTAAGAAAAATAAAGAAGCTCCAAATAGAAAACCGACTCGTCCCCATGCTCGCAAATCATTCTCGAGAATATTTAAACTGGACGTATACTGTCACTCAATTCACAATAAAGTGAAGTGTCATTTATAAACAATTATCCGTTATTGCGGTACTTATACATCTTGAAATTTTAAACGAATCTCTGCAGACACAAATAAAACAATGATTATACGGATTATTTAAAGAAAAAAACATTCGTGCATAGAAATAGACACACTGTAAACTTTTGACTTTAAATTATTCATCAGATCAAAAAAATGCAGTTTGGACAACAATTTGTTACATTTTAATGTACAAATTTATTAAAATATATTTCGAAGTTTTATATTTAACATAGTAAAATTAAAGTAAATAAAGTTTTTTTGTTATTAACATAAATAGGAATACTTAATACTTAATTTGTTGATAATGAGTTTGACCTCCTCTTACCCCAATAACAACTCTCATATAATTAGTCACAGATTTAATCTATTTACTCCACATTCATTAGTTAAGGGCTCAATATTTTACATTGCAAAAATACGCACAATAATTTGCCAATTGAAATCAAATCGATGTCATTTTTTCCCGCATTCCGCAATAATTTACTAGAAAGTACCTTGTGTGTCGGATTTAGATCATGACTGTATGCTGGCCACTCCACAACTCGAAAACCGACTTCTGCAATGTAATCTTGCGCGATTCTGGCGGTATGAAGCCTTGCATTGTCAATTATAAAGGTAAATCTTGAACCTTTTCTTCCCTACATTTCATATATATAAATTGCACCCCAAATAATGCAAGAATCTCACATCTATAAGCACCCCGCTCTTCAAATCAGCAATCTGCAAATCGTTTTCTTGGTCTTCGGTACAGTTTCCTTCTTCGGTTGCTACCATGGAGGCAAATTCTGGTCTCATCTGAGAACAGAACAGATCCCATTGGTCCAGATGATCCTGTGCAAAACGCAGACGTGCTTGCAGAAGAGCTGGAGAAGTTTTAGACCGATTCGAGGTGTTTTGGGAGTCAGGTTATTTTCCTGGCGTTTTACTGTCCACTGACTAATAGCCTCGCCACATCACGGAGCTGATTTAAGCATTGAGGAATGTCTGAAACATATGAAGATCACTTGACATAGAAAATCGTACAAATGAAGTGAAATATAAATCCAAAAACAAATTTGAAGATAAAGTTTTGATCTGGTGTGTCATATCCGAATCAGGCGTTTCACGTTTCACATTTATATACAGGGGGATGTTGGATGATACGGGGTGGGAAGCTAAAAATGAGCGACTTATGATATTTCAAAAATTCTCGAAATTGTTTATCACATACCGTCCATCATAGGATGTAATGCGTTAAGCAAAATTTGAAGAATTACCTGTAATTTTTTCCATCAATTCTGATAATAGATTTTAGAGTAATTATTAATTTTAAGTTTATGATGAATTTTCGAAATTAAACCGTTTGGTTTCCACCATTAATTGTATATTCAAACGTTATATGAGAATAAAGGAAAATTTATTTTCCACCTTTCGAGTATTTTTTCTTATTTCTGTTATTTCTTACAGGAAAATCCTTGAAAATCTGTGAACCATAGTATAATATCGATTAGTTTCTCCGTCGACGGCGTTCCGTAGGATAAAAAGCAGCAACAGGGCAGTGGCGTGAACTTAACATTTCTTCCACTTTTCCATGATACAATTTAGGTGAGTAGGAACGTTGCTATACATTGAAAAGTGATGATTTTCCCTTAACTTTGCTTCAAGTGACAATTTATATATATATAGTCCGGGAGCCGGCAATCTCAAAAGACCCGTGATCGCGGAATTACAAAATTTTTATATAAATCGACAGCTATCAATTCGAGGAACAAAAATGTTTTTCCCTCTCGCGGATTTCGATAAAAAACGGTCTATTCGATAGGAAATTTTGTTACCTATTTAAAGGGTGTGATTGGGGGATAAAATTGTTCCATTATTCCGGAAAACTTCTTCAATTTCCTTATTTTTATGTAAATTTTAAAAATATCGGGCAAACCACTTTTATTGTTTATATATTGTCTGCAAAAATATTATTATTAATATTGTGTAATTATTACAATTAATCTTTTTTTTAATTCAAAATATTTTCGAACATTCAACGGATCCACAAGTCATTAATAATGAAGAAAATACAGATATAATACAAAGATTTACTAATGAAATGTACAATGTACAAAATAGTGATGTAAATGTTGCAAAAATTGAATTATTTTTGTAGTTCTTTGCAAGTACAAGTGACAAAGAAGAATTTTTCAAACGCATGATGAATTTTATTTCTAGTAACATTCATAAACTAGAACCATTGTGGTATAACGCTGAAGAAGCTGAAGAAATTCTGAATCAACATGAAAATAATGAAGAATGTGACAAATCAGATGATGGAAAACATTATAATTGTGATGATGATAGTTTAAATGAATGATAATAATTATGTTCTGCTTTAGTATAAACAATTGTTTATTGTATTATCTCAAATTAATAAATTGATTGCGAATATTTTAATCAACTAAAATAAAAATGAAATCGAAAAAAAATTTGTAATGTAATGATGTAATAAAACTAATTTGCGCGATATTTCTGGCCGTTTTTAGACATAAGTAAATTAGAGAGAAAAAAAGTATTCCGGAATGATGGGGAAATTTCATCCCCCAATCACACCCTTTAAATAGGTAAGCCGGTTATTTTTTTTCATTAATTTACAAAATTTCCTATCGAATAGACAGTTTTTTATCGAAATCCGCGATGAAGGGAAAACATTTTTGCTTTTTTTTCAATAATTATTTTGAGATTGCCGGCTCCCGGACTAATAATAGTTATAGTCACTAGGTACTGTAAGGATGATTTCCTCTTTGATCGTCTACTAATGAATTATTTTTTCTTCACTCGTGTATCTTGGCTAAAATAAAAAAATGTTATGGACGCTTCTGATTTGGCGTCGTATGCAAATCAGAATGGCGGCGGGGCAGAGTAGTGGCGACGCGACGCGTTACTACGCGGTTTGCATGACAAGGACCAAACGACCGACGCCGACGACGCTTGCTGGGCTGCTTTTCCATACGCATATACTCCAAACTTGGAAGTGGAGGTGGGCCGTATTACAACTGACACGTATATTATGCGCTGTGCGCTGTATACGTTTATAAAAAAAAAATTGAGCGACAGGTTAGTAAATAAACGACAAAATGGAGAATCTACGGAAGTTTTCGTAAAATAATCAATTCAGACTAGGTACTTTCTATTTTTTTGCGAAAATTTATGATAGTTAAAAAATAGAACCGCCACAAATTATTGGTCGAAATTTTTGTTTTGAGTCCTTGCATATTTCCATCTCAGCGTCACAAATATACATAATTGGAGGAAATGATAACTTTAACCATGTACTAAGAAAGTCATCTTTTACTTCCATTAAATCTTTGGTCGATGAATTTGAGGACTATTCTTATCAAAAATTAAAATCTCTTTTTCATTTAATTGGGTGAATAAAAAATGTACAGATTCCTAATGATGAAAGAAAAGATGAAGCAGAAACATTTAAAAACAAATCATATACATTTTGAATCCAGTATGAAGCCGAACTAGATGATAACCTGTACCTCAAGTTATTCAACAAATCAATCATTTCTAAAAAGAATTTTTGAACTGGCCGAACCACGTAAAGTTTCAAGCTTCAGATGCAGAACTTTTTACATCAGCTGTTGAACTATTCACAGATTATGCTTATTATTGGTTTAGACCAGGGGTCTCCAAACTACGGCTCGCGGGCCAGATCCGGCCCGCCAGTTCCATTAATCCGGCCCGCGACTGCTTAAGAGAGAAAGAAAAACAAAAAAACACTAATGAGATTTATGGAATCGTGATTTTTCACCGACTATTGTTTAGGTCCTTGGGGTGTACCGAAAAAAATTATCCTGGCCCGAAGGCTTCAAAGTTTGGACGCGTGAAAAGTAGAGTAAACGATTGGAAATATTTAATTGACAAACTGAAAGAAGATTTAATTTGGGAACAAATGAGGAACCGCCTTCAAAAGAAAAATGAACCGGTTGCAGTTAATTTAGTCGCTTATCACATCCGGCTACAGAAATCAAGAGATTTACAGGTCTTTGTAATTGGTATGAACGTTTTATTCCTGATTATTCAAATTTAATGTCGCCTATTACCGATTTGTTAAGGGGTAAAAAGAAGAGTCAACGTGTTCAGTGCGGAATGATGCAGCAGAGGAATCAGCACCAATATTGTCTCATCCGGATTTTACAAAGAAATTCATCGTTCAGTCAGACGCTTGCGTTACTTTTAGTGTTATAGACATTATACGATATAAACTTATGGTAGCCGTCTTTGGCCAGGGATAATTAACCATAGCTGACACTTTTTCCGGATTTGTTTTTAAAGAATTATTACCAACGATATAACCAAGAAGTTTTTTATAGAATTCACATTTTTTTTAATTGATTGTGAGACCAGCGTCCTTTAAAAGATTTCCGACTTCAGTGAGTAGGTTAAAATGATGTTCCAAATCATGGCTACAAATTAAAATATCATCCAATACTTGGAACATTTTAAACTACTCACTGAAGTCGGAAATATTTTAAAGGACGCTGGTCTCACAATCAATTAAAAAAAAATGTGAATTCTATAAAAAACTTTTTAAGAACAGATCCGGAAAGAGTGTCAGCTATGGTTAGTTATCCCAGGCCAAAAACGGCTACCATAAGTTTATATTGTATAATGTTTATAACGGAAGCTGTGGGCAGTGAAAACGTTACAACACTTATTTCGAAAAGTATCCTGCAAATATCTCAAAGATTGTCAATTGAAAATGGAGTTTGCTGCTCCAAAAAAGGTAGACCTTCCTAGAGACCTAACCAAAAGAGCGTCAGAAAGCATTAGCACAAGAATGAAATATAATATGTCTTTTGTGTTTCTAATTTGGATGAGCACAGGATTGATATAGAAATTCAAAGGACTATCTACTTCGTATTGATCTTCTAGACGAAGTTTATCAATATTTTACATCAAGGCTTTTTCTATTTATGAAAAATGAGCTGAAATTACATATAAACCGACACCAAACCTTATAGAAAGTTGACACTTTTTAGTTAGCCCAAATAACTTTCTTTCTATTAAGGGACAGAAAAAAATTTTCATTTTTAGACACTAATTTCACTAATATTAGAAATTTTGGTGTGTATTTTAATCTTTATAACCTCTTTTATGAGTTATAAGTGTAGGTTAGACCACAATTACAATAATATATCATCGTTTTAATCAACAAATAACTAAATACTAAGTTTTAGTAACTTTGGGGTTCGATTCTAGAAATATTATTCAAATATTTGAATAAAAAAATAATGAGAAAAAACCTCAGCACTATAAAACTGTTCCATACCAAGTCTTGGTTATGCCAAAGACCTGCAATAATAGGTCAAGGTTCGGCAGAAGTCTTAGCCTTGTTCTTGCAGGTATAAAAATCTCGTCTTGGTATTGATTTTTCTGCAAAACCAAGACCAAGATTAGTTTTATTCATCAGTAGGCACTTATACTGACAGAATTCCTTTGGTAAAATCTTCTATGGGTTAGTAAATTGTCAATTGTTAAAAAGCTTGCTGACTTCATGATGTCGGAGTCTGTATGTTTAACTAATTTTCTTTGTGAATATATTCCATATTATCCAGACACGCCTGTTTATATTACTCATTTCAATATTATTGTAAACGCCTCCTATTAAATTAATAGATTAATCAAAACCATTATTATTGTATAACCGTTAATAAATATCATTTATTGTTATCAAATTAATATGAAAATCTGGATTTTTTGTTACCAATGATTACAACTTCGGATTGACGTTCACTAACAAATGGTGAAAACAAGTTGACAACAAAAAAACAAATGATTTATAAATGTTAGTTGTATTAACATAATAGCAGACATAGAGACACGCACATTTGTACTTAATTTTGAGTTGTTTATAACTAACATACCTACCTGTTTCCTTTTCGTTCATTGATCTCTGTTTTTGTTGAATTTAACATTTAGTTTCACGGTTATTTTTACCATTAAGACAATAAATTGCCACTTCGTGCGATAACTGATCATTCATATTCCAATGTTCTCATTAATTGATAATTAGAAAAGATTTCTTGACATTTTGAAACAATACTACGAGGTTGACTTCCAAGTTTTTACATTCGAACAATTGGTGGCTATCATAAGTTGTGGCACCACTGTTTTTGACGTTTATAATGGCGAAGCTAACCTAACCTAACCAAATTTCTATAGAAGATGTTTCGGTACTTGATGCAAGTAATTCGAGAGTGGGTAGATAACATGAAAGTCTGCTATACTCAGAATTTCTCCAAAATGATTTCCCACCCATTTTATGTAATATTCCCCTAAACGTTTGCAAAGACATGTGGTTGATGCACGATAAAACTTCTCTCCACTACCTAAATGATATAAAAAATCATTTTAATAACATTTTTTCTGATAGGTGGATTGGTGAGGAAGGTCCATTTGAATGGCCACCACGTTTCCCTGAATTAAATACATTGGATTCGTTTTTTCGGAGATATCTTGAAAGATTGGTATATGCAACACACAAAGAACCAAATGATCAGTGGAATAATCTTTCACTGTGACGCTATAAGGCAGATAAGACAATCGTAATCATCCTATACCTCAGAAAAAAAGGGGCGTTATCTTTACGTCATCTTCTTACTTCCTAATTTTTTCGCATCAAGTGCGGAAACACTCTGTATAGTAGCTTCGTTGTACTGTCCGAATTTCAAGTGCTTGAAATAGCCATGATGCGGCGCTGCTAACTAAAAATGGACGTGGGTAGGACAGAGATCAAAATTTTGATATAAAGCATATAACCTAAAATCGGCAATTCCGTTATACAGTGTCCCTCTGGTGTTATAATCAAATTATTTCGGGTTTTTCATATTTATTGCAATTCATTTGTGGTCTTAAAAAAATCAAAAGGTTAAGCCGTGTGGTACTGCGAGGTAAAACCAGGAAAACTACAGTGACATAAAAGTATATATACTGAGAAAATGGTTAAAACACGACTCGAATGGCATTCATTCATTTCAGAAAGTATGTGACGTATATTCCAGAAAATGAAAGTGAATAAAATTTATTAGAGAGACTCTATTGTGGAAATTTATATTTCAATTAATGTATTATTTTGCAGCAAATACAAATTGATGAATTGGGAAAAAACAAAACAAGATTTGGTGAGAATTCGGGAGGAATGTATTTCGGAAGAATCAAGGCTGTACTATCTCCTGGGAAAATAATGAAACTATTGTCTAATCAGCAGCAGTAGATTTTGTAAAATTATGACTATTGATATACCATAAAGTCGTTTAAAGAAAGTGAGGTTAATTGTAGGCTATGATAAATAAAAAACGTGTAATTCGCTTCGATTAACAATCACGTACCGCTAAATAAGCGACATTTAAATTATAACACACCTTATATCTATAACATTCACCTTGTAACTCAAAACATCAATATAGAGAGACAGTGACTTTGTTGAAGATTTGTTTTTATCAAGTTCCCACTGATTGGAGGCCTCTCACTTTCAATTAACCCAAAACGTAGTAAACAAAGAGTATTTTTCAGCTATTCTTTTTATATATGATATATAATTCTTCTTTTCTTCTTCTTTCTTTTCCACTTTTAACAACCGCAGTCAATGACTTCTTCTTTAATAAGTAAAAATGATGTAGAAGTTATTTGTTAACAATAACAATAATTAATCGATGACTGAACAATATTTATGAAAACCGTTCGTATTAATACGAAACGTTTGTGTTTCGAGGCGGTCGCGATCCTTCACCTTTTTACCGTATCCATCCAGAAATGGTGGCGTATTAGCATAAACGATACATATTTCATGGTGTATTTGCTACTGATAGTAATTACTCACGTAACAATTTATCATATAACTCCGAACATGCTCCTGACGTAATTAGATAACGATGTGTGTCGGAAGTCTATATATCATCTTTGTCTAATTACCGAGTCAATGATTGAATAATATACTGAGTGATGGGAAACATCGGAGATTCATTCTTAGGCTTAATGAGAATTTCGTCAAAACATTATTGCCATTCAGGAATACATTAAAGGAAAGTAGAGTATGTACTTAGTGCTTAACGGCTACCATGAAGTATAAATCGACGAAAATCCACGATCAACGCTCATTCCAGACATCAGAAGCCATCAGCACTGTTTAAATACAATTTAAATGAGTTTCGTTACTTTCAACGAAAGATGGAGCCACTGGTACACACCAGAGACGAAGGAAGACTATCACATTGACTGGAAAGTTGATAAACACCGTTTTCTGATGTGTGCATTATATGATTTATATCAACTACCTGGAGAAAAGCAAATTAGCCACAGGACTGTATCTTGTCGGTGTATTATTGGGCATAATCGAGTTGAATGGAAGAAAAAATAACCCCAACATTACAAAACTCTGCCATCTATCAAATAGGTTGAGAACTTTGGTAACAGTTTCTCTAGATTCGACACCTTGCAATTTCTTTTTGTTTCTGAACTTGAAAAGAAACTCAGCGGATAAAACTTGTATAACGGACCACCTGTTCGAGATGGATGAGACAATCGAAATCGGTCATCACACTATCTAAACGCAAAATTTGGAAGAGTTTCGTTACTTTCAACGGAAGATGGATCGACTGGTACACACCAAAGCCCCAACATATCAAAGCTCTGTCTTCTGTCAAATGGGATTAGAACTGACGCCTTGGTAACAGTTTTTCTAATTTTCTTTCAGTCTAATTATCGCCATTGAAGTCGACTTCAAACCTCGAGGAAACGTATTTTTGGTACATGTTTAAGAACTTGGGACATCACTGGGCAGTTTTCCATCATTTCTAGTACTTTTCTGACTATTTTGATATGAAAAACAAGAAACTAATATAATAGATGGGCTGACAAGTTCGTAGGCAGACAGAATATTGAATATTTGGGTAATCGAAAGCTCTGTTTGAATTTAGTGCTGCGTCAGCGTAAAATCAGTCAAAATAACAACGAATTTATAATTCTGAAGAGTATTTGAAGCTGTTCGATCGTTTTAAGACCGAATTTTGTGTCTATATATGACAAAAAAGTGAACATAGATCTATCATTTCACACCAGATATCAATTAAAGATCAATCGAGTGTACTGTCTGACAAATCAATGAAAATCATGATACAATTGTATGAATTGGGCTTAGAATTGCGTCGACATCCACTGTATTTTGCATATTTGACCCCCACAGAGCTGTTTCTGTTCTCAGACCCCAAGATGAAGCTAGCTTGACAGAAACTTTGAGCCGATGATCATATAATCGACAAAACTGAAGCTCACTATTAGAGCTACAGACAAATCGAAGTATAGAAATATCTAAAAATTGTCTTGGATGGCAACTATATTGAATAATAAAAACAAATTCTATCAACAAAATAGGTTTTCATGCAACAAGTAAGTAAAGTAATACTTTTTTCACGAGAAGGACGGTTTGACCTACGATTAAAAAAAAAGTGAAAAAAACTCCAGAACTTTCTAAAAATTAAAGCACATAAGGATCAAATTACATAAACAACTGCCAGCATTTATTTTATTATAGATTGTGGCGAATAGTAAAATGATGAATCTTGTTAATTCAATCGTGAAATTAATTCGCTTGTGAAAGTATAAAATTGTAAATTGTGATTTTTGTAACAACAAGTTTTTTTAAATTAAAAGGATTTTCAAAAGTATAATCTTTAACTGGCGCAGTCACAGTAGGATTCGTGCGGTCGCGAATTTTACGCATAGTGCGGTAAAAAAAACTCGACAAAGTATCTTGATGCAGTAGTGGAAATAGCTGCGTTTCTACGAGGAACAAGATTTCTGAACATTGAAGATTTTTGAGAAACCAGAGAAGTAAGGAAATGAGGAAAGAGGAATATGAATTTGAATAAAGAAGAGGACAAGACATGAAAAATACTCCGTTATTTTTGAATCTTAAGGACCGAGGAGTTACGTGAAAGACAATTCCAGAACTTTCTAAAAATTAAAGCGCATAACAACTGTCAGCATTTATTTTATCATAAATAAGATTGTGGTGAATAATCAGATGATGAATCTTGTTAATTCAATCGTGAAATTAATTGAGATTAACCGCTTGTAAGATTATAAAATTGTAAATTGTAAGTTTTTTTATATTAAAAGGATTTTCAAAAGTAAAATCTTTAACTCTGGTAAATTTTTAGACTTTTTGTATATGTCTATGTCGTTATTTACCAAGAGGGTGCCTAACAATTTTGAATAAGTCGACTATAGTGGAATTAGTTTCAAAATAAGCCAGTAACACTCTTCCTATGAAGGTATTTATGCCTTTTTTAGTACGCCACTCCATAAAAGAATTATATTCCTTTAAATCTTCCCTGGATATCTCAGGGAGAAGATTCATAGTCGCTGCAGTTGACGATTCATCAACACCTTCTGGTGTGCAGTTTAAATTTTCTTCACTATTACTCTCCATCACTAATAATAGTACTACACTAATTTATTTAGACATAAAACGGATTTAATTGAACGAATATCAAGGAATAAAAGTGTCACAGCTTATTGGAGAAACGAATGGACATGAGAAAAAAAAGAGTACACTATTTTAATAAAACAATTTCATAATGAGATGAACTAATGAACCACTACAGTACTTTTTTTCACACTTTTTGGCCGATTCGTAAATTACATTCTTTGTAAATTCAAATTAATGAAAAAAAAAACGTGAATATTATAACGGATATAGAAAAAAAAAGATATTAGTAATGGAATAATAATACAAAAGATAGGAAAAAGAAATCATGTCCAAGCTATGGTCCTTAAAGTGATGTAATTAAATATTATAACGACCTTGTTCATGAAAATAATATTTGTCACGTAACCTCAGGTTAGATATCAATTCCTCTAACGTCGAATAGGTGTATTGAAATTGATAAATTAATTCAAACAAAAATTAAACTTCCTCCATGGAATTATAATTGAATTTTATTATATATATATTCGTTTTCTCATTATTATGCATAGCAAGAAAATCCATAGTATATAATTTATATATCAATGTGTATGCAATCACGGTAAATTTACGGACAACCAGTAGCAGGTTCTCTATCAAACCACTTATTAACAATGATTAAATATGATTGCCAAGTATATTTATATGAGTCGTTTTCGTATTTTATTTAGTTTACTTTGAAATTACCTGCTATCTTGGCAATGTTGCCTATATTTATCAAATTTTCTCATCATCTAAATACTCATTTTAAGGATCTGTCGGTTTCTTGTAAATCGTATACAGTGCAGCTCTATTATTCATAAAGTACATACAACAAATAATCCATTAGAGACATGATTAGAAGAAAATGTATCAAATAACGATAAACCCACAAAAAAATCCATTTATTTAACGTATTAACGTAAGGCTGTGAAATTTGGATGATAGAAGAATATGGAAAGAGGTTGCTGACGATAAAAATGTGGATATGGTGAAAAATTACGAGAACAGAAGTAGAACGTGGGTATAAGAAAACAAACAATCAAGTTGTGATAGAAATTTGAAGACGAAATCATCTTGAAAAGAGAAAACAATGATTTTAGTGCATCAAAATTGCAACCAACTAACCAGTGACTATAACGAAAAGGCGTAGTGCTCTATATTATAATAAAGATTCCAAAAAGTAAAATTAAGAGAAAGCGTACCAACAAAACATTCGCAGATGATGTAATTGTTCTCAAAAAACTGTTTTTATAAGAAGTTTCATCAATTAACCTTTGAATGTCACTGTGGTAGAAAGGTTATTCAATATGAATCCTAAAAAGTATTTAAATAACTGGTACTCAAATGGGGTGAACAATTTATATTAAATTGGACCGCCACCAACTCTTTAACAAACCACGTTAAACTTGAATGAAAAAAATGGAAAAGCTGGAAACACCTTGTGAATTAAATCAATAAAAACTTCGGCAACAAAGGATTTTATTGCAAAAATAAAAAATTCTCTTCAACCGAGTATCCAAAAGAGCATAACGAATAAAAAGCAGTTATAAATCAAAAACAACTCAGGTTTATATATATTAGAGATAAGACTGAAGCTTATCTATGGAAATCTGGGATAGTTGCAGCCCTCAATTGGAATCCCAGATACTGTTATGTTGTACCAGTTGAATCGTTTGGTTGTAGTTGAGCTCCCAGCCTGACAGCTGTAGAACTGCGGGAAAAAAAAATAAAATGATGAATGAAACGGGAGCACAGACGGAAATTACTGAAGAAGGAACGAGTAGGTAGAATAGATTTGATTAAAAAGGAGCTTACATATAAAAACGTGGATATATATATTTATTTTAAATAAAATTAAACAAGAATATGTTCTAGTTAATTCATAATTTTCCGCGAATAAATACGAATTTACAAAATTTGCATAAAACAAAAGGAGATTAATAAAGATAACTGGAGTTCTATGAGCACTTAGATATGAAAAACAAAGTTTAAAAGATCACAAGAATATAACAACACTATGTCTTCCAGATGAAGATGTTTACAAGTCATAATAGCCGACAAAAAAATAATTACGGAAATATAGTTAGAAATATAGTAGTATGCTCAATAGCGAGTCACGTCCAAAAAATGCCAAAGCTCAGGTGGTCGAAAGGAATATTAGAAATAGAGCCTCAAAGGAAGAGCGAAGTTTTCTGCTATTGTTGTTATATATACGAATGCTTACAAGAGCTGAACAGTGATTAATACATCATATTCTGAAGGAACTCGCTTTGTAGATACAATTATAGTTTATTTCAGAAAGGTATATAGTAATAAAACCTTATTAGGTATGCAAAGGGACCTCAGAGTGACCCGATTTAAGATACTTTCATAGTTTGGCATTGGTTTCATTGTAAAATTCTTTTTCTTTTTATCAAGTGCAGGTAGTACCACCCGGGTTGGGGTCAATTTATGGGTTTAGCCTATTGTTATCACAAACACTGAAAATAGTGTGCTAAAGGCGTACCGATAAGATACTCGTAAAAAGGAAAGCTGAATCTGAAATAGGATTGGAATTAGGCAGAGGCACTAATAGAAGGTTAAGCGGTACCCGTTCAACACAAAACGTAACTGTAAAATATACTACCTAAAGCCGACGCCGAAATTGAGCCGAACTGGATGGAATTTCCCATTTTATTACTCTGTACCTTTCTGAAATAGACAATAAACATCAAGACACGAACATGAGGATGAAATTTCTCATTTTTGTATTTTGTTTAGAGATGTATTCCTAAGACATATTTTACTTTGTGCGACTTGGACCCGATCAAGTGAACCCTCCAACGTGGTAGCATACTTCGGTTCGTCATCTCGGATCTCTTAATCGGATCCAATGGACAAACCACCTAAGATGTGATACATAGAGAAGAGCGGCGAACTTATCAAAGAAAATAACGAAGAAGAAAGAAAAAAAACCTAAGTAGTCATAGTATGTTCTTGATCCAAGTAATCCTCTATAGATCTGACAACAATGTAGATCTTCAGCTAAGTATACCTCGGCGATTAAAATACAAGTCTTGAGCTTGCAAGCATATTTATATTAATTTGAATATGTTGTTAGTACCTGTATATATATATTTGTATTAAGATTAAAATACTTATATTCCACTTTTATTAGACTTTAATTAGTCTCATAAAAGCTGATTTCGATTATTATATTTCAAAATCACATTATTCGCAATTTAAATACTGATTGAACCGTTTTACGTAATTTGACTTGAAAAAAAACCTTTGGAATCACTAAAAATAAAACGTCATCGAAAGCAACATCTTCTGGAAAGCTTATTGAATCGTGGGTTGACAAAGAGATCAACAGTTGGTCTATTTTTTCGTAGTGGCTTCATCTTATTCATAGCTCCATTTATAACCTCATAAGGGTCTAACATTGTGTTCAATTCCAAAAGAATTGTTTGGTTTTCTTCACTATCATACCTTTTTTTCTATGTGTACCTGTGCTTGTGTGTGGGACTCCAGTGATTACACTGATTTTCCAAAGTTTTTTTTGAACTATTGCTCGCATTTCATACCAATTCGACAAAAATACTAGATTTTATCAAAATTCACAGAATTCATCTATGTCTTTGATAAAAAACAAACTCGAAATTATTATGGAGAAGCTGCTAATATCTTGATCTAGATTATAAGCAATGCTGGGAAGAATATGAACAACCATTGAAATCTGGAGATACAGGAGAGTGTGAAAGCCACGAACACGACGTATTACAGTGCCCAGAAGATGCTGAAATCCCGCCAACTCAGCAGATACACAAAAGAAAGGATCTATCGTACAGTACTAAAGCAAGTTGTCACGTATGCTCCTGAAACCTGGGCAATTACTGCTAGAGTCGAACTGAAACTCAACTCGTAGGAAAGTAAAGAACTTCGGTACATCTATGGCCCAATCCAAGACCAAGGAGAATTCTGCATTCGTACTAACGCTGAGATTTACGCCCTGTATGGAGATCTCAGTCTGGTAACAGAGATCAACAGTGGCGGGACTAAAACAGCTTGGTCAAACTTGCATACCAGTAAAAGCCGCAGACTACCAGGCGTCCGCAACTAGCGGAGAAAAGTACAACATGGAAAATGATAAAGGACAGTTGTCCGGGTAACCAAGATTCATCAAGGACCTGGAGCATCTGCTAATGATGAATACTCCACTGAATTTTGCGTAATTCGTTCATGATCAATGCTCAGGGAATCTACATTAAACTTAGATAGTCATAAAGAGAATAGTTCGTAGGGAAAAATACATTTCCTCATAAAAATGTCTTCTATTTTTATCATAGAAGTAATAATTTCATGTGGTAGATTTTCTCGTTCATTAGGAGAGAGCTTCTGAAATCATATGGTTCAAATTGCAATCCATTCAGTTCAGGTTAACATGACTATTTGTTTTTCTTTTTTATAACTAATTCTTACGTTACTTGTTTCATTTTTCAAGTAAAGCCTAATAATGCCGTGGCAATCGATTCTATCATAAAAAGAATTGAAAACCTCAACTGTATACCATCCCTTACATATGCTACTGACTTTCGTTGACCCGCGCAAGTAAATCTTTACTGGTTACCTCTCCGGTAGACCGACTAATTTATTATAACATCCATCTAATTCGCCAGATTTGGCTCTCTATTAACTTTGGCTGCTCTCTCTTCTTAAAAAATTGATATGAAAAAGTTCTTTCAAATCTAGAGGTATTTAGAATAATGAACTCGGAGTACTATTTCATTATTTTGGTCCGTTGAATCAACTGGTTGCTAAAAATCTAAGAAAAAAAAAGTTGATATTAAAAAAGGAATAACTTTTCATCATATTTTGAAAACAGCTCAAAAGCAAAAAGTAAAAACTGTTAATTTGGCTTCAGAGATGCAAGTAAGGACAAATATATTTAAGAATAAAATGTCTTTCAAAATAAAACATCGTGTTTTGCTTATCGACAAAACTTACCAAAACAACCAAGTACATACAAGAAGCTGATAAAAGTGTGGTAACCAGGAAACAGTGAAGCTGGGCCCAGTCTTGCCAATGAACATGGTAATCAGTTCTTTTTTATAAAGACAAATATCAAAGTGTGGAACTTTTTAAATGTTTAAACTTTGAGTTGACAATATTCGTGAATGAAAAATTGGTTAACAAGTGGAAAGTTTACTTGATAATAATTATTTTTCTCTAATGAAGTATTTCGATAAAGTGATCGACTACTGACAAAACTGCCGCCGAGACTACAACGTTTGAATGTTTACAAACAGAACGCAGTCAGCTGTGAGTGCCGAGTTTTGAATTAATGCTGCATATATTTGAATATATTTACGCGTTACACAGCAGAGTATATACGTTGCCTATCATCTCGCCAGTTGAACCTTCCCACTGTGTACTACGACGGCTTGGAATTTCGGTATTTCATTGTGGAAAATCGATACCGGAAAATGCGAAAAATATCTGTCTCGCGGGAGAATCACCAGCGGCAATCGCGTACTGATAATATACGTCATCATTATGTATCCTTGTTTCACGTAATCGTTTTTCCTGTACGTTCCCATAAAAAATTGATAATTGAAAGCAATTAAAATCCCAATTAACTTTGATGAAACGTTCATTATTGATAACTGCCAATCAAATACCAAAAAAAAACGTGACGTCTTCAAACTTTAAACATATACTGTATAGTTTGTGTACTATTTAATACAGTGGTATTACTCAAGCAACTACCGCCATCTCTAGATCGGGCCAGGTACTTCTGGGATCATACTTTATCAATAAATCAGATTCAAATGTAAAAAATTGTTTGAAACACTACAATTCTACTGGAAAACTGTAGTACGTACAAGCGTTTTTACGTGAATTAAAAATATAAACATGAAACGTCATCTTGGGGTAATAGAATATTTATAATACGAGCCAATACCAAACTTCTTGTTTGGGTTAAGAAGAAGTCCATAGAGCAGGGTTCAAGTTTGTTTGTCACTAGTTTAACTAGCCTGTTTTGTTTCCTTCCGCTCCGGTGTGTCCTGGTGTTCATTGCAGAGTAACTTTCTTGACTAGCTCCTTCAACTTGTTCAGGTATTTCCAAACTAGTTTTGATTTTATGGTATTGAAATATGTTTGTTGGGGTTTGCTTCTGGATCCGTACACTCCTATTCCAGTTCTATCTGCTACTTTAAAGTCTTAAAGATGGATACTACATAAGCTATATATTATGTTAACTTATCTGGATTATTTACCTGCATAAGGATCAATATTAGGACCGCTTCTATTTCTTGTTTACCTTTCCATATAACACCCGTATGTAGAAGTGAGGATCTGATAATGGTGGGCATTGAGGATCTATCAACTTTAGGACTGAATTAATGGTTTGTTTCTAATAAATTATGTTTACAGGCAAGAAAACTTGGTTTACTATACCAAAGAAAACTTCAGGAAGAAACAACGTTGGAGAAATCACACAAAATGCTTCACTTCAGTTTTCTAAATTCTCCTAAGTGGTTTTTACAATAGCATAATGGTGCTTGAACGTTTTTAGGAAGAGTCTAGAAGTCGTATAGTAAAAAAACTGACGATTCAAAAGCGATTTTTTGCACGAGTTGTTTTCATAATGAAGAAAGAAGTCTTTGGACTATTTTCCAGGTGTCGTTGCTTACCTACTCGGAATTTCTAGTTGTTCCCAATGGCACGGAATCTGATCTCACCCTGTGTCTTCGTAATCGCATAAAAAAACGACCGTTATCTTTGATTGACTAACCTATTTTATTTATGACGAAGTGAAACAATGATTTCTTATTAAGATCTCAGTCTTGAAGACGCAATCAATTCAATCAAAGTCCCATCTAAATAGAGATGGTTTTTCTTGTTGTTATTTTCAATGAATTTGGGTTCTTTGTTGAGAAATGATGAAGAAATGATAATTGTTTTGATTAACGAAACTCTTGCTGAACAATCGTCGGATTGTTCCTCAATACTTAAAAATTCTTAAAATTACAAATTGGAACACGTTTGCTTGTCACAATTTTTGTGACATAGTATCACTGTCACTTGAACATGGTTACCAACTTTGACTCTATATACAACAAAATAGTGTGAGATAGAGATAGGTCGGGTTAGCTGTCAATTTGATCAAAATTTTGTTTTTATTTATACAGTCAAAAGTCTTGGAAAAAAATTTAAGTACTCCATTAATAGTCTTGAATAATCAGTAGTATGTCTGAAATTTTTTGACACCTTTATCTGTTCATAAGTAGTTTTTAACTAGCTCAAATCCTGACACCGCTTATTCTGATAATCACTGCATTATTATCAAATACATATCTTAAAATTTAGCGAGCTCCTTCGCTACTTTCTCTCAACTAGAAACAAAAGTTAATGTGCTGTTCAAAATTCATGGTGATCTTCTATTTCTTCTACATCTCTCTATCCAATTCACTATCTCCAACATCTTTCGTCAGTATGCAACGATCTCTTCAATTATTTTAGAGCCCTCTAGTTTCTAAAATTGAAAGTCCCGTTTATTAATAACAACGTTTGGTAGGTGAAGGCTAAGATTAACGATCTCGTAAAGACTTACTGTTTATCCTCATATCCACTAGAAGTAGCCGCGAAGTTTAGACGCAAATATATAAAAATTTCTTTTTTTTAATATTGTTTGTAGTTGTAGTTGGGAAATTTTGCGATATTTATTTTTATTGATGACTTATCAATCTATTTTCCAAATATTGTGATGTTTGCCCCATGTAATCATCTCGATTTGGTTTTACGAGTTACAAGAATGGAATCGGTCCCTTTTCCCCAACATCCACGACATCATTTTTTAACAAGTCATCACACAATGAAGTTATTCGAGAACGGAGAGCAACTATTGTAATTGACCACTTGTTCAGATGTATCTACAGTGGATGTCTCGTTAGTTGTAGAGACCCTTTCGTCTTTATGTAAATTTCGGAGTCAAAATTGAATTATAAATTTGAATAATAATAACCTATGACGCAATGCTAGATTTAGGGGTTTTACGGTTTTACTTGATATCGAGTCGGAGTTATTGATGCATATATGAAATATATGAACAAACTCAAAAACTTCACATATTTAAAACTTCTTTTAGGTTACATAACTTGATATAATTTTGATATAATAGTATTATACGTTCAAAATATGTCTACAATCGATGTAATTTGGATAACGAGTTTCTCAAGAATACTGATATTCTGGAAGGATATTACCGTGACATTGTCTGGATGTACACGTTTTCTGGATTTTACGTCACGCTGCTTATTATGCCCCCGGTGGCTGTTACTGTTTGTTTAGATGTAATTCCTATTCTGAAACCGTGCGTTTCTGTCATCATATGCATTTTACATGAGCTGTGCCTAACCTAACCTAAGTTCAATTCCAACCCTATTTTGTGCGTTTGATCGAAGGAATGTCGGTAACGAATCGAAATTTTTATCTATTGATATCGCTAAATATTAGAAATTAGAAACATTTTTCTTTTGAAATATAGATCGATTTAAAAATTTTTGTATCAGTTTCAGGAAGATTTTTATAAGGAGAAAGGTTTGTTGGAGTGCGCCCTGATATAGGAATTGCTCCTCTGCAGGGCTGGATTTATGGTGGTTGTGTGAAGTTGTACTTTCTAATTTTCCTGGAGGGGAAAAAGCGAGATCTAGGATTTTTTGCTAGAAGATATCCCAAAGGATACCGGTTTACCAGGTTGAAGGAGAGCCGCAGAAAACCTTTTATCTGATGGATAAGGGAGAGCCGACGAGGAGTCTGCAGGCAAGGTTGGTTTTAGTATCACCAAACAAAGTTATTCCTGGAAGTGAACTTCAGAACGAGGTACTTAGCTTTTGTTTAAATGCAAAATAAGGATTTTGGGGGATGATTGGGGCAGTTTCCTGGGAGATTTTGGGGTTTCCGTCCTCAGGGATGCGAAGTGAGAACCGTTGCCATTTTTACAGATAGGGGTAATTGATTTAGGACATTCATCGGGTTTGTGGTCCCACCACAAGAGGGACAGATGGGTTTGACCTTGCAAGAATTTGCGGGGTAGCTATTTGAGGAGTAGTGAATGCGATAATTGGGAAACATTGCAAAATAAAAAAGGCATTTTTGGGAATTACGCGGAATCACGCGGAATTTTATATTTTAGTCACATTAAACCGAGTAAACATTTTAGAAAATCGCCTTATCCAATCTTTATTTTTTGTTGTAACTAGTATAAACGACATCGAAATCGACATGTTTAGATTTAACATGAAAAATGTCAGCCGCATTCTCACAAATATATGGAAATGTACACTAAAAAAAAACTGATGTGAAATAAAAAACAGTCTGAGCGTAAACCCTTTTACATTCGCCGACTGGAGATGCTTGATCTTGAACATCTGAAGGGAAAGATGTGCCTTGGTAGTTGATTCTACAGGCTTGCATTTCTCCAAAGAAATTATTTCTAATAAATTAACGTTCTGGGCATCCGCAGTCAAACTCCTGAGCCACGTCTGCCCGTCGAGTGGATCTTGCAAGAACTCCTCTTGGGGGGATTATTTTAGACAGCTCGGAAGAGAATTTGCCATAGTAGTATAGATAAAGCAGAGTAAAACTCTGGATCGTCAATAAGAGCGTGTGCGGGATATTAATGAGAGATCCGAAATGGATCCAAGATCAGTGAGTAATGATAAAATTTGTTTGAATCGATTTTTTTCTTATTTAGAGATCGATCTGCCGACTTTTATAAAGGAAAACGAGAACGTGAGTGATTCGATTATATCGATACGAATGTACGGAGCGAAATCGATTTTCATTTTTTCTTGGGTACTATCAATCTGTCAATATTCCAAGAATCGATTGCTTCTTTTCGATACGATGATAATAGATGATCGATTCTAATTTGCGGGAATATTAGTACGTCGATTATATCGCTAAAAATGTACGTCGAATTAATAATCGATTGTCATTTTTTGTTATAAATCGATACAAATGTTTGGGAAACTAATAATAGATTTTTAGATTTTTATTTTTTCGCGGGTACTGTCAATCTATCATTATTCCAAGAATCGATTGTTTCTTTTCGATATGATGATAATAGATGATCGATTCTAGTTTGCGGGAATATTAGTACGTCGATTATATCGCTAAAAATGTACGTCGAATTAATAATCGATTGTCATTTTTTGTTATAAATCGATACAAATGTTTGGGAAACTAATAATAGATTTTTAGATTTTTATTTTTTCGCGGGTACTGTCAATCTATCATTATTCCAAGAATCGATTGTTTCTTTTCGATATGATGATAATAGATGATCGATTCTAGTTTGCGGGAATATTAGTACGTCGATTATATCGCTAAAAATGTACGTCGAATTAATAATCGATTGTCATTTTTTGTTATAAATCGATACAAATGTTTGGGAAACTAATAATAGATTTTTAGATTTTTATTTTTTCGCGGGTACTGTCAATCTGTCATTATTCCAAGAATCGATTGTTTCTTTTCGATATGATGATAATAGATAATCGATTCTAGTTTGCGGGAATATTAGTACGTCGATTATATCGATAAAAATGTACGTCGAATTAATAATCGATTGTCATTTTTGATTATAAATCGATACAAATATTTGGGAAACTAATAATAGATTTTCATTTTTTCGCGGGTACTGTCAATATTCCAGGAATCGATTGCTTCTTTTCGATACGATGATAATAGATGATCGATTCTAGTTTGCGGGAATATTACCGATTGTCATTTTTTGTTATAAATCGATACAAATGTTCGAGAAACTAATAATAGATTTTCATCTTCAGAAATTAGTCGATAATATTGATATAAATTTGCGGGGAATTAATAAAGTTGATAAAATAATTTCGACTAGGGATTAAACAATTTGTATTGATAGAATCTGATAAAAAACTTGATTGAATAATGTATGAATCAACCAATAAATAATTGAGCTATATCATGTTGTTATTAACAAATTTCAAATAACCAACAAATGAAACGGATAGATACTCTAGAAATGAATATTCTTCTTTAAAAACCAAGCATCATCATATTCACAAACATGTCTACCTATTTTTCTAAATCGCTCACTCTTTTTATACGTAATTCGTCTCTGATAGCTCTGTATATTCATAACAAATCAAAATTTGAACTATTTTAAGCAATAATATGTAGATTTTTCAATTTTATCATCATGATCCACCATTTATGGTGAACGCTGACCAATTTTCCCAGTGTAGATTTACCATTCCAGCCATATCGACGCTTCCGATTGAAGCCCCGTTCCCATGACGACCGCACCGCCACGGCGCTTGCGTCTCGTCGTCGACACATGTACTTCTCGTTAACGTCGATTTTTGATATACGCCATCTTATACAAAATGCGATAGAGACGCGAAATACGCGACGAAATCTCGGATGTAATTGGTCGGCTTTGAAGGACCGTTTTCTCGTCGTTTCTCCAATTTTCGATTTCATCAACTCTAACCCGCCGCTTCGATCCGATAGAACGGCAGTTAAATTGTTTATTGAGTTTACAGGAAATTAAAGGGTAATTCAAACTATAAAATGGTATTGATCGCAAGTCGGGTTGAAACTATTGAAACTATCATAATTTTCAGAACAGATTTTCATATTTATTTTTGCTACTGGTTTGCTACTATTTCATTCAATAGTTGGTCAAAATTCTAGATCAGGGATCGGCAACCTTTTGAGTAAGAATGCAGATTTCGTTACTATCTGTGTTGAGATGGAAGCTAGAGTAGTTTTGTTGGTTTTGAATAGCTCAAATTCAGTAATTCTGTAAACTCACCCATTATATCTTCTGAAAAAGAGTTGATATTTCTTCAAATTAAATCTTCTAGCAAAACATAGTCTGGGTTTCCCTTAGCTTCCAATTTTACTTTCAGTTCGTTTAATTCCGCTGTGTTCAGTTCTTAAGATAGATAGAATCGATGTCCGATCCTCGTTAATAGATTCAGAATCCTAATCGGCCAATTAACAAACCATTCAAGGGCACAGGATTGCTGGGTCCTTTTTCAAGTTGAGCTAAGAGAAAATTACATCTATCTGAATTATCTGTTACCACGTTGCACTTTGGAGATATTGTTGGTCTGTGGTGTTTGTCTATATGGAATGGAGTTAATCATTTATAACAGTTCCACGTTTGGCAAAGATAAATCAATAGTTAGGAGCATTACGAATAGCAAAAACTTTCAAACTATCAATGTATATGCTCAAATTAGAGTTTGTTAGAGTTTTTAAGTTTTATAATCACAACCAATTGGCCCAAACCGATTTAGTTCCTCCCAAGGTACCTTCGAGTACTTTAGGGGTAGTCTTGACGAAGTTTGGGGGGTTTTGGGGTTTCGTTTCAGCTGAGACTTTTAATGAACTTGCTTCAAACTATCATTGTGTCAATTTCTGATGGCTGAGCGGGGTTTTTTCTAATTTTAATTAGGATTAATTTGGATGATTTCAAAACCTAAATAGGTACAAAAAATATTTAATCAAAAGTTGTTTGAAATCAACAAATTTGTTTCAATATGATTATATCGACAAGACGTCATTATTTAGCTAATGAATGAAAATTTTTTTGAAAAACTCACTCTCTCATCATTATCATCAACTGATGAATTGAAGTGTTTTTTTTTTGAAAAACTCTTTCGTCTTTTTGACGTGAATACAGATGAATTTTTGCTCCGTGAAGTTTTTTATTGGTATGTAATTACTCTACTTTTGATTTTGAAGGATTGACAACCACACTTAACAGAAAAGAATCTTGTATGATGGTAAATAACGTACAATATTTTCACTTTCCAATAACTTGGATGCGGTTGATTCCACTATGTCAAATCGGCATCAGTGCATTTTGTATTCTGTCTATTATCTAGTTTTACTTATTTCTTCATTTTTTCCTCAATAAATGTTTTCAAATCATCTTTCAATTGCCGAAACGTTCGATTTTTGACACGAATTCTTGAATAACCTTTCTTCGAAATCCAGTCAGTTCTACACTTTGTTTTGTGATCTACCCCCTCATTTATTTGCTTGGAAATTATTAGCTCCAGTAGAAATCAATTAATTTGAAGTCATTTGATTATAGACAACCAATCAGTACAACATTTTACTGACTACAAATTCAATGAGAAAAGGCCAGAATTCTGTGGACAGAACGGACTTAAACGGAGAACAAAACTCTGAGTTTGGAACAGAGAAAATTCTCACTGGATGTATGAGGCTCACACTCTTAAAACAATGAACGTTTAGGCTGGTTCCATTAACAATAAAATTATTTGTTCGAGTGCACATTGTTGATGAGATTTTTTGACATTGACATTACAAAAACTATTTCTTCTTGCTAATCATCCAGATGAGATAGATCTATCCACTTACTACCAACAAAACGGAGCTCCTCCACATTGGAAGACGTGGAATGTTCGAATGGCCGGCTAGATTCCCCGATTTGACTCATCTCGATTACTTTTACAATATTGCTGATTTAAAAGTTGGGATAACGGAAAAAAATTAACAAAATAACCCATGAGGTCATACAAAATGTTGTATAAGAATTCCAAAATCGCCTCGGCTATTGTCAAGTGACATTTCTACGTTATGTGATGTAATTACCAAAATTTTACAGCTTAAAAATGAATTTTCTCATTTATAATTACACAAAATCAAAAAAAAACTTTACATTTCTATTCAGAGGATTAAAATCTCTTTTCAACAAAGTGCCGCTCGACCCCCTTTTTTATTTAAAATTTTCGCGGGGGTGCATATGATTCAGAGGAGGTGCTGGTGATGGTATGACCTCTATATTCTTAATTATGAGATTATACGTTAATGAATTCACTTTTTACTAGAGACTAACAAAATTATAATCCATATAATGTTGAATAAATCCTCCGTACATTTGTATAAAATACAAACTTCGAAGTAAAAGATAGGGGAAACTCGTATAATAAACCTAAATCCATTTACCCGGAAGTGTACCTAAAGTGAAGACCCTGTCCCTTTCTGACCCTAAAACCTAGGCGTTAATGCTCTTGATAATATCGTTCGGTGGTTGGAAACAGAAAATTTTCTGCGGTGCGTGCCGAAAGAGAAAGACCCTTTTCTCGCGTTACGGTAATTATAGGTATGTGCATGTCAGTATATTATTCAATTTTCATAAGTCTGCTAGTTTGATGATATAATCATAGCTGGAACGTTACATTCTTTTCGACCGTAACGCCAATTCCACAACAATAAACATATATAATTGCAAGGTGTTTACTTAGACTAATGTTGACATTATTTTTTAATTTAAATATTGTACAAATGAATGGAAATGGTAATTAGGTAATTGGAAGAAAGCGTTTAACTGTTTTATATGATCCCATATTGAAAAAAACAACCACTAAAATTCTATTTCATCTCAATATTGTTCTTTCTAGAGCAGTGGTCGCCAGCCTCTCAATGTGTTGAGCTACTTTGTTAATTCAAACGAAGGTGTTTGAAAAATAAACACAAACCTCCATCCAGAAGATTCACACAAATAGGTTACTTCCACTTTCCACTGAATATTTGTCTTTACTTACAAAAGGCCAGATACATTTGGTACTTGAGACTAACGATTTTAAGGCTAAATCATTTTGAAACTCAATTACTTCAATCCACTTTCACAGTCTGCGAAGAATGTCTTCAACATGTTTATGCATATTCAATAAACTACCTAATCCGTTCGTGCTCACCAACTTTAGTTTACTAACTGAACATCTCTTCTTTGGTAGTATAGTTTCTGCCATTTAGGCATTTAGGAAAAAATCGATTCACGTTTCTCAACAATGGGAACTTTAACAATCTGCGAACTCTTGATCAAATATCTTTCGAATATCTATCACTTTCTTCGTGGAGGTTGTCGATCCGTTATGCTGTGAAAACTCCAACATAATATAGTGATATTTGGTATAATTGTGGTTACAATTTTAACTATCCATGGGTTTTCTTATACTTTTCTTATATATGTGGCTACAACTTTAACTATCCATTGGTTTTATTATAGTTTTCTCATATATGTGGCTATAATTTTAACTATCCATGGGTTTTCTCATAGTTTTCTCATATATGTGGCTACAATTTTAACTATCCTTGGGTTTTCGTACACTTTTCTTATATATTTGGCTACAACTTTAACTATCCATGGGTTTTATTATAGTTTTCTTATATATGTGGCTACAACTTTAACTATCCATGGGTTTTATTATAGTTTTCATATATATGTGGCTACAACTTTAACTATCCATGGGTTTTCTTATAGTTTTCTCATATATGTGGCTACAACTTTAACTATCAATGGGTTTTCTTCTAGTTTTCTCATATATGTGGCTACAACTTTAACTATCCATGGGTTTTATTATCCATGGGTTTTATTATAGTTTTCATATATATGTGGCTACAACTTTAACTATCCATGGGTTTTCTTATAGTTTTCTCATATATGTGGCTACAACTTTAACTATCAATGGGTTTTCTTCTAGTTTTCTCATATATGTGGCTACAACTTTATCCATGGGTTTTCTTATATTTTTTTATATATGTGGCTACAACTTTAACTACCCATGGGTTTTCTTATAGTTTTCTTATATATGTGGCCACAATTTTAACTATCCATGGGTTTTCTTATAGTTTTCTCATATATGTGGCTACAATTTTAACTATCCATGGGTTTTCTTATACTTTTCTTATATATGTGGCTACAACTTTAACTATCCATGGGTTTTATTATAGTTTTCTCATATATGTGGCTATAATTTTAACTATCCATGGGTTTTCTCATAGTTTTCTCATATATGTGGCTACAATTTTAACTATCCTTGGGTTTTCGTACACTTTTCTTATATATTTGGCTACAACTTTAACTATCCATGGGTTTTATTATAGTTTTCTTATATATGTGGCTACAACTTTAACTATCCATGGGTTTTATTATAGTTTTCATATATATGTGGCTACAACTTTAACTATCCATGGGTTTTCTTATAGTTTTCTCATATATGTGGCTACAACTTTAACTATCAATGGGTTTTCTTCTAGTTTTCTCATATATGTGGCTACAACTTTAACTATCCATGGGTTTTATTATCCATGGGTTTTATTATAGTTTTCATATATATGTGGCTACAACTTTAACTATCCATGGGTTTTCTTATAGTTTTCTCATATATGTGGCTACAACTTTAACTATCAATGGGTTTTCTTCTAGTTTTCTCATATATGTGGCTACAACTTTATCCATGGGTTTTCTTATATTTTTTTATATATGTGGCTACAACTTTAACTACCCATGGGTTTTCTTATAGTTTTCTTATATATGTGGCCACAATTTTAACTATCCATGGGTTTTCTTATAGTTTTCTCATATATGTGGCTACAATTTTAACTATCCATGGGTTTTCTTATACTTTTCTTATATATGTGGCTACAACTTTAACTATCCATGGGTTTTATTATAGTTTTCTCATATATGTGGCTATAATTTTAACTATCCATGGGTTTTCTTATCGTTTTCTCATATATGTGGCTACAATTTTAACTATCCTTGGGCTTTCGTATACTTTTCTTATATATTTGGCTACAACTTTAACTATCCATGGGTTTTATTATAGTTTTCTTATATATGTGGCTACAATTTTAACTATCCATGGGTTTTATTATAGTTTTCATATATATGTGGCTACAACTTTAACTATCCATGGGTTTTCTTATAGTTTTCTCATATATGTGGCTACAACTTTAACTATCAATGGGTTTTCTTCTAGTTTTCTCATATATGTGGCTACAACTTTAACTATCCATGGGTTTTCTTCTAGTTTTCTCATATATGTGGCTACAACTTTATCCATGGGTTTTCTTATATTTTTTTATATATGTGGCTACAACTTTAACTATCCTTGGGTTTTCGTATACTTTTCTTATATATTTGGCTACAACTTTAACTATCCATGGGTTTTATTATCCATGGGTTTTATTATAGTTTTCATATATATGTGGCTACAACTTTAACTATCCATGGGTTTTCTTATAGTTTTCTCATATATGTGGCTACAACTTTAACTATCAATGGGTTTTCTTCTAGTTTTCTCATATATGTGGCTACAACTTTATCCATGGGTTTTCTTATATTTTTTTATATATGTGGCTACAACTTTAACTACCCATGGGTTTTCTTATAGTTTTCTTATATATGTGGCCACAATTTTAACTATCCATGGGTTTTCTTATAGTTTTCTCATATATGTGGCTACAATTTTAACTATCCATGAGTTTTCTTATACTTTTCTTATATATGTGGCTACAACTTTAACTATCCATGGGTTTTATTATAGTTTTCATATATATATGGCTACAACTTTAACTATCCATGGGTTTTCTTATAGTTTTCTCATATATGTGGCTACAACTTCAACTATCCATGGGTTTTCTTATATTTTTTTATATATGTGGCTACAACTTTAACTACCCATGGGTTTTCTTATAGTTTTCTTATATATGTGGCTACACCTACAACTATCCATGGGTTTTCTCATATTTTTTGTATATTTGAGTCTATAATTCGATAATTGTGGTGATGTGTAATTGATGTGTGTAACTTTGGGTTTACAAGTTTACAAGATAGAAACTTGGTTATTTCGGGTTTAATTAATTTCGGTTTTGTTCTACTTGAAGTGGGATCGGCTCTTGGTAGAGACGTAATAGCCGATAAATAAATATGATTTTATCAAAAATAATTGGAAGATAAAGTCACATCGCTTCGAATATTATCAAAACGCTCGGTAATCATATAGTTTCTAGGCAAGGTGTTGAGTAGATCTATGCCTTTGGTGATGCTAGGAAATCAGAGTTGTATAATCGAATTTATCGATTATCTTGTGCAAGTACAAGCTCAAATAGCCGATCAATTACCTACTAGATGCTTTAATTCTATTGGTGAAAGTATCGCCGAACATTAGGGATCATTTAATAATTTATTCGAGAAAAGCTCTTTATTCCAGGTAGGTTCCACTTTAATTATTATCGAAGCTTAACATAACCTCTAATTTAACATTTCCTCAATCTCCTTCATATATCAGAAATCTGGCATCGCTGTTCAAATAATTATTATAACGTGTAAACATTATAATGACAAACATTAATCAAGATTTAGGTCAGTAGTGGGGATTTTCGATTAACTTTCTTTCGATTTTTCGAAAATCGATTCCAATTCGAGTATTTTTTCTTCCAAATGTTCGAAAGAAAATAGAAAATAGGGTCTAAAACACAAAATTTGTGATCTTTAGATTTTCTTTTTATGAAGCTTCCTGTTTGTCTTATTCAACTTATAAATTAACAATGTACGTGTATTTTCTTGGATTAGGGTAAATTCTCTAGCCCCACCCACCACAAAAGTGATAATTATGGAAAACATGTCAACGAAAACAAATTCCTGGACGAATGAAACTTACAACGTTATAATTTTTCCCGTAATCAAGATGTTGTAAAATTGAATAAAAAAAATTTGTAAGTGTCCTGGTCTATCAATAATTCACTCCACAGGGTGTTTTGAATAATAGCGTTCTTTCTACAGTTTCAGAACGGCCTATTATATGAAAATACTGCGAACCATCAAGGGAATTACCCTTAGGGACCGAATAACGAGTGATGACATAAGAGAAGAATTGAGCGTACAGGATATGGTGAGATGGGTCAAAAAGATTCACGTAGAAAGAATGCCAGAAGACAGAACACACGCAGACATGTAGGCAGACCATCAAAGAGGTAGTACGAAATCTGGAGTTCAGCTTCTCACGAAGATCCAAGAAGAGGGCCAAACGTACAGGATTGAACTGGACCTGGTCCTATTGAAAGAGGAAGATGAAGAAGAAGAAGCGTATTATCCAACGAACTCCATGATTGTGGCTAGCACTTTGTTTTTTTTTGTTGGTCCTGACGTTGTTCGTCAGTTTTGCCTATTATTTTCGGTTTCTGCGTTTTGCAGTCTACTATTTCTAGGATTCTGGTATCTTCTTCAATTTTCTTTCTCCGGGTATTTCTTGATCTGTCTCTACCTCTTTGTCATAGAGATATCCATTGTGTTGTCGTCCTTACCATTTCTGTAGGCTTGCTCAATTTAGTCTTTGTGTTTGTATATACCTCATTATATTTTATCCTCTCAGTTCTTCTTCTTTTTTCTTCAATTATCTTCAGATCTTCTTCCTTCTTTTTACTTATGACTGTTGTTTTGCTATTGAGTATTATTCTTTCTTTGGATGTGTATCCTATTTCAATTCCTAGATAGAGTTTTTGTTTTATCTTGATATTTTTTTCTTGGTTTATTTCTAGACCGACTTTTTCTGCTTCTGTTTCCAGTTTGTTTATTTCCTTTATCAGTTCTTCTCTTGTTACATCGTCTGCGTTTGCTCTAGTTTTGATTCATTATAATATTTTTTAATTTTATTTTTCTAATTACGTATTTATAAATGATATTAAACAGGAATCGCCTTGTTTGAATCCTCTGCTAATTTTTATTTCTTCTGTTAGTGTTCTAACTGGACTTTCTTATTAAGTAATATAATTTCTACTTTTTGTGTTTCTAAATCGTCTATCATTTTCTGTTTATTAATTGAGTCAAACGCTCATTTAAAATCTATAAAAACTATGTGTAACTCTCTATTGAGTTCTCATGTTTCATGGTCTGTTTGGTCTATTGGATGTAGATCTGGTCTGAGCCCATTTTGGTACTCTCCCAGTATAATTTCTGCGTATGATTTGAGTTAAGTTGGAATATCTGGAATCGTTAGTTTTACCTTCAGTCTCTGAAGATGATAACGTTATCGAAACGCGCGTTAGACAGTTAATTGTGAGTTTCGGTGCAGTTCTAATGTGTTCAGTAAGATCTGTGTTTTCGAATTAATCAGTATTTCATTCCTCTGGAATCTTGTTTTGTTTCCAGATTGTCTCGATGAGTTGATGAATTTGTTTTTTGGTTTGTTCTTCAACGTATTTTATGATTTCTATTCCATCTTCTCCAGTAGTGACTTTTCCATTACAAAGTTTTTTTTTCCTTCTTCTACTATCTCAGTTTTCGTTGGACATTATTAATTGAAATTAATAGAAAGAAAAGTTGTAATTTTAGCTCATTCGATCCTCAAAATCATTTCAGTTAATTTCCGAAATCTCAATCACACCTTAACTTTTAGTAAGAAAATTAATACTAGTTTGTAGATTTCGATAGCAGACTTTGATCCAGACATTTGCATATATGATATACTTAGTTGTCGAGTAGCTGAGTGAGACCGTTTCGGGGTAACTTAATACCTCGCGTTAGGGTTAACGACGGTGTTTGCGACTTCACGCTACCAACATTCCCTTGCTACAAGAATGGGGTTGACGTGAGCGTGGGGATGCGATGTGTTTGTGATGCAAGAATCGTCGTTCCGAGGATTCCCGTTATTTGAGATTCTCTTGTCTAAAATCTTAATTTTTCCCGTTTGTTTATTAGTTTTTGTGTATTTGTAGCATTAGCTCTTGAAATATGTAACTCCAATTAGAGTTGTAAATATTCTTGATATTTTATTTTTGGAAACTATTATTATAAAAAGAAGAAAGTTTGAGATCTATTCCAGTTCATTTGTCAATACGAAAGTGATAGAAAAGCATCGGAACGTCGTATTTCATCTTCGATCTTGCTCTACGGCGAATCTCTTTATGAGACTTTTATGTCGGCATCCAGATATTCTTGTTGTTGAAGTACGAGAGTAATGGACCATGATATTTTTACGAAAATTGAAACGTAAATAAACTTTTACGACTGTTGGAAAAACTTTTCGCTGCCGAGGAAAAATCTCTTTCTGTAATATACGAGCTTGTCGAAAGGTATATAAAAATGTGACGCGACGATGATATATGAGAAAATCTTTTTGTTATATACAAAAAAAAAACACTCTGTCTATAAATTTGATAGTATACTATTGAAAGACGTACTTTGAATAGAAACACACAATAATGAAAAATCGTTATCTGCATTTCATTGTTTAGGTTTCTAAATCTTCTTGATTTAAGGTAAATAATTTTAAAAAAAAACTAATTTCAAAACAGAAGAAATATAAAATCAAAAAGATTTAGAAACATAAACGTATCAAAAGTCAAAAGGTCTAAGAAATGAGATATTGAAGAAATTTATATCATTGTTTATATAATGAATTGTGAAATTCGTTTCATTTTACCAAAATTATAAATTTAGTTTACAAGAATGTCATTTTCGACCTTTTGTGTCTATTCTTCAAAAATCACTGAAATGGAAAGACAGAAAGCTGAAATTCTGCATCAAATAATTGACTCCCCAAAAAATCCATCCTAAAGGTTGACCACGCGGGGATGGAAATTACCCCTAAGTGGTATAAATTCATATTTTTTTTCTGTAATCTGGAAAATGGAGGTTTTTGGGTAGTGACTACTTTAAAGTGGATTTTTGAAAATCAAAGACATCATTTCTTATGTAGATTTTGCCGTTCTTCCATTTGACATGGTTATTTTTTTACAATAATCTGCCCCTCTAGTCATAAAAATTGATTCTCAAGTTTTGGAGTAGGTTTCCCCCCATGCGGTCAGTCCTCAAGAAGGATTTTTGTTTCGTTTCAGGACAATCGAATCTGCTTGTACGCCAAATTTTTTTCCGCGCATTTTTAGGAAAGTAATCTCTTTGGTCTTCTAATAAAAGAATAAAATTTCAACTGGATATCAAAGTGGAAATGTTTAGAAATATAATTTATCTTTTCATACAGCTCAGGAACAATCACGATCATCTGAGGAATGAATATTCTATTGCGTTCCATTAATCAGACTTAGCTACCTCCAAAGAATGATTCAAGACCCACGAGAGTGTATAGGAAGCAAAAATAGGCACCAACACAAAAAGAGAAAGACCTAAAACAACATAATTGGTACTACAATTGAGAAAAGAGTTACTACAGGGAGAAAAACCAAAATTACAGCACTTAATAGAAGAGAATGGACTAGGACATGGCACTAAGATAGATTATAATAGTAGTTATCAATTAACTTATATTTCTCAGAGAATCTGTTTTTTCAAAATTTAAAATATACGAATAAATAATTTTAAGGATATTTTGATCAGTTTTTCATTGATCCACTGATTATTTTGAACTATATATATATATATATATATATATATATATATATATATATATATATATATATATATATATATATATTGTTGCTAAAGTCGTTTTTTAAAATTTTTTCCAGTAGTCAAATTGGCATATTACATAGAATGACCTTCATAGAAAACATGTTCGGCAAAAGAGCATCAGTCGGGTATTTTTTGCCCTCACTTTCATGAGAGGTGATAGGAATGACTTCTTAGATTGATCAATATATTTTTTATCATCTATTTTCAAATTAATCATCGATTTTTTCCAATTTTGACCGGATATTGACACCAAACTTCTAATTCAGCATATTATTTATAACCAAAGTCTCATAAATCATTCATTAAACCCAATAATAATGAGAAAAATAAGTTTTTAAGTACAAATTTTGTTCAATTTTCATATTTACCATCAAATTTTTTATATAGAAATCAATTTAGGTAATTTCTAATATGAAAAATTACGTTTCCTTAATGAAATTTTGATTTATTTTGAACAGGCTTCTAACTTTGACAGGATGTTGACTTAAGCTTATATAAATTCAGTTTAGTTTAGTTGGTTACTGTTTTCGTCAAATTTTTCATATATTCAAAATTTGAAAGATCTTATATCTTATATCTAAAAACAGTCCGTTTTCGAAAGTTTTTTTCAGTAGTCAAAACTTTGGCATATTACATAAAATCACCTTCATAGAAAACATGTTCGGCAAAGAGCAACAGTCAGGGTATTTTTTGCCCTCACCTTCATGAGAGGTGATCAGAATGACTTCTTAGATTGATCAATGTATATTTCATCGCAATTAAAACATAGTATAACAAAAAATTCAAACAACTATGGTACTCAATTTATAAAAAAGTCCTATTTAGCTCCAAATTATTCATCGATTTTTTCCAATTTTGACCGAATATTTTGAATTAAGCATATTATTTCTAACCAAAGTCTCATAAATTATTCATTAAACCCAATAATAATGTGAAAAATAAGTTTTTAAGTACTAATTATGTTCAATTTTCATATTTACCATCAAATTTTTTATATAGAAATCAATTTAGGTCATTTCTAATATGAAAAATTACGTTTCCTTAATGAAATTTCGATTTATTTTGAACAGGTTTTTTAACTTTGACAGAGTATTGACTAAAATTCGGTTTAGTTTCGTTGCTTGCTGTTTTCTTCAAATTTTTCATATATTCAAAATTTTAAAGATACAAATAGATAATTTTTTGGGCATTTTAATCAGTTTTTCCATTGATCGACTGATTATCATATCTTATATTAATCCTAAAAACAGTCGTTTTTTAAAGTTTTTTCCAGTAGTCAAAACTTTGGCATCTTACATAAAATGACCTTCATAAAAAACATGTTCGGCAAATGAGAATCTGTCAGGGTATTATTTGCTCTCACATTCATAATAAATGATCGGAATGACTTCTTAGATTGATCAATATATTTTTTATCATAATTTTATCATCTATTTTCAAATTAATCATCGGTTTTTCCCAATTTTGACCGGATATTGACACTAAACTTCAAATTCAGCATATTATTTCTAAACAATGTCATAAATCAATCATTAAACTCAATAATAATATCAAAAATATGTTTTTATGTACAAATTTTGTTCAATTTTTATATCTACCATCAAATTTTTTATATAGAAATCAATTTAGGTCATTTCTAATATGAAAAATTACGTTTTCTTAATCAAATTTCATATCATATATCTTATATTAATCCTAAAAACAGTCGTTTTTTAAAGTTTTTTCCAGTAGTCAAAACTTTGGCATCTTACATAAAATGACCTTCATAAAAAACATGTTCGGCAAATGAGCATCTGTCAGGGTATTATTTGCTCTCACATTCATAATAAATGATCGGAATGACTTCTTAGATTGATCAATATATTTTTTATCATCTATTTTCAAATTAATCATCGGTTTTTCCCAATTTTGACCGGATATTGACACTAAACTTCAAATTCAGCATATTATTTCTAAAGAATGTCATAAATCAATCATTAAACTCAATAATAATATCAAAAATATGTTTTTATGTACAAATTTTGTTCAATTTTTATATCTACCATCAAATTTTTTATATAGAAATCAATTTAGGTCATTTCTAATATGAAAAATTACGTTTTCTTAATCAAATTTCATATCATATATCTTATATTAATCCTAAAAACAGTCGTTTTTTAAAGTTTTTTCCAGTAGTCAAAACTTTGGCATATTACATAGAATGACCTTCATAGAAAACATGTTCGGCAAATGAGCATCTGTCAGGGTATTATTTGCTCTCACATTCATAATAAATGATCGGAATGACTTCTTAGATTGATCAATATATTTTTTATCATAATTACAACATAGCATAACAAAAATTTCAAAAAACTATGAAAAAGTCCCCTTAATTGTTATAAATTCATCTTTGGAGCATTTGCTGTTTCGTGGACCATTTATTTTCAAATTATTCCGCGAGTTTTCCAAGTTTGACCGGATATTAACACCAATTAAGTTTCAAATTCACCATATTCTTTATTAACAAAGTCTTATAAATCATTCATTACACTCAATAATAATAACAAAAAATAAGCATTTATAATTTTCAATTTTCGTAATAACAATCAAATATTTTATATATAAATCAATTTAGGTCATTTCTAATAAGAAAAATCACGTTTCCTTAATGAAATTTTGATTTATTTTAAACAGGTTTTTCAACTTTGGCCGGGTGTTGACTCAAGTTTATATCAATTCAGTTCGTAAACTACACCCTTATAAATTATTAAATCGAATGATTATATCAACAATAAATATTTACGAAAACGATGCTATGTTAATTTCAAACCATTTCAACGGCAACATTTCCATTGACGTAAAATTTCTCATAAAACACGCCAATAAGTCATTACCACAAGTTCGACAAAACGTTTTCATTAGAAAAAACCTTTCCCCGCATAAAACACAGATACCACAGCTTTTTATACATATATCTGTGGCTGAATGTGATATGTAATGTTTCGCTGTGTAAGAGATTCTCTCGGTTCGGTTTGTATCCAGCGTAGAATGTACTGCATAAAATACAGAGCACGCCACGAGTTGATTTGCATAGCTCAGCTGGGGAAACAATCGATTGGAATGGGCCGACTCTTCCATGCCTTCCAGTATTCAGATTCCGAAAAAGACGAATATTTTTTCATCTACTTATACTTATATAAATAAATATTGTTACGAAATATTCATATTTTCAAAATATCTGGTTGTTTGTTTGCAAATAAACTATTTTTAATAAGCACTTGCCCAATTTATATTTGACTTTCCATGTACAGTCAATTCTGACATTTGACATTGACATTGACATAAAATTGTACACCAATTTTGACATCTATTCTGATATCAATATCAACGCAAGATTTGAATTGAATGGAAAACACAATTTCTAGTCTTTTGATTGTAATTTTTCATAGAAAATGTGGCTGAATGTCGTTGAATGCAACAATGAATCTCCTCTAATGCATAATGCCATAAAAAGGAATCTAATGGCCGAAACCAAAGAGACCTGGAAATGTTTCATGCAATAATTGAAACCACATATCAGGCACATTAATATCATCAAATTTCGGCAAAAAGAATAAAATAACTGTGGCACATTTTCGAAACAGTTAGATCCAATTATGTCTCCAACTCAATGGATGCATTTGTTTTTCGACAATCACATATGGGTTCTCAGAATCCCAAAAGCGGTAATTTTGACGATTAAAAAAACCCATCAGGCTTCAGATGTTGTCTTAATTCAATTTTCCAAGTATTAAGACGCAGATCTAAAGTCTGTATATGCTGTAGAAAGCTTCTTGAAGTTCGCAATAAGCCACGGTCTCGACTCTATATGATAATGATAATAATTTGAAATTTGAAATTATTGGATGACGAAAAACGCTTTTCCTTATTCACTGCTCCTAAAAACTTTATTTTTCTTTCATTGGTTTTACTTGATAATATGATAATAATCTAACCACCGTCATTCCAAGGTTGTCTGCAACTTCATGATTTTTCCAACCACTTCTAATGAATAGAATATGCAAAAAAAAACAGTTCTTTCATCACAAAACTGAATTGGAAATTGATTTTTCCGAATTGAGGCAATTCTATAAATCTTTTTTTAACCACTTGGTTACGGCCAATTTTTCTAAAAGTCTTGAGTGATCCAATACTGTTTTACAGTTCTGAAGAAGAAGATTTATCATTTTTTCGAACCATTTAAAGACATTATCATTCATTTTATCATGGTGGTCTCCCGTACAACTGGATTCAAAAGTCCACAAACCTTTATCATCAACATACGCTTCTTTCTATTAAAATAGATTTTTCGGGTGCTTTCTCATTTCTTTCGAAGTTCATCTAGAACCGTGAACAGTCGAAAACTCTTTTTTAAATAAGAACTTCGAAGTTGTTGTGTCTAAATCGTAGTTTTCCCAATACTAACTAATTTAACGGTGTCGTCGACACTTTTACATAAATGTTTGTCCGTAAATGATTTGAAACCATTAAATAAGAATGTTTCTTCATCAACTGCTGAAAGACCGAATTGCAATTGAACTAAACTATCAAGAATAAACAACTTCAATCCCTTTATTATATAGAAACACCTTAAATCGTATTTTATATACAATTTGTCAGGAAGACATTCTTAGAATTGAAATAAAGCAAAATTTAAAAGCAAAAACGTAGTTAAACGGTTATGAAATCTTTTTTGGCCTATGAAACTTTTATACTATGAAACTTTTGGCCTATACAAACATTTTTCTATTGGTCTGTACAGTTTATGGTTATAAAAGAACGAAAACTTGTATTAACTCAAGTACATTTATGAAAATTCCAAAATATGAGTTTTATGTAATTAAATCAAAAAGTCCTCACTAAGTTTGCGATATTTCGAATATAGAAATATCTATAACAATTTTCAAAATGAACGATTTTAATAAGTAGTTATAGGTACTGTAATTATCAATTATTAAATATACATAAATACATTTATAATAATAGTAATAGTTTTTAATTAGTTAAAGCTGATAGGTTTTTAACTGTATATGATTAAAATGTGAAAAAAGCAGTACCTAAGTAAACTATATATTTATTTAAAACTATTCTTTTAATTCTTCATGTATATTTACTCAAAAATTAGGTGAAAAACTACTAAAATTTTTTTAGATTAAAAAAGTATGCGTAATCACTACCTATAAAAACAAATAAACATCTGTTAGTAAAATCATATTATTCTATAAATGTAAATTATGTTTATAATGCAAATATTAAGACAAAATAAACAAATTTTCTATATAAATTTTCAATTCATTTCACATACCGACCTTTCCGCGCCATCTGTCAACAATACTAAACATACTATTCAACCATTTTGTTTGCAGTCTTCGAAACCGCCGCTAGGGAGCTCCGAACGCAGCGCATGACCATTGGTTTACGCATGAATGCCGCCCCTGCTGTTAGAACCGCCCCAATCCCTTCTAGACTATCCCCACTTGTCGACGAGCTTCTCCTCCGACGGCGTTCGGTGGGGGACCGTAAAGTTATGAAGGGGAGACAATAAACACATCGTTATGGTAAAACTGTATTGAGAGTTGTTTTATTTCACATAAAATTGTTAACTGTATCTCAATATTGATTTATGTTTGTATTTATAATTTTAAATGTCCATACCACAAGGTCGAACATGGAGAGTTTTTTTATTAGGGTAGAAATTAATTTTCTCTACACATGTCATTGATATAGGATGAATTTTATTACATACACATTATTTTGACGCAAACCGTTTTCGATACTTCGCTCAGATTTAAGAATTAGTGGCTTTCTTCAAACCTAAAATAAATTGGGAAAAAAATTTATCAAGAAGACAATATTTGTAAATTAATTACAAGATAGAATAGAAAAAATTTCTTAGAGTGAATTGAAAGCCGAAAAAACAAATCAAAAAATCTTTTTATTATATTTTGAAATACCGAAAACTGAATGAAATGTTAATATAGGGTGATAAAACAAAAGAATTCATCGAGAAATTGAGTGGAAAAGGATTTTTAAGCAATACGTTATGGAAAAATATTTTAACTGTGGTCGTAAATAACAGATACAAAGGTGAAAAAAGTAGATAATAAAAAGCTTGATTTTCATCACTAGATTGCTATTTATACCATTTTCAGATTGCTTCCAATTGTCCCTTCTTTTGGATCCTGAATTAACATTCTTCTTTATATCGTTAAGATATTACCAGGAATTCTACGTAAATACCAGGTAACAATCATCAATGGTACTTCTTCCAGCTCTTCATCTTTATGCAACAGTTCCAGTTTCCTGGAAGCACCATCGGAATCGTACTTTGGGAAACATTCAGTCGATTTGGAATTGGAATTGGAAACTTTTGGTTTTGAATAACATCAAAGGAAAAAAAAAGATAAATTTAGGCTTGACCCAATAGCAAGACGTTAAGAAATTAATCTTTTATTCACTATTGGTCGAAAATATAGTTTTTCGGTTCATTTTCAACTGTCGTATCATCCGTAAGTTGGTTATTGAAGACAAAGATTGATTTTTATTATGTATTTCAAAGTCGTGTCAAAGATATGTTAAATTATGTGTGATTGGCATTTTTGCTTTCTTCTAGACTAAGTTAGAATCAGCCAGAGTATAAATCTACCTTTGAAGATGTCAATCACACAAGTCTGTAAAACTTTCCGAGGATAACATTCAAATCTTTATCTGGACGTATCTTTCTCAAAATGATTTCTTGAGAGGTACAGATCAAGTTTATTATTAGCATCATCTGGTGACATTCAATTGCAGATACTCCTAATGACACTGACCAAGGCGAACAATACATGATAATAGTTAATTTCTTGAAAATTCAGTAGCAGAATTGGTAGAGAATTTCCGAAAGTCTGGAATAGTTGCAGGTCCTCAAATACTGCAATTTATGGAAAATTAGATTTTAGTTTCGGAATGCAAAGCTTGGATAATTATGAAAATTATAGTGAGGAATCACCTGGATTCAAAAATGATGCTGGAAAAGTCTTTAAAAAGGGATTTTCCCCTTAAAAATTATTAGAGAAAAGCTAGTAGACGGCGTTTTAATGAAATGTGATATTTTTAAAACAAAAATAACATATCCGTTATTGTATTTAATGTATTTCTAAAAGGTATTAAATGAAAAGAAAGGTTGGAAAAAAAAATTTCATAATTTGAGACCATTAATACATTTAACATTAATCCTATACCAACGGTAACAAAACTTTTGTTGACTAGTATACTTCACAAATTTTTTATTGAATCATGTGTGTAGGGAAATATATTTACCAATTTATCATTCTAGTTTTGTTTTTTCTCCACTTAGTAATCGTTCTCTCCCATCTCTATTCTCCTAACTTTAACTAAGTACCTAGACAAGTAAGTTTTTGTGTCAACCGACAACATCGCGAAGAACCCATTCTTATATGTGATTATGGAAAAAACGAAACAAATGGGTCGAATATCTCGCTCGTTCTATTCGACTCGTGTAAACGCAGCTTAAAGCCGAGATGGTTGATTAGCTGTTCGATAGACGTCGGTGTGTTGTAGACTTGAGAAGAATTAAAGACCTAAAATCAACTAACAACCAATAAGAAAACTAAAAAGTCGAAAAATCTTAATTATATGTGTCCATAATGGGAATGTTTCAATTTTTTCGATACACCATCGAAAATGGATCTTATTTTAATCCAAATTTTATGTTCTTTGTGAGTTTCTTCTTCTAGAACTTTATTTATTTCTTCTAATACAACATCATAGGCCAAATGATGTGTGTAGATATCTGATTATGGAAAAATCAAAACAAATGAGTCGAATAATTCGCTCGTTCTATTCGCCTCGTGTAAACGCAGCTTAAAGCTGAGGTGGTTGATTAGCTGTTCGATAGACGTCGGTGTGTTGTAGACTTGAAAAGAATCAAAGACCTAAAACCAACTAACAACCAATAAGAAAACCAGAAAGTCGAAAAGTCTTCATTTGAACTAATTATATGAGTCCATAATGGGAAATGGTTCAATTTTTTCGATACACCATCAAAAATGAATCTTATTTCAACCTAAATTTATGTTCTTTGTTAATTTCTTCTTCTAGAATACAACACCATAGGCCAAATGATGTGTGTAGATATCTGATTATGGAAAAATCAAATGGATCGAGTAGCTCGCTCGTTCTATTCGACTCGTGTAAACGCAGCTCAAAGCCGAGGTGGTCGATTAGCTTTTAGAGGGGTCATATAATATAAAAATTAGACGAAAAGTGCGCGAGAGTTAGTTAAGGAGTTGCTTAGAAGACGTGAAAAGTAACTAAGATATTCTGTGAATCCGAAAGACGTACCGTTCCCAGAGAAGACGTATTATTTTATATAAACCCTTAAAAGTTAGTTAAGAAGTTGTTTAGAAGATGTAAGCACCGACTGTGAATCCGAAAGACGGACGGTTTCGAAAGAAAGACGTAAAGACGACGGATCGCTTAAACCTCAGACCTAGACGTATGGAGAAGTCATCATTTTATTTTATTAACTTCAAATATCGATACAAACTTTATATCGTCACCGTTTTTGTTGATATAAGCTTTTTAATCTAACCTACTGGTTGTTTCATTTCCTAGACAATACAAACTAAATTCAACCCTTCATATATTGCCAACAAAAGTAAGAAATTTGAGTCAATCAGTCGATTGAAAGTTATACCAAATTCGATTAGAAAATTCTTGCTAAAAAAACGCGCCAACAAAGAAAAATGCGGTAATAAAAATCATGTCATATCTTAAACACGTACACAATAAAAAAACTTCTACGCCACATAAACTCATTGACGTTATAATATAATGTAATTCCTATATGTAAGTAATTTTTTCTTTGAAAACAAACGTGGCATAAGTTTTTATATCTTTATAAAGCATACCTACTATACCCATTATAAAAGCCGATTGTGTTGTACGAGACAAACATTACAAATAATGTTAGTGCTGGACGTTGAAATTTAACGATCTAATTATATTTCTATCTACTATGTTTTCGTTGAATATTGTTAGATGTTAATTTGAAATCAGTTTACTCTTTTAATTAATATTTGTATTGATTGAAATACTAGCTTTTACCCGCGGCTTCGCTCGCATCGAATCCATTAAATAAGTATCAGAAATCATTATAATAGAAAAGAACGAACCTGGAGCTATGTTAGAACCTGAGATATAGATCTTTGAATGTAGAAAAATTGCCAAAAACCTACAAAAATCCATAACTCCACATTGAATATCCGAGCCTAGCTCCTCTCCAACTCAACCGATTTAAGTGTTCAAAAACTCAAAAGAAATAAGGTGTTTCAGCGAGTGTTCTTGAACCAAAACAAACTCTGTAACTATATTAGAACCTGGGATATAGATCTTTGAATGTAGAAAAATTGCCAAAAACCTACAAAAATCCATAACTCCACATTGAATATCCGAGCCTAGCACCTTTTCAACTCAACCGATTTAAATGTTCGGAAACTCAAAAGAAAGAAGGTTTTTCAGCGAGTGTTCTTAAACCAAAACGAACTCTGTACCTATATTAGAACCTGAGATATACATCTTTGAATGTAGAAAAATTGCCAAAAACCTACAAAAATCCATAACTCCACATCGAATGTCCGAGTCTAGCTCCTCTCCAACTCAACCAATGTAAGTGTTCAAAAACTCAAAAGAAAGAAGGTGTTTCAGCGAGTGTTCTTAAAAACCAAAACAAACTCTGTAGCTATATTAGAACCTGGGATATAGATCTTTGAATATAGAAAAATTACCAAAAACCTAAAAAAATCCATAACTCCACATTGAATATCCGAGCCTAGCACCTTTTCATCTCAACCGATTTAAATGTTCGGAAACTCAAAAGAAAGAAGGTTTTTCAGTGAATATTCTTGAACCAAAACGAACTTTGTAACTATATTAGAACCTGGGATATAGATCTTTGAATGTAGAAAAATTGCCAAAAACCTACAAAAATCCATAACTCCACATTGAATATCCGAGCCTAGCTCCTCTCCAACTCAACCGATTTAAGTGTTCAAAAACTCAAAAGAAATAAGGTGTTTCAGCGAGTGTTCTTGAACCAAAACAAACTCTGTAACTATATTAGAACCTGGGATATAGATCTTTGAATGTAGAAAAATTGCCAAAAACCTACAAAAATCCATAACTCCACATTGAATATCCGAGCCTAGCACCTTTTCAACTCAACCGATTTAAATGTTCGGAAACTCAAAAGAAAGAAGGTTTTTCAGCGAGTGTTCTTAAACCAAACCAAACTCTGTAGCTATATTAGAACCTGAGATATACATCTTTGAATGTAGAAAAATTGCCAAAAACCTACAAAAATCCATAACTCCACATCGAATGTCCGCGCTTAGCTCCTCTCCAACTCAACCGATGTAAGTGTTCAAAAACTCAAAAGAAAGAAGGTTTTTCAGTGAATATTCTTGAACCAAAACGAACTCTGTAGCTATATTAGAACCTGAGATATAGGTCTTTGAAATCGCATTTGAATATAACTTGAGAATGGTGAAAATTAGATAAAATCCGATGGTTGATGGCTCATCTCATCTCATCTCATCTGATCCGCATCTTTCGTTGAAAAAAAAATTAAGCAAATCGGTTGGGTAGAACGCCTGAACGGACTGGAATGGAAATCATAAATTTTTTTAATATATAGGATACGTAATCCTGCGACTTATCCTGCTAAAACTGTTTATACTATTGCGTATTGAATCCTATAAAGGTTAAGTGGATTTTAAAGCAAAAAATATGGTATAAAGTTATTTGAAAATATTAGGTTATGTTATTATAAAGGAAGATGTGTATGTGGTTTTATATAATGTCCAATCCACCATAATATCCACCATAGTATAGTTTATGGCTGTATAACTATAGAAGTAGCCAGAATCAGCAGCTGTAGTCCACTACTAAAGGCACGCAGAAACAGCGTTAAAAACAATGAGGAGAAATCATCAAAATTTTCAACAATCATTACAGTTTTAATAGACCTAACTAAATAGGAAAAATAACACTGGTTTCAGGTTTTTATAGCATAAGGGTGTAACAGGACGTCGAGGGAATGAAATTGCTTCATGTGTATTGAAAGCAATCACTAATATCATACTGACACATAAGGAAAGAAATGTGACAATCTTTTTTGGATTTATTTAGTCTTTTAATGAGATCGGTCATAAGTAGGTACCTAGTGTCAGGTCATTCATTTATGAGCTGTGGCAAAGAGATGCAAGTGAAAATGATAAACCGTGACGACTCTTTTGATTTTAAACATGCTTTTGAAAGTTGAATCAATACATCCAAGCTTCAAATTTCAAAAGCACAAAGTACTAATATTAACTGATAAAAACGTTAACAAAATCTGTTGCCAATGATTCCTTCCTTGAAAGAAGATAATAGACACGTTCATGAAGCTCTATTTAATCCTTTATAACTTACTTAACCTTACTAATATTATAAATGTGGAAGCGTGAATGTTTGTTACATTTTCACGCAAAACTACTTGACGAATTACCATGAAACGTATTCTGGGAGGTACTAAAAGTACCATCGCCATGTAGCATACAGTAATGAAGTTCAAATCCCCAATTCAATTGACTATAGTTTCTCAGCTTTTTGGAATTTTTGAGGTTAAGTATCATTGTTATTTTAAACAGTCATTGAAAGCGTAAAAAATGCCTCGGAAGCGTAAATCTACATTATCACGGGCCCGTGCAGCAAAATCAAGAATCTTCGATTCATGCAGAGCTGAAAAGACAACAAAGTAATTTGAGAGCTGCTGAAACACCTCTTCAGACCCAACAATCACAGACTAGGAGTAGAAATAGATACCACGTGCCGTCGAAATTTCATGTGTAAGGAGTGGTCCGTATTTAAAGATACAGGATTTCAGTATGACCCTAAAATCCGGAATATCGCAATCATCCTCTAATTGTTATTGGCTCAATGAATGAAAAATAGAAAGATGAAACTCCTGAAATGTTATCATATTGATATATTTCTATTATAACGATTTCTGATACTTATTTAATGGATTCGATGCGAGCGAAGCCGCGGGTAAAAGATAGTTATTTGCAGTTTTATAATGACACTTGGTACATTCAATTATTTTGTAATTTCCCCAAAATAGTAAGTCTAGTAAAAAATATTTACCTACATTGTTCGATTTTGAGAAAGTTCATTCTTATACATTATTTTAAAACCAAAACATTTCAACTCTTTATTTGTTCTATATCTAAAACTTTTGATTCTTTGTGTAGATCTTATGGGTACTGTGGTTTCGAAGTGCATTATTTTCAGTAATTCAGCATTATTTTGTGAACAATATTGAGTGAGTATCGTCCCTATTGAAGCAAAAAGTCCTTGAGGTGTGGTAGAAGAATATACAAAAAAAACGTATCAGATTTTTCGTTATTAATCATTCGTACTTTTTGATATATTACAAAATTTCCCTGTAACCTGGCGAAACAATTCTCCAACCAAATAGATAGGGAATAACGCATGAAAAACAAAAAATTTTTCAAAGTCTCTTGAAAAAACGGAGCGTTCTCGCTTGCAACGTCTCTTTTCGATTTCTTTTAGCCAAAAATCTTAAATCGTTGCTTTTTCTTTTCCCGAAAAGTTAGCAAACACAACCCCACGCAACCACCACAACTCCGGCAATGCAGAGGAAAAAATCCTATATCAGGACCTACTCTAACAAACCCTCCTTCTTATAAAAATCCTTTTTGTCCTACCCAAACTTTAACCAACGAATCTTTCTCTTACAAATTCTTCGAATCCATATTCCTATCATATCATAGTTCCGCAAAATATTATGAGATGTAGCTCACTCTGTACATATATTTTTTTAACCTCGACACCCGTATGCAAGTACAATACAGGAAGTCAGGTAGAAAGAAAGTCCTCATAATCGACGCAAAGATAGAAACGATACTGTTTCCATACTAATTTAGTATGACTCAGGAGCAGTCGACAAATACGTACAAAAATTCAAAGTTTCAACCTCGAAATGTTTGCAAATATATGGCTGCACGCCATCTGAGATGCCGTGTATCCAGTCACTAACAAAACAGAATCAATTAATCAATTTGTTTAACCCACAAATAATATTTCTTCTAATTTCTCCCACGTAATTATGAATCAACCCTGTAGATACAAGATAAGCACTCAGTGCTGCACAGTACCAAAAAAATAAGAATTGGATGATGTGGCCTTATAGTAATTAGATAAAAAACGCGCCCCACGCGCTCTTTCAATGACCTACATTATAATTCAGCGGTCTGAAACAATGCGTATTCAACTAGAGACGTTTGCATTCAGTCAGACACAAAATTAGATATACTAGGTTAAGTTTTGAGTAAAAAGATTTGTTTTTGCTATTTTTCCAACTGTCTAGCGCTTTAGAATATAATTTGTAAATATAAAACTCAATAAATACCAAAATATCAGTCTGCCGTTGATGACTTTCAACTTGAACGAATTTTATCTTTTTCCGTCGGCCATTCGAAGCAATAGAAAAGAACCAATCACATCCGTTTGCGTTTGTCACGTGATTTTGACGTATGACGTTAAAGCTTGAAGTTGGGATTTTTGCTTTCTTTCTTATTTTTCATAATATCGTCCAGAAATACCGGATTATAAAATAAATATCACGAAAACAAAAAGTAGTACACAGATAAAAGGAATAACTAAATTTTTAGGTTAACGACAGCAACGTTGAGTTTATGAATAGGATGTAGAATTTGCAACGAACTGAAAACGTCATCCACGAACGGCAACGTTAAACGGAAATCGGCCTTTAGTATCTTTATTTGGTTTGTTTTTCCTTGAAAACACTAAAAAGTTTGGAACTGTGGGGTTATAAATCGCCAGCAATTCGCCACGGAACTGACAAACTGTCAAGCGCTACAAAAATTCACGTTCCATGGCATCGAAGTGAAGTTGCAGTTTTGTCTATGGCACTAACCCTACGAGACATCCTCTGCTGTGTAACGAAGTTGCAGGGTTCAACTAATTGATTCATAATTCAGCCCCTTGACTATATCAATTTTCGACAAAATGGTACCTTCAAATGTGGGTTTGTGCACTAACATATAAGTATATATGTTTCGTTATCTGAACAGTTTATCATTGGCTTGTAAACATCGTTTTACAATAACAATTAAAATTATCAATGGAGTGCTGTTATTGGTTGGAATTATCATGAAAAAAAAACATGGATACGATATTTCTCGTTAAATTATAATCAATTCTTCGATGACGTCGCAAAGTCAACTATAAAAACTAGAAAATTCAGTATTGGCCATCAAAAACGTGTGTTTTTTTTCTATGGAACATGCCAAATAGATTATTGTTAACATGGAATTGTACTTTCTTACTTACTAATTCAATTTGTGTAATTGATTTCACTTTTCAGGATTGTGGAAAAGGTCAAATATCATGTATAGGGTTAACAATATTGGTGATTAATCAAAAAACACAATTAATGAGAAGACTGTTTGACTACAATGTTGATTGAGAGATTTCAAAATAAAAAAAAATATATTTTTTCACCTCTCCTTTTAGCTCTACATACATTTAAATTCTTTTGATCTTACCAGATCTAGTGAGCTCAAAATCATCCAAAATACATTTCACCAACACTTTCTAGTCTATTTGACCAAGTTATCGTCTTCAAAAAGCAGTTCACCCTGAATATCTATCTCTAGATGGTATTTGCCAATTTTTTGCCACTTCCTCGAATACTTTTCTAAAGATTTCAGCACTTCAAAATGAACAATTCCGCACTGAACATACAAAAACCCTTTTTTGCGATACAAACCCGGATTTGTAGTACTTCGTCGTAAGTTATTTGAAAGGAGACACTGCCTTTTGCGTTTTGGATTACCAAATAGAACCGGTTTCTGTTTTCCAGTGATCAAACGATTAAAAAACGATTCTTCATAGTACCGGTGAAACAATAAGTTTGATGTGATGGATCAAACACATCCTCTGCTTATTTTTCTAAACTTTCTTGAATAATCCACCGAAATTGGTTGAGATTATTGGAGTTTCTCGATTTTTTGCATGGTTAGTAGCCAGAGAAATCAAAATCGTAACGTTACTACCCCTGTGAAACTCAAAAAGCTCACAATCCCGTATATTATTCTCATCCAGTATTTGGTTATTTCACCCCAAACTGTAAAAAAGTTATTTAGAAAGGAATAAATAAATAAATAACCTCAAAATGCCTTTCAGAATCTAATATAAACATGCACAGAAACAACTTTCCGCCCCCTTTGATGGTTTTTTTTAACCGAAGAGGGGGGAAATGCGCATCCGCATCATTAGTGGTAACCTGAGACCGAGCTGTCGTACTCTTATACGTCTCACTAAAATCCTCTCTCTTTAAGCTAAGCCTCTACGAGGTCTCTATACTGTACCCATGTTAGCATTCCACAGAATTTTACATTTGATCTATTTTCTTTGGCTGATGCTTCTCGTAGTTTACTCATCGATCAGATTGTCCCTTTTTGTCTGTAGCGACCAAGACAAATTAAGCTTTCTACTTCCGCCCATTTGAATATGTAGGATCAAAAGTACCAGTGTCCTGCCAATGGTTGGATCTAGTGACTATGGCTTGTATTCTTTTGTATATTCTTGTGCTAAAGTGCCAGCAGATCAACTGGTATGGTTCCCGCAATGGTCAATACTACTGGTTCTAATACATAGCGTACTGCATACTCTAAGTGCAGCTCTACGGTGCACCCTGGCTATTCTTTTTACGGCGAATCTCTTCCCATACCTCCTACAGAAGTACAGGATCTTTTTGGTAGCAAACTGACCTCGATATTTCTCATTAGTCGATTCAGTGTGCTCTCCAAAACTCATTTTTAAATCTGGAGTAAATACTGAATATTCTTTCGTTTCGATAAGCTTGAATATTCTCAAATTTTGGCTTATTCTTCTTGCTCTACCACTAGCGATATTCCTTGGTAATCATGCCATCTTCTAAAATCCACATGGAGCTAGTTAGCTTATCCTGGATCTGCTCTATGTTCCTTCCAGCTATGTCATCGACGTAGCCTATGGAGCAACTTTATTCTGAGAATATCCTCATGGGATATATTCCAAATCTTCGATCGTATATTGCTTTTTATTCTCAGATCATCCCCCAAGGAGCTGCATCGGTAGTATTTAACCCCTTCGGAAACCATGATGCTTTTCAGATAAGTAGCTTTCACTGCTGCTTGAAGGTTTGATCTTATAAGTTCCCGATAATCGTTAACTAAATTAATAATAACAACAAAACAAATGTTAAAACAAATCTTTTCGTCATTTATACATTGTAGTATAAAATAAGCATCCACTTGTTTAAAAATGTTAGTTTTCGCTTGAATGTTGTTAAAATTATTAATCACCGTGACGGGATATTGTTTCACATCCATCTTGTTTGGCCATGAGAAGATACCGTATTTTTTATCATTGCGTTTTTCAGACAAATGACCACTTGCTGCGATATCATTACTACGGATGAAGAATCAAATTTAATCACTACTCATTATAAAAGATTTATTAGTTATACGTTCAATCCTTGCATTTTGTTCATTTGTTGTTATCATGAGTAACGCAGACTTAACCTCAAAATCCCCGGCTGGAGACTCTTCCTCAGGAAGTAGTTTTCGGTCTCAATTAAGTAAATAACTAACTCAAATGGGGTGCACTATTGTTATTAAATTAACCGACACTAGCTTTCTACTGAAACTTAATTTACAAATCGAGAAAAAATCGCTTAAACATTAACATTCAAATAAAACAATTCACAACAAAAATTTCTTTATAAAAAAATCCTTTCAATTTTTCTAGACAACTGAATGAATACAAGATATTTAGAAAGTGAAAACAATGTCGTGGAAACGAAGCTCAAAACTTTCTGAGCAGTAAAAGACGAATCAAGATGCAGCAAAGTGCATTGGATTCGAGAGAGCTTCAGAAAACTTCGGGAACGAAAATTATTAATAAGAAAATTGCATATCAGTAACGATCTACTAGATACCTGGTGTCCAGAGATACCGACACCTACGTCGTCTTCTGGAGCCCCGTAGAAATTCGTTATCAAAGTGACCGATATATAAATTCTATGAATTTTCCAGGCTGCTGAACACAAATATCAAGACAGAAAATGTGTACGAGGCACCTGGCGTCCAAGGATGCTGACACCTATTGAAGTCTCGTGGAAATTCGTTTATAAGTAAGAAATATCCCGACGACGATGACTGCGAGGTACCTGGTGCCTGAGGTGAATGGTTTATAAGTCGTCTTCTGGAGCCCTGCTGAAATTCGTTGAGAAATTGGCCAAATATATAAATTCTTCAGATTTTCGATGTCGCTAAGCATGAATATCATAATAGTAAAAATCTACGAGGTACGTGGTGTCCAAAGATGCTGACATCGATATCATATGCTGGAGTCTCGTGGAAATTCGTTAATAAGTAAGAAATATCCCGACGACGAAGTACCTGGTGCCTGAGGTGGATGGTTTATAAGTCGTCTTCTAGAGCCCTGCTGAAATTCGTCGAGAAATTGGCCAAATATATAAACCTGGAGATTTTTGAGATCGTTGAGCACGAATATCATAAAAGAAAATGTCCACGAAGTACCTAGTGTCCAAAGATGTTGACATCGATATCATATGCTGGAGTCTCGTGGAAATTCGTTAATAAGTAAGAAATATCCCGACGACGAAGTACCTGGTGCCTGAGGTGGATGGTTTATAAGTCGTCTTCTAGAGCCCTGCTGAAATTCGTCGAGAAATTGGCCAAATATATAAATCCTGGAGATTTTCGAGGCCGCTAAACACGAATATCAAGACATAAAATGTCTACGAGGTACCTGGTGCCTGAGGTGAATGGTTTATAAGTCGTCTTCTGGAGCCCTGCTGAAATTCGTTGAGAAATTGGCCAAATATATAAATTCTTCAGATTTTCGATGTCGCTAAGCATGAATATCATAATAGTAAAAATCTACGAGGTACCTGGTGTCCAAAGATGCTGACATCGATATCATATGCTGGAGTCTCGTGGAAATTCGTTAATAAGTAAGAAATATCCCGACGACGAAGTACCTGGTGCCTAAGGTGGATGGTTTATAAGTCGTCTTCTAGAGCCCTGCTGAAATTCGTCGAGAAATTGGCCAAATATATAAATTCTTCAGATTTTCGATGTCGCTAAGCATGAATATCATAATAGTAAAAATCTACGAGGTACCTGGTGTCCAAAGATGCTGACATCGATATCATATGCTGGAGTCTCGTGGAAATTCGTTAATAAGTAAGAAATATCCCGACGACGAAGTACCTGGTGCCTAAGGTGGATGGTTTATAAGTCGTCTTCTAGAGCCCTGCTGAAATTCGTCGAGAAATTGGCCAAATATATAAATTCTTCAGATTTTCGATGTCGCTAAGCATGAATATCATAATAGTAAAAATCTACGAGGTACCTGGTGTCCAAAGATGCTGACATCGATATCATATGCTGGAGTCTCGTGGAAATTCGTTAATAAGTAAGAAATATCCCGACGACGAAGTACCTGGTGCCTGAGGTGGATGGTTTATAAGTCGTCTTCTAGAGCCCTGCTGAAATTCGTCGAGAAATTGGCCAAATATATAAACCTGGAGATTTTTGAGATCGTTGAGCACGAATATCATAAAAGAAAATGTCCACGAAGTACCTAGTGTCCAAAGATGTTGACATCGATATCATATGCTGGAGTCTCGTGGAAATTCGTTAATAAGTAAGAAATATCCCGACGACGAAGTACCTGGTGCCTGAAGTGGATGGTTTATAAGTCGTCTCCTAGAGCCCTGCTGAAATTCGTCGAGAAATTGGCCAAATATATAAATCCTGGAGATTTTCGATGTCGCTAAACACGAATATCAAGACAGAAAATGTCTACGAGGTGCCTGGTGTCCAAGGATGCTAACATCTACGTCACAGGCTGGAGTCCTGTGGAAATTCGTTGAGAAATTGGCCAATTATTTACATCCTGGGGATTTTAGAGGTCGCTGAACATCAATATCATGACAGAAAAGTTCTAGTGGTACTTCTTCAACAATTTTAAGGGGGATGGCCGCCTCTGTCCAACGAACTATGATACAGATACTCTTGTTTAAACAACTATCTACCTACCAACGTTATGATAATCTTGTGGATGTTTTATTGATGTTCAGATAACAAAAAAAATGAAACTAGTGTTACAAATTCAATCAAATTAGTTTTATTAAGTCGATAATGAAAAAAAAAACCTTAAACAGTCGCAGTCTGATACATAACAATAGAAAATATATAAACGTAGTACGCAATAGACAAAAAAAGACAGTCAAGCATTATTACATGACTGATTAATCCATACAAGGTTTGACACATTAGCATTTAAACGTTATATCGTTGACTTTCTTAGAAACCCAACGAAACGGCTGCATTTTTTTTTCAGAAGTAGTAATTCATTAGATTAAATAATTAGCGTCCCGTATTGTTTCTTACACTGTAAAAAACTATAGAAAATAAGTTACTACACCAATAGTACTATTCAATATATTTCAGCAGGTGTATCAAATTATGTTTACCCTTAAACGTAGTCATATTTTAGTATGATTTATGTTTAACCTCAAAATAGATTCCAGTTTCTGCGATTACCTTTTCATCGGTACAAAATTGATGCCCAGCGAGCATTCACTTGAGATCTGAAAACTGGAAAAAGTTACTGATGCCAGATCTGGAGAAAACGGTTTTCATTGATTTTAACATTCCTTTAAATGAGGCGATTTATTGACGATTTGGTCTCACAAATGCTTCAATAGCGCTACGTAATAGTCGATCCTCATGGTTTCTCTTTTTCTAAGATAGTCGTTGATTTTTATACCAGGTGCATTCAAAAATACTGATGTCATAACCTTGTCAGACGACTTTTGAGTCCTTCGACGTTTTAGAGTCTGTTTATCAGATGCAGTCAACTCTGGTGACTGTCGATTGTACGATTGAAAAATTCGAAATAAGGCTCAGAATCATTCGTTTATGTTTTTTGAATACCCTTATAATTATTCGAGATATCTTTATGACTGCAACTTAACTAGTATTTTCTTATTTTCACTGGCAATACAGAGCAATTTGGACATAAAAAGTAAATTTATCTCTGACTGTATTACATAAAGAAAGCTACAAAGAGATAAGTTCTCTTTAAGGCGGATTCACACCAACGGGCACGTCAGATCAGATCACGGTCAGAGACAGTCAAGTCAAAGTCGCAGCGACTGTCCATAGCGTTTACCGTTTTGCATATTTCTCACATTCAATCTGAAGCTTAAGTTTTCCAAACTTTCATGATGAATTCAAGTCTTTTTTCTTCTATCTCCTCCATGGTTCAGGTGTGCTGATTTGCATATTGTAAACTAATATAAAACTTATAAGGAAAAGCTAAGGTCTTACGGATCAAATCTCCCTCATTTGCTAAGATTTTAAAACATGCAGTTACATGTAGTATTCCTATCCCTTAAAAATTTCTTAACACTACTTTTGGAGTCAATAAAAGCAGTTAAGGAAATTAAAAAATTGTGCAAAAACTTTAGACGTTAGTCCTTCACGTGTTTTACAGCTTTCTTCAAAGTTTTACCTCCCCAAAGTAGCAGTTAATGTAATTGTATGGTTTGATGCTAAAGCCCATACACATTTGTAACAATTAAGATGTAAAACAACTTTTTTTTGATTTAAAATTGACCATGTAAATTATACATAATGAATAATTTATAAACAAATTAAACTTAATAATTGTGACAAATTTTGAATGTAAAAAAAGTGATTTTGCAGCATGAATTGTCATCGAAAGGAATTATTATTTTTTTGTTATAAACCAATATTTTAATAGTGTACTTGTGTAGTGTAGAATGGAGTCCAAAGGGCAGCATGCGGCGACAGCGGCGGGAAAACAACACGACTTGTCCTACCGGAACTGTAATTCCGGTTGAGCTGCGACCGCGGCGGCATCTGTTGTTCAAATGAATATTTATAACTTTCAAGATTTACATATTATCGGTGTTCCACCATCGCTTACCGGTCTCACAATTTATTTCGCAGGTTGTGGTGGTGTGTCGTTTCTATAACTGACAAGGTATGCGTGAAAGGGGGTCGAATACGAAAAAATAAAACTTATTTTAGGACGATACGGGCATTTATTACTATAATATAAATCTTTATTCAACTGGAAATGTCGTTACGATCAAAACGAACAGAATCGTAGAGATAAATCAATTATTTAAACAATTATTTCAAGAGATTCACCTAAAAATATCGGATAATGTCATAAAAACTCATATTAACTTTAGTTGTTTAGTCACTTATAGAATCGCGCGTCCGTGTCTTAAGATATTCAAGTCTGATGTTGCAAATTTTTAGATTTGTAAGTAAATAAAAATTCCAGGAATCAAACAAAACTCGATAGTGAAACTTGAGGATTAACTATCCCTAGACTACCTAATTACAACGCCTGGTACTAATTTTATAACTAAACTATGATTTCGGAATCTATCTTCACAAAAACTCGTACTGAATTAAACTACCCCTACCTGAATACACGCGTATACGTGGGAGGTTAAAATATAAGCCAGAATTTTGTTTTGAACAAAAACAGTTCACCAAAAACCTCTTTAAACGGACCAAATGAATAATAATCGCATAGGGACAAATCGGAACTGTAAGGTGGGTGTTTCTATATTTCCCAGCATGAATAACTATATCGAGTCCGTCTATTAACAACACCTGGTACTAATTTTATAACTAAACTATGATTTCGGAATCTATCTTCACAAAAACTCGTACTGAATTAAACTACCCCTACCTGAATACACGCGTATACGTGGGAGGTTGAAATATAAGCCAGAATTTTGTTATGAACAAAAACAGTTCACCAAAAACCTCTTTAAACGGACCAAATGAATAATAATCGCATAGGGACAAATCGGAACTGTAAGGTGGGTGTTTCTATATTTCCCAGCATGAATAACTATATCGAGTCCGTCTATTAACAACACCTGGTACTAATTTTATAACTAAACTATGATTTCGGAATCTATCTTCACAAAAACTCGTACTGAATTAAACTACCCCTACCTGAATACACGCGTATACGTGGGAGGTTAAAATATAAGCCAGAATTTTGTTATGGACAAAAACAGTTCACCAAAAACCTCTTTAAACGGACCAAATGAATAATAATCGCATAGGGACAAATCGGAACTGTAAGGTGGGTGTTTCTATATTTCCCAGCATGAATAACTATATCGAGTCCGTCTATTAACAACACCTGGTACTAATTTTATAACTAAACTATGATTTCGGAATCTATCTTCACAAAAGCTCGTACTGAATTAAACTACCCCTACCTGAATACACGCGTATACGTGGGAGGTTGAAATATAAGCCAGAATTTTGTTATGAACAAAAACAGTTCACCAAAAACCTCTTTAAACGGACCAAATGAATAATAATCGCATAGGGACAAATCGGAACTGTAAGGTGGGTGTTTCTATATTTCCCAGCATGAATAACTATATCGAGTCCGTCTATTAACAACACCTGGTACTAATTTTATAACTAAACTATGATTTCGAAATCTATCTTCACAAAAACTCGTACTGAATTAAACTACCCCTACCTGAATACACGCGTATACGTGGGAGGTTAAAATATAAGCCAGAATTTTGTTATGAACAAAAACAGTTCACCAAAAACCTCTTTAAACGGACCAAATGAATAATAATCGCATAGGGACAAATCGGAACTGTAAGGTGGGTGTTTCTATATTTCCCAGCATGAATAACTATATCGAGTCCGTCTATTAACAACACCTGGTACTAATTTTATAACTAAACTATGATTTCGAAATCTATCTTCACAAAAACTCGTACTGAATTAAACTACCCCTACCTGAATACACGCGTATACGTGGGAGGTTAAAATATAAGCCAGAATTTTGTTATGAACAAAAACAGTTCACCAAAAACCTCTTTAAACGGACCAAATGAATAATAATCGCATAGGGACAAATCGGAACTGTAAGGTGGGTGTTTCTATATTTCCCAGCATGAATAACTATATCGAGTCCGTCTATTAACAACACCTGGTACTAATTTTATAACTAAACTATGATTTCGGAATCTATCTTCACAAAAGCTCGTACTGAATTAAACTACCCCTACCTGAATACACGCGTATACGTGGGAGGTTGAAATATAAGCCAGAATTTTGTTATGAACAAAAACAGTTCACCAAAAACCTCTTTAAACGGACCAAATGAATAATAATCGCATAGGGACAAATCGGAACTGTAAGGTGGGTGTTTCTATATTTCCCAGCATGAATAACTATATCGAGTCCGTCTATTAACAACACCTGGTACTAATTTTATAACTAAACTATGATTTCGGAATCTATCTTCACAAAAGCTCGTACTGAATTAAACTACCCCTACCTGAATACACGCGTATACGTGGGAGGTTGAAATATAAGCCAGAATTTTGTTTTGAACAAAAACAGTTCACCAAAAACCTCTTTAAACGGACCAAATGAATAATAATCGCATGGGGACAAATCGGAACTGTAAGGTGGGTGTTTCTATATTTCCCAGCATGAATAACTATATCGAGTCCGTCTATTAACAACACCTGGTACTAATTTTATAACTAAACTATGATTTCGGAATCTATCTTCACAAAAGCTCGTACTGAATTGAACTATCCCTACCTGGATACACGCGTATACGTGGGAGGTTGAAATATAAGCCAGAATTTTGTTATGAACAAAAACAGTCCACCAAAAACCTCTTTAAACGGACCAAATGAATAATAATCGCATGTGGACAAATCGGAATTGTAAGGTGGGTGTTTCTATATTTCCCAGCATAATTCGTTGAATGTTTCCATCGTCAGCCGAGCTGTATGCGATCAGGAGTTATCTTGCAGCAATATCGCACTAACGATTGTAATCTCGCGTCGTTTTGACATGTTTCACCGTGTTTTTAAGGAATTAAACCTGTCATGTCCCTAATACACACGATACACAACACCTTTCTCTTTATTTTTCGATTATATCTGCAGAAGATATTTGCAATCATCCCAGAGTGTGAATTTATGATCAAACGAAGTCTGATGTCCAATTTTTCAATCATACCGCGTCTGTCTCCCATTTTTGAGCATAAAATTTAAGCAGCGTTGCCGGATTTACAACTGGTATGAAGATTGAGTAAAAATAAATGTGTTTTTCCATAAAATCGAGTTGCGTTAATGATATTTTCGAAACAGAATAAAGAAAACAATTATTGTAATGACCCTGAAGTTACCAATTATTGTTAACATTATAAATCAGGAGTTCCCTGATAAAAACACGACTTAAAACAATAGACAATCGGTATATGACGCGACAAAAAAGTGAATTGTTCGGTAGAAAACAATTGTGTTTATGGGTCAATAAGATCCATTGAATTCGGTAGGTGGGTAGAGGTCAAAATATTCGTAAAAACCTACACACAAACGATTTTTGAGAAAGTACGTTAAATTTTTGATTCAACAAATTATAACGTTCATACATATTTTCAATATTTTTGCCCTGATTTTGATTGATCGGATTCAATTTAAATTTTGCACACTTGTCATAGAACGACGACAATGCAATGACTCGATCAACATATTTGATTATCCTGATCAGATACACCAGGATTCATAAATTTCTTACTGTATCCTTTGTAAACTAGGTAAGCACGCAGTTTCATAGTTATAAAATCGAGATGCAACCATCAAAACATCTGAATACAGTGAGGACTTATTCACCATAGAAAATTGATTCAAAATGCAAAAATTGGTAAACAGTTTAGAGATACATACATACAATTCCTAATGAGACAATTAATGTCTCTAATGTAAGAGCATGGGGTGGTTTCTCGGAAATTTTCAAACCATTTTGAACGCACCTACTTATTGAGTGATTTAAGGTGACGAAAAAGTAATTGGGACTCCAGATCTATTAGCTCCACGCTAGAGTCTTTACCAGTTAAGTTATCCTAGAGACAAGTACCTCATTTATATTTCAGTTTCTTGATAAAAGACAAACCGAGAAGCACTACCGTCCATCTTACCAACTTAGAGAGTTTAAGAACAATTTATCCTGTCAAAAGTGACAAGCGTGCAATTTACTAGCTTCTTGGATAAGTTACAGACATTGAGTAACAATGAAATAATACTTTAAAAAAGTTAGAAGCATTTTATGATAGGAAACCTAAGTAAAGAAAGTATGTTTCTAAGATAATTTTAGGTAATTATCTAGATAAGTTACACCCCTTCGATTTCGTTAAAATTTTAGTAGGTTATAGAGAAAATTATGCTGAAAATTTTGATGTATATATGTAAATCCATTCCGGTACCTTTTTGCGTTTAAACAATCAAATAATTGTAATGATTTTTCAGTGATTGTGATATTTAAATTAATCGTTGAAACCTAACCTAACCTAACTTTCTCTACAAAATGAAATCCAATCACGAGCAGGGGCTGCTGTTATCGAAAACTCTTCCATGGTTTTTTCTTGATGAGGTGGTCGACAATAAATAAAATAGATTTACGAACTGTATGTAGAATCATCGCTTATTTTATTCATTGTTGACCACTTCAACAAGAAAAAATCATGGAAGAGTTTTCGATAACAGTAAACCCCGCTTGTAATTGGATTTCATTTTGTAGAGAAAGTTAGGTTAGGTTAGGTTTCAACGATTAATTTAAATATCAAAATCACTGAAAAATCATTACGATTACAATAGTACAAAAAAGTATCTGAAGGGATGATTTCCGCGCCCTATATATATTGTTCAGCGTGATTTTCTTTATAACATACTAAAATTTCAACCAAATCAGAGGGGTGAAACCTAATCTAGATAATTACCCAATTTTATAATGATTTTAATGAGGATTACAACTAAAACTAAAAAATATTTAGATTTCGATTTTGTTCAACAACCTTGAAACATGGCGATTTTCTAGTATAGATTCTAATTTAAGTACAGGATGAATTGAAATATTGATATACACCCTTCTTCCTGATGCCCTGAAGTTTAGGGTTTATTCAAACACTATCTTTCTGTCTTATAGGTAGTGATGACATTTTCTGGTTTGCCTGAAAATGGGGTAAATTATTTATGAAAACACTTCGAGATATCATGAGAGATTGGGAATTTAATCTGAAAATACTATATAGAATGATTTTTAGCTTAAATCAAGTCATGATTCTCAAATTATCAAGATGAAACAACTGCAGCAGTAATCTAAAAAGCTTAGTTTTCCGAAAACGATGAAACCGTCTTTATTTTTGTGGAGCAGGTTCGTCCTTCCTCGATTTCGCGTTTTAGGTGATGGATTCAAGTTTTATTAACAATTATGAATCAACGCGAAATAATCCTACTTATTTTACTTAATCCACGTCCTGGAAAATGATAAATCCAAGGCAATTTTTGTAAAAACTTATCAAACGAAGCGTCCAACTACAGAATTCTTCAGATAAATTTGGTAAATTCGTTTTTTTACGATATTTTATAACTTCTATCTTCACAACTATTCACGTATACCATTTTCAATCAGAAAGTAAGCTTGCAAAATGGCTGAAATATCACGCAAAAACGTCTAATAAACATATTTTAATCGAGACATGATTGCTAAAACTATTATTAAATGATTTACGACTAGGTACTGTTTATTGATACATTTTCACATAGGACATGTCCATACCTAACCTAACCTAACCTAACCTAACCTAACCTAACCTAACTTAACCTAACCTAACCTAACCTTGACGGTTAAACGATATTTTCTTGAACTTTATCAAATCGTTTTGGCAACATTGAAATAATTGTTATAAGAAATTAGTTCACGATGTACTTTAGTGTTAATATATTATTAGGTGTAGTAGATTCCATATCAGTTGATGACGTCGGTTTATCAATTTTGTTGTTATGTTTATAAAACGGCCAATAAAATCTGTAACTGTAGGAAATCCACTATAATCATTTTTAACTTGATGGATATAACGGAGAAACCTCCAATTATTCGTCTTTAGACACAACACTCCACCTTTTGGCGAGAAGAATAACGTCAAACTAGAATCGATATACCTCTAGAAAATATATCGACTATAATACGAACAGGTAGGTTCCTTATATTAGTTTAACTTTAATTACTGGGTGTAAAATTGAAAGTAATCAATTCAACACAATTCAAAAATCTCTCTTCGGTTTCCTTGATCTTGATTTTATCAAATTTCCGACACATTTCCGTCCCTAGTAGTTTTCGAATTCGTTTGTTGATAGGTTGTTAAACTTGAGAGACCTTATGCAAAGTTCAGCATCTGCTTTTGGAAACGTCAAATGATATTATATGACAGTTTTAACTAAGAAGTCACTTCATTTAAGTATATTACACTCACAAGTCGACAACATCAACCTAGCCGATAATCATTTCTGTGAAATAACTGCGCATGTGCTTCATGTTGTCATAATCATTTCATTAATCAAACAAATCAAGTTTCATACCAAATTTTAACACCGGTCTCCACAATGGTCTGCACACAACGCGGACACAACGATTCCAAATCATTTCCAAAGCAACCTTGGTTATTGTCTGAAGTTAACCTGTTTAGAACCAAGGTTACATCTTACTTGACTTCCTCTACGGCACTAGACTGAATGCTGAGTTTTTTTCAATGGCGTATACTTGCGAAAAAGTCGGCTGAGGACAACTGTATAAAAACAAAATTTTGTTTACTAAAAACTCTTGTTCAATCAATATCTGTCTTAGCTCACTCTTCAGGACGCTCTTATTGAATTCAATCACTTTTTGATTCTGTGATATGGAAAGGCAACGATCAACATTGTCTTAAGTTGGGACTTTGCTTACGGTTCTTGTGGTCATACTCAAATATCCAGGTCTCATCTGTAATGATTATCTGAGTCTTGCAGGTTCTATAGTGACAATTTTTGCACAGCAAATCCTCCGAAATGGTTTTTTTGAGACCTTTATTGCGCACCATATCTTCCGGATGATCACACCTACATGTAACATCTTGCGGACATTTTGTTGATCTATAACTTTTCGGGTAACGTAAAATTTGTGTACAATTTGTAGACAAAAGCTAAAAAATAACTGAAAGAGACAAATAAAATGTAAGCTCTTTCATCTGGACTGTCTTCTACTGATTGATGCCCCTCTTCCAATCATTCAAGTATTTTCATATATAAACTACAATTTCCGAAATATTTCTGGAGGTTTTCCACCAGATAAAAATTGAATCATGTTGTTTGTAATACTATTAAATATTGTGATAATCGATTTTTTTAGAAGAGGCAAATTCTTGTCGATTAATTATGACCAAAAACTGGATGCATTAGCTCAAGCTATTCCTACTCTGGATCCTGTCTTTTCTTCACCTCTGGTGGTATTTGACATGGATGCCTGTGGTCTTTGCTGGTGTAGTCTGTCATCTATCTTAGTTGGATGTTGAGGTGAGTCATCAGCACTTTAAATCTCATTCTGTCTGTTTCTTTCATAATATCTGCTTTTGTTACATCTGGTGGGCGTTTTTGTATGAAGGGGAGTACACTGCTTGTCTCTACAGCAATTTGAAAATGTATCAATGCCTTAAATATGTAAATCATCATCAATCTTGATACTTTGTACTACTGGCAACGCTATACAAATTCAATATGACGTTTATCATATTTTATAACGTATTTTTTGTGTTATTATGAAGATTGAAGAAAAATTCAATAGCAAATGAAGATATGTTTGATGTTTCCAGCGAATAAAATAAAAATGTACCGTTAATTTCAGTATATAATTAATAAACGAGGAAACTAAAAAAATTTAATTGAATAGCCGCAAATGGAAACGCTTCAAAATGTTTATCAAGAAGATCTCTAAAGTAGAACAAGACACTCTGTCACGGTAATGAAGAACCTTCAGATGTTTTATAATTATAGTGGCATTAGTCCACGGTTTGTGACTACGACGCTCATTTCTATAATTTTAAACCATATCCAGTTCTTTAATTAACTATTTCTTAAATTAAAATCAACTAATTCATTTGGAACTGCCATTGAATGGCGTTTCGTATGAAACTAAGATGACAGTGATGATAGTTTAGTAATTACCTTATGTAAAATCGAATAATGGTCAACCTTTAAATTCCGATGAAAATAATCGAGAAAAAACAACAACCTCAAGTACCCAGCGTATTTTTTTACGGCTTTAAAACCATCGCGACATAATAACAGTTCTGGTTGTACAGAAGCCGTGTCAAGATCCCGCGGTACGCACTGACCGTTGTTGAATTATGCAAAATTATTATAATAAATGTATCGGAGATGAATCTCCGGCCAGTTTTTACTCGTGTTTCCTTCCGGTCTCTAATTATCCACGCTATAAATTATCTCATTATCTGTCGGTAATAATACAGTGTACACACTGCTAACATAACCAATATCAACTTAATGATGAACTGTTCGAAAAAAAAAAAAAAAATAGTAAATTTATTATTGTGATAGGGTAGTAGGAACGATTATTTTGATTACCTTAACTGTTCTGGTTATAAACTGAGGCAGGTACATTAATAAGGGCTCAAATGAAAGTAACCGTTCACTTAAAATTACTATTATTGATGCAAGTACACCAGTCACAAGATTTCTTAATGTTTAAATAAAATATTCCACATTTTACAATTCAAATTAGAAAAAATATGAGTTTTGAAGTTGAACGAAAGATACGATACGATATGAGAATAAATTCCTACCAAATAAATGTAGAAGCTGAAATTTTCTATAGAATCTTCTGAAAGATTCGATAAAGTTCTGTGAAAGATGCCACTGTAATTACTGTAGCAATCAAGAAAAGTATTGAACAGAAATTATGCAAGGTTTTAATCCTAACGGATTCGAGTAGTGCAAAACAAAAAATAAGATTTGGACTAGACAGTTAATGACAAGACAACATCCATGGGAAGCCATGCAAATAGGAATAGAAATTGAATTGGTTTGGATACCTAGGCACACGGTGAGACACGGGAATGAGGAGGCAGATAAAATTGCCTCAATGAAGACAATATCAATCTTAGAGAAACGGATTATAAAGATTTATTACCTTTCATCAAAGAAGAAATAAGGGATCTGTGATGGACAGAAATATGCAAGATAAAAGGAAAATACCTGTTTAAACCGATGGACAAAATCAATCAAAAACCGTGGTTTTGTCAAGGGCCATTTTGGATATGTAGAGTGGGTTATTTTGGCACTCAAGAGCATCTTCATAGAATTGAATCTTTATGCTTAATACCTATTTTAGCGGCAGCTCTGTTCTACGCTTGAAATGCTGCTAAAATTGCGTTTTTAAAGAAAACAAACTGTAAAATTTGATAATTTCAAATGGCTGGAAGGAGCGATGAGTCAGACGCGATAACATTCGCAACTCTGGATAGTTAGATCAAACCGCAGGAGCCTTAACTTAGCCTGGGTGGATAATCTAAGGATAGAGCCCATCACCACAAAGAACAAGAAGAAGATAAACTTCTGTTGGTTATGGGTATATTATTGAGCTCATTAGTTTGAATGAACGCTTCTGGTCGAGCGCAACTGGTCCGACAGGAACAGCTCGCCATTCAGTACTGGAATAAGAATATAATACGGGGGTTGCTACTGAAGTTTTAAAACCAATAAACTTTTATATGCGTTTCAACTACTTCTCAGGTGTAGAAAAACGTTAACTTAGCAATCTATTTTTGATATGCGGGAATAAAAAGGAATCATTGGGTGCCAAACACTGTATTATCGAGTACGATCTTTTTGACAGCCAAATTTTCATGCAATTGAATGTATGCCCAAATATTCCTCAATCAGACGGTATCGGTCTAATGATAATTTTGCACTATCAGAATCGACAGTCGCTTTTGTTTGACCTTCATTAAATTAATCCTGTAGCGAAGTGCGACCACGAATGAATTAGGAAAATCAGCAAGTCACCAGACTTGAATGACGGGGTTTAACTTGGGCTAACGCTGGGAAACCCGGCCTTGGCTAACCGATAATGGTCTTAGCCTGGTTGAAGCCTGCGTAACCACTCTATAGTCAGCCAAACATTGCTGATCTCTATGTAACCTTACCTCGGTCATCCCATTTTCACCCAAGCCTGCCTGAACTCTGGGTAACCTGACCTCGGCCATAAGAAAACATCGAAACTTTTAAATTAAAATGGGTTAAAAATAAAAAGATAGTTCAATGAGTTAGATGAAACCTACCGGAACCAACTGGATCAACTACTAAAAAAAAATTAGATTCATAACTTAGTCTCAATTTTATATTAAAGACTTAAATTAGAAACTTTTGACGGTACCACGTGGAAAAGATTGAAAAAAACAGCCTAGAAAAATCAAGAAATGAATACAAAATGTTTTCCTCAAGATTTTAATGTGCAAAAACGAAACTGAGATACTGAAAAGATCGGAAGCTTTGTAAATTCATTCAATCAATTTGAAATTGATTTCGATGCTTTATACGAGATGGTGTCAAAACCATTGCCTAGACAAAGAATGATGGAGTAGTTTCAACAATATATTTCTTTGTCACGATGTAAGGTTCCGGTCTTAAGTACGATGGCGAGAAACTTCCTCCAAGCGATATTTGTACCGATAGAAAGGCTGTGTTCCTTGGTTTCCTTAACCATAAGAAAAAATCGAACCCGGCTGAATTATACATACATACAAATGGGTTAAAAATAAAAAGATTATTCAATAATTTGGATGAATACACTTCTCATGAAACTACCTATGAAAATATTCAATTTTGACTCCCTAGTACCGTACGCCAATAATAAAAAAATTTGTATCGCCATCGTATCATTAATAACCGAGATTTAATTTATTGTACCATAATAGATGTTATTATTTTCTTTTTGATATTTCGTTTTTACTATTTTTTTTTTTTGATGGATTACAACATTAAAACGAAAATTGGAACTGATTCTATTTGTGTATTTTATTTATATAGGAAATATGAAATATTTGCAAACTTTTACGAAACTCTCGCGCTAAACATGACTCCGCACGAGACTATTTTGGGAAACGAGATGAGATTTTCCAAAGTCTCGTTTCGTAGGCAAGTGGATACAGAGAAATCTGACTTATTTTGCTCAAACCGCGTCAATAAGTCTTGAGAAATGTTTTATTTAATGAAAACTTGATTACCGTTAGACTAATTATTGATAGTAGTTATTATAGTGTGCATATTTAAATCATGTAATGTCCTTTTTAATGTTATTCTTCAAATGTATCCGTTGAAAATGAAGTATCCTTTAAATTCATGGTTTAATGTCATGCATTACTATTTAGAACAACACTCCCATCCATCTGACAAAAGTAAATAGTATATTTTCGTAAAGGACGTGTTATAAATTTCTTTTGTGGTCGGTTCTCCTTACCTGTGGGACATTCTGGTAGTGATTTTTATCTGTTTCCGGTACGATGACTGGGTGAGTAATGTTTTAAGATCTTATCACTAGTTTCGTACGTGTGTATCCCTATTGCAATAACAATCCGGTCTATTTTTAGGTTTTCAAACGCGCTCTTATTGTTTTTTTTTAAATTTGATTTTAATAGTTACAGCAGGAAAAGAATTGTATTGTTTAAAAATTAGCAGTGACTGGCAAATTTTTATAATCCCACATTTGAGCTGTTTGAACCGAAGATACTAAGACTGAAAGGAAATATTTTTTCCTTCATATAGGGCCCACTTAAGGAAAATCAAATTCTTTTAAATGTAATATATCAGCTTCAAATTGAATAATCATAAACTATATAAAATTTTTATTTAATAAACTTGTCGATTTAGTTGTGCAAAATTCGTTTTTTGGCTCTAGAAAATCGAAAAATCATCCGATTTCGATGATTTTTTTGTCAAGATCTTCGTTTTTATGGCGGATTTATGAAAAAAAATATGGAAAATAACTCATCTAGAGATTTCATATAGTTTTATGACTTTAAATGTGATCATAAACGCATATAATCGTTCATAGATCATTTTTAATTAGTTTTTTATTCATTTGGAGTCATTAAAACAACCAAGGTAATATAGAATCGCATAAAAAGTCCTTTAAACTTTGTTACTTTTTGCTGAAGCAATAATACATGAAATAATTTTTATTGCTCGAGGAATATCAGAAATTATTCCTTTTCTTCTAAAGAAAATAAGTTTGATCAACAACTTTTCCTTTGTAAGAGAAAATAAGGATCATAAAGCATTTTTAGTTAGTTTTCGATCATTTTGGAGTTATATAGAATCGTGCATAATCATATAAAAAAGCTTTTAACGTTAGTCCTTTTTATTCTTTTAAAGAAAAATAGTTTGATAAGCAACATCTCCGTTGCAGAAAGTAGGACAAGAATCATAACGCATTTTTAATTAGTTTTCGATTAATTTGGAATCATTTGAACTGGAATCAACTTATATGGAATCGTGCTTAATTGTATAAAAAAGTTTTGACGTCCTTCAAGATGTTTTGCTACATTTTGCTAAAGCACTGATACACGTAACAATTTTTATTGTAAAATAATTGTAGGAGAAAATAGGAAAATAATCATAGAATATATTTTGTTAGTTTTTGATCATTTTGGAGTTACTTAAATTTATATAAAATCGTGCATATTCATATAAAAAAGCTTTGACGTTAGTCTTTTAAGATATTTTGCCACTTTTTGCTGATAATACAATATAATAACTTTTTTGGAAAGCTTCAAACATCGTTCATATATTTTTTTGTTAATCTATACAAAAAAACGAACATTTTGGGAAAGAAATTGAGAAATGTTTGTTTATTTATTCATTTCTCATCTCTAATAGTCAACCTTAGTAATATACCACTTTTTTAATCGTGAATATTTTCAAATTTTCAAAATAAACTTTTAATTTTACAACAAGTGATTTTAAGAATGTTTTTGTCCATATAACTTTATTATTTACATAATAAAAAAGGTACAAACGATTATATGTGAAAAAAGGTCAATTTTAAGATGAATATTTTCGTATAATTTTTTTCAGTTTGTTCATTTTTATGTGTAGATTCTGAAAAAAAAATAACAACTCCATTTGATTATTTGGAAAAAAGTTATCAACAATTATACGCGAGTGAGTGCATTTTTATGAACATTTAAAGCCCTAAAACCAATATAAGTTCCAATTTGTTTTTATTCCCGTAATTTTTTTCATAAATCCGCCGTAAAAACGAAGATTTTAAAAAAAAATTCATGGAAATCGGATGATTTTTCGATTTTCTAGAGCCAAAAAACGAGGGGACCGTGAAAGTATAAAATTACCAAAATTTTCTATCTGAACATTTTCAATGGTATTAATAAATTATTTGTATTATTAATTAATTCGGATTGAGCTTTGATAAGAGGAATGAATTGCTGTAATTAACTTTCTACTTCTAATTCATCATTTATATTTTTTATAGATGAAATATATAATTTATTATTATTTTGAGTATAAAATTATTATATAGATTAAAAAATTAGTGTGTGGATTGTTTGATTATTACTTGGAAGAACCTTCTTGCATTGAAATAATGATTACTTCCTTTAAGTTTAAATATTTTATTAATATATAGAGAAAAATATCCTTGCTACATTATATATCATTTTCAGCGACAACTGACAATGACATATGACATACGACATACATGACATACATGAAGTTGGCTGCTAACATTTTATCAACTAACATGGATTCATTCATTTTGTTTAAATTTCCAAACAATTTTTGGGAAAAAATTCAAATTTTGATGTAAATTTTGCGGGGCCTCTACGTGTTCGAGGCCTGGGTTTCCAGCTCCCGCTACACCCTTCCTAAATCCGACGTATAGACTAGTACAAGAAACTAGCTAGAAAAGCTGTCAAAAATAGTATTTAGTGAATGGAATATTGTAAGTTTTTTAGAGACAATTTCATACCAACACCAATCAACTTTGATAAGTTACTATAACAACTGAATTTATCGAAAATTTTCAGTCGCGTGACCTAACCTAAAAATTAAAACTGTATCTGTCAAAGTTGTCACGTACTGCAGATAATTCTCTATCGCATAGCATCAGTTTGATCTGAAAACTAACCTCAAGAAGACACTCAACTGCCCGACAAAAACTCTGTTTTTGTATCAAAAAATATAATTAATAGAATTTATGTACTGTCATATATTTTTTAACATCCCATTCAATTCCATGTTGTCGAGGCACGTTAAACTGAATTGAAAAAAATCCACTCGCCCCCTTTTTCATATTGATTTGATTTAGTTAAATAAAAAATTTGTGAGATTATTATGGACGAGTTTCATTGTACAAAAATCTACAACTATCAAAGTAATTTTACTACAAAACTTTTAGCATGGCATAAGTTTTTGCATACCTTTGAATAGAAGGTATCTTCAATTATGTGAAAACATGTTATTTCAGCTCGTAAAGAAGAGATTTGAGGTGTAAAAAGAGATAAGAGGCGTTAACACGTCCTAGCCAAATTTTTTTTGTCACGTCTCAGTTTGAAAAGTACAACTCTATTGTTTGGCTTCGTGGTGAGGTAGGAAGAATTTAAAAGGCTTAAAATTCGTTAGGAAAGAAGTTTCTAATGAATTCTGTTTAGTTTCCGAGGTGTCGTAAGATACCACCGTAATTATTTGAGAAAATCATCACCATCTTCATTGTAACGTATCAAAAACTGAAGTACACCGTCTATCCATTGTTCTTTATGTTTTCTAACAAGAATTGTGGTTACCTAACACGTAATTCCAGTTCAGTTCGAAATTTCAGGTGCAATTTGCAGATATTCCATAAAAAAAAGCACTAATTGTAAAGTTACGGTTTTGACTGAATTGCTTTCCATCTACTAATCATTGAATCAATCATTCATAGCATCTTCAGTCCGTGAACCTCGCAGATTTGTCGATCAGTTTCACGTGGTTTAATTTTCTTAGATTGCGTTATTTTCGATTACGGCTTATATCGTAAAGAAGAAGAAAATGGTGTAGATTTCTTCTACTTGAGTAACTGTTGCGCATACTCGTAATCAGAAGCACCTCGTATAATTTCAGTTTTTCAAGTAAAAGTAAAATAATAAGAAAACGTCTTTTATGGGTAATAAAAATAAGGTGAAGGGTGGAACATTCGGAAAGAAAATAATCCATCTAAAACATCAAAGCCTATATATCGCCATCCAATTTATTTTAACAAGGGCTATCTCTTTTCCGTCACGCACTAACAAGTTGGTGGCCCTCATTGCTAACACTCATCAGTATCCATAAGAGATGAGATGTCGCTTATAAAGAGAGTGGCCAATTCTAAAATAACTTTTCTCCGATTCTGTTACTTTCAGCTACCGGAATTTTTATTACTTTTGCCGGTTCTAAATTGCTACCTAATGGCGTTAGTTGTCGACGTTTTGGTTTTTGAAACTGTCTACTTTAAATCAATGTTAAATTTGTAGTGATATTTTCAGACGTACAGTTTCACAGAATGAAAAAATACAATTAAATAAAAATTCCTAACAAATTATTCTGCGATTTTAGTTTCGACCGTGTGTCTCTACTTGGTTTTCCATTTAAAAGCAGTGGCGGCTCGTGGTGACAAATTTTCCAACAAAAATTTCTTTTAGAAGTTACTAGGTGTTTGTCAAATTTCTATTCCATATCAGTCCAAGAGCTACCTACAAAAAATGCATGTTATAAAGTACATGAAAGGTGACACATTATGAAACTTTCGTCTGCCGGACCAGATTCCGTTTGAACATGAGAGCCGCGTGAACTTCGTGGAAATTCGAGGAAATAAAAAAATAAGCTACACACAAGATCCTTTTCCCTGAATGTATCAACGACAAACCATCGGCAGACGTTTTTCCTGTCCTCATATCTCCGGCAGACGTGGAAATGGGAGGTCGGAAAACTCATCTCAAAAATATCATAAGAAAAACTGCCACAGACTAAATTATTTTCTCTTCCCATCTGTAGGTCATAACTAACAGGTAAAAAGCAATGACAGACGTTTTCCCGGCCCCTAGTTGTCGAAAAAGGAAATTGCTTTCCTCTCTTTTTTCGGCTACAAAGAAAACGTCTGCCATAGCTTTCCCGCTGTTGTTGATGACCGAAGAAACAAATAGGAAAAATAATCTCGAGTGTACCTTATTTAATTTTTCATGTGAGTTTTCCAATCACCTTTTTTAACGTCTGCCGGAGATTTGAGGACAGAAAAAACGTCTGCCGATGGTTTGCCGCTGATACTCACGACTCTAATAACGTTTAGAGAAAAGAATGTTGCGTGTGGCTTATTTTTTAATTTCCTCGAATTTCTACGAAGGTCACGCGGCTCTCATGTTCAAACGGGATCTGGTCCGGCAGACGAAAGTTTCATGGACTTTATAACATGCATTTTCTGTAGGTAGCTCTTGGACTATATCGACTTCAGTGCTGAGCAGATCGAAACGTCAACATAGTGTCCAGGAACCATAAAATCTTGACATACTTATTCGGCGATAGCTTTTTGAACCACTTAATCCTTAGAAACTTCTCTGCTGTACTTATTGAAAAAATGCAGCACTATTTTCCGTTTGAAGTTGAAGACATAGAAAAGGCTATCGATATTTCAAAAGAATTATCCATTCGTATGGTATCTGCGCGTTTAGTTCTGTGTTTGATCACTCTGGACCAAAAGCGTTTTAGAATGAACAATTCTCAGGCCTTATTAACAAGTTGTTTCAATACAGACCCAAATTGCATGAGCTTGAAAGATTGTGGCTGAGAGGCTGAGCTTTAGAGTCTAGTCCACTTTCGTCCCAATGCTACAAAAGCTAACTCCACTCCTAGTTCTGTCTTAGACCCGTCTAAATCGCAAATAAGCTGTTTTTATTTAGAGAAACTAGAAGAATCATCTTTCCAGATCCGCCTATAAAAGATGACTTTGAAATTGTAGAAGCTGAGATAATGGTCAGATCCAAAGCTACTTCTGCTCTCAGTTGTACCTTGGACTTTCCTAGATTACAAACTAGCTCATTTTAGTAAATGAAACTAGGAGAATAATCTTTCTATTTCCTCTTATGAGGAAATATGACTTTTGTTCTGAAGTTGTAGAATGTTCACACCAAAAGCTATTTGTTATGCTGGAATCCGTTTGTATAACAAACGAGCTCTTTTTAATTTGAGAATCATCTTTTCAGTTCCACCTATAAGGAAAGAAGCGTTGTAGAAATTGATACGATGGTCACACTTAAAGATTAAAACCTTTTTATGGTCGACCAAACGAGGCGACGACTCCGGAGATGTTGAAGAAGACATCACTTCACACCCTAAATAAAAGAGCAATCAAAACTGAAAAGGAAAAACTGGATCTAAAGAAGGCAAAGACTGTTCCATCTACAGGCAAGGTCATGGCGTCGGTTTTTTGCTATTTTATGCACCCTATTCGCCAGATTTAGCCCCCTCGGATTATTTGCTGTTCCCAGACTTGAAAAAATAGCTCGGTGGTCAAATATTTTCCAACAAAGAAGATGTGATGTCGGAAGTTAATGGCTATTTTGAAGAGCTTGAAGATTCTTATTATAAAAACAGTATTGAACTTATTGAACATCGCTGGGAAAAGTGTACGGAGGTTACGTTGGAAAATAAATATATTTTTTCCAAAATGTTTGTGTGTGGGCTGGATTAACTCATCAAATACGATAAATTATATTGAATTAAACAAAAATACACTTTTATTTGTATGGTTAGTACTGAGATATTGAGAATCATTATACTTAATTTTCACGATTCATCCAAAGAATAAGTAAAAATAATTTCGAAACCGTAGCCAAAATCCATTTTTCACTCACCCTACTAAACGCCATTCATATTTCATTTGAACTTGTCCATTTTCTATTTGAGCTGATTCGATGGCTCCATGCATTTCCATTTTCTGATTATGACAAAGATGAGATATAACAACCATTCCGGTGGATTTCCCAACGAAACTACATCAATTTAGTTTAACATGACAACAGTGTACGTTTATATGGCCATATTTCCAAGGAAATATTTCAATTACTTGACCAACAGTCATGGACGGAGTTTCAGGAACAAATTGTTAAATCTATAGCGTGAAATAAAGATTAGTTATTTGACAAAAATTACTTGTTACGATATAAAAATTCTGATTGAAACTTTTGAAATTTACAAGAATGTCATGACGATCTATTTTTTCAATGAAAAATTATTTGGTAATTATTCGGGAGTGGGGCTCCACCCCAAGTTTTTTCGCGCATATACCTATAATATTAAATAAAAGAAATACATACATGTTTCACGATGAGCTTTCAACGATTGACTTAACCTAACCTAACCTAACTCAACCTAACTTAACGTATCCTAACCTAACCTAACCTAACATAACTTAAACCCTTAAAATACTTTCGGAGCACTAAAAAACAATCCTATATGCGCGAAAAAGTTTTTGGACTATGTTTGGGATGGAGTCGTCTTTCAATAAGCCATTTTTTCAAATTTGGGAACAGGAAGTGTTCATATGAACACTGAAAATTGAAAAAAAAGGTGCTATCAATGTTTACCCAATCGATTTTTTTGCATTAATATTTCATTCGAAGCATTTTATTAGGAAATATATTGATATTTTTCAATATAATATATAGGGATTTAATCAGCAATAGTTTTGAGAAATTTCGATACATTTTAAGTCGAGATACATACCTATAGGTCTTCATCTAGTACGACCGATGACTTTATGAGTGATAAATACCCAACACAACAAGTGTTTGCAATGTCTACATCGTTTTTTGTTTTATGTGCGATCTCCAGAACCAAGTGTTAGTTAATTCGAAAGTTATGTGGCCTAATAATTATTTGGCATTATATTAGAACGTGAAAAAACCGGCCCTTACAAATAAAGAAATATTTACAATAACATATTTGTGACCTCTAAATAATCATTTATATTTTCTACATTCATTTTTTCACCTAGAGTTTCCGCTACATCCACTTAAACATCGTACTTCTTGTATATTAATATTTTATTCTTAATTGGTGTGGTCTTTTGGTTGGGACCAACATTTTTCGACTTGTTCCACGCTTTTGCCAACTTCTTTCCCCGTTTCTTCTATCATTATGATCACCACAACTCTAATTTTTTGAAATTTGATAATGATTGTAGATGTAGATACATTTGCTTCAAAATTTTCGTTTGGTTTTTTCTTGTTTCTTTTTTTCTGCCATCTCGTAAACTTATCGTTGCTTGTGACTAATGATATCCAATAGAATATGTTTAATATGTTTCTCATATTCTTCATCTTTTCTTTTGATATTAACATCGTGTCTTTCACTTCTTTTATATTTCCTTTGAAAATATACAAAATAATTTCCCTCAAAATTGTTATATGCTTGAAAATAGAGCAGAATAATTCAATTATTTACATATTTTTATCACGCTGCACTGTTTCAAAATATTTGACTGATCTCGCAATTGAAATATACTATAAATTATCATCTTTGAGCGCTCATATCCGTCTGGTACATAAAAGATATATTTTTTTGCAACTTTTTGGCATCCCAAGTCGGTGCTCAGTCAATATATCCTCATTTCTAGCGATTTTATGGGTTTATTATACCGCACATAGGTTCATAACCGTTTCCCTGGATTCTTCCAGATAGGTATAGAGCGAACACAGTAAAACTTTCTTTGTGTCTGTTGTTGTATTATATATAATCATTTGGACTGTTGTCAAACAATTTTATCACCCATTAATTCAATGAATGTGGAGCTGATATCAAAGAAATATCGATGTTTCCAGTTTCATTTTATCTCATCGAAATGCATGTGGGAATATAACGACTTATGATGAAAACAAATAATATAATTATGGTTGCTATTCAAGTTTTGATATAAGGCAACACTGATGTGAATATGTCAAATCTGTCAATGCTATCATAGAGTTTGACACTTTAAATGGTTGTTGGTTGTCATACGAGTGATATATGATTCGTTTTTGTACTATTTTTATTTTCTGTTGTACATTAAATTAACTGCAATGTGCCAATTAACCCGATTCGATTTTTGGTAATGAAGTACCATCTCTATCCACCATGTTTCGTGAATTCAAACCTAGTTGCACTTCACTCACAAGCAATTTGCATAGATCTATGCAAATGAACGCGAAACTAAATAAAAATCAACTGTATAAGTCTTTCAAGTTGAGCTAAATCCAACAATGTTGTTGTTGCTTTTTCGGAATAACTGGAAATGTTGCCGTTTCATTGGAGGCAACGTAGAACGGTCAATTATGAATGGTACACCAGTATTTGTTTGCCAAAAGGGTTCAAAAATACCAGCAAAACCAATCGGAGAGACGATTCATTCTCTACCACGATAATCTGAACTCTCACATATTAATTCAAACAAAAACATTTTGAACAGTCAAAACAACAAATTGATGGGTGATAACTCGTACGGTCCTTGTTTCGCGCCCAATGATATCTTGAAGAAGGGAAGATTGCGTTCAAATCACATGTTTTGGAGTTACCTCAATCGGAATGGAAAAATGCCTCGACAATTGATTCTAACGAATGCGAAAGTGTATTAATCTTGATGGAGAATATTTTGAGAAACCATAAAGCCGTAACCAATTATAAATATTTGTAGCAGCCCTCGTGGATATCAGTAATGAACTACTTTATACAGGAAATATAAACGAATGAAATCGATGCAAAATTTGGTTTCTCAAAACTTCTGGACTACACCTTGTATCATTTTAATTGTACTGGTCACTTTATTGTTAGCTCATTAGTCAAAAATATGTCTTCTACAGAATTAAAATGTGGTTTGTGGTCTGTGGTGTGTGGTGTGTGGTGTGTGGTGTGTGGTCTGTGGTGTGTGGTGTGTGGTGTGTGGTGTGTGGTGTGTGGTGTGTGGTCTGTGGTCTGTGGTCTGAGGTCTGTGGTCTGTGGTCTGTGGTCTGTGGTCTGTGGTGTGTGGTGTGTGGTGTGTGGTGTGTGGTGTGTGGTGTGTGGTGTGTGGTGTGTGGTGTGTGGTTTGTGGTGTGTGGTCTGTGGTCTGTGGTCTGTGGTGTGTGGTGTGTGGTCTGTGGTCTGTGGTGTGTGATGTGTGGTGTGTGATGTGTGGTGTGTGGTCTGTGGTCTGTGGTCTGAGGTCTGTGGTCTGTGGTGTGTGGTGTGTGGTGTGTGGTGTGTGGTGTGTGGTGTGTGGTGTGTGGTGTGTGGTGTGTGGTGTGTGGTGTGTGGTGTGTGGTGTGTGGTGTGTGGTGTGTGGTGTGTGGTGTGTGGTGTGTGGTGTGTGGTGTGTGGTGTGTGGTGTGTGGTCTGTGGTGTGTTATGTGTGGTGTGTGATGTGTGGTGTGTGGTCTGTGGTCTGTGGTCTGTGGTCTGTGGTCTGTGGTCTGTGGTCTGTGGTCTGTGGTCTGTGGTCTGTGGTCTGTGGTCTGTGGTGTCTGGTGTGTGGTCTGTGGTCTGTGGTGTGTGATGTGTGGTGTGTGATGTGTGGTGTGTGGTCTGTGGTCTGTGGTGTGTGATGTGTGGTGTGTGATGTGTGGTGTCTGGTGTGTGGTCTGTGGTCTGTGGTGTCTGGTGTGTGGTCTGTGGTCTGTGGTGTGTGATGTGTGGTGTGTGATGTGTGGTGTGTGGTCTGTGGTCTGTGGTCTGTGGTCTGTGGTCTGTGGTCTGTGGTGTGTGGTGTGTGGTGTGTGGTGTGTGATGTGTGGTGTGTGATGTGTGGTGTGTGGTGTGTGGTGTGTGGTGTGGGGTGTGTGGTGTGTGGTGTGTGATGTGTGATGTGTGGTGTGTGGTCTGTGGTCTGTGGTGTGTGATGTGTGGTGTGTGATGTGTGGTGTGTGATGTGTGGTGTGTGATGTGTGGTGTGTGGTCTGTGGTCTGTGGTCTGTGGTCTGTGGTCTGTGGTCTGTGGTCTGTGGTCTGTGGTCTGTGGTCTGTGGTCTGTGGTCTGTGGTCTGTGGTCTGTGGTCTGTGGTCTGTGGTCTGTGGTCTGTGGTCTGTGGTCTGTGGTCTGTGGTCTGTGGTCTGTGGTCTGTGGTCTGTGGTCTGTGGTCTGTGGTCTGTGGTCTGTGGTCTGTGGTCTGTGGTCTGTGGTCTGTGGTCTGTGGTCTGTGGTCTGTGGTCTGTGGTTTGGGGTGACATCGCAACCGCATACGAGAAATAACGCTCACTTATAATCCTTAAGGACTTCACAATCATCTAGTTTATAGAAATGGGATTTATTATTATATATTTTTGAAAAACTAGTAGTTTAGCTTGGCACTTTCGAAGATAATACGACAAATCCTCATATTAGTACAAGATATTAATATAAATAATATTTCCTACATTTTATATTATTACCATAAGGCATATTATATTTTTTAATGCTTCTAAATGAATTCTAGTTGTCTTCTGGTTTAAAATTAGTTTTTTTCCAATAATTTTCGAAAGATTGATAAAAAATTGACGTTTCGACTCAACTTCAGTCTTTATAAAAATATGACACTGACAATTTGCGAAAAAATAACTTTTCCTCGGTTCTAACATCTTAAATGTATCAATATTTCATCAATTAAATTAGTTGTAGTTTCATTAGACTTTACAAAATAGAACCATACATTTTACTCAAATTATTAAGGTCTTTTTTTATTATTTACAGCTTTTTCGTTTTTATGAAATATGAATATTATGTTTCAAGAATTTTTTATCTTTATAATTGAATTTTTTTGATATTTCATGGTTCGTTAAAGCAGTTTTATTTTTTTTATCGTATTGATGACGTTTTAGTCTATTTTCTAAATATTGTGAGGTCTGTCCTATGTAGACAGACACATTTGGTGTTTTAGATTTCAATTTAATCTAATTATATTATTGACAAAGCACTATTTTGAACTCATGAAGCAACTTAATTTATACAATCCAGAAATATCTAAAAAATACATTGTCAAGAGAAAATCAAATAACGCGTGGCGTACGCGAAGATAAACTTTTTTTTATACATCACGTCAGATTCACATATGTGAGACCCCCTGCTGGTAGTGAGGGAAACTGTAAGTCCTTCCAAATCCAGGATTCCAAGATAACGTGGATTCTTCCCTAGTCATATACGATATTACGCCCTACAAATATTTCTTTTCCATAATATTCCTGCATATATTAATATATTACGTGAAATTGTGATTCGGCAAATTTATGGTGAATGTGACTGTGCGGAAATATCAAATGACATTTCTAATGGGTTAGTCAACTTCTTTCATCTTAACTAAACAATGTCGGTTACTCGTTGAAAACCCGATTCATGATCAGATCGTTGCGATTCAAAACATTTTCAATATGTTTAAGAATTACATCTTCAACGTTGTCGCTAATTATGTATCCTTTACAAATATAGATTATTCCTGCAAGAATTTTATGTATAAATCACAATAGAACCTCGATAGGATCAATACCAGGGGTACGTTGAATAATTTGAGTTATAAAATGCATTCAACCATTTTTTCTTTGTACTCCTCCTCCTCCTTTGAATGACCCTTCTTGCCAATTTATTTCCCGGCATCCTTTTAATATGCTTCAACCATCTTACTCTTCAAGCTATTATGTATCTTATTATTTATGGTTGTTTATACGAATAAGTCAGTTCTTGGTTAGTTTTTCTCCAAAGTTCCCCATTTGTTTTTATTCCCCAAAAAACTTCCCATATCACCAGCTTTGTTTTGTCAGCCTTTCTGAAGACCCATCGTCTACTTCTGTAGCTGTTGATCTTGCTTGTTTTGACTATTCTTGTATTCTTTGTTCTCTATATATTCTTTTAAACCAATAACATTTTTTCTCAGCACCATATACTTCATTTTCTTTTGGTTGATTCTCAATCCATAATTTCTAGCAGCCTCTTTCAGTTTACAGAATATCTTTTCCATTTCTTTCTTTGTTCTGATTATTAAAGCTAAATCTTCTGCATAAATTATTTGCTGTTTGTACCTATGCATGGAATAAATTCAATTTTTGCGTTATTATGTACTACGTGAAAACAAACTAAAACAGGACTCAAATCGACATTTTACAATATGAAAATATCATCTTCTGAATTAAAAGCACCCCCTAACACCCACCTAACCTTGCTGGAAAGAGATTTTAGTCCTCTGTTCAGGAATATAAAGTTTTTTTTCAAATTTGGTGCAATAATAACTGAAAAAATTGATTTTTAATGATTAATCCCCGTATAAAATTTGTTAAACATCTAATAAACTGTCATTCCTCGTGGACTCATCATAGAAAACATCGAATCGTAAACATAAATGTATTTATATTTGCCGAAGCTGTCGGAAGACGTATGTACACAATTTCTTTGAAATATTCCTGCTAGACAATCTCCAATAAGCGGTGGCGTTGCTTTGTGAGATTAAATTAATTCAAAAAATTATTTAAATAAATAGAAATATGGCGTTCTTTACACAATCTGATAATGCGATCATAATAAGAATTGCTGAATTAACTAGAGTAAATAGATTTTCTATTTGAAAGGAGTTGCTGTGAATCATTCACAGAATCGAAAAACATGTGAACAAAAACTGAAATCAGTTGACAAAGCTACTCAAGAAGAAGAATTTGGCTGCGACTGCAAATTATCCAGAATACAATTATACCATTTTAAAATATTGCGTCAAGTTTTGTCAGCATGTGGTTTTGAACACAAAAAACAGAATAAACCAAATCGTCAGGGATAATTCGATTATTTGCGTCAGATAAAAGATTACCGAAGTTCTAATAGACGAATGGGGTACAAAATGGGCTCAGTTCACGTCTGGTATCCTGTTTAAACCAAACTCCCTGTTTAAACCAAATGTATAATTAGATAATAAATTTATAAAATGAGGTATCTACGCCTATGGTAGATCAAACAAAATTTGTATAATGTGCAATTGATATTAGCTAAAAGGATACTAGCGAAAATGAGAGGGTACATCTTTGAGGGTTAGGTCCGCTTTATCTCTTGATATAAACTCTATTGAATATGCGCTCCAAGACCCCAAAAAAGTTTTCGACCAGCTGTGAGTCACATTTATTTTGAAAAACTCACTTATACATCTTCAAATTTTTTCCACCATCTTGTTTTTCATCGTGAGATTAGTTGAAGATGCACTTTATAAAAATATGTAATTTTCTGACACCCTTGGTATTTCCATTGCAGTTTCGCTGCTTTTATTAATTTTTTATGGTATATTTTTTTTGTTAAAGTGTCTTAACCACTTTGTAGTAGTAAGTTGAAATATTTGTCTATGGGTGACTTCCATTACCAATATTCTATTTCATCCTTATCTCACGCGACATATCTTGTATTTCCCCTTTTAATTTATGATCTTCCTTTTTGTTACACACCGTATATCTATATTATAATTAAGGTAAAACATCTAAAGTATAGGTAATAGTGAAAATAAGAAATGTAGCGCATATTTTCATCGCGTTACGTGTTGATTTTTATCTTGTTCATTATTGACGATCTTTTCACTTTAGTTCCAGAAGGGCGAAAAGAAACATCACCTTATGATAACTGTAATATTTTATAAGGATCCTACTTTATCCTGATGTGCTGAATTCATACATGTGAATGTGCAGCTTATCTGGGGTTAGCTCTTTCATGCCCTTTTTCTCTATTTTTACAACATCTCCTCTACCTTTTGAGTAGACGCCGTTTCTGCGGCTAACGGATTCTCACTTCATTGAGTTCTGTTGACGACAACAAAGACTCAAACGGATATACATATGTTAAGATATGAGAAGTTCAAGTATCCACACCGAAGTTTTTCCATTAATAATTGCAGAGACACTGACGTCCGTCAATATTAACTTTTAAACAATAAATCGTCAAATTAAACGCGGTGTATTGATCAAGTGATTTATCAGGCATGCAGAGCAATAAATTTTTTTCTCGTTGAATAATTTTAGGGTCACAAACAGTGGCCCTAAGCGTGAGGAAGGAAAACCAATTGCGATAATTGAATTTTCTAGTACTTCAGACTATTAGTAATAATCCTATATCCATAAAACCCCCCATATCAATTTCATAAGGTACTTTCAATCATTACTTCACCATAAAAGTTCTAGATTACTCAAATATATACCCATTGAGCCACGCTGCCTCTCGGTAAGATCTTGCAAATACTGCTCCAGGTGGAATTATGTTGGACAGATCAGCGACCTTTCTTTACTCTAACCAGTCCAAATTTCTGCGCCTATAAGTCGAATTGTTTTTTCTGTATTGTGTCAAACATTCTGAGGGTATGGTTGGCATATTAGAAGCTGTTGCGATGTATGGTCTTAGTCTGTGATCTCGTTGGTGCATGTACAGTCGCGTTGTACACTTGAGGGTATGTTGTTACAAACAGGTCTAAAAGGTAGCAAAGACACCATCTCGATCGTAGACTCTGGTTAGCTCATTGCTGAATTGGATCAGTCCGTGACTATTGGCAAAATCTTCAGCTCCTTGTCATCAGTTTTGTTGAAGAAAATCAGCCAGCTGATGAGATAAAGATTAAAGTCATCGGCGATAACAACATCTGCGTTTGGATGGTTCGATTACAGGTAATGTAATGACTAGGTTTGAGAAAATTTTGTTATTCTTTGAGACATTTTTTTAAACCACATAACACGCTCATCTTTGTTTCTATTAGCGCCAGAATTTGAGGTTCCTTCGACTGCAGATGCAGGTCTACGAGGAGATCTGAACCTTTTTTTGGTTTAGAAGGACACAGCGACGGAACTTGAGTGGTATCTCACCGGGACATGCAAGTGGGCCACATCTACCAACTGTTGTTTCAATTTGAATGTGGAAAATCAATTGTATCAGAAGAAAATTAACTTTAAGACTGTTTTCTCCTATAAAACTATCAGATAATGATAAGAACTTCTTGATATGGAATTGAATGAATCTTATATAATTTTTTAACGGTTAACGTTCATGCTTTTTTTTGGCTAAATGCAATTTTTTATTATCTTTAGATTTAATTCGCATCACGGTTGGGTGGGAATATTTTTTCTTGTCTGGATTATCGCTGGAACGGACACAGATTAGTTTTTAATGTAAGCTTTTCTAAGCCGCATTTCCCAGAAGTGAGTTATACACTTTTTTATTGTTCAATCTTCCAGATAATTAATCATCTTAGACTAATTAAAAGAAAAGAAAACTCGGAGAGATTTCCCGAGTCAAATTCTCGTCAGACCTGCGGCATTAGACATGTAAATTTAAAAAATTCTTAAACTTACATCAGTGCTAGGAGGGTCCTTTGAAGACCACACCACCTGGGCCCTTCCCAATTTTCCTCAAGAAAGGCGTTTTTCTTCATTAGACGATTTAATTTTTCCTCACTGCATACATAATCAATAAGGCCTCTTTTTCTGCTGCTATAATTTTAATATTTAATTTATTTCTAATTTGAATGTTGAATTATGCATTCTTTCAGGGTGTTTCTTGGAGCCGATGCATATTCAGCGTTACTCTCCTACTTGGAGTGGGGAAATCGACTTTTCTTTCACGTAGGGGCGAGCAGAACCATATTTGAGATGTATACAAGGTAATATCTCGAAATGGATCAAAACATTTGGTATACCAGTATTGTACTACATAACTGGAAAGGAGGGATTTGTGTAGTACCCTCTACATTGGTATAATCTGAACATCGATCTACATAGAGACGAAATTAAGAAATCCGCCGAAATATACTCCAAAAAAAACTCCAAATCAGAGTGGTTTTTAGGTTAGGTTGCTTTTATTATTTCGGTGGACATTCTCTGTGACAATCTCAGCAAATAAATCTAGTCTATTTGGTGCCATCTGATTTTTAGGATATTCCACAGACGCGGAGTGGAAATATGACACTACTCTTTGACTTCCTCATCAGATTTGTCTCTCTATCGGGTTGAGATCGGACGTCTATGAAGGCCGAATCAATACTTCAATTACATTCTTTCAAATACTCTTTGCACAACTTCGAGGAATGCTTGGGATCGTTACGCTGCATTTTCCTCTAATATTTTAATAGCTATAGGTCTTCAATCGCCTTTCCTACAAAACATACTTCGAACTTTGACACTTTACTCCATAAAACTCTCTCCCACTCTTCATGCGTCCAATTTTCATGTTCTTTGATCTACTACAAGCTCTTAATTCCATTTTGACGTCTTAAAATAGGTCACTGTCAGTTTCTCCCGATATCCTTTCTACTGTAGAAGTACTAAAAGGCAGATTTTTATATTCATTCATGTCTTAGCCCGTGAGCCGTCGTTCAAACTCCTGGTGGATGCATATTTTTTCACTTCTGTCTAGACTATGAAGCCTTGCGATTAATACACATCTTGGATCAAAAAAGCTTTTGATAACCGGGACTAAACTACAATCATAAACACCCAATAAATAATTCCCAGCTAGAGAATAATAAACAAATCAGCCGGTACTTGTGGTGTTTCTAATTGTTAAATTCTATTATTTTGAAATTTAATAAACGGATTATGGTGTAGACGAAAACTTTTGACCGGTAGTGTATGTGTAGAGTCGAAAAAATTGTACTTCAACTGAAACAAACGGCATATATTTTTATATGTATTATTTCTGTCGTACTATTGGTTGAGTCATGTGTAAAAATACCTTAAATTAATTATCTAGACTTCTATAATAAAAATTAGAAGCCGCAAACATTTCCTGGAAGCTCTAAAAATCATTATTATGGAATAACCCTCGTAAGGATGTATCTGGAATGGTTTTAGCTTCCGAATGGTGTTATTAGTTTTGTCAATTGTATTAAACCGACCGAAATCCCTTTTAAATTAACAATATAAACCTTTGATCCTCGTGATATGATGAATAATTCTTACTCCGGGCTCCCCCACGTCTCCTCCAATCTCCTTCGAGAAATACGAATTTTTATTTATCTATGTATGTCACAAATATGGCTGAGTTTCGAGATCGGTCATCATTGGCTTTCACTGAACAAAAATTTTCTTTATCTCTCTCTTTCGATATCTAAAAAATCCTCGAGACTTGAATAGCGACTACCAAATATTATAGTGTGCTTTAAATTTGTATGAAACATACATGAGTTCTGCCCTCCTTGAATAATGTTCGGAGACCGTAGTTTACAAATGAATGCAGCTATTGAATTTACTTATAATATCAATGTGGAGGCGAACTATCGGACTCTTTCCAACCGACGGCGATCGGGGAAGTTCTTTCTCTCTTATTAGGAACCAAATCTAAAACCTCTTTCCATCGGCCATACAGAATGGCCCATATTAACTTGATAATTAGGTATGTTATCCGACTTGCAGATGAGCTAAGGCTTGGTGGATGGAATAAAAAGTGTTTTGCCCCCTCTTTGAGGCAAGATACCGTGGTATAAAATTGAGAAGGGTGTCGTTGATGGCACATTCAGGCGTCGGGCGCGTCGTTATCGAGACCTGGTGCAGTGTTTGGACGTCGGTATCGGGGAGGCGTCTACCACCAGGTCATTAATTCGACATTTATATATTCAATATAGAATCACAACTAATTTATAGTTATTTAAATATAATTAACGAACAATAATAACATATTTGTGATTTTTTTTCTGTATTTTCTTAAAAAATTGTTCAGTGATATTTTTTTTATTTTTTTTTTTTAATATTTCACATTATTTCAAGTGCATTGTCTTAAATTTTTAATAAAGTTGAAGTGATGTTTTCTTATTTAAGTCTAATCTGATTGCTCGACGTGGAAATGTGAGGTTATGAGTGGCCACCTATTGGATTAACTTAAAAATAAAAAAGTCCGTATTCTTCTACGGTTTACTCATAGAAAATCTAGATAATTGCATGTGCACTTTAATCAACGCCTTTAGAACCTTCAAATTAAATTTCACTACACTAGTTCGAAGTGTTTTATTCACGTGAATCTACTACAAAAATTTGAACCATCTAGAAATGTTTTCGTGGCTATTATCCGGTGATTCAAATATACTTTTCTGTCAACACTTTTACATTTTTTTCACTGCTACAATTACTGTTTCACCAAATGTACTTAAATTTTTTATTATACAGAGTTAAGCTAAACTAAAATCGTTCAAGACAGTGCCTAAAACCCATAAAGTGATTTTACTTTGAACGTGTTTGGTACCAATAACCAATTTATATTCGAATGCAAAGGTAGATCTTGTTTTCACAATTCTTCTGAAAATCTCATTCTAACAACCGTTTTTTATTACTTGACTAGAGAAAAAAATACAGATACAAAAGGTATTAGAAACCCTTCTAAGGAATTCTTTGATATTACCATACACAATTTTATGAGCGTCGTTTTTGAAATAGCCCCATAGAAAGTGGCGACGATAAATCTGTCTTGTAACACATCGTCAAATGTTGATGTCAGGTTTACGAAGTAGATCAGGATCTACTTCGAGAGTTGCCCTAGAGTTTGGAATTAAATTCTACCAACAACTTTCAAGACCCATAAAATGATTTTACTTTGAACGAGTTTGGTACCAATAACCAATTGATTTCCGAATGCGAAGGTATATCTTGTTGTTTGGTGGCGATAAAACTGTCATCTTGAACCACATCGTCAAATGTTAACGTCAGGATTACGAAGTAGATCAGGATCTACTTCGAGAGTTGCCCTAGAGTTTGGAATTAAATTCTACCAACAACTTTCAAGACCCATAAAATGATTCTACTTTGAAAGAGTTTGGTACCAATAACCAATTAATTTCCGAATGCGAAGGTATATCTTGTTGTTTGGTGGCGATAAAACTGTCATCTTGAACCACATCGTCAAATGTTAACGTCAGGATTACGAAGTAGATCAGGATCTACTTCGAGAGTTGCCCTAGAGTTTGGAATTAAATTCTACCAACAACTTTCAAGACCCATAAAATGATTTTACTTTGAACGAGTTTGGTACCAATAACCAATTGATTTCCGAATGCGAAGGTATATCTTGTTGTTTGGTGGCGATAAAACTGTCATCTTGAACCACATCGTCAAATGTTAACGTCAGGATTACGAAGTAGATCAGGATCTACTTCGAGAGTTGCCCTAGAGTTTGGAATTGAATTCTACCAACAACTTTCAAGACCCATAAAATGATTTTACTTTGAACGAGTTTGGTACCAATAACCAATTAATTTCCGAATGCGAAGGTATATCTTGTTGTTTGGTGGCGATAAATCTGTCATCTTGAACCACATCGTCAAATGTTAACGTCAGGATTACGAAGTAGATCAGGATCTACTTCGAGAGTTGCCCTAGAGTTTGGAATTAAATTCTACCAACAACTTTCAAGACCCATAAAATGATTTTACTTTGAACGAGTTTGGTACCAATAACCAATTGATTTCCGAATGCGAAGGTATATCTTGTTGTTTGGTGGCGATAAAACTGTCATCTTGAACCACATCGTCAAATGTTAACGTCAGGATTACGAAGTAGATCAGGATCTACTTCGAGAGTTGCCCTAGAGTTTGGAATTGAATTCTACCAACAACTTTCAAGACCCATAAAATGATTTTACTTTGAACGAGTTTGGTACCAATAACCAATTAATTTCCGAATGCGAAGGTATATCTTGTTGTTTGGTGGCGATAAATCTGTCATCTTGAACCACATCGTCAAATGTTAACGTCAGGATTACGAAGTAGATCAGGATCTACTTCGAGAGTTGCCCTAGAGTTTGGAATTAAATTCTACCAACAACTTTCAAGACCCATAAAATGATTTTACTTTGAACGAGTTTGGTACCAATAACCAATTGATTTCCGAATGCGAAGGTATATCTTGTTGTTTGGTGGCGATAAAACTGTCATCTTGAACCACATCGTCAAATGTTAACGTCAGGATTACGAAGTAGATCAGGATCTACTTCGAGAGTTGCCCTAGAGTTTGGAATTAAATTCTACCAACAACTTTCAAGACCCATAAAATGATTCTACTTTGAAAGAGTTTGGTACCAATAACCAATTAATTTCCGAATGCGAAGGTATATCTTGTTGTTTGGTGGCGATAAATCTGTCATCTTGAACCACATCGTCAAATGTTAACGTCAGGATTACGAAGTAGATCAGGATCTACTTCGAGAGTTGCCCTAGAGTTTGGAATTGAATTCTACCAACAACTTTCAAGACCCATAAAATGATTCTACTTTGAAAGAGTTTGGTACCAATAACCAATTAATTTCCGAATGCGAAGGTATATCTTGTTGTTTGGTGGCGATAAATCTGTCATCTTGAACCACATCGTCAAATGTTAACGTCAGGATTACGAAGTAGATCAGGATCTACTTCGAGAGTTGCCCTAGAGTTTGGAATTGAATTCTACCAACAACTTTCAAGACCCATAAAATGATTTTACTTTGAACGAGTTTGGTACCAATAACCAATTAATTTCCGAATGCGAAGGTATATCTTGTTGTTTGGTGGCGATAAAACTGTCATCTTGAACCACATCGTCAAATGTTAACGTCAGGATTACGAAGTAGATCAGGATCTACTTCGAGAGTTGCCCTAGAGTTTGGAATTAAATTCTACCAACAACTTTCAAGACCCATAAAATGATTCTACTTTGAAAGAGTTTGGTACCAATAACCAATTAATTTCCGAATGCGAAGGTATATCTTGTTGTTTGGTGGCGATAAATCTGTCATCTTGAACCACATCGTCAAATGTTAACGTCAGGATTACGAAGTAGATCAGGATCTACTTCGAGAGTTGCCCTAGAGTTTGGAATTGAATTCTACCAACAACTTTCAAGACCCATAAAATGATTCTACTTTGAAAGAGTTTGGTACCAATAACCAATTAATTTCCGAATGCGAAGGTATATCTTGTTGTTTGGTGGCGATAAATCTGTCATCTTGAACCACATCGTCAAATGTTAACGTCAGGATTACGAAGTAGATCAGGATCTACTTCGAGAGTTGCCCTAGAGTTTGGAATTGAATTCTACCAACAACTTTCAAGACCCATAAAATGATTTTACTTTGAACGAGTTTGGTACCAATAACCAATTAATTTCCGAATGCGAAGGTATATCTTGTTGTTTGGTGGCCATAAAACTGTCATCTTGAACCACATCGTCAAATGTTAACGTCAGGATTACGAAGTAGATCAGGATCTACTTCGAGAGTTGCCCTAGAGTTTGGAATTAAATTCTACCAACAACTTTCAAGACCCATAAAATGATTCTACTTTGAAAGAGTTTGGTACCAATAACCAATTAATTTCCGAATGCGAAGGTATATCTTGTTGTTTGGTGGCGATAAATCTGTCATCTTGAACCACATCGTCAAATGTTAACGTCAGGATTACGAAGTAGATCAGGATCTACTTCGAGAGTTGCCCTAGAGTTTGGAATTGAATTCTACCAACAACTTTCAAGACCCATAAAATGATTCTACTTTGAAAGAGTTTGGTACCAATAACCAATTAATTTCCGAATGCGAAGGTATATCTTGTTGTTTGGTGGCGATAAATCTGTCATCTTGAACCACATCGTCAAATGTTAACGTCAGGATTACGAAGTAGATCAGGATCTACTTCGAGAGTTGCCCTAGAGTTTGGAATTGAATTCTACCAACAACTTTCAAGACCCATAAAATGATTTTACTTTGAACGAGTTTGGTACCAATAACCAATTAATTTCCGAATGCGAAGGTATATCTTGTTGTTTGGTGGCGATAAATCTGTTATCTTTAACCACATCGTCAAATGTTGATGTGAGGTTTACGAAGTAGAGACATAACACGTAGAAAAGGTATTAATTCTTCTCTAGAACTCTTTATGCCCTGTTGAGCATCAGATTAATAGGGTTTTAGTTAACACTCTTCTTTTATCCATTTTGCCAGGCTTTCCAGCTCTTTTCTACCATTTATATTTGTCGGATTATTTCGTACTTTTCATCGTACGACGTCTACTTTTGAGTTTCAAATAGTGAGTTTGATCCATTCCGTGGAATTGTAAACAAAATGACGAATTTATTCTTTATATCGTCTGTAGTATACTGGAAAGCACTTTTTGAACCAGATTCGTCACCACCAGGTAGTCATCTATTCCGGAATTATCTTAAATATGTTAGTTTTTCGATAACATTCATTACGTAGTAATGAAAAACTTTTGAATCTTGCCTCACGCACGCAATAATTACCAACGACGGAAAATTTTTTCTCATTAACTTAAAATTACAATTGAAGATCGTGACTAAAATCAAAGCCAGCTTAATAATTATATACAATTATCATTGTTTGAATAGGTTCTAATTATTTTTATTAAATGTGTTAATTTTAGTTTATTTGTTGCATGTGTGGGAAAAATGCATGAATGACCGTATCCATTTAAAGATTTCCTATAAGGATGAATGTTGTAACTATAGGTGGAAATATATTACGAGGTGTAGCTGTTAAATAACTAGACTGGTGGGTTTAGATTATTCATTACCAATAAGAAGTCTTTTTCCGCCAGTTCCTTCAAGACGCGCGCCGCTTCTACTTTCGCAGCTTCAATAGACTCAAATTTCATTTCTTTTAAAGCAGATTTGATCCGTCACCCGTTATTACCTTTTCTAATAAATTTGAGGTATTCTCAAACGCAATTTTTTGGTCTTCAACTGTTTGTCAATTCTTATAGATTCAATAATAGCACGAATATTTAGCTGACAGAAAAATTTACCAATTTTTTCTATATTTTCATCCGTTTTTGTCATAGGAGGACGACCTGAACGTGTATCACCCTCAAAACCTTCAAGGCCATCTTGATAGCGTTCAAGTTACCCAAAAAAACACGTGGACACGACAAACATTCATTTTCATACATGTGTTTCGATAATTTATTAGTTTTGTTTGCGTTTTTTCCAAATTTTCACGTCGATCTTTTTTACGGCCAAATAAAAATACAGCCCCTTTCTAAATCAAAGCCACGACTACACTGGTTTGTCTACAGACACGGCGGACGTCGCATTCGAAAGAGTAGGCTTCAGACTAAACAACTGACAGTCGTTAATTTTTGGCGCAAGCGTACTTTTTCTATAGCAGTGCTAGTCTCCTTACTTATAGCCACACCTTGTATAGTTTCTATAAAATAATATTTATTCCTCATTGAACTGATTTGTCAAAGTACCATAATACATAGAGATTTTTTAGTACCTAGTTCTCAAGAATCAACTCAATTTAATTGACACCCTGCCTGGAAATAACAGACTATAACATTGATATAAATTTATTTATATTTATTTATAATAAAATTGTTGTGTTTTGTATAAGAGCTGACACGGAGCAGTGGCGTTTGGGAGAGTCCAAAATATGATGATTGGGTGCAATTTAACTCTATACCAAGTTATAGGGTTTCAAAATTGATAATATTTGAATAACCAAGGACATTTTTTTTTAAAATAAAAATATATCAAATTGTGACTGTGTAACATTCGTTGAATTTTGAATCTTTCTACTTCTACAATAAACTGACAACGACGGTTTACTTCATTTTGTTCGTCGCCCATAAAATGAACCTGCAAAAATTTATGATGTTCATTCATCACCTTGAAAAAGTGGTGAAAACCGGGGCATTCTTATAACTTCATCCACTCCAAGTAATGTCATTTGAAAGCAAGAGTTGTATCTCCTGATTTTACTCAAAAATCGCTTTGACTCATCGGTAACATTCAACAACAAAGTTTTCAACGGTTCTTTTGGTTCACCAAGCAATGAAAGTGAAACTGGAACAGCACATCGACATTTTTTATTCATTGAACCAATAACAATATTGAAATCCAGTATCATTAAATATCGACCACTCCAAACACATGAAATATCGACGGCGCGTGGTATCTATTTCTACTCGAACAATTCTCCTAGTCTGTGATTGTTGGGTCTGAAGAGGTGTTTCAGCAGCTCTCAAATCACTTTGTTGTCTTTTCAACTCTGCATGAACCGAAGATTCTTGATTTTGCTGCCGTTATAATGTAGATTTACGCTTCCTAGGCATTTTTTACGCTTTCAACGATGATCCAAGCTGGTGAAAACCGGGGCATTCTTATAACTTTATCCACTCCAAGTAATGTCATTTGAAAGCAAGAGTTGTATCTCCTGATTTTACTCAAAAATCGCTTTGACTCATCGGTAACATTCAACAACAAAGTTTTCAACGGTTCTTTTGGTTCACCAAGCACATCTTTCCATTTGAGTGCATTGCAATATCGACATTTTTTATTCATTGAACCATTAACAATATTGGAATCCAGTATCATTAAATATCGACCACTCCAAACACCTAGTCTGTGATTGTTGGGTCTGAAGAGGTGTTTCAGCAGCTCTCAAATCACTTTGTTGTCTTTTCAGCTCTGCATGAACCGAAGATTCTTGATTTTGCTGCCGTTATAATGTAGATTTACGCTTCCTAGGCATTTTTTACGCTTTCAACGATGATCCAAGCTGGTGAAAACCGGGGCATTCTTATAACTTTATCCACTCCAAGTAATGTCATTTGAAAGCAAGAGTTTTATCTCCTGATTTTACTCAAAAATCGCTTCGACTCATCGGTAACATTCAACAACAAAGTTTTCAACGGTTCTTTTGGTTCACCAAGCACATCTTTCCATTTGAGTGCATTGCAATATCGACATTTTTTATTCATTGAACCATTAACAATATTGGAATGCAGTATCATTAAATATCGACCACTCCAAACACCTAGTCTGTGATTGTTGGGTCTGAAGAGGTGTTTCAGCAGCTCTCAAATCACTTTGTTGTCTTTTCAGCTCTGCATGAACCGAAGATTCTTGATTTTGCTGCACGGGACCGTAATAATGTAGATTTACGCTTCCGAGGCATTTTTTACGCTTTCAATGACTGTTTAAAATAACAATGATACCTAACCTCAAATATTCCAAAAAGCTGAAACTATAGTCAATTGAATTGGGGGCTTAAACTTAGATGGCGCTGAACTAGCAAAATGTTGATATTTGTTGACAAGATTTTTTTTTTATTTTTGTAAAAAATGTTTTATATATACAAAGTTTCATGACGATTCGTCAAGTAGTTTTTGCGTGAAAGCTTAACAAACATCCACGCTTTCACATTTATAATATTAGTAAGGACGCCATTCCACAATTCTTTACGGGAATCGAATGAACAGACTGTTTTAACGTCACTCAAAAGGAGGCAACGCATTTATTGAGAACCTGTGAGGCCAATTTGAGAACAATTATTTCCTAGTTCAATTCACTTAATCGGAAATTGGTTAGTGTCTGACTTTAGACTACCAGAATATTATTTTGGTAATTTTCGTCTTTAGATTATAAAAATTTCCCTACTGTTTCAAATCTGAAGAAAACCGTACTTTGTTTTAGAACAAGGGTTCTTTTATAAGTGTATTTCCAAACTTGGGATTTTATAGCTCAGTGAGTGAGTTTTTGATTCAATTTTCTCCTCGCAGTCGTCTTCCTCAACCAATTTGAGTTGGATAAGGTGTCAAACCCAAAAAAACCATCACAACGAGAATTTTAGGTGGTTGAATACCTAAAAGTTATCAAAGAGATCTAACCACCACTTGAGGGACATGCTGTATTTATAGATAAAATTAACAGAGTTATTCACATGAATAAAGATGAATATCTACTTATATCTTTATTGTTTTAGTTCTATTATTTTACCTTCTCTTAGCCCTTCTATGTTTTTGCAGTACTTTAATCTTCTGATCCACATCGACTCCTAATATTTGGAATTTCTGAATAGATTGATTAACGTACTCCTCTTTGGTCAATAAGAATCAAAACTTTCTCAAGATTCATAGATTGACAATTTTATATCTAACCGAGAAAGTTCTAGATTTCTTTGGATTGGAATAGTTTCTAACAAGCTATTTTTGTGAGAACAGAAAGAAGTATTTTGACAATTTTTTGATAAAGGCATATTATTGTAATGCAAGCAAGCAAATCAGCTGGTTATTATTCTTTTTTTCAAAATGTTCAATGGAATTGCAGAACGCTGCGACTTACAAATCGAAGAAAAAGTTCGATTACTTTTGAAGATATCCATTTTTTAATGCGAGTTTTTTATCAGCATGAAGCAATCGAGGGACTCATCTAGCAGATTCATATGTAAGCTTCCATTCGAAATAATAAATACCCGTTGGGTTGCATTACATTCCTGATTAGAGTGGAATATCATTAACAACCCTCGTATACCATTAGTGAGTTTGATAAATTACCGTGTCCTTTTTAAAAGATAAAATAAATTAACTCTTGTTTCAATTTTGTTGTATAAAATGAAATGCGTTCGGTTCATTTCCTTGACCGGAACACTACAAACTATAAATGTCAAGCAGAGGGGTACATCAACATTCAATAGAGTAAAAAGTAGCGACTTATCTCCTTTCCAAATCTATGTGACACAGGAAATGCACTTTGCTATCACGTAGTTTCCAAAGTAGTTTATATACCAAGGCGTTTTAATACATTATTTATTACTTAAAAAACGTGTTTCCGTTTTTATAACTTATAATTTTGTAAAAAAGTACGTATTTTTTTGGTAATGTAAAAGACTATATTACTTGTTTATTTCTTTAATTATTTAAAGTACAACTTCATACTATTTACTTAACTTTCGATTGTCGGTTTTGCGCCCAACTCCAAATTTTAGAAATAAGACTATAGTCTGGTCAAATCAGACACTCAAAGCTACATAAATTGCCATCAAGCTGAAAATCAGTGAAATTGTTTAAAATACAATTGAAAATAAAATTTGAATGTTCCCCATCATTTCCGTGTATGGAAAAAATTTTATTCAAGATCAAAGGTTAAGAAAATAAGTTTTTCGCGATTATCAGCAAAACGGTAAGTTTAATCATAAAAATACTTCAGACAAAAATTATAGACTATAAAATTATCTACAAAAAACGTGTTGATACTTTTTTTCCTACGAGCCACCGTTTCTGAGATATAACGATTCAAAAAGTTGTTAAAATTAGGTTTTAGATTTACTGTCGTATTTAATTGCTACAATGACAATTGATAATTTATTTGATGAACTTATGACAGTTCCAACCAGTCAATAGAAATTTTTAACAAATACTCACAACAAGTCTCAGTTCATTTCAATGTTGTAAGAAAAGTTTACTACTGAAAATATATTGGTGAAACGATTAAATACAACTTTTTGAATCATTATATCTCAGAAACAGTGGGTTTTAGGAAAAAAAGTATTGATACGTTTTTTGTAGATAATTTTATGATCTACAATTTTTGTTTAAAGTATTTTGATGATAAAACTCACCGTTTTGCTGATAATTGCGAAAAATTCATTTTTTTGACTTTTGACCTAGAATAAAATATTTTCCACACACGGAAATGATGAGGTGTATTCAAATTCTATGTTCAATTGTATTCAAATTCTATGTTTAAGTGTATTTTAAACAATTTCACTGATTTTCAGCTTGATGGTAATTTATGTAACTTCGAATGTCTAAATTGACCGGATTATTAAATTCGGACAGCTGAACGTCCATGCGCAGACTTCGAGGGACTCAGCTAAGTTAACTCCGTTGCGGACTTGGTCGAAGCTTCGGAACTAGTAGTGTACTGGACATGTTTTCACTCAAAAATGATTTGTTTCCTAAAAAAACTCGCTCACACTTCCACATACGGTAAGAACCAATCATCAAACCAATACTCATTCTTCCTCTCAATTGGAAGCACACAATGTTTCACAGGTTGTGATTAATTTACTTTTCAAAGATAATTTATATACTTTTAATTGGGTTCTACAAGCGAAAAAAACAAAAACTCGGAACTACAGAGGTCGACATAAATCAGCAGGTATCCATGTGGGAAGTCTCTTGGGTTTGTACATTTTTGACTGTCATGTGACGGGCCAAAGTTATCTGGAAAGTCTCATGGGCAAATGGAGAACCATCGTTGAGTAGCCCGCACCTGACACCCTGTGATTTCTTTCAGTAAGACCTTCTCAAGGACCACGCACCCTTCCAAAACTCCGAACTGCAATTGGAAAAAAATTTGAAACACTTCGCGAGCAGCTTGATACCACGATAGAGGATTTTGATCTCACAATTTTCAATGTTTTCTTAACTGCGTCAAACAACTTCAGTATACAAGCGACGTGTGACTATTTTTTTGTTTATCTGGCATATCCAAGACTTGGAGAAACGAAATAGAGGAGTCAAGAGCTGGAGGGCAAAATGCCAGAACGGAAAGGAATGGAAAATAATAACAAAAGCAGCCAAGACAAACGATAAACTATAAAAAAAAGCAAAAATAGAAAACGAGGAGTAATCCATCTCAAAAAATGATTTTAAAGCGCTAAAAGCGATAGCCATAATCAAAAGGATTGAAAGGCTTGATGATGATGATGATTATGATGATGATGATGACGATGATCTAGCATAGCATACAAGTTTTTTGTAAAAAGGATTAGTACTGAACGTACTCGCAGAGACTAATGTTTATCTTCACACTTTACTTTGTAATTTAATTGGTACATCAAAAAAACATATTCTGCTTTCGTCAACTGTTTACAGCGACCTCTCAATCTAACGTACGTTCCGTTAAGGACCGATCAATCCATAGAGTATTCTAACGCTAGAATATTTCGATATAACACTTTCAATACTTCTTCAGTGTCTCTGCTAACTGTATATAAGTAATTTGTCCAACTTTTATATATATGGATCAAATATCCGCTTCCTCAAAGATGTATACTCAAGAGATCTTCGCTTTCTCATAGCCCTACATGTTGCCCCAGTAGTCTAGCTTTTCCTTTTCTATCTATTTCTTCAAATATTATAACAATATTTATGCTACAAAAGGGTTTTTCTTTAATTTTTCTGCTATATTTTCTTCGGTTTATTTTACATGACCCAATAAGCACGTAAAATAATTAAATCCGCATTTTTGTAACAACGATGATCTTAAATGAGAAGACTTTTTCTATCCAAATCCATTGACATTGTTGTAAAAACGCAAGTATAGAAAGCAACGAATCGTTTCAGCTTTAGCGTTATCATTAACATCTTTTTTTATCCAATCGGTTCTTCGTTGATCTGTCAATTAATTATACTTTTGAGACTCGATAAAATACCACAAATACTTTTATTGTATTCTACGAGCTTAACCAGCTTTATAGTATAAAAGAATTCAAACTGATTCCTTGATTATTTCAGCAGGGATTAAAGATGGAGCATGCTTTGAATAATTGCCGCCAGTTAAAAATAAGTTTCATGCTTATTTGCACTCGAAATTAATAAAAAATACGATAATTTCATGTTAAATCGTGGATTTTATTGTCTTTTTTGCCTATTGAGAATAAATAGATGTACTTTTGGTATCTGGAATCTAGTATCTTTCAACAATTCCATTCGTAGTAGCACTTTTCGGTATACCCAGTTTTGCTGCTACGTAAGTCTTGCATTACTAGATATTGGTCTTGCCTGAGGCCTGCAAGGCTAGGTCCTGATCTTGCAGACTTAAAGCTGGTAAAGTTCTAATACCAAAATCTTCACAAGTACCAAGCAATTGTTACGAATTCAGTTTTGATTTTGTTTGATTTTGCTATTGATCTTGAGGCTGATACATTTCAAAAAAGATTTTTAAGGGATATTGATTAAAAAATTGACACGATGACTGTTGAATATGATCTCAAACACGAATTTTTTTGAAGTTAGGTCATCATCTAATCGTCAATTAGTCCCAGGTTCGAATCTGACTGATAAATGAACAATTTTGGATCTTTGTCAGTGCACTTTTCAAATAGTTTTTATTTATATCATTTTTTTATTTTATACCTACAAGGTTTAAAACTGAAAAATGGTTGTAAGGAAAATTCCATTGAAAAAAGTGGACTAAAAAAGTATTTATTGATTTGTATATGACGGCAAATTCTATTTGAATCATCAAATCTCTAAAACTAAATAATTTTTTCGAATTTTAAGAATTTTATTCTCTAATCAACACTTGGATTATTTTCTTTGAATAATTTTAAAAGGAAATTTACGTAATTATCCCTTGCTATAAAAAATACCATTCCGTAATCTAATAAATAATTTACCATTTTCATTAGCGATTATTATTCTAAATGCCGGTGGTGTATGGTTTGTGTGTGTGTACCTTGAATTAGGAGTTTCCCATGGCAGATCGCCGGAGGTAAAACCAGAAGCGCTACCAGGGGACAGCGATTTGAGTCAGTGGGCGCCATCATCAGAGAGGTGCGCCGACCTTCTGTCGCTCACGTATCTCGATATAGATTTATTGTACGTACGTAGTTGTCCAACCGACTTTTTGCCATTCATGCATCTTGCATTACAATCGTGGCGATGATATAGGCAGCAATTTATGGAAAGATCATTCGAAATATGTTTCCGAGAGAAATCCGACTGGTTTGGGAATATACGGGTAGACGTAGATTTCATTCATGCGTACACAACTTTTTAATATAATTTCTTCAACTCTCACGGTAATAAAAAACGAATTTTTGAATATTTAGAAATAGTTTAGTAAATAAGTGCAATTCTTTAGATATAAATTCACCTCGGACGATACATTCTATAGAAATATCATTCGATTCATGTTATATTTCGTAATTAGTAGATATTGAGGGTTTGAAAATGAAAAAAAATATCTTTAAAGGAAGTTGGAATATGTGAGGTTATGTAGATACGACTTACAAAAGAATTATGCAGCTGAAGACAAATAGAAAATATCGATATAAACATTAAAGAAACTTAAAAGTATAAAAAACCTTCATAAATATAGGAATTTGATGGTGTGTAGCTGAGAAATTCATTTTTTCAGTTTGTAATAATAAGATTGGGTCTAAAGCTATAAATGTGAAACAAAAATTGAGACTTTTCAATATAAAACCATCAAATAACCCAAAGCGAGTTTTTTCAAATATCGTAGAATAGCCTTGGACATTAAAATTCTCTGAAAAGAACATAAAGGCTTTAATAACATGCGGAAACTTGGATAGCAGAAACTGGGGCATACCAAAGACCTCTAGATAATAACATAGATGTCAAACCTATCTGACCATTCCTAGGATATCTTGAGAAGAGATAATTGAGAAGTACAGAACGTATTTCTTTTTGAAAAAGTATACCTCATAGAAGAATCCTCCGATTAAGACAGAATAAGTATAGAAAAGGCTTTTAATGCGATATCAAGCAAAGGAAAGATTGAGAAACGAAAACTAATAGTCAATATTTCAAAGAAAATACCATTGAATGCTGGAAATATTGTACAGCTTTGCTCCTTTCACTCAGGAATGAACTTGGTAACTGAACCTTAGCCTTTCTGTAGCAGAAAAAGCGCTTCTACAAGATTTTCTTTGCGGATAAGGAAGAATCTGGAAAATAATACTCTGATACATAGTTCCAAGACTGGACCACTCCAAAAAGTAACAACTTTGAAATTAGACGAGTTACTAGTTTTTATAAGGACTTTAGAATTGAGAAGCGAATCCAATAAAGAAGCTTTGATACCATCAAAGACATTGTTGTTGAGGTGTAAAATACTGGAAAGTTTTGCGAAGCTATATACGAAGAAAAAGCTTTTTGATTCGCATGTTTTTTTCCTGCTAAGGGTCTTTATTCGACGGATTAGGTATTTTACGACTTCAAAAGTAACGATTTAGGATAATTAAACCAAAAAATATGAACATAGAACTGCTACAAGCATATATCTAGTTCAACTGATAGTTACCAATAAAGATTATTTGAATTAACGAGATAATAAACTTTATGTGAATCAACGTTTTCAATTGTGATGTTCTTAAGTGTGTAATAATGACATTTTTATTGTTAGGCTGAAAATAAAGAGAAGAAAATTTGTTATTTGATCAAAAAGTTTTATTGGGAACCTGGTCTATCCAAAATACAATCATACGACGATTCGTTTCAGTCTCTCACAAGTTTTGAATAATTGATGATTAATTTTTTCACATATTATGAGAAATATGTTTCTAGATTATTGTTTGGAATGAAAATCGTGTGAATTTTCCTTTACGTTACGCCTGTTGTAATTTTTACTAATTGATATCTTATTGTTCATTGTAGAAAAAATATAATTAACACAAACATTATTAAAAAAACTTGATAATTATCTAATTTAGGTTACACCCCTCCGATTTCGTTAAAATTTTAGTATGTTATAGAGAAAATTATGCTGAAAAATTTGATGTGTATATATAGAGCGCGGAAATCATCCCTTTACATAGTTTTTTAACTTTGAAGTTCCAGAAAAACACAAATAATTTATACATCATAGTTTAGCTTCGCATGTCTAACCTAACCTCACCTAACCTATCCTAATCTAACCTCACCTAACCTAACCTAACCTAACTTAACCTAACCACCAATTTTAACTAAGAATATTGATAGAATATCAATCAATAAACAGCAATACACAAAAATTCATAGAATTTTATCTTTTTCATGGTCAAACAGGAATAAAAAAAATAGATATCGATAGATTTACTAACGATAGTCGTATGTAAAGAAGTTGAACTAAATTCTCTGCAAATTTTATGATACATGATGTAATTATTATGCAATGAAACTAAACTATGATGTTTAAATTATTTTTCTATTTCTGGAACTTCAAAGTTGAAAAACTATGTGATTTCTTTGTAGCATACTAAAATTTCAACGAAATCGTAGGGGTTTAACCTAATCTAGATAATTACCAAAAACTTTTTAAGCAAATATCAATTTTCTATTGGGAAGATTGAAATTTTTAAGAAATTGACATCAACTTGTTATAATAATCAAAATTATTTCTGTTAGTATACCTTGAACTGCAACTAGGTTTAACACTCTATTTAACTTTGTTAGTGTTTCTGTTCAGGTGAAATTTTCAAAGTTTCGATCAACCTATTGATCCGAAATTTCGCATAATTTATTATTTGATTTTTATTAATGTTAAGACCTTCTAAATCAAACTTAAAAATAACGTTTTTCCATTAAATTTGGCGCAAAATGTTTAATCATATATTTTTGTAATAAATATTTCTTATTCGCCATAACCAACGGCTTGTTAACTGAAAAAGTTGTAAACTTGAACTGAATTTTTCTATTTTTCTAAAAATTATTTGCCTTTATTGTTCAACATTCTCCAAAATAATATTTAACCCTATTCTCACATTGAATAGAGTGCAAAAATATAGGAATCTTGGTTCAATCATAAACGCTCAAATGGATCCAGACGAAGAAATCAAAATCAGAATTGGAATAGTTCGTCAATGTTTGTAAACAGAAATCTAATCCTCCACGTCAGAATATGTTTCATGAAATGTTATGTGTGGCGAGTACTGCTGTACAGAGTGGAAACCTGGACCTTGAAAGCTCAAATGATGATCAAAAAACTTAAGATATGACTCTATTGAAGCATCCTAAAGATATTCTGGACTGGCAGAATCACCAATGACGATGTACCAAGACGCATTGGTCGCAAAAGAAAGCTGTTGACAATTATTAAACAGAAATCTAAACCTCCACGTCAGAATAGGATTCATGGAATGTTATGTCAGGTTAATACTGCTGTACAGAGTGGAAACCTGGACCTTGAAAGCTCAAATGATGATCAAAAAACTTAAGATATGACTCTATTGAAGCATCCTAAAGATATTCTGGACTGGCAGAATCACCAATGACGATGTACCAAGACGCATTGGTCGCAAAAGAAAGCTGTTGACAATTATTAAACAGAAATCTAAACCTCCACGTCAGAATAGGATTCATGGAATGTTATGTCAGGTTAATACTGCTGTACAGAGTGGAAACCTGGACCTTGAAAGCTCAAATGATCCAGAAACTTTTGATTTGAGATGTGGTGATGTGGTGAGATGCGTTTATAGGCATCCTGAAGGTACCCTGGATTGACAGAATCACCAACGACGAATGAATCACTGAAACAATATGACAAAATTTCATTTACAACAAACATTTGGAGTGAGCCAAGTTCAAAGGAATCGTTTATAAGTACAACAGCTCTAGGTACAAATGAAGAATTTAACAGAGTTAAGATTATTTTGAAATGTCATACATTTGAGTAAAAATCACTCAAGACAAAATTCACTGATTTGTTTGTTAAATATAACCTCAACAGTATTTTGTCCATGTGTATATTCAATTTTCAAAATTATAAACGAATGGACTTCTTCTGCCTTCGATTCCGACTTTGGTTCCGATATAACCACATTTCTAGTCTTGGGTATGAATTCTTGGTTTTCCAATTTTTGAGAGGTTCATACATGGTATTCCTTTTTAACATTAGACTTAAGCACGGTAAAAGATTTCGCGTGAAATATTTTGGTTTTGAAATGTCAGGGTTAGAGATCTTTCCAGCCAAATTATAAATTATTTTTATTTCCCGCTTATAAGACATTTTAATGCAAATAACATAAAAAAGGAGTTGTTTAATTAATGTCCCGAAAGTGAACAATGCTTTGTTCACAAATTTATTTTGATATTTAATTATTTTAACCTATTTTCAAACTCCTAAATTTTGTGTCAAAATTATTTGGCGCTAATACCAAAAAATATTTAATTAAAATTGTACTTTCACCACGAATACGTATTGAATATGATGATAAATCATAAAACTAAATGAAATAAGACAAATTAGATATACTGTTATTATGATAGGTATTTTAGGTAAGTATAAAGTCTGAATAATATCCCCGTCTGGATTGAATAGTTAACTATTCATTTATGTAAATTCTTGTGCATATTTTTATACGTAATTGAATTACAGATGTTAAGTAACTGTATGTTGAATGGTGCAATACACATTTTCGTCTACAGGATAACGTCCATGAAACGGATCCGACGGAAAGTGAGTTTCATAACAAATCACGTTACTTTCAATAGATTCCAGTCGTATAAATTAAATTTTTTGATTGGAATCAAAATATTTGAAGCAGTATTTTAGTTAAAATAATTAGCAACAAGAAGATTCAATGTTACTGTTGCACGAAAATTTTTTTCTAGTTGATTTGTTTTCTAAACGCGTTTTTTGTGTTTTTGGTCGAATAGTTTCTATACAGTTATTCTAATTTCACTTGAAGAAGCAAAAGAAACTATCAAATAACTCCATCGTGTTCAACAGTATCTTATAACTTAGTATTGTTACTGAAGGCATAGATAAAAACTTTTTGTTCATAAATTTTGATTTTATTATTCAATCTAGATACATTATATATTATAGTGATTATACAATTTATAGACACCGTTTTTCAGTCCTGAATTAGGCGAGAGCCTCTTCACTGTTGAAGAATTTCAGTCCTCTTGAGGTCTGAGAACAGGAATTACATCACTCAATAATTCGTGTGACTGACACACAGATGGCGTTATCATTGTCACATCCATATGACGTTTATGAAGTCTCAACTTTCAAAATACACGACATGACATTCTGATTAGTCAGAAAGAAGTAATAGCCATTTATGTGAAGCTAGTTTTGTTATTTTCAAAGCAATGGATTCAAAACCATTACGTGTGTTAATACTCGTACTCCATCGAAAAAAATCATTTGTTATTTGATTAACTTTAACTCTAAAATCTTATATCTCGAGAAATAATGACTTTAGAAACTTGAAAATTTCATAGTGTCTAGACAATTTCTGTCTAAATTAATGGAGATTATAAGAAATTGCGTGGAATTAATCGTACTGAACTTTTTATGGTACTAAACCACTAGGTATTGTTTACGAAAAAAAATACTTGATTTTATTTGGAAAATCCTACAAACGAAAATAAATGCAATTTTAATCGGATTTTTTGATATAATGTTCTAAAAATATTATTTTGTTTGTGAAAAAATAAAAATTGCTTTCGCGATTGAAATTTCAGAGATACAGAGCGTCAAAGTAGACACATCAAAAATCAAAAGAAAACATAATGTTCAACTTTAAAGTCTTATATCTCGAGAAATAATAACTTTAGAAACTTAAAAACTCCACAGTGTCTAGACAATTTTTTTCTTAATCGATGAAGATTAAAAGAAATTACGTGAATTGAATCGTGCTTAACTTTCCATGGTACTAAACCATTAAGTAATGAATTTTGAAAAAAAAACATGATTTTATTAGGAAAATCTTATAAAAAAAATTAAAGAAATTTTGATTGGATTTTTTGGTATAATGTTCTAAAAATATTAATTTGTTTTTTGAAAAAATAAAAATTGCTTTCTTGATTGAAATTTCTGAGATACAGAGCGTTAAAGTAGACTCATCAAAGATCAAAAGAAAACATAATGTTCAACTTTAAAGTCTTATATCTCGAGAAATAATGACTTTAGAAACGTAAAAATTCCACAGTGTCTAGACAATTTTTTTCTAAATTGATGGAGATTATAAGAAATTACGTAGAATTAATCATACTGAACTTTTTATTGTACTAAACCATTAGGTGGAGAGTTTACGAAAAAAAAATACTTGATTTTATTTGGAAAATCCTACAAAAAAAAATAAAGGAAATTTTGATCTGATTTTTTGATATGATACTCTAAAAATATTAATTTGTTTGTGATAAAATAAAGTTTTCTTTCGTGAATAAAATTTCTGAGATACAGAGCGTTAAAGTAGATAAATTAAAAATCAAAAGAAAACATAATGTTCAACTTTAAAGTCTTATATCTCGAGAAATAATGAGTTTAGAAACTTAAAAATTTCACAGAGTCTAGACAATTTATTTCTTAATCGATGAAGATTAAAAGAAATTACGTGAATTGAATTTTACTGAACTTTCCATGGTACTAAACCATTAGGTAATGAATTTGGGAAAAAAAATACAAGATTTTATTAGGAAACTCTTACAAAAATAATAACAGAAATGTTGATCTGATTTTTCAGTATATTGCTATAAAAATATTGATTCATTCGTAAGAAACTCGAGTTTGCGTTCGCGATTAAAATTTCTGAGATACAAAGCGTTAAAGTAGACTCATCAAAAATCAAAAGAAAACATAATGTTCAACTTTAAAGTCTTATATCTCGAGAAGTAATGACTTTAGAAACTAAAAAATTTCATAATGTCTAGACAATTTATTTCTTAATCGATGAAGATTAAAAGAAATTACGTGAATTGAATTTTACTGAACTTTCCACGATACTAAAACATTAGGTAATGAATTTGGGAAAAAAATACATGGTTTTATTCGGAAAATCTTACAAAAGAAAATAAGAGAAATGTTGATCTGATTTTTCAGTATATTGCTATAAAACTATTGATTTATTTGTAACAAACTCGAGATTGCGTTCGCGATTAAAATTTCTGAGTTACAGAGCGTTGAAGTAGACACATCCAAAATCAAGTAAAAAAACTACTATTAGTCGTCAAAACAAACAACGTGTTGATGATTCAAAGTATTTGGCCATGTTTTGACAATGAATGAAACATGGATCCATCACTTCCCTTGGGAATCAAGCCACAGTCAACTGGAAAGGTTATGGCTTCAATATTTTGGGATGCGCATGGAATATTGTTTATCGACTATCTCCAAAAGGGAGAAACAATCAATACCGACAACTAAATAGAGTTGTTGGATTGTTTGAATGCAAAAATCAAGAAAAAAGGCATCATATGTCGCGAGAGAAAAACATTGTTACATCAAGACAATGCAACGATGGTTAAATCGAACGAATTATACTTCTAATTGCTTCATCATAAACCATATAGTCCAGATCTGGTTACCAGTGACTACTGGCTATTCTCTGATCTCGAAAAAATGCATGGAGGTGAGAAATTTAGCTCAAATGAAAAGCAGTTACTGAAACTGAAGCTTATTTCGAGGCAAAGGACAAATCCTTCTATAAGAACGGCATCAAGAAGTTGGAGAAGCGTTGAAATGATTGTATTGCTCTTGAAGGAGATTAGATGTCTCGATGAAACAGTACTTCTGGGACAATTTTCTCACAGTTTGGTACACATTTCATTAAGAAATGTCTTCTTCGAAGTTTTTCGTATTCCATATTTATTTTTTCTCATAATAGTTTATTGAATTTAGTCTATTTTCAAATTTCTGTCAAACATTCTAGGATTTTCCATTGGCTTAACTGATACTCTATCCTCAATGGATGAATGAGTATTATTCAAGATTCTTAATCGTAGTTATAAATTTTTTCATATTCTATGTTAATAAGAAAATCGATTTTGTCCACCCTATCAAAGCTACCATCAAACTAACCGTTAACAAGAAAAAATAGTATAAAATATCCCTGTGTCAACACTTATCTTGATACACTTTTCAAAAAAAATGGCACACTTCACTAGAACAAAGCAGAATACTAAGAGCAACAAAAAAACTGATAAACAAAACCTCATAAATATTAACAAAAAAAACGATTCAACTTTTGTTCTAGCTACCGAAACAACCACATTTTAGAAAATTTACATGGTTTAATACACGTGAGACTATACAAAAAAAAACCAACCCGTAGATCTTTCATCTTAGATTAGGTAACAAATTGCAACCCTTGATGAAAACAAAGAATGGGGCGGTTAGTTACGTAGACAACTGTCTAGTATTGTGCCGCAAATTTATCAACTCTGTCGATCTTAAAAGTCCATCAACACCGTTGCAGTTAGGGAAATTATGTGATACGGTTGTCAAACATCTGGTTAACAACTTTTTAAATAATTGCCCTTGTCTACTTAAAATATTCCCACATTTGAAATTGGCTTTTTTTATTGGAACAGTTTAAAAAAAGGTTGGAATACACTTCAGATTATGTGGGGAATAACTTATTTATCTCAAAACACATTTAGCAAATGAAAGTTGTTTCAGATCAAAAAACACATATCACAAAAATTTGCCAAAGAAGGAAGCGAAATAATAACAAAGACTAAAGATATATATGTGGCGATGTCGCCATGTAACATGATAAAGAAACACTTTACAACATTTCCTACTTTCGACAACTTTCTTAATAAAACAATAATCGTTCGACCCTGACTGAGCAACGCCTGACTTTCCAAATTCCAAGTTACCTTCTTTCGGGAATCGAAAGTCACTTTTAAATATTTGTCCAAGGATATGTCAGAAATAAATCACAGAACTACTTTGTGCCTTCCTTCCTTCCCGAAACATCCCGATGTATTCCACATAAGGAAGTTGTAGTTGTAAATTCTTAGGCGAGCTGGATCTCTTGGAAGAAGAATTGGTACTGCTCCATGATGTTTTATATCAGTAAATACTATGTTTGTTTCCTTTCCGGCAGATAAAGCTGCAGCTCTTCTAGTTTGTCCTGCTTGTCGCAATTTCTTTTCAAAATCAGAATCATCGTATCTTTGATTACCAAATACAATATCCTTAAAATAAAATGACTGACACCTCGGCACATACACTGAAACAAGTTTTGGAGTTAACATGTCCAGTTAATTTTCAACATGTCTTGAATACATTCAAATACCACAAAGAAAGAGCACTTGGAATTTTCCAAAAGAAGGTAACTTAGAAGTCTCGTAATCAGGTATCGATTAGAAATTGTTTTATAGATGAAAAACGTGAAAATATTGATGGAAACAGCAAAGTGAAAGTTATCCGGAAGTGCTCACACCAATTTTAAATTCTTTCCAAATATCCTCAATATAGAAATAGTTTTATCAAAATTTTCTTGCACGTATATTTGTCTAAGCATAAAATCTGTGGAAGTGGAACTCGGTGGAAGCCCCCTAGGTAAGAAATTAGACCACAATCGGATTGAATTGTTCTAATGGAAACAATGCAATAGTTAAATCCAGTTATTTGAACATCGAACTAGTGAACGCTTCAAGAAAATAATTATTATGTAATTTGCGCTAAAAAGAAAAGTGTAAATTTCGAATTAAACTATTTTGATAGATCTAACTAAATGTAAATACATTGATTGGTTCAACTATAAGAACACACAGAACAGGAATTTAAAATTACTGTCTTCAACAGCTTCTTGAAGTGATGAAACTCGTTGTTAAATAAAAAATAATCAGTAGGTAATAAATCAGGTTAATATGAGACATTACTACTTTTCTCCTTCGAATATTTAATCTAATTATTCATACAAAATCGATTGTTTTTCATTCTGCGATATCCTATCTGTGTGTGAGTCACATTCCGATCTTGACCAATTGTAAAAAAAGTTTTCTGATGTTGCTTCATTGCCCAAAAGTTAAGTAAAAGTAACAGCTTTCCATTTTTGCTCAAACTTGCTTTTTCTAAACGTTCTCTAATAATAAATTTCTAAATTTCCACTGGATTCGTCATTATTCACAAATACAGTGCCACAAATTATGAACACCGCTTATTGTTAGGTTGGAAAAACTTAAAAGGCAACCGTCGTAGCTTCTTTTGTACAACCCATCATATATTAACACTTTTTCACCATAACTTTTGTTTTTTTTTTACTAAAAGACAACGGTTTTGGGAGACAGTGAGTGAAAATTTGGTAGCTGTAATTTGAAAGTTGCTAAGTCAAAGATTTTAGACGACGTCTTCACGACAGACCAATAATAACTCAAAATAAAAATACATTAAGTAACAATATATATATCAGAATTCCGGTCTGATATCCTAAATAGATATCTTTTAATCTTTGCACAAGTTTTTGTTTCTCTCCCATATGGATTTATGTTAAAAAAAATCTGCAACGGCCCATGATTTTATGTTTGCTGAATGTTGTTGCGCTTCAGCTACCTAAGCATCAATTAAATTATTTATCCACTGTTTCATCCGAACAATGATATCTCGTTACGAAAAGATACGTATACAGGGTGGATCAACTACTTATCGATTGAATAGACAAAACAAATTTAAAGTAATCACAATCATTGGGTTAATTAATCGGCAAAATAGTTTGTTACATTGATGACATCGGTTATTATATTGTTACCAGTAGATGGATTCCGGGGGACAGGATCCGTTGGAGATGCCACTCAAGATGGATGCTGATTTCGCCACTTTTGAAATTCTGGAAACTCACTTGTGAGGATGCTGGTCAAGCAATGATTTTTACTCGATATGTGGCCAATATGTGATTTCCGCAAGATGGTACAGCCCGTGAAACACTTTACAGCATGACACATTTCCAGGTGGTGTACTCTCTGGTTTCGATGATCTGATTTGGCCCGCTACATCGTGTGATTTAACACCATTAGATATCTTGTTATGGGGTTTTTTAAAATCACAAGTCTACGTAAACAAGCCCACAACCCCGCGTTCATTAAACGAAGTGGTTCAACGTTGACATCTACGAAATTCAGACACATTTATGCAGAATGGTCAGTGTTTTATTCTATTCATAACCGTATATTACAATTTAATTAAAAATTACATGATTGGCAAGTTTTGTATGAATCAAAATTGGTTGTAAAAGAGTCGGGATTCGTCTGGTAAGAGAATCGAATAAATAGCCACCCGGTATTATTCGTAAGGAATAGAATGCCACTTTTTACAAGTGCTTATACGTTTCGGATTTCGTGATTGGAAAAAATAAATCACATGATAGTTTTGCGGATTATTACTGTAATTTTATATTCAACACGAATACGATATCACGTTTTCGAAACTCCTCATCTGGAGCAATGAAATTTCGTTGTTTTTTTTTAGTTAATTCGTGATGATGTTAAATCGCTATCAATTCAATGATGATTGAAACAATTCACCCCAATTTAGAACTAACATATTTCGTTAGTTAGTTTTTCTTTGAGATGTTAAAAACAAAAAATTATTCACGTACACATGATAATTTGTTACAAGTTCAATGTGGTATTCAAAAATAGCCTGAAAAGTAATGTTCGGTATTATACAAATTATGTACATTTTAAGTTGTTCTGGATAGTTCGAAGTTCATTTTTCCTGCTCTACTTTCTACCTATGTAAGGAAGAGGACTCTTGGTACACAAAGAACAAGAATTAAAAACAGTTCAAAGACACTTTCTCCATATCTGGAAGAACTGCAAGTGACCAGAGGATTGAGCATATAAATCTTATTAAGAAATCGTGTTATCCAGTAAAAAAATGGTCAATAGATTGAAACATACTACTGACCTTAATAGGTTAAAACAAGATTAACCTTATTAGGTCCATGCTAGGAACCTCTCAGGTATTTAAAGTAATTCGAGTCAATCCCAACCATTGAACCATGCACATAAGGATAAGAATCTGATCAGTACCAAGTAACAAAACCCTGACTAAAAAGAATTTGAGGAACTCCTGACGAAAACTTGTGATTAAATCCGTATGAATGAATCCTGAGGCAAACCTGATCAGAATGTTATGGGACAATCCCAATCAGGAGCATATTAGATAATTCTGATGAAGACCGTACAACGTAAACCTGATCAGGACTTCATTAGTGATATGCGTTACATCTGCAACATATCCTTGTCAGGTTATCCTGATTCATAGTTTACCAAGCTGTTAAATTAACTGATAAAGTCCTTATCGGGTCCTTATCGCACATAATGATAATAATTTGATCAGAACCACATAAAAGATCCTGACCAAAAATAATTTGAGGTAATCCTGACGAAAACTATACAAGAAAATTCTAAACAAATAAATGTATGTTTAGATCAGAATATTATGAAGAAATCCTGATGAGGATTCACCCCAATTTAAAACTAAAATATTTCGTTAGTTAGTTTTTCTTTGAGATGTTAAAAACAAAAAATTATTCACGTACACATGATAATTTGTTACAAGTTCAATGTGGTATTCAAAAATAGCCTGAAAAGTAATGTTCGGTATTATACAAATTATGTACATTTTAAGTTGTTCTGGAAAGTTCGAAGTTCATTTTTCCTGCTCTACTTTCTACCTAAGTAAGGAAGAGGACTCTTGGTACACAAAGAACAAGAATTAAAAACAGTTCAAAGATACTTTCGCCATATCTGGAAGAACTGCAAGTAACCAGAGGATTGAGCATATAAATCTTATAAAGAAATCGTGTTATCCAGTAAAAAAATGGTCAATAGACTAAACTCTTTTTTATCCATGTTGGATCAGTTAATAATTCGATCTCGGCTAAATCAAATGTAGAGTTCGAAGGTTAGTATCAATGTAAAATAAAAGTATGGATCTAGCATCAACTGTGTGCTAGGTTTGGGAAATAGTATGGATACCTTGTACAGTGCTGAGTTTAGTTTTTAATTCTGTTTCAATCCCGGCGATTTAGTATATAATTTATACCAGTTATGTATATATTTTCTTTCGGCCGTTTCCTTACTTTCTACACATAAAACTTTTTTTCTCTAAATATACCAACGCTAACAATGTGATTTTGTTTTTCAGATGTTTATTTTGCTTTGAAAAGTTTTATTGTTGAAATCTAGAGTCTAAACTCTTTTGCTTGGTTCTCCAGAGAAGTTCTAATTTTTAAAGAAAACATATACCAACCAGTTAGAGGGGTGTTTCCGAGATTATTTCATTTTTCATTCGGAGTTGTGGAACTGGCGAAATGAGAACGTTGAGGTAAGAGCCGCGAATTTTTACGGTATGCTGCATAGTAGTCGGATTTTAATAATGGCTCCTTAATTAAGTCAGGAGATGTTTTTAATTGCGGTCTCGGATGCTAGCTCCAGTTATTATTCAAAACAGTAACGTAGATAACGTTAGATTATTAACTGGTTCCCAACAAATGTTGGTTTTTTTTCGGATTTCTTTTTTAATCTATATTTGTTGAACTAGAACAATTAAACACTTTTAAGAAATTATTTTCGAGCTAGAATTACATAAAATAATAGAAAAAATCGATGACGACATGTCTCGACAGTCCTGAGTTGTTGCAATACTCTAATTTATCACGGCAATAAGGCCTTCAAGGTGTAAAAAATGACAACACAGTACTCATAACGTCGACATGGAAAACCTGTGCTTCAAGACGTCGAAATAGTCACCACACGCTGTATTACCATCAGCATTAATTAAATCAACGTTACAGGACTTGATGTCGGGATAATACGGTGGCTATTTCACATCTTTCCAATCCTAACGTTGCAGAATCTGCTATGAATACTCTGGTTTATGCAGTTTTAATTTTCCCCAAGGTCTGGACGAGGTACAGTCACTGTTCTATCACAAAGAATAAATATACAGCATGTCCCTACTTCGCGCAGTTCGTATGACCTGTTCTAAATTGATCGCCGTGTTGTCATCAATACGATCGGAGGATTTTGCATCTTTGAACTTATATCAGTGCATGGGGTATCCATCGAAATACGATTTAGCGTTGATCAACGATAGAATCTATCATTTGTCTTCGTCCATAATCTGTGTCATCTCAATGACTTGTCGTTTGGAACGTTGCTTAACACTGGTTGACACATGACCTTACTAAAACTTTTCTACCCATCGTGCTACTGTCCGGTAAGGCATTCACTCACTAACTGACTGATTTCACAGCCCTTGCCGAGCCATCTGTTATTCTTAACACACAATGTGCCTGTATGAATTAAATCTGATCGCTCAAAATAGACACTCGAGACCAAAAAGATAGTTAAAAACATACAAATATACAAGTGATACTAATAAAAGTGTTTTGAAACTAATTTTTATTTTATTGTAATTAAGAAAATAGTAGAACCTCTTTGAGGTGATGAAAATAAAAGTTTTTATTCCACGCCACTGTTTTTATTCGTTTCATAGCGTTCATTAAAGTTGACACCTCATAAAATACCAATATTGGATTAAACAGAAGATTTCTCGCCCTTTTTCTCTACCAATGAATAAAGCAATGACTAAAAGTTTTGTTAATGGTGTTATTTCTCAAAACTTGGTAATCCTATTGCATTCCAAAAAACATTCATTCCACAAGAAATACTATTTAATACTTTACAAAGATTCAAATAGACTTTAGTCATGTCAATTTTACATATTGCGTAACAGCCTGTCGAGTAGATCTTGCAGATACTGCTCTAGCTATGATTATGTTGGATAATTCGATGGTGTCGATAAAACAGAATCAGGTCAGCGCTGTAAACTGCCCAAGTTTCTAGTCAACTCTGGATCGCCTATAAGTCGAATTGCTCTCCAGGGTATGCTTGAAAACCGAGCTCAAAATGAGCAAACAATACTCCAATGATGGACAAATCTTGGCCTTATAGAGGGCTGGAAGCTATGGCGGAGTGTATATCTTTTCGTCATAAAGAGGGATCAGGTTTTTGTGAAGCTGCCTTAGCTAATTGACATGAATATGCTAGAATATATTATGGTGATATTTTATGTCCAGACATGACCAAATCTTAGCTGCAACGTCAGTCAAAATGTTTTCAAGATTGCTAGAATGACTTCATAGTTTCCTTGAAACATCCTACTGACCTTAATAGGTTAAAACAAGATTAACCTTATTAGGACAATCTTGACGAGGTCCATGCTAAGAACCTCTCAAGTATTTAAAGTTATTCGAGTCAATCCCAACCATTGAACCATGCACATAAGGATAAGAATCTGATCAGTACCAAGTAACAAGACCCTGACTAAAAAGAATTTGAGGAACTCCTGACGAAAACTTGTGATTAAATCCGTATGAATGAATCCTGAGGCAAACTTGATCAGAATGTTATGGGACAATCCCAATCAGGATCATATTAGATAATTCTGATGAAGACCGTACAACGTAATCCTGATCAGGACTTCATTAGTGATATGCGTTACATCCGCAACATATCCTTGTCAGGATATCCTGATCCATAGTTTACCAAGCTGTTAAATTAACTGATAAAGTCCTTATCGGGTCCTTATCGCACATAATGATAATAATTTGATCGGAACCACGTAAAAGATCCTGACCAAAAATAACTTGAGGCAATCCTAACGAAAATTATACAAGAAAATTCTAATCAAATAAATGTATGTTAAGGCGACAAACCTGATCAGAATCTTATGAAGAAATCCTGATGAGGATCTTATGAGGCAATTCAGATCAGAACCATGTGAGGTTATCCCAACCAGGGTTCAAATTAGATAATTCTGATGAGGACTGTAGAACGTAAACCTGATCAAGACATCCTTGTCAAGTTATCCTGATCTACATGTTACCAAGTTGCTAAATTACCTGATAAGGTCCTTATCGGGATCTCACAAAAAATTCTAGTCCGAAAGATAAAAGAGAAAACTTATTTTTGCATAATGTATATGATTGTGCAAACCTTGAAATATGATTCAAAAATGATTTCGCTGCAACAGAAAATATTAACAATAAAAATAAGTTCAATCTGTAATGTATGTATGCCAAAAACATTTTGAACAAATGATTTAGATGATTTTTTGAATAAATTCCATGTATAATATTGTATTTACGAATTTTTGCGTCTTTAGGTAAAATTAAACAAAAACGAAAACGGACGTTTCAATGATATTCGGTCAACGAAACGATCTTCGCGAATAAAGGGTGTCCGTTAGTAGGTAAAACACGAATTTTAAAGTTTTTTAAATTCCAGAACGATTCTAAACTACCATATAAGAACCGTCTACCTGTCGAATCAAATATATAATATAAAGTCACTAGTTTTTGTGGCTGCGTTTTCAAGAATTTATTCGGTCGAAGTTGCTATTGTGAGCCGAAACAGGTGACTGCCTGGAATATTCAAAATTTTCAAACAATAGACGGTCACCTACCATTGAAAGGGAGACATTTGTATAGTTATTTATTATCTTTTGTTGTCCGTTTCTCAAAACTTTCGGTTAGAATCCGATAAAATTCATATTATACAAGAAAAGTTATTATCCTCACGAAAAGATTTTGTTAAAACACAGTTTAAACATTTCTATTTGTTTGTTAAGTGATGAGACATTCTTTTACGGTATTTTTTTCAAAATATTTTGATTAAAATTTCATTAAAAAAAATACGAAAAAGCCATATCAGAAACTACTGAATTTTTGTCAGACGACGATTTGAATTCTTGATGATAAAATCCTGTCTCTTCATGGTTATCGATCTAAAAAATATTTCAAACAACTGTTTACTTCCTCAAGCCAGAATATCTATTCCCAAATATACAATGTGTCCAATTAAATCGGAACCATACGGGAAACTTTTTTATTATTAATTTTACGATGAAAAGTTATTCTTCATAAAAAGTTTTGCATGGTCTAAAGCGTAAAATTCAACCATCAGATGACAACTTTTATCAGTCATATACGAGGTTCGTCAAAAAACATGATTTTCACCATAGATTAAAGTACTAAATTATTTTATTTATTAAATTAAAAAATATTTTGACATGACAACCTTTCGGTTCATTATTAAGTTATGCAACAATGCAATCGAATAGTTAATGCATACATATCATAATATTTTATTTTGCAAATGAAAAGTTAACTAACAAATAGTAAATTACATTCATAACAATATAATGAATCCTTCAATAATTAAAAGTAAAATAATTTATTTTTCGTTTCAATTGACTGAAGCCTCAACATATCCACCGTCTCTTCCTAAACATTTAGTGGTTCGTCTATTAAATCCCCTTAATACATGCTTGATTACATCAGCACTAATTTCCTGACATGGGTCTGTAATTGTCCTTTCCAAATTATCAATATTTTGCTGGTAAACCCTATGTTTTAAGTAGCCTCATAAGAAATAATCCAGAGGGGTTAAGTCTGGAGATCTAGCCGGCCAAAAAATTGTATTTTCTCACAGCTACTGTGGTATGGCATGTAGCACCGTCTTGTTGGAACCATGCACGTTGACGATTTTTTTGATAACAATTGTTAATATTCTCAAAAATGATGGTACTTTACTTTTGAGCAAAACTTTTTTACATACCTCGTATACGACTAACAAATTTTGATATCTGATAAGTGCGTTCCAGGTTTTGAACCATGCACAACTTGTTATGAGGAATAACTTTTCTTCATAAAACTAAGAATAAAAACGTTTCCCATATGGTTTCGATTTAATTGGGTATAATGTTGGGGGGGTTATTATATTGGAACAAACACTTATCCCCTTTATCTAGTAGAAACCGTTTTGATTTTCTGTTATAACTAATAATTAAGCCTCAAAGAGATCAGAGAGATGTTCAACTAAACTAAATGCCTTTAAAAACCTGTACGGCAGTTTTAATTCGACCATTTCAGGCAGAAATTCAAATTTCTAGTAAAATAATTAGTATTTTTGTATCCCATTTGTTGAACCGCTTCGATGTTTTTATGTAAATCGTCATAACTTGGAATTAAATCATATCAGATAAACAAAATTATCCAGATATGATGGAATTAGTTGCCATATTGAATATATGAAATTTCAATATCATAGCTCTAATATTTTTTCTTAAATTGTTATATAAAAAATTCGTAACTCACTTACATCAAGATTTTTAGTGATGCCTGACATTTTAGAAAGTTCAAATTTGGTATGTAAGCTAAAAATCACGGAAGCAAAGTTCATAAGATGCAAATTTTGATACCACAGGTACCAAAACTGTTGAAATAAATGATAAAATACATATCACAGGATTTATAGTGAATCTTTTATATCAAGCGAATGCAAAAAACATCATGTGTACTGGCTGTCTCGTTTTTTGAAATGAAAACACAAACAGATCGCCCGAGGTCACTATCAAAAAATGTTCAACCCCAACAGGACCTGTCGATACGTGTTTCAACTAGATCATGCTATACTGCAAACTATTTAAAAGAAATTAAACTTGAGGCTACAAATAGTATCACTTGAATATCCTTGAAGAAATCTTACAAGGCTATAGCTAGTAATTTAGCTTCAAGAAGATAGAACTGATAAAATACCTTCTTTTAATAGCCAAGTAAATCAAACAATCCTGTAAACTCTTTGAGCTGATTAAATATCATTGTATTCCAAACAATTCCAGTACTGTCAATTACTTACTAATGATCAAATATTTAGAGTTTTGTAAAGTTAAAATATGTTCGAAGTTCAAGGACGCTACGTAGTTTTGTTTGGCAGCCATCAATAGTGAACGTTTTCAGTGAATTTGAAAACATGGAAGAAATTGATCATCATTAAGTGATACAATTCTTTTATTTGAAAGGTCTTAGCTCAAACAATATAATAGTTGAACTAGATTCTACTCTGGGTGAAACTGCTCCTTCGTTATCAACAGTAAAAGATTGCAGCAGAGTTTAATCGAGGGCGTACGACCTGCGAAGACCATCATCGCAGTTGTTGACCAAATGAGGTAACGACTCCAGAAATGTTGAAGAAAATCCACAAAGCGGTACTGGATGATCGTCTATTTAAAGAGCGCGAGCAAGCAGACGAAGAAGGTATTCCAAAAAGTGGGTTTGCTCACAATGGACAATCGAAACAATTGACTGAAAAGCAAGAACCGGCTCCAAAGAAGGCAAAGTCCGTTCCATACATAGGCAAGGTCATGGCGTCGGTTTTTTGGGATGCGCGTGCGATAATTGTCATTGACTATCTTGAAAAAAGAAAAAATATCAACGGCGAGTATTATGCGAACTTATTACAACGTTTGAACGTAGGAATCAAGCATTTAGCAAAGAAGGAAGTGTTGTTTTATCAAGAAAATGCATTAGCTCAATCATCCGTTATTGCAATGGCCAAAATTAATGAATTAATGTTCGAATTGCTACCTCATGCACCCTATTCGCCAGATTTACATCCTTCGGATTATTTTCTTATATATCAGACATGAAAAAATGGTTCCGAGGTCAAAGATTTTCCAACAATGTAGTTAATGGCTATTTTGAGGAGCTTATATAATTTTTTCTTCTAAAATTTTAAAGATTTCTTCTGGAACCATCCTCGTCAGATAGTTTTAGTACACAAACAAACTAAGGTTAGAAACTATTATCCACCAACCTTTTAAACGAAGAAATGCGAATATATACGACACAAATTAACTAAAACTGTTGTTATAAATAGTGAAATATCTGTCCTAAGATTTTTATCGATTCTTTCAAACTAGGAGATGGAATCAACAACCGCTCTCGATTCCACTATCAAAAACCGTTGCCAGTAACTCAAAAACTAAATAGTGATAAAGGTTGTAATTAAACTTATAGTCTAACGACTCGGATATTCTTAAAAGAGCGAGACCATTGAAAAGTATGAGGAAATATAAAAGTTTCCTTTAGTCTTCTTGGTGTTGAAGGATTGATCAATAATTTCCTCTCATAAATTAGTTTTTGTTATAACGAAAATAACCAAGTTACCATGACCATATGGTTTCGTTTTGGCAGAAATTAAACAGATACTTTAAAATCTATTCGTCGTTGGATACAAAGATAGGAATAAATTGAAATATTTTTTTAAGTTGGTACTCTTTACACGACGTTTGCGAATGGACTGAACCATATTCCGAGCATGTGTTAAAAACACACGTACCTCGTACGTGATTAGAAAAAGCGGGAACATGGTTCTGCATTTAAAACCGAAATCGACCAAGAGATGTGTTATGATACTATGAATCAAATTCATGATACGTTTTCTCTTTGAAGTCTATTGTAGACACGCGAATTTCTGTCAATAAGACAGAGTTTCATGTACGGTTTGTATTTACTGAATTTGATTGAAATATTTATACCATGATTTTTTGGTGGAGTGTGTTATCATTAATTAAAGATTTTTTAAGAGGTATCCGATTTGATTTTGAAAAAACCCACAAATAACTTGAAAAAATTGATAAAATCTTTATTGGAATCGATAGAACGATCAATATAATTTAATGTTTGAAGATGATTTCATGCAAATGTTGACCGCGGCTCCGCTTTAGGTAATCCATGCGAAAGGTCCAATTTTGGCACACTCTCTCCAACATATCAGCTGATATATCAAGAATAAATGCTTCAATATTGGCTTCCAGTGCGTCAATCGTTGCTGGTTTATCCCTATAGACATTAGCCTTAACATATCCCTACAAGAAACAGTCCAAAGGCGTTAAATCTGTTTACCGAAGGCGGCTCTCAATTTGGCAATTGTTTCACGCGCCGTGTGGCATGTGGCACCGTTTTGTCAACTAGCCAATGAGTTACCAGCTGGAAGATCAAATCAACAGCGAAGACATTCGTGATTGGTGTAATCGAGATGTTCAGATGGAGATTACCGACGAAGAAACCATCGATATGTTAAAGTACGACCCGATTATACCGCCGGCCCATAATCCACACCAAACAATGACTTTTTCGGGATGAATTGGTAGCTCTTGCAATGCTTCTGGCTGTTCTTAACTCCAGATGCAGAAATTTTGCTTGTTGACGTATCCATTTAACCAGAAATGAGCTTCGTCGATGAACACAATCTTGATAAAAAAGTGGATCTTCCTCCAACTTTGCCAGCGCCCATTCACCAAATTTTAGACGTTGTGGGAGATCGTGTGGCTTCAATTCTTGCACCAGCTGTATCTTATTATGTCTTCCACCCAAATCCTTCGGCAAAATGTTCCACGTAGTGGAGTAACAGAGGCCCAATTGCTGCGAATCGACATTTCACGGTCATCAGTAACTCTGGCGCAATATTATCTTCGGTCCTCATTGTACGTTTGCGTGTTGGTGATTTAATGTCCAAAGTGTCCAATGGCCGATCAAACTGCCCATAAGATGTGCGCGATGCCTCTTTTAACCGAGCATGAATTTTGATATCAAAATTTAATAATTTGCCAGCGTTGTGAGTTCGTGAATCGATTCACGATTAAATTATAGACCAAACTGGATAAGTTTGACAATGACACAAGACACGATTCACGCGTGATCTGTCGAAAAAGGTGTTGCCAAAAAGATACCAGCAAAAAAACCACTAGTCCTTATAATATGAGTATTAAAACTACTATAAAATATACTCAATGGGTCAAATTTGTTATTTATGACAACCAAGCCCAGACATAACCTTAAATTTATGAAAAATTTGTATTTGTAAGTGTATTTTGGTTATTGGAACTCCAATTTTGGGTGAACAAGTCGAAATGTGAACCTAAAAGTTGGGAAAATAGGGAAAACCTGTTAATATTACATGTAATGACATTATTTTATGATTAAATTTCAATGTTCATTTCAATTTTAGAGAAATATCGTCTTTCCAACCTAAAATTTGCATTTTTGGGACAAAAAACGTACAATTGTCATCTTCGAGGTGACAAAATTGAGCTTCAAAAATTAATAAAAATCAAAATATATTTCGAATCAAATCTATAACGATAAATTGTTTGTATGAATCGAAATTTCATCCACCACTTTCTGTACATAATTAATAAACCTATAATTTTGGTTATTGAACGACTTAGTATCTGTAAATAAAAAAAAATTGCGTGAGTATTTCTGACAACCATTAAGTATTCCAAAGAAAATACAAGGTCTTGTTTTATTTTCTTTTTTATTGTTTAAATGGATACGACCTTCGATTTTATCATTACACAAATTATTCACGTATGGTTGGAATGTGATGGTATAATTGTGATTCGAATATGAAATATTTTAAAGAATTAACTTCAACTACCGTTGTCGGCTGAATAGAGAAAAGTTCGTTAGATCGTATAAAATATGTAAGCAGTTTATTTAAGCGAGGATAAACGTTTCTAAATGAGAAAAAATAACCAGGAAAATTACTAATCAGCGTTATGAATGTTCAGTTTTACAAAGTGAGATGTTTCCAGAAGTACCTGACCAAAAAGAGAAAAATTTAGAAAAAAATATATTTATTTTTCAACTTTTCAACTCCTTATACTTCATTGTTGGAAAATCTTTGACCACCGAGCCATTTTTTAAGGATTTGTGAGCTGGTGCATTATCTTGATGAAACAACACTTTCTTTTTAGCCAAATTCGGCCGTTTTTGTTTCATTTCTTCGCTCCAACGACGCAATAAGTTCGCATAATACTCGTAGTTGATAGTTTTTTCCTTTTTCAAGATGTTCAATGAAAATTATCCCACGCGCATCCCAAAAAACCAACGCCATGACCTTGCCTTCAGATGGAACCTTCGTTGGATACTGTTCTCCTTTTTTAGCTCATTATTTTGATTATTATTTTGTTTCTGATGTGAAGTGATGTATCCATGTTTCATCCATGATTATTAAACGCCGCAAAAATTTTGCTTAGCAGCCAACAGTCGCCATTAGTTGGTACTACTCGTTAAAAACTTGGTGACTGAGTATTTCTACACATATACACTATAATATTGTCAATCTAAAGCAATTTTCTTTTTCTACATAATTCATAATAATCATGAATGATTGTTTGAACTAATAGACAAATTATAACCGCTATATCAACATTCAATATTATCTAACCTGTCAACAAATTTTCGTTGACAGCTGACAGCTGACATTTATCACTTCATGAAAACACGCCTTTAAAACCATTTGAAAAATATTAAAGAAAAATCCAAATTTATAGTTTCAAATGATATTTTGAGATTCCGAAAATTGCTTTTGATTTGATTTGATTTGGGATAGAGTGATTTCCGTGAATTCGGAAATGTATTAAACTAGATACCGTCCCCGCCGACACGGCGCCATTCCGTTAAAAATAATAACAACCGTCCGAAGCAGTACTTGATAATAAACGTGTTGGCGCTGTGAATCTGCAATTCAAGTGCTCGTCAATTAATGACACAAAGCATCGCATCGTCGTTAAATTATCATAGGCACGAGTAAAGAAGATTCAAAACATAATCAATTAGAATCTGTAATAGCCGCGTTCTCGTCGTTGACTTTGAGCAGGAACCGAGTCAGAATTCAATAGTGCATTCAGTACAAAAGAACGTGATTAGAACTCATCATACATATTTATGGTATCGGTGTTTCCGCAACTAGTCTGGAGTCGGGAGTAAAACAAAGAGGGGAATCTTTGTTTTTTCAACCCAATCTGCATTTCATTAGTGATTTGTCGTAATACAATCAAGGCTTTCGAAGACGACGACTACATCGACGGACTCGATATAAATATCTGCTCGGCTAAATCGGACGAACTCTCGTATTAATTAAAAAAGGGAGGCTAAAGAGGCAGCAGAAAAAATATTGTTTAAAGAAGAGACTTTATTTGATTTGCATATATCAAAAATTCTAGAAAAAATGAATTATGTAAAATGTATGTTTTTACGTCACTAAGCAATTTATCTGTAAAAAAAACTTTTCTTGGTATTTTTGAATAACAAACTAAAGTATTATGGCATCCGAGGTGTTCCTTTGAAATGGTTTGATTAGGTTAAGTTAGGTTAAGTTAGGTTAGGTTACCTGTAATTTAGGTCCAATTCTTCTTGATATCACCGACTTGAGAATTAATGGTAAATTAACTTTCTTTGTGGATGATTTCAACGTAATCAGGATTCAGATATACAGGCTTCACATTTTAACATGGGCAAAGAACTCATCACTATTAAGTCTTGGTCTGTCGCGAACGGGCTCTATTGAAACACTGAGAAAACTTTAATTTTTATCTTACAAAGGTTTACACTAAAACTTATCAATGACTTAACATGTTCTGCAAATTCGATCAAGATTCTTGCTCTAAATATTGACTTACTTAATGTGATAAGTTTAAATATTTTTCACAGTCTAGATCACTGGAGTGGAAACGATTTGAAAAATGCCATGGAACAAGTACGAGATGATTGTTTTTAGATCCACTTCAATTTACAATATTCCACGAAAATCACTAAACAAAACAATTACATTAAGGTACCATCATCAACTTTTGGTGCAGACAACGAAAAAAACAGTCACGAGATTCTCCTTTGACTTTCAGAGATCAAAATTTATTGAAAGTCAGAATGAATCGTTTAAGTGAAAAATAATTGATATTTTAATGATATTAGGATATAGTAATAGGCGAGAAAGTCAACAAGAAACGTGTAATATCTTTAATAATTTATATCCTGACCGAAATCCCATAACAAGTTTATCGAAACTGGTTCAGAACAAGATTTATCCAAATCATGGCGCAGAAAAACAGCATCAACTGAAAACAAAGATATTTGTGTCCTTTTAGAAGACGATCCACACTCTTGAGGACTCGAAAAATATCCATACAAAGTAACGTTGGTTCAAGAGTTGTCATATAACGATTTTGATAGACGTGAAAAGTTTGTAGACCTAATGATGAAAAAATATTACAATCAAAACGTTTCCTGAAGTAAACGATGAGGCCACTTTTTGTATTAACGGAAACGTAAATCGGCATAATTGTAACTACTGGTCACGTAACAATCCTCGTTGGATGAGTGAATCCTACTGGAGTAATAGGCGATAATATAATTGGTCCCTTTTTTATTGAGGACAAGTATTTTTGCTGCCGTAATGAGAATAAAAAGGAATTGAAATATTTGAAGGCTAACTATGGCCATCACTTCCGGATACCCTGGGAGATATGGCCAATCCTAGTTTTCTTAAAGGTTAAAATTATATTTTTTTTATTTTATCAAATTACATTTTTTTAATTTTTTTGTCATCCCTAAATTTCAGTTTAAACATTTTGTTTCCTTGAAAACAAATGAAACTTCATAGAAATAGTCGTCGCCGTGTCCGACAAGTCTTTTGAGGTTATAATTTTTAATGACATAAAAGGCGTACATGACCGCGACATCTGTTACGGCCATTTGTTTATAGGATATTTATCGGTATCCGTTGAGTTGAATATTGATGTCCATTTCGTGGGAAACGGACTTTGTGAAAGACGTTTAACTAAGATATTACAATTGTCATTAAAATACGACAACGTGAAAACTAAAAATAAACGATTCGGTTGTTTCAACTTACGGTCTTGTTGTCTGTTGCGTACATACAGGAAATAATTTTGATAAATCCTTCATGTAGATATGAATTTTAAGAATGTCTCATGGTGAATACAAATAAAATATACTTTGTCCAATAGTCTAACAAACAAAACAAGAAATAAGTCAATTACAGTATTGGTACATAAAAACAAATCGAATTCAAGTGTCAAGACGAAGGGATTTGTATTGATTTTAGGTATGTTTTCAATTAAAATCTGTTTAAAATAAAGTGTAAAAACTGTTTTTCGTAGCGAAAATCAAACAAATGATGACGAAATTTTCATGTACCAAGGATGAAAATCTGTATAGTCGAGTTGACAAACTTATAGTCACTCACATTTTTGTGGGTTTCAGTTCCGTCCCAAACCTCAGGCTCCACAATAATTTTAGCCTGAAAGGTATATCCACAATCTATTCAAATGATATTATTGACCGGCCATTTTCTGAATATCTTAAATTCTCAGAAGGTATACGCTGTTGATTTGAGGAAGCCATCGTTGTATTTAAACATACGATTCAAAAAAAGATTATCCCGTCTCTAGGATTAATAAAAAACTGAAAAATATTTGGGGTTTACTCAGTAAAAAACATGTTATTGAAATTTTATACGAATATGTTTTGGAAGCTAATACATCGAATGAAATTGTTTTTATGTCTGAATCTCATAGAGGGCGCTAGTTACACGGTTCGTTCCAAGTAGTATTGAACATTACTTAAGTCAACTTGAACACTTAATATTACATCAGAAAAGTACTGTTGATAAAACTCAATACTGGGTACTGTTTTGGGAATATTTTGATTTGAAAGTTATATAACTTTAGGTAACAAATCAATAGGTTATCACATTCTACCTGGGAATTTGAATGGTGATTTGTACGTGGATTTTTTAAGCAATCACTTATTTGAGAAGATTCAACGCTAAACGAACATAGATCTCTATTTTTTATGCACGATAGAGCTCCGCACAGAGCACAGTTTGATCGTATCTTAAAAAAAAAGTTTATACTACAGAGGTAAATTCACATCAAGGATTTAAATGAAGAATTCAACGTCAGTTTAAAGACCTCATAGCTGACTCGCAACCGTTAAGAAGATTAATGGATTGTTTAGAGAAAAGTATAGGTTATTATCAAAAATTTCAAGTTTTCTTGAAATTTTGTTTAATAAATCTAACCTTAAAAAAGTTATGTTCAATATACTACTTGGTACGAACTGTATAACTAGCGCCCTCTATGAGAGTCACACATAAAAACAAATTCATGCATCAGCTTCCAAAACATATAAAATTTTGATGCAATGTTGCCAGTAGTTGCGGTAAAATCGTAAAAATATGTATAATTTTTTTTCTAAGCTTTTTATTTTGAATACGGCGTTACGAAAATTTTTCCTGAGCAAACTCCAAATGTTTTTTAGTTTTCTATCTGTCCTAGAGACGGAATCACTTTTTTTGAAACCAAATACTACCTCAATCTTCATATTTATCTGTTGTTTGAAGCTAATTTTCTATATAATAGATATAATAAATTCGAGATAAATTATTTTTTAATATCGTCATTGTGTAAAATAAAATTTTCAATGAGAACGTCGTTAGAAATATTGTCATAAAATCTATGCCTTATCAAGTTAACTTAAAACGATTAAATAAGATCGCAGTTATAAAAAAATCTGTTCAAAAACACAAAATGATGGTGAAAAGTCGTTTACTTCTCGTGTTAAGTCTATTTTACAGTGATTAGGGTCATGCATTATTTATATATAAGTGCTTTGCATTCTATTCATGCTTCAAAGACAATTAAGTGGCTGTAGCAGCATATGTTAGAGACCCCGGAACATTTTAAATTTCCATAGATATCACCTCTCTCAAACAATAATTATTTTATTCTTGTCGCTGGTAATTTTCTATTTACAAGAAAAGATATTTATCTTGATTTTAGAAAATTTTTCAAACATTGACAAAATTTCGTTCTGGCCCATAAAAAACTAATCAATAAAGTAATAATGAGAATTTCGTTAGTTGTTTCTAGATAAAATCAGAATACGGAATAACTTAACTATTTAAATAGTTACCAGGGGTGTTTGAAAAGCTGTGTCATTCATTTTATACCAAACAATTTTACGAGTTCCGTTCATCTAATATGAATATTAAGGTGGAAATAATACAATTAAAATATTTTTATCACACGTGTATTTAAGTAGAAGGTTTCTCGCTTTAGTAACATACGAGGGTTGCTACTTAAGTTTTGAGATATGGCAACACTGATGTGGATATGTCAAATTTGACAAGTTTGACATTTTCTCGGGATTTTCGACGTGGATCAATCAACAGTAGTGTGCAGATCCACTAGCTTCGAGTTTTAGCCATCGTGTTTCGCTGGTTTTCCGAATTCAATCGTGGTCACACCTCGCTACAAGATGAACTTCATGTAAGAAGTTCAAAATCGGTTATTGTGCCAGAAACTAATAATGCAACATCGTCATTTGACATACCGTGAGTTTGAGGCACACTTGGGCATCAGTTCAACTCGCATACATTCAATATTGCCTGAAAATTTGACTGTCAAAATGATTTGTTCCGCATACTTTGAAAAATCACTTCTCTCGTGTGGATTGGAAATATATGCTGAGAAAATTGAATCTCGGTATTTCCAAAAAAATCTATGAGATCGTGACAGGATATATATTTTCGAAAAATTATCGTTTCTTGCACTTCATCGTCTTCTGTTTATTTAAATTTCTAAATATTTAGTTTGATATTCAGTTTCTGGTTCGTCTTCTGCTTTATAATTTAGTTGCGTTTGATGGACATTTGGAAATATTTCTCCACCTGATGCATTTTTCCTTTCTGTTTTAACCGTTTTTTTGCATTATAACTTTTTTGAAATGGTACTGAAAATAATGCATAAATATTTGGTTTCTGATATAACCAGACTTTAAGCTTTTATATGTCTATTATTGTACTGGTATAGTTTTTTACAGATATTTTTCCTTTCTTCTTCTCTTTCACTTGTCCTTTCATTCCATTATCTCACAATTCAGGCCCAATACAAGCTTTGACCAAAGCTTTTGACATGATAAAAGTCCAAATTTCTAGAGAAATACGCGAAATATATTTATTTATATTTATATTTATATTTATATTTATATTTATATTTATATTTATATTTATATTTATATTTATATTTATATATATATTTATATTTATATTTATATTTATATTTATATTTATATTTATATTTATATTTATATTTATATTTATATTTATATTTATATTTATATTTATATTTATATTTATATTTATATTTATATTTATATTTATATTTATATTTATATTTATATTTATATTTATATTTATATTTATATTTATATTTATATTTATATTTATATTTATATATATTTATTCACCATCCAAAAGCTAATCTCGAGCTACTCCATTTAATTTAGTTTATTATTTTCTAAGCGGTTAATAATGATAAATGAGAAAAATTTCATTAAATATACTTAAAAAAAAATGAAAATTATTTCGTGCCAAAACTATTGTGATATAAATTAATTTAAAGACATAGTATAATTTGGACAGCATACAAACATGGAGGAAGGACCAAGGATTTAAAGAAACCCAGTGGGGAGCACAAAATCAAGAAATATGTTGGTAGATATTAAAACCTTCACTTCCAAGAAACTATACTATAAACTAAATTAGATAATACTTCTTAGGGGTGTCTATTATTTATGTGAGGTGTTCAAGAAAGGGGGTCTAGCTGAATCTCATTTAATATTACTTTGCGGAAAGGGGGTCTCGGAAAATATTATATAATTTTTTTTTTCGTGAAAAACAGAGTGGAGTTCCGAGAAAATAGTATTAAATTAAGTAAAACATGTTTATTATTCGTATTGCGGGAGAACTCAATCTCGAAATAAATATATAATATGTTATAAATAATCTAATTTCATCACGAGACTGTGGCTAAATCAGGACGAGGTTGAGGTTCTAATACTCACTCTTGAGACCGTGCACGAGTCTCCCTGGACTCAATTTGAATAAATATACTTTTGTGAATCTTAGTAGTTACGATTTAGGTATTTTATTTAATAATTTTCACTGTATTCTAGTCTACTTCTTCAGCAATTTCAAATAGTCTTGAATAAACATATTAAGCAAATTATCTTTTTTTTCTTTTTAGAATAAATCCGAAGCATTTACATTAGAAACACACATTTTGAAAAATCACACGTGAGTTGGCAGCCACTGCTATTTATTCGTTCAAATTTAGCGGGCTTCGCCTACCTGACCAATCAGAAACACTTCTTACGAAACTCATTCCGAATTTACCCGAGCACTTTATACGCCAACGACGGCGACGAAATTGAAAGATAACCTAATTTTATGCGATTACAATTTTTGACTTATCTTAGCTGCATAAAACGTTTACGTAACTTAATTTAGGTTTTAATGACTTTTTCTAGCTGTTAGAAACATTTCAAAAGAATTTTAAACGATTTTATAGTGTATGTTGTTAAACTTGACAGCTGACAGCCACTCAATTCTATTTATTCGTTTAAATTTAGCGGGCTTCGCCTACCTTTCGTGCGGCGTTCTAATTGGTTTGGAATATGTGCCATTTAGCGTTGATATCATTAGAATTAATAAAAAAAAAAGTTGTTTAGACACTCGCTTCGTTAAATGTTTCGTAAACGCGTTTCAAATGTTTTAGTGTAACGTGAAAATAGTTTTCACGCTAAATAACATTGTTTTCAACTCCGAGGTTAGTCGACCGTCAAATAAAAAGTTGTCAACTGTGTAAAACGATCAGATGGGAGTGTTTGTCGTGTGAGAATTCGCCAATGGTAGAGAGAATGCTATCAAAAGTAATAAAACAAATGTTCGAGATCGCTACTGTGCGGTCTTCGCCATTGGTCGATTCTTCGGCGTTCTCTTTCAGAACTTCCCTACTTGAGAGAGAGACTACTTCAACACATAAAACGCGACATGTACCGTGACTTACTCGGTTGTTTTTTCGAATGGGTTAATGTAGTACAGGACTTACCCATTAACTTAACAGAAATTATTTCCTAAAAACAGATCATAAACAATAAAGTAACAATACAAATAAATGCTACGTAATTAACGTAAACCTCCACGTCAAAATAGGATTCATGGAATGTTATGTGTGGTCAGTACTGCTGTACGGAGTGGAAACCTAGACCTTAAAAGCGCAAATGATCAAAAAACTTGAGATGCGGCTCTATAGACGCATCCTGAAGATACTCCGGACTGACAGAATCACCAAAGACGAAGTACCAAGACGCATTGGTCGCAAAGGAAGCTGTTGACAATTATTAAACAGAAATCTAAGCCTCCACGTCAAAATAGGATTCATGGAATGTTATGTATGGTCAGTACTGCTGTACGGAGTGGAAACCTGGACCTTGAAAGCACAAATAATCAAGAAACTTGAGATGCGGCTCTATAGACGCATCCTGAAGATACTCTGGACTGACAGAATCACCAAAGACGAAGTACCAAGACGCATTGGTCGCAAAGGAAGCTGTTGACAATTATTAAACAGAAATCTAAGCCTCCACGTCAAAATAGGATTCATGGAATGTTATGTATGGTCAGTACTGCTGTACGGAGTGGAAACCTGGACCTTGAAAGCACAAATAATCAAGAAACTTGAGATGCGGCTCTATAGACGCATCCTGAAGATACTCTGGACTGACAGAATCACCAAAGACGAAGTACCAAGACGCATTGGTCGCAAAAGAAAGCTGTTGACAATTATTAAACAGAAATCTAAGCCTCCACGTCAAAATAGGATTCATGGAATGTTATGTGTAGCCAGTATTGCTGTAAAGAGTGGAAACCTGGACCTTGAAAGTTCAAATAACCAAGAAACTTGAAATGTGACTCTACAGAAGCATCCTGAAGATACCCTGGATTCACAGAATCACCAAAGACAAAGTACCAAGACGCATTGGTTGCAAAAGAAAGCTGTTGACAATTATTAAACAGAAATCTAAGCCTCCACGTCAAAATAGGATTCATGGAATGTTATGTGTAGCCAGTATTGCTGTAAAGAGTGGAAACCTGGACCTTGAAAGCACAAATGATCAAAAAACTTGAGATGCGGCTCTATAGACGCATCCTGAAGATACTCCGGACTGACAGTATCACCAAAGACAAAGTACCAAGACGCATTGGTTGCAAAAGAAAGCTGTTGACAATTATTAAACAGAAATCTAAGCCTCCACGTCAAAATAGGATTCATGGAATGTTATGTGTAGCCAGTATTGCTGTAAAGAGTGGAAACCTGGACCTTGAAAGTTCAAATAACCAAGAAACTTGAAATGTGACTCTACAGAAGCATCCTGAAGATACCCTGGATTCACAGAATCACCAAAGACAAAGTACCAAGACGCATTGGTTGCAAAAGAAAGCTGTTGACAATTATTAAACAGAAATCTAAGCCTCCACGTCAAAATAGGATTCATGGAATGTTATGTGTAGCCAGTATTGCTGTAAAGAGTGGAAACCTGGACCTTGAAAGCACAAATGATCAAAAAACTTGAGATGCGGCTCTATAGACGCATCCTGAAGATACTCCGGACTGACAGTATCACCAAAGACAAAGTACCAAGACGCATTGGTTGCAAAAGAAAGCTGTTGACAATTATTAAACAGAAATCTAAGCCTCCACGTCAAAATAGGATTCATGGAATGTTATGTGTAGCCAGTATTGCTGTAAAGAGTGGAAACCTGGACCTTGAAAGTTCAAATAACCAAGAAACTTGAAATGTGACTCTACAGAAGCATCCTGAAGATACCCTGGATTCACAGAATTGCCAAAGACAAAGTACCAAGACGCATTGGTTGCAAAAGAAAGCTGTTGACAATTATTAAACAGAAATCTAAGCCTCCACGTCAAAATAGGATTCATGGAATGTTATGTGTGGTCAGTACTGCTGTACAGAGTGGAAACCTGGACCTTCAAAGCTCAAATGATCAAGAAAATTGAAATGCGACTCTATAGAAGCATCCTGAAGATACTCTGGACTGACAGAATCACTAAATTTCAAAATTGAGTCATTCAGGATGTCTTCGTAATTAGGCTTGAGCTGAAACTATGATCTTTGGAGCGGCGCATATTTGTGACATTCGGTCAAAATGTTATTCATTCACTTGGTACAAATGGATCTGGCAATAGAAGACATTAGATATCCATGGGTGAGTCTTGAGCAGAACATACTCTCTTTTGAACGCTCTTTTGAAGTTCAGCTTCGTGGCTGATGTAGGATTTTCTCGTGAGATCATCTCATAAATTCATACTGTGGAACCTGCAATATGTGGACGGGCATTCTCCTGCACTAGAATGAAGTTTCCGCCTATGAAACCAGCGTAGGAGACGAAATGACTCCTAAAATTTCTTCTGTGTGTCGGTTCGGCGTTAATCCCACCTCTTTACCAACAATTTCAATAAAAACCAACTCGTTTTTTGTTTCCATTGAAATGTTCGACCAAACTATCCAATTACTGTCTCCAAAAGCCACGTTTTCTTTTATGCAACCCTGGGTGAATGTTTCTCCAGGACTTCTGTAGACTCCAGGACTCTTTTATGGCAACCATGCTTTTGTCTGAGAATATAACGGAGCACCATTGTTCCTCAGTTCAATTACCTTGCTCTCTGACATGCTGCTGGTTAACTGCATAAAGTTTTCTTCTAGCATCCTAGCCACTCACATTGACGACTTGGACATCAATTTCTCAGCGATGTACTGACAATTAATTAGTCATCTCTTTCGGATTGTACTTTTTTCTTTGGAAAGCGCGTCTTCGATGGAAGTTACTATTCTCTTGGTAACGGCTGTAATATCTGGAATCAGCAGACTGACTCATGTTCAGCGCACTGGTCACTTCTCGTTAACTCGAGGATTATCGCAATAGAGTGACTGCTTGAGCAGCTTTATCACTTGTTGTGTCCATTTTCAGTTAGAATTTTTGTTTGTTCTGTAAATTGGTTGACGTTTGATGGCTAACTGATAGTGGTGTCAGGTAGATAACCTTTTATAAGGGTCAAGCACAAAAAGGGTATTTCCTAATCATATTGTTGGACTGTGAGAGAAGGAACATCACAATATTTGATATAATTTCGAAGTTAATACCATTAGCTTCAAGATTTTATTAAGAAAAATACAATTTTGTATTTAGTTTTTTTGCCAGTGACTTGCGATTGCAGGGGAGTCTCTGAATCGATTTTTTTTGCTCTCGAGTGTATAGTAGAGTCAACTTAGTAACATGGTTGGTGTCTTTTGGTATTTTACTTAAATATGTAAAGATCAAAACTTGAAGAAAGTTGATTAAGATAAGCAAAATATAGATAGATCGATAAAACTAGAAAAAAAAATTGGAGGAATGTCCTGTAAAAACATGGTTAGCTGGAGAATACAAGAAATAAATTGAGAAAAAAGTGAAACAGAACTCCACTAGAACTAAATCTCTTCTAAAACGGAATATAACCTCAAAATATCTACGCAAAATTTTACTTCCAAAGAGAAGCTGCTTTTAAAATATTCTCATCATTATTTTATCAAAATTCACAAACTTGTTCAATATACAATAAGTCAAAAATAATCTCGCAATACGAAGTAAAATAAATGATAGTTTAAAAAGGAAATCAATTCACGTCAAGTCCAGTACTGCCCACATTTTTAATTAGAATAATGAGTAATGGATACCCCGGGATGAAGAGTAAAGCCGATGCTGCTTACCTTCTCGTGATTCGTGGTGTTTGTTGTGTTCGTTATTGCCATCTTTGTTTGAAACTTTTTGTTCGTTTTCATTTTTATTGTTTGTACAAGACAATAGTGCATATTCGCTTAGCAATTGAATTATGAAATCTGGGTCTTTCCCAAAGGTCATTCTGTCCCGATTGGAATAAACCGAGAAAGAGCTAGCAGTTTCTTGAATAGTATTTCAAAACCGATTATTTTATATATCGATGTCAATTTGACGGAAAAAATGTTATTAGAACCAAAAGTTGATTATAATTGTTCGAATATACCATTGGCGTCCCTATTTCAGGACGCAAAATTATCCGGCGGTTTACCGGAAGAGGGACTTAAGGTAGTCACGCACTCGTCGTCATCGGACGGATCGGATTTTTCGCATCGTACGAATCGGAGAGCAATACCGACGAGAATCCGAGAAGGGGCATTCATTCCGATGATCAATAGAACGTCTGCCTCTATAAATGTGGTTCCAAAATGTCTAACAGTTCAAAAAACTTGACACTAGTCATGCGGAAGTACTTAAAAAATCTGGAGTCATCATCAATGAGATCAGGGAATAATGTGCGATATTCTCTATACTCCTGTCTCTTCTGATTGATTTAATTGACCCAAATTGAGGGGTTTCTGGCCATCTTATGCTCTTTATCTTCTTCTTCTGCCAGCTAGCAAGAAACTACATATTAAATTTCTTCAATATCCATATTGTACATTTCACAAAAAACCAAACTCACGACTGGCGGGAGACCTCGGAATCGGTAATTTGTGGAGATCGAAAAGTCCATTACTACCTTTATCAGAGGTTGACAAGAATAATTAAAAAAAAAACGAGAAAAAGCTACGAAAATATTATTCAAAAAGTGCCAAAGTGCACAGTTCCATGGAATAATTTGTGAGTTTCAGCTTTCAAAAGTGGTGTAGTTTGCGGAACTTCCGGAGATTCTTGTATGCAAAAAGAAAAGCATTAGTCACAGAATCTTTTGGATAATTATACGTAAATATTAATTTTTAATTCAAGAATTACCTAAGCCGAACACAGACAGCGGGGATGCGTAACAACTCAGGGAAAACGATGACCATATACGACATTCCTGAGATCGATAAGGATTCTTTGCAATGAATCATTCTAATATTATGAATGGTTTTAAAGCCACGGACATATGGTCTCTGAATGCAGATATTTTTAAAGATTCATATTTTGCTCCATCTTACGTTACGGATCAACCAAATCTTGCTAGCAACGAATCTGAAACAGATATGAACATCACTGCCTTCAGCTTGATAACAGATCTTTCTAGTATAGATTTGATAATTGTTCCTTAGATATAAGTGTCAGTGAAATCATAAATTCCATGGAAAATTGTAATCCAGAAACTTTGAGCCGACTCCTGGATCTTCAGGTAGCAAAATGATTTTTCTCCATCTAAAATAAGACAGACAGACACGCCAGAGAAGATCGAGCTACTAAATGATAAGATGATAAGATAAAAATAGCTAAAAGACAAGGAATAGAAAAAGTAAAAAAGAAAGTTTTAAATTCTGATTCGGAATTTGAACCCCAGGATTGGTTTTGTGGGGAAACTTATGAAAATATTTGATTATTTTCCTATTAGATTAAGAATAAAACTGTTTAAAAAAGTTTATAATGCTAAATAAATCTAAAGTTCGATTAATGAAGCAGTTAAGATTATAAATGGATGTAAGCCTAAAATGCCTCAAAAGTTTCAGTAAATAAAGAACTTTATGTTACATATTTGTTTATTTTTGAATATTTTCTTTTAGATTAAAAATTTGACTTAAAGTGTCTAAGCCTGTTTTAGCGTTTCAAAGTTTCTTATGCTAAATATGCCAAATAAATCTTTATAAAATATAAAACTGGTTTTCAATTCGTAATGTTACAATTTGCCCCAATCACGGGGTAAGTTGCAACACTCGTCAGCTTTTTTTCAAAGCCGTTTTTACCAAAAATCGTTACAGCTTTGATCAAAAGTTCATTTGGGATCGATAGTTGAATAATTGTTAATTGGAATAGTACTGCTAGGTTTCATAAATCCGAAACAAGTAAGCTTTCGTAGCCAAGAAGCAGCAAATTGTTACAACTAGCCCCCCGCTCCCCTATCTTCAAAACTATATTAAATTTTGAAGTTCTAAAAGGTGTGTTTGACACTGCTCTTTAGATGTCCCCGCAGAAAAAAGTCACACACTCATAAGTCGGGAGAAATTGTCATTATTTACCGTTTGTGAAGCTGTTACATTCTGATGGAACCAAACCAATGTATTAAGATAAATAAACGATAACTGTGGCCCTATTTTTATACAATTTCAATTATTTATCATCTATTTACACGATTCATTATTGATTCATAACTCACTAGCAATAATATCTAGCTGATCGCCCTGAAGAAGGTCTCTGAAGACGATAAATTGGATTTCGAAACGCGCCTTAGACAGTGTAGTTGTGAGTGTTGGTGTAGTGGTAGTGTGAACAGTGAAATCAGTATTCCTTCTCAAAAAATTCTGAATGTTGAATGAACTATTGCAGAAAATTGATTAAGTAAAAACACATTATAATAATTTTTTACCTTTTAGTGTTAAAATAATAAATCTTAACATTTGAGGGAAATTTTTTTCCGAATTTATATTATAAATCATTCATTGGTACAAGATCCCTTCTCTTATTTGTTACTCAAGTCATTGATAACATTATAACTAACAAATTTGCAATGTACGCTCATCGAGCATCCTCAGCAGGACGCTCAATAAACTAATTAGCAACAGTCGTCGTACAAATTATATTTACAATAGCTAACGTACCGAATTGACTCCTTTTGATGCAATTGTATCGATGACAAGGCATTCACAATGCAAAGTGTCCTCCAGGGGAAGCATTTAAGCGACCCCAAATATAAATAGGGTGACGTCGAGTTTCTAACTCGGGTCACCCCTAACTACCGCTCATCCATCATACTGTTACCACTCCCCCACAACTGCCACAAATTCGCCCAAATGTCCGCCACTGAGACGATGCACAGACTGCGTATTTTTTTTTCATTGGACAGAACCGTATCTCAAAAATTACTTAAAATAAAAATAACAAAGCAAACAATCAACACAAAACTTTGTAAAGAAGAATTTACAATATTTTGTTATACAATGTGAATAGTATCCATTGTTTTTATTCACTTTTCCTTCCATAATATACAGTGTTGGGGATAAAGAAAAAAGTTTATTCTCCATAAAATGTTCCGCAAGAAAAGTTTAAAATTATGAGCTGAAATATATTCCTTCCCTCGTACCTAGTGCAATTTATTTGGACACTTTTGAAAAGACAACTCGCACTATGATATAAACAACACAAAAATAACTTTCCTTAATTGCATTATTTCATAATACCCTCAATGAGAACAAAAGAAAATCATAAATTATACCGAAAAAGAAACCTGAAATACATGGCTTCTTAACTCAATATTGTTCCCATGAATAACATCTCATTGGTGGCTCAATTTTTAAGTAAAACAAATGTAGGAGCGTGTCACAACCTACACACAGTAAGAGAGTAAGAAAGAGGAAATTAGCTAACACTTCCTTTGCGAAATTATGCCTGACGGATAGAATTCAGATCCACATGCGAGCCGCATAGCAAATATCTCCAACTATTCCACAAATTCCAGGTATGAAACGCAATTTTCACTATATATGACCCGATGGAATAGGTAAAGAAAAGCATCTCACCAAAGGCTTTTCCGGCATCCGGAAAAGCTTCAGTTATCTCTCCTGAATGTTAAAAGGAATTAAAAAACTATACACAATTGAAAAGATGTAAGAAGGGGTTTTCCGATAAGGACTTTTTTTCAAAATAAAATGAAAACCATTCGAGATATTTCAAAAACTTTATTATCGGGTTGAAGTACATTCAAAATATTTATGAATGGAACTCGACTTCGCTCATATGGCCACCGGGGTCACGTTTACAGCGGTTGATTCGTTGGACCCAATTTTCCATGACTCGGCCGAAACGGCTGCTATTTCGCGTTCATTATTTGCTTTGAGCTTCTCCTCCAACTTCGTCGGCTTATTAGCATAGACCAATGACTTGATATAGCCCCAAAGAAAAAGATCTAGAGGCGTTAAATTGCACGAACGAGGATGCCAATCGACTGGTCCATTTCTTGACCATCAAACTTGTTCTTCAATAAATCGATTTTAACGAATACTGTGTGGTATGCAAACCGCTCCAAACAGTTATCTTTTGTGGATGAAGTGGTTTTTCACCCGCCCCATACCGCATATTTTGTTTATTGACAAACCCATTGAACCAGATATGAGCTTCGTCACTGAAGATGATTGATCATCTTGGAGCCCAATCGGAGGAATCGAATGGTCTATCGGCTTCAATTCTTGAGTGAGCCTGATTTTGTATAGGTGTGAAGTAAGATCCTTGCGCAAAATTCGCCATAAAGTGGTCTTGGCGATGGCCAACTCTTGAGAACACCGTGGAATTGACTGATTTGAATTATTTGCTACGGATAGCGATATTTTCGACACTTCGACCAACCCGTAGTCCCACTGGCACGGCAATATCACACAACGAATATGTAGACTCAAACTTTTTCATTAGACTTGTTACTGCTTGTGTACTAGGTCGAAAATTACGACCGAAAATCGGAGTTAACGCTCTTAAAGTGGCTGCCACCGACTCCGAATTTCTGTAGTAAATTTTTAAGATTTGCAGACGTTGTTCGTTCGTGAACTTCACCATGATGAAAAGGTTATGTTTACTGAATAAACTGACAGTGACAGTTCGATGTTAAGTGAAAAGGTGCGTTCACAAACTAAAATCAAAATTGTCAAGTCCCTATTGGAAAAGAAGTTATCTACTTATGAGAATAATGAATGTTAGCATGTGTCTTTGGGCTTATTCCGCCCCTTATCAACTTCTTTACTCTCCATTAAATGTTAATAACTAACAGTTTGCCATATGACAACTTTACGCCGACTTGTACGGGATAAGTGGTCTTTATGGTGCTAAATATTGGTTATTAGCTAGATTAGAGGTGGTAATTTCAGCCAACTAATGGTCTGATGTGTCATACTTAATTTACGTTTTTATAATTAAAACAAAATTAAATAATATTCTAGTAGATCGATTTTAGAAATAGTGAGGCTCGAATTTATGAATAAATCAATATTAAATATCAGCTAAAATAGCTCAAACTATAACTTGAGTTAACAATAGTTTGAATCAACTCGCATTCAACGATAATCCCACGAAATCATCTTCACACAAGCGAATTCTCTTTGTTTGTGTCTATTATTAACAAAAAACTGTTGCAAACCATTAAAAAGCCTATTCTAATCTTGTTCCTTTTAATGCAGATTTGACCTACGGGAAGAAAAAGTCGGTTGATAGATCTAAGGTTCAATCTCATCCAAAGTGTCACCACAAATATTTTTGCGAATATCTTGTAGTTAAAATGTGAGGATTTTAAGCGCGAGTTTTGCAAAAATTCATCCAATGTGAAAATTTCCATGTGGAATGGCGATCCGAACATAAATCATCTTCAAAACCATTTCTCAACCAACTCAAAAACACGTGGACGCGACAAACATTCAATGCCAAACACTTATGAGTTAAAGTTGTCGTTTTTGCGATAAAACAAAAAGATAAATGCAACGGCTACACTGGTTTGTCCACAAAGAAGGCACATCGTTAACATTTGGCGCAAGCGTACTTTTTCTGTAGCAGCGCTAGTCTCGTACTTAGTTTACACACCTGTGGAACAACTTTCCGCACATTAAGTTAAATGAAGGGTAACAAATTTCTAGTTTGAAGTTTGAAGAGGAAAGAAATTGATTCTGATAACATTTCTGCTCATAGACAAATCGTTTTTACATCTACTCTAATATAAAATTTTTCTTTTTTAAATATCAAACTTCTCTTAATTTACCAAAATTAAGATTGTGAATTGTCCGACATCCGACACGATTGTCGTATATACCAAATGACATTTCAATCATGAGGTAAATGAAGTGCGTCTCCTTCAACCACGTGGAAATTTCTGATTTGGTAGTTGTCGTCGTCGAGAGGGGACGTATTCAGAATACGGTCGTCACCTCCACGCAAATGCGATAAGATCACAGATCAGTCAAGTAGAAAATGACGTTGTCAAACTGAAGGCCAGGACAACAATAACCCCCAGCGTATATAACCACAATACGAGGCAGTATTCATACGCAAATATCGGGGATTACAGGGCACTATTCAGAGTATACCTACTAGTGTCCCGTTTGCTCGGTATCTGCTTCTTGGATTGTTGTTACTGCCATTGACGCGAATTGTCTAGAGAAGACAAACACAATCATTGATCATACAAAATAAAAAATAATAATTTCAATAAATAGTTACCGGGGTTACTTTGATATAGGGTTCGCATATTTTGTATTGTAGCACCCTCATTTTTCCAAGATACTTCAACAATTCTTGGACCAAACGATAGCTTAACATCTCAGCTTTTAAATTGCTGTTTGGAATTCTTCGATATTCTTCGACTGTTTCGGTGGTTTCTAATAAAGTAACCCCACTTTTTAAAATAAATGTGCACTCACAGCAGTCTTTGAGTCAACAGAAAACAGTGCTTTCTCTCCAGGTATGATCCTTGGGATTCCAATCCTGCAACAGATGCGGCTAGGATTAAACCACAGCTTATCCTCTTCTTGTGGCCACGTCCACCATTTCCCAGATTTTTTCATGCATGTTACTTCAAACTCTCCATCCTCCTCTTGTACAACTTTCCCCGGGTATTTTCGTCGACCGTGAACTACAGCTACATAGTCCCCTTCAATCAAGAGTTTCTCCATCAGAGTCGGCAGCATTGCTGGTTGCGGTGGTTCTGGAAAGATCTGGTGACTTGTTGAAGGAGCAAAACGGCTGTCTATGGGGTGTAGATCTAACATATCTGATTCGAAATTGAGAGAGCTTTCATCGCTTTCAGCATATGGCAAGTCATCACTGTTCAGACTACCAGCCGTGAATACTGTAGGTATTTTCCTTTAATACAAACCATCTTAGTCGCTTTTTTTGTGACAAATCGTTGGAAAATCAGGCAGACGAAAATTTCCAGCAGTTTGCAAACGTAATATCTGATGAGGAATACAAAACTGAACAAGGATGCAATGCAGATGAAGCTTCACTGTTTTGGAAAGAAATACCATTGCTTAACACGGGAAGTCCACACCTCCAAATGTTTTTGTAGAGTCATTAAACCAGTAATGCTTTACAGATAGCTAGATCCTGGTTCTTCAAAAATCAAATCAAATATCACTTGCCAGTGCTCTAGTATGTTAATAAGAAATCGTAGCTTTATTTTTGGTGACTAGTTCCGGAATTGTTTCGTTTTAGTAGTTCAGAAAACATAGTTTAGACCTTGATTTAGCTGTAGTTTGAGATGCATCGTTTTGACTACACATATTGACGAAAAATATGTACAGAATGAAACTTTAATTTCGAACATACCTCAAATTGTGGATGGAATAGAACTAGTGGGTTCGAACGCTTTGAATAAAGTAAAGTTCCTGGAATCACAAAATGTTTTACTAAAACTGACTTAGAGGCGAAGTTCAAGCCGTACTCCAATGAAAAAGGGGCTTCAACAAGTACTGGAGATGTGACATTTGATGCGAAATATTCCAGTGAAAGTTCAGGAATGGAAAATGAGGATTTTTCTTCGTGAAAATTGATCCGTTTCATTTTTGCCTGCTGATGTAATTGCTGGTTGTTAGTCTGAATTAAAGGGGCCTTTATTTTTAGTTTTTCAAATCATTACCTAAGCTTTGAAATAATGATTGATCAAAACTTGATTCAAATGTTTTTTTTTCTAATCATAATTCCACACCAATTTTACAAAAAAGTGAATTGAAAAGTTGTATGAGCCCATTCAATTTTTGCATCTAATTTTCTTATCCGGGTCCAGTTGCTCGGTGATGTAGCATTCTAGGTATTCGAAATTGGAGACCCTCTCTGTAGTAATGCGTTGAGGTATGACTAGCGGCTAGATACCATGAACTTTACCTCAGCAACATTTATACTCAGTTACATTTCCTGTACCATCACATTAACAAAATTTAAGAGATCCTGGAGACCCAGAAAATCATCACACGAATAACATTCGCGTGTTGAACTCTGTCGAAGACCTTTTCATAATCGAATAAAACATACGAATACATCCTTGCGTTGGTCAGCAAATTTTTAGAGTAAACATTGTTTCGTTTTAACCAAGGTTATTTCCAAAACCTAACTGCATCACGTCCAAATCATTTGAATTATACTCTAATTATGCTATGAGAAATTTCCGAATAAATTTTTTTATTAATATCATGGTTCATATCTATCCCTTGTTTAAATTTTCTTCTTTGTCTTAATCGCGGGGACCCATTTTGCCCATACTAATTTACGCCAATAGTTCCTATTAATACCATCCCGTATATTAAATGTAAAAATGCTCGGTCCAGACTTTTATCGTCAATGGTTGTTGTGCCTACATCTTCGCTGTCATATTTAAGATAAATTGTACATAAGAAAAACTTCAATACGCTCTTTATATGCATAGAAATTTTTGGAAGCGGCGGGTGATTCGATATACGGCTAGTGTGATGTGTTCGTGATGGGGTGAGGTCTGTAAAAAAACCACAAAATGCTTTTGACGAGAATTAGGTCCTATTGTTGTTCTTTATGTAAGTTTTGAAAAGATTTCGGAATATATTCTGATGAATGATACGTTGTTTTAATGCTTCAGTTACCATAATTTCGGTTTATTCAACATATCTTTTTTGTATATCAACATTTTTCAACCATCGCTCGTTCAATAAAAACAAATCGAAAAATTGTAGTTACTGCAGATCTTTTGATTTAAAATATGAAAAATTCATTGTACCCTTTAGTGAATTCTTTCCTACAAATGCCTCTGTTCCATTTGTCATTCTGTAAACTGGCTTCTGCCGTTGAACAAAGACTTCACTTTGATCCTGCAATCTCTGATTATGTGAAGTAAGAAATAGAAACATATTAGGCGAATAAGTAAACAGTTAAGATGTCGTTAACGAAGTAACCATATAACAATTTGTTTGCCCATAAAATAGCAGTTCAAGATCTTCAAAAACATGATACAATGCAAAGAGAAGCGGATTTAAGCCGTTGCTAAATTATTTTGTTTGCGGAGAAGCTTGCTTCACCAAAACACGTTTTATATACCTAATAATTCGTTTACTGTAAGGATAAATCAGTTTCAACACGAATTTAAACTCATTGTGTGTTATATTGGCAAATATCTACTTGCAGTTTTACAAAATACATAGTTAGATTTATAAGATGATATAACGTACAAATCTTACGCTGGAATGCCCCCGTTGAATTCGAGGATGAAGATTATATAAAAATGGCCATGAATTTACTTATACTGGTCGATTTATCACTAAACATCTCCAGAGTATCTATCCTGATCGTAAAATTGACTCTATCAAATATAGACGAAAATATGATAGATGCAAGGAATTTCTCCAAATCCTAAGGAAAGAAAATAACATCGAGGCTCGCGAAGACGTTCTCGAACAACTTGAGAACGAAAACGCGCGGCTCCACGAGGAAGTAGAAGGTGAAGTAGTGGAGTTCTTGCTTCTCGAGAGTTCTGGAGATTGAGACTTTAAAGAGCGTCTAAGTCTTGATCGGAATGGTGAGGAGTTCGTACCTATTGCGATAGAGCACCGGCATAATACAATGCCCAATGAAGAAAGGTAATTTTGGAAAAAATATATTTTTTTTCAACGTAATCTCCTTTTAGTTCCATACAATTTTCCTAGCGATGTTAAGCTCCTCAAAATAGCCATTAAATGCCGACATCACCTCTTCATTTTTGACTACCAAGCCATAATTTCAAGTCTGGGAACAGAAAATCAACCAAGGGGATTCATTCTGGCAAATAGAATGTATGAAGAAGCAATTAAAACTTAAATTCATCAATTTTGTCCATTGCAAAACGGATGTGTGTGCTGATGCATTGTTTTGTTGAAACAACACTTTCTTCTTAGTCTATTGCTGCCATTTTTGCTTGATTTCTTCGCCCAAACGTTGTAATAAGTTCGTATAATGCTCGCGGTTGATAGTTTTTCTTTTTCCAAGATAGTCAATGAAAATTATCCCACGCGCATCCCAAAAAACCGACTTCATATCCTTACCTGCAGATCTTTGTCTTCTTTGAAGCCGATTCTCCTTTTTCAGCCTATTATTTCTATGGTTGGCCTTTCAAATAAAACGACGACCAATTTTTTCCATGTTTACAAATTCACTTAAAACGTTCACTAAGATTTCTGGAACGCTAAACTTATACTAAGCATATTCTTTTATTTATTTAAACGCCATTAAGAAACCACTCAAAAAATGATTAAAATAAATACATTTTTCCCATAATTTGCTTATTTTTGACCAAATGTCTGATGAAAAACGTTATGGATCAATTGATATTGCACAAAAAAATGGAAAGATTGATACTGGGTCTTTCTCCTAGAGAGTTCTGATTAACTAACTGCAACAGATGTCAGGTTTTATTAACACCTTCAGACCTGGTGCGGTCTATAGTCCCACAACTCAGAGCGATCCTATGGAGCGCACGACATATTTTATTCATGGGACCGTTAAATGTATTTTACAGTTTGGTTGGACCATCTTGGTCTTTGAAAAATTCATCTGATATTGTTTTGGTCTTTATATTTTTTTGATTTCTTCGACATAATTCAAATAATGTTTGATCAAATCTTTTAGCTTGTGCTACCTTCACATTACCTGTACCTATTTTTGTTCATTCTGTTTTTAAGGGTATAAAAACATGACGAAAAAAGTATAACAATTTTTTTCATTGTACTCTACAACATCTCTTCTCACTTTTTGACTTGGTTCTGGAGTCTCTGGATCACCAACATCCACAGTTTCTTTCTTCAGCAATTTCTTTGCTATACTTAAAAAATCAGTAACTGCTTCATTTTCTTTTCCGTTATTAGTTTATGAAGTCACAAATAGCAGCTCAGTAGCAATTTTCCTATAGCACGTCAACGTTCTTCTCAAAAAGTGTTGTAACTTCCCATTTGGTCAGATAGATGTATAGAAGATTTGTTTTTGTTACAGTCGATCACGGTTCGAGGCATTACAATCACTATTCATCCGTCAATTCTTACTGTTTGAAAGTGTCCACTTCGAGCCCAGAGGGGGCCTATGAACCGCACACAAAAAACTTAATTTTTTCCCACTTTTTATTTCAAATAAATTTTTTCTTCTATCTACACTGCATATGGAGTGTAAAAATAGAAAACAATTTTTTTGGGTCCAAGGAAAAGTTTATGAATTTTGGTTGGGGCTCAACGTGTTAAGGGGCACACCTGATGTGAAATTTTCTGAAAAAATCGATAGATTATACCTTTAATAATAACATACTAAAATTTTAAATCGATATCTTGAATAGTTTTTGAGTTCCAGCGATTTAAAAGAGTAACCGCTCGGCAGTTAGATAGTTGCATTGGCTACGGCTACGGCTACTTTAAAAGCGTCTTTCTTGACATTTTTCGAATTTTCTGGAGTGATTACTTGGAGACAAATGATCGCTATCAAATTTTCTGATCAAAATTGTAATTTTGGCAGGGCTAAACCGACCAAAATCTTCGGCAAAATTTAATTTTGTTTTCAACAATCCGCCATTTTGTCAATTTTTGATTTTTTTGTTCGCCCAAAGGTCATCGTACAGACAATATGTTTTAGATTAACTAGATTTTTTTTTGGTTTAAAGGACCTTTTTTGGCGCCGCCGGAGATCGCGTGTAATTTTAAAAATATTTAATATTTTATTTCAAAAAATTTACTGTGTATTCTCAAAGCATGTATAAATATACCATCAAAATTTTAAAACGATTGATTCACTAATTTTTTTTAATTTCCAAAAATTTCCTTTTTTAGGCTGTCACACTAGATTTCGAAGATAGAGAGGGATGTAGGACGTTTTTATGAAGGGCTAGCATTAAGCTGGATTTTAGGAGGGTAGTTAGGTAAAAACTGAAATAATGGGGGCAAAAAAATAACTTGACGGATCAGATAGCTATTTTTAGAATATAGTAGATTCTTATTTCTCGTTATATATACATGTGAATTCAATCAGTATGGTCACCGATTTCAAAAAAACCACAAAAACATGCAAAATAGATTAGACGGAATAATTCAACGATAATCAGAATGACTTTTCCGAATCTACTGTGGGGGCACATTATGCATGTTTAGAAGAAACTCATACACTTCAGTGGAAGGCGCCACTTTATTTTTTTAATATAAAATATGATTCACCGGCTCTACACACTATTTCGCCAATCATTCGTGGTTACTTGGACTTTTAGTTCAAGCGTTGTTGCCGCTTTCGAACCTGATTTAGATCACAGTGTCCGAAACGTCGCGTTCAATTATCGGTGAAGATTTTAAATTCAAAACATGATCTACAAGAAATTTTGGTTTCCCATATACTTTGTATGTATAGTGATTTGAAATAGGTAACATCATATGATTGATAATTGTCATTAAAAATCAGTTGAGAGATTCTACTGACATGTTCCCATGAACAATCTGAAAGTTACTTTAATTGCTTCAAAGATAATTGCGTCTGTAGAAAAAAAAAGTTGAAAAACGGAAATTAAAGTATTGTAATTTGTAGAGATAAAAACTGATCTATCGTCAATGTCATCAGAACGAACATTGCCAGTTATACCATATAAGTCAATAGCAAGATATAGAAGAAATAAAGTTACGGACATATTATAACACAAAAAAGGCGGTAAAAAACTAGATATTTTTTTCTGTTAACTGATTCGAAGGATAAGGGGAATTTACACACAATATATACTTATGGTCACGACCCAATACGATCATGCTTTGAAATAAATCAAGACAGGTTTTGCAGAAAATGAAATTCAGTTTGTCTCTTTACACTTTAAAAATGTTTTTGTCTAGTTTCTTATGGGAAGCATTCGATTCAACAACATCACTCAAATTAATAAATTGAAAATAGCTGACACATTCAAATAACGCGCTTCTTCTCACGTGTCTAAATAATGACAAGTGACAGAAACAAATAAAAAAGAAGTAAACTGAAATGATATTAAAAACTATATCAGCAGCTCACAACTATAATTCCATTAAAAAAAAGTCGAAAAATATCACTAAAAGTCACGAAGAGCAACTCATTAACTACATAAACAATGAAATGTTCGAGCTTCTAGATAATCAAGACACAATGCGTAGGCTTTAGAGCAGAAGTCTCAAACTCAATTTTGCAATTTTGAATTCGTAGGTCGGCCAGTTTGAAAATAAAAAAAACAACCGTTTCTCTTCGTTTACTCGACTCAACTGACTCACGTCGCGCCGACGCACTTATTTCATATGGTTAAGGAAGTTTCTAATCTAGACACGAAGCGTGTGGAAAATTCTATCGTTCTCGGCAAAAATAATAGGATATTTCCGCTTGCTGCCAAGAGATGGCGATACTGTCTTTCTTGACTCGCTTGTATGCGATTGAAAATACTTATAAACATCCGTATAGTCTAAAAGCTCTCAAACACATTATTCTTCTTTCTGTGACACAGTACGACTGCTTTAAAGCATCAAGCATCTTGAACTTGTACAAAAAGTGCTACGAATAGTAGCTACAATGGTGAAATATGGAATATCTTGAGTTTGCTAACATCATCAGCGACCATAAATCAACCAAGGATCTCCTAGTATATATCACCAACGTATGGACTGGAGCTATAGAGAAATATGGGAAATCCAGGGCAATCGCACTGGATATATCGAAGGCTTTTGATAAGACGTGGTATGTCAATCTTCTAAATAAGTTTAGATCGTACGTCCTCGCTCATCGACTGGATTAGTAGCTTTCTCAAAAACCGATTCATCCAGGTCACCTCCGAGATGTTTGGGATCAACGCTGATGATCTCCAGTAATGCATTTTCCATTATATTCTTTTTCGTCTTTACGTCAACGATCTGTCACTGATATGACTTTGTTTTGCCGATACTATCAAGGCAGATACACTGCCGAGGCTATCTAATATAATCCCACCTAGATCAGTATTTGCAAGATCTACTCGACAGGCAGAAATGGTCTTGTTTCTTTGGAAAAGTGCGCATATTTTGATTTCGATGAAAAAATAGATTATGATAATAAAACAAGAACATATAGATGTTTGGAATTGGTAAGGGAAAAGGAAAAGAGATGATATTGAAACTGTGACAGAAAGATAACATTTGAATTTAAAACCAATAGAAGAAATACAACTAAAAAGGTTCGGTTGACAAAAAATGGCAGATAGTAGCTAGAACATATAAAAAGGAGACCGGGGAGAGACCCAGAGGAACAAGATTAAGAGAAGTGGAAAGTAAAGGAAACTTAAGATGGAAAAGATCAAAATTGTGGGGAAAAACCTTCAGAAGAGTACGAATATAATTATTTTGAAATATGGTTACTGTTTGGTTCCAGATTCCAGCCAAATACAAATATATTGTGACAATAATGCTGCGATTCCTTCGATATCACCTTTATTAATGACCATTTACTCACATTTCTATGCTACTTTATCCTAACCGGTATATTTTTCACTTTTTATTTGCTAGTTGCTTTGCTTTGCCTTCAAGGGTGGTTAATCTTGTTCTCAATGTACAACCCCTCTTTTTTTATAATTCTTCTAATATCTTCTTCATTAGTTGTCTTTCTACCACATTTTTCTTCTTATTTAGTCTATAACGGTCGTTTTTCCATTTTTTTTAGTTGCTTCACTTTGTTTTCAACTACGTTTTATACTTCTACTAAAGATGAACTTCTTGAATGGTTAGAGCTTGGTACCAGACGGAGCTTGGGTAAATCACGTTATTTCAGTAATAAAATCTAAGGAATGTCTATTTTGTAAGAATTTATAATAATTCAGGATAGAAAATGTTCATTATTCTCGTTGATGATTAAAAATCTTTAACGTTGGCTTAACAAGAATATTCGCAACGAATACCAACTCGAACATAGACAAAATATTTTCTTTATACTACCTTCTTGACTCTAAGATTTCAATTCAACCTGTCACAATTTGACATAACATGTCATTATCATATTAACAATCACAACAAAAAATATGCATTAGAAAAATTATTTGTGTACATTTTCATTTCAGTCCACATGGTGCCGGATGTGGTAAAAAGAAAATATGGGCACGCTAATAAAAAATGGATGAACAATTGATCAGGACAATTTCAGAAGAAAATAGTAGCATATATTTGTGTCCAAAAATTGAAGAAATTGACGTGAGACGAAATAATAACATGGAGGTTACCAACACCGATCGCCCTCATTTTTGTGAGGGAAGGTTTGACGAAGTTAATAATATTAACAATTAAAAAATGAATTTCTTTTTCTTTACAATGATTTACTAAAATAAAAAACATTGTGAAGAAATAAGATTTTATCGAATTTTTATCTCATAATAGGTGACAGAATCGCGGTACATTTTCTTTGATTTCAGATTTCAAAATAATGTAAATAATAATGGAAACTAATCTGTAATAAAAAAAAATATCACTGCTAACTGACGAGTTAACAGTTTGAGGTACACCATAAATTAATAAGTCAATTTGTAAACCTATAAGAGTTAGTAATGTCACAGAAGGTAATAGTATTATTTTCAGAAGATTGCTCTTAATAGCTTAGCACTAACAACGTGATTCTGGCCACTATTTGGTTGTTTAAAATCAATTTTATTGATGCAATTCGAATAAATTGAAGTTAACAATTGATTTTTCGTGTCGATTTATTGCTTAATTTATAGTTGTTTTTAATTGTAGGAATCTATATTACCTCTGGAAGGCACAGCGGCATCAACAATACATACTGACGTTGTCACACTTTACAAGAACAATCTCTGGCGATCTTCCGCTTTCAGCTATGAATTGGAACTTTTGGAAAATGAATACTTCCCTTCTTCCGAAATAGAAATTCCCGAACGCGAAATAACTATTTTATATTCTGCAGAAAATAGATCCAGTTTTAGTAACAAAATTTGGTGTTGGGTTAAAGGTTGCTTCTGTTTAAACACTTCGCACTCTCATCGATAATTCGTTGTCATTTTAGAAATAATAATTTGTTAATAAAAATATCAAACAATCGCTTTATATTGTTTCATTTCAGAGACGATATTGACCAATTCCAGCCTGGGGTCTACGACCAGCGCCATCTCTACCTCATATTAAAAGTTCCTATCCCAACATACAGTCGCCATAACCTTATCGAATAGATTTCCTTGAATTCTTCTGGAACGACGCCACTGACACTATTGTTTTGTTCCAAGCATGTAATGAAACATCCAAGTGTCATCTCCTGTAATTATAGAGTCCTACCCTCTGATATCGGAAGGACACAACGAGCACTTGCCTTACGATAACCTCACGTTCCTCTTAAAGTTATTTCAATTGTGTCATAGAAAGCTTCAGAAATATCTTCAACAAGTTCACGAACAATGACCTCTTCGAGCAGCTTCCTGTTGATCTTCTGGACAATCGCATCCAAAACAGGCGATCTTCCATTCCATTATGCATCTTGGACTTCCATGCGACCATGTGCGAAAGTCCTGCATTTGTGGTAGTTCTGAACGGACATGCAGTCGTCAACTTCGCATTTGGCAGGAGCGATAGTCACCAAATCCATCACTGACGGTTGCCGAGCAAACACTGAGTGACATAGCGAATCGTGGACGGGTTGGATCGAGAACCACTATGCACCAAGTGGTATCGTATTTAGCCCTACACCTTCCATCAGAGCTGTACCTCAATGAGATCCTTACTTTTGGTACAACTACAACCCTCGTAGCTGCTTGGGGCCAGATTTAGAGTGTGGATGCTTTTCTAAGTAATATAATCTAATATTTAAATCGTATAATAAGAAATGAAAAGGATGGGATGGAGATAAACCAGTTTAATCCAAATCTTCAGGCCATGGTTAGCCTTAACTACCTCTGAATTATTGCGGGCACCAACCAACAAGTTAGAATAGTCATGCCAGTTAATAACCTCGGAATCGAATAGGCACTACTCCAAGAACAGGAAGCAGAGGCTAATGGAAATATCCAGCATTGAATTAAATCAAAACGTGAATAATTGGTTAGGTTAGGTTAGGTTAGAAAATATATCTAAGGAAGGAGAAGAAATCCAACAACAATTAATATCAAAAGACAAAATTGAAGCAACAATGCGCAAGATGAAAAATAGGAAATCACCAGGGCTGGATAACATTGATAACGAGCTTCTTAAATATGGTGGCAATGAATTAATAGACCAAATGCATGTCATATTCAACAAGATATACCAGACCAGAGAAAAGTACCAGAGGAATGGAAAGTAAGCATAACGATCCCCGTCTTTAAAAAAGGGGAAAAGAAAGATCCAAATAATTATAGAGGGATCAGCCTCCTAAGCACGACTTCAAAATTACTAACAAAAATTATTCTCAAGTAGTGGCATGAGCGAAGAACAACGGGGATTTAGAAAAAATAGATCAACCATAGACGCTATATTCATCTTAAGACAGATTGCCGAAAAGGCCATAGAGTACAATAAAACCGCGTTTATGTGCTTCATAGACTTAACAAAAGCATTTGACAGAGTGAGATTACATAATGTCATTGAGCTACTAAAAAAACGAGGCGTAAACCAAAGGACAATAAACATCATTCGGGACATGAACAACGGAAATAGCACATATGTAAGAGTAAAATGCCAGTATCAACAGGGATCAGACAAGGAGATAGTCTCGGCCCAATACTCTTCAACATTATAATGGACGAAATCATAAAAGAAGTCAAAACGGCAGGCAGAGGATACAGAATGGGAAAACATGATTTTAAGATAGTTTGCTACGCTGATGACGCGGTTGTGATATCTGAAGATGAGGATAATCTGCAAAAACTGCTACACAGATTTGAAACAGTTGCAGGAGAATTCAATATGATCATATCGAAACAAAAGACACAATCCTTGACAATAGCGGGAGAACCAAGAAAATGCAAACTGGCAATTTATAATAAAAGTGTAGAACAGGTTATGTCTTTTAAATATTTAGGGGTTAACATCACGAGCAATAGGAACTTAAAACAAGAAGTCAAAACGCAAACAACAGCAGCATCTAGGATACCAGGATTCCTTCGAACCGTGATATGGAGGAATAAATTTTTAAGTATCGAAAGCAAAACACGGATATATAAAACTTGTGTCAGACCAGTAATGACATACGCCATAGAAACGAGGGCGGAGACTGCAACTACTAAACGGATTCTTAGAACAACCGAGATCATCACAGGGAAAACACTAAGAGACAGAATAAGGAGCAATGAAATTAGAAGAATGTTTGACGTTCCGGATATAGTGAGATGGGGCAGAACTAGAAGAAGAGCATGGAGAGATCATGTCAATAGAATGGACGACGATCGACTGGCGAAAATCGCAAAGGAAGAGAGACCCAATACAAGTAGACCGCCTGGAAGACCACCAAAGCGCTGGCATGAGAGCTGGTCCTCGCAGTCACAACTTAGGCTGCCTCTTTGAAAACACAAGACACAGTCTTAAAATAAGAAGAAGAAGAAGAGAATAATTGGTCCGCCCCACACTTTATAGAACAGATACACAATGATAATTCTAAAATAATCTAGTTGTTGAGTAATTAAATAAGTTGACAGTAGAGTACTCTACGTGTAACTAAGAAAGAACAGAACGGACGAACATACCAATTGATCTAAAATTAGTTTTAAAAATTGAATAGGAAAACGTTGCTTATTAATTTTCTTTCGGTGTTATCCATACCAAATATGGAATAAAAATAGAGATGATTCACCTGCAGCATCCTTTTGTATTTGTCTATAGTCGATAAAGAGATCTAGAGCTGTCAAGTTTTATTAAAAACGTGCACACATCACGTTGCGTCGAGCGTGAATCGACGCAAGGCATCGCAATCAAAATAAATATATCCGTGAGCGTGAGTCGTGTTTTGTTTTGATATTGAAAAACTAATCCTGAGAAAACCAACATCCAGCTTTACGTCGAGATAAACTCCCGCTTCTCTATCGGACCTTTGTCGTTTTCAAACAACGTCACGTGTCCTAACTAAAAATGTGTACACATTTAACAATTAAAGTCGCTTTAGCCCTTCGTTTCATCCACCCTTCATTTGTTAGCCCCGTCGCCAAAAAAGCTCTATTAGGGGTTGCCATTGTCCTTTTCTTTGTTGGTTCGTGCCTAATGCGGCGCAGACGACACCATGACGCTTTGACCACCGTATTATTTTTAAACCCCAGTTTGAATGTATTGTTAACCGACGGGTTCCCTTCTAAACAGACCGAAACTGTTGTTACATAGGCGTAACCAAGGGAAGGCCTAATCTAACCATCGTCATCTCTATATCAAATTATTTTTAGAAGAAATAACCAACGGAACCGAGACTTTCAAAAAATATCACACACATGAGAAACAAACCTCTTTTCAAACTTGATTTACACCAAAATTTTGGTGATATCAAATCAAAATCTCTCCATATAGTCACCAAATAATTATATGTGGTACTGCCATTCCTATAAATCAATTCTGGCCCTATTTTTTGAACCACATGCCTATGGTCGGTGTTGCAAGTTTTCTGCGGCTTTCTGTAACCTGGTGAACCTCAGCCGCAGCTGTACCCGACCCCCAGTTTATGTGCGTCTTATTAAATAAAATATACAAATAAAAATAACGGAAAAACAAACAAAAAATATAAAAAAATCACAAATACATCTTCAAACCTATAAAGAACCGTCTTTCTTTTTTTTCTTCTTTCTTCAAACTCCGTTTGGTTTTTTTTCAGCCTGAAGCAGTGAAATCTAAAACAAATAACCACAGCTCCGGTCCTGCAGAGGAGCAGCTCCTATATGAGGACTAATACCAACGAACCTTTTAGCTCTACAGTACCTTACCAACCCTACCAAACAATAACCACCATCTTCATTCGAATTTATTTGTTTTAGAAGTGTTTCGTTTCGGCAGGGAATCAGTAATAGAAACTTGGTTCTTAAAATTTTTAGACATTCATTCTTGTGGAACCTCATATTGAGCTTTCTTAGTATCCATTTTTACGTACCTAAATTCTTTGTAGTCTAGTCGAAGTTTAATTACGTAGCGATGTAGCGAGATGGAATTCATTTTTTATTGAATTTCTTCATCTTTTTCAATAGTTGGCAGAGGATGAATCAGAAGAATTCGCTAAGATATTGTCAAGAGGCAATGAAACAGTTGCAGCTCAAGAATACCTAGGTCCAAAGACATCTCAAAGGTAGCGAAAGAACTCAAAGGATAGTTAAGCATCTTACGGAAAACCAGGATCAACATATGGTAGAAAGGAGTCTTGGGAAAAATTTTTGGAAGGATACGTGTGTTGTAAGATCAATGGGAAACTTATTACTGTATTGGTTGAGGTATATAACCAGAATAGAAAAAGATAAGTGGGTGAAAAGGGGCTTAAAAATTGGATAAAGTGCAGAAAGAAGAAAAAAGATCCACGTAGAAAAGGGTTGGGTACATGTAAAGAAGACCTTCGGAAGTTAGGGATAGCGAACTGGAGGAAGCAGCCGTGAATAAAATGATTTGAAGGAGATCAAATAAGAGGCTTAATGTCATGGATTCATTGAATAAGCTTCACCTCCAACCATCTCAGCCTTGTAGACCTACGACTAAATACTAATAATTTTTTCCACTTTCCTTGGTTAGAGAATATAATGAAAGAAATAATTATTTTATTAAGAAAAAAGCAGGCAAAATCGTAGGTCGCATTCTGCCCATTTTCATCAACCAATCATTTGGAAATCAAAAGTAACTGTGCATTGTCATGATGGGGAACGAAGCCATTGGTCCATTTGTTGAGTTTTTTATTCGATTCTACTTTTGGAACATTCTCCTCCGTTCCTACGTTCCACGATTTTACTAGCCGCTGGAACGAGTTTAAACTTCTTGCTAGTTATTATAGAGCATGAAGACAAAAAGATACCCAAATCACTCAAACGACTTATATAGTGATTTCAATTGATTTTCATCCAAAATTAAAACAACAGCAGATAAATTGATGTACAAATTTCAATTTTTTGGTATTTGTATATCCCTGAGTAGTCCCTTTGCAATCATTTGTATCCCCCTCGCCTTAGCCCATTGAGGCTTTCCAAAATTTAAGAATCCTTCGGACGTCGCTAGCTCAGAAACATGCTAGATCTAATTCTAGTGTAAATCATTATCTAGCTAGCTTGCCTCTTTGAATTCTACGTGTAATAGATGTCACCTTGGAGGCCCAAGAATAATTTATGTACTGCATTGAAAGTCAGACACAAATTGTATTTAGTAATTCATGCAGAAAATGATGAAATTAAATGGAGATTATATTGATCTTAGTATCAACTAAATTCTAAATCGTAATGAGAATGATCATGTGAAAGATGTGGTGGTGCTTCACGCCACTGTCCGAATGTATTTTGTAGGGGTGAAATTGGTTATATATTAATGTAGCGAAAAGAAGTTTGATTTTTAGTAGAAAAGACGCGCTCGTTTTTCATATCGATGCGTGTGTCACATGTATCATTAAGTTGAGCTTTTTTCGACGTTTTCAATGAGGTTGCTCATGATACGGGACATAGGAAGCTTTATATAGATACTTTTTGTGTAGTTTTCACACGATGAAATTTCCAATAAAGAAAACCAAATGAAATAACAAGATAAAATAGTGAAGAATATCGGCAAAAAATTTCGTTCATCGCTTAATCATTTAACTAAAGTTATTCCACCTGAATGAAAGCAATAAAAACAAGGTTAATCTTCAGAAACAATCAATTATTTATGATAATTGATTATTAATATTTTATTAGATAGGTGAATATTTTTATATTGCGGCAAAAGGTTATTACAGCTATTTTTGTGGGGTAAATGTTGCATTAACAATTGTTATTTGATGGAAAAAGGTTTATCCGTCGAGCGCAAATATTTCACGCATGCAAAGCCAGTTAACTCTATCATTTGATTCTGGTGTCGATTTCATTGAAGACTCATGTCTAATTCAGTAGTTGAAGGTCATTCATTTCACATTATTACGTTCATAAACTGTACAAACCCCACATTTTACTTAAATATCTTTTATCATTTGCATTAAAATTTGATAAATATCATATATTATTTATCTATATTTCTTTTTCACTAAATTTTATTATTTTTCTTATGACATGTCTAACTATAACATATGCTGTCGGTTTTCACTGCCAATTTAAATATTCTCGCCTCGTTATTACTAAATTTAAATTCAGTTGCTAATAAATAACAATCAAAACATTTTTCATCTAATTCCGCTGTCAAATGTGACGTTTTAAGTCACTCCTTGACATTAGGAAACGTCACAACCTTCATATGTCAGTTATGTAAACATTGTTTATGTTTCAAATAATAATTTATTAATTGTGACAACTGACAGTTATGTCATTATTTAAACTGATAATTAACTCATTATTCTAATTCCATATTTGAACACATTGAGCCCCAGCCAAAATTGATAAACTCTTTGGGCCCGAGGAAAAGTTTACTACTAAAACTTTCCCCAGCGCCCCGAGCGGTTCTACGGCCCGCAAACAAAAAACATTTTTGCACTTTTTATCAAAATTAATCTTTATTTAAATATTAATCCCTAATTAGCAGTATGGAAAAACAAAATTTTCTTCGCTTCTTTATCCTTTGATTTTTGCTTTTATCTAAAGTGTACACAACGTGTTTCAAAGAATATTATATGAGATCAAAAATAATACCTGCTACGTTTATTTTGTGTTGAAACATTTAAAAATATGTGTGACTCATTTATACCTGAGTTCTTTCTCAAGGGTTGGTAAGACTAGTTTGATTTATGACCCATCCACATTTTGGATAGTCTTCATAGCAAAATATTTTTCCCTTGGGTCCGCTCTGGGCTGAGGAAAGTTCATTTGCTGGCCTATGGACCGCACTGGGGCTCAACGTGTTAAGATTATTTAATGTATGTCCCTTTTTTTGGGTGAATATTCTGTTGTCTAATGTTAGTTTCGTTTGAAGCTGTGATATCCACATGTATACCAAGGGCTTGGTCCAGAATGTTCCCTGAAACTCTCCTCGCATTTTGATATGAGATCTTAGCGACAATGTTGGATTTCCATCGTCCTTGTTGCTTTATATTCAGAAGAGACCCTGACGAGCGTCTGAAACAATGTCCTGTGTATCCTTTAACATTAGGTAGATCCAGATACTGCGGAATCTTTTCTAAAAATTGATCGCGCTTTATAGAAGGATGTCTATTATATCTATACTTTTTGAGGAAGTCAACAAATTTGACACCAGCTATATCTCCAGAGCAATGCCCACAAATTCTCAAATTACGTGTGTTTTGCTTTCTGGAATTTTCTTCTTGGAAGGTTCTTCCATTTCTCGAAGAAACGTCAATTCAACTTTCCTGCAGTGTTCCGCAACCCCTATTAACATTGAGACATAAGGAACAAATCTTTCCTTCGTCAAAATCTCCAATTTGTAATCAGTTTTTTTTTAATTATAATTGTTTTCTTTTATCATATCTAAACGTAGATGGTGAACTCAAGAAAAGTAAACTTAAAAAAGAAGAGGATTAATTTAGGTTACTGACAGCCATGATACAATGGCAGGATTCACCATAAATGCAATATACTGAAGAAAACAATCCTGATATTAACTAATATGTTGATGATTTTTCGGTTAAAACAATTTAGATGCGTTCTGTTTGTAATTTGTAATTCATTCCCGTTTTCAAGTTTATCATTTTTTTAAACAATATATTTCACGATAATTACATTAAATGAATTTAGATAGAAACGTTATTCCCTCGAGAACAAACATCATACACACAATGGAAAGAACAAAAGATAACACGCGTTTATCAAGGCGGAGTCTTGATTGCAGTTTGAGTATGATGAATGATCTTTTCCAACGAAATACATCAACCCTTGCAGTCGAAATATCGTACTATATTCTATCAAAACGTCATTATTTATCATCTTTTGCTACAAGTATTAGTAAACTAATACAGGGGGGACTATCAATTATACGGGTTGATGGCAAAATATTTTTCAGGTTGGTTAAGAATGAACGGAACAAAACAACTGCGGCAAAAATCGTTAGTGTTGTTATTGATGACAGATGGCATCGCCGAGAAATATATTCATATAAAAAAGAAGAGTTACGTAATATATAATAACTAGAATTAAGTTACATGGTGAAGAGAAGAGAAGAAATGTATTCGATAAGAAAAAAATTAATTTGGTTTTCTATATGTTGTTCGAATTTATGTAAAGAAAAAGTATTTCTCTAGTTTTTATATGATTTACTTTATTTATCTGTGGATAATGATTTCTATGATAGATCTGTCATGGATGTCACAAATGTCACTGTCACAAGTGTCAATTTTCATTGATTAGAATAAGATAATTAATGTAGGTCAAGAAATATTTAAGAAAGAATTGAAGAAGTAAACATTAAATGTCGTTTCTTTGTTTTTTACGTGTAATGCCTTTGTCATAAAAAGACATTCAATATTTATTTCTTCAACTCTTTCTTAAATAAGCAATATTTCTTGACCTACATCAATTAACCTCTATTATCTCATTCTAATCAATCCAAATTGACACTTTTGACAGTGACATTTGTGACATCCATGACAGATCTATCATAGACATCAACGCCGACGAAGACGCCGAATTCGATGATGACCAAAAAGACGAAGTTTATGAAACTGAAGTAGATTTCAAATCAAAAAGCTTCATAACAATGATTTTGTTTTTTAATTTTATTGTAAGCGTGTTTTCTATACAGTTTATACATTCCAGTTTGTAAATTTTGAATACAAAAGGAAGTTTTTTTGTATAATTGATTCCACTAATGCGCTGTATTGATCTCCAAGCTGGTACAGAGACGAATAAAGGATGTGATTGTAATGTAAGATAGTCCAAATTAATAGAAAAGTGAATTGATATTTTCCAATAATTTCATTTAGTGTGACTACGACTACTATTAACAAATTTAATCAACAAATGCATTCGAACAATTTATCTCAACACCTTCTCGAACCGTAACCGTTTTTCCGCTTGACATGATTTCCACAACGTCGGTGATTCGGTAGTTCATCGACGAAAACCATCGCATTTATTTTGCGGACAACAAATTGTGGACAGATTCCATTAATGAATTACTACCACCGTTTACTTTATCGACTACAGTAATTCTCATCTGGGGTTATTTTCTATTTGACCCCTCATTATTTCCAATTCGATAACAGACCGGGAGAGTGACAAATCCGAAAGTATGTACACATTGAGTCAAGTTCCAATATTATTAGAATGGGTTGTTGGGGGAAACTTATAGGATTAAAGTCACTGTAGGTGAATTAATTAGATTTTATTGTGAATTTAATGAACTATTATACTCTAAAATATTTTTTACCACAGTATAACAAACTTCTCGGTACATATTACTACACCCTGGAATCAAATACGATGATTATCATAAAAAATATTCCAGTAGATTCATTTGGAAATTGGGTTAACGACTAATATCCTAACGCAAACAATAATCGAAAATATTTTATGAAAATGCACAACAAAGAAATTTCTACTTCTTTTCCAGTATTTTTCCTTTCGACTTCATCTCTTTCGTCATCTACAGTTCCGTGTTATTCAGTCCCCTACTATCTGCTTGTTATACGTAATGAACCTCCTTGGTACTGCAGAAATAGTCCTTCATCTTATGTTATTTCCTATTCCCTGTTATCCTCATTTATCTCCTATTACTTTCCTTCATTCTTATTGTTGTTATTTTCAGTGGGTTTGGGCTCTTTGTTGAGTAATGATGAGGTCCAAAGTTGTCAAAATGTTTATTGAACAGAGTTTCAAAAAAGTACCTTTTGAATCGTTTGACAATATGTACTTGTTTTTGCCCAGAGGTGGGGTGGAAGCTAATGCCTTCTTCACAGCGGGTGGGTGCAAATGCTGTGAGTTTGTGTGGGACTCTCACCCACTAAACCACCCTCCTCAATCCTCGGAAGTGTCGTACGCCGGGAGGACAACAAATTGTCATTGCATCAGCGTACAACACTTAATCCTTTGGATTTTTGAGCTGTTTCTTAGCTTCACCCCTCTCCACCAGTCCGTCAAGACGGCACAAGAAGAGAGAAAGTTACTGAGCCACTCCACCAACTTACAGCTCCCAGGAGTGGTTTGCTCAATACTTAAAAATTCTTGAAATTACAAATTGCAACACGTTTGCTTGTCGCCATTTTAATTCATTTTTTCGCTGTTGTCTGTCAACTTAACTAAATTGACATGAACATTGTTACCAACTTTGACTCTATATAAAACAAAATATTGTGAGATAAGGATAGGGTCAAGGTTGGGATAGGTCGGGTCAGCTGTCAATTTGATCAATTCTCAACACTTATTGTAATAGAAGCCATACACGATTTAATTATTGATTGTGTCACCAATTTATGCTGCCATCTTCATCCATTTCCATCATTTCCTTCTCTCCTTTCCATCTTAAGTATTAGATGGTGAGTTTCGCAGCTTAAATCTGTGAAAATAAGATATAAAATACCCATAACCAGTAGGTAATTGGGTGAAAGCATAGTCCATGTCACCCTTGGTTTACCCAGTGGTCCATGTTGTCTATCAATCGCCTTATCCAGTTTCTGTCATTCCTCATCCGGCTACATATCTACTGCGAAAAGCGTAGGTCAGCAGTTTCTTTTGCACTCTTAGAAACATCAATCTGTATTTCTTGGTACATAGGGGTTTTGGCATTCTTTAGACTAACCACTTTAAAACGAACAACTTTTAAATTCTTCGCTGATTGTAATAATATTTTTGAGTCGAACACTGCTTTTATGGTTACTGCTTCTCTTTCCAAATTCTATTTTCGACCCCTTGATTTTTTTTAAATTTATTTATTTAATTACCCCTATATAATATTCTGTTCAATTCCCTATCTACATTAGAAGCTTCTGATATTAGACCTTGTATTATCACCTTGCTTGTAGTTCTCTTCCAAGTCTCTTTCTTCATCATCTTAATTAGCATTTCAAGTTTGCTTAGGAATCAATGAAGAAGATGTGCGATTGTAGATTCTAGGACATTTTAGTTGTTGTAGAGTTCAAACTTGGTTTGTGATACCTCTACCTTCACTAATGTATCGTAGAACTTCTCTTGTTTTCTATTTTTTTCTTCCTCGTCCCGTTTTTTCCACTGTTCCACTTCAATAGTTAAAAAACTTTGCTCCGTTTGCTCCATATCTTGCAGCCTTGACGCATATATATCCTTCATTGTACTATTTATTTTTTTCCACTTTGTTATTTCTCCAACACTCAGTCTTCTCCATAAAACGTGTTATTTGCTTTGTCGCTTTCTGCTGTAACCGACTGCTATCCAAGCAGAAATCCATGACATTCCATTGTAATCTTCTCTTGTCAATAGTACCAATACATTGTTGGTTCTGGTTGTGTACATCGGTTAAGATTCGTGGTACCCATCGTGGAAACAATTTTCTTATGGTACAGCACGAAATCGTTATCCTCAACATCCATCTTTTGAGGGATCATAGAGAATAACAGAAACTATTTGTTTATGGCGTTTCAAGAAACTTTTCAGGAATCTGCCTTTTCGACAAACACCAAATGACTAAATTCGCGTTAGTGATTTCTGATATGTTAAATTTCTGACCCAATTGAAATATTAACCTAAAAACAAAGTTTTAGTATTTTACAAATACTTTTGGTTAAATCTTTCTGTACATGCGGCTTTCTATAATATTAAAAGTGAATGTAGGACGACATATGGCTTAACAACAGGACCGAGATTCTACTTAAACGGGGTGAAACACATTAATTTCGTCACATATGTTGCCTAGTTAGTATTGTTATAATGGTTAACCAAAACTTTAATTAATAGGAGAAGCTTTGCTTTATTCTCTGGAAAATATTTGCACTCACAGTTCAGTGATTTTCAATAGAAGCAAGTATGTTGCATTTATGGCGATTTATTGGAAATATTGAGAGATATCAACTGAATTGATTGTTTTACACGTGCAATTCATAGGTCTTATTTGATTTGATCAAAATAATTCAAAATAACATCAAAAATTAGTTAAATAAAAACTTAGTTTCCCGTGAAATCCCGTAATCGTTTGTAACGATAACTACTGACTGGTTTCGACGTTATTACGTCTCATCAGAACGGTATAACAATCTCTCGATCGAATTAGACTTCATAGAGGATGTAATTCAACATTCGTTGGGGTATTAGCCAGGAAAGTAGTTTTTCTCTTCGTTGAAGAACGGTAAATAGTAATTTCGAATTACTTAAATATTCAAAAATACATATCCCGCACTCACATCTGGATTACTTCCCTAATAATTACGGTGCTGTGTGTGACGATTAAGGCGAACGATTTCATAAGGACATTTCCTTCCAGGAGTCGAATATTCACAAAAATCATATCTACGAGTATTTATTGTACATTAAGGAATATTTCCATATACAAGGTGTCCAAAAAGAGTATCGGGTATTTGCTTTCGCGCCACAATCGAAGCGGAGCGACGAAAGGGAGCGGGGAGGGGTTCGTGGCGTCCGCCATTTTGTAGAGTTTTAGTCACGATGGAAGAGTACTCGGGGACGCATCGCGCACTTTGCGTACGAGCGTATTATCGTAACGGTGATTCAATAGTGACTGCTCAACGTCTGTATCGTGCGAAATATCTTACACGCCACGCCACGTCACGCCAAATGACGACAGCATTAGGAAATGGATCAGGATGTTTGAGAATACAGGTGCGACAATTAAAATTCAAAACTCTGGTCGCCCTTGTTCAGTTCGCGATGAAGAAACAATTGAAGAAGTTTGGGCGTCGGTTTGTCGAAATCCATCTTTATCCATCCGAAAGCGAATCCAAGCGTTAAATATCAAAAAATCGTCCTCATATTTGATTTTAAAGGAAGATTTGCATTTAAAAGCCTATAAAATTCAATTGGTTCAAGAATTGAAGGATACAGACACGATTTAACAACTTTGAAAACATGCGACGAAGCAAATTTTCACCTGAACGGTCATGTTAATAAGCAAAATTGTCGGTTTTGGGCAGTCGAAAATCCGAGACGAAAGCATGAACGACCCATGCACAGACCAAAAGTCGTTGTTTGGGCCGTTATGTCTGCTAAAGGAATTATTGGTCCTTATTTTCATGAAGATCGACGAGGCCGAGCAATAAATGTGAATAGTGACCGTTACTGCGATATGTTGCGAAATTTTTTGGTCCCAGAGTTGCAGGAGTTTGCAGGTTTCAACTAAAGAACGTGGTTCCAGCAAGATGTGGCCGCTTTCCATACCTCGAATGACTCGATGGAAGTTGTGAATGAATTATTCCCTAATAAAGTCATTTCGCGAAGGGGTAACATCAACTGGTCTCCCAGAAGCCCCGACCTTAGCCCGCTCGACTATTTTGTATGGGGATACCTCAAAAGTAAGATTTTTCAATTGAAGGAAAACATCAGGTCATAAATGGCAGCAATATCAAGAGCTTTGTGTCGACTTGTTATCGCCAATCTTTGTTCCCGTTTAGAAGAGTGCCAGGAACGTAACGGTCATCAATAAGATAATATCCGATACCCTTTCTGGACACCTTGTATGTCCTGGTGTCTCAAAGAAACCTGATGTGTCACTTTTTTGATATATGGTGGCCATAGAACTATCAAAATTTGTTATAAGCTTTCGTGTGACAATAAAAAGTTGGTGGCTTTAGGAACTCCAAGATTTTCTTCATTTCTGTCTACTCTGTCCACTCTTTAAGATTGCTTTTCATACCAAACTATCGGTTAGGTGAGGATTTGCTTAACAGACACAAAAACCTGACAACTTTGGCAGACAGGACGACTTTCTCTACTCTTTTTCCATATGCCGCACCACGATTCTTGAATGAGGTTTTTGAAGTTAGTCTTCAGATCATTGCCAAGCTCAAGTGGGATTTCAGGAGGATTCTTTGCGGCTTCTTTGACATGGTGATCTGCAGGTTCATTTCCAGCGATTCCAATGTGCAATGGGAGCCAGATAAATACACTGTTATATCAAGTAGAGTTTGGTAGATGCCATGAATGCCCTGGACTATTGTATGGTCGATTAATATAAGTTCAATTGACTGTATGAATGAAAAACAGTCAGTACGTACATATGGCGATAAGTTTATTGTGAGGATAAATAAATTTGAAAGCTTGAACGATACTGTATAATTAACCAGTGTAAACACTACACGTCAAAGGTAACCTGGAAGAACTTATGACTCGGATTAGCAAATACCAATATAATTGTTGATCTTAAAAAAGAGTTGTGTAAATACTATAAGCAATCAAAATGTAGAGAAATTTCATCAATCACCCTGTAAATTAATAAAGAAAAGATGTTATACATATGGTAAAAGTATGTACATGACTCACCCAGCCACTGAAATTTGAATTGTAATATTTCAAAGACAGATAATGTAGCTGATTAATTTCTTTTGTTGTTTGTTATACTATATATTTCATTCTCAGTTCTCAATAGATGCGTTTGATCATTTATTCTCTATCTTAGTAATCCCACTCTAACATCTTGAAGCAGTCAAAGCGTATAACACCCGAATAGAGCTGGTTATACCGAGAGAGATGTAATTATGATGTTAGACAACGTTATAGAGACGTGTTAGTGGAGACCTTATCAGGTGGCAAACCCACACAAAGCTCCGTGTGAACGTTACAAGGAGCTTCACTTTCGACTGATTTGCATACTATCCAGAATCTGAACGATACGATAGGGCGGAAAGTGCGTCATCTCACTACCGACAGTTTTTATTTCGCTTCTTTATAATACCTACACTGAAAAAATAGATATATAATAAATTGTTTTGCAAAATGCAAGTAGCAAATCGAAAGAGGTCGCTAATACTATACAAATTATATTTCTCAGTGTACTATCGAGGATAACGCAGTTAATGTGTGCCCAGAATCAAATCCCCGTCAGGATGTTGAAGTATATACACGCGTACAATCGAGTGTAGATAGGAAAAGATATTTTACAAACATCGACTGTGTTTTTAATGATTCCCCTTTTCGAGAGAAGACTACCACAAAATTGGACCAAAACCACATTTTATTGTAGTCATCTTCACATTTTTCGATTCATTTTCTAAATATATTGGCGCGGTCAGTAGGATTCTGTTCCAGATCATTTTTTTTTTTAATTTTAAATATGATTATTGTTGAAGATAATTTGTAATCAATAGACACCAAGTTGTACTTACGATTGAGTAGTAGATAGTTCCGGAGCTATCGTAGAATTCGTGGTTTTTCTCTGAAGGAGATTATGGTGATTCAAATTGGACGATCTCTTTCCCAATTATATCCCAGATTTAATATCTTTACTCAATATTGTATTGTTGGTACACGAAGAACAATTACAAGTAGTACAATAGACCTCCGAGTGTACCACGACCAATCTATTCCGAGTTCGTTCTTAACAAACTACAATGAAGCTTCAAAATCTCGAATTTTATATTCAGTATCCTTTTGCCCTAAAAGACTAAAATACAAATCCAATGAACTGGGCAGTAGAATCTCCAGATTTCAATCCACTTGAGCATGTTTTGGGACATGTTAGGTAGAAGCTAAATTTGGGGTGATCTACCTCAAAAGACTAATTAGAAATGTGCATCTGAACATAAAAAGTTATCTACAGTCATAAGAGCACGACAAATTGAGAAAAAATTTCTAAAACCTGCCTCAAAGGGTTCAAAACAATGACAAACACTGTTGATATCTTGTTAATTCCTTTACTTGTTCGCGTATTTTAGAATTAATGAAAGCGTTCTTCTATTCAAAATATCGTTCGAAAATAAATTTAAAACAAATTTCGAATCTTTTACTCGACGGAAAGTCTCCCCAACTAACAAACCGTCAACGAATAATCACATAAAATAAAATAAATGCAATCGAATTCAGTTCACAAATTAGCAATGTCGTGGAGAAGTAGCAAGAAGATTTTAGGTTATGTCCTGGTAATTACCCGGCTTAGGTAAGAAGACGTCGAACAGCGGGAGACAAGGCAATATCACGGAATGTTCACTAAAAGAAACCAATAAAGTACTGAGAAGCGACAGGAACTTTTCACGGGTGTGTATAGAAAAATCTACAAACAGGATAAAAGAAATGAATATTTTTAGCAAGTACCCATTATTATAACTTGTAATTCATTTTTTTTATATACTAAAACCTCTTTTTTGTCGGTTATATTAACAAAAAATTATCCATTAATAATTATTGAGTCGAATTTTTTCGAAGTTTAATACGAGGGGTGCTATTTTAGTTTTCAAATGCAACACTGATTTTAATATGTTAATTCTGACATTTTTAATAGTGAATTTACTCTGAGTGCTATTTCAGTTGTGTACAGATACTTGATGCGTTCGAATACCATGTTTTGGAGGTACCTCAACGGACCCTTGATCGCATACAAAGTGTATTGATCTTAATGGAGAATATTTTGGAAAAATGTGAGGTTCTGTTAAATCCATTCTCAAAGCGACGTCACTAATTTCACTAATCACGTTTCTAAATAAAATCTACCTATTTAAAATTTAGTCCTTCGCATCCAAAAGTTAAATATGGTAACCCAGCTCAAACTTATCACCCACAACTGCTGAAGACTGGAAGGAATAATGTTTCAAAACATTTATCAAGTAGTCTTCTCGATACTCTGACGAATATATCTCGATTCAATGAAGACCTGACGTACCAGAGGAAAGCGATACAAAAAATATTAGAAGAAACTCGTGGCTAGAGCATGTATGGCTGCAATGACAAGGAAAGCCATACCATTATTAAGGAGAAAAGATTCAGATCGAAATAGTAAAGACATAGAAGATGAATAGACATATTTACTGGTATTCATGGTTGCGTGAATCACAACGTCTGTCCCAAATTAGGTTATTTAGAAACAGCCATTGTGTTTGCAAGAAAATATCTTCATTTGGATATGTCGCTACGAAGAAATGAATGCGATAACTAATGTTACAAAGTTGAAAGTGGCAAATTCCCTCACTAAGGCAGCAAAATCTTGGCGTGACCCCGGAAAACTTTAATGCGTCAAATCTTCGTAGTATCGAACCATCATTTCATTCACAAAGTTAGGTTAGGTTAGGTTAGGTTAGGTTAGGTTAGGTTAGGAAAGATTCAATCGACTGGGTCGCGCATGATAAGCTAATAAAAACTGTTTTATTGTTTGTTATTTATTTTGTTTGTATTTTTTTATTTTGTGTCAGTTGGCGGCCAAGCTGAGTTTTGACTGATCAATTTTTCGTTTTTGTATTTGTTGCGTTTTGTGATACTACTTGAAAGCTACTTACCCATCAATTTTCAGACAAATCTGTTTGAAAAATACTATACACGACTTTCTTTTATATATAAAATCATTTATATACAAAATCATATTTGGAGAATAGACATTTTTTTTGTCAAATATCAGGATAAGCCGTACGGGGTAATATCCAGTTAATTCAGGGGCACCACAAGGAAGTATCCTTGGTACTATCCAATTTATACTTTTGATCTGTCAACGACTAGGAAAACAGGAATAGCCACGTGTGTTGATGGTAATTCTTGCACGACATTCAAATCTTCAAATCGCTTCAAAAAATTTACAACAGAACTAACGTAAAATTCAAATCAGTTCCAACAAGAAAATTGGATTAAATATTTTGATATGTTCCTAGATAGGAGACTAACGTCCAATTTTGACTTGTCTTTATAAAAAAAACTAATTTTCAATGAGAGGAAACCTCAAATCAAGATGATTTATATATATATATATATATATATATATATATATATATATATATATAGGGTGTAGGGATCAAATATACTTTTGTATATACTTCGAGTACTTTTTGATTAACTGAGTAAAATAAATATTCGAAAAATATACGGAATCTCTTTAAAATCTGAATAAATCAGTCCTCTACGTCACTGGCTTCGCTATAAAATTACAATGGCCGAAGACATTGAGGCACTTAATTCCAATGAAATGTTAAGATAAAACAATCCCATTACCAGAGATGTTTACAACGAGGAACCGAGGAAGGCATCCGCCATCTCAGCAAAATATTTATGGAGACTAAATAAATCTAAAAGTAAGTACTTACGGGATTAAATCAGTTATTTTGTTATTCCATTCGTCTCTCGGTGGATGTTCGAAACTGGAAACGTTATCGAATTGTGAAATACTGAAAATTATTGTTGTCGCGGCCGAATATTAAGTAGGATTATGAAGAAAATTATAATTTTTTAGTTTTAGCTTATTTTTAATACGATATCACCCTGTATATATTATCATTTCATTTGAAAACATTTTGTTTATTATATTTTTAGTCCCGATTACAAATAAGTAATACTGAAGACAAAGGATCTCGATTTTTAATATATTTTGATGAAACTAGAAGTTTTTTGTACACAACCGTCTTTTCCTCTAGTTTTCCACACTGTTAATCTTGAATTAATTTCGATATTTATACAGTATTTATAAGAAAAAATTCAAATTATCTAAAGTGCAGTTTATGGTTTACAAGAATTGTGCGAAAAATTGCTACTAAATGGAATTAGTCCAGAAGACCATTGGACATTGTACAGTTGGCACAAAACTCCAAATATTACGTCGAAATAATAGTATAATTAGAATTTAAAAAAATGTTGGACAAGCTTAAATATAAACTTTATAAGGGAAAAAGATCGGAGGCTGATTAAGTAGTTTCCTAAGTCCACAAATAAAGGACAATAAAGGATAACACAATGGGCATTAGTCCTTTCAAATATTCACACAAAAAACTAGGTCCTGGTTATCCGTACCAATCTAAAAACCTAATATAGTACCAAATAGTTAATTGCGTTTTTTTTCCCAAATTTTTTTTGTAATTTTACTTAATTTTTTAATCATATCTTCAATTGTAGAACAATTCGAAATGATTCCCAGACTTATTGAAAACGAAAATTGAGCAAAAACATTTTTATCAACTTCATTCTTCAGACGTAATTTCTACAAATACTGTTAATAGGTACCTTATCAAAATATTAATTTTATCACAACTTCGAGAATAGAGGACACTATTGATCAAACTCTCACAGATGCTCTGTAGAGGAGCAGCTCCTTTATCAGGGCCAACCAGATCATCGAGTATATCCCATGTTTCAATATCTTAATGAACAATTCAATCTCCAGTAACAATTATGGTAATAATCAATCTTCTAATTCAATGCAAAATGAAGCATGGTTTTCTTTTTTGGATATTTTTGAGGACAAAGGATTGTTGAAGAATCCTGACTCTATAGTTATTTTTGTAGTGGCTGTCTGCGGAATCTGTGGTTTTTCGTTCTGAGTGGTTGGCGACCCTGTTTGTGACATATGTCAATATGTACTGTCATATTGACTTCCTGATATCCTGGTCGTATATTTCATACTCATTTTTTCAAGTAATTAAAAACTCTGTAAAGCCATTTTTTCAAACTTTCAAATTCCTCAATGATATAAAACATCAAATCAGAGTTGGAGAAGCCCTTGTTATAATCGGATTCAGTAAATTTGTTCACACTGTTGTTTTCGATTGTCCACATTTAAATTTTGTGGAACAAATTTTGGAATATTTCCAAACATATCTAGGCTTCAATTCTCCACCCCACGTCAATTTATGCTGAGGATCCAAAATTAATTACGATGAAAATCCAAGTGTATCATAATTTTATATCTGCGTGAAAGCCCATAATGAGCTGTTCATCCATTTGAAGATAAACTGACACCTTCGGTCTCTGAAGACGATAACTTGGTTATCGAAACGCGCCTCAGACAATGTAATAGTGAGTGTTGGTGTAGTGGTGGTGTACACAGTGTACACACACTCTGATTCACCTTCAGCAAAATCAAATGGAGTCCGATTAGTTTCGGCAAAACTAGAAACTAATCATATGCAACATAATGGTGATAATAAATATATAAATCGAATAAACCCTTGATATTAAATTCATGAACTTTTTTAAATATTGTCCCTCCATTGAGGCTGTTTTTATCTGCAATACTTTTACGAGACTGTCGTGCGAGATTTGGGACGATACTTCGTAAATCTCGTCTTGTCTCGTAAGAAAAATCGTTTCGATTCGTAAACGAGAACATTATAAACTACAAAAAAGTTTTATTATATCTCATATATAATTAGTGCGGTAAGTTTGAAGTCATAATTTAAAAATTCATATTTCTTGGCTAATTTTATTGTATTTAAAGTATATAACTAGATTCTGGAAAGTAACATTTTATTCAATCCCTTCGGCGAGATACTAAAGGGGTTGGCGAGAATGTCTAATAAAAAATTTATAAGAAAACTTAATCCTTAATTGTATTAAAAGAAACATTGCTGGCTATAATCACAGTTTTAAGGTTTTCTAATGCAAGTGGCTTACAATGAGTCACTAAGGGCTGTTCATCCTCCTTCGGGGGGTGTAAAACCTTTATTTGCATACCATTTGCATACCTACCGACTAAACTAGATGCAGAGTTCGAATGATAAATATTAACTCACACATATAACTGAAAATAATTTTATTTATATATCATACATACTAAATATTAATATATAATTAATAGATAATAATTAATATTATATTTACCGAAAAAAATAATAACTAAATTCATAATATAATATTTATATAGAGGTGTCATAAATCGCTAGAATTATATAAATATGGTGAACGATGCATTTTTCTACAAACCTTTTATCAACTGAAATTTTATAACAATGATAATATACGAGCGGAATTTGTATACAAGGTGTTCAGTGACTTGATACAACAAATTCGGGAGTGTATAGCTGACGTTCGAATAATGGTGTGACATGGAAAAAAATTTTCTACACTAATATTATCTAATTACAATCCGTAACTTTTGCAGAGACAACCTTTACAATTTAAAGATAGGAAATAGGCTTTTTCGATCGATTCTTTTGTACTTTGTACTAGTACTCTTGGTTTAACTCGTTAAAATTCATCGTTCAGGAGATATGGAGATTTTTAGATTTTTGTTCATTTGCTATAAAGAGACATTCTGAAAAAAATTATCATGAAGAGATAGGAAAAATGCATTTTTCAATCGATTCTTTAATAAAAAGTACTCTTGGTTTAACTCGATAAAATTTATCGTTCAGGAGATATGGAGATTTTTAAATTTTTGTTCATTTGCTATAAAGAAACATTCTGAAAAAAATTATCATGAAAAGATAGGAAAAATGCATTTTTCAATCGATTTTTTAACAAAAAGTACTCTTGGTTTAACTCGTTAAAATTTATCGTTCAGGAGATATGGAGATTTCTAGATTTTTGTACATTTGCCATAAAGAGACATTCTGAAAAAAATTATCATGAAGAGATAGGAAAAATGCATTTTTCAATCGATTCTTTTGTACTTTGTACTAGTACTCTTGGTTTAACTCGTTAAAATTTATCGTTCAGGAGATATGGAGATTTTTAGATTTTTGTTCATTTGCTATAAAGAGACATTCTGAAAAAAATTATCATGAAAAGATAGGAAAAATGCATTTTTCAATCGATTCTTTTGTACTTTGTACTAGTACTCTTGGTTTAACTCGATAAAATTTATCGTTCAGGAGATATGGAGATTTCTAGATTTTTGTACATTTGCCATAAAGAGACATTCTGAAAAAAATTATCATGAAAAGATAGGAAAAATGCATTTTTCGATCGATTCTTTTGTACTTTGTACTAGTACTCTTGGTTTAACTCGTTAAAATTTATCGTTCAGGAGATATGGAGATTTTTAGATTTTTGTTCATTTGCTATAAAGAGACATTCTGAAAAAAATTATCATGAAAAGATAGGAAAAATGCATTTTTCAATCGATTCTTTTGTACTTTGTACTAGTACTCTTGGTTTAACTCGATAAAATTTATCGTTCAGGAGATATGGAGATTTCTAGATTTTTGTACATTTGCCATAAAGAGACATTCTGAAAAAAATTATCATGAAAAGATAGGAAAAATGCATTTTTCGATCGATTCTTTTGTACTTTGTACTAGTACTCTTGGTTTAACTCGTTAAAATTTATCGTTCAGGAGATATGGAGATTTTTAGATTTTTGTTCATTTGCTATAAAGAGACATTCTGAAAAAAATTATCATGAAAAGATAGGAAAAATGCATTTTTCAATCGATTCTTTTGTACTTTGTACTAGTACTCTTGGTTTAACTCGATAAAATTTATCGTTCAGGAGATATGGAGATTTCTAGATTTTTGTACATTTGCCATAAAGAGACATTCTGAAAAAAATTATCATGAAAAGATAGGAAAAATGCATTTTTCGATCGATTCTTTTGTACTTTGTACTAGTACTCTTGGTTTAACTCGTTAAAATTTATCGTTCAGGAGATATGGAGATTTTTAGATTTTTGTTCATTTGCTATAAAGAGACATTCTGAAAAAAATTATCATGAAAAGATAGGAAAAATGCATTTTTCAATCGATTCTTTTGTACTTTGTACTAGTACTCTTGGTTTAACTCGTTAAAATTTATCGTTCAGGAGATATGGAGATTTCTAGATTTTTGTACATTTGCCATAAAGAGACATTCTGAAAAAAATTATCATGAAAAGATAGGAAAAATGCATTTTTCAATCGATTCTTTTGTACTTTGTACTAGTACTCTTGGTTTAACTCGATAAAATTTATCGTTCAGGAGATATGGAGATTTCTAGATTTTTGTACATTTGCCATAAAGAGACATTCTGAAAAAAATTATCATGAAAAGATAGGAAAAATGCATTTTTCGATCGATTCTTTTGTACTTTGTACTAGTACTCTTGGTTTAACTCGTTAAAATTTATCGTTCAGGAGATATGGAGATTTTTAGATTTTTGTTCATTTGCTATAAAGAGACATTCTGAAAAAAATTATCATGAAAAGATAGGAAAAATGCATTTTTCAATCGATTCTTTTGTACTTTGTACTAGTACTCTTGGTTTAACTCGATAAAATTTATCGTTCAGGAGATATGGAGATTTCTAGATTTTTGTACATTTGCCATAAAGAGACATTCTGAAAAAAATTATCATGAAAAGATAGGAAAAATGCATTTTTCGATCGATTCTTTTGTACTTTGTACTAGTACTCTTGGTTTAACTCGTTAAAATTTATCGTTCAGGAGATATGGAGATTTTTAGATTTTTGTTCATTTGCTATAAAGAGACATTCTGAAAAAAATTATCATGAAAAGATAGGAAAAATGCATTTTTCAATCGATTCTTTTGTACTTTGTACTAGTACTCTTGGTTTAACTCGTTAAAATTTATCGTTCAGGAGATATGGAGATTTCTAGATTTTTGTACATTTGCCATAAAGAGACATTCTGAAAAAAATTATCATGAAAAGATAGGAAAAATGCATTTTTCAATCGATTCTTTTGTACTTTGTACTAGTACTCTTGGTTTAACTCGTTAAAATTTATCGTTCAGGAGATATGGAGATTTTTAGATTTTTGTTCATTTGCTATAAAGAAACATTCTGAAAAAAATTATCATGAAAAGATAGGAAAAATGCATTTTTCGATCGATTCTTTTGTACTTTGTACTAGTACTCTTGGTTTAACTCGTTAAAATTTATCGTTCAGGAGATATGGAGATTTTTAGATTTTTGTTCATTTGCTATAAAGAGACATTCTGAAAAAAATTATCATGAAAAGATAGGAAAAATGCATTTTTCAATCGATTCTTTTGTACTTTGTACTAGTACTCTTGGTTTAACTCGTTAAAATTTATCGTTCAGGAGATATGGAGATTTCTAGATTTTTGTACATTTGCCATAAAGAGACATTCTGAAAAAAATTATCATGAAAAGATAGGAAAAATGCATTTTTCAATCGATTCTTTTGTACTTTGTACTAGTACTCTTGGTTTAACTCGTTAAAATTTATCGTTCAGGAGATATGGAGATTTTTAGATTTTTGTTCATTTGCTATAAAGAAACATTCTGAAAAAAATTATCATGAAAAGATAGGAAAAATGCATTTTTCGATCGATTCTTTTGTACTTTGTACTAGTACTCTTGGTTTAACTCGTTAAAATTTATCGTTCAGGAGATATGGAGATTTCTAGATTTTTGTACATTTGCCATAAAGAGACATTCTGAAAAAAATTATCATGAAACGATAGGAAAAATGCATTTTTCAATCGATTCTTTTGTACTTTGTACTAGTACTCTTGGTTTAACTCGATAAAATTTATCGTTCAGGAGATATGGAGGTTTTTAGATTTTTGTTCATTTGCTATAAAGAGACATTCTGAAAAAAATTATCATGAAGAGATAGGAAAAATGCATTTTTCAATCGATTCTTTAATAAAAAGTACTCTTGGTTTAACTCGATAAAATTTATCGTTCAGGAGATATGGAGATTTTTAAATTTTTGTTCATTTGCTATAAAGAAACATTCTGAAAAAAATTATCATGAAAAGATAGGAAAAATGCATTTTTCAATCGATTTTTTAACAAAAAGTACTCTTGGTTTAACTCGTTAAAATTTATCGTTCAGGAGATATGGAGATTTCTAGATTTTTGTACATTTGCCATAAAGAGACATTCTGAAAAAAATTATCATGAAGAGATAGGAAAAATGCATTTTTCAATCGATTCTTTTGTACTTTGTACTAGTACTCTTGGTTTAACTCGTTAAAATTCATCGTTCAGGAGATATGGAGATTTTTAGATTTTTGTTCATTTGCTATAAAGAGACATTCTGAAAAAAATTATCATGAAAAGATAGGAAAAATGCATTTTTCGATCGATTCTTTTGTACTTTGTACTAGTACTCTTGGTTTAACTCGTTAAAATTCATCGTTCAGGAGATATGGAGATTTTTAGATTTTTGTTCATTTGCTATAAAGAGACATTCTGAAAAAAATTATCATGAAGAGATAGGAAAAATGCATTTTTCAATCGATTCTTTAATAAAAAGTACTCTTGGTTTAACTCGATAAAATTTATCGTTCAGGAGATATGGAGATTTTTAAATTTTTGTTCATTTGCTATAAAGAAACATTCTGAAAAAAATTATCATGAAAAGATAGGAAAAATGCATTTTTCAATCGATTTTTTAACAAAAAGTACTCTTGGTTTAACTCGTTAAAATTTATCGTTCAGGAGATATGGAGATTTCTAGATTTTTGTACATTTGCCATAAAGAGACATTCTGAAAAAAATTATCATGAAGAGATAGGAAAAATGCATTTTTCAATCGATTCTTTTGTACTTTGTACTAGTACTCTAGGTTTAACTCGTTAAAATTTATCGTTCAGGAGATATGGAGATTTTTAGATTTTTGTTCATTTGCTATAAAGAGACATTCTGAAAAAAATTATCATGAAAAGATAGGAAAAATGCATTTTTCAATCGATTCTTTTGTACTTTGTACTAGTACTCTTGGTTTAACTCGATAAAATTTATCGTTCAGGAGATATGGAGATTTCTAGATTTTTGTACATTTGCCATAAAGAGACATTCTGAAAAAAATTATCATGAAAAGATAGGAAAAATGCATTTTTCGATCGATTCTTTTGTACTTTGTACTAGTACTCTTGGTTTAACTCGTTAAAATTTATCGTTCAGGAGATATGGAGATTTTTAGATTTTTGTTCATTTGCTATAAAGAGACATTCTGAAAAAAATTATCATGAAAAGATAGGAAAAATGCATTTTTCAATCGATTCTTTTGTACTTTGTACTAGTACTCTTGGTTTAACTCGATAAAATTTATCGTTCAGGAGATATGGAGATTTCTAGATTTTTGTACATTTGCCATAAAGAGACATTCTGAAAAAAATTATCATGAAAAGATAGGAAAAATGCATTTTTCGATCGATTCTTTTGTACTTTGTACTAGTACTCTTGGTTTAACTCGTTAAAATTTATCGTTCAGGAGATATGGAGATTTTTAGATTTTTGTTCATTTGCTATAAAGAGACATTCTGAAAAAAATTATCATGAAAAGATAGGAAAAATGCATTTTTCAATCGATTCTTTTGTACTTTGTACTAGTACTCTTGGTTTAACTCGATAAAATTTATCGTTCAGGAGATATGGAGATTTCTAGATTTTTGTACATTTGCCATAAAGAGACATTCTGAAAAAAATTATCATGAAAAGATAGGAAAAATGCATTTTTCGATCGATTCTTTTGTACTTTGTACTAGTACTCTTGGTTTAACTCGTTAAAATTTATCGTTCAGGAGATATGGAGATTTTTAGATTTTTGTTCATTTGCTATAAAGAGACATTCTGAAAAAAATTATCATGAAAAGATAGGAAAAATGCATTTTTCAATCGATTCTTTTGTACTTTGTACTAGTACTCTTGGTTTAACTCGTTAAAATTTATCGTTCAGGAGATATGGAGATTTCTAGATTTTTGTACATTTGCCATAAAGAGACATTCTGAAAAAAATTATCATGAAAAGATAGGAAAAATGCATTTTTCAATCGATTCTTTTGTACTTTGTACTAGTACTCTTGGTTTAACTCGATAAAATTTATCGTTCAGGAGATATGGAGATTTCTAGATTTTTGTACATTTGCCATAAAGAGACATTCTGAAAAAAATTATCATGAAAAGATAGGAAAAATGCATTTTTCGATCGATTCTTTTGTACTTTGTACTAGTACTCTTGGTTTAACTCGTTAAAATTTATCGTTCAGGAGATATGGAGATTTTTAGATTTTTGTTCATTTGCTATAAAGAGACATTCTGAAAAAAATTATCATGAAAAGATAGGAAAAATGCATTTTTCAATCGATTCTTTTGTACTTTGTACTAGTACTCTTGGTTTAACTCGATAAAATTTATCGTTCAGGAGATATGGAGATTTCTAGATTTTTGTACATTTGCCATAAAGAGACATTCTGAAAAAAATTATCATGAAAAGATAGGAAAAATGCATTTTTCGATCGATTCTTTTGTACTTTGTACTAGTACTCTTGGTTTAACTCGTTAAAATTTATCGTTCAGGAGATATGGAGATTTTTAGATTTTTGTTCATTTGCTATAAAGAGACATTCTGAAAAAAATTATCATGAAAAGATAGGAAAAATGCATTTTTCAATCGATTCTTTTGTACTTTGTACTAGTACTCTTGGTTTAACTCGTTAAAATTTATCGTTCAGGAGATATGGAGATTTCTAGATTTTTGTACATTTGCCATAAAGAGACATTCTGAAAAAAATTATCATGAAAAGATAGGAAAAATGCATTTTTCAATCGATTCTTTTGTACTTTGTACTAGTACTCTTGGTTTAACTCGTTAAAATTTATCGTTCAGGAGATATGGAGATTTTTAGATTTTTGTTCATTTGCTATAAAGAAACATTCTGAAAAAAATTATCATGAAAAGATAGGAAAAATGCATTTTTCGATCGATTCTTTTGTACTTTGTACTAGTACTCTTGGTTTAACTCGTTAAAATTTATCGTTCAGGAGATATGGAGATTTCTAGATTTTTGTACATTTGCCATAAAGAGACATTCTGAAAAAAATTATCATGAAACGATAGGAAAAATGCATTTTTCAATCGATTCTTTTGTACTTTGTACTAGTACTCTTGGTTTAACTCGATAAAATTTATCGTTCAGGAGATATGGAGGTTTTTAGATTTTTGTTCATTTGCTATAAAGAGACATTCTGAAAAAAATTATCATGAAAAGATAGGAAAAATGCATTTTTCAATAGATTCTTTTGTACTTTGTACTAGTACTCTTGGTTTAACTCGATAAAATTTATCGTTCAGGAGATATGGAGATTTCTAGATTTTTGTACATTTGCCATAAAGAGACATTCTTAAAAAAATTATCATAAATTGTAATTATTTATTGAAAATACTTTTACTAATTACTATATATACAAATGAACATGTCGGCAAACGATTATTTGATAACAAGATTTCGTTTTATTATAATTAATCGCATGATTCGTCTATAATCCAAAACATTGAGATCAATAATGAAGATTTCAAGTAAAACAGATTATAAAAAGTAATATTTGATTTCCACTATTTGTTAACGTTGTGTTGTGGACGCTCTGTACAATATAATTGGAATAAAAATTTGAACCGTATTCAATCATGAGCGACTCTATTTAGATATGTTCGGGTCTAAAGGTATTCATGAAGGAGATCAAAGAAAAGAGGTGTGTAGATAAACTCCTTTTTGCCGGCAACTCACTCTCCCTATCTGGGAGTTCGGAAGCGATATTACTACAACGGTGCACTTTTATAGACTGGCAAATTTCAATAAAAGTATCCATTAAGGCTCATCTGAAATGGGATATATGGGAAAATGAAGATGTTGTTTCAAGAAAGTTTCCCTTCAATAAATGCGGTTGTAATTTCACGGTAGACGTGGCGTTTAAAATTCGACTGATGTAAGGGAAACATAGATCAAATGGAGATTTCGATTTTATTAGAATACGCTATGTTTCCACCATTAATTTCTTGCTGCAAGATATCTTCCGACTATTAGTCAAATAGTTGTATATACTGATACATAAAATACCTCTTGAAGAAATAAATATGATAAAATTGACTGAAAGATAATTACTGTTACGAACAAGTTCGTAAAATGGTTCCCTAAACCGGCCCTGTCCAGCTACTATGGCGAATTTGCGCGGCGCTTTTCGGGCGACGTCTCACATTTTTAATGAGTGGCGTAAGCACCTTTAATGTTTCTTTTAGAACTTTTTATTATAGCAGGCGGTTTATTTACCGTATTTCTTCTAAATAATTCCTAGGAAAGTCCATTTATTTAGTTTTTTGGTTTCTTTTTGTTATGGCGACTGTTTACGGTGACTTGTGTCCATCATTTTCAACAATTGAAAATTGGCCTCGGTTGTTTCGCTGGGAATAAGAATCATTAGAAGATTACAGCGGGAGGTCCTGTGACGGTGACTACTCCAGAAGCTGGTGGAAGACCGGCTACTAAAAATAAGAGAAATTCCAGTACATACCGGCCTTTCCCACATGAAAAGATGATCCTATAACCAAAAGAGATTCCATGGGGAGGCATTGGAAACGAGGATTCGTGCCAAAAAAGCAACAAAAAAGTGATTCATGATATTTTGAGACTGCGAGGATAACCTTTCAATTGGGGGCAAAATCATCCAAAATGTGCGCTTTTTTATAATCCAGTCCACACTGCTTTGCTTTTCAATACTACTGTACACAAATGTGGAGATTGTAAAGCCACCATCTAGCGCTGATCTAGCTCCATTCGACTATTGTGTCGCAAAAGTAAAAGCCGAGAGATTTAAACAGCGACGATGAAATTAGACCAGCGAAGAACGATTTTGAGTCCAAGCATGCATCATATTTCGATACTGGCTTAGAAGCTTCGGTCAAACGGTCTGAAAACTGTTGGAAATAGAGGAAGAACATCACTGTGATATAGAGACTAATGACACGAAAAAAGTATCAATACTTTGTGGTATCGAGTATCTTACCTTTCGATACAGATACTTTTGTAATCGATACTTTGCATTCGATACTACTCATGAATGCAGCATCGATACTTTCTATTCGATACCGTGTCACTGATAGAAACCAATATGTATAGTAAGGAGTGGAAAAATCAATCAAAAATTAGTATTTTAGACGAAATATTCTGTTAAAAATGTTCATAATAATTTCAGAAAAGCAAATTTTCTTTGACCACATAATAAAAGAAGCAACTGCTCATAAAATTCCGCAACGCTGGTTTCAAATTGTAGCAATTCACATCAGCACAGTGTTTTACGACATCAATATTAAAGCACCTGTCAATCTGTGAACATTTAGTTGAACATAGTGCTTTAGCACATAAATAATAAAGCACCTGTCCATAAAGTTCGATAAGATTGCCACCAAACTGTATCGTATAAAATGACTTGTCATAAATTTGTGGTTATAAAATGGCGGGAGCGCAGGTATTGCAATATTTGGCGAAGGCGATGACATTTAGCAATTTTACCATATAAATGCGAAGTAATAAATTTGAATTTATTCAAAAAAACCACGATCGAAGCATACGAAAGAAAGTTAATAGCGAGAAAAACATTTGGTGTTTGCGTTGACTGTCAAACCATGAAATTCTTGGGCTTGCTCAAGGAGTATTTCTACTCATTTTAACTTTATCAATAGTGTCGTTAAATTGATCTTGTATCCGAAATAAACTGAACTCGCGATAGGAAAAGCCAAAATTCATCACTATAACAGCCCCAAGTCACCTACTTACATCAAACTAATCCATTGTGGAATCTAATGTGGCTTTTCGTCTTCTTAAAGAGCTACTACTTCAAAAAGCGCGAAATTTCCTCCCAGAGACTTGTAATTGACATTTAAAAAAAGATTAAGCCTGGATACATTTCAATAAAACATATTTAGTTATATCCCTCTTCATAGAAAGTTACTGGTTCAACATTAAGTTGTTGTTCACAACTCCGTTTTGTCCTGAGCCTTCTGTTTTACTTCCTACATTCGTTCTAATTTCCGAACTTCACCTATGGAACCATGAAGCCGCTGTAATTACACCAACCATTAAAAAGTTTGCAGGATCACCATGTGAGGGGTCTCCAATCAGTCAAAACGTGGTTTAACAACCATCACACGTTGCTTTGTTGGTTTTTCTGGACCATGTGGTCTGAATAGTGAGGATTCTAGCCAAACTCGGCGTCTCATCTGCTTTATATCTTATCTGCATTGAAAAAACAAGATTCGAAACTGTTAAAGCTGTAATTCCAACTACACAATATAGATTAAGGATGACGATATATAAAAATGTAGGACAATATTTACCCGAACTAAAAAACAATCGGGAGGATTTTTTTGTGTGTAAAAGAGAAGGAAGATTAATATCAGTTGAAGTTCTCGAAAGGGACAAGTGGTTGAAGTAGATTCTCACGTATAAAAAAGTGAATTGCAAAGCAAACACTTTCTAGCACTCAAGCTACGAGATTCAGACTGAAACTGAGAAGTCATCCGAATTTGGCAATATTTTCATTCAAGTGACATTTAAGTCGGAACCCCGAATGAAATATTCCAGACAATTATATAATAAATTAACTGCTTTTAAGCAATCAATAGTAACTACAGTACAATATGAAACTATGAGTGGTGCTACTGAAAAATCGTCGAGTAATTACCGTTAATTGCTGTGCCTTTTTAGGCAACGAATTGTCAAGTAACCATCTCTCACAACCTAAGTTTGCATTTCTGTATATTGAAATAGTTAACTTCGTTCGAATCAAGATCGTTAGTTATCTCGGTCAAGTGTCTTAAGCCTATTGTGCATTATCTATGACAATATTGACAACTCATTTCTGTTCTCTACTTTATTCATTGTATTATTCAAATACCTTCATTCGAGTGCTAAATCATCATCATCAAGTTATTTAGCGAGATGATTATCAGTAGGAAAGTTCTCGAACTGTTGCACCCAGCTGCTGAAAAATATTGGTTATGTTAGGTTAGGTTAGGTTAGGTTAGGTTAGGTTAAGTTAGGTTAGATTAGGTTAGGTTGTTAACACTGTTTCAAAAAGATTTTGAAACAGAATCATTCGCTGATATCAATACGATCTATGATATTAAGAGAAAATAAAATAAAATGTCTTGCTGACGATATTAATAACAAATTTAGTGATTTAAAGACGCTTAAACTTTTCTGTTACATAACCTATAGTAAAAGTGTCAACAGCTGTAGATCTGGAGCTATTTAGACTACAAGAATATAAAGTAAGCAAAAATGTGTATTTAGAGATTCATTTTAATTTTTTTGCCCACTTATAAACGTCAATAATTGTACTTAAGTCTAAAATTTGTTAAAACTAAACATCGAGCTGAACTATCTGATGAATATTGAAATTGTGACCTATTACCAGTCAGATTATAAGCCACTGATGAATGAAATAAAACCTAGAGAATAATCACATAAAAGTAACATGCAATTTTTGATTATGTAGCTTCATTTATGTAAGATTCTTTTATAATAACGGAATAAATATTAACTTCATCAACTAAAATTATAAATTGAAAGTTATTTTGAAATTTGCGTCTCCAAAATTCAAGGCTAGTGGCCACCCCTGTAATATACTATTAATTTATAATTATATAATAAATATATAGGGTGCTTAAAAAATATTTTTCAATTTCTACTGTTTCAAATATAAAAAAATCCACACCAAAGATGTAGCTGTAGCTGCAGCTATTTTTGGTTTCAGTTTTCCATTCCATTACCGTGAGAAATGTTTCAGTAAAATTGAATTTACTAATAATTGACGCAATTTTATACAAAAAACCATTTTTTGTTCTTAAAGTTGAGTCTTCGAACTTATAGAAAACTGTACAATAATCAATGATTTCTAATGTCTTGAAGACTAGTTACAGTCATTAAAAAAATGTAAAAATAGTAAATTTGGAATTCGTAGAAATATCTTATACTTATTTCGTTTTTTGTGTAATTTCTCAAAATTTTTACCCAAATTAATAGTCAGTATTATATTTATATAAATTATAAAGTTGAAAAATGGTTGTCAATACGTAATATAGATGACAGTATTTATGATAATAAAATAATTCAATTATATGTATGACAACAAGTAATTATGTATTATAATTTTTTAAATTTCTCATTTCTTAGACTTTTTCATATATTAATTCATCTAAATGTTTTTGATTTTAGGTTTCTGCTGTTTCAAAATTATTTTTCAATAATTTTTTTAGGATAGATAAAATTTGACGTTTCGATATTGACAGTCAATATCGTATTTTGATAAAGACTTACAGTAAAGTCGAAACGACAATTTTTATCTTTCTTTTAAAAAATTATCAAAAAAACTAATTTTGAAACAGAAGAAATCTACTTTATATTGATTTTCCAACAAAAAAAATGAAGACTTTTAATTCAGTAATTAGTTTATTGTTAATGCGCTATTGATTAGATTTATTTTCCAATGGCGAGTGTTTTATACAATTCGGAATTGTTTATGTCTGAATCTAATCTTCATAACATGGAAATCATTGATTATTGTACAGTTTTTCATAAGTTCAAAGACTCAACTTTAAGAACATAAAATGGTTTTTTGTAGAAAATTTCAACTAGAAAAAAAAATGCGAAAAAAACCACCCCTTAAAATGGAGCTACAGGGCTCATCTTTGGTGACGATTATTTTAAATCAATTAGAAACATTTGAGAAGGTGAAAGTTGAGATAAATTTTTTTAAGAACCCTAATATACAACATGTATTAAACGCTACAAATATTTATTCACATAGTTCAGTTACAAGTTTTATACAAGGCAACGGTGAGATTTGGTAACGATAAATCTGGCAACACCGTAGACCACCGACTGCCAACGTTTAGAATGAAAATTTCCCTAATACACTAACAATGATTTCACTTACACTTTGGTAATTTAGATTTGATTCATGTCAAAACTGTAAACTCGATTTATATTCAAAGTATATATTTTAACTAACAGTTATACCACGTAAACATTATACATCTTGTAATTGATTACAAATAGTTTTTATTCTAAAATTAAAATTTATTTCACCGCTCTTTCGATAATTTTGCATTCCATTCATCTTTCAATTTGCGGAAGGAAGTTTTTAGTCCAACTTCTTAATTTTATAAACCCAATTTATCAACCCTCAGCACAAAGTAGAAAATCCTTTGCTTCGTGTGTTTTTTCAGGACGACTTTGATTACCACCCCTTCGGTTACGGAATTGTTCTTGTTACCAGATTTTTAGGCCAGTCAATTCTAAAGTTATCCTCATTCAGTGAAGCATTTAATAATGATTGAACCCTTTCAACATTATTTCGAAATAAACTTGGAGTCGACAAGGGATTGACAGACCTAAGTAAAGATTTATCGACGATGTAATATCGGACCTCTTAATAACAAATAGGTAAACGGTAACTTAAGTACAAGGAATGGTATCCTGGAAAGGTAGAAGAAGAAACGTTGACATTGTCACATTGACCATGGAAAGTTGTTGGTACAACCAACACTTGTTGTACAACTAAAATATAGAAATATAAATTCAATAGCAATTTCGATTCATTTTCCCTTTTCCATGTTGCTCAAATGTATCATTCCTGTATTTACTACCAATTCTACTTCCCTGTAAATTATCCATAACCCTATTTTTTCTATTATTAAATGATAAATCTCATTATATAAATTTTGTATTTTGATTTAGAGCTGAAATTTCTGTATCATCATTCGACTGGCCTATAGGATAAAAATTCGTCGCCGCCAAAGTAAAAGTAAAGCCTGACCCTTATATTGAATCGTGCAGAACAGATCCAAGGGGATGGATCGGGAGGATGATCATTATAAGGAGAGCTCGCAAATATTTGGTCGTTGAATATGCATGAAGCGAAAGTACACCGGCTGTTTTTCCAACGTCCTCGGATTGTTCAACTCCCCATTCCATCTCTTCTGACACAGAAACCATCCTCTGATCATACCACATGCTTCGCTATAGTTTTCGACCCTTGGCGGGCGTCGAGGACGCTTTGAGATCGACGTCAACTACACCGAGGTATGTGTTTGTGTATGCGTAATTGAAAACTTGATGATACAATCCAGTTACTCCATAGACAATGTTTTCAAATAAAATTCTCACAAAGACGATTTCGGTTTCAGTACCACATCTTCAGAAGTTAGGGCATGGAAAATATATTTAAGCAACAAATTTCAATATTATAATTAGTTGTCTATTGGAATATTCAGGAGTGATTCATAGTTTTTCTCTCCTTTATATATATACAGGGCGTCCCACATAAGAACAGAAACGTATATATGAAATATAAAGATTGGAGGCAGTTTATTTATATAGTTGTATCTTTGAGAAGTTATTAAACCTCAAATTAAGTCTCAAACTTTCGAAACATATAAATTTCTTCTAACTCTAACTTGAAACATCAAATTTGATACTCTGTATAAAACTATAGGCATTAAGCAATGTTAAGTGGATGACTATCGGAAAATTATGTAGGGGTAATTAGGGGTGACTTTTTTGTCTGTTAGTTGCTTTTCATCACATGGATAATTTAATTCCGAAAAGCTCAAGGATTGTTACCTTAAGAAAATTCTTTTCAATGAAGAAGAAGAAGAAAAGACAAGAAACGACAAGAAAAGACAAGAAATGACAAGAAATGACAAGAAATGACAAGAAAAGACAAGAAAAGACAAGAAAAGACAAGAAAAGACAAGAAAAGACAAGAAAAGACAAGAAGAGACAAGAAAAGACAAGAAAAGACAAGAAGAGACAAGAAGAGACAAGAAAAGACAAGAAAAGACAAGAAAAGACAAGAAAAGACAAGAAAAGACAAGAAAAGACAAGAAGAGACAAGAAAAGACAAGAAAAGACAAGAAAAGACAAGAAAAGACAAGAAAAGACAAGAAAAGACAAGAAAAGACAAGAAAAGACAAGAAAAGACAAGAAAAGACAAGAAAAGACAAGAAAAGACAAGAAGAGACAAGAAGAGACAAGAAGAGACAAGAAAAGACAAGAAAAGACAAGAAAAGACAAGAAAAGACAAGAAAAGACAAGAAAAGACAAGAAGAGACAAGAAAAGACAAGAAAAGACAAGAAAAGACAAGAAAAGACAAGAAAAGACAAGAAAAGACAAGAAAAGACAAGAAAAGACAAGAAAAGACAAGAAAAGACAAGAAGAGACAAGAAAAGACAAGAAAAGACAAGAAAAGACAAGAAAATACAAGAAGAGACAAGAAAAGACAAGAAAAGACAAGAAAAGACAAGAAGAGACAAGAAAAGACAAGAAAAGACAAGAAAAGACAAGAAGAGACAAGAAAAGACAAGAAAAGACAAGAAGAGACAAGAAGAGACAAGAAAAGACAAGAAGAGACAAGAAGAGACAAGAAAAGACAAGAAAAGACAAGAAAATACAAGAAGAGACAAGAAAAGACAAGAAAAGACAAGAAAAGACAAGAAAAGACAAGAAAAGACAAGAAAAGACAAGAAAAGACAAGAAAAGACAAGAAAAGACAAGAAAAGACAAGAAAAGACAAGAAAAGACAAGAAAAGACAAGAAAAGACAAGAAAAGACAAGAAAAGACAAGAAAAGACAAGAAAAGACAAGAAAAGACAAGAAAAGACCAGAAAAGACAAGAAAAGACAAGAAAAGACAAGAAAAGACAAGAAATGACAAGAAAAGACAAGAAAAGACAAGAAAAGACAAGAAAAGACAAGAAAAGACAAGAAAAGACAAGAAAAGACAAGAAGAGACAAGAAAAGACAAGAAAAGACAAGAAAAGACAAGAAAAGACAAGAAAAGACAAGAAAAGACAAGAAGAGACAAGAAGAGACAAGAAAAGACAAGAAAAGACAAGAAAAGACAAGAAAAGACAAGAAAAGACAAGAAGAGACAAGAAAAGACAAGAAAAGACAAGAAAAGACAAGAAGAGACAAGAAAAGACAAGAAAAGACAAGAAAAGACAAGAAAAGACAAGAAAAGACAAGAAAAGACAAGAAAAGACAAGAAAAGACAAGATTACAAAAGAATACGTAACGAAACAACATTAGTAAGATAAATCAAGAACAAATATTGGGAACAATTTTCCAAAGAAATGGAGAATGATTTTTACGGCCTCCAGAAATAGATATGGCGAATGATAAAGGGACAAAGAAAAGAAGTCAATGAATTCTTCGAGACAAACCGAATACAAAAAGAAGTATGGGTCAAGTACCTCCAAGAACTGTATCGGAATGAAGACGAAAATAGAAACGAACCAAACACGCTTGAAATAACCATAAACGGTGATCTACAGTTTGAATTGACAGAGGTGCAAGCGGCTTTCAAACAGCTCAAAAACAGAAAAACCCCAGGTCAAAAAGAAAAATTAATGAATTGGATGAGAAAATAACTGTCTTTAAGATTGGCCTTTCCGCTTACTGGACCTCAATAAATGTGATTACTTTGTTTGGGAGGCGTTGAAGAATTTGTTTAGTCTTCTCCAGTAGTTCCAATAGAGAATAATTTCGGAATTACATTACAGATCAATGCAATGTAATAAAAAATCATCATCAGCTTCTAGGGGGAGAAATATTTTGGGTCTAAGAGAAAATGGTGATAATTCTCTTCAATTCTCTTCAATTATTGTGTATTATGTATTAACGAGTGTATGTTCTTTCTCCAACCACCGATCCTGTCCTTAATTAACAGTTGCAGGAATTGATATTTCGTATTTCAAAGGATTTTCGTTGTTTTCATTGAAATCGTCATATTTTGCACTTTTCTATAGGCATCTGCACTGTGGCGCTTTTTATACAGTACATCCTGTATATAATAATATCGACAATATCATTATCTTCGTTTTTCATCACCTGGACAAGCGCTCATCGTAACTTCCCTTTAGATTTCGGTGGAAGAAGTATGAAGAAAGTGCATAGAGAAGTAGCTCAGTACACACTCAAAAGTTCAACTAGTGTTTTCCTCAACCCCTTCTAAATTCCGCGGAAATTCGTTTATTTGTCAACACCCAATTAAAATTCTGTACTTCAACCGCCATAAATTCTACCTTAGAGATTATATTAAGTATATGTTACATGGGATACCATAGGATTCGAGATGGACTGTTTTCTATGGCTTAATTTATATTTTTAGATAAAACAAAAGTTGAATAGAAATGAAAGCCACCCTCTCGTGCTGTTTTTACTCATTTGCGGAAAAAAGCTGCATAATAAATTTTTCTTTCCGCGCCATTTAGAAATTAGGAAAAAACTTTGACTGGCTCAAATGAGTTAAATCGAATTACTTAAACTTGATAATTCGATAAAAAGTTTTCGAATAATTTGGTTCGTTATTGAAATGTTTTTTTCGTAGTAGTGAAAACTAAAAAAAAAGCTTTTCCAGAATTTACATAAAATCAAAATAAAGTTGAAAGCAACACCAATTATCACCAATATCAGGGCGATACATTCAATAATCAAATTTGCATTCTGGCGACTACAAAATCCATCCTGCCATTCAGTACATTTCGTCCGAACGTCAAGCAGAGAGTGGGTCGCGTTATCTACATCAATTTGTTATGTGGAAACATCACAATCGAAAGTAAATTGGTATAAAATTGATAATCACCCCGTTTTGATGGCGAGAAGAAGACAATGCGTCATTTGTATACGAGGGATAGTTAAATTGTTCATATTTATAAAGAAAATATATATTTTTTTCAATTATCACCACACTCCGCCGCGTGTCGTAATAGTACACAGTGACATGCACACAACAGAACTCACTTTTGAGTTCTGTGGATCGAACGGAATGATGACATGACAGTAAAGTGACGTACATGTCAATTCAGCCATTTTGTTGACGTTTAATTAATCATTTTTGTAAATAGTATTTTGAAGACTTTTTATTAACAAAAATATATTTCTTCTATTGCAGAAACGCATTTGCGTTCTAATTATTAGTATTTGAATATTTTTGAACTATAAGGTAGTGGGTTCAGGTCGGTGCTTTATTTCTTGTAGTGACATCCCTCAATCAAAAAACTATTATTGCCACATTTTCTGACGACACAGCCATCTTAAAACCGGTATGGACCTACGGAATACAACTATGGGGATATTCCAGCTGAAGCAACACGCAAATAATTCAGATATTTCAAAAAAAAGTCATAAGGAACTTGATGAAATCTGGTGCTTTCTAAATAGTAACCTCCATAGGGACTTAAGAATAGATCATATACCACGAAATTTGTCAAAAATCACGAGCTGCTCAAAATAGCTGTTCAGAAATACTGCTGAGTGGAAATTTAGTGTTTTAAGTCATTTAAGGACTTATGTATTCGGTTTTCTCCACATTTACGTTATTTTAAGCATGAAACAGTTCTTAATACTTCTAATACTAGCGTATGTCGTGGTATAGAAGATGACATTGAATCTATTCAATTAACACTCCTTAGAACTTGATACTAAAGATTACTCCTATGTATCCACCAAATCTTTGTAAACGTTGGGGTCAATTCTTTCTAAATGCATGTTTAATCCTCCTTCTGAGCTAGTCACGATCCTTTTTGATACTGAGATCTTTTCTTACAGCGCATTTATTGATTACAATCTCATTAAATAACTAAATCGATGAATAATTCAATAATTGGAATCTACTTAGTCACTGGGATAGCTTAGATTCAGATTATTTTCTAAACTTTTCACGTACAGCGAAAGGGTTTCTTCCTATTGAGCATTCTTACCAAATCGTTGTTGTCCAGAATCTGGATGTCTTCAACATTAACGTGATGGAGAAGTCTTTGTTTATACCTTCTTGCAAATCAATAATCTGTTCAGTGTCCATTCGACTATATTCTTCAATGCTTTGTTATGAATTCTTTGTATTATTACTTTGATTGACGTTTCCTCAAAGCTGAATACCAAGATTTGTTTATACAGTGGTCGGTATAATCATACAAAATTGATTCGAAAAAGGGTTACTGTAAGTGTTCAAAGTTTTTCAACGGAGAGGCAGGCCCGGCGAAGCATGTCAAGCAGTTTCAAATTCTTCTTCAATCGCAGTTCGGAATAAGGAAAGGGGGCGTGATCTCCTTGTAAAAACGCGGTCCTTAAGTAGATATCTACTAACATACACCCCCTACGCCAGTTTAATTCTTTTTCAATGAGGATTCCAGTCGTACCAGTAAACGCAGTTCCTTACCGTGCACCTTGAAGGTTGCTTCGTCCAGAACGCGGCACGTCGGCAACAGAGCCCATTTCTAAGAATTTCTTATAACAAAAAAAACTCATGACACAGACACAACTGTCTAAAGCACGAATAAGCTTCGTTTTCGACAGTGTTGCCGGACTTATGCCTTTGTATTTTGTTGTATATTGAATACATTTTTTCAAACTTGATGTTGAGCTCTCTACATTTCTTTTTGACATGTAGTTTCCAGCGTAGTTTCTCAAGAAATTTGGATGATGGTTTAAAATCTTCTAGTTTATTCAAATATCTTATTTTCGGAACGCGCCTTGTACTGAATGAAGAACAGAGATGGAAAAAGGACTTATTAAAATGTAAATAGGAACAAGTTCGGTTCCTGTCACAGGACGAAAACTCGATTGTGTTTATGGGGGACCACGAGTAATAATCACTCAACGAATGTGTGTATTGTTAATTAACACCGTTTGAAGTTATGTCCTCGGTCTTTGGAGCGAGAGTTTTATAAATTTGAAGTGCATGGTGAGTGAACTCAATTCTGATTTCTCTAGAATCAGATTTGAATAAATTTAATATAGATGTAGGGATAAATATATGCTTGCTTTGCATAATATCCTGACAAGTATTATTTTCTCTAAGTAGGAGAAAAATTCAAGATAATCGAAGGTTTATAAATGAACAAACTTTTTTTTACAATACTAAGATGGTCCTAAAAGTACTTCGATCCCTTCTTATAATGAGAGTCGTCTAGATTTTCAAAATAGCCATTAACTCACCAGAAAATAATCCGAGAGTGCTAAATCTGGCGAAAAGGGGGTATGAGGTAGGCATTTTGGCTATTTCAATAACAGATGTGTGAGCTGGTGCATTATTTTGATGAAATGATACTTCTTAGCCAAATGCGGTCGTTTTTACTTGATTTCTTCGGTCAAACTTTGCAATAATTTCGCATAATAATCGCGGTTGATAGTTTTTGTTTTTACAAGATAGTCAATGGAAATTTTCCGAAAAAAACGGAGAACAATCTATGTATCTGTGTCCGTATAAACGTCTATATTTACTAAATTATTATGTACAACGTAAGAACTGCTTTGGTTAGGTTAGGTTGGGTTATTTTTTTAATCGTATACAGCTGGAAACTTCTCAAACTTTTTTCCGAAATAAATACTTCTCTCTACCTTTCTAATTTATAGTTAATTAGTTACGAAACTTATTCCATGTGCATTCCAAAAAACCGAAGACTTAACCTTACCGTCAGATGGAAAGGTGTTTGCCTTCTTTGGAGCCGGTTCTCCCTTCTCAATCCATTGCTTTGATTGTTTTTTTACTTTGGGATGAACCCACGTTTCATCTATGATTATGAAACGACGCAAACATTAGGCTGTATTTCTGTGAAACATTGCCAAACACTCGATGGAAACATCTTCAAGATGCTGTTTTTTCTTTCGTTTTGAGCGAATGCGGCACCCATCTTTCTCATGTTCAACTTTTGCGATTTACCACACTTTTTGGAATGCCTACTATGTCTACTTTCCATTTTCCAAAATTTAAAATGGTCTATTCTTGGCATCACTATGAGAAATGGGATAAGGAATGACGGATTGCGCAGAAGATCTGCGACCAATTACTGAGCAATTACTGACCAATTACATTCGTGCAAAATGACTGTGAGCAGGACATGTTGCAAGGATACAAGATAACCGACAGACAAAAAGAATTCTAGACTGGAGACCGAGTACAGACGAAATCCAGGAATACCCCCCAGGAAAGGCAAATTGGGTAGCAACCGCTCAGAGCAGAGAAGACTGGAAACATTTTGGAGGAGGCCTAAGGCCTATGTCCAGCAGTGGACGAGATAAAGCTGAATGATGATGATGACTATGTCTACTAGATCGCACACTTTCAGTCGACCATCATCCAGTGGATTTTCTTCAACTTTTCTAGAGTCGTCACCTCATTTGGTCGACCACTACGATGGTGGTCTTCGTAGCAAGTCGTCCGGCTTTGTTTTAACTCTGCTATCCAATATTTTACTGTTGATTATGAAGGAGCAGTTTCACCCAGAGTGGAATCTAGTTGTAGTATTGGTTGGACTAAGACCTTTCAAATAACTTTCAAACCACTATTGATGGCTACCAAACAAATACTAAACAACAACAACAATAAAATCTCCTAAAATGAGCAAAAGACAAAGTCAAATAAGTAAATATTAAACTAATTAAGATACTTCCAAGGGAAGTTTCAACGCTATTGATTCATCTACTATACAACATCTGGATTAATTTCTTTTTCTATGACATTTTATAGAAAGAGTCTATTTCAAAACCAACGAGCTTTCGAATAAAACTGACAGAGTTTGTACTAAATATAAAAAAATAAAATTTGCATAATTTAATTAACTCTCCTCAATCAAGAAAGTTGAGTTGATTTGGCGTTTTTGCAATCAACGGCAGTCATTCTGAACTTTCAAAACAAACTTGATGAATCTGGAAAGTTTCGTTTCGGGATATTTAATATTTCATTTAACTTTCGATAAGCGCAAAACCAACGTAATTATTTATATAGTGTATAATAATCATGTGAGAAAAATATCAACAATCAACAATCAAAGCTTGATATTGAGCTTGTATTGATAATAAATCAGATAATTATCCCATCATCAGTTAAATCGTGAGTTTAATAAAGTTTTCCTATCTGTATAAATATATAGAATGCAAAACACTTTTCGAAGCATCTGTTTTTCACACCCTGCATCTCATGTCGAAGAATTTCAAATTGATGCCCCAAATTTGTTGGACATCTTCCCCCTAACCAGTTGGTAATATATCAACTGTTTAGACTTTGCAAGATAAATGACGTGGGTTAAATTTGAACCGTGGTCAACCAGGGTCCAGAGAATGCTTTTTCACTAAATACAGTGACGGGTCTTGAAGGTAACCACAATTCAAAACTGTTCCTGAATATGTGAATAAGTTAACAGTTCAATATTAGTACAGTGGAAACTATAAAAAATATGGATTCGTTTCTTTTGTAACAGCATCCATATCAGTAAAAAATACATCTTCCTCCACAATGATAATTCAGTAAGAAGGTTCAATAGGATCAAGCCGTTTGAGTTAGTGTTTAATGAATGAAATTAAATCTATTTATATGCAAATAAAATTAACAAATACTAAATGTATATTTCATGAAATTTTTTTCCGTGTCCAGCTACTGTATTTTCCATGTATTTCCTGAACAAGGATTTCCGGATTTAGGGAAGATGGACTGCTTGCCGTGGTTAAATTCTTTTGCATACATGCATTTGATTATCTAGAGGTAATGTGCGACGAGTAAATGTCCGGAAGTTTGTGGAAACCGGACGGTTGAACCAAAAAGACAATAAAGAAAATCCATTAATATAATTTTTAACTTACAAAGACAAATTAGATAATTCACATGTGTAGTAATTGAAATTGAAATTATCCAGATAAATTACTCATTCCAAAAACCGAAACTATTGAGAAGGAAACTTCTTATTGGGATTTATTGGTCGGCATATTTGTACCAATTCTTAACACTTCGTTTTGACTATTATTTCTTGATCTATAACAAGAATTGTAACCCAAAAGTCCTGCTAAAATTTGATAGTATGAAGCAGTGATATGGAACTGGTTGAAGCACTACCTTCCCATATATTATTGGAGACCGTGGCAGGAACTTGGCTCTTTGCTTAGAGAAGATGTTATCAGTTATACCTCATAACCAAGCTGCATAAGTGAATGGGATCAGAAATGAGCGTAAGTGCCAGTAAATGGGTTAAGGATGGTGCTAAAATAGCAAATAGAACTGGAATAGACGAGTAGAAATGTAGAAATATCTGCAATCCACAGCTCAATGTTGAAAGGAGATGTTTTTGTCAGCCAAGCAGTTATTAGAGCATTTAGCTCCAATATTACAAGCTCCAGGCTGATGTGGGAATTCCTGGACAAGTTAGATCACCTAAGCAAACTGGAAGGAAGAGATACAAAATGGCAGATATACTATCTTACTCCCACACTTAAGAACAAAGTCCTACCGAGGGCTTAGTTTGTTTGGTACATTCCTTTCGTTCCTATACCAGAAAATTTGAAGTTTTAATCAAGTAATATATTGGGTGATCCAATCAAAATCTAGATTAATATATAGAATGATTTTAACCTACTGTAGGCTGGATTTCCATCGTAGTTTATAACTTTTTTCCATTCCTATGAACAACGTATTGAAAATTCTTAAATAGCCAGGGCTTACACATAATTTTGCGGCTGCTTTCTTTGTCTATGCAATTTTCTTTTTGAATAATTTTATGTCGAAATATACGGAATACTTTTAAGATCAATTCTGTTAATTAACGTCGATTTTTATGAAAATTTTGGATTTAAACTCTACTTACCCCCTTATTCAAAATCTAGCCTGTGCCGAAGAAGTGAAAACTACCCTTTATCATAAGAAGTTTAGAAATTTTCGAAGATTTGTTGTTTATGATTGATCGGACTCATGCCATCCCCCCAAAAGACCATCCTCTAAGGGTAGTAATATTGAAAGCTTTTTTCAAAGACACTTACCATCTTCTCTGTGCCGAACCGGGCTTTTTCTATATTGGTGGTTTTGGGGGGTGTATTTACCCCTTATTGAAAAAAAAATTAAAACCTCAGAACATTTCACTGCAAATTTTGTTTAATTATAATTCATCATCCCTAATATCTTCTCGTTCATGCCAGTTGTTGCTCCAAAATTCGTGTTCCATAATTTTGAAAATAGGCAGTTGGTTTTTCGTCAACAACTCGCTCAATTTTTAAGATAGAAACTTGTTAAAAAAAGCATTTTGTAAGAGATATCAAGTACTGTAAGGTCATATCCATCAAAATGGTTTTAAATCCCCGATTCCATCCCCTAATATCTTCTCGTTCATGCCAGTTGTTGCTCCAAAATTCGTGTTCCGAAATTTTGAAAATAGGTAGTTGGTTTTTCGTCAATAGCTCGCTCAATTTTTAAGCTAGAAACTTTTTCAAAAAAGCATTTTGTAGGAGATATCAAGTACTGTAAGGTCATGTCAATCAAAATGTTTCTCAATCCCCGATTTCATCCCCTAACATCTTCTCGTTCATGCCAGTTGTTGCTCCAAAATTCGTGTTCCGAAATTTTGAAAATAGGTAGTTGGTTTTTCGTCAATAGATCGCTCAATTTTTAAGCTAGAAACTTTTTAAAAAAAGGAATCTTTAGGAAATTTCAAGCACTTCAAGATCATATCCATCAAAATGGTTTTAAACCCCCGATTCCATCCCCTAATATCTTCTCGTTCATGCCAGTTGTTGCTCCAAAATTCGTGTTCCATAATTTTGAAAATAGGCAGTTGGTTTTGCGTCAATAACTCGCTCAATTTTTAAGCTAGAAACTTTTTTAGAAAAGCATTCTCTAGGAAATTTCAAGCACTTCAAGGTCATATCCATCAAAATGTTTCTCAATCCCCGATTTCATACCCAAATATCTTCTCGTTCATGCCAGTTGTTGCTCCAAAATTCGTGTTCCGAAATTTTGAAAATAGGTAGTTGGTTTTTCGTCAATAGCTCGCTCAATTTTTAAGCTAGAAACTTTTTCAAAAAAGCATTTTGTAGGAGATATCAAGTACTGTAAGGTCATGTCAATCAAAATGTTTCTCAATCCCCGATTTCATCCCCTAACATCTTCTCGTTCATGCCAGTTGTTGCTCCAAAATTCGTGTTCCGAAATTTTGAAAATAGGTAGTTGGTTTTTCGTCAATAGCTCGCTCAATTTTTAAGCTAGAAACTTTTTAAAAAAAGGAATCTTTAGGAAACTTCAAACACTTCAAGCTCATATCCATCAAAATGGTTTTAAACCCCCGATTCCATCCCCTAATATCTTCTCGTTCATGCCAGTTGTTGCTCCAAAATTCGTGTTCCATAATTTTGAAAATAGGCAGTTGGTTTTGCGTCAATAACTCGCTCAATTTTTAAGCTAGAAACTTTTTTAGAAAAGCGTTCTCTAGGAAATTTCAAGCACTTCAAGGTCATATCCATCAAAATGTTTCTCAATCCCCGATTTCATACCCAAATATCTTCTCGTTCATGCCAGTTGTTGCTCCAAAATTCGTGTTCCGAAATTTTGAAAATAGCCAGTTGGTTTGTCGTCAATAGCTCGCTCAATTTTTAAGCTAGAAACTTTTTCAAAAAAGCATTTTGTAGGAGATATCAAGTACTGTAAGGTCATGTCAATCAAAATGTTTCTCAATCCCCGATTTCATCCCCTAACATCTTCTCGTTCATGCCAGTTGTTGCTCCAAAATTCGTGTTCCGAAATTTTGAAAATAGGTAGTTGGTTTTTCGTCAATAGCTCGCTCAATTTTTAAGCTAGAAACTTTTTAAAAAAAGGAATCTTTAGGAAATTTCAAGCACTTCAAGGTCATATCCATCAAAATGGTTTTAAACCCTCGATTCCATCCCCTAATATCTTCTCGTTCATGCCAGTTGTTGCTCCAAAATTCGTGTTCCATAATTTTGAAAATAGGCAGTTGGTTTTGCGTCAATAACTCGCTCAATTTTTAAGCTAGAAACTTTTTTAGAAAAGCATTCTCTAGGAAATTTCAAGCACTTCAAGGTCATATCCATCAAAATGTTTCTCAATCCCCGATTTCATACCCAAATATCTTCTCGTTCATGCCAGTTGTTGCTCCAAAATTCGTGTTCCGAAATTTTGAAAATAGGTAGTTGGTTTTTCGTCAATAGCTCGCTCAATTTTTAAGCTAGAAACTTTTTCAAAAAAGCATTTTGTAGGAGATATCAAGTACTGTAAGGTCATGTCAATCAAAATGTTTCTCAATCCCCGATTTCATCCCCTAACATCTTCTCGTTCATGCCAGTTGTTGCTCCAAAATTCGTGTTCCGAAATTTTGAAAATAGGTAGTTGGTTTTTCGTCAATAGATCGCTCAATTTTTAAGCTAGAAACTTTTTAAAAAAAGGAATCTTTAGGAAATTTCAAGCACTTCAAGATCATATCCATCAAAATGGTTTTAAACCCCCGATTCCATCCCCTAATATCTTCTCGTTCATGCCAGTTGTTGCTCCAAAATTCGTGTTCCGAAATTTTGAAAATAGCCAGTTGGTTTTTCGTCAATAGCACGCTCAATTTTTAAGCTAGAAACTTTTTTAGAAAAGAATTTTTTAGGAAATTTCATGAACTTCAAGGTTTTATCAATCAAAATGTTTTTTAACCCCCGATTTCGAAAAGATGCAGCTGAAAGTGGTTACTTAAGCCACATTTGGTACGCGAATGCAAACTTTGAACTAATGTATAAATTATTATCATACACAGATTTAAAAAAAGCTCAAAATGTTTGTCAAGAGGAACCCTACAATTGATATTTAAAACATTTTTCTCATAACTTGAATAGTTTTTGGTTTATTTAAGAAAAATTTATGATTACGGAAATGCAGTGTTCAATTTAATTGATAATATTTTCTAACAGAAGCATTCAAAACCGGTCAAATCACATGGATCACATCAATAATATATAAATAAAGTTAATTGCAAATGGATTACGATTAATTTCAATTAGGGTGGTAATGGCGAGGGTACAATTATTATATTTTTTCAAAAAAGAAAAAAGAAGTAAACTTATTTTTGTTATAAATCTTTGAACTCTTATGTAAAAGTCTTCTGACACTGTTCATTTTAAAGGTTTTTCTAAGTGCTTTGAAAAAGATTTCTTGAGTTTTTCCAAAATTTTCATAAATTTACTTGAGGTTGAAGGTTTTCAATTTCGGGGTTTCCCAAAAACAGCAATCTTTCAACGAGCAATAACTCAGTTATTATCGAATTTACAGAGGTCCTTAAAAAACGAATCTCTTTACTTTTTTATTAGCTACATTTTTGTTTTGCTAATAAAATGAAAACGTTCCAAATTATTTATGAAAAACGGTAAAAAATAAACGTTTTTTCAATGAAAAATGAGCAGTTCCAAAGTACTAAATTTAGAAACAAACTTTGTAAAACAAAACTATTAGTGAATATATCAATCTACGAGATTATTTTAATGAAATCAATTTTTATCTCCGAAAAGAGGTGGCACCCTTCTACACAGGGTAGATTTTGAAGGAGGTTACACCAATTTTCAAGAAAATCGATCTTAATTATCAAAATTCCACGGGAAATCGACTGGTTCCTGGCCTATAAAAAGTTCCTTCTAAACTATTTCAATTTTTTATCACTTCTTAAAACCATTACATGTTACAGTTAATTCCAGAAAGATTCAGGTGTCGGTTGAAGGTTAAAAATATTCATGATTCTTCTCGTGAGAATATTAGAATATTATCTTGCTAATAATTCCAAGGTCAAACGAAACGAATCAATATAGTTGATTCCTAGCTGTTGCCTTTTTTCACGCTAATTACCGATAATACAGCGCGCGTGTTTCATCGACAACCGCACGGCATCATGAAATAAACTCGAAATGTAGCACGGCATATCCGTTTTAACAATTAGACCAATACGACGCTTTTATCATTATTCATTTCAAGTGTTACTACTTGAAACGGAAGGAAACGTAAAGTGGTCTATATTCCGGATGTAAACGCAATACTAGCTTTAGCTGTTTGTTTGTGATATTTATGTGACATTATTTACAATATTATCGATATTGTATCCAATATATTGGCTTTGTTCGATGGTTCGAATCAGTTTGAACCAAGTACGCATGCGATCGGTTCCTAAACCGATTCAGAACTTGACCCGCGAACAAAGCTAATATTATCGGGGTGTTTAAGTGTTAATTACACTGATCTACAAAAAAAAATTGATGTAGTAACACAAAAATGAATTGAATATTGTGATAAAATACGTACAAATACGAAAATATCAAAAAAATAATTTCACGTTTTTTAAATCGTATATATTGACATCATTTATTGTAATAAACATGCCTCACATCTATTAAAAACAAAAACTTTAAAAAAAATCACTTCTAATATCAATTGGGTTCTACTTCTTCCTTTTATGAGGAGTTGCACTTTCTCTTTTTAACAATAAACATTAATGACCCATCAAGGCCGAATCTTATCGTCCTTGATACCGAATTTCCATTCTTTTAATATCTTGGTGGAACCTTTCGCCCTGCTAATCACTGACAGCTCCCAAATTTTCGTTAAAAAAATGGGGAAATGGAGGAAATGAATTTTTAATGACATTCGAGTACCAAAGGATTTGTAGAAGTTCATCAACTAACTGTTGGTAGTTTGGATCCATATTGTAGCCCAAAAATCTCCTCACTACACTAACGAATGCCTTCCAACCTCGAGGTTCCTGCCTGGTGAGCTTTTTTGCAAAATTGTCATCGTCTAGTAATTTTCTTATTTGTGGCCCAATAAAAATGACATAATTCAACTTGGGAAAGACTTCTCTAAGGTATTTGAATCCATAGCGTTCACAAAGTTTTTCATCAATCCAAGTTTAATGTAAAAGGGGAGCAGAGGAACATTTTTGGGATTTACAAGGGGTATAAACTTAAATTTTTGAAATCCCGGTTGAAACTCACTTCTTGCTTGCCAATTTGCCCATAGACAAAGAAAGCTGCAATGTTTCGTAAACCCTTCCCGAAGTCCCATTGAAATTCCAATCAAAATATTGCATTTCTTTTTCTAAAGGTCGTAATTTTTATCTCTTTGGCTAACAAGTTCCATTCCTTAAGACGGGAAGCAAGAAGTTCAGACTGTTGCTTTTAGACGCGGAGCTGGCTACAAAAAACAGGATCGATAAGGTGCGTGCCATTTCAGCTTGTAAACTGAACTGACGGCCCCAACTTAGTACATCACAAAACGCCACTTCTTAAGGTCAGCACAGGTCGAATATGAAAATGCTAGCCGGTTTTCCCGAACGAAAAAATTGACTGGAAAACCTCGTAACGGGCGCTCGTGAAACCTTTTGTAACGTGGAGCTTAAGCCTCAAATAAAGCCGGAAAACCCTCGTAAGAAGTGATCGAAAGTGCCGGAAAACTCATCTGAAAAACCTCATAACATGCTTGCGCGAAACTTTTTTATTAGGTTTTTGGGGTCTCAACTAAGAGCAGTTTATTGGGGCACCACGAGCTGTTGCTCAATACTGAGCAACTTTATCAAAAGGTATAACTATTCGCAGAAGTTTTAAGAAACTTCGGCTCGAGAAATAATTTTCCATCATCAAAACTTCTTGCACTATAACATTGCTCTTAGTTGAGACCCCAAAAAGGCGCGCGCGCTCACGTTATAAAGTTTTTCAGAAGTGTTTTCCGGCACTTTCGATCACTTCTTACAAGAATTTTCCGTCCTAAAAAACTTCTTGCACTATTACACCGCTCTTATTTGAGGTTCAAACCCCACGTTGCAGAAGATTTCACGCGCGGCCGTTATGAGGTTTTTCAGCCAATTTTTTCGCTAAGTTGGGGCCGCCAGTTTACAAGCTGAAATGTAGTTTCTTGAAGCCAACTATTTGATAACCCCAAATCACTTGCTAAATCATTTAACTCACTTTGAACAATCAAATTTGGCTCGCCTGAACTGGTACCTGGAGTAAAAATAGAGTCGATGCATTAGTCTTCGGAGCTTCCTGATGATACGTTGTCTCCAGTATCTTCTAGAACAATATTTTGCGGTTTCAAAAGCTCCACAATTTTCAGTATCATTAATGAAGGAAAACAGTTTTCTTTTTGATCAGATATCAAAAACTTTGGTTGATAAAAATGGGAATGGAATAATACGAAACGAGCGCGACTAGCTTCTATTTAATCTTATCTTTCAATTCTTGAATATTGACAGGATTCATGTCGGGTGATTGCGAGGGCCATTCGATAAAACCACGTCCTTCCAATCCATTTTCTGCGAAACACATTTTAGGTATTGCCTCACCACACACGCTTAGTGAGATGGTGCCACATCCAACGAGGATTGTTACGTGACTAGTATCTACAATCATGCCGATTTACGTTTCCGTTAATTCAAAAAGCGGCCTCGTCGCAAATTACTTAAAAAATCGTTTTCATTGTAACATTTTTCCATCATTAGGTCTACAAACTCTTCACGTCTATCAAAATCGTCATCTAACAACTCTTGAATCAACGTTACTTTGTATGGATGGAATTATCACGTAAAATTTTCATTACGGAAGGTTTGCGAAATATTAACTACTCTGAATATTTGTCTAGTACACAAGTGTCTTCTAAAGTAGGCCCTAGATTATCAAGCTGATCAAATACTTGAGCAAATTGATTGTATCAAACGTGATTGATAGTTTAGAAACCCGTTGGAAGCTTTAGGCAAGCATTGATGATGATTGATAAAAACCACCGTCTTTTTATCTTTTTCTTTTTCCACTTCTCAGCTTCGACTGAGAGTTTTCATGAAAATATTGAAGAGTTGATTGAAGTTCGCTTGAAGCGCCCATCAATCGGAGCCTCAGCCTGATCAAGCCGCTTGATAGTGTAGGGCCTCCTTAACACAAACATCTAAAGATTGATGCAGTTTTTCTGCGCCCTGATTTGGATAAATCTTTCACTGAACCAGTTTCGTTAAACATTTTTACTAATTTACCAACAGTAGATTTTGTTATGGGATTTCGGTTAGGATATAAATCATTAAAATTATCGCACGTTTCTTGTTGACTTCTACGCCTATCACCATATTCTAATATCATTCAAATATCAATTCGTTCTTTTTCAGATGAACGATCTATTGTAATTATAAATAAACTTGAACAATAATAATTTATTTAAACGTCAAATTTGTTATTGTAGCAGTCATGGCACTGTAGGGGAGATACTGTAAATGTAGCTATAGAAAAATAATAACGATTTTTAAAAAACCCAAAATATACAGGGTGATCTATTTGAAGTAACTAAAATCATCATTTTTCCGGAAAAAGGAAAGATCTGACAACAATGTAAATACCACCAAAATACCGACCGTATCACAAGACCCTTGTAACGCCGTTTCTAATATAATTGAGACGTTCCATACATAAAATTCACCATGTATAACATATGTTACGGGGTATAATCAATAGAATCCAAAGAAATATTACGCAATGGTTTTGTAAAGTTATTTATTCAAAATAATGTGATTGAAAGACCTTTAAAATAAACTTTCTCAAACAAATATCCTTATTTCTTAATAAATATAATTGCATTGCAAGTTACGTAACTAAGAAAAGAAGAAGCAATATTTCTAGAAGGATTTTCTTAACATAATACCTCATCCCATCCGAAACGAATAAATAATTTATAACAAAAATTTCCATTTACGTCATGAAATGGCACATTTTTCATTGGTCACTAGTGCAAATTGACCGATCCTTTCCAGAAAACTATTGGTCGTTCAAAGTATATTCCGGACTAAAGGCGGAGCTTGTTTTCAACTTTTCTTATTCACCGCCGCCTTATTGCTCGGTTTTCGTCCACTGAGAACGTACCGAATAAGAGAAAATAACTTCGGTTTTATAGATTTTTCCCTTTTCCGGCTTTTGTGGCACTCCACCTGCATTGGAATCACCGTTTCCGAGATGTTTGTCTAGCTGGAAGAAAATCTATTTGATGGATTACACCCGATACTTCAGATCACAATAAACTGTTTTTCGTTGTATATAACGGTTAGGGGCACTACGTTATTGAGTTTTATGTTCACTGTTTATTACGTCATTCCAGAAAACTGTTATTCACTATAAAGAAAATGTTTCAATTTTATTTTAGGCTCAAGAGATAGATTATTTGTCATTCGATCTAAATATCATCGCCTTCCCTGTTTTTTTGTGAATTTCTCCCTGTATTTCTTAATATTTCTAAAAGAAAACAAACAAAATCAAGATCCAAAGAAATCCAAAGACCAGAAATATATACGCTGTATTGAAACAAATCAGCTGCAAGACCCAGGAAATCCTTAGAGGTTTATCCATGGATTAGTCCTCTCTCCAGTTTAAATTTTAATCGGAAGATATCTTTCAAGAAACTCTCGAAGGTCAACAATTAGGTATCAAATTGAATGACACAAAGGTAGCAGATGACATGAATGGCCTCCAAAAGACGTAGATAAATTCCAGAATGTAAAACTATGATACAATAGTGAAGATATTGAGTGAGTAACAAAGTTTAACTATTTTGGAACCTGGTTAGGTGAAGACTGGTCATCAGAAGTAGAGATTAGGTACTGCTAATTCATGAAATTCAAGACTTCGATTTAAACCTGAGAATAAGACAACAAAATGCTACGTATGGTCCGTGTTATTGTACAATATGAAACACCGGACTTTGAAAGCTGATACCATGAACAAATTAAAGGAATTTGAGATGAGGATTTTCCGAAGAATATCATGGACGGCAAGAAAAACCAACAAAGAAATTCTGAGGAGATCCAGAATGGACTGTGAATTGTTGAACATGATGAAACGTAGAAGATATGTGAGGTACTATCTGCTTCAACTCTTGTTAGAGGAAAAGATTGAGAGAAAAACAGGATTGGGCAGAAAGAGGATGACGTGGTACCACAATATTAAAAATAGAATAAGGATAAAAACTACAGAAGGATTAATTTATACCACCAGAGATAGGATCAGATCAAAAGTGATCGCAAACATTCATTGATGAATAGCAGAATAAGAAACAAATAATTAAAACAAACAGTTTATACGCATTTTTTGTTCTCGCTTTCTTATTTTCAAAATTCTACTAGCAGAATTCCGTTCCAAGTGAAGTTTCAATAAACGCGACCATGAAGACAACCAAGACTACAAAATCTTGTTGTTGTGGTTGTCTACCTCGAAGGGAAATAACAAAAATTATAATTTTTTTCGAAATATTTAACTTATATACAGAGGTCGATATAAGTCAGGCAATAATTTGCATTGAGAGAAAAAAATACAGCGTCAAAACGAATTCATTAAAAATTAAAAATTACAAAAAAGATTCGAAAAATGGTTAATGTATCTAAGTGTTAAAATTGATGCCCATCTGAATCATTGAGATTACGGCAACGGAGAGGGAAAAATCACAGGATGTCAGGTCATATGACCCAGCGGGCCACTCAACGAACCCCCTTCTGAAAATCCACTTTCCATAATGAACATCCTGCATGGAATCTTCGAATCTACACCCTATACATTTTTTTTAAACAGATAACCTCTTCAGAGTAATACAACCTCGACATGCAAATGATAGTTTCTAAATAAAAGCACAAACATTCGAAAGTACAATTCGATTTCAATAGAATGTGTTCTTATTTAAAATTTAAATACGTTTGAAACAAATTAAGTCGACCTTGTAGGGGATGTAACTTTTAAATAGATTCAAGTGACTGAAATTCGAAACAATTGATCAAGTTGTTAAAAACACTATTCAAACATGAGTGACCCTTGATCAGGTTATCACAAGTCATGATGATAAACACATTGCATTCAAGATGAATGGTTACTTATTTTATTATACAGCAATGGTAATAAAATAAAACACTACTCGTAAATATTTAATAGAAGCGATATTCCGAGTGGACTTGCTTGACAAAATGCAAAATGTTTCAACAGTTGAAACGTTAAGGTTAAATGCAGTGTATTGGTAAAGCGACGTATCAAGTCGGAAAAGTACTAAATCATTTTCTATAGTCTCAAAAGGGGTTAAAAAAAATGAAATTGCACAAAGTAATGATGAATTAACTTCCAATGAGTTCTGGAACGTACCCTTTTTCATAGAACCTGAACCGTTCAATGTAATCGGCTACGTGATAGAAAAATCAGTTACTGGAATAACTCAATTCAACAAATTATGAAGAAAATGTACAAAATATGCTGAAAAACTTTCGGATATTAATATCAAAATACACTATCTACTCAACCATCTCTAATAGATATCTCTATGGTTAGAGAAATTATAACGAGAAAGAAGAGGAAACGCACCATGATTCTAAAGATTTTCCTCTCAAAAATTATTAATGGAAAGCCAATAAAAGACGTTCTATTGAAATATGATCTATGTTTTCAATATTTTTCTATCTATTTACATTGAAAACGAGGGCAAATCTAATAAATTGTGACAGAAGTTAATACGAGGTTTGTTCTAGAAATTACGTTTAAAAGTTGCTAACACTGACAGGTTGCACTGTTCCTGTATCCAATCCCATCAACGCGCAGTTCCACTTAGAGCGCTCTGCGTGTAAATAAGAGTGAGCATGCTTGTTGAAAGTTATCTTTTTCCACCTTCCGTTGTCTTGGAGCTCTCTCTTATTGAGGAACAGTGCATCAACAAGTTTCTTGCAAAGAATGACCGTGATATTTTTGAGTGGTTAAAAAAAAGTTTGCGGAGACAATTTTCTAAAGGAACCAACCGTTAACAAGTGGTTAAGAAAGTTCCGGGAAGGCTGAGAAGAGCTGAAAGGAGACTCTCGACCATGACGCTCGTCGACATCGAGCTCTAGTGATAATGTTAAACGAATTCGGGTGTGAGTTCTTAAAGATCGTTCACGTTCAAGAAATTCTGTCACAAAAACTTGAAATTGTGTGACAAAAAGTGCTGCGAGTCGAGTTATCAGTTGAAACGAGTCCTGGTTTAACGAACTCTATCTGGAGTTCAAGCTCCAAAGCAAGGAATGGAAGCTAAAAAGAGAACCAAAAAACTAAAAAGCCCATGTGAAGACAATGTTGATTTTGTTCTTTGATTCTAAGAGCATCATTTACAAGTAATTTGTCCCTTTCGGGCTTAGAGAGGGAATAAAAATTTGTTGGACCGGATTTGGTACAAAAGGGTAGATGGATCTCGAAAATAAATCACCGTAACTGCCTTATTCACCAGATTTTGCCCCTTGTGACTTCTACTTATTCCCTAAATTGAAAATAGAGCTTCAGTGGCGACACTTAGGAGATGTAGGAGATAAAAACAACAACAGCAAAACATCACAATGTTTAACAATGTTATCAACAGTATAAACGGCGTTGGCAGGAAGGAGACCTGAATAATTGTAAAAATAAAGTTATTATTCAACTCAAACCTCGTATACAATTACTCCTGGGAATCTAAAACCGAAGAAGATCTAATGAATGTACCAAAAACATTTCTTGTCTTGTCGAATTAACTGAAGACGTTAGTTTTAACGGGAGATGCAATAATTAGATTCTACTTTATAGAGGATGAAATCTCTTGTACGATTGACCATGAAATTCCAGAGAATTACACACAGGAGTGCATGAAATAGATGATGGATGCCTTTGTCAGAGGCCTTTGGAGAAATCCCACATCCTAAATCAAGAAAAAGGGATAAAATCAGTTTAGCAGTATGTATTATGTACCACATAGTACGACACACTAATAATTTCAACTATTTATCTAATAACCGAAAGTTGATTAAGCGAATCAGACGATGATATCGTGTTTGGAAATTTTCCATGGGTGCTAGTGGTCGTGGGCGCCCCAAAATTAACGTTCGTCTGTACGCGACTCTCAACTACATGTGCAGGATTTAAATAATCTGATAGTTCTAATTGAATCTAAACAATCCAACCAAGATTTTGTCGATTTTTTCTTCAATTTTCCATATGTGATTTTGTCAAATCAAATGTTAATTCGCTATATTCTATACCAGTTGTTCCTTCCTTAGAAAATAATACTCTTATAATTAATTTTATTTAGTAAACATTTTATTTCTGATAACCTACCTTACAAAATCATGAAAATTATTTCCTTCGCTTTTATAAATTTCATATTTCAAACGAAAAACCACCCAATGTTAGTATTTAAAAATGTACTTTTTGAAATTACTCCTAAATTGTTTTCCTCCAAATCCAAACTGAAAATAGTCGAATTTTCGAAAGCTCTGGGATGTATGAAACCGATCGAATTCTCAGATAATTTCAACATCACAGGCATATGGAAATTATTGAAAACACCCACGTCGATTCTCTTCAATTTATTGCCACCAAGACCTAATGCCATCAAATAAGGCATATTCTCGAAGGAACCGAACTCTATGGAGTCTATTTGATTATAATTCAACACTATTTTTCGAAAATTGGTACCACTGAACATACCCCGAGTCACTGTTTGCAAACTATTATAACTTAGCGATAAGATTTGTAAGGAATCTTCGTATATAGGAAGCACGTAATTGAAAGTTCCAGGTTCGATGCTGTCTATATTATTACGGTCCAAATATAACTCATCGACTTGAACATTGGAAAACATTCTTCTCTTAAGCCGTTTCAGAGGATTTTCAACTATATAGATCTTATGCACATGTATGTTTTTAAAAGCTTCACTTTCAATCCTTTCCAAACTACAATTTTTTAAAACGATTGTTTTTGTAATTACATCAAAAAATGTACGTTGACGTAAACTGTATATTTTTATGTTTTCGTTTCGAAAACTCAAATTATCTTGCGTCGAAATTCCGAGATTAAGAATAAATAAAAACAATACTGAGTAATAAAACATTGTAGGTCTGTCAATGGTCGACTGACTAAATTTTATTTCTAGCTTGTTATCTTATACAGGAATGACCTCGGTCAGTTAAAATAATAACATTGGTACATGGTGGTACACAATTTTAGAGAGTTGCGGAAATCTCAATGAAATTTCAACTATTTTTGACAAAAAGTCTGTCCTATTCTCAGATTTTTCTATCCGAGTGTCTCATCTGAATCAAATACTTCTTAATTTAAAATAGTACAAGGAAAAAAGTGAAGCTCAGTTGAAGGGCTGCTATAGAAACCCTTGTGGTGGCCAAAATCATCAAATATCCAAATAAACATCGTATATTATTGACCATTGTGAAGACGGAGGTTGTGGATTCACTGCTTTTCCGAAGATATAGCTCGGAATGACGAGTGATTCAAAATTTACCTTTCAAGAACCAAAAAAGCGGAAACAATAGTCGTTATGTTAAAACAGCTGTTAATCCCCCGAGACCGCGATTTGGATTTGGCGAATCCATGACTAGATTTTACATGGAAAGTTCATGCTTATTGGACAAACATAATGTTCAATATCTAGGTTTTATCGTATACATCTCGATTGCTGCTGCACTGGTTGGGTCATTTCTTAACTACGAACGAAAACTGAACAGTAATGATGTGGTACAAGTTGGCAAAGAAGAAAAGAAAAACAAATAGAATGAGGAGTACCGGTACTGAGAAGTAAAGCTCAATCCGTGGTACGGGGTTTATTGGTGAGCTGTCTAATGTTAACTACCTCCCTCTTCCACGAAAAAATGATCATTTGTTTTATTGATAGTGCTTAGTTGAACCAACGGCTTGATTAAACTCCAGGGTTTTACATTGGGTGACCAAAAACGCATAGTACCAAAATTCTAGTAAATCAAAAGTCCAAGAATATCCTTGTGTATTATTACAATCTATTTTTGTACAATTTTGTGGAAAATGAAAAGAATTATCGTTTCTGGTTAGCATTTCCACGCAAATTCATCTTTTCATTAACAATTATTTTTAGATTATATTATCACAATTTGAACCATTGAGGGATCTGTTTCAAATTGCTATTTATTTAGAATTTATTTCAATATTTGTTTATAAAACATCCATTAACTACTTTATCAAATCACTTTCTATTTATTTTTATATTCTGATAAAATCATTACATTGAAACTAAATTTTTTCATATTAATCACAATTTTTTACGATCCGTTTTAAGTTTTTTCATAATTATTAACAAAAAAATGGGTATTTTTTATGTTCATTCAAATATCTCTGTTTTATAAATTCAAATCTAAATTTTTTTTAGTCAAATTCATGTTAGTTATATAATATAAGTTAAATTTAGTTATCGAACCATGTTTTAGAAAGCGTAATCATGAAATGGTGGTAAAAATAGTGTGTTCAGTATGTCTATTACCAACCTACTTACCCCTCGGCTCCACAATCTACCATATCTTTGGCCTTCTTCATCACAGCCCAGTTCATGGGATTGTTTTAACAATTTTCAGCTTTCAATCACTTTAGGTCTTAATCTACCTCATTCAACCACCTTTTTCTGGGAAGACTAATCCCTAGAGATGAATAAAAAACGTGTAGAAAGCTTACTACACAAGGACTTGGAATTAATTTGTAAATGTTGTACGAACAGCTAGTTAATGCAGTTATAAAACAGCACAGCAAGATTTATAGACCCAAGTCACTCTGCTGTTTTTTACAACTCATTTTGTTCATGTCTGAGCTGCGGAAGTTCGCTATCCCTAACTTCTGTACGTCTGCTTCACATGCATCTAGTCATTTTCCAAGTAGACCTTTTTGAGGCTCTTTTCACCCACATGTTTTCTTCTATTCTTGCTCTATGCCCCAACCAACGCAGATTTTGTACTCACTATATAATCTTCTGCATTCCATCTTATTCCACTCGAATCCATCCAAAAATTTTTTGGTTAGGTCTTTCTTATTCATGATCCAGCAACAACTTCGTAGGTTGTATAACTTTGTGTAAATTAGCTCAGCTACCCTCGAGATATCTTTGGACCTTAATGGGTTTCCTAGAGCTCCAACCTTTCATATACTTGGTCCTATCTTCGTTGATACGTCATATTTTTTTGCTGTCTTTCCAAATAGTTATAATGAAGTTTTAGTTTTCTATGAATCTTTTGGCTGTTGAATGTCACCAAAAATTTCATTTCCTTCATTCCCATTTATGATTTTTTCCTAAGAATTTGGAATTGTCAGTGACGAACAGGATAAAATGTACGAGGGCCGTTTTTTTTTCAACCTCCGATAGGCTGTAAATAAAAGACAAGTTCATATAAAACAATTTGTACACTTACAGTTAATTTTCGACATAATCGCCGAAGAGATTAAGACATTTGTCATATCTGTGGACAAGCTTTTCAATAACCTCTTCAAAGAAAGTTGCCGCCAAAAAATTCAAGTAGAGTAGAAAAAAACCTTGAAACGATTTTATTTAACCATTCTGTCTACTCGTTGAACCAGATCATCTGAAACGACAGATTCGCGTCCATGGCCACCTTCATCATGCATCACGCACACCACCATCACTCATAAAGTTTTCCCCATACACGCGCTTCATTCTCCGATGGATTTCTACAACACTATCGCTTCAATCCTGTAGAAAACTAATAACACTTCGCTATTCACACTTGGCGGGAGCATCAATAATGGCGGACATACGTAGCTGTGGCACAACGCCGACTGACCCCAATGGGGGAATGTATTTTCGAAGCTTCCGACGTTTCTCATGATCGAAATCATAATTATACATATTAACAAACGTAATGAATTAACTCCAGCATGTTTTCCAAGTGAAAAGGTGGAAAGGCTTCGGGATAAAGTCATTAAGTACTTCCTCAACTAACATTTGGAACCTTCATTTTATCTTTTAATAGTACAATCTCAAAGTTAATATCATAACCTTACTTTTTATACGTTGTTGTTTCGATTCTAATAAATTCATTAATCAAATTTATGTATTTTTATTTTATTAGTATCATTATGACTATTCAATTCTTCTACTTGAACACATTAATAAATGAAATATTTCACCCTACGCTTTGAATAGTTCATTCTTCGCATTAAATGAAAAAATGTGGGAAAAGAATGATGCCAACTTTCAAAATTACATTTAAAATCCAAGTAACTTTACGCAAATTCACAAGTTCGTTCCCTCTTTTTCTTCTTCTTTTTTTTTTCTTCGATAAAATCTTGTTTGTCATTATATTTATGTAGTTTTTGGAAAGGACGTTTTTCCTGAAAATGTAAATTAAATCTTTAAACACACCTTATAAAGTATTCCGCGGAAAAGTTTACTTCATAAAAGTTTTTCTCTTTTCAGCGAACTTAAAAGAACAACACAACTTTTCCCGTAGCAGATTCGCCGATTCTTGTAGCTTTAATGCACTGTTTTACTATTCTAATGAATGCATATCGGCTTATGGCAAGTCCGTCGGCTTTCCGTCTTTTCTTCTATACCTATTTCATTCTTTCCACAGTGGAAACTGCTGAAAAATCCTTTAAAAGGCGTATCCTCAGCGATACCAAAACAATTTTGAAAGTTAAAAACACATGAAAACTTGAAAATAAATTTCATTCAAACGTTAAGATGCAAAGAATCTCTGCCAAACGTTTGATAAAAAATAACTTTATAGGGGGTGGTTGATCTGGACATCATCGTGCCCTGATGATGACCAGATCGTGAATTTATTACAATATTATATTTGTTATTTATTATAAAAAATACAAACCCTAAGAATTTTGAGCAATAAAACGGTTAAAGATCAAGAAATACTATAACGAGGATGACTTGCGAAGTACCTGGTGCCTGAGCGGGCTGGTTTATACGTCATCTTCTGGAGTCCAGTGGAAATTTGTTATGAAATTGAAAAAATGTACATATGGAGGTTTTCGAGGGCTCTTAATACGACTATCATGACATAAAGAGTGTATTTCAAGAATTAAAGTATAACGAGGATGACTTGCGAGGTACCTGGTGCCTGATCTGGCTATTTTATACGTCATCTTCTGGAGCCTAGTGGAAATTTATTAAGAAATTGAAAAAACATACACGTGGAGGTTTTCAAGGTCGCTGAATATGACTATCATGACATAAAGAGTGTAGATCAAGAATTAAAGTATAACGAGGATCACTTGCAAGGTACCTGGTGCCTGATCTGGCTGTTTTATACGTCATCTTCTGGAGCCTAGTGGAAATTTATTAAGAAATTGAAAAAACATACACGTGGAGGTTTTCAAGATCGCTGAATATGACTATCATGACATAAAGAGTGTAGATCAAGAATTAAAGTATAACGAGGATGACTTTCGAGGTACCTGGTGCCTGATCTGGCTGTTTTATACATCATCTTCTGGAGTCTAGTGGAAATTTATTAAGAAATTGGAAAAACATACAAATGGAGGTTTTCGAGGTCAATATATACAACTATCATGACATGAAGAGTGTAGATCAAGAATTAAAGTATAACGAGGATGACTTTCGAGGTACCTGGTGCCTGATCTGGCTGTTTTATACATCATCTTCTGGAGTCTAGTGGAAATTTATTAAGAAATTGAAAAAACATACAAATGGAGGTTTTCGAGGTCAATATATACAACTATCATGACATGAAGAGTGTAGATCAAGAATTAAAGTATAACGAGGATGACTTTCGAGGTACCTGGTGCCTGATCTGGCTGTTTTATACATCATCTTCTGGAGCCTAGTGGAAATTTATTAAGAAATTGAAAAAACATACACATGGAGGTTTTCGAGGTCAATATATACAACTATCATGACATGAAGAGTGTAGATCAAGAATTAAAGTATAACGAGGATGACTTTCGAGGTACCTGGTGCCTGATCTGGCTGTTTTATACATCATCTTCTGGAGTCTAGTGGAAATTTATTAAGAAATTGAAAAAACATACAAATGGAGGTTTTCGAGGTCAATATATACAACTATCATGACATGAAGAGTGTAGATCAAGAATTAAAGTATAACGAGGATGACTTTCGAGGTACCTGGTGCCTGATCTGGCTGTTTTATACATCATCTTCTGGAGCCTAGTGGAAATTTATTAAGAAATTGAAAAAACATACACATGGAGGTTTACGAGGTCAATATATACAACTATCATGACATGAAGAGTGTAGATCAAGAATTAAAGTATAACGAGGATGACTTTCGAGGTACCTGGTGCCTGATCTGGCTATTTTATACATTAACTTCTGGAGCCTAGTGGAAATTTATTAAGAAATTGAAAAAACATACACATGGAGGTTTACGAGGTCAATATATACAACTATCATGACATGAAGAGTGTAGATCAAGAATTAAAGTATAACGAGGATGACTTTCGAGGTACCTGGTGCCTGATCTGGCTATTTTATACATTAACTTCTGGAGCCTAGTGGAAATTTATTAAGAAATTGAAAAAACATACACGTGGAGGTTTTCAAGGTCGCTGTATATGACTATCATGACATAAAGAGTGTAGATCAAGAATTAAAGTATAACGATGATGACTTTCGAGGTACCTGGTGCCTGATCTGGCTATTTTATACATTAACTTCTGGAGCCTAGTGGAAATTTATTAAGAAATTGAAAAAACATACACGTGGAGGTTTTCAAGGTCGCTGAATATGACTATCATGACATAAAGAGTGTAGATCAAGGATTAAAGTATAACGAGGATTACTTGCGAGGTACCTGGTGCCTGAGCTGGCTGGTTTATACATCATCTTCTGGAGTCTAATTGAAATTTGTTATGTAATTGAAAAAACATACACATGGAGATTTTCTCGATCTCTCATTATCAAGGATTGCAGTTATAACTCGTTCATTATCATTTTTCATTATAAAAACTCATAAAACTATAATTCTATTTCTTATTTCATTTTCTTTGCCTACAGTTTCTTTAGCAGAATATTGATGGTTAGGTGGTTAGGTGAGCCGGGGAATTGTCTCATTTTTAGGGAGACTGAATGCCTTTCTTTTAGCTTCCATGCCTATTCAGTGGGTTTCATATTGTGATGATCCCCGTGAAGCCACATTTGCACTTGAGAATAAACTCTTTTCAAGCATATGAAAACGATGTAGATACCTCGCAGGTCGTCGCCGTCAAGATATTCATGCCAATGATCTCGAAAACTTCCTGATTATATATATTCGGCCAATTTTAGTTTTATAAAGACCGCAATAAGTCGAAAAGTGGAGATTTTGGGTTTTTGAAGGGAAATTTAATTACAAGAAACCCAAAATCAAAATAATTGATCAACAAAACCATATAAAAGAAGTCTAAGGAGTAAGAAATTTGTCCAGCCAATTTCGTAACGAATTTTCTTATGCTCCAGGAGACGACGTATAGACCAACAACCTCGAGCACCTGGTAACTAGCAGGTCATCGCCGTGGGAGTGTTCAGCGATCTCGAAAGCTCCCAAAAAGTATATATTCCGCCAATTTCATAACGAGTTTCCTCGTAGATCTTTTCTTTCGTGATATTCTATATCCTATATCCTCCGAGCAGAAAAATTCATATCCGGCAATGATCTAAATTTCCAGAATCCACAATTTTTATTTGAAAATTTTTGTTAAAAAAGTTTCCTGAGGTTCTCCCCAATCGAACGCACTTTGTTGTATCTTACGTCTCACAAATTCCTAATTTTTGAACTGAGATGTCTGATTTAGCTTCTGTGAGGTTGTTGCCAATCCAGGCTAGTGTAGATTTTCAAAAACAGATGTTTAGCAGCGCTCACGAGCTTTCTCCTAACGGTTGTGTTAATAATGGAACTCAATATGCACCAGCAATAAATCACAATAAATTAATGATGAATTCGATAATGTTTTTTTCCTATTTCACAATCCCCTTGTATATAAAAGTCTCCGCCCGTGGTTCGATTCAAAGATTCCTATTTACTTTTTTATGTCCGCCGCAATGAGTTGTCATTCCTGATAAGTAAAACACCCTCATCTTCAGAAATAAGTTTAGATGGGTTTTGATAGATCAAAGCTGGTGATTTTTATTTAGACTCGGAAAAAAATTAATTGGGTAACGGGAGCTGGAAGAGAATATTAAAAAGATAATTTGAATATTTATTTAGTTGCGAGAACGCATCAAGTTAAAGATCTGTCAAACAAATAACATAGATTTGTCCAGAAATAACTTGCGCAAATCATTCAGTTACTTCAAAATAAGGGATGAAACAAAGAATGCATTGTGTCTTAGGGTGCGAAAGGTAATGATGTGTGCTACATTACATAATTTATTACATCAAAACGAGGGTAACACAATACTTTTTGCTTGTGTGTATATACGGTTTATTCTTCGACTGCAACGTTTTGTTATAATTTTGCGTGAAACATAAAAATCTTCCTTATAGGAAATAACAGTAAATTTTGCCGTCGCCAGATGTCGCAAACCACTTGATTTACTGACAATACCGTCGTTCTGGCCTGAATAACGCGATCTATTCGTATCATTTATCTTAATAAAGGGATTCTTTGCGGGTACTTTCCCTCCCCAAAAACAAACTCAAGATACCCCCAATTATTTACTGCCATAAAAGCTTGTTTCTTCATTTGTTATCGTTCATTATGTCGCTTTCTCTTAATTTGATGAATAAACAGCATCAAACCACGTTCGGCTCGATATTTTTCCGAGGAATAAATTTTTCTGTTATACAGAGTGGCCTAGAAACTTTTGCGAATTTAAAAAAAGAATATAATAAAAAAACTAAGTATGATCCTCATACAATTTTTTATTTTATTTGAAATATACATCTGGGAAATTCGTTTCTTGAAAACAACATCATCCGGGTGTGGACCATCGCGTTGCAAACATTCCTCGAATCCAGATCTCAAATTGGTACATTGCTCGCGGAATAGTGGCTGGATTATTGGAGTAGACTCTACTTTTCAGGTATCGCCACATAAAAAAATCCAGTGATATTAGGTCCGGATTTCATTCAATATCGCCTCGGCGAGATATCAGTTTCCCAACAACCATCTAGTTTACGACCGCCAAAGAGGCATTAGAAGTATGACATGTCGCGCCATCTTGTTTAAACCATGTCTTACAATTATAAGCTTCAAATTGTTGCAGTTGCGAATAGAAAAAATCCCTTAACATGGCTATGTATCGTTCAGAATTTATAGTGTCAGATTGCCCCCGTTGATTTTGAAAGAAATAGAGTTCGATAATTCCGTGCGCTGATATGGCCGCCCAAACGGTTACTTCTGGCGAATGCAGAGGCTTTGCAGCCCAATAACGGATATTGACATGCCCATTCAAGTGAAAATGGACTTCGTCAGGAGAATGAAAGATTGCTGAAACTCTGAAACAAAATCTCGTCTTGAAATTGAATCATTTGGCAGTAATTTCTGCACAAGTTGAATTTTACACGGATGTAATTTCAGATCTTTCGACAAAGATGTTCTGGATACCACAAGTTCGACTGAATTACGTTGAACTGAAGCTCTAACTTGTTGAATTGTGTCTTCTGTTCTTGTTGATCTTAAGCGTCCTGTAGGCTTCTGATTTAGAGTGGAACCAGTAGATTTCTGACACACTTTCCCTCGGACACTGATTTATGTCATGTAATGTCATGTAATAATGTTTAATGCAGAATGTACATTACGCTCCAGATGAGTTTATCAATTGGAAACCTTACCCACGATTTAAGATTGGTTCCAGCCTTTGAATTCGTTTATAGTGGCAGTACTTATGCACTAAACATAATTCGAAAAGTGTTTTTTGCTGGAATTGTGTGAAAATACTCAGACAACATTTCAGAATCCTTCAAAGTGATTTTGTCTATGCCGCTTGACATGATGCAATACAAAGTGCAATGCAACGCAATATCTCTTGATAAAAAACACGTTCTAGGGAAAAATCTAGTCACTTTTGACTTTTGACTTTTGACATTTGACTTTTGACAACAACAGATCAGGTAAATTTCGTAAAACTTTGCTATTTTCATTGTTAAACTAGGCACAAAATATACGATCAAATTTGAGGTTAGGAAAGATACTGGCATGCAATTTCTTGCACTGTGTATTGCATCATGTTTTTACATTTTTGGATATTATAAGCTCGAGAAACGTGTTGAATGATAAGATACTGATAAAAATGCACTCGAATGAATATTTGCCAGATTCGATATTCGATTATTGATGGCTGAAATATGAAATATGATTCGCTCTCCAAATTAATGAATAAACAGCTTTGGGTTGCTCGAATCCAAAACCGTGTATACTTGTGTAATTATAATAAAAAAAATCGAACAGGAAACTCTCGTGCATATCTAAATGAATGTTCGCAGTTGACAATAAACATCGTATCATACAAGTTTTGACATACTGTAGAGATCGCAGCATGCTTTTTGAGCCACTTCTTAAACGCCGATTACGTTGATTAATACGTCTGAAACTCCGCGGTTTTAACATCGACTAAAACTTTTAAGTAGTTTCAAATGATTTAAATTTATTTTAATAAAACTTATACAGGATGATACACATGAAAATTCCATGAAAATGAAGTAAATAGTAAATCTGAAATTAATCTTCTTTTTTAGTTTATCTTGACTCGATTACCTCGAATCTACAATCATATATATATAAAGTTTTGTCGATTGTCTTATTTTCTTCAATTGAAACTTCGTTCAAAAACAGATCATATTCTTCTATTGGTTTATGTTTTACGTATTCTCTCGATTTATTACGTATTTTGTCATTTCATGTTTTCTCATTCGTCCATCTTCTATTCTACTCTCTTGTCTCCTAATTTATTCTCTCTGTTTGTTTGTTCATCTCACTTTTTTGCGTGTTTTGAAATTTTTAATTCTTTGAAAACTCTTTTTATATTTTCTTCTGTTGTCCCAGCTTTTGGACTGTTTAAAATAACTAATTACGCGGTTAATTTGTGTATTATAACGATTTAGGATCAACCCTGTATACTGACCATCACATAACTAAACAGCCATGTTTATGAGCATTTTGAAACGACCTACTGTGACCGATAAATCTTCTTTATATTCGGTTCATCAAAGTAATTGGATTATTTAATTTTTATGACCGCATCGGTCACTAAAAGAAATGACGAACTGCAGCCGAGACATTTATCACAATGACTTGACTTGTTTGTCTCATAAATACCAACACACGAAGTATATACCAGGTGAAACAATTATTGCTAAAATAATTCAAATTTTATTCCCTACAAATTATGTCTCAATTAAATCGAAGGTTGAAATGATTCAAAATCATATGTGTCTAATATTTTCAAACTTTTATGTCAGTTTTTGGGGTGGTAAAATATTCCTTGTTGTTATATTCCTTTGATCTCTTGTTTGAGCTGTCTGTAGCACCAATTAAAGAATTCCTCAGCCACAGAAATACAGAGCTAACTTCATTAAAAGATGAAGCAGCAGGCTACGAAAATATCAAATCACAAATGCTACAAAATTTGGGGAAAAATAATTTACAAACTCTAGCAAAGTTTCTACAGCGAATGATCGTTTATGAAAAAATTTCGAGAGGTTAGAAAATCATTTTTTTTTCGTTCTGTATTCATTTACATACCGAAAGTTGCGTTTTTAGTGTTCCATGTAGTGAACTGTAGTGACTGCAAAACGCTTTCGGGACGCTCTGGAGTAGACAACTTTAACAGTTGACAATTGACAGTTTCAATTCGATGATTTTGCATAACCTTAAATTTTTAATTTTCCGAAATTATTTGTTTTATCCGAAGTTTTGTCTAAATTAATGAATGGTGATGAAAAAGAAAACAAACGGTACATTATATTGTTCAATAAATAAAATGTTTATAATTATCTATCATTTATTTTCTTTCCTCAGTGTAATTGAAAAAGTTTTGGATCTTATGCGTCGTCTAAAAAATGTACGCCGCGGCTGAAATACCACTTTGTTGGACAGTCCTCGGCATACAAATAACTATTATAGCTTTCAAAAAACGTGACAAAATAAACTGCAATAATTATAGAGACAGATAATAGACAAAAAAACTGAAAACAAAAAATATAACTCGGCTTTATAGACACTCAAAAAGCATTCAACGGCGTCCGAAAAAGTGAAATATGGAAAGATTTACAAACATGAAGTAAAACTGAAAAACACTATTAAAAATATATATGAGACAAACAAGGAATAAGGATCAAAACAAGGAGAGTACTGAGTCCTTCCATGATAATTCTCCAGCGTAAAAATATGTTGAATACTTCAATTGGTTCCATAGGAAAAGTTCATCTATCAGAATGGATTCAAACTCATTTATTTACGGAATGGTTTCAACACTTCTTAAAAAACGTGTAACATCCCCAGAAGCATCCCCAGTACTCTCCATTCTCCACGGCCGTTACAATCACACCAAATTATCTGGACTTTTTGGAGTTTTTTTATTTCTTTTTAATTTTATGCTCAAAAGACTAAATAGTATTCCAAATATGCTGCAACTGCTCTGTGTTTAATATTTTTGTTTGTAAAAATATGAGTCGCAGCTTCAATACGAATAATATTTACGAATTGTTGGTGTATTTCGGAATTCATATTGTTTATTTCGCTTTCTAGAAACGCGGGCACCTAATCCGACCTCTTTAGAAAATAATCTGAGGCATTTTCGCGCTCTACTCGTTCCAATTTACATTTCCAAAGCTTATCCAGATTCTCTAACTGTTTGGGAATTATTACTGAGCTTTTTTTGTTTCCTACATTAATATGAATCAAAAATATAACCCAGATAAAAAATACAAACCAACGTTTTCTTATTTTCTTTCAAGATTAATTCAAAAAACTAGTTTTCATCATAATGTTCTTGTACCCAAGCTTCAATGGCCTCTTGCTGATTCTGAACCGAACTATGAAGCATAAATTATCACAATAAACAATATTTGTATTGATAAAAAAAATTAATGATTATCCTGGGTGTCCACAAACCCTCCTACGAAACGCACATCATACATACTAGTTAAGATTTTATGTCTTTCTAACCTAATTCACCTTTATCCACTTGGAGAGACATTGAGGATGAATCGACATATTAGTTGGCTGTCAAATGTCAAATATCATGATTGCGTTCATATATTTCATTTGTAACAAAACTTAAGATTCATCAATCTACTCATAGTTGGTTGTCAAATGTCTAATTCTATGGTTACGTTCAGAAATTTAATTTGTGATAAAACTTAAGATTGATCAATCTACATATAGTTGGTTGTCAAATGTCAAATATTATGGGTGCGTTCAGAAATACACTTTGCGACTTAAGATTCATCAATCTACATATAGTTGGCTGTCAAATGTCAAATATCATGATTGCGTTCATAAATTTCATTTGTAACAAAACTTAAGATTGATCAATCTACATATAGTTGGTTGTTTAATGTCAAATATTATGGTTGCGTTCAGAAATACACTTTGCGACTTAAGATTCATCAATCTACGTATAGTTGGTTGTCAAATGTCAAATATCATGATTGCGTTCATATATTTCATATGTAACAAAACTTAAGATTCATCAATCTACTCATAGTTGGTTGTCAAATGTCTAATTTTATGGTTACGTTCAGAAATTTAATTTGTGATAAAACTTGAGATTGATCAATCTACATATAGTTGGTTGTTTAATGTCAAATATTATGGTTGCGTTCAGAAATACACTTTGTGACTTAAGATTCATCAATCTACATATAGTTGACTGTCAAATGTCAAATATCATGATTGCGTTCATAAATTTCATTTGTAACAAAACTTAAGATTGATCAATCTACATATAGTTGGCTGTCAAATGTCAAATATCATGATTGCGTTCATAAATTTCATTTGTAACAAAACTTAAGATTCATCAATCTACTCATAGTTGGTTGTCAAATGTCTAATTTTATGGTTACGTTCAGAAATTTAATTTGTGATAAAACTTAAGATTGATCAATCCACATATTGTTGGTTGTTTAATGTCAAATATTATGGGTGCGTTCAGAAATACACTTTGCGACTTAAGATTCATCAATCTACATATAGTTGGCTGTCAAATGTCAAATATAATGATTGCGTTCATAAATTTCATTTGTAACAAAACTTAAGATTGATCAATCTACTCATAGTTGGTTGTCAAATGTCTAATTTTATGGTTACGTTCAGAAATTTAATTTGTGATAAAACTTGAGATTGATCAATCTACATATTGTTGGTTGTTTAATGTCAAATATTATGGGTGCGTTCAGAAATACACTTTGCGACTTAAGATTCATCAATCTACGTATAGTTGGTTGTCAAATGTCAAATATCATGATTGCGTTCATATATTTCATATGTAACAAAACTTAAGATTCATCAATCTACTCATAGTTGGTTGTCAAATGTCTAATTTTATGGTTACGTTCAGAAATTTAATTTGTGATAAAACTTAAGATTGATCAATCCACATATTGTTGGTTGTTTAATGTCAAATATTATGGGTGCGTTCAGAAATACACTTTGCGACTTAAGATTCATCAATCTACATATAGTTGGCTGTCAAATGTCAAATATCATGATTGCGTTCATAAATTTCATTTGTAACAAAACTTAAGATTGATCAATCTACTCATAGTTGGTTGTCAAATGTCTAATTTTATGGTTACGTTCAGAAATTTAATTTGTGATAAAACTTAAGATTGATCAATCCACATATTGTTGGTTGTTTAATGTCAAATATTATGGGTGCGTTCAGAAATACACTTTGCGACTTAAGATTCATCAATCTACGTATAGTTGGTTGTCAAATGTCAAATATCATGATTGCGTTCATATATTTCATATGTAACAAAACTTAAGATTCATCAATCTACTCATAGTTGGTTGTCAAATGTCTAATTTTATGGTTACGTTCAGAAATTTAATTTGTGATAAAACTTGAGATTGATCAATCTACATATAGTTGGTTGTTTAATGTCAAATATTATGGGTGCGTTCAGAAATACACTTTGTGACTTAAGATTCATCAATCTACATATAGTTGACTGTCAAATGTCAAATATCATGATTGCGTTCATAAATTTCATTTGTAACAAAACTTAAGATTGATCAATCTACATATAGTTGGTTGTTTAATGTCAAATATTATGGTTGCGTTCAGAAATACACTTTGCGACTTAAGATTCATCAATCTACATATAGTTGGCTGTCAAATGTCAAATATCATGATTGCGTTCATAAATTTCATTTGTAACAAAACTTAAGATTGATCAATCTACATATAGTTGGTTGTTTAATGTCAAATATTATGGTTGCGTTCAGAAATACACTTTGCGACTTAAGATTCATCAATCTACGTATAGTTGGTTGTCAAATGTCAAATATCATGATTGCGTTCATATATTTCATATGTAACAAAACTTAAGATTCATCAATCTACTCATAGTTGGTTGTCAAATGTCTAATTTTATGGTTACGTTCAGAAATTTAATTTGTGATAAAACTTGAGATTGATCAATCTACATATAGTTGGTTGTTTAATGTCAAATATTATGGTTGCGTTCAGAAATACACTTTGTGACTTAAGATTCATCAATCTACATATAGTTGACTGTCAAATGTCAAATATCATGATTGCGTTCATAAATTTCATTTGTAACAAAACTTAAGATTGATCAATCTACATATAGTTGGCTGTCAAATGTCAAATATCATGATTGCGTTCATAAATTTCATTTGTAACAAAACTTAAGATTCATCAATCTACTCATAGTTGGTTGTCAAATGTCTAATTTTATGGTTACGTTCAGAAATTTAATTTGTGATAAAACTTAAGATTGATCAATCCACATATTGTTGGTTGTTTAATGTCAAATATTATGGTTGCGTTCAGAAATACACTTTGCGACTTAAGATTCATCAATCTACATATAGTTGGTTGTCAAATGTCAAATACCATGGGTGCGTTCAGAAATTTAATTTGTGGCAAAACATCAATGAAAAACAAAATTGTTGTTTTTATTTAATTCGAAGCATTTTCATATTTATTCACCTTCCACAAATAATTAAAGACCAAAATTAGTCAAAACGGCCCAGCCAGTCTAACGAACAGCAATCCATTTATATATATATATATATATATATATATATATATATATATATATATATATATATATATATATATAGATTAATATAAATTAAATATTTGAGACTCAATTATATTAATTATATTAATAGAACTTTATTTAAAAAATCCTCCGAGTGGATATGACCGAAATAGTGGGGTAAGAGTTTTTTTTGGCATAATAAAATATAATTCTTTGTCATACTTGTATCTGTTTCGTGATGAAATATTAGGAAGGTCGAGAAGAAGAGAGCCCGCAATAAGTAACGCTGTCACAAGCAGTCTCTGTTCTTACATAAATCAAAGACTTATTAAGTCAAGTGGTTAACGTTCCTTACTCACTTCTCTTAAAAAAATAATATATTGCCCCATATTGTAGGGAAGCGGTTTTAATCTATTATAGGGATAATTTAGGGACTCATACGAGTGAAACGATTAAATAATTGAACTAAATAATACGCTTTTCGAATAATAACATAAAATACGAAATACAAACAATTCATTGGTGATGACAAAATGATTAAGATTAGAATTTATCATCATAATTAAGGGACACTTTGAATCACTCAACTTAACTCTTAAGAAATGAGGTTGGTTCCCATAAAGAGCGGTGAGATAATTACGGAAAACCAGTTTCGGCAATTCTATACTAAAAACACAGATAAAAAACTGTGTGAACGTGGACACATGAAAGAAGGATGTAAAGTAGAAGAAAACTATATTAAGTATGTGGTCAACTTTGTAAAACCTTTAGTTGCACCTTCTGAACGAGCAGCAGCTTGATTCTGTTCAAACTAATAACTGAAGTTCGAAGTTTGAACAGAATCAAGTTCAAACTTCGAACTTCAGTTATCATGAACAAAAAAATTGGTTTCTAGAAGTCTACGACTACACTGCTGATAGAAATGCCATTGGGAAAAAATTCTCCCAGCCTCTCAGAAGCTTCGCAGCTTCTACTTTCTCTAAAATCACTAGAATCTAGAACGTTTCTCAAAATTTCGAAATAGTTTCGCATGATGTTTGAGAATAATACAATAAGTGACTATACGACATTTCTCAGTGTAGAATGAAACATTTGTTGATGTTTCCATGTTTGTTGAGGTCGAACAGCGCCATATGTAAACATCAGGAATTCAAAATTCACTGAAGCGACTTGAAATTATCTGCCTTGTTGCACCTGATATCTCACCCTACACTTTGTACCTCTCTTCGTTTCTATATCCATGCTCGAAATATCCTCTGGGCAAGCTTCTACCAAAATATTTACACTCGGGGATATTTGTTATTCCTCAAAGGGAGAAGAAAAACGGATCGTTTTTGTTTTCGGTTACTACGAAGTAATCACCAGGATAATTCTAGTTGTTGCATCTACCCTTAAAGTGAATTCCATCAATATTAACCCGTCTCAAGTTATGAATAAATCTTTTTATCTAATCTTACTTGAAGGGTTGTCAACAATGTCAAAGAAAATCGACTCAGAAGCTGAAATACCTGAAAAACGACTATAGAATTGAATTGTAGTTTCTGTAGCACAGTTCAGTTAGTTTATAATAAATAGTCGTAGTGAATAAACCGAAATAGAAAGTAATCAAAGAATTTAAATAAATTATTTATTAGTTAATTCAGTGATGGCGATAAGTGAATTATTATCAAGTTAGTGTAGTGTATAGTGTTTTAATAAATAAAGAACGTGAGGGACAATGTCTTAATTCGCCCCGCGAAAAGTAATCGTATAAATAAATAATAAAAACATTACAGTATCGATTAGATCTTTTATAATATTAGATACGGAAAGAAAATGTAAAAAAAGTCATCAAAACAATTAGAATGTCACAAATATCGTATAGAAACAACTAGCTACCAAAAGAAGAATAAATACTATGAAAAAGAAGAAGAATATAAATCAATACGTATACAAAATTTTCTTCTTTTCTAATAAAATATTAATTTAAACAGATCACAAATGCTACAAAATTTGTATGAAAAAATTTCGAGAGGTTAGAAAATCATTTTTTAGACGACGCCATCTGAAAGTTGTTCGTTCTGTATTCATTTACATACCGAAAGTTGCGTTTTTAGTGTTCCATGTAGTGAAAGTGACAGTTCGGTACTGCAAAACGCTTTCGGGACGCTCTGGAATAGACAACTTTAACAGTTGACAGTATCACTTCGATGATTTTGCATAACCTTAAATTTTTAATTATCTGAAATTATTTGTTTTATCCGAAGTTTTGTCTAAATTAATGAATGGTGATGAAAAAGAAAACAAACAGTAGTACATTATATTGTTCGATAAATTGTTCAATGTCTTAATTCGCCCCAGGAAAAGTAATCGTATAAATAAATAATAAAAACATTACAGTATCGATTAGATCTTTTATAATATTAGATATGGAAACAAAATGTAAAAAAAGTCATCAAAACAATTAGAATGTCACAAATATCGTATAGAAACAACTAGCTACCAAAAAGAAGAATAAATACTATGAAAAAGAAGAAGAATATAAATCAATACGATACAAAATTTTCTTCTTTTCTGATAAAATATCAATTTAAACAGATGAACATTGTTGTGATTAGAAAACGATTTGTTCAGATGAAATATTTCCGATGATAGTTGAAACAGACATTTGCTTATTGAAATAACCTACGTTTTTACAATTACACATGACCAAGTCCAGCTGGACAATTCTCACAATATCAAATCACATGCTCGCTCAATTCGAGATTATTGTTGGTATGATTTTAATGTATAAACAGTGAACGTTATCATCAGAAAAATCGATTTATCGAAGATGACGATCGTATGAATTATATGCTTCCTGAAAACAGCAAATCGTCGCAACAAAACTAAAGTTTTCTATCTCTCAGTTGATTTAACAAATTTTATTTCCATACTATGGATAATTTGGTACCAAAATTTTTTCGTCGGCATTTCCAACGTGACGAAGATTAATGTTTAAGTCGGCCTTGCGAATGAGATGCATGGTGGAGCACCACCTCATTTCAGTATCAATAAAAGAGATTTTATAAACCGCCAACAAGTGGATTGGACTAGGAAAGAATTGTCCTCAAGATTGGCCTTCCCGTTTACCAGACTCAATAAATGTGATTAGTTTCTTTAGGGAGGGCGTTGAAGGAGTTTGTTTATACTTCTCCAGTTGATTCACGAGAAGAATTCTGATTCTGATCATCAAGTATTGACTAGAATCGACTTGGTGATCATTTCCAGTAATTTCTTTAAATTATAAATCTTTCTACAATATTATTAATTGGTTTTTCTATACATTTGTTCTTATTGGAATGGTGAAATGATGAAAAACTGATATTTTGAGTCTAGGTCATCTCTAATTGATCATAGCTGTGATATTGCTGATCGTTGACGAATTGAACGACTCATGTAAAGCTGAGAATTTTTACTCAATTTACTCAACTTACAGAGCAAACCAAAAGAAAGCTTGTTTTAGAGTCGATATGGTGATGATTTCCTTTTCCGGATAGTCACGGGGGATGAAACTTCAGTATCTTACGACACCTTAGAAACTAAGAGGCAATCAATTGAATAGAAACTTACTTCGTTCCCAATGAAAGTTAAGTCCAAGTAAATCCAGATAATTTGAAAACTCATAAACGCCGTTTTTTGGCATTTTGTTCATTGATTGCGCCTCCGAAGCTTCTTGGTCTCGCAGTAGTCAAGCGCAAAGGACTACTAGTAGATTATTTTTATACACAATCCCCAATTTGATGGAATTCCAATTTTAAACACGTCGCGAAAATTATGCAAAACACGACACCTTACTGCTTAAATTAATTTCACGTAAATAGGCTTTCCAGGAAAGGCGGAAGTAGCTAATTTGTAGTTCCAAGTAAAAAGTCTCCACAGTTTTTAGTCAACAATCCCTTCACCCCCTCTTCCTTTCATTGCTCAATCTTGTTTCAGTTTTGTGTTAGTTTCCATTTGCAATTTCGTGTGTGTACGTTACCAAGGACAATTGTACAAATCCTTTAACGTGTTGACGAGCAATTGTAATCGAAGTTTATGTTCAAAAGTGTGGGAATATTTCATCAAAGATTGTTTCAAAAAGACATGGTGTCGTGATGGATCAAATGGAGAAATCTTTGACGATGTGGATTGAAGATCAGCACCAAAAACTTTATCAATTATTCAAGCTAAGGCCCTTAGTTTACATAAAGACTGGAAGAAACGTCTAAATGACGCTTCCACAACAGAATTCACAGAATTTTTTTCCACTTTCTCTGGCGCTTACTCTTCCAGACAAATGTAGATGAAACGGGACTATTTTGGTAAAAGATGCCGACACGTACGTACTTGGCAAAGAAAGAGTCAGTTGCCCCTGGGTATAAAGCTGCTAAAAACAGGCTAACATTGCTATTTGGTGGGAGCCAATGCTTATTCACCAATCTGAAAATCTGAAGATCCAAGAGCCTTAAAGGGGAAAGATAAAAGCAGGCTTCCGGCAACTTTTTCGAGAATGGTTTTCCCAGAATTTTGTTCCTAGTGTTCGACAATATTACAGGGGAAAAAATTTACCGTTCAAAGCTCTATTGCTATTAGACAATGCTCCCGGACATCCAAAATCCCTGCAGACTCTATTTCCAGAAATTAAAGTCGTGTTTCTTCCTCCCAATACCACCAGCGAGATTCAGCCCATGGATCAAACAGTCATAGCTACTTTTGAGCATTATTATATGAGAAGGTTGATGTACCAAGCAATCAAGGCACCTGACAAGGAAGATGGCCCTACATTAACCGAATTTTGGAAAAATTATAATATATGGCATGCCGCAAATATTATTGGGGACTCGTGGGCTGAAATTGTTGGAAAAAGCTTTGTCCTCAAATGTCAGACCCTTTGACAGATGAAAACCTGATAGAGTTACAAGAGGTTAATGAAACCGAAATGGATGAGGAAGAAGCTGATGACGAGCCTATCGCTAAAACTTTGACATTCAATAATATGAACGAAGCTTTTACGCATCTGGACAAAGTTTTGACCATCATGAAAGAATGGAAAAAGACATAGTATGTCACCGAAATCTTTATCAAGAAAAGAAGAGTAAAGTACAACTTTCTATGGATAAATTTGTTCATAAAACAAATGAAAGTAAACAATGAATTATTCATTTAAAAACACATAGACAATGAATGATGAAGGCTGGAATGTGTTTGATCATCCTTTATATACCTAAAATTTTCCCGATGATGACGAGCTCAAAAAATATGGTACCATACGGTTGAGGACACAGAGGGCAATTCCTCTATGAAGGAGCCATACAAAAACTTGTTCCAAGCTATGATAATTGTTTTTTTATATAACCAAACGTATCTTAATTTGTGAATTATACCTCGTTAACTGTCTCTGTAGTTCAAACTAAGACATTTAAAATTTTTTTAGTTCATTTTCAGGTAGTTCATAGGTTTTTCTTGAAATATCTTCTCCAGGGGATGTGGTAGTTGATTTTTCTTTCGTTTGTTGTCAAATTTTATACAGTTAATCAAGTGATGTGATACGAGTGTGACCGATTTGTAGACCGCAACTGATGACTTCTTCTTATGTTATTGGAGTTACAGTCTTGCGATTTTTCGCAAAGTTATTCCTCACTGATCAAAAATTATGAGTTGAAGATGTTTGTAAATGTGAAGAATCTTGTATTGTATCGAAACATTAATTATTGAGATTGTTTCGCACATAAATGGACGATATCAAAAGATTTTAAACTAGAAAAAAAAAATAATCGAGCGTTATACCGTTTAAAATATTTAAATGGGTTGAAAAATAAATTTCTTCGAACAAATCCGCCTGTGATATATCCCATTTGCGTATCTGCTGAACAATAATAAGGAACGTAGAACGTTCTACTCGCGAAAATTCTTTATTTGTATCAAATGAGAAGAAGGGGCCACAGACAAGAACAACGAAGTCAATAAAGAGTGGTGAAATTGCGCGCCGTGCCCACCTCTTGCATAAAGTCATGAGGTTCATCTCGTTTGATTGAAATCCTCTCTTATTTCTTGTGTTTCTATTGAAAAACCCCACACTCCATGACTTCATTGTTTTAGCGTCGGTTCATGCATACTTTCATGTGCTTTTGCCATCTTCTTCTACCTCTTTCGTAAAGTTGGGGATTTCTACCGATGCTTTTTAAGACTAATGGAATGAATTCCAGTAATTGATGTTATATAATGTGATATTCTATGCGAAACTACGATATGATTCTAACATTTGAAATTTTCAATATGGTTATTCGTTTCTGATTAAATTTTTTGATATACTTCCTTGAATTAGTTACGAGATTGTCAAATCTCACACCGCCATCATAAAGTTTGACATTTCTAATGGTGAACGGACTCAGAAGTTGTTGCCGTTCGAATGCTATTTGGAACATTCATCTTGGTCAAAAAATGAGAACCAACTTTTGGTGATGGCGCCAGAAAACATCGATACTGTGAATATTTGATTGTCAAAAAGATTTGTTCGCGTTGGATACGACAAAAAAAGCTCGTGGTGCTTCAAAGACGTTTGAAAGATCGCAACAAACGACAACTAAACAACACTCGAGTGTATCGATCTTTCAAGACGAACCAAATGTCGCCACAGTTCCATTAGAGCAACTAGAACGGTCAATTCTGAATCATACACTAGTATTTGTTTGTTAGCAGTGTTAGAATTAATCAGGGAAACCATTCGTAGAAGACGAATCATTCTGATCTGATCTGATGCATTCAAATCGCATGTTTTGGAGGTGCTTTCGACAATTTGGTTCAAACACAAGATCTCATAGAGAAAATATTTTGAAAAAAATAAAACCATATGATGAATTATGAAGATTTGATTTTGTCTTAAGTAGCAATCTTCGTTTTTCTATGCTCATTTCAAAGATTCAATTGACGCTAGCTTTTTATTAGAGACTCAATATTATTTTTACAGAACCAATAAAACTTTTAAAACAATTCAGGACATCATTTGATATTAAAATTGCTTTTCTTTTTCTAATTGACAATATCCAAGTCTATCTATTAGGAATTATGGAATTTAAGAATGTTATTTATAGTATTCTACGTAGTTCAGCCTTTGGGTATTTAGAACATGCCAGATCAGAGCTCCATGGTGAGTGTTCAAATTCTGTGAAGCCACATTCGTGTTCAGTGGTCTTGGAAAGTGAAGCAGTGTGGAAAAGAGTATTGTCATGAACCAAGTACACCCCTCGGTTGATTTTATCGCTTTTTTCGATAATTTTTTGACGCAATTACCTCATTTTGTGTTCGTGATGGTATTTTGTCCATTAATCAAAAGTACATCTTTGAAGTTCCAATATATTGTACTTCATACTTTTTGAGGGCTTTTGTGATCTTTTTAGAGCTCTAAAAATCATGAACAACACTTTTCTCATTCATTCAATCGAAACATCCATCTTGCATTAAGTTTTGTCATATTCAAATGCTCATTCAGGACCTTAGAACACTTGTTTTGGAAATGCCGGTTTGTACTGAAAATCTTTTTGTTCTTTTTGTGTGAAATGACTATTTATGGGCACGACATGGCAAGAAACTAAGTGAGATCAATATTGAAGAGGTCAATAAAAACTTTGTTTATTGTTAAACTTTTTCTGTGTGTACGAACTTTCCTATATTTTCCCTTTGTATCTGCACAACATCCAAGTGGTTTTTTATAGTGCAAAGCATCTAGCGATGCCTCTCCATCGGCCCTGAAAATAATTTCCTTCGAGTTATATATCTAAAGCACCGTAGGACGCTGTTGAGGGCTCTAAAATACATAATGTATGAGTGGGTGTGGGGTGCAAAAAGAGTGAGTTCGTAATAACTGAGATGTCCAGATCGTTTGGTCATGGCATAAAGTATAATTTTTAGCTGGAATCCGGTAGGGTGGAAAAGAGAAAATATGTAACAATCTTTAGATGACAGCCACGACAATCTGTAATATATCCTAGAAATATTTCCGGGATAGACAGCAGCGAAAATTTCTTAAATTGGGTTTGCCTCAAATAATTTTCAATAGATTTGAAAATATGTATATATAATAATACTAATAATAATCATACATCGTGGATACGAGGATAGAATTCAGTATCAACAAGTGCAAAATGCTCCACATCCAAATTCCTGATAATAGAAAACACCAAAACGCTCAACTACGAATTATTAAAAAACCTAACACCTAAAGAAGCATACAAATACCTGGGTTATCATTAAAACTCAATAAACATTCAAAACAAATAAACAGAAGTATACAAAGCTTAGAACCAGAACTTTTTGATCCTTTTCCTCGGGACGTGACATAAAACGTGATATAACAAAACGCAGAAACAGAAACACGAAAAAGTTATCTGTCAAAACATCAATCTAGCTCATAGATAAAGTAATTCTCGACTGTCAATTTTAGAAAGATCTAAGTTAAGCTGATTTAAGGTAAAGTTTCACCTTTACTTTCTTCATATCTCATTCTAATATTGGAACACGAATTTTATTGAAAACTCAGTCTAATATTACTTTCTCTATGGTCTAGGCGTTCATTTTATAAAAATGATACAACAAAACGCTACTAACACGGGATAACAAAAAGCAAATGACAGCTGAACGGAATATTATCCACGGTTTCGAAATCACGAGTACTGATTTGAATCAAATAAAAAATTGGTCTTAATAAAACTTAAAATCTGCTTATTCACTGCTTCTACGGCGGAAACATTTAAGGTAAAGCTCTCCACCTTTACTTTCTTTGTATCTTATGCTAATATTGGAAAACGTATGTTATAGAAAGCGCAGTCTAGTATTATTTTGTTTATGGTCTAGCCGTTCTTTTGTTGAAAATCGTACAACAAAACGCTACTAACACAGAGTAACAAAAAGCAAATGACAGCTGAACGGAATATTATCCACGGTTTCGAAATCACGAGTACTGATTTGAATCAAATAAAAAATTGGTCTTAATAAAACTTAAAATCTGCTTATTCACTGCTTCTACGGCGGAAAGATTTAAGATAAAGCTCTCCACCTTTACTTTCTTTGTATCTTATGCTAATATTGGAAAACGTATGTTATAGAAAGCGCAGTCTAGTATTATTTTGTCTATGGTCTAGCCGTTCTTTTGTTGAAAATCGTACAACAAAACGCTACTAACACAGAGTAACAAAAAGCAAATGACAGCTGAACGGAATATTATCCACGGTTTCGAAATCACGAGTACTGATTTGAATCAAATAAAAAATTGGTCTTAATAAAACTTAAAATCTGCTTATTCACTGCTTCTACGGCGGAAAGATTTAAGGTAAAGCTCTCCACCTTTACTTTCTTTGTATCTTATGCTAATATTGGAAAACGTATGTTATAGAAAGCGCAGTCTAGTATTATTTTGTCTATGGTCTAGCCGTTCTTTTGTTGAAAATCGTACAACAAAACGCTACTAACACAGAGTAACAAAAAGCAAATGACAGCTGAACGGAATATTATCCACGGTTTCGAAATCACGAGTACTGATTTGAATCAAATAAAAAATTGGTCTTAATAAAACTTAAAATCTGCTTATTCACTGCTTCTACGGCGGAAAGATTTAAGGTAAAGCTCTCCACCTTTACTTTCTTTGTATCTTATGCTAATATTGGAAAACGTATGTTATAGAAAGCGCAGTCTAGTATTATTTTGTCTATGGTCTAGCCGTTCTTTTGTTGAAAATCGTACAACAAAACGCTACTAACACGGAATAACAAAAAGCAAATGACAGCTGAACGGAATATTATCCACGGTTTCGAAATCACGAGTACTGATTTGAATCAAATAAAAAATTGGTCTTAATAAAACTTAAAATCTGCTTATTCACTGCTTCTACGGCGGAAAGATTTAAGGTAAAGCTCTCCACCTTTACTTTCTTTGTATCTTATGCTAATATTGGAAAACGTATGTTATAGAAAGCGCAGTCTAGTATTATTTTGTCTATGGTCTAGCCGTTCTTTTGTTGAAAATCGTACAACAAAACGCTACTAACACAGAGTAACAAAAAGCAAATGACAGCTGAACGGAATATTATCCACGGTTTCGAAATCACGAGTACTGATTTGAATCAAATAAAAAATTGGTCTTAATAAAACTTAAAATCTGCTTATTCACTGCTTCTACGGCGGAAAGATTTAAGATAAAGCTCTCCACCTTTACTTTCTTTGTATCTTATGCTAATATTGGAAAACGTATGTTATAGAAAGCGCAGTCTAGTATTATTTTGTCTATGGTCTAGCCGTTCTTTTGTTGAAAATCGTACAACAAAACGCTACTAACACAGAGTAACAAAAAGCAAATGACAGCTGAACGGAATATTATCCACGGTTTCGAAATCACGAGTACTGATTTGAATCAAATAAAAAATTGGTCTTAATAAAACTTAAAATCTGCTTATTCACTGCTTCTACGGCGGAAAGATTTAAGGTAAAGCTCTCCACCTTTACTTTCTTTGTATCTTATGCTAATATTGGAAAATGTATGTTATAGAAAGCGCAGTCTAGTATTATTTTGTCTATGGTCTAGCCGTTCTTTTGTTGAAAATCGTACAACAAAACGCTACTAACACAGAGTAACAAAAAGCAAATGACAGCGGACCGGAATATTATCCACGGTTTCGAAATCTCATAAAAAAATGGATATAATTAAACTGAAAATCTGCTCATTCACTGCTTCTAATGCGGAACAAAGTTCACTGGGTTAGCTGGTATCTACTAAAAACACAACTGAATACCTGCAACATATTCAAAGCATTAAGTAACTTCGCCTTATCAATCCTTACATACTCATTTGGAGTTTGGAGTGATAGCTCGAACACAGATTTGGACCAAATTATTTGCTAACTAAGATCAACCATTTTCCGATGAAAACATACATGGGGCGCGTTCCTACTAGTTGTGAAAAAATAAGCTCATTTTGGAATATATGGTAGGAATGTAAAGACATTTTCCAGATAGTTTTTGTATTAAAATTTCAAATAGAACTAGTTCTAACTCTGAATGTCAGTTGAAACTCAAATATTTAGAGGTATTGTATATTAAAAAATATATTTATTCCCCTTAATGAGCCTTTTATCAAATTAATAATAACTACGGAAGAATCCCCGCGAGACTAACGCGTTTTCTTTAGATTTCAATGATATTTTCCATCATAGTTTTATTTTCGAACCACTTCGAAATGAAAATTCTGATATAACGCAATAAATTCAGAACAAGGCTCCTAGTAAGTTAATAATATTTTTATGGGGTTCGTATGGGGCTACTTCCCATTTTATTTGTATATAAAAAAGCTTGCTTGTAACTACTTCTCCGCGATAGTGGTCATTCGAAAAGAGCCCTTTCAATAAAAAATTGTACCTTGGAGAAATTCTAACCAAATATGAATTTAATAAAATTTCTCTATAGGGATGGACGCCAGTCTGGATCCTTTATATTCACAAAGAATACACTTTTACGCAAACATGTCTTAGACCCCAAAAAAACGGTTAAAGCTTTAATAACACGAAACTATTCCAGTGACAGATCATACAGGAAAATGATAAATCGGAAATTTACGGTTTTTAAAATGATAAATAAATTTTTGAATATCGATTTTAATAGAAACAAAAAGAATCATATTAAAACATTAAAAGTAGCAAGTATAGGTACAATTTGAATCATTACTACCCATTTTATATTCAATAGTAGGGTCTTAAACTATAATTATCCAATTTTTTTATCGCGAGCTTGAAAACAGAGTTTAAATAATAATCATGTTTCTAAAATTTCTTAAAGACAAAAGTATTTCAAACAATATTTAAAACAATCAACCCTAGCACCCTCAACTACAGATTATATTACAATTATTACAATAAGATCGTTCGTTAAAAGTAGAAGTATTTAGTTACTGCTGGTATCACCTTGGCGCTGATAGCTGGAATGTACCCAGCTAGAAATATAACCTAAAAGAATTATTGATGGAAAACGTACATCCAAAAAGATTTTATTTCGTATTTCTTCACTAATTGTTGTGACTGTCATGGTGAAAGCAGTATCATCGTGAAATTAGAACAGTAATAAGATGATACCGCGCCTGCGTAGCTTGTTGATACTTTTTCATTACTCAATATTTTTCAAGTTGTCTAATCTTACGCCAGATGTAAAAAACTACTGTCAATAAAATCAGTGTTCATCCAATTTTACTGTTGCGTTCGTCTATATCTTAATACTAATAATATTTGTCGACGAACACTTCTATTTACCATAGGTTGGTCTATTTAGCCAATTGTGTCAAACTGTCTTCTAACGTCACAAATGTCACGGCATTATTTCACTTTACAGTCAAATGTAAACAAACGAAGTTTGAAAAGTAATTATAAGCACAAAATGAGAAACGGACTTAAAAAATTAGAGCACAGCAATATATCATCTCAAAAGATTGAATAAATATGAAATGGACTCAACATGGACGACACGCTTGCTATAATTTATGACGTCACTTATATACAAGACATTTTACCAACAATAAAATACTGAAGATACCAAAAGCGAAGCAGTAGCGCTTAGTTGACACTTGTCAAAATATAGAAGAGTGACATATGACATGACATTTCGAAGACCTCATTCTATACCAGCTTGTCTAGCAGTAAAACACGGTAGCCTTCAATCCTACTAATTCATATATTTTGCTTTTGTTTGTAAATTATAAATTGACATATATGTAACCAAAATTTGATCATGTATCAATTTTTTTTATTGAAATATGTCATAAATAGACATTTCTCAACTGGATTATACGATCGAAAAGAATAGCTTTCAAGTAGGTTTTCTTGTTTGTCACTGGAACCGACAAGTTGACGTTTCTGACGTTTGCTGCGAATGACAAATCCGTTTGGAAGTCTAGAATGTGTTGCTGTATAACGTGTTGCCTAATTGATCCAATATAACCTCTAAAAATACGTGACTGAACGCGACTAAACTGATGTGTGATAATCGTTTGTGTCTGGTGTGGTGAGATGTTATTTCAACTATTTTACAAGTACATCAAAGTATTTAAATGCGGAAAAAGGCTTTTTGAATCAACAAAATTCGACTCAATTGATATTATTTTAATGTTTTTGCACCTCCATCAGATTTTATAATTTCTATGGTGGAATTATAGTCAAATTACTCATTGAATCATGGTTTAAATTGGTTACGGAATGAATTTTGATTTTAGATTTTGTTTAATTAAAAAAAGTACGCCACTGGAATAGATGCGCGAATAGCCGGTATCGTTGAGGAGCGGTCAGTGTTATAACACTAATAAAATTGAATTTTTATATAGTATTTTTGCATTTTATAGCACCTGCTATTGAGAAAACTCTTGAGAATTGAAAACTTAGGTATACACTACGAATACAATTATTCAAATTTTTCAACAATCGAAAAATGGGAATGCGTTATTACGTATGAATATATACGAAACTTGGGTATACAACGTGAAGATTACGTTTTTTTTTTTCAAAAATTCCATTATATAAATGAAGCTTAACAGTCTGCCATTCGTATACAGGGTCAATTTGAACTGATTATTTTTGGAAGCTACGATATTTAGGAAATGAAAACAGCTGCGTGTAGAAATATCTTACTTCATGGCTTTAATGTTGGTGTAAAACACATTATGGAAGTTTTAGGACATCTCTACCATTTTAGATAACGTTCATTATTCTCTGGTGACGAATTTAGAGTTTAATTGGTTAAAGTATTGTCGAATATGGCCAAAAAAATGGCAAAACATTTTCAAGGACTATGGTCAAAACGATCTTTTACGACTATGCACGATTCCTTGACTACTTTTAACGATTGCATAAGAAACAAAAACCGTTTTCAATTTTGGTTGTTCGTAAACGATTGTCCATCGGAAACAATTACCATTGTTTGAGGGGAATTAGTCTGTCGCAAAGAACTGGCGCTACCATATTATATTATCTTAACCCGACTTTTTCATTCCATCGTCAAACGACTACATTTTGCATGTTTCCAAAACAAGAACTTGTCAAACATGGGTATACGAAAGTATATAAAGGGTATATGATATATGATATTCTGATATAAAAATGTCAACTTCAAGCTATGAGCGCCATCTATACAAATATTATATAGAAAGCGGTTTTTTCTAATAAAACGTTTTAACATCGCCCGTAACGAATGTTTATGTAAAATAAAGCCGAAATAATTTTCATTGCAGATTCCCTTCCACATCCTTCTTGCTACACTATCTTCACATCTAATTTAAACGGGCAGTTTTCAAGCAATAAAAATGCACGCCTTCTGGCCTCGTGAAAAACCGTCTTTTTATTTATGGCCACTTCCAGTTCGTTTCCATATTTTTATCAAGCGGCACATCAAAGCGTTTTTATATCGAAATTTTTATTCAATATACATAAGAAAATACAACTTCAAATGATCCAATAGTTTTGTTTTGCGTTTTAATCATTAATTCAAAAACAAATTTTCCTTCAATAATCATTTGGTTAGGCTAGGCTACGTTGATAATACTACCAAACCAATAAAAAAGAAGATCTATAGATTAAAGCCATCGAATTAGATAAATAGAATTTGTTATTTCTGTGATATGAATCCATACGCAAAACTTATTACATAACCTCTAATTAGTAATCTACTACTTCTTGATTAGTTAAGGTAAGCGTCCACTAGACGAATCAGACCAGTAAGGATGGCAAAAAACCGTCTACCGTAGATTCAAATAGAACTGAACAAAAAACCATCTCAATTTATTGCAGTTTTTCTATGGAACCGAATAAACTGATACGTAGACGTGGCGTTGGATGACACATCTGTTCGCATCCGCACACCGTATCTAAATTTTACAATGGAATCTGCCTCGATTCGATTCGCTTAGTGGACGCTTACCTTTATTTTGTACAATGAGCCTAAAGTGTTACTTGTTTGGCATGAAGTTAGTCAACAATAATTGCTTTCCAATTACACATTTTGAGCACTGAGCACATGGGTGCGCACTGCTTCAAGCCGTTTTCGAAATTGTCGTTTTTAAGATCTGTGCTCCTCAAACACCAGATAAATGATTGGACTCCATGAGATTCAAAATTGTGCTTTAAACACAAAATAGTTTCAAAGAAGTGCTTCTTCCATAGTATTCGTATTATATATTCAAGTATCTTGTATTGTTGACATCTTTTCAAATTTGACATTTGACACAAAACTTGCCGAAGTTTGTTCTTGTGCCGAGCTCATGAGCGTCGAGCCCATAAGTTCCGTGCACAAAGTACTTGATAAATTAAAAAGGTTAGTTAGGTAACCAATTTCTCTCAAACGTAACCAATTATCTTATTTGCGGTTTTTCTTAGCCGCTATATTGATATAATGAATCGTATAAACCGGAAAGATAAGTTTTTCTTCCTACCGAGAAATTTGTTACAATTCGTATAGCATTTATACACATTAACATTGGGGGTTATTTATTTCGTCTAGCCCTTTTTAAGTCTGACCCGTTCTTTATGACCCCATTCACTCTTCTCTATTGAAACAATTCAAGAAAAGGCATATATTTAGATATTGTGTAATTAAGTGTTTTATTTTGAATTTAGGATTTAATTCCTATGATCTAGAAAGTTCAAGGGAGTATCTTTGTTACTAATTGTAATGAATCTTCTTGATGATTTGGTTTTGATCTTCGAAAGATTTACACTTTTTTGACATCTCCTGTAAAAAATAACTAAATTCGTGACAATGACAACTGACAACTGACAATGGCACTGCCAGAAATAACAAGAACCACAGGCATAATTTCCACGTTAGCCCAAATACAGAACAAAGAAGGTTAATTGAACTCATTTCCTACTGGTTTCCCTTTCACCCTATATCTTTGAAGTTAGTGTCTTCGGCTTAACCATGAATATCAAAACTGAAAAGAATGCCAATGGGGCAATAATTTATTATAATTTTTTCGTTTACCTAACCTAACTACTACATCCTGATACTATTATGAATGAAGTAGTATTATTTGGGTAGGCGCAAGGAAATGCTTCTGGTTCTGAGGTTCTCTTAAAACTGCCAGTTATTAGAGCTCAAAACTACAATATTATGAAATCCAAACTAGTTGGGGAATGCTTGGACGAGATGAAACATTACGGAACTTTAGAGTACTACACCTAGAAGACGATGTTTGGCAGCTAGAGTCATCCCACATCCCCCTAAACTCGACTAATCTGCCAAACTCTCTAATAAAAGAGATTCGTAACGGGGGGGATAGTACACGACCATTCCACGTCCCTTCAAAGTTTCCCGCAGTTGTTTAATCCTGCGATTGTCGATAAGTATCATTATGGTACTTCTTCTTCTCCTATATCCTTATAGTTTCACCGTTATCCTCGCTGTTGATTCCAACAGAAAGTGATCACTACCAATTTCAGCTCTGCTTTTGACTCTACCGACAATTATGCCTATTCTGTTTATTTTCTCCACTGTAACGTAGTCAATGGATGGATTTTTGGAATTGATGTTAGGGAAGGAAAGGGCAAGACAAGGCACCTAAAGCCTGAAGTTCAATAAAACTAAAAAAATCGCGTTTAATTTTTTATTTTAATAATCATCTTTGGTTATCAGTATTTCCAAATTCAGTCTAATTAGGAACACACTTGTAAAATAGAAAAAGTCTTACCCCCTTACTCGGGTTAGATGGGGTACTCTAAAGTGCAAGATGGGGTTTTGCAAAAGCATTCAATTATTTTTGTTGACAAAATTCACACGTCAACGTCACATCTTCATCTTCGAAATCTATCCCAGCACAGCTACGGGAGTCCCCATTTGCCGTATGCGGAACATGCAGATCTTCATTTGACTCCAAATAACAACTTTCACAAGACAAACACGGAGTATTTTCAACTTCACTATCGCTACTCTCATTTGACGAGTTAACCTTCGATAGTGTTTTCTTTTTGGTCACTCTTCTTCGTTAACCGTTGATTTTTTTCAATTTTCCCAAATTCTTCTTTCTTTATCGTATCTTCCTCTGATAGTTTATTTCTTTTAATCGTCTCTCTCTTCTTTATATAGCGATGAAGTAATGATCGCGGTTCTAACAACGCCGGAAGCTTTGCGTGTTACTGGAAATAGCGTTATTTGCAGGGAACTGGCTACAAGAAATATGTTATCAGACCAACTGGAACAACCAGGTTTAGTTATAAGTGATTTATTAACAACAAAGTCTTGAAATCGGCTCTTCTTCCACCTCAGCAGGTGGTAAGTTATAGGCAAATACGGTATGTTACCCAGCTGTACTCTAGACCGAATAGGTGAGGTTATTGTAGAATGGGTTTCAGATATTGTTTCAGTGGAGATCACAAGAGGAACATCTCTCGTAAACGAAGCAACAGTCACTTCTTGATCTATTATATCGTACCACCTCTCGAATAGTATCATAAGTCAAAAAAACAAACCATCGAATATTCGAAATTAATCCTAGCTTTATTTGGAACAATGGAAGCTATTTACATGACATAATTATAGCACCAATAGTACAATAAAAGAGTTTTCGAGTTATGACATTATTTGTATTATGTATCTGAGATTACAACTGACCAAGGGTACCCCATCTTGCCCTCTAATGCCCGATTGAATTAAAAACTTGACCTCTAAAAATAATGTTCTCGCACACAAATAAACAAGTGCTTACCTGCAATCGTAATCCTTGATCAATATGAATAAATTTAGTTATAATTCGAAATGTTGTTATTTCCAGAGCTAACACGTTCCAAATAAAGAAAAAAAATACCAATTATACCGCCAAATATACTTTATTTTACTTTACAACAAACAAGTTCACCGTCTAATCCTCCCGCCCCATCCTCCCTATTATATTATCAGGTTGTGAAACGGTAAAAGTCAAGCAGCCGTTTCCCATTATCGTTTTCGTTTCCTCTCCTTATTCACCAATCATTCATCCTTTATATATTTCATCTTGCTTTCCTAATGTTCCGTTTGCATTTTCTACTGTTTCTTTTAGGTTATTCCAGAATTTATCCTTGTTTTTATCATCTTCTCCATACAAAATTCCAAATGGCCACTTGTTCGTTTTCCTTTCAACAGTTGTTAGAACACTGTGTTATAATGATCTTATTTTGAATTTAATAAAACCTCCAAATAACTTTAGAAGAGTATATTTCAAATAAAATATATAATACTAGCTTTAACACAATAAATAAAAAAAAACAAATGAAAAAGTTAGTGCCGCAAAGAACATCCGAACTAAACTCGGAGGAACTACTTGAAATAGGCTCACACAGCACCTCGCCTATGCGGATCATGTTGAAATTATGGCACGAACCATTTAGGCTCTTTCGGGAACGGTTGGGGAGTTCGAGCGAGCACCTGAAGCAAGAGGACTCAAAACCATGTACACGAGAACCTCAAGGAGAACCCCGACCTCCCAAACCAAATTCCAAGTCAGAGAACATCGCTTCCCTGTGTACCACCGATTCAAATATCTTGCGGCCTTGACAACTGAAGATAATGAAGTATCAACAAGAGTTGTTGTGGGGAATAGATGCTTCTGGGCAGTCCAGAGAGCGCTGAAGTTTAGACGACTCTCGCGAAGGTCAAAGCTCACAATTTACAAGACAATAATCCGTCCCGTAGTTACATACGGACATGGACTATGACAAGTGAGTGGATTTTGAACTGCCGGGAGCGTAAGATCCTACGAAATATTTTTGGCCCTGTTTGCGTGAACGGCGCGTGGAGGATCTGAAGGAATGCTGAGTTAAGACAGCTCCTTCGTTGGAGGCGGACCTGATTCAACTAGGAATTCAACGTTGGAAACACCATGCTCAGGATTGTTGAAAAGGCCCTAGTTCTCAAAGGACCGTAGCGCCGGTTAAAGAAGAAAGAAAAAGTTAGTTATTTGGCATTTCTGTGTGATTCTTACAAACTATGACTAAAAAAAAACAAATAGCACCCGTAGTTACTAATAATATCACGGTTACACACCCAAATTATTACTATTCAAACATCCTAACGTTAAAGTCTGAAAATTGCCGCAACCTGAAGCGATTGTAAGCATCTGCTTCAATTGATCGATAGTCTTTAGACAAACCACCACGCAACATTGATCCCCTTTTTCAGCGCAATTGTGATTCGAATTTTGTTTCGACTTACAACCGGCCAATTGACGTTGAGTTTGACTCAAAATATTATCGACGGGATTTGTTACTGATTGCTGACCACAATTACCTCCGTTTCCGCAACAAGTATAATTGACAACGTTATTACAACAATTCGTTCTAGTGGAAGGTAAATAAGTCATTATAGGAGTACTAGAAACGGGATCACTTTGATTACAGTCGTTGTTAGAATTTGTAGGGTATTCAGAGAAATTATTCGTTTGGGAATTGCAACATTTTGAAGTTGTATTATTGTTAATCCAATTTGTATCTGTATTCTGGAGATTATCTTTTTGTAATACTGCAGTTGCAGTAGTTTGTGGCAAACTGATGTCATCTAGCATATAATAGGAATCTAAATCATTAGTGCTGGTAGTGGTGGTTTGTTTATCGAGTACAAGTTGTGAAGCGCCAGTTACTAAATCGATCCAATCTGTTTGGTCAAGTAAATCTACGTTGTTGTTAGTTGTTGTACTAATTTGTTTATCAGATATCTTCGTCGAATCCGCTTCTTTGTCGGTATTTAAATCAAAAGTGAAATTTTTCTCCACATTTGCTGTTAAATCGTCTAAATTCTGGAATTCCGATATAATTGAATTATTTTCTAATTCGTCCCTAGTGTTAATTAGTGCCTCGTTTTCTTTAACGTTTTCTATATTTTCAGTTCCGATGTTGAATAATAGTTGAAGCGGTATATTTTCTGTGGTGACTGTAGCGTAATCTTTAAGTCTGTTGGCCATTTCGAATTCCTCTTCTATGACAGCTGCGTGCTTTTCTGGTATCGCTTCGTTCAATATGTAATTGTCATTTATTAAACTATCCGATGGCACTGTTGTTACATTGTAATAAATATTTTCAAAGTTAATATTTGGACAGTTTGTAGTATCTATTATGGTCGGTTGTGTGATTGGTTCCAAATTTTGTTGTTGAATTTCCACATAATCTACAAAATTAAAGAAAAAATAATTATATATAATATACAATCAATAAATAATTTCACGAACATCATTTTCTAAAAGTCGTTTATTTTTAATTATCGAAAACATTTTTTTAATTATTTTACTTGATTTCAACTCCCAAAACCAGCCCATTTCACATTGTTTTTCCCTAAATTTGGGAGGGAAACCCCTAAGTTAAAAGCCCTGATGATATATATCTAAAAACTATTACAACCTCCTAAATAATAGTTAAAAAACAATTTTTACCATTTTCGTTATTTTCCCCTTCCACTGGTATGGATATGTGTATCTTGGCAGCCACTTCTTTTCCTTCATCAGATTTAACGGCAGTTTCAGGATTAAAGTACTTTTCATGTCGTTGATGCGTTTTTATATGACTTTTTAAACTATGTTGGGTCGAAAAGGCTCTTGTACATTCTACATTTTCTTTACAGGCATACGGTTTCTCGCCGGTGTGTATCCGAATGTGTGTTTTTAGATGATGACTAGCAGCAAAGGCTTTACCGCAATCAGTAACGTTACATCTGAAAAGAAAAACTCAAAACCTGTTTAACAATAATTTTTAAATAGGATATAAATATTTAGGTAAGCCATTCATACAGTCCATCTGCATCTTTAAACTCAACTCTAGTTCTACAGGAAATTGCTAACTTTGAAAGGCTTCATCTCGGAAATTATTCGGTCTACAGAGACATTAATGATAAATATTTAAACGTCAATGCTCAAAAAGACTATCTACCAATGCTGGATACCACCAAATGCTAAATATAAACCGATTAGGTTAGATTTTCAACGTCTTCAAAAAAGTTGCAGGTTAGGTTAGGTAATCTTAAAACTAGTCATTAAATTCCGAAGATTTCGTTGATCATTGATTCTTTTACATCGTCTATATTATAATCTATTCTAATAAGCAAGCCATAGTTAAAGCAAACCAAATGATGAAGCGATTGAAAGCCCAACATGTAAGCAAAATAAAAAGAAAATTTGGAAAAATGTCTAATCGAGCAAATATAAATTGCTTCGCAAAGTTTTGTTCCTATTGAATAATAATAAATTTCAATATCAAATATTCATGCGATAATTTACAATATATAAACTTTCGAAAGGCCCTCTACCAATGATAGTGCAAGAGGGAGGAGAGTAGTTGAGGTGGTTTTGCACCAAAACTTCTTTTTGTCTTCCTGGATGAGTTTTTCATTTGTGGAATCAAGACTTAATCTTAAGTTATAACTTAAAATACATCTCTCCACCCTCGATCATCAATCAATTATAACAATAACAATAAAGACCAGCCGGGAAGAAGAATATTTAAATAAAAAATTGTAGCAAACAAAAAGTGAAGGAATCGTAAGAAAATCTAATATTTAACTTCCAATATGTAACTATGTACAAACAATTCCATTTACCTGTATCGGAATTCCAAATTGTTCTAGAAGTTGTATAATAATTTCAAATTTGTTCACATGTTTTTAAATTTTCCTTAAATATAATTTAATAACGTTGCAAAAAATAAAAATGAGCCTAAAAAAGAGGTAATGTTCTTTTTATAACAACATGCAAACCTCCCTACATATCATTATTTCAAACAGTTTTTTTTGACAAGGATGTAAAAAATATTTTCTTACTTTGCAAAGACATTTTTCTTTCATCTCCTTAAACACACCTTAAAATTAAAGTTAAATTTATGACAAGTATTTCAATGTTATGACTCAACACAATATTAGCTTTCACTATATTAACACTTAAAACTTCATTGTATGGTCCTTCTATCGGTCCGTATCCAGCTCAAAGGACCTAACAATGAAAATGTGAGTGTTGGTGTAGTGATATCAGTATAAATATCTCCATCGGTTCCAGAAATTAAAACTCAGTTCTTGTTATGAAACGATTAGGTTAGTGAAACTTTATACAGTACAGACAGAAAAATGTGCCATTAGACATCTTCGACAAAAATTATTTGATTACACAAAGAAGATAAAAAGAAAATACTGAATTTATAAGTGAGTTGTGTCTGCAAAAGTGAAAAACAGAATTAAAAAATTAACATTGAAAGGACTAATTTTCAATTTTTTTTGTTCTCTATTTCTGTGCATTTCATTTTCTCTTTGAATCTACACAGAGAGAATGTAACAACAAAGCACCAAAAATAAACCTGAAAGATCTATTGTGCCCTCTCCTCAACTCAGTTTACAACATTGTACAATTAGACATCCTCCGGCTTCAAATTGAATAAGTCTAATCAGTATCCCAAAGATTCCTTAGTACCTTACAATCAACGAGTATGTGGATGGATATTTCATCTTCTAACCTACAGAAATCTCTTGCCATCAGTTTAAATTTCTTTAAGATGTCTTCCAATCTCTTCTAGTTATAGTAGTGGCAATTCCAATTCACTAAGACCTGAAAGATCCATCATGTCCTCTCCTCTACTTAGTTTTAGAGGTGTCTATGAAACTAGAGACTTTTTTTATTCCTGATAATTTAATAATTTTTTAAGCATTCTTCGTTTTCAGTTTGAATAAATCGAATCAGTATCCCAGAGACTCCATAGTACCTTACAATCAGCAAGAAATGGATGGATGTTTCCTCTTGTAATATCTTCCAATATCTTCAGGTCATAGTGATAATAGTATCTGTCTTAGATCTACTATATTGTCCTAGTAGTTTAATTTCTCATTTGTTCATTTTTTTCCTAGTCATAATTATATTATGGGGCACTTTTGGGGTATTTATATAGGTTGATGATTCACTAAAATGCCCTCTCCTTTACTACCTTTCCAAAAACTGTCTCTGAAACTAGTAACTTTGTAATTCCTGATTTTTCAATAAATTTTTAGAGACTCTTCAGTTTCAGTTTAAGTCTAATCAGTATCCCAAAGAGTCTGTAGTGCCCCACAATCAGCAATTAAATAGATGGATGTTTCAGTCATCTCTTACCACCAATTTGAGTTTCTTTAGAATGTCTTCAAATCTTTTCTGGTCATAGTAGAAGTAGTATCTTCGTTTCTCTTTGAATTCAATCTCTCCTTAATTTATATTTTCCTATTTCTTTCAATAGTATCAGTGTTGATTCCATAAAAGGGTGCTGATCCCCAGAAAGATTTTGAGCCTTTTAGTTACCTATATATACCCTTTCAACAGTGCTAATCTTATCTAAAAATTCCTAAAACATTTTTGAACTGAATACAAAGAAGCTCAATGCTTTAAGGGATGCTGACTCTCAAATAAATCAGCAAAGTTTCAATTGAAATTAGCAGATTATTCCCCTTTATCATTAATAGATAATTTGTTCAAAGTTTCACTAACGAATTAGATTAATGAATAAGCGCTTTTCGAATTATTAGTAAAAATGACATCGACTGTTTTTTTAATAGGAAAAGCACTTACTTATATGGTTTTTCTCGTGTATGGATTCTAATGTGTTTTTTGAGATCACTGAGAGTTGTAAAAAATTTATTACATCCATTTGATTCACAATTGAAAGTTTTACCATTATGTAGGCGTTCATGGGCCCTCAATCTGTATCTTGTGTTGAAAGCTTTTTCGCATCCTGTTTCTCTACACTGAAACGGTTTCACTTTTGTATGCACTCGTATGTGGATCTTTAGACTGTAAGAAGTTAAAAAGGCCTTCCCACAATCTGGTTCGGAGCATTTGAATCTGTATTCACCTGAAAATAATATTAATAATTAATATCTATTTATTGAAATATAAATTACACACAGACAATTACCAGTTATACCACATGTTTCCAAATAATCATTATAAACTCATATTATGGTATGAAACTATATTTTCTTTTTTTAAATGATTCTCTGATCAGGACATTTTCTAACCTTTGTGTGTTTTCATATGTGTCCTCAAGTTTCCAACAGTACTATAAGTCCTTTGACAGCCCTCATAGTCGCAATGAAACCTATTGACTATTGTTTCTTTGGTATCAGGATTAGTAGAAGTTATTGTCAATGTGGCGTGCGAAGGTTCATGTGGCATTTTATTTGATGATCCAGGATTGATCTGCATACATATCTCATCGAGTGATACTGTATGTTGAACAAAACTGAAAAGTAATCTTCAGTTAAGGTTTTAATTGCAATGCAAAAAAGTTGTTTGTGTCATTTTTATGAAGTGTCTCATTTTTTATACCATGACTGTTTTATTAATAAGAAAATTAACATTTATTAGAATTTAAACAAACATTTGATGTAACATAAAGTTTATATAAACATTATTAACATTCTTTACACAATTGGATTCAGGACCAGAGACTGTAGAGGAAAAATATACATAAAATCTATCAACATTAATGGAATGTACATTGCTAGCCAATTTGTGGTTTCTGCTGTGGAAACATCTTAAAATGGGAAAAGCAGGTGAAATTAGCAGTTACATTTTAATACATACATACATATATATATATATATATATATATATATATATATATATATATATATATATATATATATATATATATATATATAGTGATTTTCAAAAAGTGTTTTATTGGATGATTTAACAGTTTAACTAAACACTTAATATTTTATTGGAGTTTTATCTAATTTTCCTGCATTGTATAATAATAATTTATAAAACTGTTTACAACATCAAAATAATCTAAATAATTTGTTATCTATAACTACAACCTTATCATACTATTATAATAAATGAAAATGTCCTATTTTTCAACTTAATTAATATTATAAAGTCACCAAACATCAATGTCTTTAAAAGTCTGATAATTATAAATATTTTATTACTGTTAACTACAACATTATCATGTTGATTACCAGAAAATAAAAACATTTACACTGCATTGTAATTATTTCATACAGTTTTATAAAAATATTTAATACCATGAAACTTTTGCAACTGTAGCATAATTTGAAGCTACTTATCTTCAATAAATGTTTTAAGAAGAATCATTTACTTACAGTTATTATAATATTAGTTCTTTATTTGTATATCTTGATTTAATTTATATCTCATAAAAAAATATCACAATGTTTTCAAGAGTTTCAAAAGTTATCAGATATAATCGGAATCCCTGACTAATTTAAACCTTTGATACTTTTGGCTCTTTATTGATATTTATAAATCAATGTGTTTAATGACATTTGGAAAAACGTTATGGAAACTTACCCATTTTGATTATTATTGCTTTCTTTGTCTTGAGTAATATCAGAAATATTTTCGGTATTTGAATAGAGATCATTAAATTTGATATCTATACTATCGTCGAGACAATCCTGTAAGTCATGTGTAAGTACAATATTATTAATTTGTTCATTTTTAAATTGGTTTTGCACTTTCCCTATCCAAGATGCCATTATGTATGGAGGAACAGTTATTTACCGAACAATCTATCTTCATTTCGATGTCACAAAAATCTTTGAAAAGAAATATGAACTAAGAAAATTAAGGTAAACAACAAAAGCCCATTTTTAGACATTCTAAATATAAAATATGAGGTTTGTTCGTGGTAGCCAGCTCGATAATACAACAGAACTCAACGAGTGCAAAGAAGAAATAAAGAAATAAATTATACAAAGTAGCTTTCGTTGATTTTATTGTATCTAATCTAACTAAGTAAATCCGTAATTTGGAACTGAAATGTATTTTAAAAACAAACTTATATTTAAAAAATGAAATTCAGTTAGATACGTTTATTTTTCTACTAAAAAGTAGTTTCTTCTTTGTCTACCTTATAAGACCATAAATTTATTGAGTTCTATGATTACAACGTCATTTCCGTTATCGTTGATTCATTTGTTATCCTGTGACGTTTCTCTTTGTTAGTTTATTTGTGAATTGAAGTGGAGACGCTTGCAATTAAAGGTGAATATATTTTTATTCTATTCAATTTAATGTTACAATTTAATCAAGAAAATAGAGAATTTTCTAGATATCAACATGAGCGACACAGAAGATAATAAAGAACACCTCAGAGATCGTACACGCCGTGATAGAAGTAACCGTAGCGGCGGCGGCGGTGTTGGTTTTAGAGATCGAAGTCGAGACCGTGGTAGCAACCGAGACCCCAGAAGCTTGAAACCATCACAAACTAGAGTGTACGTATCAAACATTCCTTACGAGTTTCGTTGGCAAGACGTGAAAGATCTATTTCGAGAGCAAGTAGGCGACGTTCAATTTGTAGAATTATTCTTCGACGATTTTGATAAGCCTAAGGGGTCTGGTATTGTCGAATTTCCTGATAAAGCTTCTGTTGACAAATGCATGGAAATAATGCAACGCTATGAGGTTAAAGGACGCAAACTGGTGATCAAAGAGGATTTTGGTGTCACTAGAGATAGACACGGGGCTATTGTGTCGGGCAATTCAAGAAGAGGTGATAGGTCTTTTGATTGTGGAGGCGGTAGCAATATGTCGATGAGAAATGACGAGGGAAGATGGGGTAATACTTACGGTTTGAGTCCTCAATTCCTCGAATCTCTAAAAATTGATCCTCCACTTGGTAATAAAATTTTTGTTGCTAATGTAAGTATAATTTTGTTTTGTTCCAACTACTGGTGGTGCTTGTTAGGTTCTACTTTCATCAGATACAATTTTTTGTTAATCTTTAAACTTGGGTTGTGCGTCATTTACAACTGAATACGTATTGGAAATATTGATTTGTGGAAGTTGAAACAGAACTGTGTTATATATCGTCTCATCCTTAAGAGTAGAACTTAATAAACATTCCTATTGTAGCCAGTTATATATATAAACATATTTTTGGTGAAAATGTCTTGGTTTTTAAAGCAGGAGCATCATTAGGTATCCAAAAAAGTGTTGAAATACTTGGGAAGATTGATTCAGAATTGGTTAGAATATTTAGTTTGTTGTGTTTAAAAATGGGTATTTGAAATGTTTGTTTCTGAATTTGTAGAGATTTGAATGCAGTGTTTTCAATTATAGGTAGTAAAAAATTAACATTAACAAATTCAATGACTCCTGTATAACATTGCATAACTACAAAAAATGTTGATATATTTATGATTTCTATTTAATTCAATGTTTATTGAGACTAAATTAATAGTTTTGAAGTTTCTTTGATTTCATCTGATAAAAATTCATCTAATCAACAATAGAACAATTTTATACTGATGAAAATGATACTTTTTATGAACATGTGTGGAAACTTATGTGAACCAAACTTTTAATTCAGGAAATTGTCAGGGTATGATGAATATGATATTTGTAGTACCAGAATTTTATGCATGGAACTCTTAATCAGTGTGGATTGCTTCAAAATTGGTCTAGTTAAATTTGGGTTGAAGATATTGGAATATATAAGCTTCAGTGGATACTATTTTTTTTTATTACGAAATTTAGAGGCTTTTGGTTCCACTTACGGGTCTTTTTTGTTATACGAAGAGTAGTCTATGTCATTTTTTTGTAATAAAGAAAGCCAATCATATTATAATCCATTGATGGGACTGGGGAAATTTTCTAATATTGTTTTAAAAGGTTGTTGTAAATAACATCATCACTTCAAATTCAAAAAATCTGATTTAATGGCAATTATATTGTGCAATGAATAAAATCAAGGTGTTTTCGTTAGTTGAGTTTATCCATTAAAAAATACATCTTTACACAGAGAATGCTGAATTCTTAAGGTTTTTGCAAAGATATTGAGATGGTCGCATGCTGCGTTTTTATAATAATAAGCTGTGGTAGGTTTTTTGGAATTATTTTCTGTTCTGAGGCAAGTTAATATACTTTTAATCCATTTTCATTATTTTTTTAATATACTTATTAAAATCCATTTTTGTCCATAAAATGTGCTACTTCACTCATCGGAGTTTGCATTCGGAATATTACACAAATTACTGGAAACTTGTTTTCTTTATTGAACTACAAAATTGCAAAACCATTACTTCATTTAATGAGGTTCACATAATAAATTGATTCAATTCAAAGTTATCCCAGAACAAAATTTGGTCTACAAATGATGGACTTGTTTCTTTGTATGGATTGTATAATGCAGCATGCTCGGTGTATACAATTATATTTTTTAAAGGTTAAATCAATGGTAGCTTTTGAAATACCAAAAAATATATCTTTTTAAATATTTTGAGATACTCATAGTAGCAGTATACTAATTATATTGTGTTGAATGGAGGAGCCTAGACATTCTCGTAAGCCCATTATTTTTTCCAGAAAAATACCTTCTATCTGAAAGTGACGAAAAATCTAAGGTGTGTAATAATTTATCTCAAAAAATTTGTAAAGATATATAGAAATGTTTGATATATGTTTAAATACAATACTCCCCTTTGCTTCCGCAGCTTGATTATGGTGTTGATAAGAAAAAGGTAAAAGAGGCGTTTAGATTGGCTGGTAAACTCACATCTGTCGATCTACCTCTTGACAAAGATGGTCGTATCAAAGGTTATGCTATTATTGAATATGATCACCCTGTAGAGGCTGTTCAGGCGATTTCAATGTTCAACGGTCAATCGTTTTATGATCGTACAATAACTGTGAGAATGGATAGGGCCAGCGATATGCTCAAGTTACCTGAAGGGTTAAAATCAATTGGAATGGGCTTGGGGCCAAATGGAGAGCCTTTGAAATGTGTTGCTCATAATTTACCTTCATTATCTAGTAATGCTCAGTGTGGTGGTGCAAACAATGGCATTTTGGGAACTCCTAGTAACCTGCCATTGGGTGTTCTTTCAGGTATGTTAAACATTTTTGTGTTATGTAGGGTCGATAAGATTAGGTTTATAAGGGAAGCTGTTAAAAACTTTCTATGAGGATTGAGCAAGTTTGACACATATCAATATCTGTGTAATCTTATTTATTGATAAATTTGAGCTGCCAGGTAGTGAGGAAAATATTTGAAGAAGCATCAAAAACATGTTAATGAATAATAGTTTTGTGTTTTATGGCTTGGAGAAATGGATTTCATTAGATTCAATTGAATAATTGTAAATTTTCGATGTAGTCTTATTAGATTGAAGTGATTTTTCCAATTTGCAGTTTACGGATGAAAAATTTTATTATAATGAGTTTTTATAAACAAGAATATGTTAAATTTATTTTCATGCAGGCTTAGGTAACATTGGTACACTTGGAGCTTTAACCCAGGCAGCCAATTTTTTGGGAAATAATGACCTGTCTTCATTAGCTGCCCAGCAACAATTTGGCTCATTGTCTGGTACCGGAAATACCTCCCAAAATTTTAACCGTGGTGGAGGAGGTGAGACTTTATTATTTCAATTATTTTTGCTGGATATAACTAATTGTATGTAATTGCAGGTGATTATGGAAATGGAAACAACTACAATTCTGGAAAGTATGGACAAGCTGGTGGTACTCTGGGATACAATGCCCCAAGTGGAGGTTCTAATAGAGGTTATACCAACTCTGATTATGGCAATGACCGATTGTCTTTTTCAGATAACAGCATGAATACACACTTTTCCAAAAAAGTTCTCGTCTCGAATGTAAGTATATGAAAAAATTATCAATATTTGTAAATACTTTTCACTCAATTTTCTGGATTCACTAATTCAATATTATATAGGTTGTCTTAAATATTGATAGGTGGATGAAACGAGAGTAAAACTATCAAGATATCAATTTTCTGATCACATTAAACCAAGGAAGGAAACTCAAATTTGGAAATTTGATGATATTAATTTCAAAAAATTCATTTCAGGAAAAATTTAATTCAAAGCACTTTTTGATCAAATTATACTACTAATAGTTCATTTTTGACTAAACTAAAAATAGAAAAGCCACTTTCTGAACAAGTTAAAGTCAAATAAGCAAAATTTTGACTAGATTGAACTAGAAATTTCAATATTGACCAAACTAGATTAAAAACAGCCAAATTTAACTTGAAAAAATAAACTTTGACAGAACTAAAATTGGAAAAAGGAAATGTCCATTATTGATAAATTACTTATACCGAAGTCATTATTGGCCAAAATAAATTGGAAAATATTGAGGTTATATTGTGTTTTCCCATAAAATAATGAGTAACAACTAGATGAAAGAAACAATTTTTTTTCTATAAAATTGAAAAAAGCTACAAAATGGATTACATTGTTTATCAAAAACATTATAATTGAGTAAAATAAATTGGCATAGAGCGTAATTATATTGAAATTCTCTTATTTAATGTATGTAATAATGAAATTTTCATTCTGTAAAAGATTTAAAATAGAATTGTTTCTTTTTAGTTGCCCTCCTCGGTAAGTTACAAGCTTTTGAATGAAAAATGTTCGGAATTTGGCGAAGTTCAAGGTTTTGAAGCAAAAGGACCTGGCTCAGTTCTTTTAACATACGCTTCAGATTGGCAAGCTGAAAAGGCAATTAGTATCCTTTTGAATAAATCAAATTTTTCATTCATTTTTATTTGTAACGAATATTAAGAATGCAGACGTGTGCTATTAGAATGCCTGTATCCTCTGGCGTATGATAGTTCTGAGTTAGGTTTATGGCTATTTTTTCATGGGGATTGGGGTCACTTAGGTTATTTTCCTTAAAGTCAATGGTATTTTAATTCTGAGTAACAAGAATACAAAAAGCTTGATACTTCTATCAATAAATCACATTGGGCATACTAATTTCTAATGCAAAACAAAATATGATATTTAGTCGTATTATAGTAGAAAAGGCATGAACTTTTTTGATTATTTTCAAAATGTGATACTAAACCCGAAATTTTTTCATATAAATGTGGACTTTATTCTTTTCTTTTATATATTTTCTTTAACAGAATTTCAGAAAACCTGGATAGAGCAAGAATTGACGGGAGGATGATTGAAGCCAGACTCTATTTGTGAATTGAAGTTTTGTACCTATTTAATATTTAAGCATTACATTTTATCAAGACAATTCCATATTCCCCAATTACCATACAGTGTTTGTAGTAAAATTACTCTGAAAACAAATTGTGTTTTAATCTAGTTCTACCTTTTCCCAGTTACAGCTAATAGGGCTTTATCATATTCAAAATGTCGAGCACACTTGAAATTAATTTATTAAATTTTGATTCCGAATGAAATTACGGACTGAGCGGCTCTACCACTACCAGCTCTAATTTTTTAATGACAGCTACGTGTTTGCAGGTCACATCGAATCATTATCGAACAAAGCTAAAGTTGATGGTATCAGATTAAATATATGTAAACGACACACGACAATATTTGTTTTGGCGAAATTAGTGACATCTATTTTGACTACTAATATATAATGTAATTACGTATTACTAAACAATTCATAAATTTTATCGTATTTGCTTTGAATATGGCTCATAATTAATGAATTTAAGATATATTATTAAAAAACTAAGTTAAATCTGATTTTAATTTTGTAACAAGGTTAAAATACTAATATTTGAGAAGAAGAAAAAATTGGTTATATTAAATGTCAAAATTGTTTTGTACTATTTTTGAGAATGAAATACACTAAATATCAAATTCTCAGGTTTCCTGTAATTTTTGGTAGTTTATTGGGTGTATTAATAGTCGGTTTTTATAACAGGTAAGTTTAGTCGTATAATACGTTTATCTACTTGTTAATTTAATCATTCTAGAGGAGCTTGGATGGGCGATATTGATTCTGCAAAATCAGAATTGTTTAAAGAAAATGAAGAAACTAGTAATATGTTGGAAGATTTAAAAAAAGCACATAAAAAGAAAATTGAACTTTCAAAATAAAATATTTGAAGACTTTTTTCGTCGTGGGAAGTTTGCAAAACACGTGATATATGGTTCTCCTACACTTTTTTTATAGATATTTGAGATATTTTGTAAAACAATGAATAAGCAATAAAATTGATAGATAATTTTTATTTAATCGATTTTTATGTTGGTGAACCTATAATATTTGGCTCAAATTTGCTAAATACTGAATCAATTTTGCTGTTATACTGGTTGTCTAGTGTGCTATCACTACTACAAATACGTAGTTTCATAGGTATAGAAATAAAATTCCATGGATCTATATTCACGTTTGATTTAATATGGATATAATATATAAAATAAACGGTGAATTTTTTTCTCCAGAAACACTACTCGAGATTTTTTAAATCAAAATGCGAAATATGACAATTCGATCTAGTGCGCATGTGTATTGCACGACACGAAATGTAAAATCTTGAAGCTTGCAACTTCTGTCAGCACGGTGATCCTATTAAAGTGGATGTATCAACATTTTTATTCTATGTTCTGGACTGTTCAACTACGTTCTTAAATATAAAAATTTTAAATAAATACTTAATAAACCACTTACGACTATATTAAGTTATTTCTTAAATAAATAGTATTTGATATAAAATATAATGATTGAATTGAAATTTAGAACTAACGGTCAGAACTTTCAATCCTTTGTTCATAAATTAAAAAAAATGTCTAAATCGATTTTTTACGACGTATATTGAAATTGATATCATACGAATTATATTTCTTAATAATAAATTTAATGCTCAGATTCTTTTAATGTCGAATAGAAGTCATTGTTTGTTTTAACCTACATATAAAAAAATGGAAACAATATTGGTCTTCACTTAATGAAAAGTCAGCACTTCTTTCAGTGGTGTGGTGAAAAAGCTACATCCCAGAAACAATATGAATAAATGCTGGAAAACGTATCTATTATGGTTTGCACAAGAGCATACAGAATTTAGATCTGCGGTAAGTGTAACATTACAACTATAGCCTTTTTAAAATATTTTTTTTCGTAGGAAATCAGTTCTCTACTTTCACTTTTGAATATAGAAATGAGATATGTTGAAAAACCAAAAGATATTGTAAGTATAAATATTATAAACGTTTTATGACATTATTTAATGTATTTTTCAATTTAGGAACCTTACTGGATAGTCGAATTTAGTTCAGAAGATGATGTTAAACTACTTGCAAGTAGGTCTGTATCTTTAAGAAATTGTATAGAACTTTGGGCCCATGCTAAATCCATTTCTGCTATCCACGATAAACTGAAAAATTATCCTTTGCAACTATATAAATCTCATTTTGATGCTAATAAATCATTCAAAATTGAGGTGGAAACATTTTGTCGACATTTTACACAAAAAGAAAAGGTCGATAAATTAGAAGTAAGATTAATAGATTTAAATTAAATATACATTTTTTTACAGAAATATACAACTTTAACTATTTGTGATTATATTTTTCAGGCTTTTAGCTACTTACCTGTTTCAGGCCCTGTGAATTTAAAGAATCCTGATGTTACACTACAATATATCGAATATTATGGCACTAGATCAAATGATCCACCAGAATTACCATACTTTGTATTTTTTGGTAGATGGGTTAGGTTTCGTTAAAAAAAATACCGTTTTTTTAATTTTAAAGTACAATTTTTAGGTAGCTAACGGTTTACGTCAATTAATAAAAAAACTATCTCTAAAAACAAGAAAATTCATTGGTAATACAAGCATGGATCCTCAGCTATCTCTGCTTATGGCTAATCAAGCTAAAGTCAAAGATGGAGACATTGTACTAGATCCATTCGTTGGGACAGGTTCCCTTCTTGTAGCAGCTGCTCAATTTGGTGGTTATGTTATAGGAACAGATATAGATTATCTTATGCTTCATGCCAGAACTCGACCATCAAGAATTAAACAGAAGGTGCATAAGATTTATGTATTTCTACACTATTAGTATAGTATAATTGCAATTATAGTAAAATTGTTCTCTCAAAGCAACAATTAACATTTCTCCAATCTTGTTTTCTCAAATTTTATTTATAGCAAATGTACAGAAGCTAACCAAAGTTCTAAACTAACTAAAAACTAATAAATAATAGGCATGGAAAATTTAGGACTGAAACGATCGAGGGGTCTTGGTACTAGTCTATTACCAAAGTACCCTAAAGATTTAATTACTACATATTAAATTTCCTTGTAACAAACCCCAACCCCAAGAAGCCTTATTTGACAAATCATATGTGAAATCAAGCTGTCAAATATTACCCCTAAGTTATTAATCTTTGTTAACTATTCAGAGAAAAACTGAACTAATAATTAGGACTCTAGTGTCCACATGTGAGCCCTGTAGGACACCTGGTGATGCTAAAACCAGATTTGATAACGTTTAATTACTTTGTTTTTTAGATATCTACTAAGCCAAGAGAGCAACCACTCTTGAAACCTATTTTGATCAAACTTTGTCATCAAAATAATCCAATTATGCAAATTAGTTTTCTCTTTTATAACTCGATTTATATATGTTTTAGATGAGAGAAAAAGACGAGAGTATTAAAGCTAATATGAAACAATACAATTTGGAACATAAATATTTGGATGTGATGGTAAATGATTTTTCAGTATCGTTTTGGAAAGATACTGTTCAATTTGATGCAATTATTACAGATCGTAAGATATTTTTTTGCCTATAAATGTTTTTATTATAGAAATAATTCTGATTGGACAGTATTTTAGCACCATATGGAATAAGAGAATCAACTGAAAGAATAGGAACCACAAAAACTGATTGTAAAGTAAAAGAAGAGCATTTACATACACACATTCCAGCTAAAATTGATTACGGCATTTCACATATTTATAGGGATCTTCTTTTATTTTCTGCAAAACATTTAAAAGTTGGAGGATGTGTGGTGTGTTGGTTTCCAGTTTTTAGGTAGGAGAAATTAATAATTTATTTTATTTGACGCTTTTATTTTTTCATTGTTACAGAGAAGACTATGATGAGAAATCTCTTCCATCGCATCCATGTTTTAATCTTACTGCAAATTGTGAACAAGTTTTGACAAAAGTAACATCAAGACGGTTACTAACATTTGAAAAAATTCGAGACCCAACTCCCCATGAAATGGAGACATATGATCACGAAATAATAGATTTTAGAAAAAAGTACTACACAGCTAGGGAGGAATCGAGGAAAGAAAGGCGAACAAGGGAAGCACAAATAAGGGAAGAGAATAGAAAAAAATATGAAAAATCAAAGAAAAATAGCTAAATTAATACACCTTTTTATTATTTGTATTTTGCTTATTAAATTTGTTCATTCGTCTATTTCCTTTATTCATAGAATTTTGATTAGTTCTATTTTTCTGATCGATCGAATCAGATTTCTTCTTCTTATTTTTATAACGTAGCGGTTCATGTTTTCTTTTCACGCCAGTTGGGCCCGAAAACAAATCTAAAAATAAAAAAATATAAAAATAAATCTTAATAGTCATAAAATAAAAATTACCCTTGTCTGGTTCTTCTCCAACATCTTCTTTATAATATTGAGCATCATCATCTTTCTCTAACTCTGTATTTGATTCATTTTGTGTATCCTTTCGCATTCCCTTTAGTGACTGATCTTTTAATTTCTGTTTTAGTTCATCTTTAGCTTTCTTATTTGCTTCTTGTACTTTTTTTCTCTTTTCTTTCAGTTTCCTAAAATACAAAAATCAAATATTTTATTTTTTTATATTTGAGTATTTATTGCATCTATAGACCAATTATTAGAAAAAATGGATAACTCATTCATTATCTGATAATTTGTTCCCTTGACTATGAAATTTAGATTTTTACCTTTTTTGTTCTCGTTTTCTTTGAATTTCTTCCTTTTCTTCTTCAGTTTTATGAATAAGTTCATGGTATAAAACTTCCCCATCTAAAAGACCATCCTCTATTTTTATAAGCTGTAAAGTCAATCTTGGACCAAGTTCACTTAATCTTATAGCAGATTTTCCAGATTCCACATTTCCTCTAGAAGCTATTTTTTGAGCTAAAACCACATGGTTATTGGGATCATCTTCGGCTTCACTCTCAGACATCATACCAGCCCTAAAATTAAATAGAATAAATCCATTGGTGTAATTTTAAAAATAAATCAACCTACTTTGTAAAGAATTCTGTTATATCATTACATCTTGACAAATTAGGTACTTTACCCTGTACAACTTTCTTAACACCTCTAGAAATTCCAACAGGCGTAATTTTTATACAATAATGTCTAAAATCTATTAATTTAGTAGCCGGATTGTAATTCATTAAAACACAACGTTTCACTGTGTTCAAATCAATATTTGTAAGATTCAAAGTCGGAAACATGTTTTGAAACATAGAAGCCATTAGTTTGAACTGTAATCCTTCACCACTGAAACTATTTAGAACTATTAATGGGGAATGTTTGAAAGCTGCATCAACAACTCTTTGTTTTTTAAGTGATGAAATAACATCTCTTGCTAATGAGTAATTATGTATCTTAAAAGTTAATGTAGGTCCTCTAGGAAGCCTCATTATTTTCAAATACATTCCTAATTCGGTTTTGGAAAATATGGATAAATGAGATACATGTAATGGACCTGCGATAGCTACAAAATCTTTTATGGTATTTTTCTTCCTTTCCTAAAATAATATATTTATAGAATGTTAATCACATTGTTTAATCAGATACTCACTTTAAGTGATGATGCAGTAAACGGTTCCATAACTTTCCTAAAATCCTTAGTTAACTCTAATGTATCGCCACCAGAAATTCCTCTGTGGATTACAAACGAATGAGGTGCTCGAACAAGTTCATTAGACTCAATATTCTGGTTCAGATTTTTCTTAACAGAGCGTCCGCGTTTCCTTTTACCCATTTTTAATAAAAGTGTCCGTATAAGCTATTTTATAAAACACATGTATGTATATCACTTTATAAAATGGTTATAATCTTATTCTTTTCCTATACATTTCACATTCTTGAAGAATTATCATAGAGTCTACTGACTATGGATAAACCTCACTGTATTCTCACTTTAGAAAAGACCACTTGAATCAAAAAGTAGATTTATATTCTGACACTAGTAGTTGAAAGTGCTAGTCACTTTGTTATAATAACTAGTTAATTTTCATCTTTTTGTATGAACTTGGTTTTATAAATCTTCAAAAATGGTGCTGGAAAGTACGATGATATGTGTCGATAATAGCGACTATATGAGAAATGGAGATTTTCTTCCTAGCAGATTACAAGCTCAACAAGATGCAGTAAATTTAGTATGTCATTCTAAAACAAGATCCAATCCAGAAAATAACGTTGGATTGTTAACCTTAGCAAAAGTAGAAGTATTAGCTACACTAACTAGTGACGTTGGTCGTATTTTATCTAAATTACATCAAGTTCAACCGAATGGAGAGATTAATTTGCACACTGGAATTCGTATTGCCCATTTAGCTCTCAAACATCGCCAGGGAAAGAATCACAAAATGCGTATAGTTGCTTTTGTTGGCAGCCCAGTGGCAAGCGAGGAAAAAGAACTAGTTAAATTAGCTAAAAAGCTTAAAAAAGAGAAAGTGAATGTTGATGTTATTAGTTTCGGAGAAGATGGATCCAATTCAAATGTATGTAGTCACATTTAATCAATTTATTGTATTTATTTTATTGACATCTTTCAGGTTTTGACTATTTTCATAAACACCTTGAATGGTAAAGATGGCACTAGCAGCCATTTGGTAACTGTACCACCAGGTCCCCATCTTTCTGATGCTCTCATTTCTTCACCCATTATTCAAGGAGAAGATGGCACAGGTGCAACTGGTTTAGGAGGCTCTGGTTTTGAATTTGGAGTTGACCCTAATGAAGATCCAGAGCTGGCTTTAGCCCTTCGTGTTTCTATGGAAGAACAACGTCAAAGACAAGAAGATGAAGCACGCAGAGCTAAAGATGCATCTAGTACTGAAACTGGTATCAAATCTGAAGTAAAACAAGTTCATATATCTATTATTTACAATTATTAAATTGATATTTTTGTAGGGTAATGCAGTTCTGAAGGAAGAACCAAGTGAGGAAGCTTTATTAGAAAGAGCTTTGGCTATGTCAATGGAAACTGGTGATGACCAAAATGTTACTGTAACTAGAGCTCCAGTTGATTTTGCTAATATGACCGAGGAGGAACAAATAGCATTTGCAATGCAAATGTCTATGCAGGATGCTCAAGAAAGCTCTTCAGGAGCTTCAGCTTCAAAGGTTATATAAAAATTTTATTTTTATTTTTTTTTTAACTGAATATATATTTAGGTGGAACCAATGGAAGTTGAGGGAGATGAAGATTATTCTGAAGTAATGAATGACCCTGCATTTTTACAAAGTGTTTTAGAAAATTTACCTGGAGTTGATCCACAATCAGAAGCCGTTCGTCAAGCTGTTGGAAGTCTTAAAGATAAGAAAAAAGATGATAAATCTGATGATAAACAAAACAAATAATATAATGGATATTTATTTTTTCAATTTCATTATTACTTACATTTATAGATTCGATTTCAATCAATAAAATATTCATATGCTTTGAATAATTATTTTTTATTGAAATTGTCATTAAATGATTTCAGTAGGACTAAAATATACTTCCTAAAATTAAATATTTGTTTAAAATAAGGATGAAATTTACTTAATGTCGCTTCCTTGTTATAAATTTTCAATGTACATTAGAATGTAAAGATATTTTTTCATTTTTGTTAAAAACCTAACAGATGTGTCTCTTTAATGGGCAACTAAATGTGTAAATGACTTTGCTATTGAAAAACTGGAGTAAAACGCGGAAAAATCGGGAAATATGGTATCATCCCACTTTAATCATTCAGGTCTTACTATATATATTTGTAAAAATCTTGTTTTTTCAATATCATTGTAAAAAAACTCAAATGTTAGGGATTAATCCCTTTAACAGTTGATTTAATATTTGTAATTGACTTTGCTATTGCTATTTAAGACCTAGAAAACTGAAACTAAACTAAGGCAAATTTGAAAATATGGTTTTATTGCACTTCAAAATTTTGGTGTTTTGACTCCTTACTTACTTTGTTTCATTTCCATTGAAAAATATATTCACATGTCACAGATATATCTATGTAATTAGCAATTTAATATCTATAATTGACTTTGATATTAAAGAAATAGAAAAAATGAACTGAAACTCAAAAATTTGAAAATGTGCTATCGCTGCTCTTCAATCATTCTGGTTTTTCGTCTTCTTACTATATATATTAGTAACTCGCAAATATTTTGTTAAATGTAAATAAATGATTACAAATATTTAGATCAATTTGAAATTGGAGCATCTTAAATTATTTATTTTGTCAGTTTATTCTCATAATTAATAGCAATGATTTTTTGACATAATCACACTTGATTGTCATTATTATTACATTCTACACCTATAAATTTCTGACAATCCAGTTATCTTTTGAGTACTAGTGATAAAAAAATTGAATTTTGTTTACTTTAACTTATTCCTTTTCTCTTAAGTCTAAAATGGAAAGTCAAGCAAATGAAATATCTACTGCTGCAAGTGAACAAGAAATATACTCTACAAAATGCACAAAGTGTGAGTCCAATTTTCTTTATTTATTTTTTTAAATAAATCAAAAAGTGGTATATAAAAATTATGATTAATAACTTTTTAAACAATTTTTTTTATCATAATTATTGAATAACTGAACACCATTATACACAAATGTATGCCATTTTACCATTTCCATTGATGAAAAATATTGATTGAAAATTATTTTATGCATAATGACTACAGCACCACGATGCATTTTATTCAAATAACATGACTAAAAAAGGCTTGGATGAAATAGTAAAAAGTATTAATATTCGAAACAGTTAGTCAACATTAGAAAATCACTTATCTTTAATACAAATTTCCTTTCACCATTTTAAGGTGTGTATAAAGGAATTTTCAGTATATACATACAAAGGTATACATTTATAAAGCGATTTTATTTTTCAGTTGACCCGTTGTGGGTTCAAGTTTTGATAAACTTGAGGATGAAACACTCGAAAATGTTTACTAGACGAAGAAACTCAGCATCTGAGGGTTGGAAGTAATACCCGATATTATAAAAGTAACTATTTACGGTTCTATATCAAAAACTTTGTTACAGATTCGTTTTTGAGGAGCTTAAACAATCAGGTGCTCCTGAATATATAACTATAATGAAAATTAAAAAGAAGTGGATGAATTTGATGACACGATATAGGGTGAGAACATAATTATTGTGGAAATATGATTTAGTTTAATCGTGTTTCACTGCATTTAATATATTTTTTTAAATTGTCTAATTCGAGTGTTTTGTATATCACAAACGGTTCTAGAAGTTCCAACTTACTGGTGTTTTATTGCAGCAAATAAAAAATACTACTTTGAACCCTGAAACCATAACTTGGCCATACTACGAACAAATGGATAGAGCTTTTAGTAGGGAAATAGAAACAGATTCCGAAGGAAAAGCTATGGATACATCCTTAAATCCATCTTTAAGCAACGGTGAATAAACGGTAAACTTATAGTGTATATATGTATAATTTATTTATATTGTAGATGAAAGGCAATGTTTTATGAAAAAATTAATAGAATTGCGATATGTACACAGGCACTTATTTACTGGTAGAAAATACACTGCCAGAGATGGATGGATGTAAGTATAAGAATTTCATTCATTTAGAATAATATACTACCCAACAAAATTAATGCATAATTTGTTATTTGGCTAGAAGTTTTAATCAAACAATTTGGGGTTTCTTTTAGTTGTGTAAAATAAATATTTTCATTTAAACTTGATATGAACTTATCAATGCTTCTTTTGATGCTAGGTAAAGTTGTTTAAATGAGAAAAAAATCAATAATTTAAAATCCCAGCACTGTGACTTTAAAATGATTTCTTCAAAAATCATAATCTTACTTCCAGAAGAGTGCAGATATTGTGTTGATTAGAGAGTTTAAAGATGTTAGAGTGTTAGAGAGAATAATAACAATCAATGTAACACAATTTCCTTTTGTTGGAGAGAGTAGAAGGGGTAGCAATCCATATAAGATGGATGGTAATATACTACGAAAACCAGCAACAAACATAACAAGACAAGTATTTTATTATAAAACAACAGGTTGATGTAAAACAAACAGACCTGTACGAACATGGAGAAGAACTATCAACTTCAACAGATAAACTTGGAAAGAGGCTCTAGAAATATCCAAAAACATAAAAATATGAAGGGTTCTCGTCATCAAGATTGGAAGAAATGAGAATAGCAATCACAGCTGCTGAAACACCAACAAGTGCCCTTGTTCCACTGGGAGTAAAATGCAAAATATTGTTTAGGATTAAATAATCGAAATTATGCATTAATTTTGCCGGTGAATGTTGTTTTGATAAAAAAAATGAATAATTTTTTCAGGATTATTCAATCTCTATTACAATGTCAAGGAAAGTATTCCATAGACCAACTAAGTAAATGTTGGCAAAACTTGGTGCAACGGTACAAACAGTTGGCGAAAGGAGAGTCTACAGATAACATAACTTGGCCGTATTTTGAATATATGCACAGATGGTTCAAAGATAACAAGTTTCAAGATTTAAAAATGGATACAACCGCTAGCGAAAGTATTATTGAAGGCGAAGAAAAAGACGAAGAACTCCACCAAAAAGATACCATGGTAGAAACGCCAGTAAAGAATAATCTTTCTTTGGATAGAATAAAAATACAATTGTTGACTGAAATAAAAGCGCAACAAGAAAAAAACCATCTTGTGGTGATGGAAGCTTTAAAGAATATTTCGAATCAAATGGATAGTAATCAATTGAATAGTTTGAAGAATGTTGAGTATGAATGTACCCCGATAACTGTGAAATATGTAGGTGAATAGTTTTAGTGATATTATAATTAGCTTCATTTAGTATAAATAAAACACTACACTTTAATTGAAGTGTGTATTTATATTTCTTTCTTGTACAGGTACTCGAAATCTCATTATTAACACTAGTATATATAAAAAACAAATATTGGTTGGAATAAAATTGAAAATACTTTGAAAAAAAAATCACTTTGTTTCTTATAAAAAGTATAAATAATTAGATTTTAAATTTCTAAGGCAGCTAAAGATTCTGATATATCAGAAATGTTCTGCTTTTCTGCATATCTTTGTTTAATTTCTTTTAATACCCAATCCAAGACTTTTTGGGCGGCATCCTTCTTTTTACCGCTAACCACTTTTTGAGCAGTCAACATCACAGAAGTAGTCTGAAATATAAATAATTATTTTTTATAGTATAATTGTTATTATTACTTCACCAGGTAAATTCCGTACAGGGACCTCATATTTTTTGGGTTCAGTTTGAAAGATTGGTAATAATAGTTTCTCGCCAGTTCCATATTTTCCAAACCACCCTGACTGTACTTAACATCTGCATATCTTTGGTGGAGTAAATGATTATGAGGACTATGTAATATCAGCTCTTCTATACAAAACGCAGCTTTACTGTAATCAAACTCTGATAAATACAATTCACTTAGTTCCTGCCAGGCCTCAATATCAGCCATGAATCTAAAAACATTAGAAATATACTGTCGAATATAATAGTATCACCCTATAATTTGGAGTAATTTCCTCATTTTTTTCATTAATTGATAGCAGAATATATTAAAGATATCCTAGATCATACACACTCATATTTTTATGTACCACTTTATCACAAATCAACTCTCTTTCCGATTTACCGAAATAAATCTTGATACACTGAGAGAAGTTATTTTCAAATGATAAATTTGTAGAACAGAATATATTGTTATTATTCAAAATTTCAACAAATATTTATAAAATGATTTCAGCAGCTTTACAAAATTTATGAGATACACACAAATTATTTATTTCGCAAACTATAATAAAATTTTAGATCTTAACAATGAATAGTTGAAGTAATTATTAAAAAACTTTGCTTAGGACATGGAATGTATACGTTATAACCTTTTAAGTGACATACCAATAATTTATAGTTTTTACTGTCTGCTACTACTCCATTAACGCCAAAATAGAATTTTAAACTACTTAAATGAATTGGAATTTCTGAAACTGTTAATCTTCAGTCTGTGAAGATGGTAAATTAGTTATAGAAATACAGATCAGATGGTATAATGGTATTATAACTATAACTCCACTTGTTCCTTTTTGTTAATCATGGTTGTTGTAAAGTTGTATTACATTGGTTACAATTAAGGAGGAATTAATCCAGTTTCTAAATAAACACATGGTAGCTTTACTTATTATCTGCCACTCTTATAGTATCTAAGACGCCCTCATGATTCCCTCTGGTCTGTCCTATGACCCAATGATTGACAACCCCTGGTTTATAGGAATTACATTGAGGTGCTCTTTTTTTATGCCAAACAACTTTCTTGCTAATTAAGAGAAAAACTGATATTTGATAATAATTGTTTACTTACACTTTCAAATAGTCTGTTAACTCTCTAATGGCATCTGAGGTCCTTCCAAGGGATTTTAATATAGCAATTTGTCTTTTTCTTGCGGAACTGTTTGTGGTGTCTTGTTGAATGACATTTCTCAGAATTAAAATTGCTCTTTCAAAATTTTCGTCAGCTTCATATAACATAGACTCCAAAACCTGTACTCTGCAACTATCGGGAAATTCATTGTATAGTTCTTTTATACATATTTCTGCTACTTTCAACTGGAAAGAATCTAGGGCCGCAATGCAGACTTGTTCTAATACTACATGTTCTATAAAATGTTGATGTAAAGAATATAATAAATTAAAAGTAAGTAAGATATACTTACTTTCTTTTCCTAGTTTATCTATATTTGAATTAATTGAACGATTCCAAATTTGCACGACTTCCCGACTATTTCGATCATTGTTATCTCTAAATTTTTTCAATAAATCCAAATCTCCTAAAAAAATGAATTTGTTAAAAAATAAATACATGATATTATTATAATATTACTTCTAAAATTGCCCATTTTAAATTTTAAAAAACTAGCAATGATTAAATGAAAAATCACTGTAAAATAATTTTTGACGTAAGTAATTCCTCTTCTTTTCTCTATTTTCTATGTTTTGGCTAAAAAGATAGATTTTTATTATAGATTTTCCTAATTATTTATTAAAAATTATATTAAATGAGTCCTACTTTTACTATAGCTTGATTAGAAGTAAATGAGAACCAATTTATTGTTATTCTGTTCAAGAACTTATAATTAATAACTAACATAAAAAAGAAGAGAAATTTCGAAATGACAGTGACATTTCCATCAACAACACCGTCACCTGTCCATTTGCAACATATTTTGAAGTTTGCATGGTAATAGACATACTAATATATTTTAATATTTTTATTGTGTTTTTGCTAATAACATTTCGAGTCGTATACTGTTGTATTATTTACATTTGCAAGTTGATATTTGAAATGGAACCCGAGGATGCTAAATTCATGAGAACGTAAGTAAATATAAATTGTAAAAAAGACCTTGTAAATACTTGAGTTTTGTAATTTTTAGAGAACGTAAACCAGGATCAGTTGATGTTCATCCAAATATAGATGCTATTTGCTTAAATTATGATTTGGATATTCAAATTTTAGCATCTAAAGAGAATGTCATTTATGGTGAGAAGAAGGTAAGCTATTTTATTATTTTAAAATAATTATTCGTTTGCTTTTACTAGTTTCTTAATGTCAATCAAACAATTTTTGTATAATGTATGGGTGGAGGAAAGAATGTGAATAATATTGTGTATATTTATAGAGTCTTAAGAAAATTATAGAATTACCTATGATAAACAGCAGAACTGACTGCCATGCATTGTCTAAAGAGGTTGTTAATCAGTGTGAACTGATTCATCATTCACGACTACCTGAAGTTGAACAAATTATTTACTATTTGAAAAAACGAAAGCTTCAAAATAGTGGTAAAGGTAAATCTCTATATTATTTTTAAAATTAAAAACAAATGTCAAAATAACAGAAAAATTACTTGAAGGTGTTCAAGAGTGTGTAGGATCCAATTCAAGAAGAAATTTTTCTCTGTATAGTGCAAATTTTCATATTTTTTTCAATTTATTTAGGACAAAACATAACTAAGTAATAATCAATATTTAGGTATTGGTAATTTGAGTGATGGAGATAAAATTGGTTTTGAAAAACTATCTGGTGGAATTCAAGAAGCAAACTATAATAGTTTATCAGAATATATTGATCTCTTATATGAAGGAATGGCAGAGAAAATTAAGGGAGCCCAACTTATTCAATTGTTAGCCAGGGATCCAGAAAACCTAGAAGCACTAGCAACCAATGGTATTGATATCATCTTGAAATATTTTATTATATATTTTTATAATATTTTGCTTATTCTAGAAACATTGATTAGTGCTTTAGGTAGGGTATTGAGAGAAGATTGGAAACGAAGTATTGCATTAAGTACCCACTTGGTATTTACTTTTTTCTGCTTTTCTATGTACTCTTGTTTCCATGAAGTTATCTTAAAATGCAAGGTAAGTACTATTAAATCTACTAATATTGTTATTTTAATTAAACTTCATTTTTATTATGTTTTAAGGTAGGTTCAATATGTATGGATATAATTGATTATGAATTGAGACGTTATGATAGATGGAAAGCGGATTTTGAAGGGTCTGAAGCTCCTTCAGATATTCCTATTGTCCGCAAACCTTGTCCAAGTAGTGCTAGTATGTCTGAAATACCTCGCAGTCGAATTCCAGAACCAGTTCGTCCAAAATCAGGAAATTTTTCTGATAGTAACATTAGTCAAATTATGGAAGGTATGTGATATATACTAGTACCAAAATTTGACAATTTAGAAAGCTAGATTTAGCAATTTATATTTATTTTTTCAAATACAGGTAGCATTTATGATGACTTAACAACTTCAATGGAAGGTATCGATGATAGAAAACTCACTGATGAACAGAAATTAAAAAGGTTCCGTACTTTAGTAAAAAAACAAGAACATTTACTTAGAGTAGCTTTCTATTTACTTCTGAACATTTCTGAAGACGAAATTGTGGAAGAAAAGATGTCAAAGAGAAATATTGTAGGGCTATTAGCTAAAGCTTTAGAAAGAGAAAACGACGATTTGCTTATTCTAGTCATAACGTTTCTTAAAAAGTTATCAATAATGCAATGTAATAAAGAAGTTATGGTAGGAAATTTGTGTGTGATTGATAGATTGCCTCGCATGTTAAATTCCAATAGTGCTGATCTCGTTCATTTGACATTGAAGCTTCTGTTTAATCTCTCTTTTGATAATAGAGCTAGATATAAGATTATAAAATCTGGAATGTTGCCGAAAATTATGAGTCTCTTAAGTAAGTATTAACATTATTTTTTTTCTTTAACTTTCTACTTCTTTATATATTTTTATTTCGTAATGATTTGTCTTTATTTTAGGTGCCCTTTTTATAGAAATTTAGTTTGAAATACCAGGAAAAAATTGACATTTTGACTTAATTCGATCCTTATCTTTACCAATTATTTTAAACTGATTTTCTATGAAAAGAGACCTAAAATCAAAACAAATCATATGAAAAACATTTTTTTTGGTCAAACAAAAAATTTGCAATGTGACCAAATTTAATCAAACAACATATTACTATTCCAACATGAGGAGGGTAGAGGCTTCAAAATAAACAACTGATTCCCTATTACTATATTCTCTATGTTGCATAAAAGGTACTCTCTTGGATTTGTACCACTGAAGTAAACCCCTGCTGGGTATCTGAACACTATAAAGTGGAAGGGAACTCTAAATATAGGATTGCACAAAGTTGGTTACTACAGATGGAATCGATGAAAGATGCTATTGGTACATAAAACAGAACCAAACATAGTGTAACGAAGAAGAAGCAAAATTGGACTCAGAAATTTTAATCTATTTTGGAATCTCTACCTCCCCATCTGACTGCACCTTCAGCATACCTTCTAATGCTTACTTATTAATAATTTTTAGGCGACGATAAGCATCAAGAAGTTGTACTTAAGATTTTGTACCATTTAAGTTACGAAGATGAAGTCAAACATCATTTTGTGGACTGTATAGGTTTGGTAAGATACTTATTTACATCATAAATGACGTTATATAAAAAAAAGATAATCTAGATTTGAAACGAAACAAATTCTTGTTTGAAGTAGTGTTTTGATTGCTAATAAATATTTAAAAAAATAGTATTTTAAAATTTATTCTGTTTACAGATAATCGACATGTTACTCTTAAATGTAGGAAATGAAAATGATAAAACTATGGTGGCGCTTTGTATAAATCTAGCTACCGATCAGTCTAATGCCCAGCATATTATTAAGAAGAATAGATTGCAAGCTTTAATAATGAGGTCTTTCACGTACCAAGATGCGATGCTGATGAAAATGTTGAGAAACATTTCAGACAATGCTGCTTCCGCTCCACCATTCATAGTAAGTGATGTATTTTTTTTAATATTAGACTGTATCTTTACCCAATGGATTCGAAATGTACTAGTAGATGTGTTTTAATGATTTTAAAAAAATTTTTTTATGTAGGAATTTGTTGGAGATATTGCTAAAGCTGTAGTCGAATCGAAAAATGAAGATTTTATTAGAGAATGCATTGGTATATTGAGTAACCTTCATCTACCGGATCTTGATTGGGCTGAAATATTCAAACACTTTGATATGATAAAGTGGGTCAAAAATATCATAACTAGCAATAACAGCGACGCGGAATTGGTATTACATGTAAGTTAATTTTATTTATTGTATTTGTGCAAGCCAGAATACAGGAGCTCTAATAAATTCTACTTCTCTATATGACCAAGAGTTTCGAAAAGAAGTGAACAAAAAAAAATATATTGTACAATTCACAAATGATCAAAAACGTGAGTATCAACAATAATACAAAGTAACATAGAAATAACTAGACCAAGTGGAGGTAGAACTGTTGTAGTATTTCTCTATTTGAATACAGCTTTTGACGGTGTGATTTCTTTCGAATACATTGCATACATTTAACTGACCATGTTATTTGGTACATATGTTAATTTTTGACGATATTTCAGCAAAACCAGAACAAGGGGGCCAAGTCTATAAACTTCAATATACATCTACTGTTATGATATTTATAATAAGGAAATTTATTGAAGTTACAGAAACATCTTAATAATCCAATGATTAACCTTTCCAACACTATATTGTAATAATTTAAGAAAATTGAACCTTTTGTTGCCCGTATGTAAAAAAGTTACCAACAAATTCGCTGAAAAGAATAAAAATAAGCTACGGCTAAGTGGAAAATGTTCAGTAATCTGTCCATGATGTCAGTCAATGGACAATTTAATTACTTTCAGTGGTAGATTCACCAGCAGGTTAAGTAGGCTGTTATCTATTGTATTGTATTTTCTATTTAAATATGTGTTTTTGTTGTACAAGAGGCAAAAGGTTCAATAAAAAAGATTTTAATAGTAATAAAAAAGGAAACACTGAAAACTTAAGTAATAGATACCACGAAACAAAGACCTATGCTGCTTTTGACGGTTCGGTATATTCGTGGTTAACTCAAAAACTACTGAACGGATTTTCATGCAGTTTGCAGTTGAAAAATTAATAATACATTGAGACAAATTTTTTTTCTTCAAACAACCAAACAGATGATTAGAATTTATTTTCCTGTATAAATAGGACATTTAATCATAATAGTAAAAAAAATTTGTTGGTATTTTTAAGTAATGTATTCAAATTTTAGGTTATAGTCTTATTGGGTACTGCGAGTACAGATGAGGGATGCTCAAATTTGTTTTGCGAAACTGATATTCTACCTTTACTTATTGATCTCCTGAAAACTCATCAGGAAGATGATGAAATTGTCCTTCAGATTGTTTATGTATTTCTAACAGCATTGTCGCATACTTCCAATATCGATTACATAGTAAACAAAACAGGTAAATTTTCTATTATCATTAATTTATTTGTATATTAGGAGGAAAATAATTTTAATTAATAAAAAAGGTTGTTAAGGTGAGAAATTCCACGTCTGTTCTTGTCCCACAAGGATCACATTTGGAGGGCTCAGAATACAAGTTCTAATTCTGCGACAAATTGCTTAGTAATAAATTGAACAACAAAAACATAAAACCAGGGAACAAAAACCTGGAAACACCTTATAAAAAATCAATTTTAAAATTATATAAATTACTGAAATAATCAATAGTAAAAGTTTAATGTGTTGAAAATGATTTTTTGTAGAAGCGCCAGCATATTTAATTGATTTGTTACAAGACAACAACAAAGTGATTGGCAAATTGTGTAACACTTGTCTCAATATAATTTCTGATCACGATAAAATTTGGGCTGATCGTATACGAATAGAAAAGTTCCGTAATCATAACCAACAGTGGTTGGCTATGGTGGATTCGCAGCAATTAGAGACCGAAGAAGAAGAGGAGGAAGACGAATTACCTCCGTATTTGAATACTGAGTATTTAAGTACTGCAGTGGTTCCGCCTTTATCAGGTAAATAACAATTCTAATATCAGATCTATCTTTAGGAGTTTTTTATTTTGTAGGATAACAAAATTTCAAATTACTAATGTAAAATATTTTTTTTTAACTTATTCTTACCTTTGATGTAAATATAATTATTAAAGTTTATTAAATTATTATTTAGAGCTATTGGAATGTTTTGCTAGTTTTCTGTCTCCCCTCGTATTTAAAACTTTTTATTCTTATAATATACATTTTTCAGAGTTGCATGATAATGCAGAAACTGAAATCATTTCAGATACAGATTTGGACATTAACTATTTCAATAATCAGGACAAAGAGTAAGTTTTTTTATAAGATACACACAAATTTATGAAGCTATTGAAAATTTGCTAGAATTGGTCTATGGAACTTAATTTTCAAAATAACTGTTATACTGCTCTCATTTTTGAAATTTATGATTTACTTTGGCAAATAATCTAGATGTAATATGAAAATTATTCATTGATACATGTTTATAAACAACTACATCATTTTTATGCAGCATCCAAATTCGGCCCCCAGTGGCTCACCTGAAACCTGTCATGGATTTATGCGAATTTCCATCATAAATTCTGATGAGTTTTAACGAGTTTTGAGAATATGAGGGTCCATCGAAACTTTGAAATTATGAGAAAACAAATTTGAAAATCTTTGTATTAAATGTTGCAATAACGCCAAAAGTGTCTGTTTATTCACTAAAGCAGTTTTAAAATGATTTGATGTTTTATCGAAAATTGTGTTCGTCAGTTGATGTATGCCTTAATGGTTTTTCTTCCGAAACAAAATTAACTGGTATTAAGTGAATCTAAACCATAATAAACCCTACAGACTCGGATTACATCCAAAAAAAGGTACCATTTGGTGGGGTTTATAAATTGATAGCATTATTAAAACCTTATTTCTTCAAAAATTAATCTGTAGTTCATGTTTTCATTAATTGAACTATATTAATTATTGAATTATATTATATATTAGTCTTAAAAAACATGATACTAGTGGATGAGGGTCACAACTTCAGCTATATAACTCACAATGTAAATATATGAATGAAAGTGGTTGGAAAAAAATTGTATTTGTAATTTGCTCAATTTTTTTAGGATTCAAGATTTTGACTTCGAAGCGATGTGAGAAAGTTATTTTTAATACTGGCTATTAATAATTGCTTAATTTCAGCACAAATCTGTATTATTCTAGTCATTTTTTCCATTTATATTTAGAAATATTTATTCGAAATATACATTAATATATATTCCTTTGTTGTTTTTCTATATCCATAGTATAAAATTCCCAATTTAACTATGTGTGAGGATTCAAGGTAGGGCCCCAATCCTTGGAACATAATAAAACCATAACTTCAAAAATCAATGGTATATTTTGATTAAACGATTATTATCTACCATGAGTAGTAATCACTATTAACATGTTGGTGACAGTAGTACATGCATGTATAACCATAACAACTGTCTCTATCTTCTACTGATTCAGTTGTATATAAAAATCATGAAATACCTTGATACCACTTAATTGCATGTTTAGTTACAAGGTTTTGTTATTTATATTACCATCGCTTTTCTAACGAAACGTGATTTTTAATTGACTAAAATTATAAATAACCTTATTAATTTTCCAACGATCTTCTGGTTCAAAAAGCGTCACATATTAAAGGAAACCACTTCATGTCCCAATTATTTCAAAAGTAATAGATAAATAGAAAAAGTGTGCACACTTGTTCGCTTGTATCGGTGCAGTGTACTCCATACTAATTCGACAATACAACAAACTGCTTAGCACATCAATAAACGTCAAATGTCATTGCGCCATAGGATTTGGGTTAGGTAAAAGTTAGTTGTTGGAATAGTTTTGTGATACTCATTTAAATTATTAATCATATTGATGCAACATAATGTAAATGATTATTAATTTTTCGTCTTATAAATGATGATACGCAATCGTATCTATCAAGTATTTCTGTGAATTCCTCGATTAAGCCATAAGGAGAGAATTTAATAATTGATTGAAATGAATTAATTGTAATTATGTCGTTTTACGATAATCAAGAAAATAATTATCCTAGGGGTAGTTTTACACCAACTGAAAGTTATTTTAATAATAGAGCTCAAAGCTCGTTATCAAATTCTCCATACTTGAGAAATTTGCCAGTTGATATATCACATTCTACACTGGAACCAACTGCCAGAGAATTTTTTCCTACCACTAGCACATCTGAAAGTCATAATGGAGCTGTTAAGAAGAGACCTCAAAATAAATTCAAGGATAAAGATAATATAAATTGGAGAAGGTATTTATTCACTTGGACAAATAAACATTTTTTTATATAATTTAAAAACTACATATGTAAAATGTGTTTTATTTTATTAGGTACGGAAGTGGAAGAACTTTTAACAGTTCTAGACAAAATACATCTAGTAGTCAGTTTTCAATTTCCAGCTATGATAAAAATGATAATTCACAAAATAATGAACAGCATAGTGATAATCATAGAAATCCTATAAAATCTAATGAGAGATATCAAAGTAGTTCATCTTATGAAGATCGATATAATTCTGGATATGAAGACAATAATTCTTCAACCGGCTCTTCAAGAAATTTCAGAAATACTAAAAGATACGAAAATCATGAAGGAAAGTTACGGAGCAACTATAATGAGGGGAATTCAAGAAATTATGATGATAAAAAAAATAACAAAAAGCAAAATAATTTTTCTTATGGTAGTGGGGAATCTGGCATGAGAAAAACTTACCAAAATCAAAGAAGAAGCTATAAATCTTATGACCATAGAAATAACCAAAAATTAAGGGATGATCATGGGTATAATAACTGGAGAAAACAAAATGAGAAACCATCTGATTCTAATTTGGTTAAAAATAGCAAAAAATGTAAGTATCAATAGTTCAGAATCTCTCTTTTTACTCGGAAAAAAAGCTGTTAAGCAAAACTTCCTCTTCCAACCTTGTATTTACAGTAAAACCTTTTTTAATTGAAATACATGGCAGCTTAGATGTATAAATACCTTTAATTCTTATATTTATTGTTAACTATTTTTTCTTAGTAAATGCTGCTTCTCAAAGGGAAAGGTTGGTAGAAATGCTCAATCGTCGTACCCTAGAGTGTCTCGTATGTTGTGAAAAAATAAAACATACTGATAAAGTTTGGTCATGTTTATTATGTTGTCATATATTCCATCTTCACTGTGTGGTTGCTTGGGCAAAATCATCGAAAATAGAAAATGGTTGGAGGTGTCCTGCCTGCCAGAATGTCTGCAGTGAAGTTCCCAAACAATATAAATGTTTTTGTGGAAAAACAATTGAACCTAGGTGAGTAAACAAATCTGGAAAAATCAATAATGTATAGAGCTGTTTAAAATATTTGTAAATCCATAGTTATTAATAACATTTTTTCCTAATTCACTACCAGTCAATTTTTTTATTTTGATTTAATTGTGATATTTATATATTAATAAATATATATATATATATATATATATATATATATATATATATATAGATAAGTATATAGTAAAAATCAAACAATAGTCTGTAATTGTTACATATTTAAATTTTTGATTCATTGTTGTAACTCCCTTTTGTTTTTATCATTTCGGTGCCCAATTATGGCATTTCAGTACATATTATACTAATCAATAATTTATTACCTAATTAATTGATAGGTTTGAACCAGGAGTAATTCCCCATGGTTGTGGAGATATGTGTTTACGTAAGGGTCGGCATTGTGAGCACAAATGTTCCATTTTATGCCATCCAGGACCTTGTCCTGATTGCACTGTAATGATATCTAAATCATGTGGATGTGGTGCCACTCAGCAAATGGTAAAATGTAGCACAGACATAGAAATAACTTGCAACGCCATCTGCAATAAATTTTTAGAATGCGGCTTACACCGGTGCACACAATCTTGTCATACGGGTAATTGTGAATCTTGTAATAAAACGATTATACAGGAATGTTATTGTGCCAAAGAAGGAAGAAAGGTATGAAATCTCCTACATAAATTTATTTTGATTTTCAACTAATGAAAGTTTTATTTGGATAGGTACCTTGTTGTGGTGAATACAAAGGTCAAACACAATATTCCTGTGGAGAATTATGTGATAAGATTCTATCTTGTGGAAATCACAGATGTGAGAAAATTTGTCATGAAGGTTCATGTGAGATGTGTACAACTGATGTTAATAATATTAGAACATGTCCTTGTGGAAGGACACGTCTCACTAAAGAAAGATTATCCTGTTTGGATCCTATTCCATGTTGCGATAAGGTATATAAATATAATTAGTCAAGATAACATTTAGTTCTCACCACATATTTCACTAAATAATTAACTTTTAACGATTGTTTTAGGTTTGTGGTAAAGTCTTTAAATGCGGACAACCAAATATGCCACACAGATGTGAAAATAATTGTCATGAAGGATCATGTCCTACTTGTCCTTTAACCACTGTTATCAAATGTCGTTGTGGTCATATGGATAAAGAAATACCTTGTTCAGAATTAACAACGAAAGCTGATGATGCCAGGTGTCAGAAAAAATGCACAAAAGTGAGTCATATTGTATGTATAATGAATGTGTTTTATTTTTTAATTAAAAAATATCTACTCTGGAATATTTGGTATGTAAAAAGGATCAAACTACACAAACAAAAACAAATAAAATCACAGAAATATAGGATATTGGTAATAAAGATTTCAAATCTCACTACTAATCATTCCATGGTTAAATGGTTAAAGGTGGATACTTTTAAAATCAAATAGAATCATCAAAAAGCACTAGACATGAAAAAATTGGATTACTAATTGAATGAAAATAAGACTTTCTATCCACTGGATCTGTGACTGTGATCTAAAAGAAATAAAAAACGTAAAAATGTAAATTTAGAAACACTGCAACTAAAGCAACAATAAAATAGAGTGTAGATTATCGGATCAAGATTAAATGTTCGAAATACTTTTTAAATCAAAACTACAGAATCTATTAAAGATGTGACAATCTGAAAAAAGTACTAAAAAATAAAAATTGTAATCTACACTTGATTGAAGGTAATTTTAACTTTCTATCTGCTAGATCTATGATCTGAACAAAATTAAGGACTAATAAGTTTTAATATCCTTTCATGTATATACCTGATATTGATATCAATAACAAAATTGTAAAGTCATTCCATGATTATAATTTTGTTATCATATGATTTGGCTTAATTTAAATATTAGATTTTTTCTAGAAACGTTTGTGTGGTAAACACAAATGCAATCAACTATGTTGTATAGAAGTAGAACACGTATGTCCTCTTCCATGTAATCGTCTTCTATCTTGTGGTCAACACAGATGCGAACGTACATGTCATTCCGGCCGTTGTCCGCCGTGCGAAGAAACTAGCTTTGAAGAACTCTTCTGCGAATGCGGTGCAAGCGTATTATATCCTCCGATACCGTGCGGCACCAAACCGCCCAATTGTTCCAAACCTTGTTCAAAACCGCGTCCTTGCGGCCACGAAGTAAATCATTCCTGTCATACCGGAATGTGTCCGCCTTGCACTGTTTTATGTAAACGTTGGTGTTACGGACATCACGAACAGAGATCAGCCATTCCTTGTCATCAAGAATATTTCAGTTGCGGTTTGCCGTGTGGTAAGGATCTGTCGTGTGGGAGACACAAATGCATTAAACCTTGCCACGACGGACCGTGTCCTACGCCTTGTAAACAGCCGTGTACGGTACCGAGGGATTTGTGTGGACATACTTGTAGCAGGTTAGTGACTAAAATTATTTTAGCAAATACGACTTATTGTTGTAACTTTTGTATTTACTCTAGTTGGATAAATTTGAATTAAAGTGAAGACTCTATAAATTAATTTTTTTTAGTTTCAGAAGTGACTACTACACCATAATAATTAATTCTTCTTTGCACGATAGTGGAAATTTCCATCATAACATTGAATGCCCAAAAATTATATAATAGAACAAGTTCATTTTAAGATGATCGTATCTGGATACATTTTTAATGTATATCACTCAACTATAAACCCCCTATCAGTGTTTCACCCATTTTATTACAAAGGATTTTGCCAGTTATATGGTAACCCCAGCTCATCTACATCTTATACTGAATAAAAATAAACAAGTTCTTTGGCATCCTTTTATTCATGTCAGTAGATCACTAGATCATATTGGTCCCCACAGTTTGGATATGATTCAATTGCTTCAATAATACCATTGAATAAATTTGAAAAAATTAAATTATCGTTACATTTCAATAAACTTTATAAACCGTAGGATACCCAGAACACGGTAGACTCCATAAAATCCGACCGAATATTCTAAATGTAAAGGGTATTGAATGAATTTATACTATAAATATATATTAAGATTTAACCGTTTTTCCTTTAATTTTGAACATGAATTATATATATATATATATATATATATATATATATATATATATATATATATATATATATATATATATATATACCTTGATGTATTTCACTAATAAATAAAAAATTATGCAAAGAAGGGTTAATTATAAAAATATTTTTATCGATTTATTTATACTTGATTCTATTTGAACTGTTTCAGACCATGCCATGAACCACCATGCCCTGAAAGTAGTTGTAAACAACTTGTTCCAGTGACTTGTTTATGTGGATTGCAAAAATCTACTAGACCTTGTATAGAAGTAGTTGATGAGTTCAAAAATATCCAAATGGCTCAATTGAAAGAAAAAATGGGCAGCTTGTCGACTAATTCTACAATAGATTTATCTGATATTTTGAATGCGCCTAAAAAACCAACTGTTCTTAAAATGTAAGTTTTTTCCGATATCTAAAAGTTTTTTGCTATATAATAATGATAGTTTTTTCCATATTATTCATTATAAAACAGATACTTGAAAAACAAAATAGAAAATTAGCTTCAAAATGTAAATATTTTTTCCTGTCAGACTTTCCCAACAACCATCGAATCGAAACTAAAATCTAAACCACCCAAAAACAAAAGAAGTAATATTATATATCGAGTACCTTGTAATTATTGTGTAAGCATAGGGCAGACATTTCAGTATTTGGAAAATAGATTAGAAGGTCATCAATGTGATAAAACTGCATTAACAAACTTATAAAAAAATATACATTTAATTATAAAAATTCAATAATCAAATACAAGAAAAAGAGAATTTTTAGAAATAGTTTAATTCATAGGAACGAGAAAGCTGTCGATGATAAAAAGAACTCAACTGCAGCAACTTTTTACCTATTTTCAAATCTAATTTTAAATCAGAAGAGACCTAAAATCAAGACAAAATGTTATAAACTTTTATTCTTGACTTTTGTTTCTGATTAGTTAACAAAACCCCTAGTTTTGATGTTGAAAAACTTTGGCTTGAATTTAAAAAGTTTTGCGAATCGAGAGATATTTTTTTACTTATTCCCAATTTTTTAATTTCTAGTTTAGAGTGTACTGAAGAATGTCGAGTTTTGGAAAGGAACAGAAGGCTAGCTATCGGTTTACAAATACGCAATCCAGATTTGAGTCAAAAACTTACACCGCGTTATTCTGATTTCCTCCGCCAATGGGCCAAAAAGGACCACCATTTTTGTCAAAAAGTACACGACAAGTTAACCGAATTAGTTCAATTAGCTAAAAATAGTAAACAGAAGAGCCGCTCCTATTCCTTCGAGTCGATGAATAGAGATAAACGTCACTTTATACACGAATACTGCGAACATTTCGGCGTCGAAAGTGCGGCTTACGATATGGAACCAAACAGGAATATTGTAGCAACTGCTATTAAAGATAAATCTTGGTTACCGAGTATGAGTTTGTTAGAATTTATTCAAAGAGAAAATGGACAGAGGAAAGTACCTGGGCCCGTGTTGGGTCGCGGTTCTAGCGGTAAAACTGAAACGGTCTCTTTGAAATTGCCTAGTAGAGTTCAAAGGCCCAGTACACCATCTCATGAAATCGTTGATCCCTTCAGATCATCGTAGTTACGAGTATTTTTACATTTATTTGCAAGTTTATAAAAGTGTTATATTATGAAATCCAATAAAGTTTTTTTTGATTAATATCTTTGTTTTTATAACGTATAGAAGTTTACCTTCCATCTCTGAAGACGTTATCGAAACGCGCGCCATTGCAGTGGTAGTGTAAATATTCTGTTCAGTATATGTGCGTATATCTATGATCTTACTCTAACTTTATTTATGAAGGTGATATAAATCTATGATTATGATGAAATCCATAGATATCGATCCTAAGGTCATTTCGAGATAACATCACAATCAGCAGCTGTATTAACTTTGGGAAAGAACATTACGTTATTTAGTGCAAAATATTTATTAGTAGTAGTTTTTTATATTCACTTTTTTCACTGAAGATATTAATTTCAACAAAAGTGTTCGAAATAAGAAATTTTCTATACAAAAATGAAACAGCCTTTGTGGTCTACCACTGCCTACATTTCAATTTATGTTACTCTAAATGTTCTATTAAGCCCTCTTTGTGGTTACTCTTGGTTATTCTGTTCATTACCATATTGATTGTACCTGTAGATGAACACTGTACTTGTCATTTATGTTTTTCATTAGGAATGGCGCTAAACGAACGAGCCTATACATATCTATGAACCTGACCATAAATGTCTGTACATAAGTAGAATCTATATACTTTTTTAGTTAATCTTCTCATTTATGTTCAATAGTACGACTAGCACTAAATGAACATGGTTATACATAAATATGAACCTATATTGTTTACTAACATGTATATGATATTTCTATTAATAAGAATCTTTTTTTTTAAACTTATTATATCCACTCCATTCCTATACTATAATCCCTAATATATATATATATAATATATATATGTATATATATATATATATATATATATATATATATATGTATATATATATATATATATATATATATATATATATATATATATATATATATATATATATATATATATATATATATATATATATATATATATATATATATATATATATATATATTAACCAAAAACTTGTTTAATGTAGGGGCCTTTGCTTATGTTGTTTGCGACACTGATCTATTTAAAACAGAAGAAAATTTTGGCCATCAAACGTTGTGTTTAAAAAGGTTATTTTTTTGTTGAGCATTTAATTTTTAAATAATGAAAATATGACTAATTGTATAGATGAAGATTTATTTGGAGATCCAAAATTCTATAAAAAACCGATTAAGGATATCGAAGTATGTGAATTTTTAACATGTTATTGAATTGATTATGAGATATATTATTTTCTATCTCGATTATGATGTTCTTATAATAAGTATATTCAATAATTCGCATTATTATTTCAGGAAAAATGGAAACTAGTACCTGCTTTTCTAAAAATTAGAGGTTTGGTAAAACAACATATAGATTCTTTTAATTACTTTATTGCAGTTGAAATTAAAAAAATAGTTGAAGCTAACAATAAGGTAGTTTGTGATGCCGATCCTCTGTTTTATATAAAGTACGTTCAGTGAAATATGTAATTGTTCTATTTTTATTACATTTATTTTGATAAACAGGTATACCAATGTTCAAGTAGGGTCACCCGATGTGGATGAAGGTTTTAATATAAGTAAACCTACTACCCCACATGAATGTAGACTGAGAGACATGACTTACTCGGCTCCTATAACAGTAGATATAGAGTATACTAGAGGTACTCAACGAGTATCAAAGACTGGACTGTTAATAGGAAGGTAAATCATAAATATAACTTACAAATTGGTATGTAATACTATTATAAATTGTTTTAGAATGCCTATAATGTTGAAATCCTCAAATTGTGTTCTTAGTGGTAAATCCGAATATGAATTAGCTAAAATGAATGAATGTCCACTGGATCCCGGTGGTTATTTTGTAGTTAAAGGTCAAGAAAAAGTTATTCTCATTCAAGAACAGTTAACTAAAAATAGAATGCTTGTTGAAGAAGGAAAATATGGTGTACAATGTCAAGTTACTAGTTCTACTCACGAAAAAAAGTCAAGAACTAATGTTTTCGTCAAAGGAAATAAATATTTTATGGGTCATAATACTTTTTCTGATGTAAGAGTATAGATGATTTGAATATTATTAAAGATAAATGTTTTATTGTGATGAATTATCTTCATAAATTTGTGAAAACTACTAAAAAGTTATCAATGGCATACCAAATATATGATAAAAATTTATTTTCTAGCCTATTCTGATTTCTGTGGTATTTAAAGCTCTAAATATAATAAATGATGAGGAGATATGTAATTTAATAGGAATAAAAGATGTTCATAAGTTGATTCCAACTTTAGAAGAATGCCACAATTTAAAAATTTATTCTCAAGATTCTGCATTAGCTTATTTAGGAACAAAATTAGTTGTTAAACGATATGTTACTGCTGCTTCCAAGTTGAAGACACCAGCAGATGAAGCCAGAGATTTATTAGCAACTACAGTTCTTGCTCATGTGCCTGTTAAGGAATATAACTTTAGATTAAAAGCCATTTATTTAGGAATTATGGTAAGAAGTTTATAGTTTACCGAAAATATGTATTTATGTAGATAACTATTATTTTTGTACTTGTTTTTTCAATTGTGTACATATTTTTAGGTCAAAAAGGTAATTGATGCTCAAAGTGATAATCTACTTTTAGACGATAGGGACTACTATGGAAATAAGAGGTTAGAATTAGCTGGTTCTCTTATTTCTCTAATGTTTGAAGATGTTTTCAAAAGATTCAACTGGGAATTGAAAGCAATTGCAGAAAAAACTATTCCAAAAATTAGAGCCACTCAGTTTGATGTGGTAAAATATATGAGATCTGATTTGATAACAAGCTGTTTGGTATTTGCTATCTCAACAGTAAGTACAGCATTTATATTAGTGATCAAATTGCACTATTATCCAAATACTCCAACAACCTAAAATGTAAAACACCCCAAAACAAAAGAAGTAATGCTGCTAACGTAGGACAGACATCTCAGTATTTAGAAGGTAGATTAAAAGGGCATCAATACGATCAAAAAGTAATAATAAAATAAAATAACAAACCATGAAATATTGAAGTCGAAGGAAAATACTAGAAACATTGGTAAAATAAAAGTGAAACAAATAAGCTATCCAATAACAAAATATCTAGGAGTTATCCTGGATCAAACCTAGGCAAGGTAATCTTAAAAGCCACTGTGGTTATGTGTACTTTTCGCAAGCTTATTAGCAAGACATGGGGACTAATGCCTAAGATGGTATACTAGGTATACCAAACAGTCATGAAACCCATTATCACATACAAAGCGCTTGTTTGCTGGTCAAAAACAACAGCTCAGTAAAAACTGAACAAGATGGCCAATATATCTGGGTATTACAGGAGCAATGTCAAACTCTCTCACCACAGCCTTAGAGGTGTTACTAAATCTACCTCCTCTTCATCTTATGCTGAAAAAAGAGTCATTTAGCGATGTCCACTGGCTAATCCAGACAGTAAAATTGAAGCTTGGCAATCTGACAAATCTGATTTAGGATTCTATAAGTAATAAAGCTTGAAAGCAGTGACAAACCAATAGACCAAATGCACAGTATGGTGAACATAGGCGTCCCATTCAAAGTGGTAATGCATGGTTAAAAAAAAATGTTCCACAAGCTCGAAATGTATCTCTAGTATACAAATGATTCGATGCCACTGCAAGGAGCTGTATTGGGCACTTTTGAACCAAAATGCAAGCTTTCACTATTCTGATATAGTTGCTGGCAACAAACAAATGTGTTCAGGAGTGTTTGGATAGAAACCTCTCTAAAAAGCTTTTTTTACTATAGAAGTTTATAGAGAGATAATTTATTTTGTTTCTAGGGTAATTGGACTATAAAACGATTCAGAATGGAAAGATTGGGTGTTACACAAGTTTTATCAAGGCTTAGTTATATTTCAGCGTTAGGAATGATGACTAGGGTCAATTCTCAATTTGAAAAAACTAGGAAAGTATCAGGACCGAGATCTCTCCAACCAAGTCAGTGGGGAATGTTATGTCCTAGTGACACTCCTGAAGGAGAAGTAAATTTTTTTTATGCTAGATGGTTTAGATTTGTACTTATCTATTAAATTTTAATAGGCTTGTGGTCTTGTCAAGAATCTGGCCCTTATGACACACATAACTACTGAAATCAATGAACACCCCCTTATTAAATTGGCAAAAAGTGCAGGAGTAAGATGTATTAACATGGTAGCTAGCTCTGGAATTCACGCCCCTTCATCGTACATGGTTTTTCTCAATGGTGAGCTTAAATTTTAATATCATAAACATAGGTGGGATCAATAACATTAAGCTATTATATTCGAATTTGAAAGATTTGTAATAGGTGATTTTAGGTAGTTATAGAAATTTTATTATGAAAGTTGAAGGATACATAATTTTCAATATAGATATTCCATCATTGTAGAAGAAGAAGACGAGGTATAAGAAGAACCTTTAAAAGAGAACAGCCCAGTAGAACCAGGAACAAAATTTATTAAGAGGTTGAAACAGCGAAACTCAAGACCTAAACTGAAGCACTTATTAAGGCGTGTCAAGATCAAGCCATTGCCACAAATTACACGAGCATATTTAGAGTGACACTACATTGGAATATATATAAAGAACCAACATAACCTGGATCCAGTAGTAAACACACAAGAAGTTACAATGATACGGGACACACAAATACCTGTAGAGAGAAAGATACTAACAAAAAAATCAGATCTAATTGTAAAGGAGAAGTAAAAAAAACATCATCAAAGAAGTCCAGGAAAACCACACTACTACTACCACTACGGCCCTCAAAAGGAATTTGACTCGTCCACCACATTCTTCCAGTCATCACGGTCTAACACTCGGAATCTCCACTTCTTCACACCTAGCTCCCAAAGATCCTCTTTGAATTTATTGATTAAAATGATTGAAAATATATTTTTAAACTAAAGTTTTTTGTTGCTAATAAAAATAATGTTTTAAATATTAAAATAGTGTAATTTTTCAGGTAATATATTGGGAATTACGACAAATTATAAAAGATTAATCAAAGTCTTTAGAAAGAGTCGTCGGTATGGTTATATATCTGGTTATGTTTCCATTTATCCTAGTCATTTACATAAATGTGTTTATATTAGTTCAGATAGCGGAAGATTATGTAGACCCTACATAATAGTAAACGAAGGTCGTCCTCTAGTTAATGATAAACACATCATGGAATTGGAAAAAGGCATAAGGGGTTTTGAAGATTTTTTGCAAAACGGTAAATTAACTGCAATCAGTAGTCCTCATCATTTTTTTTTCATATATATTTATATAGGACTCATCGAGTTTTTGGACGTTAACGAAGAAAATGACAGTTATGTAGCTTGTTATGAAAAAGATATTACAATGCAAACCACGCATTTAGAAATAGCAGCTTTTACTTTACTTGGAGTTTGCGCCGGTTTAGTTCCGTATCCACATCATAATCAATCCCCAAGAAACACGTACCAATGTGCTATGGGTAAACAAGCCATGGGTAAGTAACCGATTTCCATTGAAACGTTTTGGTTTAGATAAGATCGCGATTAAGTTGGAATTTTCTCCCATAGCCATGCGACCTTGAAAGCCTTTAATGCTATTAAGTGCACGTTTGAGCTAACGTGGGAGTGTATACAAACTCTAAAGGCAGTGGCTAACAGAAACAAAGTAACTGTAAGCAGGTAACCAAGGTATACCAGGCAATGAAGAAGCAGTAAGTCTTTTAAAACGGGGTAATGACTCCATATTTTGGATTAAAGTCCTACTGTCGTCTCATAATATGCCATGTCAACAATAAACTGAATAGGTGGCTAAAGATTAAAAGATTCATAGTTAAAAGTTCGAGGAACTTCTTCAGATGACAGGGAATATTTCTAACACCCTTGAGATTGGTTTTTTGATAGGTACTTCCTTTGTCAAATACCACTTGGCAGACGAGAATTGTATGTGAACAAGCCATAGGCTCATTTCGGCAAAAGCCTCCCAGAAAAATAGCATCCTTTGGAAGGAGTTTGGGTATTTTGCAGGCAGAACAATGAGATGCAGAGTTATTACTACAGACAAAATTCAGAAGGTCATATGCTCATATGAAATTGAAATAAAATAAATTTTTATTCTCAAATTTTTTCCCAAAACCAATGCAGAAAAAAAAATAAGCACCATAATTTATATTTTTTTGAATAAATTGAGGGAAAAACAGTAAAAATGTAAGATGTAATACGATTCATCATAAATGGTGATAAATGGTCATAAAAAGCCAATATGAACTTAGTTGAACCGACGCGAGGACAAGGTTAATAGAAACCAAAATAACGTTCATAATATTGTTAAACATTTAAAAATTGATAATTGGAAAGCGTAAATTGTTTACTACTATTCTCAGATAATAGAAGTAATGTGGATAGAAATCGTATTAATTGTGATTATAATCCAGTTATCCTGAAAATGTAGTTAATTTTGTACCCTGTATTCCCGATTGGGGTAAGTCTTTATTTACATACATCTGCGGATTCTTACACCACACACTGTAAATAAGTTATAAGAAAAATTTTAATATAACTGGCTTAACGGTTCATGTCCTGGATGAGCTCGGAACAATATCGTAGACAGTAGACCTTCCTTTTCAATTATTTTATCGAATATTTTAGGTACGATTGGTTACAATCAAAAAAACCGTATGGATACTCTTCTGTATAATCTCGTTTATCCGCAAGCACCGATGGTTACAACTAAAACTATAGAACTAACAAACTTCGATAAACTACCAGCAGGTCAAAACGCTACTATAGCTGTAATGAGTTACAGCGGTTATGATATAGAAGACGCTTTAATATTAAATAAAGCCTCTATCGATAGAGGTTTCGGTCGATGTTTGGTTTATAAAAATGCAAAGTGTATATTGAAGAGGTATCCCAATCAAACTTTCGATAGGATTCAAGGACCCATGTTGGATTCTGTGACCGGACAGCCCATGTGGAAACACACTGCTTTGGATAATGATGGAATTGTCGCTCCTGGGGAATTGGTTAAAAATAGACAGGTAAAGTAATATAACCTAAAAAAAAAAAATTATATTTCTCTATAAATATTATCATTTTTAAGGTTCTTATTAACAAATCAGTTCCTACGATATCGACTGTACCAGGTAGTACCAATACATCTGTTGAATATAAAGAAAATACTATTACTTATAGGAACGAGGAACCTAGTTATATAGAAAAAGTGGTGATCACCACAAATGAAGATGATGCTACACTTTTAAAGGTACTTTTAAGGCAAACTAGGAGGCCTGAGATTGGTGATAAATTTAGTTCAAGACATGGTCAAAAAGGCGTTGTTGGTATGTTCAATTCATTGAATAGAATGTTCCCTTGAAAATGATTGATTAAAAAAACCCTTTAAAGGTTATGTAACCTAATAAAAAAAAACGGTGACGATATTACGTGTTCCAACTGATTTAAGTATCGTTTGTGAACCATTTCCGGATTTCGATACTTGATTGATAGCAAGTAAGTTACAAGAACGATCTAGATTAGCAGGTTGGAACAAATCTCATATGAATTTCAAGTATTACAACTGTTATACTGAATTCTGAATCTCTTATGTAGAGTTGGCGAAAATGAAACAAGTTATGATATGATATCAAGCTGAGCACCACTAGTTCTTTATTAAAAAGACATTTATTTGAAAAGCAAGAAAATGAAGTGAAAGTAAAATAAGAAATTTTGTTTTTATTATAGGTTTAGTAGTTGAACAAGAAGATATGCCATTCAATGAATACGGTATATGTCCTGATATTATTATGAATCCACATGGTTTTCCATCTAGAATGACTGTTGGAAAATTGATAGAATTGTTGGCTGGAAAAGCGGGATTAGTTGAAGGTAATCGTCAAATTTTTCAAAGTTTCAAGTATTAGACCACATTGGAAAAATTTTTTCAGGTAAATTTCATTACGGTACAGCTTTCGGTGGATCAAAAGTATCAGATGTAAGTGAAGAATTAGCCAAACACGGTTTTAACTATCAAGGAAAAGATATTTTTTATTCAGGTATAACAGGTGAACCTCTCGAAGCATATATATACTCAGGTCCAGTTTATTATCAAAAATTGAAGCATATGGTACAAGATAAAATACACGGCAGGTAATAAAATCGTCGATAATTTCGGAAATGAATGTGAATTTGATGTTATTTTTGGGTTATAGAGGAAGAGGTCCGAGAGCTGTGTTAACAAGACAACCAACTGAAGGTAGGAGTAGAGACGGAGGATTAAGATTGGGAGAAATGGAACGAGATTGTCTTATTGGTTATGGTGCTAGGTAATTATTATTTCTTCCATTGAATTAATTAAAAAATAATCAATTAAATCATGTTTAATTTCAGAATAAACTACAACAAACTTTTAGGTACTCAAATACACTTTATTGTCTTGTTTTATTTGATTCAAATTCAAATATTTTGTATAAATCGATGTAACACCGAGTTTCTATTTTTTTTTTTTAGTATGATGTTGATAGAACGTTTGATGGTATCCAGTGATCAGTGCGAAGTTGATGTGTGCAACAAATGCGGCTTACTAGGATATTGCGGTTGGTGTAATAGTTGCAAAAGCTCAGGACAAGTATCCAGTATAACAATGCCTTATGCTTGTAAATTACTGTTGACAGAATTACAATCTATGAACATTACTGCCAGATTGACTTTAACTCACTACTGCGAATGATGAAACCAAAACTTTGTCGGATGTAAATGAAATATTTTGTAAAATCTAGTAAGACACCAGAATACATTGTTTTAAGAAGTGATATTCATTTTATTCTATTTATATTAGTTGAAGTTTTTGTACCTATTTAATAAACGTTTAAAATTTTTGTTTTTCGATGGTTTATTTCAAGTAAATGTCAATTTTAAATAAAAACACAATAAAATTATAGAAAATTTATTTAATTCTTTTATTTCTACCCAAATTTTTTCCAACGATCGTCCCTATTCTAATAAATAAAATATTTGATAAAAAGAACCATTATTAATATAAAAGAAATCATTCATTCAAAATAAATTGATATTTATTCAACTGTTGGTGGAATAGAACGAAAGTAAAGGTTGGCATTTTTATTACGATCTTAAAGGGCAATTCTCATGAAATCTCGAATTTTTCTATCAATAAATTAATGAAAATAAAATTAATTCATCTTTGCTCTGAAATTTGGGCGAATTATCTTACTATTAGTGAAAAACATCCCCAGAATAAAGAGTTTTGACGATATAAATGTGAAGGAATGATGAGTAAGGTAAGGAAATGATTATATTTATTTTTTATTAAATCGTATTATTTATTATTCAAATATATTTGAAATTCGACTATGTTATATTAACTTTCAAATTGTGGAATAAAGCAAAAGGGTAATTAAAAAGTTTTAATAAGTAAAAATGTACGGCATTACCTCATAACTCTTGATCCACTCACTTTTATTCCCAATGAGGAAATGACTGTGAGGGAATTATAACTTGAAGAAATCTCAAAACATAACCTTTCGTTACCAGCTAACTTTTCGCTATGCTTTCTACTCCTAAAAACATACTTAACAACGCCAACAAAATTGAAATATTATAATTACCTTTTTGATTCTTCACTGAGATGGAATGATTGAATAAATTGTAATATTTAAAAAATTACAACTGTTACTCTAACAAACTTGAAGTCAAGTCGCCATTCCGAACAAGTTCTACCAACTGTGAAAAACTAATGCGAGTATTATCAAAGTCGTAAAAATATATCTACTTATCGACCGTTGGTAATACTGTGAGGATTATTTTTCAATGAATAAATATTGAGACAAGTATTAAATGACTTATGATCCTAAAATCAGAGAAATTATGAAAGTTTGTTGTATTTATAATAGATAAGTTATATTTCCAAACAGTACTATATATTTTTTATTCCTCACAAATACCCGTACAATCCCAAAGTTATTGCCAACATTTTTACACTTGATTATGTTCTTTAAAAAAAATATCTTGAGTCGGTTAGGCTAGGACAGGAGTTTGAAAATTTCACGAGAATTGACCATATTATACGAAAATAATTTAATTTAGAGCCATCAAATTATGCAAACCATTATACAGTGACGATTTCTACAAATTTTACTGCGAACAAATATCAATTTGAAGGATATTGAATTCTTCGAAATTAAGCATATCTGAACCCTTATTCTTACATATCGTTCAGATAAAATCATTTGAAATAATCTTATTATGGTTTCCTAAAGAAACTATGATTTGGTCATGATTTGAATGTTCGGAAACTGATCGAGTTAATCGGATCGTAATCATACGTTACGATCCTGGTAGAGCGGCGGGTAAAACCGATCAGGATTGTTTCATTTGTCTATGGTTTTTATGAACTTTGAAAGTTATTCATTTTCCTTAAATGGCAGTTTACTATTAATTATCATTAATTTAAAACTTTAGTGCAAAATCCGTGAGAGAGAGGGCAAATCTTTGACTTTAACTGCTCAATAACAAATATTAAATATCTTAATGCAGTTGAGATGGAATCTGCTGACTAAGCAACTAACTTAACAATGGTTTTACTAATAATGTCAAAATTGTAAAATTAACATAAAAGTCTTTACAAAAATGTGTTTTTCTATTCTGCAATTTACCCTGTTCTCTGTTCGTTAATAATGAAGTTGTGCAACACGTCATACACATGAAATATATTGACAAGTACGTTGACGTCATTTATCGGCGCCATATTTAAAATAGTATTGGTTTATCACGTTTATGTTACCAAAGTAGTAATACATACAGAGGTGTCTAGGTAAGTTGGTGGCGAATGGGCGTATTATTAAGTTTCCGAAAATAATTAATATTTATAAAAAGTTACGCACGGTCCAGAGCCTAAAATGCAACTATCAGATATCAAAATTTAGCAGTCCTAAAAACTATTATAAAGCAAAGCTGATTAAAAAATATTTTTTCGACATTTTCCCTGTAGAAACTTGTACCCTTGTAACGCATTGTCATTATTTTCTGCCATATTTTCGTGATTTTACAAAATTTATTGTGTACATTTCCAAATTAATTCAAATCAGTAAAAAAAGCTTCAACTTTTGGTGGAATTTAACTGAAACGTTATTTTCAGTGGCCGCCAATGTTTATGCGTGGCTCATCCTCTGGATTGTGCAAATAACTACTAAATATATTCTATAAAATAAACCTTTCTGTTAATCTAGAGAATCTGTGTTCCTTTAAACATCCATCGTAGCTGAAATTGTAAACTTAGTGAAACAATAATAATGCCCTCCAAGGGTAGTAATGGAGAAACGACAATAAATCTGTAGACGAGCGTCTGAGAGTGTGTATAGCTTGAAGACCGGATGCTCCTAAAACCCAAGGAAAGGGACCAGCTGCCTCGTTCACACCATTATAACGACTCAACCTCGGCACAAAGATTTCTCAATTTTTCTTCGGATTTTTGTCTAATGTTTTTCTTTGTACCGAGGCTCATTTTAACAAACGACGTGTTCGTTAGAGTTGAGATAAATCAGTTCGCATTCTTTTATCTTATTCTTATTTTAATCACGTACAGACTCGTTTTCCGATTAATTTAATTTGACATTAAATAAAATACAAAAGATTTTTATCTACAATAATAACACAATCTAAAGATTTCCAAGAAAATATTTTTTTTTATTTTTTAAATATTTTAATTGTGTCGCCTGTTTTTCTAATTTTATTATTATTACGAATTAAAACACCAATAGATACCGCCTTTTGCAACATTTATTTTATATCAGTTTAATCTACAGAGGACAAAAATTTTGATTTATTAAAACATAGAAAATATCGAAAAAATTGTACAAAATATTTATAGAAAAAAATGAACGGTGCTTAAACTGAAACTACCCAATGTATTTCTAATAGCGTGAGTTGCCGCCCCTCGCTCTAATTACAGCTTCCATTCGTCTTGGAAGGCTTCTAAACAGGTTCTGGGCGTATCCTTGTGGTATGTTTTAAAAAGAACATTTTGAAGGTCATCTAGTGTTACTATTGGTGCCAGATGTTGCTGAATTTGCCATTCTAGATGGTCCCAGACATGCTCTATTGGGTTGAGGTCCGGGCCAATTCAGGGTAGGTATCTCGACCTCTTTTTGCCAAAAACCTACAAAAATCCATAACTTAACATTGAATGTCCGCGCCTATCTCCTCTCTAACTCAACCGATTTAAGTATTCAAAAACTCAAAAGAAAGAGGGTGTTTCAGCGAGTGTTCTTAAACCAAAACGGACTCTGTAGCTATATTAGAACCTGAGATATAGATCTTTGAATGTAGAAAAATTGCCAAAAACCTACAAAAATCCATAACTCCACATTGAATGTCCGCGCCTAGCTCCTCTCCAACTCAACCGATTTAAGTGGTCGAAAACTCAAAGGAAAGAGGGTGTTTCAGCGAGTGTTCTTAAATCAAAACGAACTCTGTAGCTATATTGGAACCTGAGATATAGATCTTTGAATGTAGAAAAATTGCCAAAAACCTACAAAAATCCATAACTCCACATTGAATGTCCGCGCCTAGCTCCTCTCCAACTCAACCGATTTAAGTGGTCGAAAACTCAAAGGAAAGAGGGTGTTTCAGCGAGTGTTCTTAAATCAAAACGAACTCTGTAGCTATATTGGAACCTGAGATATAGATCTTTGAATGTAGAAAAATTGCCAAAAACCTACAAAAATCCATAACTCCACATTGAATGTCCGCGCCTAGCTCCTCTCCAACTCAACCGATTTAAGTGGTCGAAAACTCAAAGGAAAGAGGGTGTTTCAGTGAGTGTTCTTAAATCAAAACAAACTCTGTAGCTATATTACAACCTGAGATATTGAGGATAGAACGTGTGTATGTGAAAAACTCCCATAAGTAATGTACAGGGGGAAATCGCATTTGAGTATAACTTGAGAATGGTGAAAATTAGATGAAATCCGATGGTTTATGGCTGATCAGTGCATCAATACCTTTCATTAAAAAAAAAAAAAATAAGCAAATCGGTTGTGTAGAACGCCTGAACGGACTTGGAATGGAAATCATCAATTTTTTTAATATATAAGATAATTGACGAAGAAAAGCATGCATTCAGTTAAATCCTTTTCTGTTCTTAATTAAAACTTTAAAACGGTACATAAATCACCAATAATCATAAATTCACATAACCCAAATCAAACCAATATACAAACAAAAGCTCCCAGGTAATCTAAATGCCAAGTTTAGTTAGTTCGAAACAAAATATTTCGAACTATAATTTAAATAATTGTTTCTGATTGTTTTTAACCCCTCTTCGAACAAAGCTAGTATCAAATCATCCTTCCAGGTAGATTTTCCAAAATTTGTTATTTTCTTATAGTCTCCGAAGTCGATAACTTGGTTAGCAAAACGCGTATCAAACAGTGTAATTGTTAGTTTTGGTGTAGAGGTAGTTCAAACAGTGTGTTCAGTATGAACATACCTCAATGATTATTACCGTGTTTGGATTGGTCGGAGATTGTTTGGAGAACATACTACCGTCTTATAAGACGAAATATTCGCTGAAATGGACGTGCAATACTCAATCGACGACATAGAAACATAATAATCTCAATCTGTTTAGACAGCAAGTTATAACGACTGAAACGGTGTTTTCTAAACTTGTGTTGGAGTGTGACAAAGTCTTAGACAAACTGGTGAGTGATGGCTGCAAGGTCTAGCTAGTTTGAGCGCTCATTTAGACAATAAGACAACGACAAGGAAGATTTGTTCTTCATGATTGGAACTAGCAAATTTACTAGCAAGCCCAGAGCTAATTCTTGGTGTAGCTAAAAGTGCTGCTATCACATCAGCTGCGGACAAAGACACCTAGAAAGAGACAACCTGAGACATCATAGATGAACATTCTGTATAGTTACTAATATCATTCGGGCGCAAAATCGTTAAATTTATTATAGTTTTTAATCGCGAAATATGCTTTTGAAGTATGTACGATTTATGTGTTTTTTTTTTGATTATAGGAAAAATAGTAAAATGTTTAAGTACGTATAAATAATAGATAAATATAACGTGGAGCTCTTTTTCAATTCCCATGAAATCTCTAAACCGAGCTGAGCAGAACTAAGTTTGATACACATTTTGTGGTAACGAGAATAGAAACGTAATCTCGTGTCAGACCGGGCGATAGATGACTCCGCCATATGTTTTCACCGAGGAATTTTCACACGAAGTTAGGTGAAGTGTAGTTATGGGACAAACTACCCTCGCCTCGTTGCGAAATGTTCAACAATATCACTCGTTTTATTTTACATTCGAATGATTGAAAGCTTGGATCAAACTGAAATTAAAATATTTGAAAAGTTTACGTATTCATACGAACGCAAACAAAAAAAGTCTACAATCGCGGGTTTAAAGGAAAATGAAACTTTAACTCTGTAACCAAGTTATCATCTTCAAAGACTGAACTTCAATTTCTGAAGACTGAAGGTTTCTTAAATCATGCCGTTGACGTGTGTAAAAGCGAAGTTTCAGACAGAGTTCGTGAGTTTTCAAGAAGAAATTGCTAAAAACTGGGGTGAGTTTCAAAGAAACATGTTCAAGTTCATTGATATCGACGAATTGATTGGATATATTGAAAGTTCCATTCGGTATCTTCTTCAAAACGCTAGGAACTTCGTCTAGGAAGCATGCAGAAGTCAAATATTGAAAAATACATCTACTAAGAATAAAAAGTTATCAGTTAATAAAAGAGATCTGAATACTGTCAGGAGTTTGAGCAGTAGAGGTAGTTCCTACTTGAAAACAGATAAAGACAAGGAAAAAAAGATAAAGGCAAGGTTGTTATAATGGACAAGAAGGACTATTTCGAGTGGACAATTTAATCCAAACGGCACCATTCACCAAAATCTCAAGAAATGAATAAAATGATCACAAATGCGAAAGAACTATGTATCAAAAATTTGTACAACGAGTTATAATATTTCCAGGTGTTTAACGGAGGAATTTGAAAACCTATCCATCAAACTTGAGAGTCTTCCAGTGAAGGATTCGCTAGAGTTTATCAAGAAGACTGCAGAAATTGAAGATGTGGAAATTTCAATCTCCTTTGATGTAAATTCATTATTTCTCAGCGTGCTAATCCCGCAGACCTTCGTGTACCTTGAGGACTTACTGAGATCTAATAATTTGGGAACTGCATTAGAAGAATATTTACAGTTAACAAAAATATGTATGGAACAAAACTATTTCCAGTACAACAACGAAGTCTGGAAGCAAGACGAAGGAACAGCAATGGGAAATTGCCTATCACCTTTCATGGCTGAACTGTTCATGAGTCATTTTGAAAAGAAAATCAGTCAAGAGTTTCAGTATTTCCCCAGGGTATGGTACAAGTATGTGGATGATATTTTCACCATATTAAATATTCAATACGAAGAAGGTAAACTTAGACGAATTAATTTTGGAACACAACTCAAAATATCCATTTCTATAGTAATTAGGAATAGTAACAGGTTAGAATTTCATGTATTTAGGAAAAACACCGCTACGTGCAGGTACATTCCGGCTGATTATTTTCATTGTATCCATTTCCTGGTGCTTCGGTTAATCCACTTTCCGCGTACCATCGAGAGATACAATAAGGAAAAGTCTATCATTGAAGATGAAGCTGTACTCAACGGTTATGATAAAAGAATTGTAAATAGGTTTGAGAAATCTCTATCACTTTTTTCCAAACCCAAAGTAAAAATCAAGAAAAATTTACTCTGATACCTTTCAATCCTCTTTAGGGTTTTCCAATGAGGTGTTATTTTGATATTCAAAGAAAAATGCCATTTTTTGAGATAAATGATCGGATGTTTATTTCATTATAAAGAGGAAGGTATCAGCCAAATGACCGCCAAGACTGCGCTTACAGGACCATATTCTTTTCATGAAATTTTCCGTAACCAAATTGCAAAGCGGCTGCCCTATGTCCTCGATAGCCTCACGAATTCCATCTTTGAGGTCTTGACTGTTGGCGTAGACCTTATCTTTCACGTGGACCCAAAGAAAAAAGTCGCAAGGTGTTAAATCACAAGATCTCGGTGGCAAATTGTGATTACACGGTTCGGAAATTTTTCCCGTAAAAGATTGAGATGGTTTCGTTGCTTGTGTGGCACGTAGCGCCGTATTGTCAAAAGTAAACGTTGTTCAAACCAATACCATCCAATTCCGGCAATAAAAAATCATTAATCATCTCTCGATAGCGCAATACATTCACCGTAACTGTTGCTTCAGCCTCATTTTCGAAAAAGTAAGGTCCGATGACACCGCCAGACCATAAACCGCACCAAACAGTCACGCGTTGAGGATGGAGAGGATTTTCAGCAATAACTCTTGGATTTTCCGAGCCCCAGATTCGACAATTTTGTTTATTGACGTAACCACCAAGGTGGAAATGGGCCTCATCGGTTAAGATGATTTTTCGATGAAATTCCGGATCATTTTCATGCACTTCAAGGACCCAATCAGCAAAGACACGACGTTGTTGATGATCGGCCTTGTGTTATTGTGTTAACTGAACTTTATAGGCCTTAAGACCCAAGTCTTTATGCAAAATACGGTGTAATGACGTTTGTGGAATTGGTAATTCCAAAGAACGACAAGGAATGGACAAACCTGGGTTTTCTTCAACACTTTGGGCTACAGCAGCAATATTCTCAGTTGTTCTTGAGCGGCGTGCACGGGTTTTATTCTTCAAATCACTAACTTGTCCCAACAGCTGAAATTTTTCCACCAATTTCTGTATTGCGGTACGAGAAGGTGCTTCACGTCGACCCAAAAATGTTTTAGTTTTACGAACCGTCTCTGCCAAACTTTCACCACTTTTATAGTGAATTTTAATAATTTCACTGCGTTGTTGAAGCATGTATCGTTCCATTTTCATTAATGGCGTAATTTGTCAACTTGTAAAATGTCAAAAAATGACAGCTTCAAAAGTGACATTTACCGAAATAGCGGGCTGTGCAAAATAACACCTCTTATTGGAAAACCCTTTATATATCGGAGGCGAGTTACCGAACCAGGCGTTCTGTAGAACATTCCAGGCGAGTTGCATAACCACAATACTCGACGAGTCGTTCGGTAACTCGCCAGGACCAATAATAACAATATTGCATTGAACTCACCCATTCACCCAGGAATTCACGTACAAGCTAATCGCAGGTAGATAGTACGAAAGTAGCTGTCATAGTTAACCGATACTGTGCTGATTCAACATTTGTTCTTTCCATAATAAAGCTTATAAAATCGTAATTTATATTCCCAAATACTAAACCAAACTATTATCAATGACTCAATAGTATTTTTAACTAAAAAAATAATTTATTTTTTGTCGTAGTTTGGGTTAAACATTTACGTGTAACTAACTGTCTCCGTCAAGTCAATGTAGTAAAGAAAGTATACCGTCGCCATCTATTATCGATTTTTGTAACATTCAATATTTGTATTACTTGTTTTACATTAAAAATTTCGAGGTTAGGTACAAATGCAACTGAATAAAGTTCGTTACTATGAAAAAGCTGATGGTTCAAGGACGATATTAAATTCAATTCCACCTAAAGCTCACTATATACGGACAGATGTTTCAAAGACTGTGTTTTTTTTATTATTAAAACCTATTATACACGATGATTTGTTTCATTACGACACCAATAATTACAGAGTCATTTTCGAGACCCGTATATTTCGTGATAATTTTAATTAAAAGCAATGTGAGTGATTAAACAAAATAAGAGATTTGACGTATCAAAGTAACTACAAATGAAACGTAATTAATTAATGTACAAATCAAGAGAAAACAGTAAATTAAAAAAAAAACGTTCGTTTGGTGGCTCTTCGGTAAAATCATGAGGGTATTGTCTGTCTGAGTATCATGAAATGAGTTTTATGGCAGATATAAAAAAATCTCATTCGGTTACTTGAGATAAATGTGGGTTGACGATTTAAATTTGGAAGATCGTTCATTAAAAAAATTGAATTTGACTGCGTCTATTAGTATTATCATTTCTTTATATTGTTTCCTTATTTGTTTGTGAGTGAATTTGAAATCGTTCGATATAATTTTAATTCTTCTAAATGTCCTTGCTTTTAGTAGTACCGTAAATAAAGGTCTGCAAATTATTTACCAGAAAAAACATGTGGAAGGCACCGGGAAAATGGCCAAAAATAATAAAAAAAAACGGTTTTTCGCCGATAACTGGCGAAATATGGCACTTAGGGAGTTCTTTTTGGGCTTAAAATGAAGATCAGTTCATTATCTACAAAAATAGTTCTGATAACTTTTTTCGTAACGTTAATATTTTTCGCGAAAACGGGGGTTCGAAAATTCCCAATTTTAACAATTTGAAAATATGTCAGTTTCTTCCCGAATTCGCGGCCGAGGAGTTTAAAAATACACTGATTTCGATGTTTTGAAGTGTAAAGACCAATTGTAGATGGCGCCACCACGTTCCTCCTATTCGCGGCCTTCAGCGATGGCCCCATCTATTTCTTAACAATTCTCGGGGTGCAAATGTGATTATTTCCTTCGGGAATACTCACTAGCCGGATCACCAAATCCTAACGGTGATAAAATGAGAATGGGGCCGGGAAATTGGCCAAAAAAATTGCAAAAATCTGCTTTTTGCCAATAGCTGTCGAAATATGGCACTTAGGGGGTTCGTTTTGGGCTTAAAATGAAGATCAGTTCTTTGTCTACAAAAATGGCTCTAATGATTTTTTTATTAACATATTTTTCGTGAAAATGAGCTTTCGAAAATTCCCAATTCGAACACTGTGAGAATATGGCTCGAATTTGAGGCAAAAAATCGAGAAAATGCTCGAAAAAAAATACAGTTTTCCCTCGAGTCCACGGTTTTTCAATTTTTTTAAAAACTACGGAACTTGAGGAATAAAAGGAAAGAGGTACTGAAAAGGAGACATTCTCAAATTTTCAATGATTAGTATTTGAATGCGATCTGCTTATTAATTATTTGTTAATTCCTTAAAGACCCCGGGATTTTTAAAAACTCCAAAAATCCAAAAAAAGACCTTAAAAAAATACCTTGTTTGTTAATATACCCGGATGATATGAAATTATTTTTTCTCAACATGTTTGACATCTTTCAAAGCCCCCAGAATCCAAAAAGATTCAACTGAATAACTATTATTAACAAAAACATGGATGAATTCGAAAATAGTCGAAAAATATCGGGGAAAGAGAACTTCGGGCAGGATTTTCAATATTAAAAAGACATTTTTCGGAAAAATAGTCAGCATTTCGTGATAGTTATGGATTTTCCCTTTCAAATGAATTTTATATCATGAAAAAATATTAATTTTTACACTAGTTATTGAACAATTTGTCTACGAGACCGTGGAGCGGCAGCGCGCTGCGTTTGGGGTTTGTTATCTCGAAAATAATCAAATTTTCGAGAAAAGTTGTAAGGACAGTTTTTGTAGTTAATGAATTGACCTTGATTTTAAACCCAAAAAGAACTCCCCAGCTGCCATATGTCGGCAGTTATTTATGAAAAACGGGTTTTTGGCACTTTGGGCCATTTTCCCGGTGCCTTCCACATGTTTTTTCTGGTAAATAATTTGAGGGTTGGAAGTACCCATCAATCCCCAGCAAAATTGGACATTTATTTACTGTACTATTAGGTCTCTTCTGTTTTAAAATTAGAATTTATCAATCAAAACAGAAATTTAAAAATTTTGAAACCATAAAAACAATTTTCTCGCTTTTTGGCGTTTTACGAGAGCGGTCCGTACATCGTGCGTGCATTAATTTTCACAAAAACGGAAATTCGACTGTAGCCCTTGAAAAATTCAGGAATATTCGTCATTTAAATGATGCACCGGGTGCTCGACTGGTTCGAAAATGGGTCAAAAAATTTGAAGAGACCGGATTAGCACTGGATAAACCAAAATCCGGGTGCTCAGGGTCTTCTAAAACGGTTGAAAACCTAACTGTATTGTTTATTGTCGCATAGATCATCATTATTCTGCATTTTACACAAAGATGTGGGGCTGAAGAGTTATCAAATTCAATTGGTGTAGGAATTGAAACATCAAAATGCTGGTCAGAGTTCTGACACGCCTCCATCTCTAAAAATTCTAAAAATTCACAGATAATATTTAATTTTCCTTATTTTTTACCCTTGAATGCATTATAATAAAGAAACCGGGTGGTTCTATTTAAAAAATTAAGAAATTTGATATTTAAGTTAAGTTAAACTTTGAACAGTTTTTATACACACCCTATATAAAATTAAAAATTTTTTAACATAGATTAAAATACGTCTGATCTTGATAAAAACAACCGAATAGAAACGTTTTTAATATTTTTAAGGGTATTCTCGTAAAAAAAAGATATGCAACGGTCAAATTTTTTACAAAAAAATTAATAACTCAAAAATTATGCTTTTTTCGAAAAAAGTTTTTTAACAAAAGTATACTAAAATTTTACGTAGTTTACAAAAATGTATTAATATATAGGGTGTTCTATATAAAATAACAAAGTTACAGTCGACTTCCGGTAGAACCGGAAGTCGGCCATCTTTAAAAATATTTTAGTTAAAAAGATCGTATCCGAAAACTCAAACGTAGAAATTTTCATGATTTTACTATAAGTATTTTGCCGTATACAGATAGTTTTAACTCGTCGTGGGACACCCTGTATATGACTCCACAATATCTGCATTTAAACCTTGTCTTGATAAATTTCTATTATATAACGTAATCGAATAACACCGAATGACATATTGTCGCGTAGAACTCACTATGATTCTATAATAATAATTATGAAGTAATTACAGACTTTGTTGTATGGGGTTACTCGTATAAACAACACTCGGGGTGAAATATTGGGGAGAAAGATCAACGCTTTGAAATGATTGTCGATTAGAGTCCATAGTCACGCATCTGTTGGTTCTCTCGTATAAATATATATATTTTTCCATTTAATTGTAGGTATCCAGAATCGGGGAGTAGAATATACTGAAAATAGTAATCAATGTTTGAAATTTGATTAGATTCATTCCGTCGATGCAGTCTGTTTGACGGAATAAACAAATTCTACACTACTATCTAAAGGCCAGGGGCGGCTCACGCCAGGGAAATTTGTTAATTACTTAAAGACCTCGGGATTTTTAAAAACTCCAAAAATCCAAAACAAAGACCTTAAAAAAATACCTTGTTTGTTAATATACCCGGATGATATGAAATGATTTTTTCTAAACATGTTTGACATCCTTCAAAGCCCCCAGAATCCAAAAAGATTCAACTGAATAACTATTATTAACAAAAACATGGATGAATTCGAAAATAGTCGAAAAATATCGGGGAAAGAGAACTTCGGGCAGGATTTTCAATATTAAAAAGACATTTTTCGGAAAAATAGTCAGCATTTCCTGATAGTTATGGATTTCCCCTTTCAAATGAATTTTAAATCATGAAAAAATATTAATTTTTACACTAGTTATTGAACAATTTGTCTACGATACCGTGGAGCGGCAGTGCGGTGCGTTTGTGGTTTGTTATCTCGAAAATGATCAAATTTTCGAGAAAAGTTGTCAGGACTATTTTTGTAGATAATGAATTGACCTTGATTTTAAGCCCAAAAAGAACTCCCCAGCTACCATATGTCGGCAGTTATTTGTGAAAAACGGGTTTTTGATACTTTGGGCCATTTTCCCGGTGTCTTCCACATGTTTTTTCTGGTAAATAATTTTAGGGTTGGAAGTACCCATCAATCCCCAGCAAAATTGACATTTATTTACTGTACTATTAGGTCTCTTCTGTTTTAAAATTAGAATTTATCAATCAAAAGGAGACATTCTCAAGTTTTCAATGATGTACATTCGAAGGCGATCTGATTATTAATTATTTGTCATTTCCTTAAAGACCCCAGGATTTTTAAAAACTCCAAAAATCCAAAAAAAGACCTTAAAAAATACCTTGTTTGTTAATATACCCGGATGATATGAAATTATTTTTTCTAAACATGTTTGACATCCTTCAAAGCCCCCAGAATCCAAAAAAATTCAGCTGAATAACTATTATTAACAAAAACATGGATGAATTCGACAATAGTCGAAAAATATCGGGGAAAGAGAACTTCGGGCAGGATTTTCAATATTAAAAAGACATTTTTCGGAAAAATAGTCAGCATGTCGTGATAGTTATGAATTTCCCATTTCAAATGAATTTTAAATCATGAAAAAATATTAATTTTTACACTAGTTATTGAACAATTTGTCTACGATACCGTGGAGCGGCAGTGCGGTGCGTTTGTGGTTTGTTATCTCGAAAATGATCAATATTTCGAGAAAAGTTGTCAGGACTATTTTTGTAGATAATGAATTGACCTTGATTTTTAGCCCAAACAGAACTCCCCAGCTACCATATGTCGGCAGTTATTTGAGAAAAACTGGTTTTTGATACTTTGGGCTATTTTCCCGGTGTCTTCCACATGTTTTTTCTGGTAAATAATTTGAGGGTTGGAAGTACCCATCAATACCTGCCAATTAAAAAAAATCAATTAGAGTCCATAGTCACGCATCTGTTGGTTCTCTCGTATAAATATATATATTTTTCCATTTAATTGTAGGTATCCAGAATCGGGGAGTAGAATATACTGAAAATAATAATCAATGTTTTAAATTTGAGGGAATAAAAAATTCTACACTACTATCTAAAGGCCAGGAGCGGCTCACGCCTGGGAAATCGTTCGCCAAAATTGAAACATTCGTAATTGAGCCGCATATTATCGAATATCTTGTTACTCACATTGGGGAAAAAATTAAATGTAGAAAAACTTAGTTGGATACCTTACAATTTATCGAATAAAAATTATAATAAACGTTCGATGCGGGCGAAGCTGTAAGTTCTGATTTCGCAACTTTAAAAGCCTATAATTCAGAAACGAGAGGTCGTATAAAAACGACGAATAGCTAAAAGAACGATAAAAGTGGTACAGTATGATTTTTAATTGAAATTTTCGTTAAAAACGAATTTCAAAAATATATAATGTACCAACAAAGTCATCAATGAATGTGCTGCACTCGATTTCTCTAACCTAGTTGATTCCTTAATTGAGATAATAGTCAATTATGATCGTAAGTGTAAATCCTCATGAGATTCGCACGATCTTTTAACCTCGCCGATATGAAGGATCATCTCAATGACATCATCGTAATAACGAAAAATGCTAGTGATTCATAGATCTGAGTTAGGAATTGGCACTTATAACTTAATGAATGGAATGGGTGGATATCATCGGACAACAACAAATCATTGGTAATTGACGTGATACTTTTCTTCTTCGCTCATGTTTAAAATGAACGAGGTCAGTTTGAAAAGTTTCTAGAGATAATTCGTCATATAACAACAGAAGAATCGAAATATGATATAAACACGTTTGATTTGTTTATAGTGCTCCTACGCATATAAAAGATAAGTTTTGCGGTTAAATTTATTCTCATATTAGAAAATATTAAATTGTCTTTCAAACAGCATATTTCTTTTTTGATCTGATGAATAATTTGAAAGAAAAATGTATTTAAAGTCAAAAGTTTACGGTGGATCGATTTTTATGCACGCAAATTCATTTACAGAATTTCAGGTCCATCACTAGCCCAAACGTGGATTCAAAATTTATTCTGAATGGCCCAACTACAGTAATTTCTAATACTAGATACTAAGAATTAACAACTTGATAATTAACTACGTAATTAATGGCGTCCTAGGTGTTTAAAATGTTGTCTATCATTTTTTATACATGAAATCAGGTGCTTAGGGATCCTAATTAATGTTTTCTGGAGTAATTACCTTCATGGGACATCCTATAGATGGAATTGTTGAAAATTATGGACGCAAGTCATCTTAAACAGTTTCTATACTGTTTTTGGTTTGGGTTGGTGTGAATCCTTGTTTAGTTTAAAATAAAATAGCAGCGGGAAACTCACTTTGATTTGCCTGAGTGGTGTAAAGCTTGTTGAAACTTGTCATTGATGCGTGCATAAAAATTTTTGCAAACCTCACTTTAAATTAGCGTGGCCTCGATAATTTTCCAATTTTTGAGAGCCCCCAGGATAGAGCGACGTCTACCAAAGGTATTTTCTTCCATATTGTTTTTGATTTGTGTTTGTATGAATCCTTGTTTAGTCTAAAACTTCATAGCAGCGCGAAACTTAATTTGTCTTGGCTGAGTCCCAATTTTAGAGAACCTTCAGGGCAAAGCGACGTCAACCAAAAGTATTTCCATCCATATTGTTTTTGATTTGTGTTTGTATGAATCCTGGTTTAGTCTAAAACTTCATAGCAGCGCGAAACTCAATTTGTCTTGGCTGAGTCCCAATTTTAGAGAACCTTCAGGGTAAAGCGACGTCTACCAAAAGTATTTCCATCCATATTATTTTGATTTGTGTTTGTATGAATCCTTGTTTAGTCTAAAACTTCATAGCAACGCGAAACTTAATTTGTCTTGGCTGAGTCCCAATTTTAGAGAACCTCCAGGGTAAAGCGACGTCAACCAAAGGTATTACCATCCATATTGTTTTTGATTTGTGTTTGTATGAATTCTTGTTTAGTCTCAAAACTTCGTAGCAGCGCGAAACTCAATTTGTCTTGGCTGAGTCCCAATTTTAGAGAACCTCCAGGGTAAAGCGACGTCAACCAAAGGTATTACCATCCATATTGTTTTTGATTTGTGTTTGTATGAATTCTTGTTTAGTCTCAAAACTTCGTAGCAGCGCGAAACTCAATTTGTCTTGGCTGAGTCCCAATTTTAGAGAACCTCCAGGGTAAAGCGACGTCAACCAAAAGTATTTCCATCCATATTGTTTTTAATTTATGTTTGTATGAATCCTTGTTTAGTCTAAAACTTCAAAGCAGCGCGAAACTTAATTTGTCTTGGCTGAGTCCCAATTCTAGAGAACCTCCAGGGTAAAGCGACGTCTACCAAAAGTATTTCCATCCATATTGTTTTTAATTTATGTTTGTATAAATCCTTGTTTAGTCTAAAACTTCAAAGCAGCGCGAAACTCAATTTGTCTTGGCTGAGTCCCAATTTTAGAGAACCTTCAGGGTAAAGCGACGTCTACCAAAAGTATTTCCATCCATATTGTTTTTGATTTGTGTTTGTATGAATCCTTGTTTAGTCTAAAACTTCATAGCAGCGCGAAACTTAATTTGTCTTGGCTGAGTCCCAATTTTAGAGAACCCCCAGGGTAAAGCGACGCCCACCAAAGGTATTACCATCCATATTGTTTTTGATTTGTGTTTGTATGAATCCTTGTTTAGTCTAAAACTTCATAGCAACGCGAAACTTAATTTGTCTTGGCTGAGTCCCAATTTTAGAGAACCTCCAGGGTAAAGCGACGTCAACCAAAGGTATTACCATCCATATTGTTTTTGATTTGTGTTTGTATGAATCCTTGTTTAGTCTAAAACTTCATAGCAGCGCGAAACTTAATTTGTCTTGGCTGAGTCCCAATTCTAGAGAACCTCCAGGGTAAAGCGACGTCTACCAAAAGTATTTCCATCCATATTGTTTTTAATTTGTTTGTATAAATCCTTGTTTAGTCTAAAACTTCAAAGCAGCGCGAAACTCAATTTGTCTTGGCTGAGTCCCAACTTTAGAGAACCTTCAGGGTAAAGCGACGTCTACCAAAAGTATTTCCATCCATATTGTTTTTGATTTGTGTTTGTATGAATCCTTGTTTAGTCTAAAACTTCATAGCAGCGCGAAACTTAATTTGTCTTGGCTGAGTCCCAATTTTAGAGAACCCCCAGGGTAAAGCGACGCCCATCAAAGGTATTACCATCCATATTGTTTTTGATTTGTGTTTGTATGAATCCTTGTTTAGTCTAAAACTTCATAGCAACGCGAAACTTAATTTGTCTTGGCTGAGTCCCAATTTTAGAGAACCTCCAGGGTAAAGCGACGTCAACCAAAGGTATTACCATCCATATTGTTTTTGATTTGTGTTTGTATGAATTCTTGTTTAGTCTCAAAACTTCGTAGCAGCGCGAAACTCAATTTGTCTTGGCTGAGTCCCAATTTTAGAGAACCTCCAGGGTAAAGCGACGTCAACCAAAAGTATTTCCATCCATATTGTTTTTAATTTATGTTTGTATGAATCCTTGTTTAGTCTAAAACTTCAAAGCAGCGCGAAACTTAATTTGTCTTGGCTGAGTCCCAATTCTAGAGAACCTCCAGGGTAAAGCGACGTCTACCAAAAGTATTTCCATCCATATTGTTTTTGATTTGTGTTTGTATGAATCCTTGTTTAGTCTAAAACTTCATAGCAGCGCGAAACTCAATTTGTCTTGGCTGAGTCCCAATTTTAGAGAACCTTCAGGGTAAAGCGACGTCTACCAAAAGTATTTCCATCCATATTGTTTTTGATTTGTGTTTGTATGAATCCTTGTTTAGTCTAAAACTTCATAGCAGCGCGAAACTTAATTTGTCTTGGCTGAGTCCCAATTTTAGAGAACCCCCAGGGTAAAGCGACGCCCACCAAAGGTATTACCATCCATATTGTTTTTGATTTGTGTTTGTATGAATCCTTGTTTAGTCTAAAACTTCATAGCAACGCGAAACTTAATTTGTCTTGGCTGAGTCCCAATTTTAGAGAACCTCCAGGGTAAAGCGACGTCAACCAAAGGTATTACCATCCATATTGTTTTTGATTTGTGTTTGTATGAATTCTTGTTTAGTCTCAAAACTTCGTAGCAGCGCGAAACTCAATTTGTCTTGGCTGAGTCCCAATTTTAGAGAACCTCCAGGGTAAAGCGACGTCAACCAAAAGTATTTCCATCCATATTGTTTTTAATTTATGTTTGTATGAATCCTTGTTTAGTCTAAAACTTCATAGCAGCGCGAAACTTAATTTGTCTTGGCTGAGTCCCAATTTTAGAGAACCTCCAGGGTAAAGCGACGTCTACCAAAAGTATTTCCATCCATATTGTTTTTGATTTGTGTTTGTATGAATCCTTGTTTAGTCTAAAACTTCATAGCAGCGCGAAACTCAATTTGTCTTGGCTGAGTCGTCGGTTGTGCTCTATAATAATAAAATGGATCGAAGCATCACGTTGACATTTTGTGTAAAGCTTGTTGAGATTTGTCACTGGCGCTTGCATAAAAAATTCTGCGAATTTTACTTCAAATTATCGCGGCCTCGATAATTTTCCAATTTTTGAGAACCCCCAGGATAGAGCGACGTCCACCAAAGGTATTTCCTTACATATTGTTTTTGATTTGTGTTTGTAAGAATCCTTGGCTGAGTCGTCGGTTGTGCTGCTCTATAATAATAAAATAGATGAAATCATCAAGTTAAAATTTTGACTACAGCTTGTTGAGACTTGTCATTGATGTGTGAATAAAATTTTTCGCGAATCTTGTTTTGAATTAGCTTGGCCTCGATCATTCTCCAATTTTAGAGAACCGCCAGGGTAGAGAGACGTCTACAAAAGGTATTTCCCAGGCAAATACGATTCCTAGTATCCTTACAGAAAAAAAAGGACGAGAAATTATCCTTTGAAAATGTTTTACTCTACCATGGATTTTGGTCAGGTATTTCTGATAGTTTTAACGCTTCAAGAAGTGGATATTTAGTGCAAACATTACTACAAAGAAATTCGCGTTGAAATCCAAGAAAACCGAATCTTTGGTCGAGAAAACTGAGAAATCGTTAGCAAAAATTGAAAAATTACGGTAAATAGTTGTTTTTGTAAGACTGATTTGTGGTTAAATATATTTTCCTTGCTCTGAACATTTATTTGATTAATCGAATTTCCCTTAAATAAATTATCCCATAAATATGAAATTATCAAGTGCCAAATTCACAATTTTTCAACATTCTATGGTAAAAAATGTCATCCATGAAAGCTATTTGGATTTATATAGATAAAATTGTATTATTTTTTTGATGTTTCCTCCAAGAACTCATGGAACGCACTACCGATTTGTGTCTGCTTGTCAAATATTGTACCCTGTTGATCAAAATGTTTAATGACTATATAAAGAGTAATTATAAATAGTGATGCTTATCTTTAATGAGCTACCTCGTATATAAAATATGTATTATCGTTTGCGTAGTTCACAAATTTTATTATCAATTTAAAATTTTCCCAATCTTGATACCGCTGGTTTTTGAACGTATCCTCTAAAACTCGTTCAATCATAAAAACCTTTTATATATCATCCCTTTTTTACCTAAGCTCCGTATTTTGGTTTCTTTACATGTTGAATTCAAATTAAGCAGTGTTTTAAAGTTTTTTTTTTTTATTTTCTTAAATGTAAATCTACATAAAATCGTTTGATCTCCGACAGATGGCTTACAGAAGGTTGCGTTACTACCGAATACATAACCTAAAAGAGGAAAATAAGCCGAGGGCTATGCATTTACATCATTAAAGGGGTTGGTAATGGTTGGGGTGGAGTCGAGATATTCCATCTAAGTTTTGTCTTTGTGCTTTAAAAATATTTATATTTCGGTTAGCGAGGAAAGTAGCTTAGGAACACTATTGTGCGGTTGAGTTGGGGGCGTTTAACGCGGAAAAGCAACCCTTCTGGCGTTTTGTACTTCAGAAATAATGTTATGTATACAACGAATCGGCGTACAAAGACAATTAACTAGATTATTATTGTGTGTTGTTGTATAAGTTGCAATTTCAACATACTGGCGGTGTATGTTTATAAAACATTCATCTTATCTCCAAATTTTTATCTTCAAGGGGATTTTTCGAAATATTTCTTCCTCTACATGTTTCATGTCATCTGTTTTAATTTTACGTTCAATATACTTTTATTATATCATAATTAAATGCATCAATTTCGATTTTTTTTATCGATAAACATCAGAATCAAAAATTAGTTACAATTCAATGTTCCACCCAGTATATATATATCCCTGTTTTATACATAAAAGTTCTGGTAACCCGACTTGGATAATCTAGTAAACTGTATTCAGATTGTACCATCTGAGCTTTTCTCGTTTCGTTTGGTCTCAGGTGGCTAAAGTCGAAGCTTTTATCCGAAGTGCAATACGCAGTCCGATGCAAGTCCATTTTTACCAAATCACCGGCGGGTTGTAATCTTTTCTACCAGACGTTAATTCGATTTGTTTACTTTTCCGTTCAACCTTCAATAAAGTTACGAATTTGATATTAGATCTTGTATCATTAGCAGGATGTCCCGATACAGTGCAGAAACGTATATGGGAGCCCAAAATAGTTGATTCCCTCACAGAAAATAAAAAAATTCGAGAAAATTCAATTTCTTTACAATCCTTCAAAATACCAAATGTTGTACCCTGTATAAGAATAGTAAGGACATTGGGTAGTGGTAAGTATAAGACATCGAATCATTATGGGGGATTAATTACTAGTCACCATTTTTTTTATTAGTTATTCGAATTTTCCTTTAAAATGACATATGACAAATGACAAATGACAAATAACGAAAGTAAAAATGATTAAAAATAAAATTATTATTTGTGGTATGGAAGTAATTTTTGTTTAATCAAATTACAGATAAAAAACTTCTTTGAAATAATTTAGTTAGGTAACCCCAAAATCCTCCGCGATTGTTCATGTAATATTGAATGTATGCGAGTCGAACCAAATGCCCAAATTTCACGTTATGTCACATGACGATCTTACAATATCAGTATACGCACAAAGTGGATGTTTACTCGCACAACAGCCGATTTTAGACGGACCATCACGATTGAATGTTTCAAGTAACTGTAAACAACTCAAATAGCACTCGTATGACAACAAGTTCTGATTACGTTGACAATTCAAAACGTCACATGATGGAAATGTGACATTTGACGTATTCACACCAATGTTGCCACATCTCAAAGCTTAAGTAGCAACCCTCGTAGTTGATGACCTTAACTGTCTCATACAGTGTACCAAAGTAAGTTAAATGGTTACAAAGAAATTATATTTTTTATATTTTGCTGTTCTTATGCGGTTTGTGATGAAACTTTCCAAATTTCCAATTATTAAATAGATTATAAAAATTGTCGCAAGAGCATTTTAAAACAAATGCAAATCTCAACCGAGGTCGACAATAAGATAATGACTTTGTTTTACTACAGACGAAGAAGGTGACGTCACTAATAAAATAACAGTGTTTGACAATAAGATAGGCGCCATTTCAATTGACGGCCGTTTGTTTTATTTCCACTGCCTGCTTCTCTTTAATATTTATCACTTGATTTATACTTCAAGAGTTTAATTGTAATTGATACTTCCCGTCAAGAGGAACTACACGATCATCGAAAAGAAACCTTTGATTGCTTTAAAACTGTCCGCTTGTACGCAGTGTCCCATTTATTTCATTAATGTGATATTGACCAACATTTTATTTCACACGCGCGATGAAAATAATTGAAGTTATTTGGAAGAGTACAACTAAATGCGAAAGATACAATAAAAAAAGTAAAATTTCCTAAAATTTACCCAATTAAGTGTCAATTTATATAAAATAATCGAATTCTTCAATGAATTCTGCACATTTTTCATTCTACAAGTTTTAGTGTATCTCTTCAAATAAGAGGTGGGGGAGAGTTGGAACTTTGTTATGAAGAAATGGCTGTAAGTCCGGTTCTGTTTATCCGATTTTTATAAACTTTATATTATTTGGAAGCGAACTTTGTGATTTTTTGATTATATTACAGTTTTAGGAAAGAAAATATAACAAAAGGGGCCCCGAGAAATACGTGGTAATTATTTACAGAATTCTAGTTGTTCCATGAAAGGGTACATTTGAAAAGATACAATTAAAAAAGTGAAATTTCCTAGAATTTACCCAATTAAGTGACAATTTATATAGAATAATCCAATTCTTCAATAAATTCTGCACATTTTTCATTCTACAAGTTTTAGTGTATCTCTTCAAATAAGAGGTGGGGGAGAGTTGGAACTTTGTTATGAAGAAATGCCTGTAAGTCCGGTTCTGTTTATCCGATTTTTATAAACTTTATATTATTTGGAAGCGAACTTTGTGATTTTTTGATTATATTACAGTTTTAGAAAAGAAAATATAACAAAAGGGGCCCCGAGAAATACGTGGTAATTATTTACAGAATTCTAGTTGTTCCATGAAAGGGTACATTTGAAAAGATACAATTAAAAAAGTGAAATTTCCTAGAATTTACCCAATTAAGTGACAATTTATATAGAATAATCGAATTCTTCAATAAATTCTGCACATTTTTCATTCTACAAGTTTTAGTGTATCTCTTCAAATAAGAGGTGGGGGAGAGTTGGAACTTTGTTATGAAGAAATGGCTGTAAGTCCGGTTCTGTTTATCCGATTTTTATAAACTTTATATTATTTGGAAGCGAACTTTGTGATTTTTTGATTATATTACAGTTTTAGGAAAGAAAATATAACAAAAGGGGCCCCGAGAAATACGTGGTAATTATTTACAGAATTCTAGTTGTTCCATGAAAGGGTACATTTGAAAAGATACAATTAAAAAAGTGAAATTTCCTAGAATTTACCCAATTAAGTGACAATTTATATAGAATAATCGAATTCTTCAATAAATTCTGCACATTTTTCATTCTACAAGTTTTAGTGTATCTCTTCAAATAAGAGGTGGGGGAGAGTTGGAACTTTGTTATGAAGAAATGCCTGTAAGTCCGGTTCTGTTTATCCGATTTTTATAAACTTTATATTATTTGGAAGCGAACTTTGTGATTTTTTGATTATATTACAGTTTTAGAAAAGAAAATATAACAAAAGGGGCCCCGAGAAATACGTGGTAATTATTTACAGAATTCTAGTTGTTCCATGAAAGGGTACATTTGAAAAGATACAATTAAAAAAGTGAAATTTCCTAGAATTTACCCAATTAAGTGACAATTTATATAGAATAATCGAATTCTTCAATAAATTCTGCACATTTTTCATTCTACAAGTTTTAGTGTATCTCTTCAAATAAGAGGTGGGGGAGAGTTGGAACTTTGTTATGAAGAAATGGCTGTAAGTCCGGTTCTGTTTATCCGATTTTTATAAACTTTATATTATTTGGAAGCGAACTTTGTGATTTTTTGATTATATTACAGTTTTAGAAAAGAAAATATAACAAAAGGGGCCCCGAGAAATACGTGGTAATTATTTACAGAATTCTAGTTGTTCCATGAAAGGGTACATTTGAAAAGATACAATTAAAAAAGTGAAATTTCCTAGAATTTACCCAATTAAGTGACAATTTATATAGAATAATCGAATTCTTCAATAAATTCTGCACATTTTTCATTCTACAAGTTTTAGTGTATCTCTTCAAATAAGAGGTGGGGGAGAGTTGGAACTTTGTTATGAAGAAATGCCTGTAAGTCCGGTTCTGTTTATCCGATTTTTATAAACTTTATATTATTTGGAAGCGAACTTTGTGATTTTTTGATTATATTACAGTTTTAGGAAAGAAAATATAACAAAAGGGGCCCCGAGAAATACGTGGTAATTATTTACAGAATTCTAGTTGTTCCATGAAAGGGTACATTTGAAAAGATACAATTAAAAAAGTGAAATTTCCTAGAATTTACCCAATTAAGTGACAATTTATATAGAATAATCGAACTCTTCAATAAATTCTGCACATTTTTCATTCTACAAGTTTTAGTGTATCTCTTCAAATAAGAGGTGGGGGAGAGTTGGAACTTTGTTATGAAGAAATGGCTGTAAGTCCGGTTCTGTTTATCCGATTTTTATAAACTTTATATTATTTGGAAGCGAACTTTGTGATTTTTTGATTATATTACAGTTTTAGGAAAGAAAATATAACAAAAGGGGCCCCGAGAAATACGTGGTAATTATTTACAGAATTCTAGTTGTTCCATGAAAGGGTACATTTGAAAAGATACAATTAAAAAAGTGAAATTTCCTAGAATTTACCCAATTAAGTGACAATTTATATAGAATAATCGAATTCTTCAATAAATTCTGCACATTTTTCATTCTACAAGTTTTAGTGTATCTCTTCAAATAAGAGGTGGGGGAGAGTTGGAACTTTGCTATGAAGAAATGGCTGTAAGTCCGGTTCTGTTTATCCGATTTTTATAAACTTGATATTGTTTAGAAGCGCACTTTGTGATTTTTTGATTATATTACAGTTTTAGGAAAGAAAATATAACAAAAGGGGCCCCGAGAAACACGTGGTAATTATTTACAGAATTCTAGTTGTTCCATGAAAGGGTACATTTGAAAAGATACAATTAAAAAAGTGAAATTTCCTAGAATTTACCCAATTAAGTGACAATTTATATAGAATAATCGAATTCTTCAATAAATTCTGCACATTTTTCATTCTACAAGTTTTAGTGTATCTCTTCAAATAAGAGGTGGGGGAGAGTTGGAACTTTGTTATGAAGAAATGCCTGTAAGTCCGGTTCTGTTTATCCGATTTTTATAAACTTGATATTATTTGGAAGCGAACTTTGTGATTTTTTGATTATATTACAGTTTTAGGAAAGAAAATATAACAAAAGGGGCCCCGAGAAACACGTGGTAATTATTTACAGAATTCTAGTTGTTCCATGAAAGGGTACATTTGAAAAGATACAATTAAAAAAGTGAAATTTCCTAGAATTTACCCAATTAAGTGACAATTTATATAGAATAATCGAATTCTTCAATAAATTCTGCACATTTTTTATTCTACAAGTTTTAGTGTATCTCTTCAAATAAGAGGTGGGGAAGAGTTGGAACTTTGTTATGAAGAAATGCCTGTAAGTCCGGTTCTGTTTATCCGATTTTTATAAACTTGATATTGTTTGGAAGAGCTTGTGCTCAGCAATACAAAATCTATAAATTCTAAAAATTTAACTAGCAACGTAAATGCTAGAGGACCTTTTTTCACAAATTTTAGATATCGTGATTTCTCTCTCTTTTATTTGTCCGGAAATATCTTTAGAAAAGTGTAAGTAACGAGAATTTTTTTTGGGCTGGTTCGTCCAAACGGAAATTAAAAATTTATTCTAGATTACTATAGATTTTAATGTAGAATAACAATAAAGCCATATCCAATTATAAATATTTGTTTTTATTTGTCTGTATCAAAACTTAAGTAGCAACCCTCGTATATAAATCAACAACCAACAAATAACTTCACAAATCAAATAAATCTGCATACAAAAACTCACGGCAAAAGCATTTGTTTACCCCACGACGACCATTTTTAAATGAGGATCAGCTGACTTCAACAATTCGTTAAACGTGTTGCCTTCTCATTATCAAAACTTAGTATCTGTAGAACTATAAGAAAGCAACCTGTGTTATCAGAAAAAGAAGAATGAGCGCTAAATTCAAATCAAAATTGTTTGTCATTATCAAGAATGGAAATCGTAATCATATGCTAGTTGAAATGACTAAACCGAAACTCGTTCATGAATTAGAACAAGCGGAAAAATTAATCCCAGCTCACAAATAATACATATGACCTTTAGTAAAAGAGATATGAGACATCCATTCTGACAATTAACGTCGGAGTAAAGTCACAGCGTTAATTACTAATTAACAAACTAACACAGAGTTGGCGTGGGAAGCGTGTGAAATTTTTATGAGAACCGAGTCTCTCGCTAATTTTTCATGATTCTGTATAACGAAGCAGAAAGCAGCATGTGCCTTACTCGATAGTGCCGCTTGAAGTGAATGCACTGTTCGTATTTGGAATCGTAATTGAAACTTCCGTTCCTACAGTTAATATAATAACAAAACGTTATTTGGTACATAATAGTTATAATATATAAACAATCATAACTTTTTAATCACTTAATTCTTTTAAGAACTACAATTCTCACTGAGATATGGTCTCTTTTATCACAATTAGGTCGAATACGTCCTAATTTCTGAACTAAATGATGTGATAAATTCGGCCAGAGAAATTTGGAAAACAATATTTGTACACGTAAACTCGGTCGGATTTTAAGTCAGCTTCTCCTAGTTGGTATTAGTTAACTAACCAGTACCCACCGATCGATTTGAGGTGTTTGTTAGCTTCACTCTCTGTTCTAGTCGCTTTCAAGCTCGAGAAGAGACATCTATTGAACCATTCCACCAACTTACAAGGTCTTAGAGCTCCCAGGAGTGGAGCTTAACCAAATCTAACCTAACCTAACCCTACTTAACATAACCTAACCTAACATAACCTAAAATATTGTTATGACTAGTTCCGAGTTGTTTCTATCACATCATCTCATCTTATGGGGTCCGTCGTCTCTGTTACCCGCTCTCCATTTTACTTCCATGGATTTGATGGTGTCGTTTCCTTTTCTGTAGGGCAATTCTATACTTTTTTGTTACAGTATCAACACTCTCGTTGGTAGATTTTTTTATGTCGTCTAAAAGGGACAAAGGGATGTTGAAGAGTGAATATTAAGTTGTGTTTACTCAAGATCTTGCTAATATCTATGGATTAGTCCTTCCTTTCACTTCTTGTTTTTCCTGATGGTCGCGACGAAGCTATTTTCTCTGTCTAGGAAGGCTGGCTTAGTCTTTCCCGGTGCAGGTAATCCGTTCTGTCAACTGGATGTCGGGTGACGCCATAGCACTTCCTAGCCTTCGAGCTTAATTGAATAACCTTTGCAGTGTATACTCAAGATGTAGATGCGTTCAGGATGATGGAGATAAGGAGACTCAATCTTCAATTCAAACTTCGAGTGTTTCCCTATGAAACTCGATGTCTCGCCTTCCTCTTCTTGTTCACTGGGTAGTCGATGTGGTCCTTGAACATCAGTTCATGATTCAGGATGACCACCAGCTATTTAGCCTTCGTGATCCAGGTAATTTCTTATCCATTAAGTGTTATTTTTGTAGAAAATTGTTTGGGGATTCTATGAATTGATACTGATCTTCCAGATTGCACTGGGAGTATTCTGGAGAGTACCTGGGACATTCTAGTTCGGATCTAGCTCTTAAGATGGATCCGGACATATAGTTGAAGGGGAGAGCCATGGAAAATTCGATTTATCTTGAATATAAAGTATTCGTTACTTTCAGAATGTTGTGATTCCTATTACTTCTGTTTTTTTTTAACATAACTACTCTCTACATTGATTGTTTTTATAAATTCTCTGTTTTTTTATATGCTTGTTAGTGATATAAGTTGTTTGGATAAACTGAATTTACAGTTATGTACCAAATGACGTTTCAAAAACAATAATCGAAACTATTTATTAATTTTGCGTTTTATTTCCTGGTACTTTTCTAGCGAGTCATTAAATGGATGTAATTCTGTTTGTTGTAGTAATGAGTGGCAGCTGTTATGATATTTTCAGGGATAGGATATCAAAATAAAAAGCAGCTCTAGCATCAAATTAATATCAATTTGAAAAAACAACATCTCGAGAGGAAGTCACAGCATTTTATCACTTTTTTCAATTCTTTTAATACTGGTAGGTTTTTATCTGGCGATTTATATTATTTCGAGTTGTCTATTTTAATTGAAATTGTCATATATATATATATAAGTTATCTTTCATCAATTCTGGACATTAGGTATACTTCAATTACTAATTAATTGGATCCCACGAAAAAGGAAGACCAAGATTATCATGGATGTATGAAATAAGAAAATTAATGAGTGTACGATATCTGAACGAGAAGGAAATAGTGGCAATATTTCGAAAATTAATTCTGCCGTTCCTCAAGGGAGAAAGCAACTACTTTCCTGGCTAATGTCTCGACGAATATTGAATTACAGCTCCTCTAAAGAGCGTGCTGTCAACGTCAAAATAGAGAATTTCTAGTATTCACATTAGAAATCATTTCGAAGTTCAATATTTAAAAAATGAATTCTGTCGTTCCTCAAGGGAGAAAGCAACTACTTTCCTGGCTGATGCCTCGACGAATATTGAATTACAGCTCCTCTAAAGAGCGTGCTGTCAGCGTCAAAATAGAGAATTTCTAGTATTCACATTAGAAATCATTTCGAAATTTAATATTTAAAAAATGAATTATGCCGTTCCTCAAGGGAGAAAACAACTACTTTCCTGGCTAATGTCTCGACGAATATTGAATTACAACTCCTCTAAGGAGCGTGCCGTCAAGCGTCAAAATATAGGATTTATATTATTCACCTTAGAAATCATTTCGAAATTCAATATTTAAAAAATGAATTATGCCGTTCCTCAAGGGAGAAAACAACTACTTTCCTGGCTAATGTCTCGACGAATATTGAATTACAACTCCTCTAAGGAGCGTGCCGTCAAGCGTCAAAATACAGGATTTATATTATTCACCTTAGAAATCATTTCGAAATTCAATATTTAAAAAATGAATTATGCCGTTCCTCAAGGGAGAAAACAACTACTTTCCTGGCTAATGTCTCGACGAATATTGAATTACAACTCCTCTAAGGAGCGTGCCGTCAAGCGTCAAAATACAGGATTTATATTATTCACCTTAGAAATCATTTCGAAATTCAATATTTAAAAAATGAATTATGCCGTTCCTCAAGGGAGAAAACAACTACTTTCCTGGCTAATGTCTCGACGAATATTGAATTACAACTCCTCTAAGGAGCGTGCCGTCAAGCGTCAAAATACAGGATTTATATTATTCACCTTAGAAATTATTTCGAAGTTCAATATTTAAAAAATGAATTATGCCGTTCCTCAAGGGAGAAAGCAACTACTTTCCTGGCTAATGTCTCGACGAATATTGAATTACAGCTCCTCTAAAGAGCGTGCTGTCAGCGTCAAAATAGAGAATTTCTAGTATTCACCTTAGCAATCATTTCGAAGTTCAATATTTAAAAAATGAATTATGCCGTTCCTCAAGGGAGAAAACAACTACTTTCCCGGCTAATGTCTCGACGAATATTGAATTACAGCTCCTCTAAAGAGCGTGCTGTCAGCGTCAAAATAGAGAATTTCTAGTATTCACTTTAGAAATCATTTCGAAATTCAATATTTAAAAAATGAATTATGCCGTTCCTCAAGGGAGAAAGCAACTACTTTCCTGGCTAATGTCTCGACGAATATTGAATTACAGCTCCTCTAAGGAGCGTGCCGTCAAGCGTCAAAATACAGGATTTATATTATTCATCTTAGAAATCATTTCGAAATTCAATATTTAAAAAATGAATTATGCCGTTCCTCAAGGGAGAAAGCAACTACTTTCCTGGCTAATGTCTCGACGAATATTGAATTACAGCTCCGATCGATATATATCGCGCTCTTCAGAGGAGTTGTAATTCAATATTCGTCCAAGCATTAGCCAGGAAAGTAGTTGTTTCCTCCTAACTAACTCAAACGGCTTCTGGTTTCCTATTCTTTGGACTAGAAATAAAAAACACCCGGTAATCAATTTTTTCACGATGATTAGTAAAATAACGGTTTTATCATAAATCATAACCATTTAAAAAAATTGTTTTCAACTGATTATCAAATTCTATCGAAGGATGCCAGCATAGCTCAAAGCACCTAGTATCAGAAACAATATTCATTTGAAAATTATAAGGGTACACAGTCTAACGATGGGGTTGAACGGAAATATCCTGAACAAAAACCCATAATAGGGGTAGCAGATGGAATAGAGGGACAAATGGAACAAGTGAATATAGCTTCACGCGACATTAACCTGTTGTTAGAAGACAGTGTCTAGAAAACTCGCCGCCCCGCGATTAATTTCGATGTCCAACCTAATTTGCAGAAACTAAACAACGATCGCTCGTCCGGTCGTGTTTTTATCACCGAAATGAAGAAGACAACAATTTAACGCAACAAATTGAGCATGTCGAGTTGATTCAGACGAAACGGTTTCTTTGAAGTATATAAAATTAATAAATTCGAAATTTATTTTGATTAATTTTTGTATAGAGGGTGAATAACCAGTTATTTCAAATCACACTAACGCAAATTCCACAAAAATATGAAGCTTCAGAGTCCCCCAAGACGACAACTTCACAAAACGGTGGTCGAATCTTATTTTTTTTAATTAATTTCTTAAAATAAAATTACTTACTTATGTGGAATAAATACAGGGTGGCGCAATATAACGTGCATTTATTAAGTATAGGTGTTGTTTAAATCTGACCCAAGTCACCGATCAGTGTTACCAACCTAACTTCTCAAAATTCCCTATGTAGAGCGCGAAATTCGAATTAAAATATAAAAATGTTTAAAAAATGATGTTTATTTTTTAAAAACAACATCATTTAAATGACGGCACTTCTCTAAACGCGAACGCAGATTTGTGAAAGCTCTTGTCAATAAATCTGGAGTAATTGCAGCCATTTTCAGGCGTCCCTAGAATTATTCATGTAGACTTTATGTTTGAGTAGTCTACACAAAAAAAATTCGATAAGCGACAAGTCAGGGCTACGTGGGGGCCGAGGGATATCACTTCTTTTGGAAAGCGGTCGGTGTTTCGTCCTCATGAATCTTCAAAGAAGAAAGGGCCAATAATTCCTTTCCTGTTACTTTCGGACTATGCTTTTCGATTCTATAACGACAATTTTGTCGGTTTACGAACCCATTTCAATGAAAATGAGCCTCATCTGAAAAAAGGATGTTGTACAAATACCAACTTTGCTCCAAAGTCGGTATCTTTTAATTCCTGTGTTAACTGGAGCTTATAATGATGCAGTTTGAGACCTAACTTCAAAATTCGTTGTCGCGACAAGTTTAAAGCCATGCGGATTTTCTTGTACTGACTCCTTCACCATATTAATATTGTCTGTGGTCTTAGACGTTCTTGGACGACCTTTTGCTGGTGGTTTAAACATGGAACTGGTCTCTTCAAAACGTTTAACCCATATTTTAATTAAATTTTCACTAGGAGCTTCATTAATGTGTCTTAATCGATATCTATCTATCTATCCAACTACGCAGGGCTGCGCCACCCTGTATACTGAATTTTTAAGTTTTATTAGTTTGAACTTGGAAGTTTTTAACTGTCTTTTTGGATTCTACTTTGTCCTTTTGAACGATCATATTTAATTTTGAAAAATATAGCTAAAGGGCAAATTACATAAGCGCGCAGTCCCAGACTTACAAAAACCAGATGCAACCGTCAACAAATCTGTATATATAAAAAACTAGTTCGAAATAGTACATTGAACTAAATAGCAATAAACAAAATACAGTTAAAAACACCGAGAGAGAGAAAATATAAAATATTGTCCTGAAGGGGGCACATTAGGTCCTTATACAATGGCAATCGACACCCAAGGATCAGTATCAGTTCTGCTTTGAAGTAAAATTTTAACAGATGAAACAATATTATTTTCGAGAAAGAATTAGCTTGATTTTAACCCAAGGGGGTTAAATACCATCTGCTGAAGATGTCTTTTAAAACGGTTCTGGCAAGATTTCGTATTTCAGGTAGTGATACAAGTAGAAGAAGACAACAAGTATTACCATTCATGCAGACGATGAATTCTTGGTTTTATGATCAGACTTTTACCACAAAATAGGCTTTTGCTTCTGAGCTCTTGATCGAATTACAGTCCTCAATAATAGTCCAGTGGATAATCGTATATTTTACCGATGGACCATGAATGTGTTTGGTAGGATACCTCATCGATGCATTTTCAATTCAAGCTGTAAGAAATTATGTAAATAGAAAATTTACGAATAGATGGAAAGGTCTATGTAATCGGCCATTCAGATTCCCTGATATTTTCAAGCGACTTACAACTTCTTCTTGTTTATTAACAGTAACGTGGCCCTTTAAGTGCTTGCTATCCATCCACTTAATAATTATCAAGCATCATAAAGTTTGTAACATTAAATCATAGACATTATATAAATTGCAGAGCGACAAGACAATATATATTGATGATTTCATTAGATTTCATTTGATTGAACTCGTAACATTACACTAATGAGATAAAGTTTGTTTTGTCAATTAGTAATAAGAAATGCTACAGATTTATTTCATTGAGTCAAAAATAGCCGTGACTCATTTGATGAATATTTAATTTTGTTCTGTTGAATATTTATTGATAAATGAGATGACTTAAACTGTTATTTAATCATTTGAATCGATTCGAAACAGTAGTACTAAAAATAATGAACAAAATGGATTTTTGTCGACGTACACTAACGTAGATTTCGTTCAACTTATAATTAAATTAATGATGATTATGCTGGACTTATCAATGAAATGACAACAAGATTATAATGTGGAATATTGACATGGAATCCGAAAATAAATGGGTTTTTGTTGGTAATTAAAGTACATTTGTTAATTAAAATCATGAAAAAAATCCATTCGGAAATTACAGTACAATCTTGATGCTTTACAGATTACTTCGAACGCATTTAACTCCAATCAAATTTTCAAAAACTAATCATACTAAGCGGTTTCATGTTGGGAACGTGGCAATGAAACACCAAACTGGACTAACTTTAATATATTTTCCGAGTTTACGAATACTGGAACTGAAATAAAATTTCTATTTACAACAATTAATTAAGATTTTCGGTAATTTTGAATTGTAAAATTCATAGGTTTCAAAATTCAATATTCAAATTCATCCAATTTTTAATTGGTTAGATTATGAATGACGTTGAATTTTTATAGGTTAGGATAGGTTGTAGTGAATGATGTTCAATACTGATTGGTTAATTTATGGATAATATTTCAATAGACTAGGTTATGAATTGAAATTCAAATTGGGCGTGGAAACTTTACGAATGTCTGATGCAAAAGGAAGTTATAAGAAGGAGCGGGGTGTGGGGAGAGGTGTTCCTAACCTAACCTAACCTAATCTTACGTTACCAGAAACTTCTTTTGAAAAGGAATTCAGAAATGTACTACCGATAGTGCTGCTTTCTCTATTTCTAAGTTAGGTTAGGTTAGGTTAGGTTATGTTATGTTATGTTAGGTTAGGATATGTTAGGTTATGTTATGTTATGTTAGGTTAGGTTAGGAATACCCCCAGTCCCTAATCTAAATAAAACAAAGACATGTATGGTTTTAACAAACTTTATTTATTGGTTAGGTTTGGTTAGATACCACCTACATCCATATTGAAAATATGAGTCGGTTTATCAAAGAAATTTAATTCTCCTAGGACAGATTGGAGTAATTCGGGGCACTAAATTTATTCTGCATTAAATATCATAGATTTCCTTTACTTTAAAATAAAGCCTGTACTTTCAGCTTTACTTATGCAGAGCTCCAGATTTCTTTCTAAGGAAAAATCGTAACAAGACTTTTCCGATATGTAGAGCGTTTGTAAATCTGTAGGCCATCGATGATCCAAATGACGAGATGCAAATCCATGGCTTTGCAATTTTAGTACATGGTCCACTAGCTTCTTTTCATTGTTAAATTAGTGCCCAGCTCGCATTTCTCAACAGCCTGGATGGCTGTCAATAAGTTTTCTTCTGTCCAGTTACCTCTTGAGGTAACTTGAAAGCTTGACCATGAAGTTGTAGTAGATGGGGTGCAGTTGGAGGTTTGGATATATCGCCTGCACCTAGATCTAAACTGATCAAATTGCAAATAGCATGCTTAGTGATTATTGATTTTACAAATTAGAAACTATTGTAGTGCCTACTTTGGAAAAATATGAACATTTAGGTATTTTCAAACACGAAAACCACAATCTGTGCCCGAAATGTAACCAATCGACTTTGTTGGGATCGTCTGCGACACCGCATATACCGCTGAAATAATGTCATAACTCAAATAATTAGAAAATCTCTTTTATTATACGATTGGTGGTAGAAAATTTGGAAATCTTATCTCAAATTATGTCGCATAAATATTTTCTATTACAGTAACTTTGTTAGTTTTTGACTTATCATCCGATAACTTTCCCTGCAAACGCTTGTTACTCGATAGTTTGTTTTTTAGACTTATGACATTATTTGGAGGATCATAAATCTAAATTCTATTTATTTATTATATAAATTTTTATCTGCATCAACATTAGATTTTCTTAATGACACTTCATCGAAACAACCCTTATCTTTGTCCGTTTTCTAACGAACTTCTCTTTTAAAGTTCAGTAATTTTCCCTTCATTAAGTAAGCAGTCCACGCTGGCGTAGTGAAATGCTGAGTTTTCCGATTTTATGGCTATTTTGCAGCGTCGAGAACAAAGGAAATCTCAAGTGATTTACCAGCGATTGTTCTAGATTCAATAACCGGAAATATACGTTAGACCAATCCTGTCCTTTGATTCGGACTTGATTGTTTTCATAATGTAGCTACGTTTTTGTTTTTTTTTTTACCCAAGAAGACCTTTTCGTAAAATATGAACGTAGAGGGATTTTAAACTTAAACGTAGTGGAAAAGAGTGGAAAATCTAACAATTCCAAGTCAAATGAATTTTATTTTTATCAGTTATTATTATTAACAATTTCTTTTTCAACTGTTTTTGATTTGAATTCATTTGTATCCACAAATTTGATGTGGGTACCAGAACTTTTTCCCGGTTTTAATAATCTTTTGACTGACTTATCTCTGAAAATCAGCTCAAAAACAGGGTTTAAAACATCGACAGGGGTTGTAGTTTTCGAGAAGGCAACATATTTGTGCACATAAGTTAAAAATTGACATGTTGAGGTATCGAATTTAGAATTTTACTATTTGATTGATGAACCATGATGAACCATTGAGCAATTGGAGGTTTTGAGTTCATGACGAAGATCTTTTGGCTGACAATAATTGTAGAAGTGAAGCAATAACGATTGCAGATAAACATACAAAAAACAAAAATAATGGAAACATTAAGTAAACCAGAAGAAATAACTGGCAATAACAAAAAATCCCATTAGAGGTTAGTCAATAGCAGAATAATACACCAGGTATCAAGATCCAATTACCTTGGAGTGAATATATCTAGTGAAAGAAACCTGACAGAGAAGGCACGAACGCAATCGATGAAAGCATCAAAATCAGCAGTTGTCTGAAAGATAAAGTGTGGATAAACAAAGCGATGAGCCCACAAAGCAAGACCAGAAACTCACATATGCCTCAGAAACTAGAGCCGAGATATCAACAACAAAAAGAATAATGAGAACCACAGAGATGAAAATACTGCGAACCACCAAGGGAGTCACCCTCAGGGACCGATGACATAAGAGAAGAATTGGGCGTACAGGATGTGGTGAGATGGGTCAAAAAGATTCACGTAGAAAGAATGCCAGAAGACAGATGGGCTAAGATTCAGAGACCGAACACACACAGACCTGTAGGCAGACCACCAAAGAAATGGTACGAGAGCTGGAGTTCAGCTTCTCAGGAAGATCCAGGAAGAGGGCCAAACGTACAGGATTGACCAGGACTTGGTCCTATTGAAAGAGGAAGAAGAAGGAATAACTGTACAAATACAACAACTCGTTAGATCATATGAAAGAATTGACGAAGAGGTCTTATTTAGAGAATATTTTTCAACATAAAACAGATAACAAAAGGAGGATAGAAAATGTGATGGGAAACCAAAAAAAAAACCCAGAAGAAAATGGAATGGAAAACTAGCAGATAAGTTGGTGAAAAGAGGACTGGATTGGAGACGGGCCAAACAAAAGATAAAAATAAATGGAGATTAAATATCTCTGCACCTAGAGTAGAAGGGGTTGCGCTCATATCCATACGGAGGCACTTGAATTGTACCACCTGCAGAGGGTGGAAATTGTGTTTTGTTTCTATGTAATAAACTGGGACCGCTCAAGTTAAAATAAGTCTTTACTTTGTTTGCGAATTAGAGGGTGAAGTTTGACCATTGAAATTTTAGATTTTATATTTGTTTGTTATTCAGCAGGGATGTAGATATCTGTAGCTATCCACATAGCATGGCTGTTTATTAGCTTTGATACTGGAAACGTTGTTGGAAATCTTGAGCATTTCGAGATAGTGTACGAGTTGCACTAAAGCTTCTTTTGCAATTAAAATATTGCTTATACCAGTCGTTTCTGCAGCTATATTAGTTATATTTTTTATGGAAAATCTATGTGAATCATTTCACAATTCCACGCTGCATTTACGGGGTGATATTTGATTAAAGCTAACGTGGATGATAAAGTTAGTAAAGCATACAATTGACAAAAACGAGTCACATGATTTCAAGGCGAATAAATTTCAATTTGGTGTGTTCTTAATTAAAAGCCCGACCATGTTTCATCTAGGGCCAGTGAACATCATCGGGCTAGTCAGCGAATTGTTCTTTCGGTCAAAGGGTGAGCTGCACATTTTCTAATTAGGATCGGGTGGAGCTGCTCAGTGTTGTATGAGTTCGAGCAATGTCGTAACGAAAAAATATTATAAAAGGAAAGAAATATTTACAATAGGGCAGTGTATACTTTATCTAATCTTATTTGAGGAACTATATATGGGGATGATATACCAGAACCGGTTTAAAAGTTTACTAGTTTCGTATTAACTGTCAACAACTTTTTTTGTCATACGAAATGTACTATGGCCACCAAAAAGGAAAAAAATTGACACATCGGGTTTCTATGTAACATCAAAACATATATTTTTATTAAAAAGTACAATAATCACTAATACTGATTAAACCTTTGTTATTTTCTACTTTATAATTGCCATTTAGGAAATATTTTCTATACAAATCATTCAGTTTTCCTTCAAAGTTTGTATCCTCCCCGTAATTGTGGACCAATTCGATTTTTTCCTCGCTGAGTTTGGGAAATTTTTCTTTCAGATATAAGAATACACTTTCACAAAATTTTTCATCAGTTTTATATGTAACGGTGATTGAAATATGTCATCAGGATTCACTGAAGGACCATTCGCAAATGAAACAGCAATATTTTGTGTAACTAAGCTGTAGCCCAAGCAAAAGACTTCAATGACTTCAAAATCTCCACAAATTTTCGAATTATGTTCATTGTATTTAATTTGATTCAAAGGCTTTGGCACAGGCAGTTCGTCACTATGTAGGATTGGTCTGTTGGCCGATAACAAGTTTGGGTACTGAAACAGTATGCTTGGACTTGATTGTGAGGTCTTTTGTTTGAATCAAACAAAAATAACAATCACTCAGATATATGTGGAGCCCAGGATTTATCCTGGTGGCCCACAGGGAAACAAAAATAGCACTTTTCAACAATAGTTGATTCTCCAGACACATTACAAAAACTGTTCGGATTATTAGGTTTTTTAAATCATTCCAGAAGTATTGATAATCTTTCTAAATTTCTCTATATTATTGAGCATTATTTCTGGATGTTTCAGATGATTTTTTACTACCATTGAGACTTCTAGACTAATCTAGAACATTATAGATGACTCTTAAACGTTTTACAACACTTTAAATCGTTACAGAAATGTTTAGAATCCTTCTAAATTTCTCTGTATCATTGAGCATTATTTATGGATATTTTAGATGATTGATTACTACTATTGCGACCTCTAGACTAATCTAGTACATTATAGATGGCTCTAAAACGTTTTGCAACACTTTAAATCATTCCAGAAGTGTTTAGAACCTTTCTAAATTTCTTTGTATCATTGAGCATGATTTCTGGATGTTTTAGATGATTTTTTATTAATCTTTCTAAATTTCTCTGTATCATTGAGCATTATTTATGGATATTTTAGATGATTGTTTACTACTATTGAGACTTCTAGACTAATCTAGAACATTATAGATGGCTCTAAAACGTTTTGCAACACTTTAAATCATTCAAGGAGTGTTTAGAACCTTTCTAAATTTCTGTGTATCATTGAGCATGATTTCTGGATGTTTTAGATGATTTTTTACTACTATTGAGACTTCTAGACTAATCTAGAACATTATAGATGGCTCTAAAACGTTTTGCAACACTTTAAATCATTCCAGGAGTGTTTAGAACCTTTCTAAATTTCTTTGTATCATTGAGCATTATTTCTGGATGTTTTAGATGATTTTTTATTACTTTTGAGACTTCTAGACTAATCTAGTACATTATAGATGATTCTTAAACGTTTTACAACACTTTAAATCATTCCAGAAGTATTTAGAATCTTTCTAAATTTCTCTGTATCATTGAGCATTATTTATGGATATTTTAGATGATTGTTTACTACTATTGAGACTTCTAGACTAATCTAGTACATTATAGATGGCTCTAAAACGTTTTGCAACACTTTAAATCATTCCAGGAGTGTTTAGAACCTTTCTAAATTTCTTTGTATCATTGAGCATTATTTCTGGATGTTTTAGATGATTTTTTATTACTTTTGAGACTTCTAGACTAATCTAGTACATTATAGATGATTCTTAAACGTTTTACAACATTTTAAATCATTCCAGAAGTATTTAGAATCTTTCTAAATTTCTCTGTATCATTGAGCATTATTTCTGGATGTTTTAGATGGTTTTTTAGTACTTTTGAGACTTCTAGACTAATCTAGTACATTATAGATGGCTCTAAAACATTTTGCAACACTTTAAATCATTCCAGAAGTGTTTAGAATCTTTCTAAATTTGTCTGTATCATTGAGCATTATTTCTGGATATTTTAGATGATTTTTTACTACTATTGAGACTTCTAGACTAATCTAGTACATTATATATGGCTCTAAAACGTTTTACAACACTTTAAATCATTCCAGAAGTATTTAGAATCTTTCTAAATTTCTCTGTATCATTGAGCATTATTTATGGATATTTTAGATGATTGTTTACTACTATTGAGACTTCTAGACTAATCTAGAACATTATAGATGGCTCTAAAACGTTTTGCAACACTTTAAATCATTCCAGAAGTATTTAGAACCTTTCTAAATTTCTCTGTATCATTGAGCATTATTTATGGATATTTTAGATGATTGTTTACTACTATTGAGACTTCTAGACTAATCTAGAACATTATAGATGGCTCTAAAACGTTTTGCAACACTTTAAATCATTCCAGAAGTATTTAGAATCTTTCTAAATTTCTCTGTATCATTGAGCATTATTTATGGATATTTTAGATGATTGTTTACTACTATTGAGACTTCTAGACTAATCTAGAACATTATAGATGGCTCTAAAACGTTTTGCAACACTTTAAATCATTCCAGAAGTGTCTAGAATCTTTCTACATTTCTCTGTATAATTAAGCATTATTTCTGGATGTTTTAGATGATTTCTTACTACTATTGAGACCTCCAGACTAATCTAGAACATTATAGATGATTCTTAAACGTTTTACAACACTTTAAATCATTCCAGAAGTGTTTAGAACCTTTCTAAATTTCTCTGTATCATTGAGCATTATTTCTGAATGTTTTAGATGATTTGTTAATATTTTTGAGACTTCATTCCAGAAGTATTTAGAACCTTTCGCGACATATTTACAATGTAACAAACGTAACTTAGTTAAAAGCAATTGTTATTAAGGTCAGAAAATCTGTCACTTATATTGATTGAAAATTTCTGATGTCTATTGACGCCAATTGAAGTCGAAATCACATCAATTCCAATATATTTGGGTGTATTGGCGTTTACTTTTGTCAGATATATAAGATTTACATCCATTGAAGCCGATTGAGGTCGATTGTCACTTTATAATGTTGATCCGTCTACAATGACTAAAGGAAAAGTTTCGATCCCCCTTTCTTTAGAAAGAGAAGTTTGAAGGGTCTTCCTAGATAGAAAATTTTACTTTACTTCTACTTTTACTTGTTTCCCCTCTACGTATTTATATTATTAACTTTTTGGCCTCGACTTTGTGCAACTTATAGTGATCAGATTTAATTTAAATTTTGTCCACTTATCAAAGACTTATCTTAAACTGTAATTTATTATTTAATTATATCACAAGTCGTTTGTACCGTAGATTTATAAAGTTCATTTTGTTTTTCTATACCGTTGTCTCCCTCGACTTCAATCTTAACTACGCCATTGACAAATAGTAACCGAGGACATAAAATAAAGGAGCTTTAATGACCGTTCTCCAAATATAGCAGTTAAACGAGCTTGAAGAAGGATAAGATTTAAAGCTAGAAACGTTGCAATAAAAATGAACGGCAATTACAGGCTTTATCTTAAAACTAAGGCCCATCGCTTTAGTCTCGTATTCATATATGTGTTGAAAGGCATGAAGGAATGTACAATAATTAAACTTCGAGGAAAGGAACTCGGGTGTTAATACACCAGTAGCTCTTTATCAAGATAGGTTTGTGTGACGCGAAAATGTCGAAGATTAAATAGATCGCCATGTGGTATGAAAATTTACTTGAGTAAACAGAATTCAATTCCAAGTTTCAATCTAACCAAACATCTTAAGCGAAATCTTCAATATGAAGCGAATGATGACTGTTGAACAACATTGTGTCAATGTGGCAAAAAACCTTTCCATTAAATCCATCGAGAAGTCCATCTTACAATTCTGATTGAACGACCAGTGACTATCATTTCTTTCGAGGAATGAAGGCCTTGAAGAAGCTGTTAGTAAGTACTTCAGCGAACTTACTCGCAGGTGGTGAAGGAAAGGTAGTTTCTGGTTGTACCGAACGTTTCATGGTGACCAGGGCAATTGCCATAAGGGAGAGATGGCCCATTGAAATAATTGTGGTGTTACAGTTACAGTTGGTAGGCTTGGCGTCGCGTAACGAAGGCAAATTATTTTGTCCTAACCTCAAAATTATTCGTGTTGCGACTCCTGGAAGAAAAACAAAGATGGATGAGTAGTGGTAGACGGCATACAATTTTATACCGATGATACAGAATTATTTTGATTTGTTTAAGATGTCTAATGAATATAATTGGATGTCGATACGGTCTGAAGGATCCCCAAAAGCCGCAATAAGTGTTGTAAAAAATCATGAATTTTCCGTGCGTGTCGCAACTATCCAGTACATAATTCTAAAGAAGATTGAGGAAAAATAACGACAGAAAGGGGCTTATGAGACCATCTAGTTTATTCGGAAAAGAATCATCTTAGACCAAACTATGTGAATATCTCGGAAAATCGATATACCCAGTCAAAACTTGTATCGTGGCATCCTAAAACTAAACTAGGGTTTCGTTTTCTATGGGTTTTACGGTAATGTTATTTCTTATCAATATTGTAGAGCATTCGATTCTTTACAGCTTGTATACCTTGAACTATTTTCGAGATAGGGGGCCATCTATTGGTCTTGATGAAAAGCTTGGAATATTAAGGTTATAATTTATTACTAAACGTATAATTATCATTTTTAATGCATCCAAAAGTTCTTGATTTTAGGTCTTTTCTGTTTCAAAATTAGTTTTTTTTTATAGTTTTTAAAAGAAAGATAAATTTTGACGTTTCGACTTTTCTTTAAGTCTTTATCTTTTAAAATCAAGAACATTTAGATGCATTAATATATCAGAAGGTCTAAGAAATAAGAAATTGAAGAAAATTATCATTTTTCATTAGCATTTCTTCTGGTTATTTATCTATTTTCAATAAAGTGTCAATTTATTTATTAACACTTACCTGGCAATGTAATTAAGAAATCGTTGAGTAAAATACTACTTAAATTTTATTTTTGACTTTCCACATAAAAAGAAATTTTTAAATCACATTTTTCTTAATTGTGTCAATTAGAACTAGTTCTAATTTAAATTTTTTTCTTCTTCGTCATCGTCGTCATCGTCCGTCTGCTGCAGAATTTTAAATTCCTCTTCATTACCGCCTTCAACGACGTTAGTCTCCAAGTTTTTGGTGATTCCTAAGTCAAAGGTACTATTATCATTAATATTGGTCTAAAATGGTACAGCATTGAAACAAGCTCGTCCATTACACACTGGTCACAAGCTAGATAGCACTGGAACCCCGTTTTCTTGCATCCACGTCATAATCCACAACCAATTTGTAGTTACAGAATTTTATATCGAGTAATTTATCTTTTGCAGGTGGTAAAATAGTCATGGTAGGTTCCAGGAATTAGTTACGCATTGTCCAGCTCCATTCCTGGGGTTCTAATTCATTCCCTAAACAACTTTGAGCTGCTCTACTCGTTGGTGGGATATTTTATAACTGTACAGGTTTATTATTTATATTATATGATAGGAATCCGATTCCCAAGTGTAATTGTTGAAGTTGTGGAAGAATTTAAGAGTTTACGGGCTCTAAATAAGATATTTCTCTAACCGCGCGCTCGACGCCCTGTATCTCGAAAACAGTTCGAGGTATAAAAAAATATTGAATACAAAAGTTGTAGAGAATTTTATGCTCTACAATATTGATTATAAATACAAATACCGTAAAATCCATAGGAAACGAGATATTTACGAAAAATATAAAAAAAAATCGATTTTAGTAACATTTGACCCCTGATTTTATAACTTGCAACCATATAATTACATGTGAATTTTGAGGATAGTTTTAGAATGTCAAGATACAAGTTTTCACGTGGTAATATACTGAGTATGTCGATTTTCCGAGGTCAATTCCCTATAATAACTAGAATAACCGAATTCTTTGGCTAAGGATCATTTGGACTGCCCATTGTTAATTTTTTCTTTTATTTTGGACCTATCTACGACGGAATCCAAAAATAGTAAACAGTAAAAAAGAAACATCCAAGAGAATGCACGCGTACTCTTGGAGAAGTCGTCGTTGGATTTCAATCCTTCTCGAATTAAAACTGAATTATCGTCACTAAATATTGAGGCAAATAGCCAACAGTTCTGGATACTGGCGTAAACGTAACCTTTTCTCGAGCTTAAATTTATTAATTAAATGCATAAAAAGTTGCAATGAAGATAGCAAAAGCCTAAAAGAATCTACTTTTGTGTTTATTAACATGGACTAGCCTGATCTGCAAGTCAGGTCTGCAGTTGAGTAGTCGTCGTGGTACTCAAAGCGGTCTCCACAATTACTTCAACTCATAAAAGGAGAAACGACAACCGCCATAATTAAAATGTTAAAGGTGATTGTTGTCGCCATTATGAAGGACAGAAACGAAAAACTCGAATATGCCAAAACTGCTTTGTTTCAAGAAAACCAACAGGAAAAGTTGATATACTTCTAGATGACTATTTTACTTACAATAATTCCGTGGAAATATTGGAATATGCTAATCAGCACGAAATTATTTTGATACAGGTGCCAAGTCTTATTATCTACAACCTTTAGATGGTTCGTAAATAGCGTAGATTTTGTCTTAACCACGATATTCTTTAAGAACGTTTATCTAGTGCTTTCAGGTAGTTCTAATGAACTAAGAAGACATCCAGGTTATAGCTCCCAAATGTCAAGAACATTTCCGCTATGTTTAATGCTTCACCCTTTTTTAGAAAGTTAAACTTTTCGTTGGGACACCATGTATGTATATAATGCGTGAATGTTGGCAATACTGTAGAATCGTTTCCCTAGAAAAAGGTGTGAATAATAGTCAATATATATATATATATATATATATATATATATATATATATATATATATATATATATATATATATATATTTGTGTTCCACTAAAATAAAATATCTATGACTCTATTACAGTATTTCTTTAATTAATTTTAGTGTTGATTAAATCGTATGAATGTAATTATCAAAGTCCGGTATTTCTCATGCAACTCTCCAGAGGTGGAACTATGAAATGCACTCCCTTGTTGGCAGAAGAGACTTTTAAATTAACACTGTCATTAATTCGAAAAATAGATTGCTTTGTTTTGCTTCCGTGACGGATAAAACACATGAAAAATGTATGAACTTTGGAAAATTAAGAAGATAGACAACTATATCTCTATGTATGTAAACGCATCATTTTGACAGCAGACTGGTAGTCAACGTTAATTTAATTCTAATTCTATTTCCGTTTGTACCGAAAAATATTACAAATAAAAAATATAGACAATTAAAATTTATTCATCGAAAGGGAGATTAATTAGAGAAAATTATTAATACAGATTTTTAAACCGTTAAGATAAGGATGCACATAATGGGGATATTTTAGGTAAACGAAAAGGTAGTTCGAGGTACTAATTCAAAATAGACGATTATTTGGTCAGAAAATTACACAGCCCAATATGCATCCTTATGGGCATTCAATTCCTGTGTATGTTACTTACGACCAATCCGTGTGAGTAATTTCGTTGTTAATTTTCTAAATTATGTCCCCATCAACATCCAAATATTGTCAAAAGTCTTATTACGGTACATCAATTTCAGAAAAATAAATAATTTGTGAAACAGGTCTCTGTAATTTTTTTAATAATTTTTCCTCGAGTTTTGTTATGTGTATAATGTAAAAAAAATATTTTCAAAGTAATTGAAATAAACATATGTGTTGCTCTAAAAAACAAAGAAACGACATTTAATGTTTATTTCTTCAAATCTTTCTCAAATAACAAATATTTCTTGATCTACATTAATTAACCTCTATCGTCTATCAATTAAAATTGACATTTGTGACAGTGACATTTGTGACATCCATGACAGATCTATCATAGACATCATTATCCACAGATGAATAAAGTAAATCATATTAAAACTAGAGAAATACTAAAAGACTTTTCCTTTATGACTTTTCTTCAATTATACTTTTGTTATTATTCTTTTGGAATAAGTTTCGTTATATGTATATTTCTTGACTAACATTAATTAACCTCTATCGTCTATCAATCAAAATTGACATTTGTGACAGTGACATTTGTGACATCCATGACAGATCTATCATAGACATCATTATCCACAGATAAATGAAGTAAACTATATTAAAACTAGAGAAATACGAAAAGACTTTTCCTTTATGACTTTTCTTCAATTATACTTTTGTTATTATTCTTTTGGAATAAGTTTCGTTATATGTATATTTCTTGACTAACATTAATTAACCTCTATCGTCTATCAATCAAAATTGACATTTGTGACAGTGACATTTGTGACATCCATGACAGATCTATCATAGACATCATTATCCACAGATAAATGAAGTAAACCATATTAAAACTAGAGAAATACTAAAAGACTTTTCCTTTATGACTTTTCTTCAATTATACTTTTGTTATTATTCTTTTGGAATAAGTTTCGTTATATGTATATTTCTTGATCTACATTAATTAACCTCTATCGTCTATCAATCAAAATTGACATTTGTGACAGTGACATTTGTGACATCCATGACAGATCTATCATAGACATCATTATCCACAGATGAATAAAGTAAATCATATTAAAACTAGAGAAATACTAAAAGACTTTTCCTTTATGACTTTTCTTCAATTATACTTTTGTTATTATTCTTTTGGAATAAGTTTCGTTATATGTATATTTCTTGACTAACATTAATTAACCTCTATCGTCTATCAATCAAAATTGACATTTGTGACAGTGACATTTGTGACATCCATGACAGATCTATCATAGACATCATTATCCACAGATAAATGAAGTAAACCATATTAAAACTAGAGAAATACTAAAAGACTTTTCCTTTATGACTTTTCTTCATTATACTTTTGTTATTATTCTTTTGGAATAAGTTTCGTTATATGTATATTTCTTGACTAACATTAATTAACCTCTATCGTCTATCAATCAAAATTGACATTTGTGACAGTGACATTTGTGACATCCATGACAGATCTATCATAGACATCATTATCCACAGATGAATAAAGTAAATCATATTAAAACTAGAGAAATACTAAAAGACTTTTCCTTTATGACTTTTCTTCAATTATACTTTTGTTATTATTCTTTTGGAATAAGTTTCGTTATATGTATATTTCTTGACTAACATTAATTAACCTCTATCGTCTATCAATCAAAATTGACATTTGTGACAGTGACATTTGTGACATCCATGACAGATCTATCATAGACATCATTATCCACAGATAAATGAAGTAAACCATATTAAAACTAGAGAAATACTAAAAGACTTTTCCTTTATGACTTTTCTTCATTATACTTTTGTTATTATTCTTTTGGAATAAGTTTCGTTATATGTATATTTCTTGACTAACATTAATTAACCTCTATCGTCTATCAATCAAAATTGACATTTGTGACAGTGACATTTGTGACATCCATGACAGATCTATCATAGACATCATTATCCACAGATGAATAAAGTAAATCATATTAAAACTAGAGAAATACTAAAAGACTTTTCCTTTATGACTTTTCTTCAATTATACTTTTGTTATTATTCTTTTGGAATAAGTTTCGTTATATGTATATTTCTTGACTAACATTAATTAACCTCTATCGTCTATCAATCAAAATTGACATTTGTGACAGTGACATTTGTGACATCCATGACAGATCTATCATAGACATCATTATCCACAGATGAATAAAGTAAATCATATTAAAACTAGAGAAATACTAAAAGACTTTTCCTTTATGACTTTTCTTCAATTATACTTTTGTTATTATTCTTTTGGAATAAGTTTCGTTATATGTATATTTCTTGACTAACATTAATTAACCTCTATCGTCTATCAATCAAAATTGACATTTGTGACAGTGACATTTGTGACATCCATGACAGATCTATCATAGACATCATTATCCACAGATAAATGAAGTAAACCATATTAAAACTAGAGAAATACGAAAAGACTTTTCCTTTATGACTTTTCTTCAATTATACTTTTGTTATTATTCTTTTGGAATAAGTTTCGTTATATGTATATTTCTTGATCTACATTAATTAACCTCTATCGTCTATCAATCAAAATTGACATTTGTGACAGTGACATTTGTGACATCCATGACAGATCTATCATAGACATCATTATCCACAGATGAATAAAGTAAATCATATTAAAACTAGAGAAATACTAAAAGACTTTTCCTTTATGACTTTTCTTCAATTATACTTTTGTTATTATTCTTTTGGAATAAGTTTCGTTATATGTATATTTCTTGACTAACATTAATTAACCTCTATCGTCTATCAATCAAAATTGACATTTGTGACAGTGACATTTGTGACATCCATGACAGATCTATCATAGACATCATTATCCACAGATAAATGAAGTAAACCATATTAAAACTAGAGAAATACGAAAAGACTTTTCCTTTATGACTTTTCTTCAATTATACTTTTGTTATTATTCTTTTGGAATAAGTTTCGTTATATGTATATTTCTTGATCTACATTAATTAACCTCTATCGTCTATCAATCAAAATTGACATTTGTGACAGTGACATTTGTGACATCCATGACAGATCTATCATAGACATCATTATCCACAGATAAATGAAGTAAACCATATTAAAACTAGAGAAATACGAAAAGACTTTTCCTTTATGACTTTTCTTCAATTATACTTTTGTTATTATTCTTTTGGAATAAGTTTCGTTATATGTATATTTCTTGATCTACATTAATTAACCTCTATCGTCTATCAATCAAAATTGACATTTGTGACAGTGACATTTGTGACATCCATGACAGATCTATCATAGACATCATTATCCACAGATGAATAAAGTAAATCATATTAAAACTAGAGAAATACTAAAAGACTTTTCCTTTATGACTTTTCTTCAATTATACTTTTGTTATTATTCTTTTGGAATAAGTTTCGTTATATGTATATTTCTTGACTAACATTAATTAACCTCTATCGTCTATCAATCAAAATTGACATTTGTGACAGTGACATTTGTGACATCCATGACAGATCTATCATAGACATCATTATCCACAGATAAATGAAGTAAACCATATTAAAACTAGAGAAATACTAAAAGACTTTTCCTTTATGACTTTTCTTCATTATACTTTTGTTATTATTCTTTTGGAATAAGTTTCGTTATATGTATATTTCTTGACTAACATTAATTAACCTCTATCGTCTATCAATCAAAATTGACATTTGTGACAGTGACATTTGTGACATCCATGACAGATCTATCATAGACATCATTATCCACAGATGAATAAAGTAAATCATATTAAAACTAGAGAAATACTAAAAGACTTTTCCTTTATGACTTTTCTTCAATTATACTTTTGTTATTATTCTTTTGGAATAAGTTTCGTTATATGTATATTTCTTGACTAACATTAATTAACCTCTATCGTCTATCAATCAAAATTGACATTTGTGACAGTGACATTTGTGACATCCATGACAGATCTATCATAGACATCATTATCCACAGATGAATAAAGTAAATCATATTAAAACTAGAGAAATACTAAAAGACTTTTCCTTTATGACTTTTCTTCAATTATACTTTTGTTATTATTCTTTTGGAATAAGTTTCGTTATATGTATATTTCTTGACTAACATTAATTAACCTCTATCGTCTATCAATCAAAATTGACATTTGTGACAGTGACATTTGTGACATCCATGACAGATCTATCATAGACATCATTATCCACAGATAAATGAAGTAAACCATATTAAAACTAGAGAAATACGAAAAGACTTTTCCTTTATGACTTTTCTTCAATTATACTTTTGTTATTATTCTTTTGGAATAAGTTTCGTTATATGTATATTTCTTGATCTACATTAATTAACCTCTATCGTCTATCAATCAAAATTGACATTTGTGACAGTGACATTTGTGACATCCATGACAGATCTATCATAGACATCATTATCCACAGATGAATAAAGTAAATCATATTAAAACTAGAGAAATACTAAAAGACTTTTCCTTTATGACTTTTCTTCAATTATACTTTTGTTATTATTCTTTTGGAATAAGTTTCGTTATATGTATATTTCTTGACTAACATTAATTAACCTCTATCGTCTATCAATCAAAATTGACATTTGTGACAGTGACATTTGTGACATCCATGACAGATCTATCATAGACATCATTATCCACAGATAAATGAAGTAAACCATATTAAAACTAGAGAAATACGAAAAGACTTTTCCTTTATGACTTTTCTTCAATTATACTTTTGTTATTATTCTTTTGGAATAAGTTTCGTTATATGTATATTTCTTGATCTACATTAATTAACCTCTATCGTCTATCAATCAAAATTGACATTTGTGACAGTGACATTTGTGACATCCATGACAGATCTATCATAGACATCATTATCCACAGATAAATGAAGTAAACCATATTAAAACTAGAGAAATACGAAAAGACTTTTCCTTTATGACTTTTCTTCAATTATACTTTTGTTATTATTCTTTTGGAATAAGTTTCGTTATATGTATATTTCTTGATCTACATTAATTAACCTCTATCGTCTATCAATCAAAATTGACATTTGTGACAGTGACATTTGTGACATCCATGACAGATCTATCATAGACATCATTATCCACAGATGAATAAAGTAAATCATATTAAAACTAGAGAAATACTAAAAGACTTTTCCTTTATGACTTTTCTTCAATTATACTTTTGTTATTATTCTTTTGGAATAAGTTTCGTTATATGTATATTTCTTGACTAACATTAATTAACCTCTATCGTCTATCAATCAAAATTGACATTTGTGACAGTGACATTTGTGACATCCATGACAGATCTATCATAGACATCATTATCCACAGATAAATGAAGTAAACCATATTAAAACTAGAGAAATACGAAAAGACTTTTCCTTTATGACTTTTCTTCAATTATACTTTTGTTATTATTCTTTTGGAATAAGTTTCGTTATATGTATATTTCTTGATCTACATTAATTAACCTCTATCGTCTATCAATCAAAATTGACATTTGTGACAGTGACATTTGTGACATCCATGACAGATCTATCATAGACATCATTATCCACAGATGAATAAAGTAAATCATATTAAAACTAGAGAAATACTAAAAGACTTTTCCTTTATGACTTTTCTTCAGTTATACTTTTGTTATTATTCTGTTCTGGAATAAGTTTCGTTATATGTAAAAGATTAGATTCTGTTTTTCTATATCCAGTATCAATTTTATAAATTGTACTTGAAAATTTTTTAACAATTTTGAATGGTCCTATTCTTAATTCATCTAATTTCTTTCTATTTAGTTTATTTCCATTTTCCACAAACACCATATCTCCTTCATTAAATTCATAAAATTTTCTATTTTTGTCAAATTGTTTCTTGTTATTTTAATGGTATTCTGTCTGTATCCCAACTAGGGTTAATGAATAACTTTTCCAGTTTTAATTCATTTGGTAAAATCCTTACATTTTTTCCATACACTAAATAACTTGGTGCAAATCCAGTTACTGAGGATTGGTTTCATTATATTTATTCACATATTCTTGAGTTATTGTTGTCCAAACTTTTGTCTGTTCTTCTTCATTTATTGTACTTCTAATTTTATTTACTAAAGTTTAATTTAATCTTTCATTTGAGTCATTTCAAAATGGTGCATTTACTTATCTTATTCTTGTTTTTCATAATTAAAAATTTTGACTTTTATTTATTTTTTTAATTTCGACATTTGGAAACGACAAATTTCTACTTCTCGGGCTCTTTCTCGATCCTACTGACTGCGCCAGTTAGATTTTTAAACAATTTTGTTCAACAAAAACTAAAACTGATTATTTCTGTCTTTTGAATGATAGTTACAATTATTTATAGGATCTGTATAATGTTTTGAAGGCTAGAAAAGAGCTTAGAGGAGTATTAAAGTAGTATGGACTACTCCAAACTCAAGTATCTATACTTAAATTTGGTATTAATATTGTTAGAATATCATCTAATGAATAATTAAATCGATTGGAAGCAAAGGCACTTACAGATGCTTAGTTTTTGACTTTTATTTATTTTTTTTTAATTTCGGCATTTGAAAACGACGAATTTCTACTTATCGGGCCCTTTCTCTATCCTACTGACTGCGCCAGTTATATTCTCAAATATTTGTTCAACAAAAAATACTACTGATTATTTTTGTCTTCTGAATGATAGTTACAATTATTTATAGCATTTTTGAAAGTTAGAAAAGAGCTTAGAGGAGTTTTAAAGTAGTATGGACTACTCTAAACTCAAATATCTATACTTAAATTTGGTATTAATATTGTTAAAATATCGTCTAATTAATAATTCAATCGATTAAAAGCAAAGGCACTTACAGATGCTTAATTTCATTCTTAAAAACTTCTAACTAGATGAAACTTCAAGTTTTGTCTTTCAGTAAGATTTGTAGAGCAATTTTGATGTTGAGACTCAAGTTTTTTTGGTCCAGGAATGCACTTATTTTTTGACTTTTATCTATTTTTTTAATTTCGACATTTGTAAACGACAAATTTCTACTTCTCGGGCTCTTTCTCGATCCTATTGACTGCGCCAGTTATATTTTTAAAAAATTTTGTTCAACAAAAAAATACTTCTGATTATTTTTTACTTTTGAATGATGGTTAAAATTATTTATAGGGTCTCTATAGTTTTTTGAAGGTTAGAAAAGAGATTAGACAAGTATTAAAGTAGTATGGAAAAGACAGATTTCAAGAAGTTGAAACCTATTTTGTTTCACACATGTCCGTCTATTGTTTGAAGAATTGAAAAAGGCTTACGATAAAGTATCATTAGTCAAACTACTAAAATCCCTATAAGCAACAAACATTAGCGATACTATCGTAAGATCTGTTAGGGAGTTTTATCGGAACTCGCATTTATAAATCCACTTTCCAGGAGTTTCTATACAAACAATTATATTATGAGAACAAAGTATGAGCTAAAAGAGAAAAATAAACGCATGCTCGAAGCGATTGGATATTTGAGGAAGACCTGCTGGCAGATCAAGATTAGAAAGGAAAACTAAAAATATAGGAAACTGTATTTTTAGTAAAGATAAGGCTTAGATACGAAAAAATAATAGATGTAACCAAAAAACTAAGGCACAAACAACGGCTGCGTTTTTTGATTATTTCATGGAACAGGAAACAACACTAATGAAGTAAATCTACCGTGAAACCGTGCGTTGCTTCTAGAAAGTTACAAACGAAGAGACATGCTTGTTTTGTTTTGTCTTTGAAACGCAGAATCATATAGTACCAATATGAAAAGAAATTTTTTTACTAGATTCATCGATAACTCTGCCTTGCAGTCTCATCATACTAGCGGTTTACAAGCGGCTGCGGGGCGAATCAAACGCGCGACGAATGCGTCGCGAACACACTTCGACTGGGACGTTTTCGCAACGAATTCGATGCGCACTCGTGGTGTGATCGTTTCGAGCCTGCTCCGGTTCGAAGTCGTTCGCAATCCGCTAGTATGATAAGGCCCTTACAGTCCTGATATAGCGTCAGTGATTATCACTTCTTTCGGGAAATGAAAATGTGGTTAGATGGAAGATGTTTTGCTACAAACGTTGAGCTTATGGTTATATCTAGTAAATGAAGATCAAGAGACTGACTCCAGTGGGAAGACTACGACTCTTGCTGGATCAAAATCAATGGAAACATATATTTGAAGTTTTCAAATATGAGTGGAATAATTTTTGGTAAAATTGAATTTTTCCCGTGTAGATAAATGAAATCCTTCCTCTATTTCCTATTCTATAAATAAAATTAAATCTTTAATCGAATAGCGCAGCCCGGCTACAATATACCTGGAAAGTTTTCTAAACTGGACACACATCGAGCAACTCGGTAACATTTTATTCCCGTAGAATGGTTAGCAATAGAAATAGCAATCTCCCGACCGCTTCGCTTTAAAGATTTCAATGAAATTAAACAAGAGAGCGTGTATAGGTAATATCATCATGCGGGATGTGGGGAAATTCACTCAATCTAAACCCGGAAACCGATTCCGTGCTCCCGTGGGCGCAGTTCCCGGAGAAGTTTTATATACGTTCCCGAATTGCGGCCTCACTTTGCAATGCAAATGAAAAGCAAAAGATCGCAAATCGACAATGCGATGGGTTTCACTCCAATTCTATATTTGCAAATGGGTTTCGAAATGCGCCAAAAGCCGCAGCTGAAACGATTCGGGCGACACACGACATTGTCTGGGAAGGTCGGCCGGGAAAAAAATATGGTGGTTCATTTTAGTCTGGATTTTAAGCGGAAAATTCACTATTTTCCTATGTTAACTCACTATTAAATGACAAATATATGTTCAAAAATTATTATTACCGTAGTTAACATTATAAAAAGCTTAATTTTTATTTATCTTAGTTACAACAACTCGATTTAATTAATTATTGTGACTAAAATCAACATTTTCATTGCCGAAAATAGTCAAAATTGATGTTTGTATGTTCCAAATACCAATTTCTCACCCCTTTATTTAATTACAATAGAGTTGCCAACCGTCCTGCTTTCCCAGGACATATCCAAGTTTTTGTAGTGTCTTGGGACGTCCTGAATAGTTTTTGAGCAGCGTCTTGGGTTCTTAAATTTTAAAATTCGCGCGTCTCTAATCAAATCTTGCATTAGACATAATTTTATGCTGTTATTGACTGTCTACTGTCAAATTTTTATGTCATTATGTCATTATGACATATGTCATAATGTCATTTTTGACTTTATGTCATTACAGGACATCCTGTTGTACTTCTGGTTGTCTACCTTATCTACACAGATGTTATGAATCACATATTGAGCTTTATTATTAGAATTCAGTTTTCCGCGATATCAGTTTTTATAAAGATATTAACAATATCATATTTTATAAAGCAATAAACCATCGTTTGCTTCCTAATTAACAAAAGATAAAGCAATTAAGGCGTCATCGTCAGTTACATTTAGTTGAGCTTTAGATTTAATTGAACAATATATACGACCAATAAACATTTATCTAACAGTTTATGTTGTATATCAGATTAAAATAATTCGTCCAGATCCAGGGGTGACACTAAATATTTTATCTATAATTCGTTTATTGATGTATATTTGAAAGACCGCACATATGATTTCATTCCCCGAAGAAAATATTTAATCACCGAAGTGTTTTTCGAGTTGTGGGATCAAATTAGTGGTTGAAGTATCTATCATACTAATCCTTAAACCAGGGAAGCTTTCAGAAGGGACCAATTAGTCTATTATTGCCATGTCATAGCTACTGAAAGAATTGTTGATAGCGAAAATAAAATCAATTTGGATTGCAGCGCAAAATGCCACCATAGAACCATCGTGTCATAAAAAAAGTTTACCAATCTTTTAAAGATGAAGAATACTATTAGGCCGCTTTTTTAGATATCTTCAGGTATTGGTCAGCTATCACAGATTACTATACAAAAGTAGGAACCTCCCGCAAAGACTTTTCCTAATACTGCTAGTCAAAATTCAAAATTACATCAAAACTCTACATCTAATAATGTAAGGCGTTCCACAGCATTTCTATCTTATGTACACAGCTGATAATTACATATAGGATTTTACTATGGGCCCAGTATAAGCCCAGATTTGGACCAAGTATGTACAAGTCTGGCCCTAGCTTGGAAGCCATTATTCGCCCAGGCTTGGTGGGAATCTGGGATGATAAAAATGTCCCTCGCTTGTTTTGCAAGCCTAGACTAGACCTGGTTGCCTAGATAAACCCAAGAATGGTCTGCAGCCCTGGGCCAACAAATTTCTATTAATCCAGAATTTTATTCATAATAAATTATTACTTCTAATGTTAAGATAACTATTAATCAGATTTCTGTCAAGATAAGATAGCCGATGTCAGGATTGGGTGACTATACGGTGCCCGAGGTCGAGTTACCTAGAGTTCAGGTCTTGGGCCATTATTGGGGTGCCAAGGCCGGGTTTCCAAGCGTTGGCCCCGTCATTCAAGTCTGGGGGCTCCTACATGGGATCTTATCATGACCAAGTTATTAACTCTCAAATATTGCACACAAACTTGTGGATAAAAACTTACATACTCCAAATGGAGAAGGATATGTTCAACTTTAATCTTTCACTGCAAAAAGAAAGTGCAAAATACCAACGGCTAACCGTTTAAATTGTGTGAAGAAATCAGGTGGTAGGTCGAAGATTTCAGCTAACAATCAACAATAAGTTGAACCAAAATCCTTCCCGCGTTAGCATGTTTGTTCTGTTCATTGGTTTTTCTTGGATCTCTTCATCTGGTGCTTCACGTGATTGTGTCGTCGACCAAACTGTCCCGTTTCTTCGTCATTGTCATTGTTCCATTATCCCTAAGATATTCTCGGGTTGGGAATATTTTTTACCTCTTTGATCCTCATCATATCTCTACTGTCATTAGTCCATGGTGACGACTTTTTCTTCGTTCGCGATTCTGGGTTTGGATTTGCGTTTTCCTTGATACGTATTCTCCTATATAGTCTCCCCGATTATTCCCTTGTATATTCGAGTGCTAGCAGATTTACTGGGATAACTTCTGGGATAGTGGATACTGTAAGAACAGCTCCGAGTTGCCTAACGTTTTCATCTCTAACGAAACGTCTCATCCAGCGAAAGGTCATAGTGTATTTGTTTTGTAATTATTCCTCAACCGAACTATATTGTGAAACAATCTAGTTATAATATTTATTATATTAAGGGCCAATTCTGGAGAATATTGCGGATGCTCAACTAATTAGCAACTTGCTTGAGCTACTGCGTTCCTGTAACTGAGTTGGCTTTCTTTCCTTTGCGCAACTTCTCTTGTCATTGTCTCACGTACATATGGTATAATGCTCATGGAAAAAATGACTGGAGTAGTAGAATTTACGATGAGAAACAAAGCCGACGACCTTTGGTCAAAAGTGAACAGAAAGAGAACGAAGAACAAACGATTTTGTCGTCATTTGTTTCAAGAAGTGCTCGAAGGTTATTGTGTGTCGGATTGGAGTGGCTGGAAACTGGAATAAAAAAATTAGAAGCCGCCCGTTTCGATTTTGAGTAGTTTGATTTTGAGTATCATATCAATTTTTATTTGATCGCATAACAAATTGAGTTATTCCGGATCTGGATTATTCAGTAAGCCCTACAACGTGTTTGTATTTATTTTCTGATAGAAACGCCATAAAACTTAACTGTTTTCCAAATAAAACGCAATGTATAAGGGTCAATTAATATGTTTCTAACGGCGCTAAAGGCCATAAATCAATTTAAAACCGATTAATAATCAGGAATAAATACCAGAAAGTTTGTTTTAATGAAGTTATTCGGGTTTATTACCGAACAAAATTGAGATATTAATTTTGGTTTTAGTATTTCGATCATAATTCTTAGTCAAACTGTCATTTTTTTTTCGTGGGGCGTATATTAATGAGTCGTGAACAAATAAACTACGTAAGGTTGTATCATAATTTTCCATGTTTCCCATAAAAGAAAACTTCCTCACGATATCTCTTCATAGCCGATGTTTTCTTTTCCATAATCATTCATTAATTTTAGAAAAAAATAATTTCAGAAAATTAACAATTTAAGGTTATGCAAAATCATCGAAGTGAAACTGTCAACTGTCAACTGTTAAAGTTGTCTACTCCAGAGCGTCCCGAAAGCGTTTTGCAGTCACTTTCACTACATGGAACACTCGAAACGCAACTTTCGGTATGTAAATGAATACAGAACGAACAAATTTGAGATGGCGTCGTCTAAAAATTACTTTGATTTGATTGAAACATTCCAATTATGTCTTTTAACGTTCGATTGGTAGTCATTCTACACTTTGGGAACGTTGAGGAATGCCAGAGAAATAGTAAAGCAACTGAATTCACAGTATTCGCTTGTTTTCTGTACATAGACGTTCTCAAGTCTCGATGAGTTTTATTATGAAGTGATTTGAAGAAATTTAGAACCTGAGTATTTAAATCTGAACTTCAAATATTACAAAATCAAGCGAAGAGAGAAAATTTAGATCTTACAGATCAGTTACTTGAGAAAAATCTACGGAATTATTTCATGTATTTATTCTTACTTTGAGGACTATGAGAAATATCAAGAAGTTCTGATATACCAAGGCGTTTGTAATACAAGGTGCCATCTCCATTTAATGAAGGTTGGCGAAAATTTCGGCATACTAGTATCATCTACATCGTCTACTTCAACATTATGAATGTCTTTCCTTCGAGAACCTGCTTCTTCTTCTTCTCCTTCTTCTTTTTCAGGTGACATCTCCATTTAATAAAGTTTGGCGACAATTTCGGTCCTGAGTGGTGCGAATTGAAAGTCCAATCGCTTATGTTTTGTAACCATGAATGTTGTCTGCGACCAGGTCCACGTTTACCTTCGATTTTTCCTTGTTGTTACGGTATATGTGGGCCCAGATAAGCGGTTTTTCTTCTCTTTATTGTTGTAAGTAATTCTCTTTCTTTCCCAAAACGTTTAAACACTTCATCGTCGAGTCCATGATATTTTCAGTAGTCTACGGAACGGAAGATCCACATTTCAAAAGCCACGAGTCTGTTCTTGGTATCCACTTTTAATGTCCATGTTTCTGCACCACACAAGAGAACTGAGTGCACGTGCGCCTTCACAAAATGGTGTCTTAAATTTAAGCTCAAGGTTGCGTTACATAAAAGGTTTTTCACCTTTAGGAATATGGATCTAGCTTGTTCTAGATATACAATATGAGTAGAGCTAATTTTCTGGAATCCTAATAAGAATCGGAATCAGAAGATTAATAACTGCAATCAATATTCGCAATGAGTGATCATTTCATCAGTAATATTTTCCAATTTCTACAAAAATAACTGTTAAACGTTACTAATTCCAAAGAATTATTTTTTACTTGAAACTTTTTTCATTATCCGTCCATATATTAGCTCAATCGAGTTTATTTCTTAATGATGATGATCTATCCACGATTTTTTGCAATATCATCAATCTCATTCATTTTTTTTTCAATTTCTGTAAATCTATTGTCAACCACTGAGTTGTGGGCAATCTAAAAGTGATAAATTTCATTCTCCATTACTATTATACAGTTCTGAGGAAGATCTATCATCATGGTTGTCACTGGAACGAGTAGATTCAAAAGTTTGCTCACAATGGAATAAAAACATCTAAGTGAAGATGTTTGGCAACGTTTCAGAACCTTAGATCAATCTCTTCGCAACCCAAAATGAAGGAACAAACAAAACAATTGACTGAAAAGTGAGAACCGGCTGCAAAGACCGTTCCATATATAAGCAAGGTCTTGGCGTCGGTTTTTTGTGATTAGCGTCGGGTAATTTTCATTTACCGTCATTTACCAACGTTTGAGCAAAGAAATCTAATATTTGGCAAAGAAGAAAGTGTTGGTTCATCAAGACTTAACACCAGCTAAAACATCCGTTATTGCAATGGACAAAATCGATGAATTGAAATTTGAATTGCTACCTATTCGCCAGATTCAAACCCCTCGGACTATTTTCTGTTACCAGATTTGAAAAAAGGTTCTTTGATCAAAGATTTTTCGATAATGAAGAGATGATGTCTACAGTTAATGACTATGTTGATGAACTTGACGATTTTTGTTTTAAAAAGGATATCGAACTTATTGACAAGGATAAATATATTTTTGGGACCATCCTCGTGAATGTGAGTGTACAAAATATCATTTAAAACATTAAATACGTTTCATGTTAGTTTTTTATCGTCGTTCGAGGTAGATTCTTTGATTGAATATCATGTCATGTGTCGTATAACTTGACCGACCGTATCTATATAAAATACAATGTGAAATAAACGATGATATCAAATAAACGCATCGTGAAAATACTCGACCCTACATATATTTATCTATACAATATGCTTTCGACCCTAATCTGACCTCCAGTAATATTTAAGGTCTTTATCGCGCACCGCATCGTGTATGCAATAAACACGCAATGTGTTTACATTAACCCTTTATGATATTATGCAATTCATTTGGAAAATGGAAAATGCACTTTAATTCCATTAATGTAAAAATAATCTGTAATTGATTGCAAATCGGTGGTATCTAATCTATTTAAGCGACAAATAACGGGGGTCAAGGAAAACGCGTTTTTCAATTGGAAAAGGTGGTATCATTGTTTCAATTTTTACGAAAAACTACAGTTATTTACAGACACATATGCATTATATTTGTATAAATATTATTCCACACGAAAATATTCGAGTTAAAACTTGTTTCAACTGTCTACTGAAAGATGTGATACGCATTTCCATTTAAAATGCTTTATTATTTTAATACTCATACTCATGGATAGCAAAACTTATAGAATACATTAAGTGGGGATTCAGGTACGGATACTGAGCTTTGAGATTCAGTTTTTTAACTGAAATTGTTATATCTACTAGGCTGGAGACACTAAAACCAAATTAAGAAATGAAAAATAATGTTTAGTCCCCGTATAAAATTCGGTAAACATCTAACAAACCGTCAGTCCACGTGGACTCATCATTATACCGTAGAAAACATCGAATCGTAATCATAAATGTATTTCTATTGGCCGAAGCTGTCGGAAGGCGTTTGTACACAATTTTTTCGAAATATTCCTGCTAGAAACTCAGGTGCAACGTTGTGTTATATAATCTTAAATGTACATTTTCCATAGATTGTAAGTCTAAAGCACAAGTACGAATTGTAATATACAAATGTATTTATTGATAAATTTAAAATACAAACAAGTTACACTAAGAAAAAGGAAGAAATCATATTTTACTTTTAAGATAAACTAAATGCGCGAATTCATTGATTTCAAAATAAAGTTAAATTCAAAATATCTTTTAAAATGTTCAACATTTTAAAGACTGTCCTCATTTTCAAAAAAAAATTTACTTTACTCATCGATTCGTAGCAGGAAATGCACGTCTTTGCTTGTCCTTTTGGCACACAATTTTCTTTTCCTGCTATTTTCGACATTTTCGGAAACCTCGGACAATTCTCATTAAATTTCTCGAACATCTCTCTTACAGGGCAAAGCCTATCGATCTGTTTTCGTTCTGCTCTAGTTTGTGGTCGAATCTAAGTCATCTCAATACCATCCCCATTCGATCCCCATAAATCCTCAAGGTTTAATCGGGAATTTCAGTACACACCAATAAATGTCTTGATCTCAATTAAGTCTATCTGACGGGCATCTCGACTCCTAGCATATTCCGGTGCTATAAGTTTTATGCATTGATTGGTGCACTCGGTTCAATATTGCATCATTCATTTTGTTCCCTCAACTTTTTTCTTGTGGAAAACGGTATTTTTCTCCAAGCCATGGAGTCAATTACTTTGCCCTTTTATCGCCGACTAGCTATTTGGTCAGTATCTGAATTTTCTTCTCTTTTCTCAATCTGGTCTTCCTCTTCAATATCAGACCCGTCTGATTCCGTAAACTCGTCGTGGTTGTCCTCTGATTCGCCATCAAAGAGTATTTGATGAATCTTTGCGATATTTACTTTGCCCTTTTGTCATTGTGTGACTCTTCAAATTCTTCATGACTTTGGTCAGTATCTGAATTTTCTTCTCTTTTCTCAATCTGGTCTTCCTCTTCAATATCAGACCCGTCTGATTCCGTAAACTCGTCGTGGCTGTCCTCTGATTCGCCATCAAAGAGTATTTGATGAATCTTTGCGATATTTACTTTGCCCTTTTGTCATTGTGTGACTCTTCAAATTCTTCATGACTTTGGTCAGTATCTGAATTTTCTTCTCTTTTCTCAATCTGGTCTTCCTTTTCAATATCAGACCCGTCTGATTCCGTAAACTCGTCGTGGTTGTCCTCTGATTCGCCATCAAAGAGTTTTTGATGAATCTTTGCGATATTTACTTTGCCCTTTTGTCATTGTGTGACTCTTCAAATTCTTCATGACTTTGGTCAGTATTTGAATTTTCTTCTCTTTTCTCAATCTGGTCTTCCTCTTCAATATCAGACCCGTCTGATTCCGTAAACTCGTCGTGGTTGTCCTCTGATTCGCCATCAAAGAGTTTTTGATGAATCTTTGCGATATTTACTTTGCCCTTTTGTCATTGTGTGACTCTTCAAATTCTTCATGACTTTGATCAGTATCTGAATTTTCTTCTCTTTTCTCAATCTGGTCTTCCTCTTCAATATCAGACCCGTCTGATTCCGTAAACTCGTCGTGGTTGTCCTCTGATTCGCCATCAAAGAGTTTTTGATGAATCTTTGCGATATTTACTTTGCCCTTTTGTCATTGTGTGACTCTTCAAATTCTTCATGACTTTGATCAGTATCTGAATTTTCTTCTCTTTTCTCAATCTGGTCTTCCTTTTCAATATCAGACCCGTCTGATTCCGTAAACTCGTCGTGGTTGTCCTCTGATTCGCCATCAAAGAGTTTTTGATGAATCTTTGCGGTATCATCTTCATTTTCCAAATTAAAAATCTCTTTCTTGGAACTCATGTTGGGTCTAAAACAAAATTCCTATTTTTCGAGTAGTCAAGAAAGGGGTTGGTGTGGATCATTCACAGAATCGAAAAACATGTAAAGAAAAACTGAAATCAGTTGACAAAACTTCTCAGGATTTTATACGTAGAACAATTGAGGCCGCAAGTGCAGAAGTGGCCAAAACTAGAGGATAATGATGTTGAAAAATCAACATTTATAAAATAGCATCTTTTAAACTTATTTGTCAGATTTAAATTTCAATGAAAATTTATTTTAGTACAAGTTTTCCATTGTTTTAGCTAATTTACTTTAAAGATTATTTTAGAAACAAAAAGTGTAATATTTATTTACTTATTGTGAGTTAAGCCACTTTTGCATTATGGTTTATGATTTCTCTGATGTCATTTTATAAGGTTAGACCATTTTGGCCAGGAATGAAATCAATATTACCATTAATATCTTTATTTTTATTACAGTTTTTAGGGTTAACTTCACGAAAAAGAACATAGAATATTTAAAATACAATTTAACAGGATACATTTCACAAAACGAGAAAAAAATAAATCTTATAGAAATTATTTTGAACGGTTTACTATTTCTAGCCGCTAAAATAGTTGCGTTTCGAGTGTTCCATGTAATGAAAGTGACAGTTCCGTACTGCAAAACACTCTCGGGACGTTCTAGAGTAGATAACTTATATGTGACAGTTGACAGTTTCACAAACACATCTACAAATTGTATCGAAATCACAAACATTCCAACTTCCAATCCAATAAATATTAATAATTGTCCTGGAGGTACAACCAACATTGCTTTTTGCAAATAATTAATAAATTAATATTGACATTGACATTTTCTTTCCTCAGTCTAATTGAAATTGGATTTTACGTGTCTTCTATAAAATGTTATGTAAACCGCGGCTGAAATACTACTTTGTTGGACTAAATTTTCAGACTCGTCCAATAAAGTAGCACTTTCAGTTCTTCGCATAGAAATAACTATTTTTTATATTATGAACACCTAAGGGCCCTTTCACACCAAACGAATGCGAATCAATCAGAATCACAATCAAGTTGAATCTGATTGACCAAGATTCGGCTTCGAGCGCTCCGTTTAAATGTGAAGGGACTCTTTTCCCGCCTTCAAACCGGACGAATCTGGTTCAATCAGGTTTGATTCGAGGTCGCATTTGATTCAACATGTCATATTCCTCGTCCGGTCAATCTTGAATCAACAACCATACGAGATGGACGTGGAGTTATTAATTTTAAAAATTAAAGATTATAGATTCAGGTTGATTCAGCTGGTGATGACGAATCACATTCAACTTGATACGGAGTGATCCAGATTGATTCGGATTCGTTTGGTGTGAGAGGGGCCTAACCCCCTGCAGTATGTCCAGAGTTGACGCTTGTAATAACATATTCATATGCTAATAACAGGGGTTGGAAGGGTTTTCATTAGATCAAAGCAAATTACACATACATCTTCATTATTTTCATAGATTTCTATATCTTTTTTTTTAAACCTTCTTTTGCAGCATTTGCCTTGAACGAATGCAAGTTTCTTTCTTGTTCAAGCCTTGTTTTTTTATTTTAATATTAAATGTATCACAGCTTTTGCATGAATCTGTTACAGGGGGATAAAAACTGTTCATTAAATTTTATTCTAGAAACAAACTTCGTTGCTGGAGTACTCTGAAGTACAGAATAGATAAAAAACGATGTCGATTGGTCGATTTTGGTTTGCGCATCCCAAAATTTTCAAGACTGAATGCCATACTAGGATAGTCGAGTTATATTTTTTTCATGTTCATATTTTTATTCCATTATTTTTTACATCAGATATTGTGGCAAATTACCGGAAACTGAATTCCATCAAATATTATATTGACCTCAAAATGAACATTATTCAGTCGAATGAATTTAAATCATCAACATTTTTGTTTAAAAAATATAATAATAGATATTATCTAAATTCAAAACCATGCGGGGACTAAAACTTGGTGAGTAAAGATCTCGTTAAAACATTGATTATAACCAATTCATTTATCGATATTTTGCATTATTTTTATCACAAAAAATAGGGAAAGTTCTTTTTGTAGTGGTTAGTTCTATTCGATTGTTCGATGTTAGACAATCTTTCAATAACATTTCTAGATCACCACCAAGTCAATTAAGTGCTAGGGTAGATGGAGAAATCGCGCAACAGTCCCGGAAATATTAGTCAAGATATACAAACGAAAAAAATAACAGTTTTTGAAAAATAGCTGTCGTATTTTGGTATGAAAATTAATAAACGATTTTTTTCCGATTTACTGATAAAGCATTAACAATATTATTAACTTCACTTGGAACCATCCTCTTTTATCCGGACTTGGGACCAGCTACTAGGCTACTCAATCCATCCAGCGCAATCATATTTAAGAAAGACAAGGTCTGCTACAGATTGTTATTTTTTTGATCCGCCAAACTACCAAGAAGGCTATATAGAGTTCAATAAGACCTAAGCTTCATTGATCTCACCAAAGCAGGGTACGCATAAGGGATATAACAACTCTATTGAAGAGAAGGAAGATTCAACATCGATAATTACACATATGTCAGAATGGGAAATAAACTGAGCAGTAGAAGACCTCTGGTGGCCGGTATCAGACAAGGATTAGATTATAAACGAGATAAAGCAAGCTGGAAGAGGATACCCAATGGTAGAAGCTTTCAATATGCAAATATCCCTGAAGAAAACCAAATCTTTTACAGTATCCAGAGAACCGAGAAGATCTAGGAGCGATCATAACAAGTAAAGTAAAGAATGGAGTGAAAGCTCAAACAATTTGGCTACCACTTTACTTGACCACAAGAAAAATGATGAAATAAGGGAGATATGGAGAGACCGCGTGGCCAGAATGTCAGATGATCGATTGGTGAAGATTGCAAAGGAAGAAAAACGGAATACATCCCGACCACCAGGACGATAATCTACAAGATGGTGTGAAAACTGGTCATCATCTGCACCTAGGCAACTATGGGTGCAAACGCAGAACTAAGTCCTAACGTACGATGAAGAAGAAGAAACTTAAATAAGAAGATTTGCTTATTTCTTCAGAGGAACTTGAATGTATGGTGAAATTTAGACCCCTGCTTGAATCTGGCGATGTCATATCAAATGGTAACTTATTCAATAGAAGGATTCGGGTCTCACAAAGGTCCGCTGCTATTTCAGCAAGTATACTATGTCATTTGCCTTTCCATTGTGCCGTAGAAGAGGTATTTTGAACTTTATCTGATATTTTTCTGACTATCAACTAAAATATCGAAACTTGAACTTCTGAATATTTATATTTTTTCCAGTGTTCGTTCTAATTTTTCTGATCGAAAATTCATTGGAAATTTCGTTAGTTGAACAAAAATTGAAGCAAACAACTAAAGTTTTACTGGGAAATTGCCGTACGAAATCCGGCGCTACCAAAGAAGACTTCGAAATGTTACGATCTAGACAAATTCCGTCCACCAAATCTGGACTATGCCTCATGGAATGTTTATTCGAAGGTGCCAGAATCGTAGACGATGGAAAATTCAACAAAGACGGTATGATAACCGCCTTAACACCAGCGATGAAAGGAGACGCGTCCAAATTACAAAAACTCAATGAATTGGGAAAAACTTGCGAGAGTCAAATAAACAGTAAAAAATTGGAAAAATGCCAAACTGGTAAAAAAATCCTCGAGTGTCTCGCTAAGAATGGAAATAAATATGGTTTAGAGATTCAGCATAACAAAAATTGAGTTTTAAAATGTACTTACAAGAATTTAGAATTTAATTATTAAATACAATTATTGGATTCATGTTTTATTATTTGATTTTGTATTCTTGTTATGACCATCTGGAGGATTTGGTCAATGTGATCTCAAAATAGGTCTTGTAATAGGTCCTTAGTGGTTTCAAAGAACTAATCAAACAACTTGGTTTGTAACTATGAAATCTGTAAGAGACCTCTCCATTTGTTTGAACCTTTCACTGCTGAGAACTCACTGAGAACGTGGTCTACAGTCTTAAATAATGGTGTTCAGTTAAAATACTAATCACCAATTGAATTTAGAACCTGTTTAGACGGTGTAGTTAGTTGGTAAAACAGGTTCATCTATCTGTTCCTTAGTTTTAATCATTGATGAAGAAGCTGGACTTTGCAACCACCGCCCACCAGTTGTTTTGTCCTGTTTTTTTTTTCTTTTAGAATAAGTTCATCGTTTCACAATGATGCTGCATACTTTAGGATATCTTGAGAACGAGTTCTATTAGAATTTTAGAACTGATAATAGAGCAAAATTGATCAACAGCTATGGGCAATTGCCTATCACCTGATTTATTCTTTTAGAAGCAGCTTGGTCAAGAATTTTAGTATTTTCCAAGGTGCAGGAGAGGTATCTGGATAATATTCTTACTATATTTGTGCCACACAAAGTGAATTACATTCATATTTAGACATATTTATGTGAATAAAACAATTAGAAAGAGATCTTCCTGGTTAGGTTAGATTTTGTCTAATTTGGAAAGATTTATTGAATTTTTTTCAGATCTATTACTTAGCGTGACCAGGTAACGCTATTTATTTGAAAATCCAGTATTAAACAGCTTTGAGTGGTGCCTAAATTCTCCTAGATGCGAATCTTGGCACACCAAGAAGTGACCAGAATCTTAAACAACTTCATAGTCACAAAGTATGTCGTCTCCGGTAATGAATCAGCACTTGGTTGGTAAAGTTTAAGGCTTATTATATCCCACAATTAGCTCTTCTTCTACATGTTTATGCGAATCTTCTGCTGTGTAAGATGCAAGTGAGTTTGGCACACCAAGAAGTGACCAGAATCTTAATCAACTTCACAGTCACAAAGTATGTCGTCTTCGGTAATGAATCACCACTTGGTTGGTAAAGTTTAAGGCTTATTATATCCCACAATTAGCTCTTCTTCTACATGTTTATGCGAATCTTCTGCTGTGTAAGATGCAAGTGAGTTTGGCACACCAAGAAGTGACCAGAATCTTAATCAACTTCACAGTCACAAAGTATGTCGTCTTCGGTAATGAATCACCACTTGGTTGGTAAAGTTTAAGGCTTATTATATCCCACAATTAGCTCTTCTTCTACATGTTTATGCGAATCTTCTGCTGTGTAAGATGCAAGTGAGTTTGGCACACCAAGAAGTGACCAGAATCTTAATCAACTTCACAGTCACAAAGTATGTCGTCTTCGGTAATGAATCACCACTTGGTTGGTAAAGTTTAAGGCTTATTATATCCCACAATTAGCTCTTCTTCTACATGTTTATGCGAATCTTCTGCTGTGTAAGATGCAAGTGAGTTTGGCACACCAAGAAGTGACCAGAATCTTAATCAACTTCACAGTCACAAAGTATGTCGTCTTCGGTAATGAATCACCACTTGGTTGGTAAAGTTTAAGGCTTATTATATCCCACAATTAGCTCTTCTTCTACATGTTTATGCGAATCTTCTGCTGTGTAAGATGCAAGTGAGTTTGGCACACCAAGAAGTGACCAGAATCTTAATCAACTTCACAGTCACAAAGTATGTCGTCTCCGGTAATGAATCAGCACTTGGTTGGTAAAGTTTAAGGCTTATTATATCCCACAATTAGCTCTTCTTCTACATGTTTATGCGAATCTTCTGCTGTGTAAGATGCAAGTGAGTTTGGCACACCAAGAAGTGACCAGAATCTTAATCAACTTCACAGTCACAAAGTATGTCGTCTCCGGTAATGAATCAGCACTTGGTTGGTAAAGTTTAAGGCTTATTATATCCCACAATTAGCTCTTCTGCTACAGGTTTATGCGAATCTTCTGCTGTGTAAGATGCAAGTGAGTTTGGCACACCAAGAAGTGACCAGAATCTTAATCAACTTCACAGTCACAAAGTATGTCGTCTCCGGTAATGAATCAGCACTTGGTTGGTAAAGTTTAAGGCTTATTATATCCCACAATTAGCTCTTCTGCTACAGGTTTATGCGAATCTTCTGCTGTGTAAGATGCAAGTGAGTTTGGCACACCAAGAAGTGACCAGAATCTTAAACAACTTCACAGTCACAAAGTATGTCGTCTTCGGTAATGAATCAGCACTTGGTTGGTAAAGTTTAAGGCTTATTATATCCCACAATTAGCTCTTCTTCTACATGTTTATGCGAATCTTCTGCTGTGTAAGATGCAAGTGAGTTTGGCACACCAAGAAGTGACCAGAATCTTAATCAACTTCACAGTCACAAAGTATGTCGTCTCCGGTAATGAATCAGCACTTGGTTGGTAAAGTTTAAGGCTTATTATATCCCACAATTAGCTCTTCTTCTACATGTTTATGCGAATCTTCTGCTGTGTAAGATGCAAGTGAGTTTGGCACACCAAGAAGTGACCAGAATCTTAATCAACTTCACAGTCACAAAGTATGTCGTCTCCGGTAATGAATCAGCACTTGGTTGGTAAAGTTTAAGGCTTATTATATCCCACAATTAGCTCTTCTGCTACAGGTTTATGCGAATCTTCTGCTGTGTAAGATGCAAGTGAGTTTGGCACACCAAGAAGTGACCAGAATCTTAATCAACTTCACAGTCACAAAGTATGTCGTCTCCGGTAATGAATCAGCACTTGGTTGGTAAAGTTTAAGGCTTATTATATCCCACAATTAGCTCTTCTGCTACAGGTTTATGCGAATCTTCTGCTGTGTAAGATGCAAGTGAGTTTGGCACACCAAGAAGTGACCAGAATCTTAATCAACTTCACAGTCACAAAGTATGTCGTCTCCGGTAATGAATCAGCACTTGGTTGGTAAAGTTTAAGGCTTATTATATCCCACAATTAGCTCTTCTGCTACAGGTTTATGCGAATCTTCTGCTGTGTAAGATGCAAGTGAGTTTGGCACACCAAGAAGTGACCAGAATCTTAAACAACTTCACAGTCACAAAGTATGTCGTCTTCGGTAATGAATCACCACTTGGTTGGTAAAGTTTAAGGCTTATTATATCCCACAATTAGCTCTTCTGCTACAGGTTTATGCGAATCTTCTGCTGTGTAAGATGCAAGTGAGTTTGGCACACCAAGAAGTGACCAGAATCTTAAACAACTTCACAGTCACAAAGTATGTCGTCTTCGGTAATGAATCACCACTTGGTTGGTAAAGTTTAAGGCTTATTATATCCCACCATTAGTCCTTCTTTAGATTAAGGTACATGCTCTACAGGTTTAAATGCATTTTGTGCGTCGAAAGTGGGTTCTACTAATTGGTCATATCATCTAAGGCATACAAAGATTTGATTTGTGTTAGAGTATCATATTTTCCTACTGGGAAACGCAAACTGAGCCTTGTGGTTCGAAAACCAGCTTGAGGAGACATTCATTTGTTGTGTAAAGTGACCTAACCTAACCTAACCTAACCTAACCAGCAAACACAAGTTCCAGTATTGAACTGCTTTGATAGCTTGTAGTATTCTAGAGATAAACCTTCTGATGTGTAAGGTTCAAGTACATTCTGGACACACCAACAAATAAGCAGGATTCTTAATGGCTATTTAGCTATAGCTGCTATAGTTTTAAAGAAATTGAGAGTGTTCTATACCGGGAAAGGATGTCATATCTTACCATAAGTTTAGGTAAATGATTTCCAAGTTTAGAGGCATTTGGTGCGGACAGAAATGAGGTTAGGAAGTTCTTCGGAAAAGCAAGCACCGGGGCGCCGTTCACAAGTGAATCTCAGCAATAAAAGTTGAAATAATGCCATGATTCTTTACGGAAAAACATTCTGGATATTCGTTAGTCAATAATGCGGTGAATTTTTTTATAGAATTCAAGAAATTCGAATTTTCTTCCCATCATATTTTCGGTGTGTTGCCACGGAAACCTTAACCTAATTTGCCTGTAACTGATCGAGAATTAAAACATTTCCAAACACCTATATTCTAGTGCTATATCAAGAAAATGAAAAGTTCGTATCCGGGCGACTAAAAGATAAATAATCTGTAATGATAGTGTTGTAATCCTTGACGGTATATCGTCGAGTTATGACGTCGTGAATCAGCATGTAATCCTGTGGGAACCGACACCAGTTCCTTTGTCTATCTCACTCCGGAGCCTAATTGTTAAATTTAATCCTTATTATTGTCTATAGCGAAGGAAAATATCATCAGAACTGTCACCGCACAATGCGTGCTAATGTATTCTTGCCCATAAAACGTCATAACTGTCACGCTTTATGCTCGAATTCTTCGGTAATGTTTCGCTAAGAATATTTCTAAATTATACGCGTATTATGATTTAGATTGGTGGTTAAGAAAAAATAAACACCTTTTTGGAATAAAACAAATACATATCGGTTTCTGACGGGGGCAATATGATTCCTAACCTGACGCAATTCATCTGAGAGATCTGAGAGTTTTAATGACGGTAGGTTACTTGAAGCACGAGTTACATCTAACGAGACCAAGAAGCATTTAGGCAGAATCTACCAGTGATTAGCAATAGGCTGTAAATTGAGATCTCTCATTGGTTTTTTGCACAAACATCGCTAATCGCGAGTAAATTTTGTCTCCCTGGGAATTTGCCTTGACGCTGCTAATCAGCGGTAGGTTTTATCTAAACATGTGCACGTTAAATCGAAGGCTTATGACGGAAAAGCGAGTGCACAAAATGAGATCTGATGGTTTTTCTCAAAATTAAAAGAAGAGAATTCAGAAATTCTTACTTTCTCTTTTGACTGTCAAAAAAACTTGGTCAATCCTAAACTACCCGATCATTCGGTATATTACAGCCGCCAACTTTATACATACAATTTTACAGGCTCCTGAAAACAGTAATTTGACAGATTTATTCGAAAATATGTCAAAAATTTAGTATAAACCTTTTGTATTTATATTATTTGAGCGCTCCTCGTACTTTAAGGATAAAATGGAGTGAAAATTGAAAATAGAAGAAGAAAAGCCATAAAAAAAGAGCAATAGAGTTTTAAATTGGCTATAGAAACACTACAAAGTACACGAATGTAGAAAAATGTCAATTTGTGTCGTACAGTTCACACTATAGTTCCAATTTATACCCTCTGGATTAAGTATTAGTGTGTGTTATACAGATCTAGTTGCACCTCGTACAAAAAAGTGTATAATTAGTAGATTCAGCAATACTATAATCGTAGTAGTTGAAATGTACCCTTCGTTATACAAGGTATCTAGTTATGTTTTTGATCACCCCTCGTAATTTTAGAGTCAAATGGAGGCATAGCTGCTATAAGAAGGTTTCTTTCCCTCATAAAACTTGCCCTTTATCTAATTATAGAATATCCAAGATCAAATTGGTTTCGAAAACAGTTCAAAACAGGAAATTGACAGATTAATTTGAAAATATGTCAAAAATTCAGTTTAAACCTTTTATATTTGTAATTTTTTTTCACCTCTAGTAATTTTAGAGACAAATGGAGGCATAGCTGCTATAAGAAGGTTTCTTTCCCTCATAAAACTTGCCCTTTACCTAATTATAGAATATCCAAGATCAAATTGGTTTCGAAAACAGTTCAAAACAGGAAATTGACAGATTAATTTCAAAATATGTCAAAAATTCAGTTTAAACCTTTTATATTTGTAATTTTTTTTCACCTCTAGTAATTTTAGAGTCAAATGGAGGCATAGCTGCTATAAGAAGGCTTCTTTCCCTCATAAAACTTGCCCTTTACCTAATTATAGAATATCCAAGATCAAATTGGTTTCGAAAACAGTTCAAAACAGGAAATTGACAGATTAATTTCAAAATATGTCAAAAATTCAGTTTAAACCTTTTATATTTGTAATTTTTTTTCACCTCTAGTAATTTTAGAGTCAAATGGAGGCATAGCTGCTATAAGAAAGTTTCTTTCCCTCATAAAACATGCCGTAATCGGCCGTACGTAGACGGACAGAGACGGACAGAGAACGACAGAGACGGATAGAAACAGACAGAAACGGACAGAGACAGACAGAGACGGATAGAAACGGACAGAGACGGACAGAGAACGACAGAGACGGATAGAAACAGACAGAGACGGATAGAAACGAACAGAAACGGACAGAAACAGACAGAAACGGACAGAGACGGATAGAAACGGACAGAGACGGATAGAAACGGACAGAGACGGACAGAGAACGACAGAGACGGATATAAACGGACAGAGACGGACAGAGAACGACAGAGACGGATATAAACGGACAGAGACGGACAGAGACGGATAGAAACGAACAGAAACGGACAGAAACAGACAGAAACGGACAGAGACGGATAGAAACGGACAGAGACGGATAGAAACGGATAGAAACGAACAGAAACGGACAGAAACAGACAGAAACGGATAGAGACGGATAGAAACGGACAGAGACGGATAGAAACGGACAGAGACGGACAGAGACGGATAGAAACGGACAGAGACGGATAGAAACGAACAGAAACGGACAGAAACAGACAGAAACGGATAGAGACGGATAGAAACGGACAGAGACAGATATAAACGGACAGAAACGGACAGAAACAGACAAAAACGGATAGAGACGGATAGAAACGGACAGAGACGGATATAAACGGACAGAAACGGACATAAACAGACAGAAACGGATAGAGACGGATAGAAACGGACAGAGACGGATAGAAACGGACAGAGACGGATAGAAACGGACAGAGACGGACAGAGACGGATAGAAACGAACAGAAACGGACAGAAACAGACAGAAACGGATAGAAACGGACAGCATATCTTTTCGTATAACGATGACGAACTAAAAATCTTATTCGTTCGATATGAAAACGTTTAATCCTGAAAGTTCGAATATCACGTTGTTTTTTTATGATTTTATCATTTGTAGGTATCAATAAAATCTTTTACGACTCATTGTATGTAGACTATCGTCAAAATTCCGAAAATGTATTTCGGTAACGATATTTACAATTTTCGATTTAACGATTTTCCTCCGTAAAGCCTTTGAATTAATCTAAGGATAAATCATCTACTGGATTTTGATAAATTGGGATTTATAGATTATTGATACTTTGAAATGTTTATGATTTCTAAATACTATTTATCAGTCGGATGGGTTAATACTAGGTCGTATAGATTATTTCAACTTGTTTACTTTAATCTATATCTGCTCAAAACCACGTTGACTTATGGAAGAATCTATCACGTCGTGATCACTACACATACGAATGCAAAAGTTTTTATTGAATAATGAAGGTCATATCTATACATTGAGGTACATTTATTAAGAAAACGCAGTTGAAAGTCCATTGTCTATACAACTATTAGAAAGACAACCAAAGGCAAAAGTTTCAAACAATCGAATAAAATCCTACTTTACAAAGAACGAGAAGACCTTCTCGGTTCTAATTGTCTGTGTAATTAATTTGACAGAACCAGCTTCGGGATCGATAGCCCTGCATTGTCGTAATAATCGGCTTCCGTGTACCATTTGATTAAACTTACCAGAACCTACAAGATTTCTACTGCAACTGTACGATTAAAGTGATGCCTCTTTGTTTTTGCTTCTTTCCCGCAGCTGCTCAAAGTGCGAATGGAGGATTCCCGCTGCAGGTTCAGGTCTTGCTAGCGGTTGAATCGCTATAAAATTTGATTCGGTGGTCAAACACACACACTAATTTGGTCAGTATATAGTGCAGCAAGCTAGGTAATGGTGAATATGAAGTCCAGCTCGGTCTTCAGAGTGAAAGGTTTCATTCTTTATTTCTCTTATTGCTGTATCCACCCGTGTTGTAGATGTCACGATTTGAATTGACTTTATTTTAGCCCTCCCTGCTGAAAAAGTTGATCTATCAGAAATCTACTAGTAAAGCCGCCTCCCCACTGGACAAACAATGGACAAACATTGTTTGCCAAACATTTGTCCAAAACTTTTGTTTGACAAACAATGTTCGCCAGTTTTTTGGTGTGGACGCCATTCCATGGAAGGGACGCGTGGACGCCATTTTTTAGATCGAACATTGACTTTCCCTACCACCTGTTTTAGTGTATTTTGAAGTGTTTTTCCGGCGTAATTTTTGGATATAAACATTATTATTAGTATTTTTTTATTGGAAATACTCAGTGGAAAAGTGTGTGTGCGGTTTTTCCGCAAAATGTGTAAAGAGTTTTGGAGCCAGGAAAATTTGATAAAGTTAATTAACGTTTACGAAGGTAAACCTTTATTGTGGGACTAATGATGATGATTATAGAAACAAAATCAAAAGAAGAGATGCATTAGATGACATTGCGAAAGATTTAGGTGTAAATAATGTGGCCGACATTAAAAGAAACATTGAAACTCTTCTGGTGCAATATAGACGAGAGAAAAAGCAACAAATTGTAAGTCCGGGATGGGGGCCACAGAAAAAAAGAAGCCTTGGTGGAGATTAAATTATTTTAACTTTTTGGTTGGCAAATCAATACAATATGCTTACCATCAAGGGCTCCTACACATTGATCGAACTGTGTTTATAGCCCGCAGCAACTAACTCCCATTCTTTGGGTGTTGAAGGTGTCTTTACGTACTCTTTCAAACAGTTTACAATTGCGGTGCAAACCTTCTGAACAATTTTTGAAATGCTTTGCTTAGATACCTTAAATAGGGATCACCAGAAGCCAAAAACCTGAGTGTTATAGCCAGACAAACACAGCCGGCTGTCAAATCATTTCGGAAATCATCGCCACTATGTTCATAAAGCCGTAAAAACAATTGTCTCTGCCACCATCGACGAAAACGACGTTCTTCCATTAAAATATAAGCTGCTGTAATGCAGGCCAGACGACGGTGGCGGTTGAAATCACCCATTGTTTGGTGAAAATGTTTGTCAAACAATTGTTTGTTAAAACTGCATTTTAATCAACGTGTTTGACAATCTTGTTTCCCCGTTGTTTGTTCAATGGAGACGCACCTTGAGACTGACAAAATTTGAATATTGGAAATGGTTCTCCAAAAGATTGGAAAGGGATTTTTATGGTGTTCAGAAACAATTGCGGTGTTTCCTGCGAATACAGCGATAAGAAATAACAGAATTTGCAGAAACCAACAAAATACCTCAAGAAGAATGGGAAAGATATCCGACAGAATTATTTGAAGTAAATAACTGATTCCATATCAGTCAGCAAGAAGTACAAAAAGCCAAGCTATGAAAAATAGAAAGTCACTGCAAGATACCTGATAGATGGAGAACTAGTACAATGATTCCAATGTTTAAAAAATGAGATAAAAAGCGCCCAAATAACTATAGGGGCGTAAACTTATTAGACACAACTTTGAAACTAGTCGCAAAAGTAATAACAAACAAAATTAACGCAATTACATCTTTGTCGGAAGAGCAACAAGGTTTTAGATGCGGAAGGTCATGCGTGGACGCTGTATTCACATTGAGACAAAACCATAGAATATAACAAACCAGCATATCTGTGTTTCATAGACCTTCAGAAAGCTTTCGACCGCATTCAACTTGAAGATGTTATACACATACTATATAATAGAGACATCCCGATAAATATAGCTCAGACCATCGAGAACATCTTCTATTCCCACAACCAAGTCCAAACCAGAATTAATAACAATCTGGATCTAGGAGGCTGAAACTGAAGAAGAAACAGGTTTTAAAACTACCAAACAAGAAGGAAGAAGAAGAAGAAGAATTTTCTGTCAAATAGATACTATGAAGACTGAGTTTTTCTACTGCAAGTTCAGGTCTTGCTAGCGGTTGGATCGCTCCAAAATTTGATTCGGTAATCAAACACACACAAACACACACACACACACACACTAATTTGTCTGCAGTGTCCGCACGATGATGAATTCGCGGATGTCTGATACACTGGAGGACAGCTGTTGGTGTTGACGTTGCACCTCTGTTGCCGTTTCAGCGCCAGCTGCTTAAGTTTCACTTGTGCCACTGTGTTTTGTCAGTCTTCTTCTTTTTCATTAGAGAATCTGATTTCTGTTAGACCTAGAGTCTTTAGGCGCCTATTAAGGTGGCAATTCTTCGACAAAACTCATTTTAATATTCATAATATTCTTGTTACTTAGATAAATGCATGAAATAGATGTTGTTTGGTGAAGGCTCAGGTTCTATAAGTTTATCTCCGTCTACTTTAGCGTGTCTTCTACTTCGCCAAATTTTATAGTTCCATTATAACCGAACAGGACCGACGTCACGGTCCATATCGTGGCCGAGTTCATAACAATATATACCCTGTGGCATAATGGCTCATAATGAGCCACATAATTTTGTCACGGCTGTGAACTTGTAAACTAGCATTAAACGCCACACGTTTGGTGTCATTAAAGACATTGATATTGTTTTTAATCATGTTTTTTTATTAATGATGCGGTTTTATTATCCAGAAATATTAAAATAAATTCACTACTACTATTTTGAAGCTTTAACTGATTTTTAACATCGATATAATCGATTTAATATATTCTGGAACGTCCCTCGTAACGGATTTAGTAGGCAGTCAAACAGTAACGATAACAAGGACTTTAAACCTTTCGCATCCACGAGGAGAGTAGTAGCGGAGAGAGAGTTAAAGGTGGGGCTTCGGCCAGATTTGGGCCAATAAGTGAGAATATGTCCCCACTATATTGTCCAAGAATAATAGAAATTGAGTAGCGACAAGGTCGTGGGACAATCAGATAACAATTAGCGGTGTTTATGTTAATCCAAAGGATGAAAATCCAGTCGATCGCCACTAGATTTTCACAAATTTGATATTAGGCATAAATTTTTATGTGAATATCAATTTTTGCAATTCTCTATACCTACGAATTATTCTAAATATAATATAATAATCACATAACCTTTTTATTTCAATAAAATTTGGTTATGTTAGGTTAGGTTGGTTGTTTGCTTGCTGCTTCTTTCTCTTTTAGTGTTTGATGACCTGCAAAAGGCTTCGACATCGTCAGCATTGATTTATTACGAGGGCTGCTACTTAATTTTTGAGATAGTTTCTTAAAATTTGCTCCATTATGGTAAAAATAAATCATTAGGTGTCAATCAAGGAATATTTGCGATGTAATTCCTTTTTTTTTTTGACCAAAATGAATGTTGTAAACAACTCAAATACCAATCGTATGACAACGCGTTCTGAGTAGGTACGTTCGCCATTGAAAATGTCAAACTTCATTATGGTAAATGTCAGATTTGACATTTGCCATATCATAGAACAAGTTTCATCCACTAAACAAGTGATAATGTTATCAGTAAGTTGATTGCAATCGAATTTGGAGTAGACTGAAGGCTCACGTGACAGTTTCAGCCTATACAGGATGAAAATGTTTACATCAATATTATCTATATTGACTAAATTAATTATTTTTTAAACTGGCTTCACAGTTACAAAGCGAAAATGAGTATGAATAAAAACTATATCGGTAGTTCACTCTTAATGAAGTTCAGTGTGTCCAATAATCAATAATTATCTAATCAGCATATAAATTCGACCAAACAGCAGTTAGATGACACTTTGGTGTGGTAAATTTGGCTAGAGAAATTTGGGATGTTATATTTTCACATGTAGAGTGCTATTTTAAAACCAAACGAAACCTAACCTAACCTGACCCAAAAATATTAAGAGCATACATGTAATACTCCTATATGGACAGTTGGTATGGGAAAAAACGTTGCCGACAATATTCTCTTTCTCTCTCGTTCTTTATATATACCGCGCATGCTTCATGCGCGGAAAACATGCGCAGAACTAACTGAAGCCCTCGAAGGAAAGAGAGAACGATACACTATTTGTTTCACTTAGTCGGAACGGCTATCTAGTATATAAAAATCTATTTTAAGGATGTTTTTAAGTATATTATTGTATTAAAGTGTAAATTAGAGTGTTTTCTGTTTTTTTTTTCACATACCCTGCTTCTTGCTCTTTTGAAATATATGGAAAGCGGTCTATAAGAAAGCGGCACCTTCATAATATTGGACTGGCGAAGTAACGAGGAAATCGCAGATGTAGACGTCATTAAATTTTAGGTTAGGATATAAATATTAAGACAGAAGTTTGAAGTAGTCGTGACAGCAAGGACATTACGTGAAATTGAAAGGGAAGACATTGTTTTAATAGTGGAGATTGGATACTTCGTGGGATATTTATCTAATTAACCCAAAAATGGAAAATCGATGGTTAGACTGTTAATCGAAAGAAGGTTCTTCCAACAACAACAACAAAACTTGAGAACTTTTGGGGTACTTGTTGTAAAAGATTCAAAATATCGATTCTTCCTTCCTTATTCATATTTAACTGCGTTTATCTGGTCTGGAAACGCGCTTCTCATTGCACTCAGGAACGTCGAGCACGATATTTATTCATCTACTTCACGTTCAGGGTTAAGTGAAGGCTCGATACTGTACAACGCGAAAAAAATGCACAATCATTGGTATTTTAATACTAATATGTAATTTATATATACGTAGTTCGATATTAATATTGATTTTTCGTGAAAATGTTTACATATTATAGGATTATATGTATTAAGTATGCTTCTTGTCTTCTCTGTATCCAGTTCTATGACGAAACATTTGAATTGAAAGATTTTAAAAAGCAGTGCGAGAAATAATGGTTTTATCAAGGTCACAAAGAGCTTTATTAACGTTGGGTTAAAACCTAACCAAAATACGATATACCGAATATGGTAAATTTTGTTACTAAGAACGACTAAATTTTTTTGAAGAAAATAGTTTTGTTTCATTAGCAATGAAACAAGCCATTATTATAGAAAAATTAGCATAAATTTGTTACGATACACTGTCTCATCCACCACATTCACCTGATTCGATTCATTATGATGATTTTTAGCTACAAAATTGAGTTGTTGCAAAACAATTTCAAAGAAATTGAGGTTATGACAGATGTATTATTTTCATACAAAAACCGTGTAGATTAAATTGAAAAACAAAAATTAAATTCACTTTTCAAAGAAAAATAAATAATTTTTATGCGGTTATTTTGATTTAAAACTGTTTCTTTAAAAGGTTTTAATCGAAATCATAACCGATGTCAAAAATTCCAACTAAACTGTTTACTATTTCATTCATTAAATCCATCCTAGCGATAGGAGGAGCTACTCGATTACTCTCCACCCATTTCCCGTAAATCCTATGAGCATAAGACTCACTGTTGCTTGTGGTTCGTTTAGAGCGGCCACCTCTTCCATTTTATTCCACTTCAGTATGTGGATTTCGATAACCAGTAGTGCATCGTCGGTAGATAATGGGGACACACGCATAAGATAACACACACTTTTCGTCTTGATTTACACACAAATCGTGCATATACTTCTTAAGTGACAACCCCTACAAACCAGATTTTGATTTCACCAGTGATACTATCTCGATTTGGAACCGATTTTTTTTTTAGTGATGTTGATAATATTATAATTTTCTCGTCGAAAATGACTTTAGAGTTAAGTACGCATCCTACGATGCCGCTGGACTTTAGTAATTGTTCCAACAGGGACGATTCTGGAAGCCCCGAAGTGAACGTATCAGATTCGCCCAATTCGAGCCCGCCGGCGGGCAGTAGCGCATTTACCATTGTCACCCCAAAAGGAAGAGAAGGTAAGTGGAAAGATCATTCTAATTCCTATTAAACAGGAAAATTGTTTATCGATGATATCCATTCGTATAAAGTTTCTTCGGTAGGTTGCGGTGGACATTGAGGTTATGTTTCGCTTTCTTCTATCTTGGGGTAGTTTCTGAATCAAGTAAAATCAACCCTGGGTACGTGCAGTTCATATGTAACCTTGGAAAGTGTTTATTTTGTCCCTGGGTATATTTAATGTTGCAAATAAGACAAAAAGTTATTGAAATCGGTTGTTTAAAATCGACATTAGGATCAAAACTTAAAATAATCAGTCAACATCGAGAATTGCTACTTAAGTTTTGAAATATTTATAATTAGATATGATTTTATTAATATCAATACACTTTTGAACGCATTTGAACCAATTTTCGAAGTATTTTTTCCATTCCGATCGAGTTAGATACCAAAAAATGTGATTTAAACTATGACCACGCATTTTAGTTTTTATCTACGGGAATAATAAGTAATCGTTGGGTACCGAACAAGGATTTAAAGCCAATAACCAATTCGATGTTTTGACTGTTGAAAAACGGCTTCCATCGAGTTTTTAAAACACGTCAACGCTGGTGTTGAGCTGTTGAGCGATTGTCGAATTATGCGGTAACCAAATCGAACAATTCCATGCAATAACGAGTGGAATTAATGCCTCAAAGTCACGGTATGTCACATAAAGATCTGGCAATATTAGTTTCGATGTTTTCAGCCGATTTTGGTCGACCTACATGAAGATCATCCTGTAGCTAAGAGCGATTACCTTTGAATTCGGAAAACCATCGAAACACGGTGGTTCCAGTTGGTGCTTCATCAACAAAAGTCCAAGCGACTTGATCGACACACTGCCGTTGGTTTAATCCGCGTCGAAAATTCGTTTCTAGTCAATAATCTGGCTGATTAAGAATTATCTTAATTTTATTAATATCCGACGAAATCTTGAATCAAATTATGATTATTAAATGTATTTAGTAGAAGTGTTTATACGTTATTTATAGAAACTCTTTCGTTTTAATTCCGTATAGATGGAAAACGGAGCTCTGTCTGCACAGGCAATCCCTCGCAATCTTCTGTAATAAATCGAATATCGGGAACGGAGCTTTGCCAATCGCCGTTTCCCTGGAGATATATCGTATTACCTGACACCATATCATAATTAGGATCAAGCTGGTTGGGTACTGACACCGCTCCCAGATTAAATCTAGACGCGGTATCGGCAAAGATTTCAAGTTTATTGGAAAAAGTTCTCTATACTTCAGACGAGGTTCTTTAATATGTAATCGGAAGTAAGATTTCACGTAGTTTGATGTATCGCTCAACTTTCAGAAGTGATTGGTTTACGAGGTCTCCTCTTTCATGTACGAAATGATATGTAAAAGTTCGTTTAAGAAGTAGGTACAAAAAATCTATTACATTTCACTATTATTGATCTGTACAAATTATTTTCTTATTAATCATTCGTTGGACGAAGTAAAACCCTTCGTTTTATTGTAAAATGGTGGTCGAAAATGTCTTTAGAAACCAGCACAAGCTGAAAAGCACCAAAAAAGCTCGTGATGTCAATTTGGTGGGTTTGCAAAGTTGTTGTACTTTTTGAGCTTGAGATTTTTCAATCAAACGATCGATTCTGATGTTTACTATCAACAATCGATGGAACTGGATGAAAAAATTGGAAAAAAACGATCAAATTTATCAAATCGGGGAGTTTGATAAACCTTTGACAACTCTGATTACCATTTATTTCGAAGTTTGCACTTTAATCGCACTTGGTTCAGGTTTTTGCTGATAAGGTCCAGAAATTTTATAAGCGCGGAATCACGAAGCTGAAAGAAAGATAGCAAAAAGTCATTGGGCAAAATGGAACATATATAGTTGATTAAAAACTATTTTTTGTTAAAAACCAATCGACTAAGCAATATATAAAGGTTTAAGACGATGTCTCGTTCCTTGAGAAACACCTTGGTGTTGTTGAGTGGAAATCTTCAGCAGCTCCGTTCCCCCCTGAATCCAAAGTACCTCGAACAACTGCAAATTTTAAATGACTCATAGTAACAACAACAGAAAAACACCAAGCGCGGATCCAGGGTCATGGGGGTCCCAAAATCCTGATTAATTAACTTGGTTTTTTTGTTTATTATAAAAAGGCGTCAGTTGGAATATGTAAAAGTACGAATATTTCGAAAATCAAAACAATACCTAATAAAACAGAAATAAAATGCTCAGGATATTCAAGACGGAGAAGTAGAAAAATCTGACATAAACTAATTGATATGAACCAAGTCAAATTAATCGAAAACAGAACCTGGAGTCGGTCTAAGGCTCTATGGGTAATCGACTCAGGAGTTGGTCTACTCGAAAGAATCAAATGTCTAGTAAACCATTTCCGGGATAGAAGATAAAGTTGAACTAGCAAGGGAAGGCAAGGCAATCGTTGGAATAGTTCGAAAGAACGCTCTTTTAAATGAACGATTCAAAAGAATCGATTTTCGATGCACTTGCCCGTCTACGGGACTCAGTCGCACCTCGGCATCAAGATCCTACTCTCGAGTAGTTATATTTTGTGGGTAAATGTCCCCATGGATCCGCCCTTGAAAAACACATTATCTTATTTTTTTGAAACCCGAATTGTTTCTTTGAGACCTAACCTAACCTAACCTAACCTAACCTAATCAAAAATCAGTTTTATTGTTGCAAATTCAAACTTGTTTGCCACAACTTCTGCTCCAGATGAATTATTTGTAATGTGTTCCAAAGGAAAGACTAAATTCTCGCAAATATTTTTTATTGTTTCAGTTTTTCTTTATATTTGTTATTTTGATTTGATTCCTGGATTTAAAATAAAACTTTTTCTATGGTTTCTCAATTTCTTTTTCTAAATTGCTCCCAACATTTGCAAAAAATTCAGTGCTCCCAGATTTGTTTTTGTGTATTGTTTACTGCCAGTATAATACCATCTGCAGATGTCACGAATTGGTTCTCTAAACAGCAAATAGTCAATTTGTACTATCATAAAATTCCGTACTTCACTAGTAACTAGTTACTGTTCTAGTAGACTTTTTGAATTATTTTAGGTTAAGAAACTAATCACTCTCTGCTCGCTCCGTTCAGCTATTACCGAACGTATCTATTGACTGTCAAAAAAACTGACTTATGACAAGTGACAACCGCGAGGTTATATGTCAAAACAATAGGACTATTTAATATCAATCTATATTAGAAATTTTAATATTAGAAATCAGCTGTGCCTAAGACTTGGTTAATTTTTATAAACTCTTTATTATTTATATTTTACCAAGAATGAATAAAATCCATGTTTGATATAAACAGATCAATATATCAAACAAAAATTACACTTACAAATTACAATATAATATATATAAAAACAAAACAGTTATTTAATAAGTATTTACAAAATTTCTTTATATACAGGCTTGCAAACCAACTCAGAATCCCACCAAGTCTGGACCAATAACGGCTTCCAAGCTAGGGCAAGAGTTTTATATATTTGGCCCAAGTCTGAGCAAATCGTAAAATTCTATATGGATTACTTACATGTTGCCCAAATTACGCCGCGAAGCTAAATGCCAAAGAAAAGTTTGGTAATTAACTTTAGATCAACATAAATTTGTTTTTCGTACACCAATTTTGAACAAATATAACCTAAAATGTTGCTCCAGGTTAAGCTGAAGAAATTAGTGAAAGTTTTATGAAAATCCGTCTAGTGCTTTCAGAAATTAACGCGTACAAACAAACAGACAAACATTCTTTTCAAAACTTGTATTTTTGTGTTCAGCTACAATTCCTTTATCACCTAGAACCATTTTTTTTGGAAAACAAACCAAGGGACAGACACGCCGATTCTTCAGTTTTATTATAATAGAAGATAAAACCTTTCCCCATAAGAAGTTTTCAACAACAATTTAGTAAAAAAAGAATAATTTTAATCAATTTTTTGGTTAGGTTAATGAAATTTTGTATTTATAAATTTCGTTTCGAAATAACAGAGCAAACGATCCATAAGCTCTGAAATATCGTGTACAGACCGGCGATGAAATGGAATGTGAAACTGACGAAACAGAGTAATGTGGGGAAAACTAATTATTTTTTCGTCAATTTCAATTAACGCCAACAAAATGCAATTCAGCGCCTCACTTCAAAGAGAATCTAATATAGAAATCAAATTATTTTAGCATTGTAATCTCGGACTGATCTGCTTTCATCATAATATTATTTTATTAATGTATTTTTTATAAACTACTGAAACTTTAAATTTGTTACAAATATAGTTATTTATCCAACTAGTGAGTGAAGTAATACTTTTATTCACGAGTAGGACGGTTTGATCTACGACGACAATTCCTACGAATGAAAAAAAAAGTTACTTTACTCACGAGTTTCATATAAACATTTTTCTACGTTCAATTTTTATTTTGTAACAGTAATATTAAAAGTACAACTATTAATTGGCAAAATTTAACGAGTTCAAAGGAATAACATCGTCTGTAGTTGTTTTGGATTTCAACCCACCGTGCGCATAAGATCCAAAACTTTTGAACAATATAATGTACTTAATATTTGTAATGTCATTCGTTGTTATTCATTAATTTAGACAAAACTTCGAATAAAACAAATAATTTCTGAAAATTATGCAAAATCATCGAAGTGAAACTGTCAACTGTCAACATTGAAGTGGCTAGAGTCACTCCAGAGCGTCCCGAAAGCGTTTTGCAGTACGGAACTGTCACTTTCACTACATGGAACACTCAAAACGCAACTTTCGGTATATAAATGAATACAGAACGAAAGTCCTTGTTTGGCACCCAATGATTTAAAATTTTTACAGATCAAACATAAATCAACGTTTTTCTACGATTGGAAAAGCGGTTGATGCGTTTAAATCACATATTTGAAAGAATTAAAGGACAGTTTTAGTGTTCCAAGGCGTATTCCACGACATTCCAACACCAAATATTCACATTTTTCCACTTTCTTTAACTAAAAAGAGCCTCAAGCTTTCGATACGCGTTGAAAGACAATTAGAGGTCTTTTGTTAACTTTTGTACCTCCTACCACACATTTTTTGTGTCTAATACTAAAATTTTATTTTATTGTACTAATAAGTGAATTAATAATTTGGATACTCAGAGTTGAAGTTTCGTTGATTGTGTACAAAGTTGAAGGGTTAATTGAAGTTTTGTTTCTGTGAGACCACTAAGAAGATTTAAGCAAATTTTGCTGCATCATTTCCTCCGAAAGAAACGTCTTTGTGACGCATAATCGCGTCTCCAAACCTCATCTAAGCTGTTTACTAATAATTGACGAAAATACAGCTGCCGAAATAAATCCTTTGACGGTTAAATATCTTAAGTGGGCTTTTGTTCTTTACATTTTTTCCCGACGGTAATTATCATATGATAAAACGACATTTGTTCTAATAAATCAATTTATAAGAAGCCGGGTTAATTAAGTCTGATTTTTGACATCCTTCATTCTCACTGAAAAACAAACGGATAATTGAGTTTAATTGATTGCGTATAGATTAAAATTTCGAAATTTTATGGGAACGTTCCGTTTCGAAGTCAATGGCATTGTACGAGACGTACTAGGTGTAAAAAGTTAAAGTTCCAGTCTCAGATCGGATCAAACATCAACAACTAGATATAAAGAGGTGTTATTTTGAACAGCCCGCTATTTCGGTAAATGTCACTTTTGAAGCTGTCATTTTTTGACATTTGACAAGTAGAAACTACGCCATTAATGAAAATGCAAAGATACACGCTTCAACAACGCATTGAAATTATTAAAATTCACTATAAAAATGGTGAAAGTTTGGCAGAGACGGTTCGTAAAACTAAAACATTTTTGGGTCGACGTGAAGCACCTTTTCGGACCGCAATACAGAAATTGGCGGAAAAATTTGAGCTGTCGGGACAAGTTAGTGATGTGAAGAATAAAACCCGTGCACGTCGCTCAAGAACAACTGAGAATATTGCTGCTGTAGCCCAAAGTGTTGAAGAAAACCCAGGTTGGTCCATTCCTCGTCGTTCTTTGGAATTAGCCATTCCACAAACGTCATTACACCGTATTTTGCCGGCCGATCATCAACAACGTCGGGTCTTTGCTGATTGGGTCCTTGAAATGCATGAAAATGATCCGGAATTTCATCAATAACTGATGAGGCCCATTTCCACCTTGGTGGTTACGTCAATAAACAAAATTGTTGAATCTGAGGCTCGGAAAACCCAAGATTTATTGTTGAAAATCCTCTCCATCCTCAACGCGTGACTATTTGGTGCTGTTTATGGTCTGGCGATGTCATTGGACCTTATTTTTTCGAATATGAGGCTGGAGCAACAGTTACGGTGAATAGATTGCGCTATCGAGAGATGATTAATGATTTTTTATGGCCGGAATTGGATGGTATTGATTTGGACAACGTTTACTTTCAACAATACGGCGCTACGTGCCACACAAGCAACGAAACCAACGATCTTTTACGGGAAAAATTTCCGGACCGTGTTATCTCTCGAAGAGGTGATCACAATTGGCCACCGAGATCTTGTGATTTAACACCTTGCGACTTTTTCCTTTGGGGCCACGTGAAAGATAAGGATATGGTCCTGTAAGCGCAGTCGTGGCGGCCATATATCCGCCCCATGATCGAATATAAAGCAACCGTCTACAGCACTTAACACGATTATCTCCTTAGCTCCAGACCTGCGAACAGTCAATTCTCAGATACTGCCAGTTACAAGTGTAGATTCAGCCCCAGTAATACCGTTTATGTCAATACAGACATAACCCCCATCACAAACCGTCTAAATTACCTGCTATGTAATTAGTGCCATCGAATCAAATAACTACGCTGCCAAAGAAACCACTAGCTTAACAATATAAGGCCCCTCGATTCAAAACACAAGAGGAAACTTCCGTATCCGCCCCTTCGGCTGCTAGCAACAGCGCACCAAGACCTCCTTGAAATCTACCTCAACCTTCTTAACAACTCTCCCATATCCATTTGATAAAACCATTTCTCAACACTTCGTCGATCGTCGGTGCTGCAGGTTTCTGCGGTTGCCTTTCTAACCTGGTGAACTGAGAATGATGCTGTACCCCATTTAAATTTTTCAAAAAAAGGAACCTGGAATTGGCAACAAAAAACTCACTAAAAACAGTCCTCAAACCAGGAAAAACCATTTTAACTGTCACTTTTCTTCCTTTCCTCCCAGGATATTAGTTCCTTTTAAATCACACAATCTCGATTGAGGTTATGTTCAGTAATGCTTGAAGATGCCTCAATTTCACATGATGATCTTGTTTTATCAGTTCCAGCACTGCGTCTATGTTTGTCATTTCACTAGTTTTTGGATAATTAGAAGATGCAACAAATAATTTAGTTAACACCATTCATTCATTTTAAATGACACAATCTCAATTAAGGTTATGTAGATGTCACTATTATCTAGTGAACAACATTATTTCCATTCAAATGTCACAATCTCGATTGAGGTTATGTTTAGTAATGCTTGAAGATGCCTTCATTTCACTGTTACGATCTTTTTCAATTATTTCAAGCTCAGCGTCTATGTTTTTCATTTTACTAGTTTTTAACAGGCGTGGAAGATGCCACAAATAATTAGCGAACACCATTCATTCATTTTAAATGACACAATCTCAATTAAGGTTATGTAGATGTCACTATTATCTAGTGAACAACATTATTTCCATTCAAATGTCACAATCTCGATTGAGGTTATGTTTAGTAATGCTTGAAGATGCCTTCATTTCACTGTTATGATCTTTTTCAATTATTTCAAGCTCAGCGTCTATGTTTTTCATTTTACTAGTTTTTAACAGGCGTGGAAGATGCAACAAATAATTAGTGAACACCATTCATTCATTTCAAATGACACAATCTCAATTAAGGTTATGTAGATGTCACTAGTATCTAGTGAACAACATTATTTCCATTCAAATGTCACAATCTCGATTGAGGTTATGTTTAGTAATGCTTGAAGATGCCTTCATTTCACTGTTACGATCTTTTTCAATTATTTCAAGCTCAGCGTCTATGTTTTTCATTTTACTAGTTTTTAACAGGCGTGGAAGATGCCACAAATAATTAGCGAACACCATTCATTCATTTTAAATGACACAATCTCAATTAAGGTTATGTAGATGTCACTAGTATCTAGTGAACAACATTATTTCCATTCAACTGTCATAATCTCGATTGAGGTTATGTTTAGTAATGCTTGAAGATGCCTTCATTTCACTGTTATGATCTTTTTCAATTATTTCAAGCTCAGCGTCTATGTTTTTCATTTTACTAGTTTTTAACAGGCGTGGAAGATGCAACAAATAATTAGTGAACACCATTCATTCATTTCAAATGACACAATCTCAATTAAGGTTATGTAGATGTCACTAGTATCTAGTGAACAACATTATTTCCATTCAACTGTCATAATCTCGATTGAGGTTATGTTTAGTAATGCTTGAAGATGCCTTCATTTCACTGTTATGATCTTTTTCAATTATTTCAAGCTCAGCGTCTATGTTTTTCATTTTACTAGTTTTTAACAGGCGTGGAAGATGCCACAAATAATTAGCGAACACCATTCATTCATTTTAAATGACACAATCTCAATTAAGGTTATGTAGATGTCACTATTATCTAGTGAACAACATTATTTCCATTCAAATGTCACAATCTCGATTGAGGTTATGTTTAGTAATGCTTGAAGATGCCTTCATTTCACTGTTATGATCTTTTTCAATTATTTCAAGCTCAGCGTCTATGTTTTTCATTTTACTAGTTTTTAACAGGCGTGGAAGATGCAACAAATAATTAGTGAACACCATTCATTCATTTCAAATGACACAATCTCAATTAAGGTTATGTAGATGTCACTAGTATCTAGTGAACAACATTATTTCCATTCAAATGTCACAATCTCGATTGAGGTTATGTTTAGTAATGCTTGAAGATGCCTTCATTTCACTGTTACGATCTTTTTCAATTATTTCAAGCTCAGCGTCTATGTTTTTCATTTTACTAGTTTTTAACAGGCGTGGAAGATGCCACAAATAATTAGCGAACACCATTCATTCATTTTAAATGACACAATCTCAATTAAGGTTATGTAGATGTCACTAGTATCTAGTGAACAACATTATTTCCATTCAACTGTCATAATCTCGATTGAGGTTATGTTTAGTAATGCTTGAAGATGCCTTCATTTCACTGTTATGATCTTTTTCAATTATTTCAAGCTCAGCGTCTATGTTTTTCATTTTACTAGTTTTTAACAGGCGTGGAAGATGCCACAAATAATTAGCGAACACCATTCATTCATTTCAAATGACACAATCTCAATTAAGGTTATGTAGATGTCACTAGTATCTAGTGAACAACATTATTTCCATTCAACTGTCATAATCTCGATTGAGGTTATGTTTAGTAATGCTTGAAGATGCCTTCATTTCACTGTTATGATCTTTTTCAATTATTTCAAGCTCAGCGTCTATGTTTTTCATTTTACTAGTTTTTAACAGGCGTGGAAGATGCCACAAATAATTAGCGAACACCATTCATTCATTTCAAATGACACAATCTCAATTAAGGTTATGTAGATGTCACTAGTATCTAGTGAACAACGTTATTTCCATTCAAATGTCACAATCTCGATTGAGGTTATGTTCAGTAATGCTTGAAGATGCCTCAATTTCACATGATGATCTTGTTTTATCAGTTCCAGCACTGCGTCTATGTTTGTCATTTCACTAGTTTTTGGATAATTAGAAGATGCAACAAATAATTAGTGAACACCATTCATTCATTTTAAATGACACAATCTCAATTAAGGTTATGTTTAGTATCTCGATTGAGGTTATGTTTAGTAATACTTGAAGATGCCTTCATTTCACTGTTACGATCTTTTTCAATTATTTCAAGCTCAGCGTCTATGTTTTTCATTTTATTAGTTTTTAACAGGCGTGGAAGATGCCACAAATAATTAGCGAACACCATTCATTCATTTTAAATGACACAATCTTAATTAAGGTTATGTTTAGTATCTCGATTGAGGTTATGTTTAGTAATACTTGAAGATGCCTTCATTTCACTGTTACGATCTTTTTCAATTATTTCAAGCTCAGCGTCTATGTTTTTCATTTTATTAGTTTTGAACAGGCGTGGAAGATGCCACAAATAATTAGCGAACACTATTCATTCATTTCAAATGACACAATCTCAATTAAGGTTATGTAGATGTCACTAGTATCTAGTGAACAACATTATTTCCATTCAACTGTCATAATCTCGATTGAGGTTATGTTTAGTAATATGAAGTTGATAACGGAAATGTCAATGGGAGTCAGAAAGAGTTGGTATCGCGTAAATATGAACAGCAACCCTGGTAGTTAAGTAAAAACTAACTTTTCAAAGCACATAAATACCTTTAAGTCACAATTTACATAATGAGTTTTCTACCTCGGCAAGAACAGCAGTAAGAAACTCGCTTTAATTTATTTTCGTGTACATACTTTTTGCCACTGTTTGAGATATTCATTCAAATGATATGGTTCAAAATATCATAATAATGTGCATGGAATATTTAACTACAATATTCAATATGCTAAGAATTTATATTGAAATATAGGTTAGTTTAATTGTTTATACACTTTCAATGATAATTATCGCCATATTTCAAAGTATTTACACCAATTATTCAAAGTAACATTCTCATTAATCAATTTATATTTATTTGGGAAACAGTAGGAAAATCAGTGCAGTAGTTTTTGAAATACACAGACACATAAAAAATGTGCTGTAGAACTATTATTATAATATGAAAAACTCAACCAGATGCGAACGGCAAAAAATTGAAATCCAAGTATGACGCATGTATCAAAATAAAAACCAAAGTTAAATCTTTTTCTTTCAAAGAAATGAAACGGTATTAAGTTTCACGTATTTCATCCGGAAACAATGACTTATAAATAAACATGTGATGCACTTGTTGTCGAATGATTTTCAATCATGGGAGAATCCGGAAAATTTTGTAAAGGAATTTATTCAAATTAAATTATTATTTTAGAAAATATATGAGTCCATAGCAAAAATTAAACCAGTATGCAGCGATACTCATGTCCGGAATTAAATATCATCATTAAAAATCATTCACAGAGTAGCAAAAAGCACTTTCCAGTCAATATACCCTCAAATATATCGATTTAAATTGGCAAGTGATTGTGCATTTTTTTTGAATTGTCAAATATTGAGCCCTTAACTAATTAAGTCGCACAACCCGTACCCCAGAAGGAAAGGGCATATCGGAGATGCGACTCAATGACTCAATAAGGGTATTATAGACTGTTAGGAGATGGATAAATTCAGTTCTTTAGAATCTGATCTCAGCACAAAACAGGAGGACTCCCATTTCAAGGAATTGTCCACAACAGGTTACAGATTCGAAACTTTCGAGTCTGTTATGAATCACCGACCTTTGGAAGGCACTTTGATAACTACACCAAAACCTTTGGAAAGCTTGAAGAAACCGAAATTGTGAGTGTTGTGGTGTAAATCATACAGTCAAGTTTCTTGGTTCATCTGGACATTAAAAAACTTGATGGAATTCATCAGTTTACTGTTATATCCCTTCAAATACTTCGATAGATTATTAACTATTCCACCATCACTATTTTTCATGTGATTTATAACAATCTCTTAGTTTTTTTTTATTATTTCAAGTTGAAATTTTGCTAATAATAAATAGGGAACAAAAATATCTGATAAATCTTTCATATCATGTTGGAATTTCTAGAACCGTTGATCATATGCGTAGTAAACACACTATACCAACTCTCTCAGTTACACTGTCTGGTCTTTCGAGCCGGTTATCAAAAACAGACATTTGAAAATCTGGTTCTTCGAGCCGGTTATTAATCAACGACGTTTGGAAGGCTCCAAGGACCAAATAAAGTCATTTCAAGTGTTGTTGTATGATATACAATAAAAAATAAAGAGAAGAAACAAAATAGGGTCTAGTACTGACCCTTGGGGCACTCAAAATTCTATTGGCTTGCAAGATGAATTAATCATCTAGTCTAATTTTGCCTTTTTGCGGATTATAAACTATTAATATTTGTAAACATACATCTAAATGAGGTCTTATCTTTTTTCACCTGTTGAATACAGTTTCTCCAGTTTTCAGCGGTTACATTTTTAACTTTAGTCTATATCAAATCGATCATATAACTGTTTGAAGTGGGTACATTATTATTTTGTCACCAACGTATTCTTTTGAACTTGTTACAAATTCTAACAATGATTGAACTTCGGTTTTATCGGAAGGAAAATCCAAGCTGGAGTCCGAAATATTCTTGACTGCTAAAAACACACATTCTGGTATCCGTTCGAATAATTTACCTTTATTAAAAAGAGCTTTCGTGCAGTATTTTTTGAACCATCCACCCATCCTTTATTAGCTGTATCATGGGTGTCTCAACTGGCGTTTCTTTTGAGTGAAAACCCCAAACGATGTAGAGTACGCCACAAAGATGTAGTGGAACCATAAGTTTCCCGTGAAAGTGACAATTGGGTGATATACCGTGTGGTATGTGTCGAAGGGTTTTCGAAAGGTTAGTTTTTATAAATGACGGTCAGTTCTACGATTTATTTGAATACAAAGTTGTTAGATAACTCGTTATATAATTCTTCTGGTTCCGGTTGAATTGTTAGATGTACGCCAATGGAGAAAAATCGTAGATATCGCATATGTTTTAATAATTTTTTTTGTCACAATATTGTCATTTCGTTCTTTTTACAAAGTCAACATGTGGCTCCCATTCAATAGTTCATTTTCTGTGTGAACTACATTCAATTGCATTTAGACATCGAGTTTTTATTACTATTTTGTGATCATTTTTAGAAAGTTTCCGTATTAATTGACGAAATTTATTATTAAATTGATAAAATAAAAATAAACGCATGGAAGAATCAATATTTAATTATTTTTCTCCCTCAATACATAAGTTAGTTAACTTGAATCTGCCTCCAAGTCAAATTAGTCCTATAGAAATATATTAAGTATACGAGGATGGTTCCAAAAGTATCTAGCCTGATCTAGAGAAGACATTAGATGTTAATGAAAGGCATTAACTCAACCAAAATAAAAGCTAAACTAGATTCAACTTTGAGTGGGATTGCTCCTTCGTTATAAAGAGTAAAATATTGGGTAACAGAGTGTAAACGAGGCCGTACGACCTGCGAAGGCCTTCATCTCAGTTGAAGAAAAACCACAAGACAATATTGAATAGTCTTGGACTGAGAGTGCGCGAGCTGGTAGACATAATAGGCATTCAAAAAAGTTAAAATTTGGAAATGAGAAAGGTGTGTGCAAGATGGATGTCGCGTTTGCTGACAATGGAAGAAAAACAGCATCTTGAAGATGTTTTTATCGAGTGTTTTGTAATGTTCCATAGAAACAAAGCCTAAATTTACACACAAAGCAAAAGAACAATCGAAACAATGGACTGAAAAGGGAGAACCGGCTCCAAAGAAGACAAAGCATAAATCGAGCAAAAACGGCCGCGTTTGGCTAAGAAAAAAGTGTTGGTTCATCAAGATTTAGCACCAGCTCACAAATCCGTTATTGCAATGGCCAAAATTAATGATTTCAAGTCTGAATTACTACTTCATGCGCCCTATTCGCCAGATTTAAGCCTCTCGGACTATTGTTGCAGTCTTTAAAAAATGACTAGTTGATCAAAGATTTTCCAACAATGATCTCGGCATATTCTTATCATGAAAAGGGTATCAAACTATACATAAAGTAAAAATGGTTGTATCTATGAAAAAATAGTTGAAAGAGTAATTGAAAATGGTAATACCACAAACTTTCTGTCAGTTCCTTTGGGACGCGCGCCGCTATTACTTTCACAGCTTCAACAGATTCAAATCTTGCTCCTTTCGATGCAGATTTGACCTTAGGGAAGAGGTAGAAATCGCAAGGTGCTAGAACCGGTGAATATGGTTGTTCTTGGCTAAAAACATCTTGACGGAGACGCACTTTTCGGATGTTTCATAAAAATTCGAATTGAAAGCTTAAATGATCGAGAAACTTGAGATGTGGGTCTATAGACGCATCCTGAAGATACCAAGAATCACCAACGACGATGTACCAAGACGCATTGGTCGTAAAAGAAAGCTATTGACAATTATTAAACAGAAATCTAAACCTACACGTCAAAATAGGATTCATGGAATGTTATGTGTGGTCAGAATTGATGTACGGAGTGGAAACTTGGACCTTGAAAGCTCAAATGATCAAAAAACTTGAGATGTGACTCTATAGACATCCTGAAGATACCCCGGACTCACAGAATTACCAATGACGAAGTACCAAGACTCATTGGTCGCTAAAGAAAGCTGTTGACAATTATTAAACAGAAATCTAAACCTACACGTCAAAATAGGATTCATGGAATGTTATGTGAGGTTAGTACTGCTGCAAGGAGTGGAAACTTGGACCTTGAAAGCTCAAATGATCGAGAAACTTGAGATGTGACTCTATAGACATCCTGAAGATACCCCGGACTCACAGAATTACCAATGACGAAGTACCAAGACTCATTGGTCGCTAAAGAAAGCTGTTGACAATTATTAAACAGAAATCTAAACCTACACGTCAAAATAGGATTCATGGAATGTTATGTGAGGTTAGTACTGCTGCAAGGAGTGGAAACTTGGACCTTGAAAGCTCAAATGATCGAGAAACTTGAGATGTGACTCTATAGACATCCTGAAGATACCCCGGACTCACAGAATTACCAATGACGAAGTACTAAGACTCATTGGTCGCCAAAGAAAGCTGTTTACAATTATAAAGATAAGAAAAACATCTTAAATAGGATACATCTTATGCAACCACAACAAATATCTAATGCTACAGAACCTAATGCGGGTTTATTTTGCGAGGGACGGAGACCCATTTAAAAACGTGGTCGCCGACTTTCAATGAGAAGACGGCATGAGAGAAGAAGAAGAAGAAGAAGCCCAAATTATTTCAAAACTTGTGTTTAAAAAAGAAGAAGAATGAATGGTTAATTTTTCCCATGCGCTTAATGAGAAAATAAATTAAGTTCATTTCTAACATTTGTCGAATGTTACTTATCAGTTTATTTGATCAATTTTTAGTAAATAAAAGTTGCACGTACCAGTGAGAGGCGGTTACTTTTGAAGGGTTATCTATTTATTTGCATTTAATTTCATTGGTATATCAGTTGACAGGGTATTTGATGTATTTATGATCGCGTTATGTATTTGAGGGCCGTCAAAGCTGTAAATCAAATATTAAAGTAAGGTTTAATGAAAATATTTTATCTCAATATAATTTATAGGAAATTTAAACCTAATTCACTAGATTAGTGTTCATTGCAAATATTCATTTTAATAAAAAAACGTCAGCTACGGATATTAAATTAAATTTTTCGAATTGAAAAACACCATTCAATAAATTCTGTTAAGACCGCAGAAAAATAATTTTTTTCACGGTGCCGAAATATTTTGACTTTCTCTGTATTTTTCAAGTATAATGCTGCACCATAAAGTCTCGGAATGGTTCCCAAGATTGTACCTGAAGATATTTGAGTGCTGTGATGATATTCTCACGAGTAATTTGGGGTCGAAGATCTAGGTATTGACATGCACATTGCCATCAGATATTTATCGCCTCGTCGAGATATTCATTTCGTCGTTTTTTGAGATATCAAGTCGCGTATGACTTCCTGGGATATCTGTAGTACACCGTAGTTACCGAACGAAGTCATACGTCATTTGTCATACGTCAGTTGTCATGGCATCTCAAAGAATGATTAAATCGACGGAATTCCAGCTGCAGATCAAAATTGATCACTCCTTGTCTTTCTGCCCATGTAATCCCAATTTCCATTTCCAATTTTGAGGCCTATAAAATTATTTTTTATAACAATGTGTCAAGTCAAAACATTGCAGCAAAATGACGGGAACTATTTTCTTGTGATCCCGGACATCATTTAAAACATCGTACAAATCGTACTCGTAGACAGAATCCGTAAGCGTTTTTTTTTTATACCGTGTATTATTAAAATAACGAATCGCAAGAAAAGATTTAGTAATGTTGTGAAATTATAATAATCATTAATTTAGTTGGTTGCTGGATTTTATTATCGTTCTATCAGAATTTGTTTCATTCAACTATTTTTAAGAATAATTATACAGGTAGAGAGACATTGCATAAGATGCCGGTATTATACGATGTGGTTCGGTTCGAGTCACGTGACCTTTCAGACATTGGGTCGAAAAATCGATGTTAAAAAGGATATATACAGGGTGTGTGGAAAAAGATACTTTCAATGTCAAAAGGGGTATAAACAGAGCAAAAAAAGATACTATCGATGTCACAAAGGGTATATACAGGATGAAAGTTATTATTAATGTCAAATGGGGTATATACAGGGTGAAAAGATACCATTTATATCAAAAAGGTGTAAGTAATTTTATACTATCGCTGTCCCTTCGTTTTTTGGCTCTAGAAAATCGAAATATCATACGATTTCGATGAATTTTTTTCTAAATCTTCGTTTAAAAAATTATGGGAATAAAAAAAACGAGAAGTTATATTGGTTTCAGGGCTTTAAATGTTCATGAAAATGCACTAATTCATGTACAATTGTCGAAAACTTTTTTTCAAATAATCAAAAGAAGTTGGTGTATTTTTTTTTCATAATCTACACAAAAAAACGTACAAATTGAAACATTGAAACAAAACTTGTATATAAATGTTAATTTATCATGTTTTTAGAATTACTTTTTATTGAGTTATATGAACAAAACTATTCTTAAAATCATTTATTGTAATCAAGTGTACAAAATTAAAAGTTAACTTTGAAAAATTGGCCAAATGTGTACATTTCTTCTGAATTTTTAGCACAAACCTAAACAAAATTAACCTAACCTAACATAACCTAACCAATATATGTTTTCATTTTTTTGTTCCCATAATTTTTTTCGTAAATCTGCCGTAAATTTAAAAAAAAATCATCGGAATCGGATGATTTTTCGATTATCTAGAGACAAAACTACGAGGGGATCACGAAAGAATAAAATTACCAAAAAAAAAAATTCTAATGATGTCAAAAGGGGTATATACAGGGTGTATAGAAAAAAGATCTTGAAAGGCCATTATATACAGTATATACAGGGTCGAAAAATCGATGGAAAACAGACATATTGGCGTAGAAGTGACTCGTCGTCGTCGAGTAGATTGGCACATATTATAAAGGGTCGAAAAAACTATTCTGTGATTGCTCGTGGGGTGAGGCACATACTATACAAGGTCAAAAAAAAACTATTGATGTTACACGTGGTATATACAGGGCGAAACATCGATGTATCCAAATTTAGAGGAAAAAATATGGGATGGGATGTTATTAGGGGTATTTTTAGGGATTTTTATAACTTCAAGAATAAAGAATTTAAAAAAATTATGGTACTGAATGAAATTATTCAAAATTTATTATTTGTTTCATGATATTTTATTATTTTCAACGTTATTTATTCAATTTAATAATTAATAGAATATTTTGTAGGAGAATTGTGGGGTTTTTAGAGGTTTTTGATTGAGGTTTTAGGGAGATAGGGCAAGCAAGCAGCAACTTCCCCACCTGGCCAAGCTAATTCTACCGCGGCTATGTGACAGAATTTTATTTGCAGCCCTTCAGGGGCATTTTCATTCCATAAATTTAACATTTTCATTATTTCTACGAAACTCATAACCTAATTGTTTGAAGAAGTTCATTTGTTAGGTTCCACATGGTTTTGACTGTAGTACCTAATTGATTTTTTGGTATGTCTTTCTATAATTTCATTAATATTTTCATCGATATGTATTCGTGACATCGTGATAAAGTAAAAACGGCCCATGGAATCTGTTTTCAATATACAGGATGAATAATACCGATTGTTATTACTCATAGTAAGTATTGGAGGAATTTATTGTTGGTAACAGATTGGGCAATTCAACGTTTAATGACATCTACGAAAAATGGGTCTCACATTTGGAGGGTATTGCGTTTTATAACGGTAATAATTCTTATCAATTGCGTGATGTAATAAATAAAAAATAAACAATATGTATCTAACAAAAACGATATTCCTGATGGCGTCCTTCGCTTTATCGAAATCCCATAAGTCTCTTAGTTTCTTGGTTCGTCACTAGCTATTTCCATTAACGATTTATCAACAATTATTTATTGATGATAATACTAATGATCGACAAGAAATAATCCAGATAAATTTACGAAAGACGATTATTTACTGTTTGATCCTTTTGAATTCTTGTTAATAGATAAGCGGATGAAGTAAAAATATCAAAATCTGAATCTCGCCCAACTGAATCTGTTAGTTACAGTCTTCCAACGGTCTAAACGTTGGTAGACCGTTTGGAGGTGGTTTAAATTTGAGTTCAACTTGATGATACGAACCAAACTTTTTCAAATTGTTATAATTTTAACAATAATATAAAGGGTTCTTGTAGAATGATGTCACAATTTATATTTGATGAACTCGACAATGATGATGAAGAAATTATCAACATTGTCGAAGCGTCGAGAAAGCAAAAGTTATTAGTCCTAGATTGTCCCACTTATTTTTTTCACAAGGTTAACCAAAACCTCTACACTTTATTGTCAGATAAATTGCATTGCAAATTGTTTTTACTTGATTCAAACTAGAGTTTAAACCACAGTTCCAGCTCCAGTTTTATCTTAACCTATAAAATTGGCCTTTAAAGGATAATAAGTAGTTATTATATTAATTTAAGGCGACAATAGGAAATTATCAGCCAATGAGGTTGAGTAGAATAAGTTTTTGACAACATGGACTATAATTTATTACAGTTTTTTTAATTCTAATAACTGACAAATCTTTGTATCTTGAATCTTGTAAACTCTACAATGCAGTTGGAGGTTTGGATGTCTTGCAAGAATTGCTGTGTCAGTAATCGTTGCTATTTCTGTTTTCCTGGTGGTTGGCACATCAGAAATATGAATTAGATTAGAGTATATGTCTAATTGTACTTCCTTGTGGTATGCTTCGGTTAATTGGGTGTTTATCTTGACATTTGACAAGGAAATGTCTATCCTCCAAATATGATTTTAATCTTACGTGGAACATGGAAGTTTATTCTTGATCTGGTAAAATAAAATGGAGGAAAAAACTTTTGTTTTATGTTGGTTAAATGATATGGGGTTTCCAAAATAGTTGCAAGTTTCTAGAAAACAAAGTTATGACGAAGGAAAAATTCGTGAAAATCCATGAAAATTGGATTTTCGGGAAAGCCACATGTCCCAATGGAAAACTGATATGATTTTCAGAATCTCCGGTGTCGAATACATAATATCTGATCATTTTTTACATATTCTCACTATATATACATATATTTTTACAATATTTTGACACAAAACCGAAAAATTTTCAAAAAAAATTATTTTCACGTCAATACTATGCGAGTTATCGATGCCTTTATGGCATCAATTAATAAATAAAGCCTCCAAATTACTCAACAGTTCCATTGCAGTCCTTCAGTTTTTTGCTTACGCGAATTATACAGGGTGAAAGCTGTAACAAAATTTATTTTAAAAATAACAACTCTAAAATTCATAGTATCTACAGTTTTGAAAAGAAATCGTTGTAATATGAAAAAATCGTGAGAAAAAACAGAGGCACTATCACAGAAAAAATGTACCAATTTTTATTTGATTATACAAGGCGATTTATAAAGTTTTGAATTTGAGCTTGAAAAAATTCGTGAAAATCCATGAAAAGTGGATTTTCGGGAAAACCACATGTCCGATTCAAAAATTGATATAATTTTCATAATCTCCAGCGACGAATACCTTGTTTTTGATGATTTTTTACACACTCTCACTATATATACAAATATATTTTGAATATTTTAACACAAAACCGAAAAATTTTCAAAAAATTATTGTCATGCCTGTGTATAAAATTGGATAATTCCAATACTATGCGAGTTATCAAGGTCTTTATGGCATCAATCAATGAATAAAACCTACAAGTTTCCCAACAGTTTCATTGCAGTCCTTCAGTTTTTTGCTTACGCGAATTATACAGGGTGAAAGCTGTAACAAAATTTATTTTAAAAATAACAACTCTAAAATTCATAGTATCTACAGTTTTGAAAAGAAATCGTTGTAATATGAAAAAATCGTGAGAAAAAACAGAGGCATTATCACAGAAAAAATGTACCAATTTTTATTTGATTATACAAGGCGATTTATAAAGTTTTGAATTTGAGCTTGAAAAAATTCGTGAAAATCCATGAAAAGTGGATTTTCGGGAAAACCACATGTCCGATTCAAAAATTGATATAATTTTCATAATCTCCAGCGACGAATACCTTGTTTTTGATGATTTTTTACACACTCTCACTATATATACAAATATATTTTGAATATTTTTACACAAAACCGAAAAATTTTCAAAAAATTATTGTCATGCCTGTGTATAAAATTGGATAATTCCAATACTATGCGAGTTATCAAGGTCTTTATGGCATCAATCAATGAATAAAACCTACAACTTTCCCAACAGCTCCATTGCATTCCTCCAATTTTATGCATATGCCAATTATACAGGGTGAAAGCTGTAACAAAATTTATTTTAAAAATAACAACTCTAAAATTCACAGTATCTACAGTTTTGAAAAGAAATCGTTGTAATATGAAAAAATCGTGAGAAAAAACAGAGGCACTATCACAGAAAAAATGTACCAATTTTTATTTGATTATACAAGGCGATTTATAAAGTTTTGAATTTGAGCTTTTGAAATAAAATTTAACTTTCAGAGGGGAGAATGCTGAATGAAAATAGAGAAAAAAACTTTTGTTTTATGTTGGGGATGCAAAAAAAGTTGTCAGTTTTCAGAAAAAAAGTTATGACGAAGAAAAAATTCGTGAAAATCCATGAAAAGTGGATTTTCGGGAAAACCACATGTCCGATTCAAAAACTGATCTAATTTTCATAATCTCCAGCGACGAATACCTTGTTTTTGATAATTTTTTACACACTCTCACTATATATACAAATATATTTTGAATATTTTAACACAAAACCGAAAAATTTTCAAAAAATTATTGTCATGTCTGTGTATAAAACTGAATAAATCCAATACTATGCGAGATATCAAGGTCTTTATGGCATCAATCAATAAATAAAACCTCCAACTTACTCAACAGTTCCATTGCATTCCTTCAGTTTTATGCTTACGCGAATTATACAGGGTGAATGTTTCATGAATGAATTCATTTTTACAATTTTACAAGGCGATTTATAAAGCTTTGAATTTGAGCTTTTTAAACATTCTGAATAGTATATTTAAAACATAATTATAGCACAAAAATCAATTAATGGATCTTGGATGCCTCTAATAATTGTATATGTCAAAAATTATCGCTGTACAATCGTAGTAACTTTCTTCGCCCGACGTGACCACATTTTCCCAAATCTCACTTTTTTCAAAGACTAAAACCTTTGTTCTATAACCGCATAGTCTTTGATTGGTGCTGTATTCAATATTGAATAAGATATTTGCAGGGCCGGATTAAGATTTATAAGGCCCGGGGCTAAAATAATGACGGGGCCCCCTAAAGAAATTCGGAAACCCGGAAAAATAATATCAATACGTTAGATTTGTGGTGTCAACACATCGAAAAATACAAAATGATTTCCAAATGATGGGGCCCTCTTGGACCTGGGGCCCGAGGCTATAGCCCCCCAAAGCCCCTAGCTTAATCCGGCCCTGCATATTTGTCTAGAAATATTTATACTGAAAACAGATTCCTCGTGCTTTTAAATTAAATGTGGTTGGAGACAGTTTTTTTCCCGTTTCTATCTCTATTTTACACTCAATATTTTTCATAATTTCTTAAGCAACTATACTGAGTCACTGAATATTTCGTAGATTAGATTAATTTTTAATGTACAGGTAGCAAATTGAGAAATAAATGATAATAATAATAAGATTAAAGTTTTCTTTAGATAAATCTTGTGAACGGCATCATCTCCTTGAAAATTCTACTTGGGAAATAACAAATTAAGGCCTCAATTGGTTTCAGTTGTATGATTTGTTTCATTAAACTGAATAATAACGTGATTACAGGCGCCAGTTTACAATATAGAGACTTGATCAACAGATTTTATCATTTTATTTTTGTTTGTACAAAAAAAAGGAGTTCAAGTTGTTTCTATTTTTATTTCAGGTGTGGATAGAAATGTTTCACCTCTTCAATTCCCTTCACCAAGTGGTTTCGCTTCGTATTGTAGGAATATATGGGGTTCGCCCGTCATTTCAGCGGGATCTAGGTACCTATCGCCTTTTATCGAGGCCAATTTCAAAGAAAAATCTACTGGTAAGTAAATTGTGAAAAATAACAATATTTAAATCAATATATTTCCTTTAAAGTACTAATTTTAGCTAGCAAAGCGTTTATCACAACGTTGAAGCAAAGATTTCCATTTTCCGAAATGGCTTTCATTTTTTTCGTTAGTACTTATTTTGTTTGCAGTAGAACCATTTGTCGCGTGGCATTAAATCTGGTGCATAATGCGAATGTTAAACAAAAATGAAAGAATACAATAAATTATTGAAGGAAAAGTGCGACGTTTAAGTGTAAATTTGTGGAGAAATAGAATAACGTATCAAAGAAAGCATACATTTAGCAGCTTTGGTGGACTATCAAATTAGGAAAAAGCTATTAAGAGGAAGGAATAGCCTAAGCTCATAAAAACTAGACCACATTGCACATTAAATTCTACCTAACGCTGGAAAATACTAAAGAATAAAGAAGAGAGATAAGATTGAAATAATTGGAGTATTATTGACCCATGATTTAATATTCTTTAGAGAAAATGATGAGCCAATGACAGAAAAGGGAATAATGCCTCAAGGCTCACCAATTGAGATAGAGCAGCTAAAGACAGAAGGACGCAATAAAAGAGAAGTTTCTACCCATTGGAAGACTATTTGTTTGTCAATGGGGTCATTTAAAATATTTTTTGAATAATTACTCAACGATTAGAAGGAATAGGGGTAAACCACTCGCACTCTAGGTCTGGCTGCAGAGCTGAATTATTAAATTTGTGTATACTTAACCCATTTGTTTAGAATTAACGACTTATTTAATCATTTTCAATATTTATTTGAATAAATCTTCACAAAAATTAAATATATACAAAATGTTTTTTGGTTTTAAAGAGTAACATTCCATAGATAACCAAACTATTAATATAGTGAGTCATCCTCAGGAAAGTTCTCTTCTTTTTCCCTATGTGGAATATTTTTGAAGAACGATCTGTATTCCTCAGGAACCCATTGCAATAAGTTAATGAGGTCTCTGTACTTTTCATTGTCTTTGAGAAGCATCCTTCCCACAACGATTGGGTTCTTTTTAGAGCACGAAGCAATAAAATTAGCCCAGTCATTTGTAGTAAAAATAGTGTGGTTTCTAATTTACTACACTACAGTTATCTGTCCAGACTGTTAAGTTTTCTCAGGTGCATTTCCTTTCCCTCCTCGACCGGCTGTAGTATCATCTCAGATAATACACCAAGTTTTATCCACGGTGGCGTCATAAATTGTGCTATTTGATGTCCAAAGTTTTCCTGAATAAAAACTTTGGGAATTCTTCAAATCTGGAGTTTGAAGGCGCTTTCGGAGATCAGATATAACAACTCTAAAGACTTCAGTAGCACAAGCTTTCACCTTGTCTTCTCTATTTAGTACATACAGCTTCTTTTAGGTGATTTCCTTTTTGTAATTTGAGTTCATTAAGTTTTGCATCATTTTTTTAACTTTTAATTTGGCAGTCCAGGTCGTCACAAACATCGCAAGTATCATTATCTGGTGAGTGGAATGATAAGCTAAAGTCTTTTTGGAATAGACCCATTTCTTCTCTGGTTTGTGTTACTCTAGTGAAACATAATAAATCAATGATACTCAACCTTAGTTCTGTAAGTGAAGGAACTGGACTCGGTTCCTTTGTAACATTTGAAAGTGTATCTTCCTCACCATTATTATCATTTGAGTTGTTATCATTTTCTAGTAACGAAAGTCCAGCTATGGGCTTGCGTTTTACTGTGAACTTTAGAGCCACAACAACCTAAGTTGATGTACGTTCGTTTGGCTCAATCATAGGTGAGAACTTAGGTTCTTACAACCATTTCAAAATACAAAAGGGGATTTTTCAGAGGTCTCAAGTTGATATGGCTCAATGCAAAACCAAATTCTACATACAATGGTGTATTAATTTGAAAATTGTAATATATGGACTTAAATTCATCTTAAGTTCTGAGGTACCTACAGATATGAAACATGGCCTGGTAATCAAATAGTTGTTGAGTGGAAAACAGGAGGAACAACAAGAAAACACGGAAGACCCACAAGTTGAATGTGTGGAATAAATATGGAAAAAAGATTATTGAAACTTCGGACTGGAATCATAGAGACAGTTTAATATCAAGCATGGACATACTTAAAATGTTTTAAGGCCGATTTAGATGAATATGGCAAATCTTGGATCAAACTTGTTTCACTTAAAAATTACAATTAAAACGCCTTGCGCTGATTTGTATGGAAGCTCAATTAGTACAAATTCGATTAATTGCTTTTAAAAAGAGTGTCTGAAGTAACGTACTATCACCATAGATAAATTTTGGTATTTCATTAGTTTCTTCGACACTGTTTTTCAAGTTGAAACAGAACAATTTGAAACGTTCCAAACCACGAAATAATCTCGTTAAAATTGCTTTATTAGCACACTGATAAGCCCAAATTTGAGTATGAAATTGTTTGCTTTAACATATGGAAATTAATCCTCCATATTATATTTTTTATTACATACTTACGGTTAGAGGCGTTCGTTATCGTTAGCTCACACTTTTGAGGTTATTAAGTTAGGTTAGACTAGGTTAGTTAGGTTAGGTTGTATTAGGTTAGTTAATTCGAGCTTTGCCGAGATATTTTTGTTAATAAGAGTTGAAAAAATAGGTTTATGTGAAAAATATTCATGATCTTTTTTCTAGAGTTTTATTTTTTATGAGAAACTAAATATTTTCGTAGATATTTAGTAAAATGATTATAAATTTAAACGAAGCTGTGAGGCAAACAAAAATTTGCTTCAGGGTAATTTTCTCCAATCAGTGGCAAGCTTTGACAGAAATTCAGAATGTGTGGAATGTGTTGTCAATGTCAACTGTCAATGTGTTGAATTATTGCGATCGATTAATCGATTTTGATGTGGAATGTCATAAAAAATCGATTTGACGCAATCTCTACCAGATTATCAGATTCATTTGTCGTCGTACTAAAAAAACAATTGATTTGACAATCCGGGAATAAAAGTAAACCCACTTGCATGACAAATAAAGTCGCGATGTAGTGTCCGAGGCATGTCCCTATCATTTTCCTTTAATGATTAGGTAATAAATTCAGAACGTACATGATATATATATTTTTATTTGTTTACCGACGATAGCAATCACATTGGAGCACGAAAGTAGAACAAATAAACAAAGTGGAGTTTTTGTGTGCAATTGCAAGTCACACACACAACTGTCCGAAGACCTTAGATAACGCCGATAACGTGGAATCGATTTGTTTAAAATTCCTAGTACGGAAAATGATAATTTTATATTAGTCCCTGTGAGTTGTTTTAGTCCAGGAGCCGGTAACGTCGAAAACCCCGACATGAGCTTATTCTCAAACTTTGTACGGTTTTCATTTTCTGATTCTTCACTTTCTTCTTCATTTAATTGACCACTAAGAGTTTCTTCAACTTTTGAAGGTGCTGCTGCATATTCTCCTCTACAATTAATTGGTAAAGGCGTGAATTTCCTGTAGCAAATCAATTAAATTTAAACTTTAATTCGCATTTTTCAAGTTTTTCCTTCGTCTGAAGCGTAGCAGTCTTTTTTAAAGTTTGTTCTTTCGAGGAGAACGGAGAAAAAATATAAAAACTTCTTTCCAAAATAGAAAACGAAATATTTGAGACTTGAAAGTGAAGCAGCCTGCAAGGACAAATGCTTCTACCTTCTAAAATACCCAAAGACCTTACCTGAATTAAAGGAAAGTGATAGACTATACAGGGTGTTCCACGACGAGTTAAAACTATCTGTAGATGGCAAAATAATCATGAAAATCTCTACGTTTGGATTTTGGAATATGATCACCCTATATATTAATACATTTTTGAAATCTACGTAAAATTTTAGTATAGTTTTATCTGAAAATTTTTTTCGAAAAATGCGTACTTTTTGAGTTATTAATTTTTTTGTAAAAAATTTGACAGTTGCAGACTCTTATACATTATTTTTTTACGAGAATACCCTTAAAAATATGAAAATAGTTTCTATTTGGTTGCTTTCAGAAAGATTTGACGTATTTGAATCTATGTTGAACAATTTTTTATTTTATACAGGGTGTGTATGAAAAGTGTTCAAAGTTTAACTTCATAAATATCAAATGTCTCAATTTTTTTAAATAGAACCACCCGGTTTTTTCTATTTTAATGCATTCGTGGGAAAAAAATAAGACAAATTCATGTATAATTAATTCCCTATACCTAAACCGTTATTCAAATGCATTAATTTTATTTATTCGTTATCAAATTGAGAACGTGTCATTTTAACTATTTTCTTCGAAAGTATCAACAATTGACTAATGACAGTTAAATAACTGTCATTTATTACAAAGCCTACTAAAAGTATACAGAGAAAATTAAAACTTTTAAAAAAATATACAATAATACTTAATTCAAAACCTCAAATATCTCGGAAACGACTAAAAGTTGGAATAGGATTAATAAATACAATTTGATTTAATTTATTTTACACACTTTGACAAGATAAAGAAAAAAACTTTTTTATTTCTTAGAGCTTGAATCAACGGGTCAAAATAAAAATTAGACCACACATGCATCTCTAAAAATTTACAGAAAACGTTTAATATGGATAACGGTAAAGTTTAGGTATAGGAAATTATACATGAATTTGCCTTATTTTTTATCCCCGAATGCATCAAATGAGAAAAAACTGGGTGGTTATATTTGAAAAAACTGAGAAATTTGATATTTATGAAGTTAAACTTTGAACTTTTTATACACACCCCGTATAAAATAAAAAAAATTTAAATATAGATTCAAATACGTCTGATATTGCTAAAAGCAACCGAATAGAAACCATTTTGATATCTTCAAGGGTATTCTCGTAAAAAAATAATTTATCAGGTTCAAATTTTTTACAAAAAAGTTTAATAACTCAAAAAGTATGCATTTTTCGAGAAAACTTTTTAGACAAAAGTATACTAAAATTTTACGTAGATTTCAAAAATGTATTAATATATAGGGTGCTCTATTTAAAAAAACAAAGTTACAGTCGATTTCTGGTAGAACCGGAAGTCGTCCATCTATTTTTTATTAATATTTCTGTATAAATTAACAGATTAACATTTTTTCAATCGTGGAAAGTTGAAGATAACATTGATAAGCTGCTCAAAAAGGAGCATTTTCTAATAGTTATATTTTTGTAACTATAAAAAATTCGGGGCTTGATTCAATAACTTAACCATAGTTGTGAACAGTTTATCAGCTGTCTCGTATAAGTAGTTAAGTCACTATTCAAACAATTAATTAAATGGAGGGCTAATAGAAGGGTCACAGTCGCATCGGTTTTGCTCGGGCTACCGGTTCGGAAATGACGTAATTATTCTACTTGTGGGGTCTTCGATGGCCTACACGAGCCGCCTATTTAATATTTCCTTTTCTATTAGCAGGATTAGTCATTTTGATTTTAGATGAGAATGATAAACAAGCTGAATTGACTCGTTCGGCAAAATAATCATTTGAAATAGGGCCCACAGAAAATTAACGTGGGCACTACCAGGGTCGTTACTTAAGTTAATATGGCAACACCGATACGAATATGTCAAATCTGACATTACCATCATGAAGTTTGACATTTTTAATGTTGAACGTACCCAAAACGTGCTGTCATGTCATGTCATGTTGTCATTTCCGTGCGATGATTTTCTATGACTGTCGACTTGGATTAAATCGCTAGTTTTCCGAATTTTATCGCAGTCAATCGTCCAAAGAAAGGCGATTGGTGAAAAGAAAAATTGGAAAAACGCGGTGCTTCAAGAGACTCACGTTACGACCAGGACAAATCTAACAAAAGTTGTTCGAGCAATCAGTTCAGCATTTGCTTACCAGAAATTTTCAAAAGAATCAAGGAGACAGACAGTCAAATTATCATCCGCCGTGCAGTCCTTGTTTGACATCCATTGACTGACATTGACACATTGACACCTGAAGAAGTGGTTTATGCGTTCAAATCACATGTTTTGGAGGTTAGGTTACGTCCTGAATCGAAATGGACAATCGACAATTGGATGAAACGCATTTAAAAGTGTAGAATGTAGAATATTTTGAAATACAATAAAGTCATTTCCAATTATAAACGTTTCTTTTATTTTTCTATTTCAAAACTTAACCAGCAGCCCTCGTATACACAATTTTGGCGTTCATCTACCAAAATTTGAGAGGATATAAATACATTTAAGAGCAACTAGATGTTTGAAAAACTCTTCGAATGTTGAGGTTATTGATTAAATCCGATTTTGAAATCTAGAACAAAAAAATTTTGAACTATTTCTTAAATAGCCTTAACTGTCGGATAACAAATGAAGTAGACCGTAGAAAAATGGCAAAAGAACGAGAAATAATCAATGAAATAAAAACTAGGAAAGTTCGAAAGACATCCTGGTGCATTAGAACCTTCCCTCAACTTTCTCCCACAGAATCTACGATGTTTACTAATATTCGTCACGGATAGACACCATAAGACGAAGAAGAAGAACTGCGGAATACCAGATGTTCCTGGTAAAAATTATACGAAAACGCATCTATGTGGAATTGTAGAAAATGTTATTGAACCATCATTTCATATTTAATATTCCAAGAATGTTTGATCTCGACGTAATATCAACAATAATTTATGTTAGATTATATGTGATTTACAATCCGTAAAGTAATCAATCAAGCTGCCATCGATAACTGAAATCCCTGCATTATCGGCCCTTTTATGCGACCGCTATCTATTTAACGTCTGCACGGATAATCCTTAACCATACACTTAATGTATTACCGAGCTTCGTTTGGTTCATTATTGCTAATATTTAGTTCATAAAAGTTGATGAACGTTTCATATTATTTTATTATAATATAATGTAATTATGAAAGTTGATTTAACTGTAATTCAATACTATATAAATGCAGTCTCTATATTTAATATCAGTTTTATTAATAGGATTAATCAATTTTAAAGCGTGTAGATTTTTGGGTAAAAGTTATGTACCAAATGACATTCGAAGTTTGTCGTGGATTTCCGATAAAAAGTTTTTAACCAGCTGTTAGATTGTTATTAACTATTTTACATAATTTGCCGAATTGAATATTTCCATAGATAAAATTAATCATCGAAAAACTTGCGTAATATCAATATTATAGTATTTTTTATTAAACTTACTGGAACCCTTTGAAATTCACTCGATGATCTCAAATAATCATTTGAAGATTTTTATCTAGAATTATCATATATGGAGAATATTGACAAGTAATGACAGTTCTAACTCTTGTCAAGTTTAGTTTAAGTTGGTATCAATCGTCAAGAATTATGTTGGCCAAACTGCTCATGTAAACAAAATCAATAAAGTTAGTCTGTGTCCGTGTCAATCATTCTCGATGATCACAAATAATCATTTGAAGATTTTTATCTACAATTATCATATATGGAGAATATTGACAAGTAATGACAGTTCTAACTCTTGTCAAGTTTAGTTTAAGTTGGTATCAATCGTCAAGAATTATGTTGGCCAAACTGCTCATGTAAACAAAATCAATAAAGTCAGTCTGTGTCCGTGTCAATCATTCTCGATGATCACAAATAATCATTTGAAGATTTTTATCTAGAATTATCATGTAAGAAAAATATTGACAAGTAATGACAATTCTTACTCTTGTCGATAATATTTTATGAATATTCATTCAGAAATAACTACAAAATTATCTAAAAATCATTCTCCACCCCCTATATATATTAAAAAAAAGCGTGTAACTATTCGAAAGCTTAGGAAAGAGAAAATGACAACAAAGAGAAAAATATTGAAAAAACTAATTCGCAAATTTAGACAACTTTAATTAGGAGAAACTTCATGACTCAGTAATTAGTCAAATTCATCAAAATTTGTTGGTTGTCAACTATTTAACTCTGTTTCATAGCATACTTACCTTAGAAAATAAATTTTAATGTAAAAAAAAACACTAACTAAGCGTTTACGTGGTGGGAATGCGGCAAAATTAAACACCAAAGTGTACTAACTCTAATATATACCGAGATTTCGAATCCTTATATATTCATTGTCTGAAATTATGGTCTAAGTATAATACAAAAATTTGTGTAAAAGTATAACGATAATAAAAACTATTTACATCAATTAGTTATGAATCGGAATGTTATAAAACATTAGACTGATTTACTGGAACTGTTAAGTTTAAGTTGGTATCAATCGTCAAGAATTATGTTGGCCAAACTGCTCATGTAAACAAAATCAATAAAGTCAGTCTGTGTTCGTGTCAATCATTCTCGATAATCACAAATAATCATTTGAAGATTTTTATCTAGAATTATCATATATGGAGAATATTGACAAGTAATGACAGTTCTTACTCTTGTCAAGTTTAGTTTAAGTTGGTATCAATCGTCAAGAATTATGTTGGCCAAACTGCTCATGTCAACAAAATCAATAAAGTCAGTCTGTGTCCGTGTCAATCATTCTCGATGATCACAAATAATCATTTGAAGATTTTTATCTACAATTATCATATATGGAGAATATTGACAAGTAATGACAGTTCTTACTCTTGTCAAGTTTAGTTTAAGTTGGTATCAATCGTCAAGAATTATGTTGGCCAAACTGCTCATGTAAACAAAATCAATAAAGTCAGTCTGTGTCCGTGTCAATCATTCTCGATGATCACAAATAATCATTTGAAGATTTTTATCTACAATTATCATATATGGAGAATATTGACAAGTAATGACAGTTCTTACTCTTGTCAAGTTAAGTTTAAGTTGGTATCAATCGTCAAGAATTATGTTGGCCAAACTGCTCATGTAAACAAAATCAATAAAGTCAGTCTGTGTTCGTGTCAATCATTCTCGATAATCACAAATAATCATTTGAAGATTTTTATCTAGAATTATCATATATGGAGAATATTGACAAGTAATGACAGTTCTTACTCTTGTCAAGTTTAGTTTAAGTTGGTATCAATCGTCAAGAATTATGTTGGCCAAACTGCTCATGTCAACAAAATCAATAAAGTCAGTCTGTGTCCGTGTCAATCATTATCGATGATCACAAATAATCATTTGAAGATTTTTATCTAGAATTATCATATAAGGAGAATATTGACAAGTAATGACAGTTCTTACTCTTGTCAAGTTAAGTTTAAGTTGGTATCAATCGTCAAGAATTATGTTGGCCAAACTGCTCATGTAAACAAAATCAATAAAGTCAGTCTGTGTTCGTGTCAATCATTCTCGATGATCACAAATAATCATTTGAAGATTTTTATCTACAATTATCATATATGGAGAATATTGACAAGTAATGACAGTTCTTACTCTTGTCAAGTTAAGTTTAAGTTGGTATCAATCGTCAAGAATTATGTTGGCCAAACTGCTCATGTAAACAAAATCAATAAAGTCAGTCTGTGTTCGTGTCAATCATTCTCGATAATCACAAATAATCATTTGAAGATTTTTATCTAGAATTATCATATATGGAGAATATTGACAAGTAATGACAGTTCTTACTCTTGTCAAGTTTAGTTTAAGTTGGTATCAATCGTCAAGAATTATGTTGGCCAAACTGCTCATGTCAACAAAATCAATAAAGTCAGTCTGTGTCCGTGTCAATCATTCTCGATGATCACAAATAATCATTTGAAGATTTTTATCTACAATTATCATATATGGAGAATATTGACAAGTAATGACAGTTCTTACTCTTGTCAAGTTAAGTTTAAGTTGGTATCAATCGTCAAGAACTATGTTGGCCAAACTGCTCATGTAAACAAAATCAATAAAGTCAGTCTGTGTCCGTGTCAATCATTATCGATGATCACAAATAATCATTTGAAGATTTTTATCTAGAATTATCATATAAGGAGAATATTGACAAGTAATGACAGTTCTTACTCTTGTCAAGTTAAGTTTAAGTTGGTATCAATCGTCAAGAATTATGTTGGCCAAACTGCTCATGTAAACAAAATCAATAAAGTCAGTCTGTGTTCGTGTCAATCATTCTCGATGATCACAAATAATCATTTGAAGATTTTTATCTACAATTATCATATATGGAGAATATTGACAAGTAATGACAGTTCTTACTCTTGTCAAGTTAAGTTTAAGTTGGTATCAATCGTCAAGAATTATGTTGGCCAAACTGCTCATGTAAACAAAATCAATAAAGTCAGTCTGTGTTCGTGTCAATCATTCTCGATAATCACAAATAATCATTTGAAGATTTTTATCTAGAATTATCATATAAGGAGAATATTGACAAGTAATGACAGTTCTTACTCTTGTCAAGTTAAGTTTAAGTTGGTATCAATCGTCAAGAACTACGTTGGCCAAACTGCTCATGTAAACAAAATCAATAAAGTCAGTCTGTGTCCGTGTCAATCATTATCGATGATCACAAATAATCATTTGAAGATTTTTATCTAGAATTATCATATAATAGAGAATATTGACAAGTAATGACAGTTCTTATTCTTGTCAATAATATTCTATGAATATTCACTCAGATATTTCTTGCTACAAAATGTGGTAATTATTTAAAAATCATTCTCCGCCCCCTATCGAGTTGTGGGGAGTAATAATTTGATCACTCCAATTCGTTTAATTATATTTCCGACGTATCCACCAATAAAAAGAGAATTTTTGAATAGGTTTGATTAAATTTAATGATTAATTTTTCATTTTGAAGAGCCAGCGAGAGACTGCTATCAGATTAATTCGCAATCAGACCCGCTTAATATGTTGACAACGCAAAAACAATCGCGAAAAATCTGAAAAACAGCAGGTGTAAGTTCGATCAAAGTTTCAATCATCGAGTATGTTCAGTTGTATACGGTGTAAATAGACAGAGGCGGGTACGAACAATCTCAAAGGGATATAAATAGAAAATAAATATGGAAATGCTTCCCTTAGTTTTACCTTATTACGAACAAACCACATTCCTAAAACCAAAATTAGATATTTTGACATGTTTACTGCCACGTTTGACACTATATATACCATACATCAGAGGTTCCCAAAGTGTTTGAACAAAATAAATAGGAAAATACCCATGTAGGAGCCTCCAGACTTGAACGACGGGGCTTAGCTTGAGCCAACTCGGTCTTGGCAAACCATTGATGGCCTAAGCATGCTTGAAGTCTGGGTAATTTAGCCATGGCCATTCCATAGTCAGCCAGACTTAGTAGAGCTCTGAATAACTATATATATTCAATTATTTAACTAACTAGGCCTAGTTCAGGCTGCAAACCAAGCGAGGGACATTGTTATCATCCCAGAGTCCCACCAAGTCTGGGTCAATAACAGCTTCCAATCTAGAGCCAGAGTTGGACATACCTGGCCCAAGTCTAGGCCTATACTGGACCCAATAGTTACTTTTTAGAAGCTGACAAACAATAATGAAACAAATTTTGCTTCAACTACTGCTAATCATGCACTAGAGCGTCTTACTAAAGTTAAAAACTTTAGAATGAGTTGATGATATTATAGAAAGAAGTACTAGATGAACTGGGAGTTAGTTCATTGAGGAATTAGAGTTCGAGCAGTTCGAGATCTTTCAGAAAATGATCCCGAACTGCGCTTATTTATTTGTAACTTTGTTAAAACGACAAAGATTAATCTAAGCTTTTATTTCGTAGACTGTATGTACTTTTTCTTGTATATTGGTACCATTATTGCCGTTTTCCACGTTTCTGGCATTATCTCTTGACCCTATATAATACTTATCAAATGATAGATAGTGCAGTTCCACCGAATTTGCTTGTTTATCATTCTATTTCGTCTTCTCCTGATTCTGTTTCGTCTTCTTCTGAAGATGTACCGTTCTTTTGCATTCGGGACATTTTTTGTATTTCCTCCTTCGATAGTGGCAATATATTGGGCTGTAACATCCTCCCATTTCCTTCAAAAATTAATTTTTACAAATTATCCGGCCAAATTTGTCAAATAATTTACCTCTTCCACTTCAGAGAGATATTGAGTGTCGTTTTTGAACTATGCAATGATTGTTCTCTTACTCTACTTACTTCGAAGTGACAGAGCAAACAACTAAAGCCTTAAGAATGGCAGCATGTTTAAATAAAACCGTTTGGCGAAATGAACATATCGGAATAGAGGCCAAATCGATATATAGGCCATGGTAAGACCCATAATGACCTACACTGCAGAGACACGGCAAAAACCAAAAGAATAATGGAATGAGCAGAGATGAAAGTGCTACGCAAGAAACAGGGAAAGAACTGGGAACAGCAGAAGAAAGAAAGAATGGAATGAGACATAAGTCGTATGGATAACAACATACTGGTCAAAGATAACGCTCGATAAATCCTAGAAGTACCGGCCAAAAAGTGAAGCGACAACCTTGAAGCAGGATAGGAGTTAAGGATGTCGAAGGCGACTACGCCTAATACACGGAAGAAGAAGAAGAAGAAGAAGAAGAAGAAGAAGAAGCAATGATTGTTAACACTCACGACACCGTTGTTGAATAGACTGCTTATATTTTGACATCTGTTTGTCCAGTGTTGTACTTTTGGCTGGATTATCTCTTACCATTGATGATTGATCATTTCCATTGATGCTACGTCTGGTTTCTTGTTTTAATGATAAAAATGTATCACCCACTCGATCAAGAAGCTTCCTATGCACCCTCGAGCTACTTGCTTTCATTGCCTTGACTGCGAATTGGTTATCACGTCCACCAGATTTAACCTCATCTGATTTTTTACATAATACCATCTCAAGTTTGTAGTCGACAAGTTTTACCAGTTAAAGAGGCATTCATAATGCGATTAATAACCCATTGGGGTGAGTTTATTCAAACTTGAGACACCTTAAACTCCTTTTTACGATCAGCCTCTGTTCGGAACACGAGTAATTCTTATCCATAACAACAGCTGTCGCCGTAGAGGTCATGAAATATTCAAAAGTTACCCCCTCGTACATAATACACTTCATTCTTTTTGTCGGATAAATGAATGAAGCTCTATTTACAAAGGCAACAGTGTAGGGGCGAGAAGCAACAGTATAAGGGTGACCAGCCCCTCAAAAATTAGCCTCTGTTAAACTATTCGGTCGTCGGCTAATGGTTCGTGAAACTATCAAAAGAATATATTATTAACTGTTTCTCTCCGGGGAAATGTTCGGAAACTGTATAATACGTTCAAATTGATTTATTTTTTTTTTTTGGGCCACCCTAATTAATTATTCTGAAAATCTATAGAAATTTCGTTGAATAAAGAGAGGTGACTTCATCTTAAACAAGTTTGTGTACGCTCTTGTATATCTTTCATCGAATCTAACTCTCATTGTTTTTTTTTTATTTCTGTTTCTTGACATTTTCCGGAAACAATTTCTGTCAGCATGTTATTCGCTCGCATGCATTGAAGAAGTGAAAACATTTTTCTTGTATACAAATTGCGGATGGAACTATTAGGGGTTTTGTGGGTTCTGTCAAGTGTTTACATAATATTTCAATGTTTGGTTGTCTCCCATGTGACACAGGGGTTGTTTCGTGACATTTTTAAATCAAGGGTAGAAGAATGATGTTCGAATTTATAGGTATGGAAGGTAAAGTAATGAAAATTTTTCATCTACTCAGTTAAATTCTGTAGAAATAAACAAAATAGATTTGAATTATTAAAAATAAATTATTCTTAGGGGTAGTTTTTGTTCTAAAATTAGAAAGATTTGTCGATGCAAAAAAATAATTGAACAAAAAACGCGCAATGATTGTGGCTGTTCAGTTCCGGGGATGAACAAGGAGCGAATATAGGGGGTGATAATTGAGGGGGTCGGATTGCATTTAGGCCCTTGGGGACGCAAACAATTAACTCTTCACAAAACACGACCCGGTTCATTGCGCCATTAGTCACACGCTGAATACAGGTTCACACACACACACAAAATGATACACTTGATTTCGTAATCGCCGAGAGTCATTTGCAACAATCGTTTTATTAATAATTTATTTACTTTATCAATTAATTTTTTGATAACGCCTTCGTTAGTAATGCTAATTATAATTTCACAAAGTCACTTAAAACAACATTACAACAATTTCTTATTTCTTAGACCTTTGAAATGTTTATGTTTCTAAATCTCCTTGATTTTAGGTCTTTTCTATTCCGAAATAAGTTTTTTTTTGATAATTTTCAACAGATTGATGAAAAATTGACGTTTCGACTTTTCTTCGAGTCTTGTTTTCAAAAGATTGATGAAAAATTGACGTTTCGACTTTTCTTCGAGTCTTGTTTTCAACAGATTGATGAAAAATTGACGTTTCGACTTTTCTTCGAGTCTTGTTTTCAACAGATTGATGAAAAATTGACGTTTCGACTTTTCTTCGAGTCTTGTTTTCAAAAGATTGATGAAAAATTGACGTTTCGACTTTTCTTCGAGTCTTGTTTTCAAAAGATTGATGAAAAATTGACGTTTCGACTTTTCTTCGAGTCTTGTTTTCAAAAGATTGATGAAAAATTGATGTTTCGACTTTTCTTCGAGTCTTGTTTTCAAAAGATTGATGAAAAATTGACGTTTCGACTTTTCTTCGAGTCTTGTTTTCAAAAGATTGATGAAAAATTGACGTTTCGACTTTTCTTCGAGTCTTGTTTTCAAAAGATTGATGAAAAATTGACGTTTCGACTTTTCTTCGAGTCTTGTTTTCAAAAGATTGATGAAAAATTGACGTTTCGACTTTTCTTCAAGTCTTGTTTTGAAAAGATTGATGAAAAATTGACGTTTCGACTTTTCTTCGAGTCTTGTTTTGAAAAGATTGATGAAAAATTGACGTTTCGACTTTTCTTCGAGTCTTGTTTTCAACAGATTGATGAAAAATTGACGTTTCGACTTTTCTTCGAGTCTTGTTTTCAAAAGATTGATGAAAAATTGACGTTTCGACTTTTCTTCGAGTCTTTTTCAAAAGATTGATGAAAAATTGACGTTTCGACTTTTCTTCAAGTCTTGTTTTCAAAAGATTGATGAAAAATTGACGTTTCGACTTTTCTTCAAGTCTTGTTTTGAAAAGATTGATGAAAAATTGACGTTTCGACTTTTCTTCGAGTCTTGTTTTCAAAAGATTGATGAAAAATTGATGTTTCGACTTTTCTTCGAGTCTTGTTTTCAAAAGATTGATGAAAAATTGATGTTTCGACTTTTCTTCGAGTCTTGTTTTCAAAAGATTGATGAAAAATTGACGTTTCGACTTTTCTTCGAGTCTTGTTTTCAAAAGATTGATGAAAAATTGACGTTTCGACTTTTCTTCGAGTCTTGTTTTCAACAGATTGATGAAAAATTGACGTTTCGACTTTTCTTCGAGTCTTGTTTTCAAAAGATTGATGAAAAATTGACGTTTCGACTTTTCTTCGAGTCTTGTTTTCAACAGATTGATGAAAAATTGACGTTTCGACTTTTCTTCGAGTCTTGTTTTCAACAGATTGATGAAAAATTGACGTTTCGACTTTTCTTCGAGTCTTGTTTTCAAAAGATTGATGAAAAATTGACGTTTCGACTTTTCTTCGAGTCTTGTTTTCAAAAGATTGATGAAAAATTGACGTTTCGACTTTTCTTCAAGTCTTGTTTTGAAAAGATTGATGAAAAATTGACGTTTCGACTTTACTTCAAGTCTTGTTTTCAAAAGATTGATGAAAAATTGACGTTTCGACTTTTCTTCGAGTCTTGTTTTCAAAAGATTGATGAAAAATTGACGTTTCGACTTTTCTTCGAGTCTTGTTTTCAAAAGATTGATGAAAAATTGACGTTTCGACTTTTCTTCGAGTCTTGTTTTCAAAAGATTGATGAAAAATTGACGTTTCGACTTTTCTTCGAGTCTTGTTTTCAAAAGATTGATGAAAAATTGACGTTTCGACTTTTCTTCGAGTCTTGTTTTCAAAAGATTGATGAAAAATTGACGTTTCGACTTTTCTTCGAGTCTTGTTTTCAAAAAATTGATGAAAAATTGACGTTTCGACTTTTCTTCGAGTCTTGTTTTCAAAAGATTGATGAAAAATTGACGTTTCGACTTTTCTTCGAGTCTTGTTTTCAAAAGATTGATGAAAAATTGACGTTTCGACTTTTCTTCGAGTCTTGTTTTGAAAAGATTGATGAAAAATTGACGTTTCGACTTTACTTCAAGTCTTGTTTTGAAAAGATTGATGAAAAATTGACGTTTCGACTTTTCTTCAAGTCTTGTTTTGAAAAGATTGATGAAAAATTGACGTTTCGACTTTACTTCAAGTCTTGTTTTTAAAAAGATTGATGAAAAATTGACGTTTCGACTTTACTTCAAGTCTTGTTTTTAAAAAGATTGATGAAAAATTGACGTTTCGACTTTTCTTCAAGTCCTGTTTTGAAAAGATTGATGAAAAATTGACGTTTCGACTTTTCTTCAAGTCTTGTTTTGAAAAGATTGATGAAAAATTGACGTTTCGACTTTACTTCAAGTCTTGATGAAACTATTTTGAAACAGAAGCGACCTAAAATCAAGAAGATTTAGAAAAATAAAAACATATCGCGGATAATAACTTCAACTTGGTGTTTATGCGCGAGATTGAAGATTAAATTTGATGGTCACTTCTTTTATTGACTTATGATTATATCTCCTGTAGCTTGTAGATTCATTATAGTCTATTTGTATGAATGAGAGAGTAATAAAATGATGAAGCATTCGTACTCCATAGGCGAATCAATTTGTTTAGTAGACAGGCCAACAATTTAGTTGCTGCTTATAGCTTTTTATGTGTTTAGCATACTTCCCAGTATGAGTAGAGTTATTTATTAAAAATACAAATAAGGATCGGGATCAGAAGATGAACTAATATCCATAATGAGTGGGTCGATTATTTCATCAGTAATATTGTCCAACTTTCCACATTTTCCCGTCGTCTTTTATCCTATAATTAACTACTTTTCCCTAGGATTCAAATTATTTACAAAATACAAAACAAACGTTTCATTCAATTCCATTTTTTTTTCTTGGAACTTAAGAGTGTCCTTACCAATTCAATCAGGTTTAGTCCGCAATGATATGGTGGAGATTTAACCAACGTAAACCCAAGATTTTCTAAAATTCCACCACATTTTTCGAATTGATCTTTATGAAGGGAAACCCTCGATGTACTTAATATTCTTCGAATTTAGCCAAATTTTTGGAAACTAATCTACTGTATTATGTGGTTTCTATATTTCTCGTTGATATTATTAGTCGAATTTTTCAAGGACTATTCCGGTAGGCATGACTAGAAGAAAAATGGGGGGGCACATCATTTTTCCCATGTTTTGAGACCTCCTGAACACGATTATGATGGTTTTTCGAATGTCGATATATATATATATATATATATATATATATATATATATATATATATATATCTGTTTAAGCTACAATTCTTAGCAAATGCTATGGGTCCGATTTGGTTCAAAATTAGCATACGTGGCTTTTTTGGCGGCGGATTGATGTTATTAGAATTTGGATGAAAACAAATGAATATTTCGAGGGGTCGCAGAGCAAAAAAAGTGGTTTTTGACCTTTGCTCACCTCTGCAGGTCAAACGAAAAGCGACTGAAAAATGAAATTTCACATGTAGGTTCAATTAGTTGCGAGATGATTTCCTGTCTAAGGTCGAAACTTTCCATCTCCACCCCTCTCCATTTTATGGTCATTTTTGTTATATTTTCTTATTTTTTGGCCAGAAAAAGTTTAACTAGAGGGTTTGAACTTCGCAGGCAAGTAGGGGTGATGTTGAAGAATTGTCTTTCTCAAGTTCAAAGTTTTTTTCTTCAGTTCTTCTAGCACAAAACGCCCGAAATCATTTTGATCTTTGTAATGGTTGAATTAAACCGCCTCCTATTTAATGAATAATACGAGTATGATCGTGGGTGATTTTTTTTACTTCCCATTTTCGAAATTTCTTGTCATTATGACAATTTTTTCTTTGTTGTCAATTGGAATTGAACAAGAGGGTTCGAGACCATCGAGTCTATTGAAATTATGAATTTTCTTTATAAAGAAATAAGATTGCGAATTGATATCATTTCCAAGAAATTCATTTTATGGAAAGATTTGTTTGTGTATTAGTTACATTCTTCATTCGACGAAAAATTCGACTTTCGTGATGGAGCTCTGCCGCTCACGGCTTTTTTTTATTTATTGTGTTTATCTATAAACTTCTATTCCAGTTTTTTCTAAATTTCCAACCCCCTATGTACCATTCAATGGTTTTGTTTTTTCCTCTAGTACCGCTTCTTTTTTATTACCAGTTTCTGTATAGAAGTTTTTCAAAAAGAAAAATGGTAGAGACCCCACAACGCTTTTCGATAGTATTAATATTTCGTAAATAGCCTTTCTGAAATGCTTTTTCCAGCTAAAAGTTGTTTGTTTGGAAATTTTCCATAGCGAGCTTCGACTCAGTTCAGCGTAATCTTTTTTTTTTACAAGCTGTTTGAAACATTGGGTTGTGTATAGGTTATGGTTGTAAAAGCTTAATAAAAGCTCGAAAACTTGAATTAGCTCAGGTTAAATTTATGAAAACTTCTATATCTACATTATTGTGTAATAATATTTGAAATGACTGTTCTCTATTCCTAAAAAAACGAGGTAAAGACACCAGGTTTGAAACAATTATGAAAATCCACCAATTGGTATGAAAAGGCCTTTTCATTGGACAAAGACGAGTTAAGGAAAGTTGCTGATACGCATACTGGACTCTGTCCAATGAACTACCACCTGAGGAATATCGGAGAAACTCCCGACAGCTCTTGTCGCTTCAGGAAGGAACCAAAGGATGTCCCCCAACACATCCTTTCTAAGTGCATACATAAACAACGACTACGGCAACAAATTCTTCAATTTCTACGATTGTGTTTTCCATAATATTATCTGCATCGTTTGGATTTTACGAGCTGTTTGAAACATTGCACACTGTACCTTGCAACTAAACTGTATTATTAAGAATACACAACTTGGACTTCCTCTCTAATTTCTATTTTTTATTAGCAAATGGGTACTTATATATCTTTTTTTCTGGGTTCTTTACAGCTTATGGTTGTAAAAGATCAATAAAAGCTCGAAAACTTGTATTAGCTCAGGTACTGGACTCTGTCCAATGAACTACCACCTGAGGAATATCGGAGAAACTCCCGACAGCTCTTGTCGCTTCAGGAAGGAACCAAAGGATGTCCCCCGACAACTCTTTTGTGAGTGAATACATAAACAACGACTACGGCAACAAATTCTTCAATTTCTACGATTGTGTTTTCCATAATATGATCTGTATCGTTAGCTGATAACTTTTTAAAAGCAGCCATCTGAGCTAAATGTTCCAAGCAAACAAAATATAATTTTCACAAAGTTATTTCGTCTTTTTTTGGTAAACATCCTCTTGTATCAAATCGTTCTTCATATTTTCCAATAAAACATAACGTCAAGGTATTGAGATACCCGGATGGAGACTGTTCCTCAGGAAATTACATTCGACCTCAGTTAAAGTATTTATAATAAAAATTCGTATGCCAGCGATAAGAAATGAAACTTTTTTGAGGTCCATAGCCCTCAATTTTGATTTAAGTTGGTGGTGATGTTGCCCTAGATGGTGGTATAGCTACTGATAGTTTGGATTGTTACTTCAACGATAACTAGTAAAAGAAAAAGTGCTGAAGCTCTAGCACACACTAAAAAAAAATTAAATATTTTTGAAATATGAGTAATTCGATTCACAAACACCTGATGACGCCAAACTTAGCAGATAATGCGACGTGCAGATTTTGTTACCTAGAGGACATTCTCTCGAAGTAGATCTCCACAGCAGAAGGTCTGGGTGCGTATCAAATAGAAGAGGAAGATCTCTCGCAATTACATCCAAGACTTTTTAAAAAGAATGGAGCCTCGGGGCTCCCCAGTATCGCAGCTAGAAAGGGGGATACATTTCAAAAAGATTTTAGAAAAGATTAGTCATGGATAAGTTGGAGGTGTTGTAGGTAAAGGTAAAATAGAATGAATATTCTTCATTTCAATAAATTATGTCTAAACTTTTGAGATTTATTCGAGAAAAAACGTATCCATCTGGCGGAAATAAATAGTTTTCATCGCTGATACCAAGCAAGCATACAATCAAGGGATTATATCTTTTTTATATCTACAACCCTTCATCTGTGACTCAACTAATCTCAAAATGATACCCTTTAACACTATGGTCTTTGCATTTAGAAAAGACAATCATCGAGGTAATGAACTTTTCTCTGTATTCAACATTTTATTTATGTTCGTGAATAAATTTATTCTCGGCTGCCTTGATCTAGAGGATTATAGAAAATTCAGATGAATTAACACGAGATAACAACTTTTTTTTTTGGGAAAGGAAAATATTATAAAAGTCTTCTAGAATATGGACCAAAAATCATTAGATTTGACGACTCTTAACGATGGTTAACGCGCTGTCTCATTGTATTCTCGCCCTATGAACTTTAGTGTTTGTTGCATGAGTTAAAACCAATCTTCCATATAGCCAAATATTTCTATGCGATCTATACTTATGTTCTCTGTAATATCCACCAACTTCTGGTTATGAATCGTTCTCAGTTCGTTCCTTATTATTCTAGTCAAAACTTTATCTTAATCTTATCATTTTTCCTATCTCTCCCATCTTCTTTATTTGATCCATTCACAATTTCTTCTTCTGTTGATATTACAGCGCTGTTCCAATCATTTGGCAACTGATTTTCTTCCCACAGGTTTGATACTTTTCGTGAATGTTCTGTATTTTTTTGCTATTAGTATGTAGTCTATTCAATCAACTGTTTATTCATATTTATCTTGCGTATCTTCATCATCCTACATCAAACTATGTGAAGCTAACAATTATATCTGCATCGTGATAAAATTTGGTTTTTTTATTAAAGTAACTTTTTCATTTCAGATCCTATAAAGTTTGGAATAAATCGTTTAGTTTCAAAATCGGACGACGAAGAAGAAAACAGTAACAATAACAATAATAACAACTCAAAACCTTACCACCACCGAGAAGATAGTTACTATAGCGGAGATGAGCGATCGTCTCCGAAATATACCAACCAAAGGTGGGGTCAAAATTCTCCGAGACCTTCCCCAAGTACCTCTCCAGAACTGGAAGTAGATTCCCCTGTACATTCTAGATCGAATTCCCCATTACTTAGACCAACTTCAGTGACGGAAATACAAAAGATGGATCCTTCGAGTAAAAAATCTGAGGCTTTTTCTGTCAGCGCCCTTTTACGGCCGGATAATCCAAAAAAAGCAGACAATCGTTGTATACAAGAAACAATATCAGTAACTAGGTCTTATCTTTATCCGCCTTTTATAGATTTTGTTAAAGATGCGCAACTGAAATCAGCGCAAGAATACAGTTCTCAATTTATACCTAGACATTTAGTCCCTTCTGGGTTTTTTCCTCACAATTTATATCCTCAAAAAGACGGCGAAGAAAGAAGTTTTCTGCCGAACCCCACTTCTCTTTACTTCAGCGCTATGGCTGCCGCGATGGCTTCGGGACAATCCCAACCGGGAAGTTATCCAACACCACCTTCAGCCGAAGAATTATATAGATTAAGGCATCATTTGATGAACAGTCCTTCTGGGGTGCATCCGCATCATCATCACTTTCTGATGCGGCCCGGTTTAATGCCCATTGGGGACGTCTACTCGTGTATAAAGTGCGAGAAGATGTTTTCGACACCGCACGGTCTAGAGGTACACGCTAGGAGGTCTCACAATGGCAAAAGACCTTTCGCTTGTGAGTTGTGCAACAAAACTTTCGGACACGAAATAAGCCTAAGTCAACATAGGTAAGTCATTGAATAATTTGTCCAATATAGAAAGTTAATAGTTTTTAAAATTATTTTTCTCTTTATTTCCAGAGCTGTGCATAATGTAGAAAAAGTTTTCGAATGCAAACAATGTGGGAAATCCTTTAAACGATCATCCACCTTATCGACTCATCTTCTTATCCATTCCGACACTAGGCCTTATCCCTGCCAATATTGCGGGAAGAGGTTTCATCAAAAATCTGATATGAAGAAACACACCTACATACATACTGGTAAGTTATCAGCACCTTCAAGACTTTCTTCGTGCGATGAATCAGTTATTAAACTTTGTTCATGATTCGATTAGACGTAGAGAACAAAACATCCAGTATTAATGGATTTGTTGGGGAGAATTTTTGGGAATTTATTTGATAGAGATAAGAAACGATCAATTCTTCAAATATATTTGTTTTTTTTTTGCTTTAATTTGCCTCCAAAAGCGTAAACACTTCTTCGTGTACCATTATATTTCCAATTAGGAGATTGGCTATCATCCATCATGATTTAGGATCTTGAATTCTGTGATGAAAGATCATAAAAGAATTAGATAATCAAATTTTTCTAGAAGAATTAGAAAGTAAGTCAATTTTGTGAAATTTTTGTAAAATAGCTTCGATAGCTCAATGGTCTGTGAGTACTGCTTATAACCTTATGCTGCCAATCATGACAGTGAGAATTTAACATGAAGTTCAGCTGATTGTTTCATTCAAGATCTCACCCTTGCAACATTATCTGTTTTGTACCATTTTTTAATGCGTTTCGATAACCAAGTTACCATCTTCAGAGACTGAAGAACCTTCTTCCGCGAAAATTAATTCCAGTGAACTTGGGAACTTGGCGGGAATCTTCACATTCATTCCTTGAGTACTAAACTATAGAGTGAGCTCTAAAAAATTAGCCCTTTGTCCCTTTTTAAGCTACTTTTACATCTAGCAATTTTAATGCTTTCAAATACATCCAACAATTTATTATTGGATTAATTTATCGTGATTATAGCAAACAGCGTGAGCAGCAATACTCGATTTTCCGGTCCGTCCATATTTGTGCTCTTTAAACCTGACTACAACGGATCTCTTAGTCTGCCCAATATACTTTCGGTCACAATCACCACAACTAATTTCATATAAACTCTTTTCCAAATTTGTTTTTTTTTAGATTTATAAACTAATTTGAATCCTACTCTGCTAAATATTTCTTCAAACCCTTTTGTATAAAGAGGATTGGAAGGTTGGGTTTGTTGTTGGGTTAGTAAAAAGTGGTTTCACACAGCGAATTGTAAATAGGTTAACCAATCGTCGTAGGTTTAAAAAATCCCTATGTGAAACCATCAGATGTAAGAGTAGTTTAAATAGGGACAAAGGGCCAATTAATTTTCGCGGGAGAAGGTTTATTGGTGGGAAACTTAAGTATAAAACATGTATAAACAATATAATTTCATTTATATCATTTTCATTTCTTCTGGGAATGGAAAAATACAATGAATTAATACTAATATCAAAATTTTTGTATAAATTATTTGTTTTACGTCCTTTATATAATCGAGTTGGAACATTGGAACTCTGATTAGTAATTCAACGAAAGATTTTTGACATAACGTTGGTCGAGAACGATCTAATTGCACAAATGTTGAACGGGGAACGCGAAACGGCTCGCGGAAGAGATGGAAAAATGCCGAAAAATGTTTCATTTCCTCTTAAAGCCCGGCTACGTGCTCGAAAACTAATTAGCGATATAAAAATCCGTCGAGACTTAAAAACAAATGAAAGTGCCACCGTGCACGCCCTTCCTAATTGATCCAGGGAACTGGAACTGAAAAAAGTGACACTCCGCATGCAGGGCTTTCACAATTAAGAATAAAAAAAAAGGAAATCTACTTTTCAGTAGGGTCGCAAACTGGAGTCGTTACAAACAATTGTGTGAATGACGAAGAAGAAATTGACCATCACACTACATCACTAGGGGTTGATGGGACAAAACGTATCAAGGAAATATAAACATTCGATTCAAAATTTTAGCCCAATCGAGTTTCTGCAATTATTCCAACACCACGCGCCCTCTTCGCACCCCTGTCTAAACTGTTCAGTGTAAAATATCTTAAAAAAGGTTCGTAGCGATGTTTTGCTCTAATCTTGACTCTATCCGTGGTTGACTCTGATACATTTTGAAACGATGTTTTGTTCCAAGTAAATGCTCGAATCGTTAAACGTTAAATTGAAAAAAACTCCGACTGAGTGCTATAAATTGTTGCAAGAGGTGTATGGGGAGAATTCTCTACCTCGTGCGCGTGTTTTTGAGTGGTGTAAGCGTTTTAGTAAGGACCGAGAGACCACTGAAGATGACCAGCACCCAGGTCGCCCTGTGACTGTTTCAACTCCAGAAATAGTGACCAAAATCAACCAAATTGAACATCCGGATAGAAAAATTTTACACAAGACAAAAGTCTGTGCGAAGTTGATGCCAAAAAATCCGATTCCTGACCAAAAGGCCTGCTCAGATTTCCTCGTAAGGTTAGAAAAAGATTTGCTTTGAAAGGGACCCGATTTGAGTCGATGGAAGAGGTAAAGCAAAAAACGGCAAAGCTCCTGAAGGCACTCACCAAAGAAGACTTCCAGCACTGCTTCGATCAATGGAAAAAACGTATGGAAAGGTGTGTGACGAATAAAGGGAAGTATATTGAAGGGGAGCATTCGAATGTAGAATAATTTTATTCGTAACCAATCTCTTCCATAGTATTTTCTAAAATGCTGGACATAGATCTCTCAACCTGGACATTTTGTTCGGTATTGGCACCTTGGATCCAGTTGGTATCCTTATCAAATCATCGGCAGTCGTCCTGTTTCTGTATGTATCATTGGGACACCACTTTAATATTTTCTTCGTTTACCTATTATCTGACAGTCTTGCGACATGGCCAGTCCAGTTCCATTTTAAATTTGTGACTCTTTTGCATCCGTAACTTTTGTTTTCTGCAGTTGTTCGTTTCGGGATTTCATCCCGTGTGTGTCTTGGTCAAAAATGTTTCGTTTAAAAATGAATACATGTCTCACCTTTACAAATGCAGCTCAGTTGGTCTGGCTTGAGCTGCTTAACGCATTTAGGATGTCCATATTTCGAGATATGAAGTCAGCGTTGTCATTTTGATTGATTTAAAAATTTGTTAAAACCAAATTCAGTATTTGGGACATTAAAACGCACAGGATTAAAAATCGAATTAACTACTATGTTAACCCAAATGTGTTCAGTATGTTCATCCAGTTCGGATTCTTAACTATCAAATATCTACAATTTTGGCGCAGATTTATTAGAAAATAGATTGTTTTTCACGAGAACTAGTTGATCTATAATTTTTTCACGAAATGCAATATTTCTTCAAGATCATTTTCCAGTAATTCCGAACTGCAAGGATACGATTTATGTGCTTCGAAATCTGCATTTTTGTTTATTATCTAAAAAACTGAGACTTTCTGTGAGCTTCAAGTTAATTAAATACGGTGAAAAACAGAATGTTCTCTCTCCAAAACTGAAAAGAAAAATGGGAAAGTGACGTATTTCTATTTCTTAAATCCAATGAATCAAGAACAGAAAAAACTAGGTTGGAATTTTCTAGTTTAGAAGATTCATTCTTTTGGTTACAATAGAAGAAAAGCAGGAAAGTTTTTTGGTTTTGGAAAAAAGCGTCCTGACTAACTAGACCATACCGAGTCTTCACTCTGTATCATTTAAGAAAAAAAGCTGTTTCTTTAGACACAATCAAAATTACCCTTCGAGAAATGCCAGCGCGATGGCAATTTTAAAAATGGACTTTTTCTTAATTGCGAAAAAAGTCCAATTATAAGAAGCTCACCGACGTTAATTGATTTGGTAACAAGAAAAGAATGTTCTGCTTTAAAATAATTATTATTTGGAGAGGGACTTGAGCCTTATTTATTATTTTGATGGAGTTTACGTGGTTCTGTTTATTTTTCGTGGAAATACGGACAGAAAAAAATTAAATTTGCTGTAATTAAACATTTTTGTTTTCTTTCCACACAAGTCACACAAATCATTCCCGTTTTTTTTTAATTATATAACAAAATAATTTAAATGTTTCAAGAATTTTGTTTTTTAATACGGTTACATACTGAAATAGATTTTCTCTAATTTCTCTCCTCCATCTTTTCTACCCACAATCTCCTTTCTGTGATATTTTTCTTTTGATATTCTTTCATCGTACTTTTTCATTAGATTTTCTCTAATTTCTCAAACTTTTTTATCCACACATCATCTTCTTTTATTTCCCAATTCTTATCCTATGTTATTTTTTCGTCTTATTTTTTTATAAATCTCGTTATTAGCTGTGCTTTCATTGTCCTTCGTGAGATTTTCTATAATTCTTTGTACTTCTTCATTTTTTCTACTCACCATCTCCTTTTCTTGTCCAGCTCTTTTCCTGTGTTAATTTTTTTCATTTCTTTCTTAAATGTATCATTTTAATCATTTTATAAGCTTCCATTGTCCTTTCTTCATTAGATTTTCTTTAATTCTTTGTACTTCTTCATTTTCTCCACTCACCATCTCCTTTTCTTATACAGTTCTTTTCCTGTGTTGATTTTTTTCATTTCTTTCTTAAATGTATCATTTTATAAGCTTCCATTGTCCTTCCTTCATTAGATTTTCTTTAATTCTTTGTACTTCTTCATTTTCTCCACTCACCATCTCCTTTTCTTATACAGTTCTTTTCCTGTGTTGATTTTTTTTGTTTCTTTCTTAAATGTATCATTTTATAAGCTTCCATTGTCCTTCCTTCATTAGATTTTCTTTAATTCTTTGTACTTCTTCATTTTCTCCACTCACCATCTCCTTTTCTTATACAGTTCTTTTCCTGTGTTGATTTTTTTCATTTCTTTCTTAAATGTATCATTTTATAAGCTTCCATTGTCCTTCCTTCATTAGATTTTCTTTAATTCTTTGTACTTCTTCATTTTCTCCACTCACCATCTCCTTTTCTTATACAGTTCTTTTCCTGTGTTGATTTTTTTCATTTCTTTCTTAAATGTATCATTTTATAAGCTTCCATTGTCCTTCCTTCATTAGATTTTCTTTAATTCTTTGTACTTCTTCATTTTCTCCACTCACCATCTCCTTTTCTTATACAGTTCTTTTCCTGTGTTGATTTTTTTCATTTCTTTCTTAAATGTATCATTTTATAAGCTTCCATCGTCCTTCCTCATTAGATTTTCTGTAATTTCTCAAACTTTCCACACATCATCTTCTTTGATTTCCCAATTCTTATCCTATGTTACTTTTTTGTTTTATTTTTTTATAAATCTCGTTATTAGCTGCACTCTCATCGTCTTCATTCGTGGGATTTTCTTTAATTCTTTGTACTTCTTAATTTTTTCTACTCGCCATCTCCTTTTCTTATCCAGCTCTTTTCCTGTGTTGATTTTTTTTGTTTCTTTCTTAAATGTATCATTTTATAAGCTTCCATCGTCCTTCTCCATTGGATTTTCTCAAACTTCTTTATCTTTTCTACCCACATTCTCCTTCATTTAATGAGGCATCTTTCTGTGATATTTTTCTTTTGATATTCTTTCATCGTCCTTCCTCATTAGATTTTCTCTAATTTCTCAAACTATTTCATTAACACATCATCTTCTTTGATTATCCAATTCTTATCCTATGTTACTTTTTTGTCTTATTTTTTTATAAATCTCGTTATTAGCTATGCTTTCTTCGTCTTTCCTCATTGGATTTTCTCAAACTTCTTTATCTTTTCTACCCACCATCTTCTTTTCTTATCCAGCTCTTTTCCTGTGTTGATTTTTTTTGTTTCTTTCTTAAATGTATCATTTTATAAGCTTCCATCGTCCTTCCTCATTGGATTTTCTCTAATTTCTCATACTTTTTAATCTTTTCTACCCACAATCTTCTTAATTTCTTCAGTAACTACGCTTTCATCGTTTTTCTCAACTGAATTATCTCTAATTTCTCAAACTTCTCTATATTTTCTATCCATCGCCTCCTTTATTTCTTCAGTTATCTTACTGTGTTAATTTTTCTTCTTTAATTTCCAATCTGGCGCGTTCTCATTGGATTGGATAGATAAGTAGATAAAAATAAGTAAAGGAATTTTGAGATTACTAAAAATTTCCAAACAACTGTTTCCAAATATATTATAGATAATTAAAATATAATGAAACTGCGATACATATATAAAAAAACGCGCAATGAATTTCTGATACATATTTATTGCTCCATATGGTCCCTAAAATCACATGTTATCCAAGAATGAGGGATCCGGTAGCATGTGGTAGGATGTTGGTACAAAACCCATTTGTTGCCTTAATTTTATTAGCACCCCTAATAATGACAAAAGCCTTGTCCCTTCCCGGCCAATATAAACGAATCGCCTTAGTATCAAATAGCAAAACGTAATGAGATTTCAAAAAATGTGCAACGTACGCATTTAGGGTGTGGATAAATTTGACACGACTCGTATTTTTTCTTTCTACAGTTGTTGAAATAATACGATTAAGAAAATGTTTATTTCAAAACAAAAAGAAAAACTGATAATCTATACTCGGACAGAGAAGACGATAAAAAGCACTAGATACAAATTTCGAAAAAGCTAAAAGTTTTGAGGGTGCTCAGTTTTTGTCCTGATAACATATTAAAAAAAAGTTTGCGGAGGTTTGATGTTTCGAAGTGATAGTTCCGAGAGGTAAAAGTATACGCAGTTGATAAGAAAATGTATGGAAGCTTTGAAACGAAAAAAATAATCGATTTTCTCTATTTTTTTCTTAAAAACCGCACTTTATCCGAAATGTATGAAAAAATCGAACTTTTGGCGTACATTTTGATACAATAAGTCTTTAAAAATTATTTAAATGATAGATGCTGAAAATGGTATGATTGAAAAACTATATTATGAAAATAGGAGGATTGTACCTGGCCTGACCTAGAAGACATTTCAAAAAGTACATATTAACTGAAAATTTGGACATGGGAAAGCTCCAAAGAAGGCAAAGACCGTTCCATATGTAGGCAAAGTCATGGTGTCGGTTTCTTAGAATGCGCGAGGCACAATTTTCCTCGACTATTTTGAAAAAGGTAAAACTATCAACGTTAAGAACTTATTGCAACGTTTGAGCGAAGAAATCAATCAAAAACGGCTGCATTCGGCTAAGAATAAAGTGTTGTTTCATTAAGACAATGCACCAGCTCATACAACTAAAATTCATTCTCATCTAAAACTTAAATTGCTACCCCATGCACCCTATTCGTCAGATTTAAGCCACTCGGACTATTTTTGGTTCCCAAACTTGAAAAAATGGCTCATTGGTCAAAGATCTTCCAACAATGAAGATTATGTCGGCATTTAATGGTTGTGTTGAAGATCTTGACGATTCTAATTATAAAGAGGGTATGAAACTATATATAAAGTAAAAATGACAAAAATGGTTGTATCAATGAAAAAATAGTTGAAAGAATAATTAAAAATGGTAATACTACAAATTTTGGGAGTTTTAAATTTTATCCCAGAAATAAGGAAAGCACAAAAAAGGTACAGACAATAACATATGCTATAAAAGATGTAAATTATGTATTTATAGGGACATAAATAGGAACAAGGGGATGAAAAATAGGCATGATAGTACCAATATACGAAAAATGTAGAGAAAAAGATGCAGAAACTACAGAGAAAGAACATATTGAAAGATATAAAGAAGTAAAGAATTCGAATGAAATAATATAGCACACAGACAATAGTTATTTGTATGCTTAGACCGCCAAATACCTTTTGATTGTACCTCCATGATAATTATTAATATTTATTGGATTTCCATACAATTTGTCGATGTGTTTGTGTCATCGAAGTGGAACTGTCAACTGTCAACATTGAAGTGGCTAGAGTCACTCCAGAGCGTTCCGAAAGTGTTTTGCAATACGGAACTGTCACTTTCACTATACGGAACATTCAAAACGCAACTTCAACGGTATGTAAATGAATACAGAACGAACAACTTTTAGATGGCGTCGTCTAAAAAAATATTTTGACAGTTCTTGACAATAAGTCAATGTCAAAGACAATGTCAAATTTGGAAGTAACGTTTGGTTTCGCGGCCGTTGCCCATTGCAAATTAAATCTCACGGACTGTGCTGAGTACTGACTTATTAGCCGAATTGATACTGAAAGACTATAAATTTGTACAAAACAATGATAACTATATAGTGACAAATGACTGATACTTAAGAAACCAAAAAAAAGAAAATGGGAGACGATCAAATGTTGTTATCAACTGTTGTTGTGTTTTATTTTATCCCATCCTCATTAAAGAACTTTTCTTGATTTTATTTGACACGTATTTTAAATATTCGCTGTTTTTGTCCCACGTTTATCAATAAAATATGACAAAATGTAATTTTTCAGTCCATCCACTTATATAAATCAAAGCTGTTACAGGATTTCAGGAAGAATTTCTATATCTATTTATAAATGAGTTTTTTTTTCGTTATGGTTCTCGTCATATCTTGAGATAAGCATATTTGCATATGTTTTAACAAAACTTGATATCATTGGTGGAAATATCATTCTTATCTACAAATTATGTTCATAGAATTATTTTGGTAACGCCAGATGCGCTAAGATGGCGATTATCTATCGAATCTAAATTCATTTTGAAAAACAGGTCAAAAATTCCATTCTCGACTCATTTCGATCTTTATCAAAATAAAACTTGTCATCGACGATTCGCATAATCACATAAAACAAAAAGAAAACTCTAGAACATGTAAAAAGGTGTGAGAAGTAGAAAACGTAAAAACAAACAATTAAAGCGACTAGAACTTCAGACGATGAGTATACAAGGCAAAACTCGAAAGGAAGTTATTAACACGTTGACTGCCAACTACGAGATAACTCGCTCGGTGTTTACTTGTCATTTTTGTGCAGCTACGATTACAAAAATCAATGCTGGCTTGCGTGAATAGAAAATTTATTAAAAAACGAACTTCTTAAAGCAATCATCCACCCAAAGGGCTGTTTTTTTTATATGCCGGACAGAAATAACGCGTGGTAGACTCTCTGCATAATGAAGCTCCTGCAATTTATTTTTTTTCCAAACTGGTTGAATCTCTTCTCCAATCAACGCGACGACGAATTCTTGATCCGCAAGTGTTGCAAGAAATTCATTCAAAAAAAATAAGTCCACCAGCGTTTGTACTGTAAAATTTGTCGTGTCCAATTTTATACCAAAAATAAATAGGATTTTGTTGAATTTCTGTCCACAAATTATAATTTGATGTTGTTGCTTGGGAATCATCGACATTATCTTCAGATTCGGAGACGACATCATCTTCACTAACACTTAAATTCTCAATAGGTTCATAATCGTTAACATCCTCGCCAAAAATTCCGTATAATTCGGAATCACTCAGATTTGCGTAGTCATTTTGAGTCAATGGTCTTTTCTTATCCATATTGGATTCTTGATTATTCAATTATAATAATAATAATTATAAAACAAAACACTCGAGGAATACGTAAATGTAACGCACTCGACAATTTCTGAGATACTACTGACGAATATGGACTACATTCGTAAAACCTTTTTTTAAAACACATTTTTTATACTTTACAAGATAACTATGCACTAGAATTTGAGTTTTTGATAATATAATGTAATTAAATCAAAATTCTGAACCTTGTCGTGGCAGTCAACGTGTTAAACAGCTAAAGAAATACAGGACATAGCACACAGAAACACAAATTCCGAAACAAATATATAAAAAGAACAACCCAGAATGAAGAAGACCTTTTAAACAGTTTAAACAATGAACAGACAGTTGCGTACTAGCCTACTAATATGAACATCCATGTTGACAGTTGACAGTTGACAGTTGACAGTTGACAGTTGACAGTTGACAATATAAAATAGAAAAACACATATAATAATTTGATTTGTGTTGCCAAACATACCAAAAGGTCGCGAGGGGATGCGATCTACGGTTATATCTAATCTAAAAACTTACCAAACAAATTTTTTACAACAAAAATCTTTTCGCGGGGAATCAATTCGATCGATTTATGAAAAATTATAATGAGACATTTATTTAGTAAACACAAACGATTTTTATAATTCGTTGGATTATGTTGTAAGTTTAATTTCTTAATAAACGAATTAATTTTGAGTTTATCACAAAACAACGAACGTTCAACACGTAAGAATTATTTTTTATTCGTTCTTCGGGGGTACTACCGCGCCTTTGTATCTAAAACAGCAATTATTTGGCTGGATCATTTTCTTCTTTTGCATTTCCGAAAGTGAAAATTCGCTTTTGCTTTAATGTATAGAAATTTTGGGAAACGCCCTGTACTATATATTCAACATGTTTTCTTAAACTCGGTTGAAGCTGCCTATCTCGAGTACGACTAGATTTGGGAGTGAGTAGGCCGCAAAGTTGTTAACAGTACAAAGTTATAACCCTACTCCTTGTTTAATTAGTAAATAATTTACTGGTGAGCCACGTCGGCAATTAATTACGGCCTTTCTCGACTAAGATACTGCAGCTGAAGGGGTGAATAGAATATTACGAAACTTTGTATTCCAATACCTGAGTAGATACATAGCCTAGTCGATTTAATAAACATCAATCTTGGAGAATCTCTGGAAAGATTAATTGAAGAAGCGGCACGCAATTTTCGTTTTATGGACGGTCTTTACAACTCACCAAGATCGAATTCATTTTGGTTTTTATTGAAAAAACATTTAGTAATACATAATTAATTTGTCTAATTGTTAATTATTTGGTAGTTTCTCGTTTTAAATTATTCTTATTTAGTGTTATCCAAATAATTTGAGATCAAATTGCTTAATCATTAAAAAATACAAACTTTTGGGAAAAATCAATCTACATACTGTACAGAATCTACAAAACTTTGTTTATTCTTTCATATTTCAAGCTTACTCCTTCCAAAATTTTGCCATTTTTTTATAAAACAAAACATAGTTCAACCATTCGTCTCAAGTCTCATATTTCAATTTTTCCTTTTCCCGAATCCTTGGTTTTATCTACATTATCAAGGAGGAGAATCCTTTTTTACAAAGTTTTTTTACTATATTTTCAATCAATGCAGAAAATTTGGAAAATATTCTCTCTTTTTTGACGTTACAAGCTTACTTGCACTGTACTTCTAAAATAAGTTGCTTAGTTGAGTTACATATTTTCTTTAGCTCTCTCTCCATTTATTTTTGTCTCCATCTTTTCCAATTCCGAGTTTCCTTTGAGCTCCTCATGCTATTTTACTTTTCCTTCGTTATATTGGGCCCGACTATCTCAGTTGTCATTCTTATATTTGTTTCAACTTTAGATTCAATTCATGTTTATACAAATTTCTTTTCTGTTTTAAGTGTATCTATTAAGGTCGATTCATAAACTTGTGTTTCCGTTTGACGTTGTCGTTTGCGGGTGACGTTTGACGTTCGTAGCAAATTGTACAACCTTTTCATGAACTTGACGTTGCTACCGTTAACCAACATCACTCTCTAACGTCATACGTCAAAATCACGTGACAAACACAAACCGATGTGATCAGCTCTTTTCTATCTATTTAAATTTTGGACTTTTTCTATATTTTCTGTATGTATTATTTTGTTTCTTGTTCATTTTCATAATCTTGTTTATCTTCATTGTAATCGTTTGTAGTGCCTGCTTGATTTTATTACAAATTCGTAATCACTATCACATCCGCATAATACACTACTGATGTTAAATTTACAAGTTTTCTATCCACTTCTTTGTCTACTATTATTATTATTATTTACCCCTGTAGTATTTCTTTTTGTTAACTCTTGTAATTATCAATGTTTTTGTCTATCTATCACTTTTATTTCACTTCGGTGAAATCAGGTGGCGTGGATTCGAGTAACTCTTCATCGCTGATGTTTTCTTTTTTATCATCATTTATTTTTATTCATTAATTTAGACAAAACTTCGGATAAAACGAATAATTTCAGAAAATTAAAAATTTAAGGTTGTTCAAAATCATCGAAGTGAAACTGTCAATTGTCAACTGTTAAAGTTGTCTACTCCAGAGCGTCCCGAAAGCGTTTTGCAGTACGGAACTGTCACTTTCACTACACGAAACACTCAAAACGCAACTTTCGGTATGTAAATGAATACAGAACGAACAACTATCAGATGGCGTCATCTAAAAAAGGTTTTTGTCAAGTCTATGTATAGTAATGTATATTTCCGTTTATCCTTATAACTTTTGATCATGTATATCCAATAATATCGTCGATTTTCACTCTATTTCCTTTAAATTCAAACTTCGGTTTTTCTAATCTATGTTTTATTGTTTCCTTTAACCCACATAAGTGATTAAAACATTATCCTTTTTTAAAAAAGAAAACAGTATACATCCCAACCATTATATCAATATTTACAGACCAACACGCACCTTCTTTCACTAACAACCCGTCAAAATGTTAAAAATACCGATCGTCAGTCACCCGTAGCCCACCAGACGCCCAGCGAGTGCCTCTCTTAGTCCATTAGTGGCACACTCTTCAACAAAAGAGCATCGCGTGGTCGATGGGGATCCCCGCGGTGTAGAGTTACGTGATAGGATCACCCCTTGTTCTCCTATGTATTAGGCCAGTACTACAAGATCACAAATTCACTTTTAAAGTAGGGTAAGGTCCAGCTTTTATGGACTAAGACCTTTCAAATAAAAGTATTGTATCAGAAAACGATGACGAATTTTTTCCATGTTTACAAATTCATGATTGATGACTGCCAAACAAATTCTAAGCGACGCCATCAAACTTGAAACATATTCTGTATAGATTGCGGTATTTTACAAGCAACTACCGCCATCTCTAGGTCAGGCCAGATACTTTAGGAACCATCTTCGTATTTGTATCCAAACGAAGAGAGATTACATCTCTTTGAAATCCACACACTACTCAGTGATAGTCCAATTGACATTAAATTTTTCTTTGTGTAACAACTGGCCTAGAATTATCTGTTCGTTCGATATAAAAATGACAACGTAGCTGTAACCATCCTCTGGCAAAATGACCCTTAGCTTAAGAACTGTTACGTATTAAAATCGCTTGTTAGAATCTCGACCGAAGGTTTGTTTTACTACTCGGGAAAAATCCCTTTATTAGCAGGCGAGATTAGGAAAAGGCAATAATTATATTAGTATTGAATTGTAATACGCCACCGCAGCTGATTCTCACGCTTCTACCCAATTACGATTATTGCTTCTCGGATGTCAATCGGAACAATTTTATTTAATCCTGCAGGACTGAAATTTAATTTCACTATAATCGTCCTCCGCTACCATCAAACTAAATTGAATTAAGATATTATATTTCGTTTAAGTTAGAAAATTTCTAATCGTAATTTTTTCCATTTCCCCCAACAAAGATTTAATTCCTTAATAGAAGCACTTCTTAACCAATTTTCAACTTTAGTACGTCCTGTATATATATATATAAACCAACTGCATAACAGGAATTTCGAAAAACCTCCGCCAAAGTGATTGAAGTTTGAATGTGTAAATCATAATACGATACCACTAACCAGAATTATTTTTGAAACAATTTCAAATCGAATTTATTACAAAAATCCTTTTCAAAATTCTCTCCATTATAACTAATAGATATGTCCAATTAGTATTTCCATTAACGAAACATTTTGTATACTTACTCATTTATAAAAATGACTGTCTGGTCCATTCTCGTTTATTTTTTGACCTTTCCAATGCTGTGGAATGAGTGTCCTTTCATATGTATAAATAAGAAAAGTTTGACAAGGTCAGGTCAGGAGAGTACGTGGGAAAGCGATCCAAATCATTTTTATCAAATACTGGTTGAATTAAGTATCCAGAGAATATACGAAGATAATATAAGGAAAACTGAAGCAACCCGTGATTGATCTAATGGGTTTACTGCCGCGAGAAACCTACACCATAAGCGTTCCATCTCACCAACGCTAATCCAGATCTATTTGGTGCTGACACTTAAGATTTTGAAGCGGAAATATGACAGTGTATCACTTAGCAAACCGTGGATGAAGCTAAAACAAATATACATCATAAACTGGTTGAATTAAGGGTCCAGGGAATATACGAAGATAATATAAGAAAAACTGAATCAACCCGTGATTGATCTAATGGGATAATTGCCGCGAGAAGCCTACACCATAAGCGTTCCATCTCACCAACGCTAATTCAGATCTATTTGGTGCTAACACTCAAGATTTGGAAGCGGAAATGCAATCGGATGGGAATAAATCTGAGTAAGACATCGACCTAAAGGACGGGAAATAAATAGAACAATATAAGGAGTAAAAAAAAAGCAATTTCGATGGCCACCAAACAACGAATATATAAAGCGTTGTTACATATGGCAGCAATCCACGAAAAAAACGCTAAAGATGACCGAAGTGGACTTTAGGGGGAAAGCAGAAGGAAGAGGATAAGGAATGACAGAATAAGGGAGGTAATAGGAGCCAGACACATGACAATCGATGACGTCAAAACCCAACAGGTGATCTGGTTGTTAAGTTGACATTATAAGGAAAAAGGAGAAGAGAAAGACTACGAGAAAGCTGGAGAGTAAACTCACAGAATACCTATGGTACGATGGGAATAGTTGGTGGTTAGAAAATGGAAGACGTTGGAAAACGTTATAAACCGATACTAGCGTATACATCATCGGAGTGTAAATTAATCGAGTGTTATATCTTGAATTTTGTTTTTCTATAAAAAAAATGATCAAAATAATTCGTAAGGTTTGAAAATTAATATTGAAATTGACGTTAGACATAAATATTAAGTTATTATATTCACATATTTTGATATAATTATAACAATAAATTGACATCGCCACCACATCGACTAATTTATTTCAAGTTGGAAAATTATTTCGTTTCCATTAATAACAATAAGTGGAACAGCGTTAACGCACATATATTTGAGGGTTTGCGACGTCAAGTGTTTTGTTTTTTCGCCCCTCATAACTCAGCTGTGCGCCACTCTTTGTCATTCCGATGTTTATTTTGAACAGGTTGGTCAAGTGCTCCCAAAATATACTATACCACTCGTATATTGTTACTGTAAGTACGGTCTGTTAAGATTTTTTTAGGACACCATTCTCACGTTCTGTCTTTCATAAATTTTTCGAAGTGGTCCCATAAGGAAAATATTATAATTGGGGGAGATGGGATCTATTCGGAAAAAGGGTCCAGACAGATATTTTTCTAGGGGAAATTAGACTCAAAAACTTATCCGGAAATGTATACAAAATGAATATTAATCTTCAAATTGATTGTATAACCGTACTAACTGTTACTTTAATCTATTAAACAATGGTTACTACACCATAATTACTTACATCTGCATTAACACCTTGTTGGTTGCATTAAATGATGAAATACTGAATCTGGCGTATGCCGATTTTGCTCAAAACTTTCTTTCCTCATGTATTGTTACTTCTCAATCTCCAATATACACGCTTCGTGTCAGATTTCGCCAAAAAAGTTAGGTTATGTTAGGTTAGGTTATGTTAGGATAGGTTAAGTTAGGTTAGGTCAGTTAAGGCACATTCGGAACATTCCTAGATTCATCAGAGAACGGAGAGAACTAAAAAAAGCTCCCACAACGTTCTTTGCATCATGAGCAGTTGCCATATCTAGCAAAACACAAAATTTCTTTATATTTTATGTACTGTAATAATTTAAATCTAACACAATTTTGTTCATATATTTTGGCGTTTACAGAATTTCCAGTATGGAAATATGGAAATATGAATCGTCTTCGATAATAATTTCCAAACTTTTAGCTGGCGAAAAATCGTTGTCACTGAGACTTTTGTTCCATTTGTTGCTCCCCAGAATATTTGGATGTCTATTTTCTTAAAAATGTTTCTTAACGATTTTCAATTTTCACAAACTGACTCCCAGTTTTCCGCTAACCGCTTTAACCAAAGCCTGATCTGCCTGATCCCGACTTCAATATAAATACCTCTCCCAATAAGCCGACAGATATCGTAAATTGTTTGTCTGGCTATTCCCATTCTTACAAATTTATTAACCTTGAACGATTTCTTAAGATCTTGATCTCATTTTCTTTTAGATTTTCCATACTTGAAACTGAACTTCTAAGAAAAACGTATTGTTTATATTGATTCTATACTATTGTTACCAACTCGTCCACGAAGCCGGTCCTTTCTCGTTTTAATATAATTCTAAAATTTGGCGGATTCGCGACGCTGTTGATACGCCTTTTTCATAAACTTTTTATAAACTTTTTCTTCATTTATTTTTGTTTGTTTACTTCCTGGAATTCTAGAAATGTCGTTTCTAATATAAATTCGAGCTTGTTTAAGAGCGAGAAATAGTTTATAATTCAAAGTAATAATGAAAGGAATCACATAGAAAAGTAACCCGTGAATTGAAATAAATTATTAGTTGAGTATTAGTGATAAGTTAGTTAAGTGTAGTGTAAGTGTTTAAATAAATTAATAGTTGAAAAACAGTCTAAATAAATTAGAAAATGAGAGAAACAGTCTCTTTGGCGTCTTCAATAGCTCTTTTCGGATATAACTATATATTCATCAAGCCAGATTTTTGAAAAGGTTTTTACTTCTTAGACCAGAAGCTTCTGAAGGTAATATTAAAACAAATATTTCTTACATGTGGATCTTAAGTATGTAGCAAATCGGTCAAATTCTTGGGCTAACTGGCAAATCAACCTCTCCTTTGGTCTCCTCATAATTCATGATTATTTCTGGTTTCTTAGTGTCATTATTCTGCCAAAAGACTATCAGCAGAATGAACACACGAATTATTGTGGAGATTTTTAACAAGCAAACAACGAATAAGGACCCGAAGGTTGAAACTGTGCTTTAAGGGGATGAATGTCAGCTAAAATAAATTTGTAATTTGAAATTACCAATAATAACCAAAGCATTTGTCTGTTGGTGTTGCGCCCAGCGAAGGGCTAAGGGAGGTGGAAAAGAATAAAAGTTGTACGCTTTCCAAAAGTCAAACATCTGGTAAAAAAAAGTCCTAGCTCCTGGTGGAAGGTTGAGGCATGAATATGGCCTGTTAATTAGAAGCGAGCCGTGGTTTTCTCCATTAATTCATATTACCAATGTGCAATCTCATCAAGAAGAATATCTTGTTCTGTAACAGATCCGTTTCTATGAATTTATCGCCTTGGAACGGAAACAACGATGTTGAAGATAGTTTAGGTTTATAAAACAAATTATTATCAAATGATGTACTACTTTCAATGTATTTCAAAATCGAGATTAAATTAAAAAGTCTCTTCGTTATAATTTGGCTACTAATGTCGTAACAAGAAACTCGTTAAAATTAGCTAAAGAAGGAGATCGCGGATTTTCCTCCGTCTGCAGCAGCTTGTAAGATGAGAAAATCATCACGTAAAGTGCATAGCAATAACCGCTTAAAACGAGCTAAAATCTGCCGCCCTTTTCGACGTTCAACCCTCTTTCCAGTAATAACCGTAAATTCTATTAAAACATAACCACGGCGAGAAATCTGCCGCCATTACTACGATGCTTCCGGAACCGTCTGTTTTATATCCCAAAAGGAAAAATACAATAATCAGGACCGAATCAGAGCCAGAACAATTAAAAGGAAACGTGATTGTATTGAATAGTAAATAAGTCTACCATTATAACACTTTCCAAAGACTTGTTTTTTTATTTTTAAGAATTATTTTGCTAAATCAAATAAGATAACTTTGACAGGATTTATTACATCATCAGAAAAATTACTTAAATTTTTTAGTTTCGTGGTAGATAAATTTCAGTTCTTTCTAATTGATTATGCACTCATTGTAGGAAGTTAAATTCGAAAAATTGACATACCCAGTATATTATCACGCAATAATTTCAATTTTGGTATCCTAAAACTGTTCCCAAAATTCATATATAATGGTCAAATGTAATAAAAATCGATTTTCTTTTAATTTTTTGTAAATATCTCGTTTTCTATGAATTTTTCGCTATTTGCATGACATATCAAAATTGTAGAAAATTTAATTCTCTACAACTTTGGTGAGTAAAATTTTTCTATATCTTGAACTATTTTCGAGATACAGGACGGAGAACACGCGGTCGAAGAATCATGTGCAATCAACTAATAGTCCCGATCAAAAACTCGTAATATTTAGGTTATACATTATTACTACATATATAATTAACATTTTTTTTGGTTAATTATCTATTTTTAATTAAGTGTCAATTTATTTATTAACACCTGTCCATGTAATTAAAAATTGTCGAGGAAAATACCTAATTTATACTAATGACTTTCTTTATAAAATTTTAATTAACGTCGTTATGAAAAATGTCATTTTATAGCTTCATTATTGTCAATATTAATAAGAACAAGTTCTAGTTTCAATTCTCTTCTTCTTCATCATCATCATCAACGTCGTCATCGTCTCGTTGTTGCAGGATTTCAAGTTCTTCTTCATTACCGTCATTTGTCATTCATAATTTCATGGTTCGAAGGTTCTATCATCATTAATATCGGTCTGAAATGGTAAAGCATTGAGATAAGCTCGTCCATTACACTGGTCGCAAGCTAGATAGCACTGGAACTTGCATCCACATCATAATCCACAACCAATTTGTAGTTACAGAATATTGTATTGAGTAATTCACCTGGAGCAGATTGTAAAATAGTCATTGTAAGTTCCAGGAATTCGTTACCATTTCTGGGGTTCTAAATGATGCCCTAGCTAAGTTTGAATTTGATAATAAACTCGATTAGAGGCGAGTTCCTCCACTCTTTGGTGAAATATTTGATATTAGACTTTGTTGACTTGACTTATAGTGAATAACGGACATGATCCCACTCTAAGTTTTCTACATCAAATGCTGCGACTAGTTGATCCGAATTAGGCAATTTCTGATATTAAAAACGATTTTTTTCTTTTTTTTTTTTTAAAGAGCGCAGTTGTTGTTAGAACCACTTGATTGGTTTAGAAACAAAATGTGGATATTTATGAGGATATTTATCCAAACATTTGATGGAGTATATTTCAGTTTTTAAATTTGTCGTTGATATTACATGATTCTTTGCTATCCGCCCTCTATATTTCGCCTTATTTGGAAAATTGAGTTCCTCCTGGTTTGAGTTGAGATCAGTTTCCAAAGAACTGGTTTCATCCACCTCCTAAACAATCTATTATGCCCTTATTGAGTCGTATCTCCGATATGCCCTTCCCTTCTGGGGTACATGTGATGTAACTCAATGTTGAAACTACAAAAGAGAGCTGTTAGATATTTGCTCGGACTAAACAGCAGGGACTTCATCAAAAGATTAAGAATTCTGACTCTTTGCCTAAATCGTGAGCACGCTTCTGCAATTTCAGAAAGATCCACTTAGAAACGCGGACCTTTACCTATTTCACGATCAAAAATTAGTTAAAGGCTCAATATTTTACAATGCAAAAAATGCACAATCACTTTCCAATTGAAATCAAATGATCTATTGCAGCTTTTCGTAATAATTTGAGGGCATATTTACTGAAAAGTGTCTCCTACTATTATTACCCATTGAAATTTTATTTTATTTGTGTTTTTATTATTTTCATGTTTATTATTTAGTTTTTACAAGGTTTTGTCTACAAATTGTAACAATTTTTTGACAATAACGCATTTCTCTATTTATTTATCTCAAAAACAGCCTAAGTTATGAAAAAATGTACTCGTCAAAAACTGGTAGAGCTTTCATGGTGCTCCATTGGACTACCATTGGTTCCAGCATCTGAAAAATGATGTTAAGCAAACTTTGTGTGTGAAAGGAAATGATTTGGAAGCAAGTCCATCAGCCACAGAATTTTTCAACGATTCTAAATAAATAGATCAAAAGTATTTCGGTAATCTATGCTTAGAAGGTGTGTGAGGTTCAAAGGTAGCCAGTTGTTATGTTTGACAAAATTGGAGAGGTATCTCCATAACCAATCCTCATTCCAAAGATACTTGCTGACTTTAATTTTGGAGTTGTGTATTTGAAAGTTCGGAGGTGAGGATGAGGTAGAAAAAATTTGAAAATAGGTATCATTTCAGCATTATAAAGCGGAGTAATAAATTGATCTGCATATACATTACCAAAAACTCAATTCAGTACTGAATCTTTTGCTAATCGATCAGCTTTACCATCAAATTCAATCAAAGCACACTTTGAAATATATTTTTAACATTGAATCAATAATTTTTGTATTGACGATTCATGATAAATGACTTAAAAACAACTACAACATATGAAAGAATCAATTTTTCGGCCTTCACGACTTGAGTAGTAATAATACGCCTCTGTTTTTCATATATATATATAGTAAGAGTTAATACAGTCTATTATATGGGGCATCTAGAACGCTCAATCTCTCTAAGAGCTTCTCCAAAAGCCATAATGCTCAATTATTAAAGCGTATTGCTCATATAAGTCGTTTTAAGAAATGATTGCCTGGCTATTATCTTTGTGACCCCGAATGTATTTTTGATTTTTTCTTTTTTATACTCCCTTGTTCGTGAAGATTTATTATCCGCTGTTTACTACAGCGGATAATAAAAGAAATTGAAAACACAGATACAGGTTCTTACTAGATTTTAATTATTACACTGGTCAACAGTGTTTTAGCGCCTCAATGTCTGCAGATGATTCCATAAGAAATTGGTTTCCTAAATACAAATATGATACTAGATTTTGGAAAATCTTTCCTTGATCAACTGAGGAATTTTTCTCCTATATATACAAAGCTTGATCCATGTTTATCAATAGTCTTCATAAACTGCTTCATAAGGCCCAAGTTGGACTATTTTTTCTATCGCATTGATATGCTTTGTCTTTGCTATTCCAGATGTGAAGGAAGCAAGGATATTTGTGTTTGTTATTTGTTTCGTTTTTGTCGAATGAGCAATGGATATTTGTTCCAATTGTGTAGAAAACTTCACTTAGAACTATCGAGAAATAACCGCCAATCATCAGTAAAATATTCAGACCAATTATCTGAGGAAGTCCAATTGCATCACCAGATACAAGATTGTCTTCTAGTAGCTAATAACTTGGAAGTTTCTTGTTGTGGAATTGATAACATCATCTCATAATCGATGTTAGCTTCATAAGTATCGAAAGAGGGATCATGAAGACGAGCTCTGGTAGCTGGGGAAACGATGGAATCGACACATCCTCTGAGAGAGAGACTGAGCGTCTGGTAGAGACTGAATCATTTGCTACGATTGTTTGGATCAATACAACTGATGATTACTAGACTTAAATAATAGTCAGCCATGTGATTTTTGGGTTCTCTTCAAACCATCGGCTCTATCTTGATCACCAAGCTTAATGCCAAAGCCAGTACTAGTTATCTATAAATGTATATTCTCCACATTTGTAGCAAAACACATCAGAATGATTTACACAACTTCTCATTTAATTTAACAAATCGCAAACTTGATATGTGACGACTTTATGAGTAGAGTTCTCCTCGGGTAAGTCCTTATTCAAGGTCTTCAAACTTCCGGTAACTTCCTTTCGAAAAAGGATGCAGTTTTCTTCGTTTATCTAAAGTAGTAAAGCTGATTTCATATTTTTATTCAACACTCTTAATATAATCAGTTCTAAAAGCCAATTTTTTTGGACTTTTGGTGTAATATACAGAAAAAACTAAAGGATCTTAAAAGTTTTGTCATCCATAAAATAACTTTGGTAACAACAGGAAATAAAGAAAGAATGCGAAAAAGATTCGAAACACAATATTAATATCCCTTCCGGTGGCAGAGGTTACCAGGACCAATATCCCGAGAATCCTGGACATTCCAGGATACGCTGTCCTTCGTCCGCAATCCTAAAGCTATGTTCGGTTATTCACCACTCAGGAATGCGTTCTGTAATATTAGACTGGAACATTATTCAAACATATGAAACGTTGGATTTACCCTGACTGAATTTCAAATTGAGTAGGGTGTTTATTGCATTTTTTCACTCTTTTGTCTTTGCTTTTAAATTTCTTGTTAAACTCGCGAGCGATATTTCAAAAATCAGATAATATCTTATTCTAAAACATTTCCATTCACAAATTCATCCTATTTGATTGTCACATGAGATTTACGGTGGAGCAATTTTTCCGATGTTGTAAAATTTTAAATTTTTCGTAAAATAACCGATTAATATAATCTTATATACTCGCGATGTTTCTGTATTTAATATCGAGGATTCTTGTGTGAACTGTAGATCTTTCCATTTGACCTGGAAATTAGCGATCCTTTTTCCCATTGTGCTCATTATACAGGGTGTTCCACGACGAGTTGAAACTAACCCCGGTTCTACCGAAAGTCAACTGTAAATTTGTAATTTTAAATACACCCTGTATACTAATACATTTTTGAAATCTACGTGAAATTTTAGTATAGTTTTATCTGAAAATTTTTTTCGAAAAATGCGTACTTTTTGAGTTATTAATTTTTTTGTAAAAAATTTGACAGTTGCAGACCCTTATACATTATTTTTTTACGAGAATAACCTTAAAGACATGAAAATGGTTTCTATTTGGTTGCTTTCAAAAAGATTTGACGTATTTGAATCTATGTAGAAAATTTTTCCATTTTATACAGGGTGTGTATAAAAAGTGTTCAAAGTTTAACTTCATAAATATCAAATTTCTCAATTTTTTCGAATAGAACCACCCGGTTTTTTCTCTTTTAATGCATTCAGGGGTTAAAAATAAAGCAAATTCATGCATACTTTCCTATTCCAAATTTTAGTCGTTTCCGACATATTTCACGTTTTAAATTATTATCATATTTTTTAACAAGTTAGTTTTAATTTTTCCTGTATACTTTTAGTAGGCTTTGTAATAAATGACACTTAATCAACTGTCATTAGTCAATTGTTGATACATCCGAAAATCGTTAAATTGGCACGTTCTCAATTTAATAACGAAGAAATAAAATTTAAATCACATCTGCATTTCTAGGAATTTAGAAAAAAACATTTATATGGATAACGGCAAGGTTTAGGTATAGGGAATTATACATGAATTTACTTTATTTTTTACCTCCGAATGCATTAAAATAGAAAAAATCGGGTGGTTCTATTTGAAAAAATGAAGAAATTTGATATTTATGAAGTTAAAGTTTGACCACTTTTTATACACACCCTGTATAAAATGAAAAAAATTTCTACATAAATTCAAATACGTCTGATTTTGCTAAAAGTAACCGAGTAGAAACTATTTCTATATATTTAAGGGTATCGTCGTAAAAAAATAATTTATAAGGGGTTGCAAGGGTTAAATTTTTTACAAAAAAATTAGTAACTCAAAAAGTATGCATTTTTCGAAAACAGTTTTTAGACAAAAGAATACTAAAATTTTACTTAAATTTCAAAAATGTATTAATATACAGGGTGTTATTTTAAAAATAACAAAGTTACAGTCGACTTTCGGTAGAACCGGAAGTCGGCCATCTTTGAAAATATTTTAGTTAAAAAGCGTCATTTGCCTGATTCTTCTTCTATTTCTATTAATCTGTTCTGTATCACCATCTCCGCTCTTTAAATATAGTCTAACTTCAGCTGAAATATATCGTTAATATTTTTCTGATATTACGGTCCGGTAATTATATACTTTCGCGGTCACCTGGTTTTTTGGTTAGGTTAGGTTAGGTTAGGTTGGCTTTAGAAAATCGAAAAATGGATGGATTTTAATGATCTTGGTCTCAAAATGTTCCATTTTACGGCGGATTTATAAAAAAAAATTCGAAAATTAAAAAAAATAAATATTTTTTACAGTTTCATGACTTTAAATGCAAAAAAAATGACTTTCTACATATAATCCTTCGTAACTGTTTCGTATATTTTTTTTCGCAATTTACATAAAAAAATGAATATTTTGAAATTAAAAATTTTTCTACTATTTAAGGTTTAAAACTATTAAAAACCGCAAATTCAGCCACTACCCCCGTGTTTTTCATAAATTCGTCGAAAAATGGAACATTTTGAGACCAAAATTATAAAATTTATCTATTTTTCGATTTTTAATGGTCCAAAAACTATTAACATTGAAGAATATAGTACGAAACTATTTACGAAAATTGATTGTTTTTCATCTATTTCATTTTAAGCTAAAAAAACTGAAAAAATCATTCTTTTTGGATTTTTTTTAAATTGTTTATTAATTTATGTAGAATACAAAAAAAATATAAGAACTTTAACTGATAATGAGATAGTTTTTTGCAAAAACCGTTTTTAGTTACGATTTAAAACAGTAAAACTATGAGAAATTTTCATTCCAGCTATTTCTACTAATTTTTTTTATAAATCCGCCGTAAAATGGAACATTTTGAGACCAAGATCATTAAAATCCATCCATTTTTCGATTTTCTACAGCCAACCTAACCTAACCTAACCTAACCTAACCTAACCAAAGAACCAGGTGACCGTGAAAGTGTATAATTACCTATTCGGCTCTAGAAATTCGAAAAATGTGTATAATTACCATAATTTTTTGTAAAGGATTATTTTGCAAAACCGTTTTTAGTTACGATTTAAAACAGTAAAACTATGAGAAATTTTCATTCCAGCTATTTCTACTAATTTTTTTTATAAATCCGCCTTAAAATGGAACATTTTGAGACCAAGATCATTAAAAAAATCCATCCATTTTTCGATTTTCTAGAGCCAAAAAACCAGGTGACCGTGAAAGTGTATACGGTCCAATTTTTTTTATTTTTCATATTTTCCCAATTATTATTATTTCAACGAACGTTATTTTTCGCGGCAATATTCACAAATAAATTCTCTAATCTGACAACACCGTTGAATGTGTGTAGGAAGCCGGCTTACTCTACAAGAACACTCGAACCTTATCAAAACTTTAATCCAGCGTTGTGTTAGTAAAGAAAATATTTAGCCGGCGGCCAATCTAAATTTAGTGCTGCAAGTGCTTGTTCTGATTGGTCGTATCGAGAACAGACACCTTAAGTATTGTCTTTTCTCGATTGCTTTTCGCTAGTCGGGATGGTGAAATGGATTTTTCATTAAATTTGTTCGGAGCGGTTATAAAAACTCCGGGATTCCCAGTAATTTACTCAGGAGGAATTGAAGTTGTGATAGAATATCGATTTTCTGTTACCACTGATTACCTCAAGTGAACTATCAATCGTTAGAGAGAAAATATTGTGGGTATGGAAACGAAAGCGAAAACTGTGTCTTCTCAAATGAGTAAAATCTCAAGAATTTAATTTTTGCTTCATATAGATACATTTCGTAAAATATCGAATCATTTATTTCATTCAGTACCGTCAAACGTTATAATTCGTTGTCAATTTCTCGTTTGAAATACACTAGTGTGCAAAAAAATTGCCTCCTTAGACAGAACACGAAGTTGTATTTCTCTTAGTGAAATCTTAAAGCACTATCTTGAAAATGATATAAAATATTGTAGTTTTTCTGGCTCTCACAGTCCAAAAATATATTAGAATCGATAACTACCGTTTTTATCCTTGTTTACACCCCTAATTAGGGGTAACTGACTCTTATAAAAGGTTATCCACCTGACCCACAGTTAGTGGTCAAACGTCAACCGACACATATTTCCGTTAACAAGAATTCTACGCTACAATGGACACAATAAGTGATAAGGCTGCCTAAACGGTCATCCTATTGCGACGAACCATCATTTCCAAGAGACTGATAACTTTCTTCAAAGACGCGGTTCCGAAAGAACACATCCGGGAGAGATGACACACATCGCTGAGAAATCCGGCTCTTACTGGTCTTCAACAAGAGCTCCAGAGTGGCTGGACAGTCAAATGGTAGTTAACCTTGAGCGACTAACTCCAAATTGAGCCCGACCCACCGAGCGGCCTGTCTACGATTTCCCAGAGAACTTGGAACAACGAACAACAGGGCGCAAAACTGTGCCTGCCTGATTAATCTACAGAAGACCTGTGAAATAATCCGCGCAGTGTTGATTACAGGAAAAACGTGGCTTTTGGAGGCGGTTCCTGGATGTTTTGGATGGGCATTTAAATGGAAGCAGACTCATTATTCGAACAAAATTTCATTGTCAAAATATTTTATTACTCAACATATTCTCTTCTTAATTGGATACATTTATCGCAGCGAACCTGCAACGTCTCTAGACCTTTCAAAAAAAATGTTTTTTCTTGTTCTGCAAACCAGACCTCTATAGCTTTTATTACTTTCTCGTTGGAAGAAAATTTGCGACCTTTTAAACTCTTTTTCAGTTGAAGAAAGAGGTGATAATCGGACGGAGCCAAATCTGGTGAATAAGGGGGGTGTTCTAGTAATTCAAACCCTAAATTTGTGTGCAGGGGAGTTGTCCTGCTAAAACAAAACACCTTTGGATAACTTGGTTATCGAAATGTGCGCCAGACAGGGTAATTGTAAGTGTTGGTGTAGTGATGGTCTTCAGTCTCGTCGAAACGCGCGTTAGACAGTGTAATTGTGAGTGTCGGTAGTATAAACAGTGTATCAGTATCTATAGAACATATATAAACATCGTGATTCATATCGCTACGTCTTTCTAAAGTATTTTACAAACTCTATTGCAGATAATTTTCAAAAATGTTCCCATTAGACTTAATTTTCGATGCATTTTGTTGATTTATGCTTTCTCGTACCACCACCTATGTTTTGAATTGGTCTAACACTAAAATAATCGAAAATTACACGTGAAATTTTCTTTTTGCACATTTCTAAAAGTTTATGGCAAATATCTGTTTATAAATCTGTTTTCATCAAAAGTATTAGTCGTAGATAAAATATTCTACGATACTCGTGCTTGAAGTATCGTAAATAACTGTTATAGCATTTGCGCAGACCAAATGAAGTGTTTGTCGATCCCTACTGCTCTTCCTTGGTCCGTGCAGATTGAGAAAAATGGGAAATTTTAATTTTCAAATGTTTGACCAGCTCGTACCATAACAACGAACAATAAATTATTAGAAGTGTAAGTGTAAAGTTAGTAGGTAGTAGTAAGTCCACCGAAATTGTGAAAATGGAAAAATTGGAGTATCGAACCATCATCAAGTATCTGTATTTAAAAGGGTTAAGAGGTAAACAGATTTACCAAGATATGCTTAATACCCTTGGTGATCAATGTCCTTCGTATGCGACCGTGAAAAATTGGACTGCAAGTTTCAAAAGAGGTAAATTTTCCGTTAAAGATGGTGACCGATCGAGAAGACCAGTTTCTGTGTCAGTCTCCGAAAATATCGATGCAGTTCATGACTTATCAGACCGTCGATTTGGACTAAAACGGATATCTGAAGCAATGAATATTTCATTATATAGTTCAGGTCAATTTGGACATGAAAAAAATTGCTGCAAAATGGATCCCTAAATGTTTGAATGTTGAACCAAAAGCGTGCAAGGGTAGAAACATCGCTTTCGATCTGTGCTCGATTTGAAAACGATGTAGACTTCTAAACCGAATTGTTACTATAGATGAGACTTGGATACATTTCTATGATCCAGAAACAAAGCAACAATCGATGGAATGGCGATACTCTGGTTCTCCAAGACCTAAGAAGTTTCGTGTCCGAAAATCTGCTGGAAAAGTTCTTGCTTCAGTTTTTTTTAACGTGCCATGGAGTAATCATGATTTATTTTTTGGATAAGGGTAGAACAATAACTGGAGATTACTATTCGACATTATTGACCACTCTAAGGAAAAAATTAAAGAGAAAAGACGCGGAAAGCTATCCAAAGGTGTTTGGTCTTTACAGGACAACGCCCATGCACACAAATCTCATGTTGCCATGCAAAAAATTCGTGATTTAGGGTTTGAATTACTAGAACATCCCCCTTATTCACCAGATTTGGCTCAACTTAAAAAATATATCCAATCAAGAGGAGAATATGTTGAATGATGAAATATTTTGACATTGAAATTTTGTTTGGTTCTGTAGTAGACTAAGAATTTTTCAATATATCCACTTATTGAAATCCTCTCTAAAAGTGAAACAGGGTACAATCAAACCATTTAGTCATATTAACGCTTAAACGTAATAAAGAAAGGCCCGAATTGCAAACGATAAATCAAAAGCAGTCATTAACAGACACTCGCTTTCTCTGTCGAATTTCACAGAGTCAAATTGGAATTCCAGACCTCACTGCAATATCGCTGTTAATAATGCCCCTGCACGCGCTGGCTCAGATAACCAACCTATAAATTCAGATTCGGTTTACCCTTCCGGCGACGATTAACTTCCTTTTTTTATATATATTTTTAATTGTCATGGAAACTCATTTGGTAAATGGAGATAGCCGCTTCCAATGTCGATTTTTATGTAGATGAATTAGTTAATATCTCTTTTTTTTTGGTAAAAAATCACACCTATAAATCTAGACGGATAAACCATTGAGTGAGAAACAAACTGAAATATTTGAAACTAACACTAGATAGTGAACTTCTCTTGAACAAACATGAAATTGAGATAATCACTAAAGCCACAAAACCCCCGATGGTGTACAGAACCTTCGCAGGGATGAATTGGGGCTTTAGCACAAAGAAACTAGTCTGAATACAACGAGGAACTATCTCTCGAAAAGTACAAAAATTGGCTTGGAACCCTTTTGTAGTATCATCTTCAGAAGAATAAAAAAAGCATTGGAAAAAAAGTTAGAGCAAAACATACGTAAATTAAATTTGTCTTTTACAATGTGTTGAGGTACCAAAACAACGATGGGTGTTTTGGTTACCTTTGGTGGAACTTGCAGAGAAATATTTCTTATACTTTGTGGACGACAGATCAACTGCTTTACTAGTGCCGATTATATTTTTATCTATATCTTAATATTTGCACAACACGTATTTCTTTACAAAACCAAATACAATAAAACCTCCCCGTAATAAATAGATCAGCTGACATACCAAGATGGCTGTCAAATGTCAAAAGGAAATGTCAATAGTTTGATACAGATTGTAATTGTATTTTTTACAATCTCGTAAATCTCGGGATTAATTAATTACAATCTCGAAATTTGGACTTGAAATCCCGGTATCCAATTGATGGACAGTTAAGGCCGATTCATAAACTTGACATTGCGTTTGTCGTCGCCGTTGCCATTGGCGTTTGCTGTTACAAAATTAAAAAAATAGAAATGCATGAACGTCGCCTTGTGCAGTTAGTGACTTTCAGCATAACCCAATTTTATCTGTTTCAATTTGCCGTTTGCGATTGTGAAGTGATTTCGTCTGATGCTCCCAATAAAAAAACTTTCCGTTACTTTCCATGGATACAAGATTTCAAACAAAAAACAGTACGACACACGTCAAAAAGGAAAAAATTTTTAGGTTAACGGCAGCTCATAAATAAGCCAAGAAAAGTCAAACGTCACACGTCAACGGCAAATGTCAAATTGAATCGGCCTTCAATTGTGTGACTTGCTCAACCAGCAATGTATTTGAAGTAATATTTCAAGACATTCTGTATACTTTAGTAGTTATTCCAAGTTATGTACGTTTTAAAAAAGAACCAATCACCTCCGTTTGCGATTGTGAATGCTCCCAATAAAAAAACTATCCGTTATTTTCCATGGATACAAGATTTCAAACAAAAAACAGTACGACACACGTCAAAAAGGAAAAAATTTTTAGGTTAACGGCAGCTCATAAATAAGCCAAGAAAAGTCAAACGTCACACGTCAACGGCAAATGTCAAATTGAATCGGCCTTCAATTGTGTGACTTGCTCAACCAGCAAATGTATTTGAAGTAATACTTTAAGACATTCTTTATAGTTTAGTAGTTATTCCAAGTTATGTACGTTTTAAAAAAGAACCAATCACATCCGTTTGCGATTGTGAATGCTCCCAATAAAAAAACTTTCCGTTATTTTCCATGGATACAAGATTTCAAACAAAAAACAGTACGACACACGTCAAAAAGGAAAAAATTTTTAGGTTAACGGCAGCTCATAAATAAGCCAAGAAAAGTCAAACGTCACACGTCAACGGCAAATGTCAAATTGAATCGGCCTTCAATTGTGTGACTTGCTCAACCAGCAATGTATTTGAAGTAATATTTCAAGACATTCTGTATACTTTAGTAGTTATTCCAAGTTATGTACGTTTTAAAAAAGAACCAACCACATCCGTTTGCGATTGTGAATGCTCCCAATAAAAAAACTATCCGTTATTTTCCATGGATACAAGATTTCAAACAAAACACAGTACGACACATGTCAAAAAGGAAAAAAAATTTAGGTTAACGGCAGCTCATGAATAAGCCAAGAAAAGTCAAACGTCACACGTCAACGGCAAATGTCAAATTGAATCGGCCTTCAATTGTGTGACTTGCTCAACCAGCAAATGTATTTGAAGTAATACTTTAAGACATTCTTTATAGTTTAGTAGTTATTCCAAGTTATGTACGTTTTAAAAAAGAACCAATCACATCCGTTTGCGATTGTGAATGCTCCCAATAAAAAAACTTTCCGTTATTTTCCATGGATACAAGATTTCAAACAAAAAACAGTACGACACACGTCAAAAAGGAAAAAAATTTTAGGTTAACGGCAGCTCATGAATAAGCCAAGAAAAGTCAAACGTCACACGTCAACGGCAAATGTCAAGTTGAATCGGCCTTCAATTGTGTGACTTGCTCAACCAGCAATGTATTTGAAGTAATATTTCAAGACATTCTGTATACTTTAGTAGTTATTCCAAGTTATGTACGTTTTAAAAAAGAACCAATCACATCCGTTTGCGTTTGTCAAGTGATTTCGTCTGATGCTCCCAATAAAAAAAACTTTCCGTTATTTTCCATGGATACAAGATTTCAAACAAAAAACAGTACGACACACGTCAAAAAGGAAAAAAATTTTAGGTTAACGGCAGCTCATGAATAAGCCAAGAAAAGTCAAACGTCACACGTCAACGACAAATGTCAAATTGAATCGGCCTTCAATTGTGTGACTTGCTCAACCAGCAAATGTATTTGAAGTAATACTTTAAGACATTCTTTATAGTTTAGTAGTTATTCCAAGTTATGTACGTTTTAAGAAGAACCAATCACATCCGTTTGCGATTGTGAATGCTCCCAATAAAAAAACTTTCCGTTATTTTCCATGGATACAAGATTTCAAACAAAAAACAGTACGACACACGTCAAAAAGGAAAAAAATTTTAGGTTAACGGCAGCTCATGAATAAGCCAAGAAAAGTCAAACGTCACACGTCAACGGCAAATGTCAAGTTGAATCGGCCTTCAATTGTGTGACTTGGTCAACCAGCAATGTATTTGAAGTAATATTTCAAGACATTCTGTATACTTTAGTAGTTATTCCAAGTTATGTACGTTTTAAAAAAGAACCAACCACATCCGTTTGCGATTGTGAATGCTCCCAATAAAAAAACTATCCGTTATTTTCCATGGATACAAGATTTCAAACAAAACACAGTACGACACATGTCAAAAAGGAAAAAAAATTTAGGTTAACGGCAGCTCATGAATAAGCCAAAAAAAGTCAAACGTCACACGTCAACGGTAAATGTCAAGTTAAATCGGCCTTCAATTGTGTGACTTGCTCAACCAGCAATGTATTTGAAGTAATACTTCAAGAAATTCTGTATACTTTAGTAGTTATTCCAAGTTATGTACGTTTTAAAAAAGAACCAATCACATCCGTTTGCGTTTGTCAAGTGATTTCGTCTGATGCTCCCAATAAAAAAAACTTTCCGTTATTTTCCATGGATACAAGATTTCAAACAAAAAACAGTACGACACACGTCAAAAAGGAAAAAATTTTTAGGTTAACGGCAGCTCATGAATAAGCCAAGAAAAGTCAAACGTCACACGTCAACGGCAAATGTCAAATTGAATCGGCCTTCAATTGTGTGACTTGCTCAACCAGCAATGTATTTGAAGTAATATTTCAAGACATTCTGTATACTTTAGTAGTTATTCCAAGTTATGTACGTTTTAAAAAAGAACCAATCACATCCGTTTGCGATTGTGAATGCTCCCAATAAAAAAACTTTCCGTTATTTTCCATGGATACAAGATTTCAAACAAAAAACAGTACGACACACGTCAAAAAGGAAAAAATTTTTAGGTTAACGGCAGCTCATGAATAAGCCAAGAAAAGTCAAACGTCACACGTCAACGGCAAATGTCAAATTGAATCGGCCTTCAATTGTGTAACTTGCTCAACCAGCAATGTATTTGAAGTAATATTTCAAGACATTCTGTATACTTTAGTAGTTATTCCAAGTTATGTACGTTTTAAAAAAGAACCAATCACATCCGTTTGCGATTGTGAATGCTCCCAATAAAAAAACTATCCGTTATTTTCCATGGATACAAGATTTCAAACAAAAAACAGTACGACACACGTCAAAAAGGAAAAAATTTTTAGGTTAAGGGCAGCTCATGAATAAGCCAAGAAAAGTCAAACGTCACACGTCAACGACAAATGTCAAATTGAATCGGCCTTCAATTGTGTGACTTGCTCAACCAGCAAATGTATTTGAAGTAATACTTTAAGACATTCTTTATAGTTTAGTAGTTATTCCAAGTTATGTACGTTTTAAAAAAGAACCAATCACATCCGTTTGCGATTGTGAATGCTCCCAATAAAAAAACTATCCGTTATTTTCCATGGATACAAGATTTCAAACAAAACACAGTACGACACATGTCAAAAAGGAAAAAAAATTTAGGTTAACGGCAGCTCATGAATAAGCCAAAAAAAGTCAAACGTCACACGTCAACGGTAAATGTCAAATTGAATCGGCCTTCAATTGTGTGACTTGCTCAACCAGCAAATGTATTTGAAGTAATACTTTAAGACATTCTTTATAGTTTAGTAGTTATTCCAAGTTATGTACGTTTTAAAAAAGAACCAATCACATCCGTTTGCGATTGTGAATGCTCCCAATAAAAAAACTTTCCGTTATTTTCCATGGATACAAGATTTCAAACAAAAAACAGTACGACACACGTCAAAAAGGAAAAAATTTTTAGGTTAACGGCAGCTCATAAATAAGCCAAGAAAAGTCAAACGTCACACGTCAACGGCAAATGTCAAATTGAATCGGCCTTCAATTGTGTGACTTGCTCAACCAGCAATGTATTTGAAGTAATATTTCAAGACATTCTGTATACTTTAGTAGTTATTCCAAGTTATGTACGTTTTAAAAAAGAACCAATCACATCCGTTTGCGATTGTGAATGCTCCCAATAAAAAAACTATCCGTTATTTTCCATGGATACAAGATTTCAAACAATAAACAGTACGACACACGTCAAAAAGGAAAAAATTTTTAGGTTAACGGCAGCTCATGAATAAGCCAAGAAAAGTCAAACGTCACACGTCAACGACAAATGTCAAATTGAATCGGCCTTCAATTGTGTGACTTGCTCAACCAGCAAATGTATTTGAAGTAATACTTTAAGACATTCTTTATAGTTTAGTAGTTATTCCAAGTTATGTACGTTTTAAAAAAGAACCAATCACATCCGTTTGCGATTGTGAATGCTCCCAATAAAAAAACTTTCCGTTATTTTCCATGGATACAAGATTTCAAACAAAACACAGTACGACACATGTCAAAAAGGAAAAAAAATTTAGGTTAACGGCAGCTCATGAATAAGCCAAGAAAAGTCAAACGTCACACGTCAACGGCAAATGTCAAATTGAATCGGCCTTCAATTGTGTGACTTGCTCAACCAGCAAATGTATTTGAAGTAATACTTTAAGACATTCTTTATAGTTTAGTAGTTATTCCAAGTTATGTACGTTTTAAAAAAGAACCAATCACATCCGTTTGCGATTGTGAATGCTCCCAATAAAAAAACTATCCGTTATTTTCCATGGATACAAGATTTCAAACAAAACACAGTACGACACATGTCAAAAAGGAAAAAAAATTTAGGTTAACGGCAGCTCATGAATAAGCCAAGAAAAGTCAAACGTCACACGTCAACGGCAAATGTCAAGTTGAATCGGCCTTCAATTGTGTGACTTGCTCAACCAGCAAATGTATTTGAAGTAATACTTTAAGACATTATTTATAGTTTAGTAGTTATTCCAAGTTATGTACGTTTTTTTTTTGGAAATTTATATGTCCGATAAAAAATCAACATTTTGTCTGTTTTACGATTAAGCCCAAATTGAGTTTAGTTATTTTTCTTTCTCGATTCCCCTCTGGAAAATAATGATTTATCTCATAATATTAAATTATTTTTCAGAAATCAACCTCGGAAGATCCACGTAAAATCTTAAGTGAATCCAACTCGTTATCTTTATCAATCAACGTAAAGATCTTTACGGTAGTGCTGACTTTATCTTTCTGCTATTCACGAAATGGCCTCATCATTTCGTTTCCCTCAGGATTCACGAATCAGTTTGTGCTTCTTTATCTCCCCCGCGATACCGGGCGTTTTTTATCTTGCTCGCGAACGCGAGGGCTTCGTTACTATAGAAACGGAAGGGCTCGGGCGGGGCCTGTGCCGAAATAATGGCACGAATCACGGCTGCCGCAAACTCTGATAGTAATCGATAATATACCCAAGTTATAGATATATACACCGATATCGAAAATCCTACAATATTTATTATATAACATATTCTAAAAAAATTTTCAAACTTCTCTTCAACATATTTGATTTCCCTTGAATGAATTAGCTATGAAAAATTGTTAGAAAATATCTGATGTACTTATTATATATTATATATACACCCTTTCTTTTTCCTAATGGATTCATATAAGATTCTCCTCGACCAGTGGCGTAGCCGGGAGGGCAACCCAAAGGGTCTGCCCTCCCAGGAAATATGTGGCTAGAACCGCTGGTTCACTCATTCTTCTTCGGATTATTCTACCAAATATGTTTCGTAATGTCGATCGAGGATATGGTCTGAGACTCAAAGTTAACAAGTCCAAATATACGAGGTCTGGTTATTAAATAACGAGACTGGTTACGAAAAAGGGTTTTATTATAAAAATTATTCTAAATTCGAACGGTCCCCTTCAATATAGTGACTTTCCCTCACCACACACCTTTCCATACGTTATTTCCATTGATCGAAACAGTGCTGGAAGTCTTCTTCGGTGATGATCTTTCGGAGCTCTGCCGTTTTTTGCTTTACCGCTTCCATAGACTCAAATCTGGTCCCTTTCAGAGCAGATCTTTTTCTAACCTTCCAAAGAAATCTGAGCAGACCCGTTGACGCAAGAGCTTTTGGACAGGAGTGCGATTTTTTCCCGTGTTAAACTTTTCTAACCGTTTCTTTATTGGTGGCTCATTCGACGATCTGTACGCACAATTCGGTTGATTTTGGTCACTGTTTCCGTTTAGTTTAGTTTTCGGAACTATTTTTGACGTATGGTTTTTGTTTCAGGTGAAAAGCCTCACAAATGTACAGTGTGCGGAAAAGCATTTAGTCAATCATCGAACCTAATAACCCATTCCCGAAAACACACCGGCTTCAAACCGTTCGCTTGCGACCTCTGCGGACGAGCATTCCAACGAAAAGTAGATTTAAGAAGACATAAGGAGACTCAACACACCGAATTGCGACCGATAGTGACATAGTGCCCAACAACCGGAAGTAATAACACACTTCCGGTTCATTACAATACCAAAGATGTACAAATCGAAGAAAACAAACTTCTACAACCATTCCATACCCAAGTTGGTATTACTGCGGATGAGCAAATGATTAGACGGAATCAACAACCTCTAACTAGTAGCGGTTTGTTGCCGCCGATGAGGTCGGTGTTGTCCAATATGAGTTGGACTTAGGATAAAAATGTACCAAAGACTCGGTCAAGTAAGGAAAAATACCTTCATACAAAAAAGATGTTATTAGAAAAGTCACGTTTCATTTTTACATTGTTTTCATGTGTTCAAACTCCAATTTAAGTTAGTTGATCTTCGGAAAGTATTATCACTGTTCTAAATGTGTTAATCTTCGTTTAAGATGTAGTTTCTAACGATATTTTAAGTTTTTTGTCATGCCATGAAATTAGGTTTGCAATCAAAGCTCTATCCAAGCGCGGATCCAGGGGGAGTCATCGGGGTCAAAATTCAAAAACAACATGATTAACTTATATTTTGTGGGTAAAAGCTTAAAATGCCATGTCTTTGAGGGAGGACTCAACCTAACCTAACCTAATACTAATCTACCTCCCCTTCGTCAAGATCCTGGATCCGCCCTTGGCTCTATAAGCAACTTTTCATTAATTGGTAGTTTGTGGAACTCATTTAAGAACTTGAATGGGAAGAGAAACCACTAAATCCCGAAGCTATATACACAGAAACATTTTGAACGTGATCAAGTCAGGAACTGAAATTTCATTCATACAATTTTCTGGCGCAATATTCTTCTTCGAGTGCTTGCTTCATTCTAATGAAGGTTGGCAACCATCCTTTGGAATTCCTCACGATTTTCAGTCCTGCGTATTAAATTTACTTCTTGAAGATTTTCCAACCATGAAAATCTTTTTCTATCTAGGCCGCGCCTGCCTTCTATCTTCCCTTCTATAATCAGCTGTAACAAAGCATATTTTTGATTTCTAAAAATGTGGCCAAAGTAGGAAGCTTTCATCTTAGCACCTCGTCGTTCGTCACCTGATCCGTCCACGGTATTTTAAGGATCCGTCTAAAGAGCCACAATTCAAAAGCTTCCACCTTGCGCACGCTGGAGATCTTCAAAGTCCAGCTCTTAACACCAAATGTGATAATCTCGGATTGTAATCGTTGACATGAATAACCAGAACGCATACGAAAACGCACCCAGCTCCTTCAGGATTCTTTATAAATAAGTTTTTTCAAAATAAGATCAATGTTATCATTGTCTGGCTACCTTATTTCTAATATCTTCTCAAAAACTCCGCAGGAGAATGTTTATTGAATCGATGTATGAATCGATCAGATACAAATCGCTTGATCTGGTACATGAGATAGCAATTCAAAGTTCGATCCAATTGTTGGTAATTGCAAAAAGGAATGTGTGAGCTGGTGCATTGTCTTGATGAAATAACAATGTCTTCTTAGCTAAATATGTGTTTGAAACGTTACAAGTTTCTATAATACTTGCCGTCGATAGTTTTTCCTTTTTCAAATCAATGAAGATTATCCCAAAACATCGACCATGACATTACCTGTAGATGGAACGGTCTTTGCCTTTTTTGGAACCGGGTCTCCGGTCTCCCACAAAATTTCTATAAAACATTGCCAAAAACTCGATGAAAACATTTTCGTGACGCTGTTGCGAGCACACAGTTTTCTCGTTTCCAAATTTTTGGGGTTTTCTTCAACAACAACTTCATTTTTCGTGTTTACAAGTTGATTGTATTGACAGCTGCCAATCAAATACTAACAACATGGCGTCGTGTACTTTTTAATACAGTGGTATTACTCAAGCAACTACCGCCATCTCTAGATCGGGCCAGGTACTTCTGGGATGTTAATGTTAACAAATAGTTCAAACTTATAACACAGAAATTTATTGATAAGTTTTATTCGAAAAAGTTTTAGGAAATTATTTATTTTCGTGACTATTCTGAAGATATCTTTTTGTTTGAAGGTAGACTGAATTATATCGTATACAATGCGCAACAGAATGTAGATTATCATAAAAATCAAGTTCAACCCGTAAACTATTTCGACGAAACCAGTAGATTTATATAATTCAGTCAGTCGTGTAGGTGTTTAATCTGTGATTATGACCATATAGAATATGGTAGAGAGCTTAGGGTTAAAATCTGTACTGTGTAGATTTCAGCATCAGCTTTGTGTATAAATATGTACAGATTTCTATTGTAGGAAAGTTATCACTACTAGATTTCCCAGTGTGCCACGAATACCAAATGTTCTAGAGCGCACTGTGAAAATGTGATCAAATTTTCCTGATAATATTTTAATGTGCAATTTCCTTATCGTGCAATTTACCAAAGATATTTTAGTTTTTCAAAATTTGTAAATTGAAATAGACAATATCGAAGATTAAGTGATGCGCATCAAAAATTTTTAATAAACAATTCAGTCAGTTTGTTTCCACATCTCGACGAAACGAACATTTTCGCACGGAAATATAAAATATGATTGCAATTTGTGGGGAAAAAAACCTTAAATAGGAGAATTATCAACTTGTACCCATTCTTAGATCATTCATTTTGATCGTGTTTATCTTTCCCAACTTCACCGATATCGTAAGAGACTGCCTGTAAGTCACATGCCGATCTTGTTCAATCGTATTGCCCCCAGCATCGAAGAATAACCGATTTTGCCCGACCTTCTAGACATTCGACGGAGACAATAGTTTCTGATGTTGCTTCATTACCAAAAGTTGCGCGAAGCGATTCTAAGCATTTTCAAAATCATCCAAAAAACTTCACAAATACAGTGTTGCCACAGCATTATCGCCATCTATTTTTCGATTATAAAAACTTCACTCTGTGTCAATGGACTCCAAAATCCCACTTCTTTTTGCTTGAGGTAAAATAATGGTATTGTGGATAGAAAACATTACAGTATTTTCGATTTTCGTGATTCATTTTTGAATTCTCGTAAACGATAAAATAAAGATCATTTAAATTGATGAGAAGCATCGGAGTCAAAAGCGGAGTGTATCTTATTCATTTCGGATGCGGAATGTAGAAGACGTACCTAAATTTACTGCAGTGCTGCGGGAAAAATCTCGCAATTTCACGAGACTGAACCGAGTCGGTTGCTATTTCAATTCCGTTTAGAGTTCCCCACTAGAAATGATTTCTAAAAAGGTTACGCAAATCAAAAATTTTCATTTGATTTTATGTCTTATATCATAGAAAATTGGTAAAACTCAACGTTTCGGCCTATTTCATAAAAAATAACATATTATCTTGGTAATCTTTCATTTTTTACACAAATTGTTCAGTTTTTTCTATTCCTTAAGGAAGATCGACAATTTCAATAGAGTTTTGATGTTTCAATTAGTCCCCTTCATTTTAATTACCATAATTCGGAGTATCAGTATTATAAAATTGATCGATAAAACTTCGGTATATTAAACAGAGCCCAATATTAGTCGCTGGGAGCTAGATACGGAGAATATGGTGGGCGTGGAAGCGTTTCGAAATCCAGTTCATTAAATGTCTTATACCCCTAATAATTTGTTTACCCCTTACCCCCTTATATTTTTAAACCTGTTTGATTAACTTTGCAAAAGGTCCCAGGTTCAAGTCGCGCTTATCAATTTATAAAAGGCGAAGAAAATTCAATGACTGCACAAAGTGCATATTCAATATTAGTATTGTTAATAATTAAATTCGACTGTTGTTTCGTTCTGATCTTGATTAAAATGTACTTTACGCACTAGTGGGTCAAGAAAATTACCATTTTGATGAAATTTTCGTTAGTAGAAAAAATATTGTATGCCATTCGTACGTAAAAACCATTTTTCAACTCATGTGATATCCACATTCGTCTACTTCACAAATATGAATATTTTTCAACTAAACAACTCCAAATAGTTCTCGCGTCATAATTTGTTAGGTATGTTGTTACAAAACACGCTAGTTATTATTAAATAATCATTTTTTACGTTTTTCTATAAACATTTTGAATATTCCTTTGTTCACGTATTGTGGCACAGTAGCCACTGCGGAATTCTATAGCTGTCAAAAAAGGAAACAGGAACACAAATGGAAGTTACGGAAGAAGGAACGAGTAGAAAGAATAGATTTGAATAAAAAGGAGAATTTGATCTATTCTATTCGTTCTGATGCCCGAAGAAATACGAATTTAAGCGGAAACTTAACACGAAAGCTGCTTAAAACAAAAAGAAAATAAGTAACGATTTTTGTGAGTAAAATGATGAAAAAAAGCAAGGAAAAAGTTACTAGCGAATATAAAGAATAAAATAACCACAAATTTTCTGAAATTTACTTTTATTTGGAGTGTAGATAGGTGGAGAAAGGATTAGAATCAATTTCGAAGTGACTACTGCACCACAATACGTGAATAAAGGAATAATGAAACATCTATTTATCAGACCGGAGGTTTATTGATCAATGTTATAATAATAAAACTATGTTGTAACGAGCCCTTAATACAATCCTGCAATTAGTATAAGTAGTAAGTATATATAATAATTTGTAATTTTCTTTTTTGAAATTAGCGAAACCTCGGGGTTTTGTACCATAGATTATTTCATTCGGTACCTCAAATCTTGTGTAGTTCAAGTCTAAAAATCAAGTTGCTCAATCAAGGGAGACTGTTTTATATTCCTGTGACGTAGCGGTTCTGTTGTAAATAAAGATATGGGCTCTGAACGATGACTGGCGCCTTAGGTAATATTGTACAACTACCTTTGCAGTTTCACACTGCTTTATTCCATATCTGTATAGGGAGTTTTTGGTATAAAGATCTCAGTTAAGGGAGTATTCACGTACAAAAGGCAATTTGGAATTTGATATTTCATACTAGAGAGGAAAAAATATATATATAACAAACATATACAATTCAGATTTTTGAGTTTCGTTAGTTTTTTTTTTTTTTTGATGAATCAATCGAAGAATAGTTATTTGAGCAAATAGTGGATTAATGTGGAATCAAACAACAATTCTTCAATATAAGTCAGAAGTAATTACTTGAAATGTCTTCAGATAGCGAATCAGACATTCCATTTGATGTAAGAGAGTCTGCAAATACTGCAGTGGGTAGTTTGATATCTAAAAAATCAAGTAGATACACCCAGGATACACCGAAAATTTTAATAATATTAAAGACATCAACGAAAAGGCAGTGCTTGCTTATTTTAAAAATTTAAAAACATTAAAGGCGTCGACTTTGTGGACTATGTATTCAATGTTGAGATCCGAAGTTACCTCTTTGATATTAAGAAGGATACCATGTTTTTGGGTTGGCTGAAGAGATGGTCAACAGGATACAATGCAAAAAAATCGGATATTTAGACGAAGAAGAATGAAAAATGTAGAAAAATTTATAAAAAACGAGAAGGAGACTTATTTGATGAAGTCACCTTTTTTAAAATTACAATTCCAGAAAGCAAAACACACTTTATAGTCCAGCTCCCAGAGACCAAAAAAGACCACACCTTACAAAAGGTGTGGTAGAAGATTTTATTTTTTTATTTCGTTTTAATGGGTTTAAAAAGTAAAATATCGAAAATGTGATTAAATCTGGATTCGGCACAACTTTTGGTAGCCGAAAAACATCGAAATTTTCACACATTTTTCGGTTTTTTCGAAATATTTCGAAAAGGAGTGGTTCTAGCGAAAAATAGTTTCTATACAAAGTTGTAGAGCATCAAATTCTCTACAAATTTTGTATTCAACTTTTTCTTTTACGACCAATAGGGAGCGAGATACAGCATATCAAAGATGGACCATTTTTCTCAAAATGGTAAAAAAGCCAAGTAACGCCTTCTTTTGCGACCCATGCATTTTTTGATTCTATTTGTGACTTAGATTTTGGCCGAATAAAGCTCTCAAGACCCCCCCTCATCTCCAAAGGGAGGCATATTTTAGGCATTTGAGCATACTTTTGCATATTTGGGAATTTTCAGCAAATTTATGTATATTTTTGATTTTTTACAAATAATGTAAAATTTCTACTTTTTCATCTTCAATTTAGTAACGATGTTGACTTGAAAACAACCCAAAGTCATAGTTAAGACCCTTGCCTATTGTTCCGACCAGGTAAAATAAGGATTAGCCCCTTTATTGCATATTACTTAACAATGTTTACTCTCACATTCTCTCAAACGGGGTTAACTTGCGACGTAGAAAGGTCTTTGGAAAGGGGGATCTGGAGAACCTTATTCGAAAACAATCAAAGTCAAAAATATATTCAATGCAGAACGTATGGGTCGCAATAACACAAACAAAAGAAGGCGTTACTTGGCTTTTTTACCATTTTGAAAAAAATGGTCCATCTTTTAGATGCTGCAACTCGCTACCTATTGGTCGTAGAAGAAAAAATTATTTATAAAATTTGTAGAGAATTTGATACTCTACAACTTTGTATGAGAACTGTTTTCCGCTAGAACCACTCCTTTTCGAAATAATGCGAAAAAACCGAAAAATGTCCTAAAATTTCAATGTTTTTCGGCTACCAAAAGTTGTGCTGAACCCAGATTTAATCACATTTTCGATATTTTACTTTTTAAACCCATTAAAACGAATTAAAAAAATAAAATCTTCTACCCCACCTTTTGTGTCTTTATAATGTTGTTTTCAATATTCATAAATCTTAAAATACTAATAATGAGGTAATTGTCAATTTAAAGGATAAAATAATTGTCAATTTAAAGGATAAAATAATTGTCATTTTTTACAGTAATTAATAAATTATTCTTTGAAACTTAATAACCATTCATTTACATATCGAAAATTGCGTTTTGAGTGTTCCATGTAGTGAAAGTGACTGCAAAACACTTTCGGGACGCTCTGGAGTGACTCTAGCCACTTCAATGTTGACAGTTGACAGTTTCAATTCGATGATTTTGCATAAACTTAAATTTTTAATTTCCTGAAATTATTTGTGTTATCAGGAGTTTTGTCTAAATTAATGAAGTGCCATTTCAGCCGAGGCGTACACAACATTTTTTGAAGGAAGAATAAGATTTATCCGGCAACGAATTAAGAACTGCCGCATCGCTTTCTTCGGTGAGATCAGTAAGCGTGGATTCGAATAACTCTTCATCGCCGATATTTTCTTTTTCATCATCATTCATTGTTATTCATTAATTTAGACAAAACTTCGAATAAAGTAAATAATTTCTGAAAATTATGCAAAATCATCGAAGTGAAACTGTCAACTGTCAACATTGAAGTGGCTAGAGTCACTCTAAAGCGTCCCGGAAGTGTTTTGCAGTACGGAACTGTCACTTTCACTACTACACAGAACACTCGAAACGCAACTTTCGGTATGTAAATGAACACAGAACAAACAACTTTCAGATGGCGTCGTCTAAAAACAGTTATTGCGTAAGTACTGATATATGAAGGTTATACAAAATGTCAAAGAGTAACTTAAAGTGTCATATTTCGTAGATAATTAGATAAATAATAATTCCGAAAGTACTGTTTTTTCGGACAAGATAATAGGGCCAGTCGTAAGTGAGCTCTGGAAGTTTGCAAGTCCTAAAAAACAGTTTCCGGTCGAGTTAAGTACATTATTTATCTATGGAATAAAATTAGAACATCAATTTATTTGAAATGTTTGGTATACTTAAATGTTTGAGCTTGAAAGTGAAGTATCCGAAACATTGTTCTTATGAGACAAATTTACAGCGAGATTAGTACATTTTCAGCCACCATGTATCTTCAAATTTGTGATATCTCCACAATTATCAGCAAATAACTTCGCTGAAGTTTAACGAAGACAATAATCTGTGTAGTTTTTATGATTTGATGGCTTTGAAATTCTACAATCTACAAATTTCCAAAACTGTGAATACCAACAGGCTATTACGTGGGGTATGGCATGCCCCCAATGACAAATTTTGCCTTTATAGTATCAAATTTTCATGTCCAAAGTCTTCCTTTTCATTCATATGATCAACTATCATCTTTTTTTGTTCTTACCGATCACCAAAATCATCTTTTGGTTCAGTTAATTGATTTTTTCTTGATAATTATCAAAATTTCTTACTAATTGAAGACGCCCAAGCATTTTTATGGAAAAATTGATATACAAAATGGATTTATCCAAATTGCATACTCATATTGTATACCTACAAAGCTCTAAAAGATAGATAACAGCATAGATTAAACAAAATTAGATTATACAGAAAAGCCGTGTTGTCAGCTTGTGTAATTCCATATTCCCAAAGCTCCACCAACAAGAAAGATCACGACAACGGAAAGCTCGGTTTCAGTTTTCACTGTTGCTGTCAACGCTTCCCCTCACCTTGCGGCTTTCAGCTTTCGACTTTCAGGTGTCGACTTTAATTTTTCTTGACGTCTACGATTTCCTATGGAAAATTTATGAATGTTCCATCATAGAAACACACGAAACTCTCATTAATAAATTCATATAAAAGGATGAGGTAGATTTGAAATGATTTCCTTCTCATATTTAATCACTAAATTAAATGAAATTATCCATTCTTTCACCACCAATGCGTTTAGTTATTGTTTCAACACCTGAAGGTGATTTCTCCTTCCGGATTTTCATAATTTCTTCAGAGGAAACAGTTTTTGTAATGATATATTTCCTTTCAATTGAATGTAGTTATTATTATAGAAAAAATTCTTCACCACCATCACGTCTTCAATGCTGTTTAATATTTTTCTTTAGAATTAATCACGAATTTTTATACTAAGGTACAATTGGTTTAGTTAATCTTTTGCCGGTTGCACTAGAAGGCATCCACCAAATTTTGAAATAACAGGTTTGAATCAGTTTGATCCTTCACCTATATTTAGATGGATCACGACAATATTATTTGTTTCAGTCTCCCTAAATCAAATAGCAATGATCTATGTCGTGAAAGTTTCATTTTGTAACCAAGTATATCCACAAGAAGCATTCTAGCCGATACAATTAACCATATTAGTAGTTTGTATCTGTTCGTTGAACCACCCAGTACAGTAAAATCCAAATTTACACCTCGAGTAGTTATGTCACAGATCTCTAAGTCCCCTACACCAACACTCACGATGACACTGTTTGACGCGCGTCTATACTTCTTGAGGTTACCTTCAGTTTCTGAAGACGATAACTTGGTTATCGAAACGCGCGTCAGACAGTGTAATTGTGAGTGTTGGTGTAGCGGAGCTGATATAACATTTTTCTAAGAATTTAAGCAAGAAAACAGCATTAAATTTACTCCAGGTGGATAGAAATGATTAACGTGTCACTTAGAGGAAGTTGGGATCGGTAAATATTGATTTCTTATCTTCAAACTAACAATGTAAACGTTTACTAAGAGAAAACTATTGAGAAATCGCGTCAAAAGTCTTGTTTTTCCTACAGGAAGTAGACTAGTTCAGTCTAGGTTAAACTAGTTTTCTTATACGCGTTAAGATTAACTAGTTTAGTTTAGGCCAAACTAATTTGTCCTGATCCCTATAGGATGAACCAGTTTAGTCTAGACCAAACTAGTTGATCCTGATGTAAATAAGCACACTCTAGAATTAATTAATACATTATAGTACGAGACCTGGCTATTAAATAACGAGATTGGTTACGAAAAAGAGTTTTATAAAACCCTCCCTTCGCCACACAGCTTTCCATTCGTTATTTCCAGTGATCGGAGCAATGCTGGAAGTCTTCTTTGGTAAAGGTCCTTAGGAGATCTGCCGTTTTTTGCTTTACCGCTTCCATCGACTCAAATCGGGTCCTTTTCAAAGCAGATCTTTTTCTAACCTTTCAAAGAAATACGAGCAGACCCGTTGATCCAAGAGCCTGTGGTCAGGAGTCAGATTTTTTGGCACCAACTTCGCTCAGACTTTTGTCATTTGTAAAATTTTTCTAGCCGTTTCTTTATTGGTGTTTACAACCTCGGGAATCATCCGGATGGTCAATCTACGATGTGGACGCACAATTTGGTTGATTTTGGTCACTGTTTCCGGAGTTGAAACAGTCACAGGGCGACCTGGACGCTGGTCATCTTCAGTGCTCTGACTAGAGCTCTTACACCACTCAAAAACACGCGCACAAGATACAGAATTGTTATCATAGGCCTTTTGCAACAATTTATAGCACTCAGTCGAAGTTTTTTACAATTTAACGAGAAATTTGAGATTGTATTTTATTAAAAACCGTAGAGAATCCGTCATTCTAAAAAATAACCTCAAAAACTAACTCTTTTCAATTAAAAAAATCACCAAACTTTTTATTTTAAAATTAAATGATCCATTTATAAAAATATGTTGAATTCCAATTGTTGTCTTTACTACCAAATAGTTTTTTTAATAAAACGCGGCGGTTTTCCATTTTCTATTTGATGAAAAAGGTTTAGAAATGGCGCGCAGTCTCAATATTTAATAGCAAGACCTCGTATATAATAATAAGTTATGTTAGGTTAGGTAAGGTTAGGTTAGGTTAGGTAAGGTTAGGTTAGGTTAGGTTAGATTAGGTTAGGTAAAGATACCCTTCAATTCTAAGTACTACCACAGCACACAATATAAAAATAAATAACAATTTTAAAACTTGAAATAAGATTATTACTTTCATTTAAAAAAAAACACTCATTGCAGTATGATTGTTTGTATTACCAATTATCCATAGTATTCAACGACGAATTATTATTGTTTCAATAAAAACAATTATTTTCCCAATTACGGACTATTTTAATCAGTTTATCTATTTATTTTGATTTCCTGGATTTAATGTTTAGACTTAGTCGTATTAGTTTATTCTAGAGCGTGCATATTTATACGAGGACAACTAGTTTGGTCTAGACTAAACTGGTTTATCCTATCGGGCTTAGGACAGATTAGTTTGGACTAAGCTATACTAGTTAATTGTATTGCGTATAAGAAGAACTAGTTTATCCTAGGCAAAACTAGTTTGACTTGGAATTAATCGAAATGTCAAATTTTATCAATCTTTTAAAAATTATTAAAAAAAAACTAACATAGATATATATATTAAAATTTTGGCGAATACTCCTCTGCCAGGCATCCACCAAAAGCTACAATAAAGTTTCAAATAAAAATTGATATTTATACATACTAAACTTATAGTCCAGTCATTTAAGTAGTTTACCTAGGAAAAACGAGATACTCAGCTATAAAGTCGTTTAAACTTGTTCATTTGACATCCTAAAACTCCTCTCATATAATTCGATGTTCGCAACTTTAAAAATCGGGTGTCAAAAATAAAAAAAATCGATTTTTGCACATGAGTTTCACGCTATTTGTTGTTGATTTCAAACGGAATTCTAACCGCGCGCGCTCTGCCCTCTATCTCAGAAACGATTCACCGTATGAAAAAATTTTTCAAACAAAAGTTGTAGTAAATAAAATGCTCTACAATATTGTTAATAAATACAGATAGCGTAAAACCCATAGGAAACGAGTTATTTGCAAAAAATGTGAAAAAACTCGATTTTTTTGACTTTTAACTCCCGATTTTTGTTGCTCACATCGAATTATATGTGAGTTTTGAGAGGAGTTTTAGGATGTCAAATTAACAAGTTTGAACGACTTTATAGCTGGGCATCTATATTTTCCTAGGTAAACTACCTAAAACGACTGGACTATTAAAGAATTAGATATTTGTATATGGTATGTGTCGAAATAATATATTTCATTTAATCTGACGATATTTTCATTTCATTTACAACCGTTCATCTAAAGTTCACATAATTTTGAATCATTCCAAAAAACGGAACCTTGGGATATGTAAATAAAACGATTATTGTTATTATTTTTTCTATTTAATTAATTTAGTGTAATACTACTAAATGTTGAATGTATATTATGAGATATTTGTACATTATTTTAAGAAGTTAGTTATTTGTAAAGCACAATATATATGTAAATTTATCTATCCATAGGCTTTGTGAATGTTTTGTCACACAAATACTTTTCTTTATCACACTAAAAAACCAAATAAATAAATTTTCTGATCATAATTTTATTGTTTCATTACCTTTTCATAACAAGTACTAGGAGCATTAGTTATAGCGAAAGCTCGACACCTGTGAGTCCCAAAGTGGTCCAGGAGGACCACGGGATAGTCGACGAGCTTCTACGATGAACGTGACAAAAAATGGGGGTCAACAAAATTTATTTCCTATCGATAGTGATGAACTAAAATATTGGCTTATCGAATCCAATCATAAGTGATTTTTTTAAAGGAAAAGTTATTTCGATGGCAACATATTGAGCTTCGGGTGATATCGTGGGTCTATAAATCATCTTAAAAGGGTTACTGCAGTGGTAACTGCAATTCACTGTGGTATCCACCGACAACATCTGGTAGCGAATCATTTGAGCTTCAATTTGTGATTAAATAATAAGCAATGCATTTAATACCTCATTGAAGACTTCCAACGATTGATGTTTTATACCTAAGTAAGCTAGTTGTCGAAAAACGCATGTTTCTCATAATTTTACTCAATTTTAGAGTTTCTAGAAAGTGAAGATTCTGTTTAAAAGAAATCCAATCGATTTTAAAGCAGAATTTACGTATTAGACAGATTTGTTTCAAAATTTAATGATCTTAACTTACAATTAAAAGGTAAATTGAAATTTATGAAGGAAAATATTGGTCGGCGCGAATTTTGACAGTTTTCAAACTCGCCACAGGTAGAATTTGCTTTAAAACCAGATCCATCGATAGAAATACCACGATTGATCGTAAACCCATTTGATGAAGTAGAGAATGTCATATTACAAGTGGAGCTACTCGAAATTAGCACTAATGAGAAGTTGAAAGTGATATTTAGAAGAGGGTGTCAAAAATTTTGGCTGCAGGTCATCATACACCAAAAATACCCTGGACTGTAGTGAAAATTTGCGAACGTTTCTGATCGAGCTATCACAGAAAAGAGAGATTCTGAACTTGTGACCACTACAACTCAAAAATCACTGGGTAGATTTCATTGATATTTATACAACTTTTGAGTACTGTGATTGAACTATAGATGGAAAAACTGGAGTCGTCCAAATATTAGAAAATAAGGTAAGAAAACCCTTGCAATGGAAAATGTGTCTACAACCTGCAATTAAAGTTCTTTTAGGGCACTTATTTCAATATCTGGTCCCATAGACAAACAGCTTGAAAATTTTGAAGAACTTCCAATTGCAAATCGACTGCCAAAAATTGATTGGGACGACTCAAGTACAATTTATCGAGCAGTATCAACCTAAGTAGTGTTTGAAGACTTGGAAACAACCAGAAAAATTCAACCAACTTTCTAATTAACGACTGGGAATAGAATTTTACGTTTAATGTATCGTGTGAAACTCCTTCTGGAAATCTTGACGTTATTGCCGAATTTGTTATTAAGGTTTATAGTCGAATGTGGTTCAATATCACAGTGAAACCTTCTTGCAAGCTATTCATTTGTGGAAAATCATTAAATATACTTACCCCAGGACACTTACGAAAATAAAAAGGTTTTTGGTGACAAAATTATATTAATAGTAGAAAAAAACAACGTCATCGTGTTCTTGGGGTTAAATAAAAGTTTGGTTCATAAAATTCAACATTTTTTGTCTATGCGTTATTTTTTTAAATAATAAAAACACCAAAAAATCGGTACAAATTTTGATTTTTGCGTTTTGCGCTGAAAATATGCAAGAGAATTGAAAAATCCTCAAAATAACCGAAAGAAGTAAATTTTTAAGTCACTGAAAACCAAGATTTCAATGTACTTAATCAATGTTTTAAATATGGGCCCTGTGGCCCCAATAGTTTTTCCAAAATGACACCGGATGGCCGCGTTGGAAAGAAGAAGAGTAGAACCAAAAATCCCTCATCTCAGTTTTTTGAATTTTTTTTGAGCTCAGAAAAGTGTTCAAAAAAGGGGCAAAAAAATTATTGTTTTTTAAAAAATTTAAAAAAATCGTCACATTCGGAAAGCTGGCAGTTTAATTTGAGGCGAAGTTAGACATTTTTTTTTAAATTCACTGCGGCTTTGTTTTTCAATATTACGGAAAGTTTTTTGCGTCATTTTGTAGGGAAAACATTAAATTTTTATCAATAATAATAATAATAATAATCTTAATTATCTCAGTAACTATTGGGCCGATTTTGAATTTTTTTTTAAACTGGGCTAACTCGTTCAGCTAAAAATTAGCTGTCACATTAGTTTTTTGCTAAAATTAATAATTACCAGAATTTTCCCCTCTATGAATTCTGCAATTTTTTGGCTTATTTATTAGTTATTTATACAGGCATAAAATACTTTACATTCTAGGTGAAAATACATAATTTTATGGGGAAATATTTCGTATTTACAGCTTTACTTGAACGAATTTATAGATTTCACAAAAAAAATTTGAAAATACTCCTTTTTTTGTATGTTGTTTATAAAAATATTTTTATTTGTACCCTAATACTGCGAAACAATAATTTTTCATTTTGAACCTTAATACTACGTATAACATAAATTAATAATTAATTTCAATTATTAAATAAATACAATTATTATATTTTTGTTTGTTTTGTTTCTATGCAATACATCATTTTTCTTAAAATAAATCTTTACATTAAACAACGTCGCTTGGGTCTTACAACTTCATCATCGTCGTCTATATTATTATCATTTAATTCAGCCGAAGTGAATTTTGAAAAAAAATGTCCAATTTAGCCTCAAATTAAACCGCCAGCTTTCCGAATGTGACTTTGGTATTACGATATTTTTATAAAATGTTTAAAAAACAATAAATTATATATAAATTTTTTTTACTCCTTTTTTGAACACTTTTTTTGGGGTCAAAAAAAAATTTAAAAAAAAACTGAGATGACTGATCTTTAGTTCAACTCTTCTTCTTTCCAACGCAACTTTCCAAATGATTATAGGACCATCCGGTGAGCAAGAATGGCCCTTTGTAAAAAAGGGCCTCCAATGGTTTGATTGCCATTTTGTAAAAACTATTGGGGCCACAGGGTACATATTTAGAGCATTGAGAAATCGTTATATTCAAAATTAAACAAAATATAAATAATTGAAAAAATTAAAAATTTACTCCTTTCGGTTAAATTATCGAAATTTAATTTATGAAAGCTTATTTTGAAGATTTTTCAATTCTCTTGCATAGGTTCAGCGCAAAACGCAAAAAACAAAATTTGTACCGATTTTTTAGTATTTTTATTGTTTAAAAAAATAACGCATAGACACAAAATGTTGAATTTTATTTACATAACTTTTATTTAACCCCAAGAACACAATAGCGTTGTTTTTTCTACTATTAATTTTGTCACGTAATTTCGTAAATGCTTTTAGGCTTTTGCCAACTCAGAAAATATTCTTTGAGCAACTGTAACTGAATCTGCCTCTGAGTATAAAGATTAAATAAATTGGAAAGATTGCGAAAGCACTGAATCTCCAATCCTGTCACGATTGATTACGAGGAAATTAAAAAAAAAACGTTTCAGGCAGGATATTGAGCTAGTTAGCTAAAATCACGAAATATACCAAAGAATGAAGCCAAAAAGGATTATGAGCCCTAGTGCACAACTAATACGCTGAAGACAATATGGCTAGTGCAGTGTCAACCGGTATTTTCGTTAATTTAAGTTAGCATGAACTAAATTTTTAACTTTTTTAGATATGAAATGTTGAATGAATGCAACTACATTGTTTAGAGACTTTTGGCTACCTTGTTGTTGCATTTAGAGGTGCGTAAATTAGGTTAGGTTATTTTAGGTTAGGTTAGGTTAGAAAAATAATAAAAGTTTACACTTACATGACCAATAGAGCTTCATAAGCAAATCGGTTCGACAACTTTGTGTAAATGTTTATAATATACTTAATATCTTATTAAATAATTAATTTTATAACCTTACAAAAAGTGTGGTTAGTGTTAGACATGAAACATGACACAACTGTCAATGTCAACGAGATGTCATACATTTTATTCATATCATTATTCAGGACGTATCAAAATTTAATATGACAACAGTAGTTTCGAAAACGGGCATAGAAGTACTGTACCCATGCACAATCCATCTCCTCACCAACGGTGCCAAAGTGGAATGCGAGTATAGATCGGAGCAAATCGGAAAGGATCTACTAGATTATATCTGTGAGTACTTAAACCTAGAAGAAAAAAACTTCTGGGGACTTAGATTCGTAGACGTTTACGAACAGAGACATTGGTTGGAACCGAATAAGTTGATTAGATCGCAAGTGAAAAATTCATGTCCTGTACATTTTCACTTCAGAGTTAAGATATATCCACCGGAACCTTTTAAATTGTTTGACGAAGAAGCGAAATATCAAATTTTTATGCAGTTGAGATTCGATTTGATAAGCGGGAGGTTGAAATGCGGCTCCACCGATTCGGCTATGCTCATAGGGTTGATCCTCCAATACACGTACGGTGATTACGATCCCACTGTTCATTTCGGTAACTATGTACAAGAAAAAATCCTCCTCAATCAAACTTTCAATATAGAAATGAGAGCTATAGCGGTCCACAAGAGCCATCTGAGAGGTCTGAGTATGGACCAAACGCAAGATTTATTTTTACGCATGGCTAGCCAATTAGAAACTTATGGGATAGACCCACACCAAGTTGAGGATAGTTATGGGAATAAATTGACGTTATGGATCAACCATGAAGGCATGAAAACTTATAATAAAGGCGAAGAAGTTGACAAGTACGAATGGATGTCGATATCTGATATCGATCAAGAAGATAAGAAAATCGAGTTAAATTTAGTTTCTGGGGATTCGGTGACTTTGCATTGTCTCACAGATAGCGAGTGTCTTTATATATTTCAAGAAATTCAAAGCTATTTTTCTTATTTTACGACGTTTGGTGCTCACTCGACGTTGGGACAAATTGATAATGAAAGTGAGGTTGACAATGATTCGCTCGATACTTTTGATGGTTCAGAGTCGGAAATTAGACACGATTATTTTTCACCCGGGAAACACAACGAAGAAAACTCACCCGCTCATCACTTCCACAATTTTTTATTTATTTTATTTATTATAATACTGTGTTTTTTGGCTAAAATATTCTATCGATGTAACGTGAACATTTTCGAAAATTTTCGTACATCCATGTGGTTTCAGTATGACATAAAAAAATATTTGAATTTTTGTTATCTGATTAGAGAATAAACGGTAGTGGATTTTATTACGTTTTTTTTTTAGTACTAAAAGCTAAATGAAATAAATTCGTTAATACAGGGTGTTTCTGCATTCATGCGACAAAATTAGTACGAAATTAAGATGGATCTGCCCTAAAATAAATTTTTTTAACCAATTCATGGTGTGGTAACTTAAATTGATTTTTTATTTATTTTTTTTTTTTTGATATTTTTCGTATTTTTTCAATATTCCTGTTACATTATACGGGGGCGAATCGTATTATATCTTCACTGCTTTGCACTCAACGTATTAAAAAAATTGTAAATTATGATTTTTATTTTTTTTTTTCTCCGCAGCTATTACCTATGGAAATAATATTTAAGGTTGAAAAATATTTTTATATTATCAAAAATCTCAAGGTATGACTTGCTGACCCGGCAAACGTTGTTCTTACTCGTTTCTGTTTTGAATTAAAATCATTTTCAAAAAATGTTAAGTACAATATGTACAGGTACGATAAAGGCCGTTGTTAGCTGCACTTCACAACACGTGTTTATTTACATGAGAGTAAAAACTGTCTTTTCAGTTATTAATAAATAATTATTGCACAGGAAGTTAATGATAAATTCACGATTAGAGAGAAATTAACATGAGAGTGTACAGAAAATTCAAAATAATCTGCTACGATCGTTACAAAAAGGAAATTGAAATCCCTTCGCGGAAATGTGATTAAATAATAAAAAAATCGCGATTTTTATTCTAAATCATGACAAAAAAGTTTGTTACTAACAAATAAAAAATAGGGGTTGATTGTACAGGATTGAAAATAAAGTCTTGTATGTATTATTTAATGTTGTATCATAAAAAAATAAAAATAAACAATTTTTTCTAAAAGATAAAAAATAAAAATTTAGGGATGAACTACCCTTAACATTTAGGGAGATTAAAAATAGATGTTGTTCGATTTTTCAGACCTGCCCAATATGTACACAAAATCGGGCACGCAGTTTCGGAGGAGTTTAGTAAAAACACCGCGACACAAAAATTTTATTTCTTAGAATGCCATAAAAAAAATTTTTAATGTGATGTAGGGATTGCTTATTTAATTCAATGTGGTTGTTTGTGAGAGCACAAAAATTAGAAAAATCAAAGTTTCTAACGCTACTGAAATATTAGGAAAAAAAAAATAATAAAAACTCAATTTCAATCGCCACCTTTTAAGGGTGATATTTCGGAAAGTGGTGAACAGCGAAAATTATCTTATAAGAAAGATTCGATAAATTTTATGGTTTGGGAGATTTTTAGATTATTATACGTGTCAAGGAAACCGTTCGCCATAAAGAGACATTCTGAAGAAAAATATCATAAATTTCTAATTCAACTCCATATTGTCGAAAATCGTCTTAATTAAGTAGAGAAAAAAAATAAAAACAAAAAAAACTATAATAAATATTCCATGTGGAAATGTTTACTGATAAAGCTAGTTTCATACGAGACGGTTTTTTTTAATTCCCATAATTTATGGGCCGATGAAAACCTTCACGGGTACAATTTAAACAAATAATTAATAATTTAATAACCTGAATGGTCAGTGATACTTGGAATTTTTCAAAAAGAATTTCCCACTTATGTTAAGTGATTCCTCTTAACATTCGCAGACACATTTGGTTCATGCACGACGGAGCCCCTCCCCGCTTCCTAAATCATGTAAAAAATCATCTTAATAACATTTTTCTTGATTATCGGATTCCAGTCCGCACAAAAACGATGTTGATTCTTTGTTTGATTTGTACCGTCTAAATATAAATTAAATCAATAGAACCGTCTAGTGTGAGACCAGCTTCAGATCATTAAACAGTACTTTTCGACTTCGAACATTTGTAGGCTACCGAAATAAATTTTTCTACTTTTCAATTCTCATATAAGTAACACGATGTTCAACAAAATGCAGTTCAATTAGAAATGTTTGTATTTTCAATGAATAATCACAATTTATGATAATTTTTTTCAGAATGTCTCTTTATGGCAAATGTACAAAAATCTAGAAATCTCCATATCTCCTGAACGGAAAATTTAAGTTAAACAAAGAATATGTTGAAAAAATCATTTTTGTTATCATTAGATTGTACAGGTTGTCTCTGTAAAAGTTACGGATTGTTAACCATTAGACATGATTGAAAATTCATAATGTTCGAAAAATTATTAGTCCCGTTTTACGTCTGTATAAAACATTTAGATCTCGTTATCTTCATTATCATTATAAATTGCTGAAGCAAATGAACAATAAGAATTAACAATAAATTTTCGAATGAATATGTAAACTGATGAAATTTATCTAGTTGATATAAAGATCCCGAAAACTCTTTCAACTACCTTCTAACTCTGTTCGCCATTTCTCTTCAATTCCACCAAGTTTATCCTTTTAAAATTTAATTCCAACTTTCCGAAACTATTTAGCTAAACAAATTGGCAATTTAGAAGGAGCTTTCAGCATCGAAAGACATTTTCTAACACGACATTTCGCGTGTCGAATTTTACTTCGGCCTCTCCAAACGGCCTCGGCGAGTGTCTCCCTGGAGTGCTATAACGCGCCGACCGTTGAGTGATAATTATAGATCACGTGACAATTATAGGTCACGTGATGACTAATTGTCGACGTTATTCCACTTTAACAGCATTTCGGGTGGTACTTTCATAAAATAGTACGTTCTCGAATCTTATGAATAACTCATAACGGCAATTTGATTAAAAGGGATTCAGGGTCAATTGAAGGTAATTTTTGTACGAGAAAAATGTTTTTATAATAGCAAAGTTCAATGTATCGACGTACATTTCGATTCGTGAAATATTGTTTCTACGGATTTTAAATATTCAGAAACTATTAAAAAGAAACAAGAAGGGAAAATAGTAATTAATTGTACCGTAATTAGTTTATAAACTTTCTTTATTAATAACTACCCTTACGAGGCATTATATTAACATTACAATTTAATATTAAGATGATTCAGCATCTTATATCTAACTTAAACTAACTAATCATCAATGGGGTGGATGGGGGAATTGCGGACGCTGAAGGGAAATAACCCACTACATTCGTACTATCAGTAATAATCGGTCTGTTTTTATTAATTATTAATCTTTAGTTATACATCTACAAAAACAATTATTAAACGAGATCAATCAACAAATAGAATATTTGTAGCAAAAGCAAAACCTTGTCGGTCCGTAATTACCCGTAGCGCTCGGGGTAAATTCGCACTGACCCCGGGTTAATTACGGACTAGGTCCACATCATAGACAAAAATCACAAGTAAAGCCTTTAGAAGAACTTCCTGCAGTGCAACACATAATCCGGTCTTCGGCGGGTGGATCACTGTACTTTTCCTGACAATAAATGCAAAAGTAATCAACATTTCCTTCATTTTCAAAATTTTGACATTTTTTTTAGCTTATTAGATGTAGTTTTATTTTCTTTTTCTTTTCTTGTCTAATTTCTTTTGTTCCTTTTCTTCTAGATTCTTTTTTTCCGGTGTGCTGGTAAAGATAATGGAATGTTTTTTGTTAACTGCCCGTTTGCTGCGACGAATTCGTAGAGTTGGGACCTTTATTAAATCACTAACCGGTACTGATAAAGATTGACTTGTTTGACTTGTCGTACTTTGGTTTAAATCAGCTTCACTTAAAGCATTATTCTGATTTATTTCGTCTTGATCAGGTACAATGGGAACGGACTCATCGATAATGTTTATGTTACTAGAGGGCTGAGAGTTAGTATACTTTGGTGTTTAATTTGCCACAATTCTACTACGGAACAATTTATGTGACGATATAATATGTTTTTAAAGGCAGCTCGCTCCCTCCAGAAGTATTTGAAGAGTCGAGAGGTCGAGAGGACGTCGGTGTTTCGTTTTTGGGTGAATACAATAAAATTTAAGAAAAAACTGATATGATAATTCATAGGATGCTGTTCAATTTTTTTGTCAGTGCCTTCTCGTTTACGTACTTTCCATATTTTGAAATTGTTTTATTTAATAAATTTTGCTGTATGGTTTTGGTTTTTTGTTTGTATATATAAAGAAATGTAGAAGTGCGGAAATTTATCCGAAACCTTGTTATTCGACGTCAAAGTATTTTCCCCGGTCTCCGATCTCTATAATCATCGGTAATAGAAACCGACAATTAACTCACTTTACCAACACCGGTCCTGTATTATCCCGTCATCGTTGCAGATTGACCGTTCGTCGAGGCACTCGTTGATTGAATTTCCCTGGAGAGTTTCGGCCACTGGCCACTATACTAGAACACAAAAGCGGCCCTTCGATGATATGATTTGGAAAATCCTGACGAATTAGAGTCTCTGCTCATCCCGTCGATTTATGTTATTTCCCTCACCCAGTCAGTTTTTTGGTTAGTGGCATGTCATCAATCGGTAAAACTCGCTTTTTTCATTTTATTTTATTGGCAACAATTTGACGGGAAAAGATGGAATGTGCAAATTTATACTCACACAGGATGCTATTATTCTGTAACGTTTTTCGTATTTATTCACACTCTTTCTATTCTTAGGGTGGGTTAACAAACACTGTCTCTAATTTCCACATTACACTATACACTTAACTTATATTAATTTATTTATAAATGTCATTTAACTGATTCGAGCTTTTTACTACGACTATTCATTTAAAACTAACTTACTGCGTTTACACAAGCCATTTATATAACTGAACAAAATAAACAGACATATCTAGAAATTTATTTTTAAGAAATACTATAAATAAACCGCCCGCTATAATAGAAAATTCTAAAAGGAAACATCGAAAGCGCTTCCGCCATTTATTAAAAATATGAAATATGCCACGCGCATTCGTCGTATTTTCAAAATTCTATAGTAGTCGGCCTAGGGAGCCATTTTACGAATTTGTTCGTAAAAATACGTTTCGATAGAAACATTTATTTTACTGGGATTACAAAATAAAAGTGATTTTCTCTATAAAATGTTATGTAGACCACACTATACTATACACTTAACTTATATTAATTTACTTATAAATATCATTTGACTAATTCGTTATTTTTAATACGACTATTTATTTAAAATTAATTACTGCGCTTGCACAAGTCATTTATATATCTAAAGAAAAGTCTACAAGGTTCTAGAACAAAAAGAAACGAAAAAAATAAATAAATAGACATTATAGAAATTATTTTTAAGAAATACTGTAAATAAACCGCCCGTTATAATGAAAAATTCTAAAAGGAAACATCGAAAGCGCTTCCGCCATTTATTAAAAATATGAAATATGCCACGCGCATTCGTCGTATTTTCAAAATTCTATAGTAGTCGGCCTAGGGAGCCATTTTACGAATTTGTTCGTAAAAATACGTTTCGATAGAAACATTTATTTTACTGGGATTACAAAATAAAAGTGATTTTCTCTATAAAATGTTATGTAGACCACACTATACTATACACTTAACTTATATTAATTTACTTATAAATATCTTTTAACTAATTCGTTATTTTTAATACGACTATTTATTTAAAACTAATTACTGCACTTACACAAGTCATTTATATATCTAAAGAAAAGTCTACAAAGTTCTAGAACAAAAATAAACAAATGAATAGACATTCTAGATATTATTTTTAAGAAATAATATAAATAAACCGCCCGTTATAATAAAAAATTCTATAAGGAAACATCGAAAGCGCTTCCACCATTTATTAAACGCAAAAAAAAGTAATTACGGATAAGTAACACTGAAAAATATATGTATAAAAAATTGGGAATATGATATTTATCAATTTCTAAAGTAATTTGTAATTTTCGCTTGCTTTACATATCTTTGAGCAATGTATTTAGGGCCTCTACTATCTTAGTATTATATTTTACAATGAAATATTGACCAGATGTTGATTTGGTGGCAATAGAGTGTTATATCGATGATTATTCTTGCCAATCTGACAAAAAATTGATTAAAATTTGCAAAATTAATCAATCTAAAAATCTAAAAATTCATTTTTAGATCGTATTCAAATTAAACCATTCAAATTATTCCTACTTGTCGATTGTAGACTTTTTCTGTTCACGGATTGTAGATCTTCCAACCTCATATTCGCCGGCCAAAACTTTTCTACTTTCTCCCTTGTTAAGTCTTCCAATAATTACCCTTTTTTGTTTAAAGGACAATGTCTTGTGTTTTCTTTTAAGGGGCATTTTTATTTAAGCAAATATTAAAATAAAAACCCACTTATAGCACCTAAAATGGCATTACAAACATCCCAGCAAAGTATGTAAATATCCCTGCTCAAAAGCGTACCAAAGCAGTGAAAACGGTGCACATCTGTTTAATGTGAGTCCCAGATAGAAACAAAATGGTAATTGGGGGAATCCCTGAACATCTAGTCATAATTTCTATGGGAAATAAGCCTAAAAGTACAGGTCTGATTACCGAGTACTACGAAATTCGGATTAGAGAGTATCCAATGTATTGAAAATGTTTGTTCGGATTATCGATTCTGCTCTGTTTTATTACTAAAACTATAAAAATTATTTCTTGTAATTATTAACGCCCAGCCAAGGCTATTAAAGATAGAGACATGAAATTTTGAGTGTATGTTTGTATCGGTGTGTAGAGGTGCTAATTTTGCAAATTCGATTTTTTCATTTTTTTCGGCCGCTAATTGAGATATCGACTTCGTTTTTGCACTAAAACATTCTCCGTACAAATATCTAAAAACTAATTTCTGCGATTTTCAAAATTCGACTTGGAAAGGGTTCAAAGAGCCGAACAAACATTTTTATTACCGAACCATATATTTAGCAATTCCTCACGACGAAATGAGATATCAAAGCGATTCTTTTTTAGAAATGGGTCCCGTGTGAATATCTAAAAACTAATTTCTCCTCTTTGATTTCTCTAAAAAGGGTTAAATTCATTTGATGGAGAATGCATGGAGCTTCGATCTATAGATTCTGTGTTACAAGTTGATAATGTTGTTCCTAATCACGCTCAATCCTCCAGGTTTCCAAGCACATAGATTGGAACACCGATAATGTTGTTACGAAATCTCAATCCTCCCAAACTGTGCAACAACTATCATTGAAAATGATGTCCCAAAATCTGCTGAGGTGTTAGAAGGTTGAAAGAACTTTTTCCGAATTTCCATAAGCAATTAAATGATGAATCTATTGTAATCTATTTGTTTATGATTCTGTTAACAAAGAAATGGAGGATCTACGAAAACAGTGGACTGTAAATTACTTTGGTTCTGACAATTTGTCATTTCATCCAATTCATACCGATTGGATTGTGAACAGAACCTATTTTTGGTGGTGGTTCACATTTTATTCATTTCTGTCTTTTATTCAGAATCTTTCATTAAGAATGAAACGTCTAGGCACTGAATGAATCAAAAGTGATAAATTAATTTATTGGTGAACCAATCCAGCGATCAGCGATGTTGGATTTCGGAATTAGACATCAATCACTCGCACTCCAAATGAACGAAAAATGAACACAAAGAGAACGTTCACTTCTTTCGTTATAAAGGGCGTGACAAGTTATTCAAATTTTTTTATCCACTCGTAGACGGTTGCGGTATGAATCATTATCTACATCTGCTGATTCTTTTACCAATGAGTCTAAAGCTCCAAACACATTTCTCCTTGCAATCCATGGTGGCACCCACCAACGTCGACTTTTTCTTTGCTTCTTATTTTTTTAAAATCTTCGACCAAACGATCGCAAATTCCACAACTTCCTTAGACAACATGTTCGATGGAATGAGTTCATTTTTTTATCATTTTGTGTGTGTCTTGTGAACAAGTGAATCTTTTTTAAAGATAGTTGTTGAAAATCAAAATATCGGTTCATCGAGCAGCGATTTCTAAGTCACCTCATCTGGATCCCATAAAACAAGCTTGGGATCAATTGCAGAAAGCCGTTGACCACCACAAATCACGATCAGTAACCTTATAACAGCTTATACATCTACAGTTTGAAGAAGGAATCGCAAAAAATTGTCATACGTATAAATGGGGGGTAATTAGTGGGTAATTTGGGCACTTAAACGGTAGTCCCCATAAAAGAAATGAAATTTCTTCACATCTGCTTTTATTTTCCAATAAAACACTGGAGTTTATACAACGTTGAACTATGCAGATAATTTTTTAATCATGAACTATCATGAACCTTCAAGGTTCAAGTAAATTAGATTCAATTGAAGCTTTCTCTAATTCAATTCCTTAAATAAATAATTATGATTTATTCTTCTATATTAGGAGTTGATATGATTTTTAATATTCTAATTAAATTAAATAATTAAGATTCAGGAATATTATCAAATCATATCGTAGCATTTTATTTACTAGAATGAATACTGACGCGTGTATCGACAACCAATACTTAATTTTCCCACCAATAAATCATCTCCCGCGAAAATTTCAATGCTTTTTAATGTTTATGTCATAATTGTGCTCTTTAAACCGGACAATAACGGATCTCTAAGTCTGTCCAATATACCTTCCAAGTTTCTTTTACAGTGTAATGGTTAGTGTTGGTGTAAACAGTGTAAATATCACCGACGGTTCCAGAAATTCCAATTTACTAGAATGGAAGTAGATATGGTTAGATTAATGCTAAGTTTGATTCGCCTCTATTATTTTTTATGACGCAAATTTGAGACTTGGAACTAACTGTATATCAGATCCCCGATCGAGGAACCGTTTACAATCCAGATCACATTCTCAAAGATAAAACGTCGATATAGTGGAGGAATAGAAACGGCAACACATTATGCAAAGTGTATTTCAAAATGTAACATTATACAAATTTTATTTATTTATTTGACAATAGGCTCACGTCTCTACTGGAGTTGTGAGTAATATAATTTGAGAATAGTGAACGGCGATCTGTCTCTCCCGATACAACGAGGGAACGATGAAAGGGATTGTCGGGATCCGCCTCCTACCAGTGCAGTCTCGACGAAAATTTCAAATTTCAATTTTAACGACTTCGAAACGAGTCGAAATGGAACTGAATTTCGAAATTCATGGACTAGAAACAGATACGAATATAATCAATGAAAGGAAAATCAATTTATCGTGGTTTGATCCTCTGGAATGGGATTGGTGACAGATCAATTACGAACCAATTTGTACCACAGACGATCCTGGTTATCTGATATTCATATCGTAAAGTTTGGGACTGCTTGTCAGTTATTTGCTCGCATCGAAGAGGACAAACATGCAACAACGTCACCAGAGTCGACTTTCCACTCAACGACGACCATGATATAGATGACAGCATCATTTTCTTCAGTTCAAGGGTCTTCATGACTCGAATAAACCTACAAATCTGAAGCCGGTACCATCAAAATACAAAAAATATAAAAAATTACTTCATATCCAAATTTTTTATTTGGTTAGTTCATCAATTCATTTGGTACTGCTATAACTTCTTCAACAACGTTTTGACTTGTAGATACAATCTTGCCAACGACTAAATCGAAACTGGGCATAGACTTAGGGCATTATTATACCTAGTGGATGCTTCACGACGTGTTCACTTTGCTAGATGTAAAAATGCTATCAAATAGTGAGTACATGTTGCTAGCTTTCCTTTTAGAGAAAAAAGAAGAAGAAGGAAGAGAAGAGTGGAACCAAACTTCGTTATTTTGAAAGTAATGCTGTGATTTTTATTAAATTTTTGGAATCTACGTGAAATTTCAATATAACTTTATATAAAACATCGTATACCTAAAGTCCATCATTTTGTAATTATTTCACATTTTCGAAATTTTTGGACACATGCAGTCCTTCACTAAAAAATTAAATTTCTCAGTTTAAGTGAGTCAGGTCTAATATTTTTGGAATTTGGTCAAAAATAACACTTACAGCTTTCAAAATGTGTGAAAACCTTGATAAAAATTTATATAGGGTGTTCAGAAAATGGTGCCCAATTTCGATATCTGAAAACTTCGAAAACATATCGATTCAGCTCGTCGTGAAGGACCCTGTACATTGGAGACGACGCATTTGAAGGAGTCGATATCACCAACAGAATAACCTTGTTGTGCCGAGGTGCGTGCCAGTCACCATAATGTAACAGGATGATTGATCTGGGGATCCAATGGGACCCCTTGTACCTAAAACAAGTCTTCGAAAAGAACAAACACAGCATGTGCTGGGCTAGGAAATAAATAGCCTCAATCCTTCTTTCATTAATAATAAGTAACGTAGCATATTGTTGAGTTTTTTCAAAAAATATTGGTTCTGTACCTACATCATTTTCCTCGGGGTTGAAGATGGCTTTTCCTTATCCAGAATGGATTCTAAACCAATGTAGTTAATTTTATCGATTTACCTTTAATTAACTACTAATCTCTTCATCTCTCATCAATTTATGAATCGTTATTGTACAGGTTGAATATTGTCTAGAGTGGAAGCCTGAGTCACGCGCAGTGATTAAACATTTGCGTTTGAACGAGCTCATTTATAGCATAATCACGTGTTACAAATTCGAGTTGTGACTATTAAACAAATTGTTGAAAATATTGGTCTTATACCATAAGGTATAGATCTTAATGCAAAGCTAATATGGAATAATTGTCTTCGCCTTGAGTATCACCAACGAACAAGCAAAATAGAAAAGACTATTTTGGTAAAAATAAGACAAAAATAGCTTTCTAGTTATTCCTGGAGGTTTGTTTATATAAATACAATTTATGTGCCCTCTGAAATTTTGCTAATTGCAGTATAATTTTGAAAAATTTAAGGGTTGAAATAAATCGTTTTGGTTAGTACCCCTTTCAGTAGGTTTTCTACATGTCCCGCCTTTCGTACGATCAAGGAATGGGGTGGAAAATGACGATACGTCTTCTATTAGCATCTCGGGTGTCGCAGAAATTCACGAATAAGATAGTTTTCAGTTTATTCCCCATTTCTAAACCTTTTTCTTCAAATAGAAAATGGAAAACCGCCGCGTTTTTATTGAAAAAAACTATTTGGTAGTAAAAACAACAATTGGAATTCAACATATTTTTATATATGGATTATTTTATTTTAAAATAAAAAGTTAAGTTATATTTTTAATTGAAAATAGTAAGTTGTTGAGGTTATTTTTTAGTATGATAGATTTTCTGCAATAGCAATGTTGAAAGCTTTCTCAATTTTTGTTAAAAGACGAATTAAAGGGTTTTGTTTGATAAAAATTTCTTTGTTATACGAGGGTTGGCTATTAAATAACTGTCTGCGCGTCTAGAGGGCGCCCTAGATGGGCGAGGTAAAAAAAACGAGTAGTGCGTTGGGTATTTAGTTATCTTGTCTATGCACCTTCCAAAACACTTTTCCGTCATTATTATAGTATCTGTGCAGTGGCAGTTTGAAATGAACGTGCTTTTTTATCATCATGTGTGACGAAAAATTGAAAAGAAAAACTCCAACTTAGTGTTATAAATTGTTGCAAGAGGCCTATGGAGACAATTGTTTGACCAGCACCCAGGTCGTCCTGTGACTGTTTCAGCTCCGGAAACAGTGACCACAATCAACCAAATTGTGCGTGCAGATCTTCGAATGAGCATCCGGATGATTGCCGAGGCTGTAAACGCCGATAAAGAAACGGTTAGAGAAATTTTACAAATGACAAAAGTCTGAGCGAAGTTGGTGCCAAAAAATCTGACTCATGACCAAAAGGTCTTGCGTCAACGGATCTGCTCAGATTTCCTTGAAAGGTTAGAAAAAGATCTGCTCTGAAAAGGGATCCGATTTGAGTCGATGGAAGCGGTAAAACAAAAAACGGCAGAGCTTCTGAAGGCCCTCACCAAAGAAGACTTCCAGTACTGCTTCGATCAATAGAAAAAACGTATATGGAAAGGTGTGTGGCGAGGGGAAGGGATTATATTGAAGGGGAGCATTCGAATGCAGAATATTTTTTATAATAAAACCCTTTTTCTTAACCAGTCTCGTTACTTAATCTTATATATTAAAAAAATTGATGATTTCCATTCCGAGTCCGTTCAGGCGTTCTACACAACCGATTTGCTTGATTTTTTCTTTCAATGGAAGGTATTGATATACAGATCAGCCATCAACCATCGGATTTCATCTAATTTTCAATATTCTTAAGTTATACTCAAATGCGATTTCCCCCTGTACATTAATTATGGGAGTTTTTCACATACACACGTTATATCCCCAATATCTCAGGTTCTATTCAAGATAGAGACTTTGTTTTGGCTTAAGAACACTCTCTGAAACACGTTCTTTCTTTTGAGTTTTTGAACACTTGAATCGGTTGAGTTGGAGAGGAGCTAGGCCCGGACATTCAATGTGGAGTTATGGATTTTTGTAGGTTTTTGACAATTTTTCTACATTCAAAGATCTATATCTCAGGTTCTAATATAGCTACAGATTTCGTTTTGGCTTAAAAAACTCGCTGAAACACCTTCTTTCTTTTGAGATTTTCAACACTTCAATCGGTTGAGTTGGAGAGGAGCTAGGCTTGGACATTCATTGTGGAGTATGGATTTTTGTAGGTTTTTGGCAATTTTTCTACATTCAAAGATCTATATCTCAGGTTCTAATATAGATACAGAGTTTGATTTGGTTTATGAACACTCGCTGAAACACCTTCTTTCTTTTGAGTATTTGAACACTTCAAACGGTTGAGTTGGAGAGGAGCTAGGCTCGGACATTCATTGTGGAGTTATGGATTTTTGTAGGTTTTTGGCAATTTTTCTACATTCAAAGATCTATATCTCAGGTTCTAATATAGCTACAGATTTCGTTTTGGCTTAAAAAACTCGCTGAAACACCTTCTTTCTTTTGAGATTTTCAACACTTAAATCGGTTGAGTTGGAGAGGAGCTAGGCTTGGACATTCATTGTGGAGTATGGATTTTTGTAGGTTTTTGGCAATTTTTCTACATTCAAAGATCTATATCTCAGGTTCTAATATAGAAACAGAGTTTGATTTGGTTTATGAACACTCGCTGAAACACCTTCTTTCTTTTGAGTATTTGAACACTTCAAACGGTTGAGTTGGAGAGGAGCTAGGCGCGGATATTCAATGTGGAGTTATGGATTTTTGTAGGTTTTTGGCAATTTTTCTACATTCAAAGATCTATATCTCAGGTTCTAATATAGATACAGAGTTTGATTTGGTTTATGAACACTCGCTGAAACACCTTCTTTCTTTTGAGTATTTGAACACTTCAAACGGTTGAGTTGGAGAGGAGCTAGGCTCGGACATTCATTGTGGAGTATGGATTTTTGTAGGTTTTTGGCAATTTTTCTACATTCAAAGATCTATATCTCAGGTTCTAATATAGATACAGAGTTTGATTTGGTTTATGAACACTCGCTGAAACACCTTCTTTCTTTTGAGTATTTGAACACTTCAAACGGTTGAGTTGGAGAGGAGCTAGGCTCGGACATTCATTGTGGAGTATGGATTTTTGTAGGTTTTTGGCAATTTTTCTACATTCAAAGATCTATATCTCAGGTTCTAATATAGATACAGAGTTTGATTTGGTTTATGAACACTCGCTGAAACACCTTCTTTCTTTTGAGTATTTGAACACTTCAAACGGTTGAGTTGGAGAGGAGCTAGGCGCGGATATTCAATGTGGAGTTATGGATTTTTGTAGGTTTTTGGCAATTTTTCTACATTCAAAGATCTATATCTCAGGTTCTAATACAGCTACAGATTTCGTTTTGGTTTAAGAACACTCGCTGAAACACCTTCTTTCTTTTGAGTATTTGAACACTTAAATCGGTTGAGTTGGAGAGGAGCTAGGCGTGGACGTTCAATGTGGAGTATGGATTTTTGTAGGTTTTTGGCAATTTTTCTACATTCAAAGATGTATATCTCAGGTTGTAATATAGCTACAGAGTTCGTTCTTTTCTATTATAATGCTTTCTGATACTTATTTAATGGATTCGATGCGAGCGAAGCCGCGGGTAAAAGCTAGTAATTTAATAATTATAATCAGTAAGACTAAGAATTAGAATTGACCAACAAGAAGTTTACAACATTTTTGTTGGCAATTAAATAGCAATTCTCAATTTTTTGAGTGAGATAATGTATTGAACCGCTTAAAACCACCATTAAACTTTCTTTAATCTTCCCTACGTGACCAAAATAAATTTCTTGAAGCTGTAACTTTATATTAAGTTTTGAAAAACTGCAGGTTTAACGTAGAAACTAATTAGAACGCCTTATTTTCTAAAAACCCCGGCCAAATCGATGAAAAATCAGTCATATTTGGACTGCAGATTTTATATCCAGGTATTACCTGACTTATCAAGGCTCTATAAGCAACATCTCGTTTGGTATTAATGGTAATGGCTTCAGTTGATTTACGTTTCTCTTTAAACTGCTTCTTTAATCCAGACACACGTTTTTTAAATGGTGTTTTCATACACCAGCAGGGATTTGCGAAGGATTTCGCTGGTAAATGGGCACTTATTTATATTAACGCTACTAAAGCACTTTAGAAAAATGCAAACAAAACATAAGGCTCGAAGTTGAACTGAAAAACCAACTCTGTTAGCGTGAACATCGCCATCCCTCTTAGCAAATTGTGAATGATATAATTTTATAGTAAATTTTATTAAACCACCTAATGCTGGACGACGAAAATGATACAATACTGGTGGTATTAAATAAAAAATAGTCATTTATGGTAAATACATCAGTTAACGTGTTAATTAATTGAAGAGTGCTCTTCAAATATGCATTTCAGTAGCTCGTTCTTTATGATAAAAGACATTCTACGCCCCAAATTCTTTATCATCCACCGACATATCAGAATTAGATTTTCCAGAAGCCAGAAACCTCATTCGCCAAACAAAACAGAACATATTCATATATAAATATATAAAATATCCATTTGGAAAATGGTGCTCATAATAAATTTAAGATCGGACAGTCAGTCTGCATATTTTGAGCCCGATATTACGCGCGTGTTCGCCTTATGCCCCTCGACACAAAAATGACCCCAGTTGATTTTCGTTTTGAGTCCCCGAGAAACGTGACAAAATCTCCTTGGGGAGTTTAAGCGGTTCTGTAAATGCTATTCGGACTTTTCCTGTCTGTATCATCGCACTACACTTTTGATAATTCAAAATATTTTCAGAGTGAAAATATGTCAAGATATTCGCTTATTACGAATGTTTCAATACCCAAGAGAATTTCGGTTTGAAACTTTGCTCTTTTCTATTGAAAAATCATCAAAAATGTATGAAACGGGATACAGTTTTAGTTTCCAAGCAGATATGTTTGAAAATGACGATACATTCTGACCAATTATAAAGAAATAAATTGTTGTTTACATTTAGGTTCGTAGCCTTGTAATTTTTCTCCACTTCCTTCAATTCCTTTGCTTTTTCTCTCCAAGGTCTTCGTCTACTACTTTCCTCCACCGTTTTTTTTTTGATCTATTTCTTTTTCTCTACCCTTCTGGTGACTTTCAAGAGTTTTCCTTCGTCCATTAATTACAAGAAACGCGCTGATTGGTGACTAATTGAAAACTGTGTAAGTTCCATGGTTTAATCTTCTCATCTATCCTAATTTCCTCCAGAAATTCTTCTTAGTACCTTTCTATCCCAGATTTACAATTTCTATTTAGTTTTATTCATCGTTGTTCAGGTTTTACAGATCTCAAAATTATCTTTCGTAGTTCTGGATATCTCTTTCATTTAATATCTTACTAAATACATGAAATTTTTTACTTCCTCGAATTTCATTAACATCCCATGATATTTATGTTGAAATTGGTTATTGTCATGCTTCAAATTTGTTTTTTCATTACTGATAAGTGTAGGTTTACTTTATCCGCCGCTTTTATTAGTTGTTTTGTGGTTTCTTTCGTATGATTCTTGCTATCAACGCGACATCATCGACATAACCTCAAAATTGATGATTTCTATCAAATATCATACCCTCTCAGTTGATACTGATTGTGCCTTCGCGTTTATAAACTTTTATGAAAACATATTTGATTATTTTAATAAACCAATTATTCTTGGTTTGAATATACAACCTTTCGTTTAATAATTCTCTGCTTTTAACAATACACAGCTAAGGCATTATTATTTTTTGGGCAATTTGCATAAATTTAAGATCATTTACTCAGTAACCCATTAAGAATACAAGTCCATTACGTAAAGGGTTACCAGACACGGCCGTGTGAAAATGAAAGAAGACAGAAAATCCCGTACTATAATAAACGAAACGAACGAGAGAAATTTCTTCTTTGAACTAATTTCATTTACAGGTTCGGCTCGAAAAAAAAAATAACATAAACACGGGTACCAAATTTATCCAATACATTCTTCTATTTCGTAACCACAAAATATTCTGATAAAAACCGAAATAGGTCGAAACGTCAAGATTTTATACTTGTAAACGAAGAGTTATACAAAATTAAAAACACCCAGATGCATTTTTCCCATACCTTGTCACTTTGTGAGTTACAAATAAAACAGAAAATTGAAATACACATTTCTAAACACATCTTGGTCACATGAACCACCAACGCCAAATATCTGTGACCTACCGTGCAAATGAACTACTAAGGATCATAGATAAATATTATGATGTGTGTGTGTGTGTATAAATACATTATAAAAGTTTCACTATTAACTTGATGTTTTCAACAATAACACGACCATAATGTTAAAAAAAAGAAGAATATATTGACAAGTATGATTCATTAAATAAAATGTGTATAATTACATTACATTACATTTAATTCGATGTTTTTTACAAGAACAAGACCACGATGATAAAAAAAAGAAGAATCTAATGACAAGTATGAATCATTAAACGAACTAGATTGAATGAAAAAGTGGATTTTAAAGAAAGTATAATTCAATTTTTGTTTTCATCTTTCGTGTTATTCAGATTTATATAATTAAGTATTAGAATTAAATTTTTTTCATACGAAATATATTCAAATTTGACAAGATGGATACGAGGGTTGTATAACAAGTTTCCGACCGATTTTATCAATTTTGAATCGTAAAAAATTTTTAAAAAACTTGATTTTCGTCGTGTTGATTAAAAAAAATAATAAATCTCGTCAGACGCTATATAAAAAAATTATTCGCAATTATATGGAAAACAAGTGAGGTTATGATAACATTTAAGTCATAAAACCGTACAAAACCTTCAATTTTTCTCTATTTCTCTACTTCTTATGCAGAAGAATATAGCTTGAATCTTGGTTAACTCGACCACCAACGCCAAATATCTGGGAGTCATCATGGAATAAAGAATGACATTCAAGGAACACGTCGACTACCTAGAGGACAAGACAAGGAAAGCAAAAAGATGAATAGCAGGATTTATAAGAAGGCTCTAACCCAATCAAAATATGAAAGTGAAGCACCCAACACACGTTCCTTGGTGCCTCAGAGACCATCAGATCTACCAACAGTTGGATTAGAAGATTATATATGTATATCTGTCACCTACCGTGCAAATGAACTACTTAGGATCATAGATAAATATTAAGATGTGTGTGTGTCTATAAATACATTATTAACTTGACGTTTTCAACAATAACACGACCATAATGTTTAAAAAAAGAAGAATATATTGACAAGTATGATTCATTAAACAAAATGTGTATAATTACATTAGGGAAAGTTTTACATTTAATTCGATGTTTTTTACAAGAACAAGACCACGATGATAAAAAAAGAAGAATCTAATGACAAGTATGAATCATTAAACGAACTAGATTGAATGAAAAAGTGGATTTTAAAGAAAGTATAATTCAATTTTTGTTTTCATCTTTCGTGTTATTCAGATTTATATAATTAAGTATTAGAATTAAATTTTTTTCATACGAAATATATTCAAACTTGACAAGATGGATACGAGGGCTGTATAACAAGTTTCCGATCGATTTTATCAATTTTAAATCGTAAAAAATTTTTAAAAAAACATGATTTTCGTCGTGTAGATTAACAAAAAAAATGATAAATCTCTTCAGTCGCTCTATAAAAAAATTATTCGCAATTATATGGAAAAAAGTGAGGTTATGATAACATTTAAGTCATGTATATTTGTTAAACTACGTTTCTGGTTGTTTTATTCCTTTCTATTTATACATATTAAACAGTTAAAAATAGTAGTTTTGTTAGTCTTAATCATTATCTTCGTATCTCATAATATCTAATTACAAATTGTACGAAAAAATCACTATTCGATTATAAAATATATAAATATAACCTAAAATTAACGTTGTCTGTACGTTGAGTATTAACTTTGGCAACTCCGCTCTGTCATTTTTTGTAATATTTCCGTTTCTTTGTTCACAGTTGAAATAGAATAATCTCAAACCGTTCCTGTTTTCTCTCTAATTTCGCATACAAATTCATGTGTACTCTGACATGGTCTGACAATTAGAATTTTAGAAATGCTAACGATTATATGATTTTCGTAGCTAAAATTCAAGCTTGATTAATTCTTTACTAGCTTTCTAAAGTGTCGGACATAAAATTTACTCGTTCGTTTTACACGGTCTACAATGAAATTAAAATTTAAATATTTGCAGCAAAACAAATTTCCGTTTTTTCGACAATTAACCCCTTGACGTTAATTTTTATCACTGACGTGATATTCGAAATATTACGACGTAGATATATCTTAATTTGACTATCTGTCTACTGACTTTTTTGAGGAAATATCATATTTGAACAAATATAAAAGGCCGATACATTCCCAGAAGGATTGGCCTCTTCTTTGGAGCTCCTCGATTGTTTTATTGCGGTAAATTTTTTGATACATTTTTGTAGCTTTCTTATCTTTTCAATATCTTCTCGCATTTGGTCTTTCCACCTTATTCTTGTTCGTATTCTTGGTGTACTTTCCATTAATTTCTAGAGAAGCCCAATTTGGTTGCATCTCTCTATGTATTCATACCATTTCAGCCTCAGAGATTTCATAAATTTAACTCTGTCTTGTCTTCTCATTTTTTCTTTTAGTTCCTTATCTCCACTTTCCTTTTCATTCATTTCCTCTGTGTTTGCGACATTTAAATCATAATTCCTCTATGATTGAAATCAGTTGTCGAAACCTCCATTCCTCTGGCATTAACTCCCACATTTCTATTCCATAAATGACTCTTCTTACCTTATGGATTCGTCCAATGAAAATGGAAAATGGAAACGTCTAAATGAACTCAATCTACCAAATATAGAATAGGTTTTCTGGAAAATCCAGTCCATCAAACTTTACCAATAAGAAGAACCTTACCACTCCAATTGAATACGGAGAACTTATTAGAGGAAAACAACGATGGAAAACATCAGATTGGTAACTCAAAGAGAAGTAATTGAGAAAATAAAAACAGTCCCGAACCCAAAGAAAGCGCCTAGTCACGATCAACTCTCAGGAGCAATGTTAAAACTGAAGATTTTTATTAATGTTGTTTATAGACCAAAAGGGTAATCACGATTTTAAAATCTTACGATTCATGAACCACCAAATTCCCAAGAGAAGCATATGAATAGAGAATCAAAGCAGCAGATTCCGAAGCCCTTTTAAACAAATGGTCGACAGCTTTCAAATTATGCCAGATGAAGCAACAACAACAAGACAAGCTACATAATTCTGTAAACATTGAAATGCTGCTGCTTCTCTGGAGATCTAAAAGGAAAGAATCCTTCAAACCAGCGGTGAATATCAAGTGAAAGTAGTTGAAGTGAAAGTTTACTTTAAGTGAAGTTTTATCAAAACGATTGGGAGATTTAACAAACTCTCATTTCGATTCAAGGATTGAATCAACGATTCTTTCCGTTTTGGTGCATATATCGATGATATTACTTCGATTACTAAATGAAAAAAGGAGCTGGAAGTAATAGGTATTGGAAAATATGTCTGTACAACAAAAACACGAAAACAAAATAGAATCCGATGAACCAAGAAACTTTTGAAATAGACTAACACACATCCAGTGACTGCAAAATTAATATTAACGATACAAATAACGAAACCGACGAAATAGATACATAAGTACAATAGGAATATGGGACATACCAGTAGAGATGTCTTAGAAGAAAGAATGTGCAAGATAAATGGAAACATCTTGCCATCTGAGGTCAATTAATTGAACAAGATCATCTCCAAGTATCTCTAACGATCCGGAATGAGGAGGAAGGTATAGCAGACTACGTCTTCGATGAATACACGTGCAGGGCAGCACAGCTCGAGGGAAGGCATCTCGAGACAACTGTGTGGCGCAGTTGCCTCAGACAGACCCAGTTTTCGGTACCATTTCGACGAATGTGGACGTGTTTTCCTGACATGGATCACTTAAATTTGAGCTCCGAGACGAATTCTGATGATCAAAAGTCGAGATCGAAGCGGTCCAGAAGTAAATTTATGAAAAAAAGTAAGTAAAAATGAATTCTGCACGTGTTGACTGCGTTTTTATGGAGCAATGTGCCAATATGTGAAGAAAACGAAGAAATTAATGGAAATAATTACTTCATGATACGGGAAAAAGGAAGCTACTATTAAAACAATCGATTATTGTTAATTGTCGTCCCACCCCTATTTATAAATAGTATTATATTTCAATTTGTTAGTCAAAGTACCTGCTTATATTTTGTGATATTCTTTCTATAGTCTATAAACAATATAAAGCACCCCAAAAATTCCGCATAGTAAACACACTTTGACCTACTTCAATTGGTAATTTTCATTCCGAAAAAGAACAAGTGTTAATGCCGTTGTCTTCATTTATAGTGTACGCGTTTTGTACAACCACAAAACTCACCCCAAACAATCTAACAAAATGATTGCTATTACAACTCGTATAATGAATAAGACAGCTTTTAGTTCACACCCGATACAATAGTCCTGTGATTGCCGAAGGATAATCCTGGCTTACGGCCACAATTGACAGGATCCGTGACGTATAATATCAACATAGGGGTTGAGGTGCTCGCCGGAAGGTATTTGGCTTATGTGATGTAATACCGTAATGATTTATACTCGTACATACAGAGCATAAGTACGAATGAAAATATTAAATAACCAACTATTAAGAATAAACAACGAATTATTTATTTAAATTAAATAAATCCGCTATTTATGGACGATATTATGAAAAATAACGATTAGTTTTTTTATTTGGAAGCAACAGACAAAATTATGTGACAAACGGCTCTTTTTTATCGATACGGAAGTTGCTACGAACGGTCAACGGGAAAACATAAAAGTCGTTTATGTTGAAAGTCATCAACGGCAAACGACGGCGTCAAACGGCAGCTCCACGAATTTCTTCCATTGATTTAGATTATAATTAAAAATATAATTGTCTACAATTTATTCCTTTTATCGCAAACCCACCAAAAACAACTGTTTTTTCAATGACCAGCCTCATATCTATCCCACAAAATAATTTTATCGTTAGAACACTCTTACACCGATCTTTCTGACGTCTGACAAATGACAGATCACGGAAACATTCAAAAATGTTCAATTACAACTCTACCGCCTTCTCCAACTGATTTAGATTATTAATTAAAAATATAATTCTCTACAATTTATTCCTTTTATCGTAGACCCACCAAAAACAACCGTTTTTTCAATGCCCAGTCTCATATCTATCCCACAAAATAATTTTATCGTTAGAACACTCTTACACCGATCTTTCTGACGTCTGACAAATGACAGACCACGGAAACATTCAAAAATGTTCAATTACAACTCTACCGCCTTCTCCAACTGATTTAGATTATTAATTAAAAATATAATTCTCTACAATTTATTCTTTTTATCGTAGACCCACCAAAAACAACCGTTTTTTCAATGACCAGCCTCATATCTATCCCACAAAATAATTTTATCGTTAGAACACTCTTACACCGATCTTTCTGACGTCTGACAATTGACAGATCACGGAAACATTCAAAAATGTTCAATTACAACTCTACCGCCTTCTCCAACTGATTTAGATTATTAATTAAAAATATAATTATCTACAATTTATTCTTTTTATCGTAGACCCACCAAAAACAACCGTTTTTTCAATGACCAGCCTCATATCTATCCCACAAAATAATTTTATCGTTAGAACACTCTTACGCCGATCTTTCTGACGTCTGACAAATGACAGATCACGGAAACATTCAAAAATGTTTAGCTACAACTCTACCGCACTCTCCAACTGATTTAGATTATTAATTAAAAATATAATTATCTACAATTTATTCCTTTTATTGCAAACCCACCAAAAACAACCGTTTTTTCAATGACCAGCCTCATATCTATCCCACAAAATAATTTTATCGTTAGAACACTCTTACACCGATCTTTCTGACGTCTGACAAATGACAGACCACGGAAACATTCAAAAATGTTCAACTACAACTTTTCAGCCTTCTCCAACTGTTTTAGATTATTAATTAAAAATATAATTCTCTACAATTTATTCCTTTTATTGCAAACCCACCAAAAACATTTGTTTTTTCAATCAAAATAATTTTATCGTTAGAGCACTTTTACACCGATCTTTCTGACGTCTGACAAATGACAGATCACGGAAACATTCAAAAATGTTTAGCTACAACTCTACCGCCTTCTCCAACTGATTTAGATCATTAATTTAAAATATCCTTTTCTTTATTTTAAAGGTATTACATCCGAGTACACAATTTGGAGAATCTTCAAACCGAGTGGTATTCGAGTAATCACCAAATCCTAAGAGAGATCACGCTTGTAAAGGACAGATTCCCATGGAGTGCCTTTATTGGAATATCCCTGCTTTCAAATAGGACAAACCATACGACGTATCTCTTTTCCATAACAAAGGAAGTCCTGGTGTTTTTTACAAAGTACGATATTTCTTTTAATTAAGCCAATCACCTGCCCAAATCGATCACTGTCTTCACTCTTTCTCTCTCGCTCGCTTCTCTTAATCTTGAAAAGAGAAAGAGATACTATCAAGATGGAAAGAGCTTCCGAAACGTTCGAATATCAAGGGGAAACATCATTTGCATACACCTCTTTGCAACATCATCTAGTGTTTATAGTAACAAATTTTTTCCTAAAAATTCTCGAAAAAAACACGCAATAATGCACGCAAAGTCAGTACGGTTTTTATTTTCAATGACTATCATTGCAAAGATATCCTGTTTGTGGACTCGACGCTCTTGTTTTGATACTGATCGATTTCTATTCCATTGCATAGGATACTAGTTTGATTTATTATAATATATCGAGATTTTCTACCAAAATTAAAACTATTCCTTTGCACTATAGTTGGTTTGTGATCCCGAGTATCTAATACGTAGTAGTTTTCAAACTAATATGGCAAATATCCTCTAAAGATTTTTTTTAAAGTCACCCTGCCCTCCCTTGTTTGGAAATGATTATTAACTGATTGCTATCAAATTACCTCATTACCTGATTACTTTTCACATATGACAAAATTTGCCGATGACGTGATGGAGTGAGACAAACTTCCATTGATTTTAACCTACCTTCGATTAGGAATTAACTGTTTGTTTTCGTCTCGATTACTTATCCACTTTGACGAATGTTTGTGCGGATTATAAAATCATTTCTTAATAACCAATTAAATCAATTAGTTTCCAGGGGTTCCACTTTCGTATCGTACCTCTCCCCAAAACACGAAGTATTAATTTATAAAAAAAAACACATAATTTGTTGTTCCGTGTATCAAAGCCATAGATAAATCAATAGTACAACTTTGGATGACAAGCAATAATTACAGAACTGAAGTTTCACAAACCAACAATGATACACCCAAATAAAAACTGATGAAAGTTGAGCTCATTTTTTTTCAAAAATATCTTAAAAATAAAGTAATGTATTGAAAACAAGTTCTTGATAAAACTAATTAAAGACTTAACGTACACTCACACGCGTTCGTGAGAAAGCTCGTCCCAATAGACATCCATCCCCGAACAAACTGCTGAATAGAAAATGCCACCCCCTCATTCCGACAGGTCCTCATAAAGTTTCCCCTTGGTGCTATTGGAGATTCCAGGAGGTCTTCTCCCTTAACAATATATGTATGATTCGTTGCCTCGAATAACCGTTTCTAATCTTGGTACTTGGTGGTACTTGCTAATGAAGAACTTGTCTCAGAATGTCCTATTTTGGGTTTCCCAATCCTAGGAAGTGAAATCAGCGATCATTTCATATCAAAACTTTGTTTCAAGATGAAGTTTAATGATATAGAATTTTATATATTAAAAAAATTGATGATTTCCATTCCGAGTCCGTTCAGGCGTTCTACCCAACCGATTTGCTTAATCATCCATCAACCATCCGCCATCAACCATCGGATTTTATCTTATTTTTACCATTCTCAAGTTATACTCAAATGCGATTTCCCCCTGTACATTACTTATGGGAGTTTTTCACATACACACGTTCTATCCTCTTCCTAACCTTATATCTCAGGTTCTATTCAAGATAGAGACTTGGTTTTGGTTACGAACACTCGCTGAAACACCTTCTTTCTTTTGAGTATTTGAACACTTAAATCGGTTGAGTTGGAGAGGAGCTAGGCGCGGACATTCAATGTGGAGTTATGGATTTTTGTAGGTTTTTGGCAATTTTTCTACATTCAAAGATCTATATCTCAGGTTCTAATATAGCTACAGAGTTGGTTTTGATTGAAGAACACTCACTGAAACACCTTCTTTCTTTTAAGTTTATGAACACTTAAATCGGTTGAGTTGGAGAGGAGCTAGGCGCGGACATTCAATGTGGAGTTATGGATTTTTGTAGGTTTTTAACAATTTTTCTACATTCAAAGATCTATATCTCAGGTTCTAAGATAGCTACAGAGTTGGTTTTGATTGAAGAAAACTCACTGAAACACCTTCTTTCTTTTGAGTTTATGAACACTTAAATCGGTTGAGTTCGAGAGGAGCTAGGCGCGGACATTCAATGTGGAGTTATGGATTTTTGTAGGTTTTTAACAATTTTTCTACATTCAAAGATCTATATCTCATGTTCTAATATAGCTACAGAGTTGGTTTTGATTGAAGAACACTCACTGAAACACCTTCTTTCTTTTGAGTTTATGAACACTTAAATCGGTTGAGTTCGAGAGGAGCTAGGCGCGGACATTCAATGTGGAGTTATGGATTTTTGTAGGTTTTTGGCAATTTTTCTACATTCAAAGATCTATATCTCAGGTTCTAATATAGCTACAGAGTTGGTTTTGATTGAAGAACACTCACTGAAACACCTTCTTTCTTTTGAGTTTATGAACACTTAAATCGGTTGAGTTGGAGAGGAGCTAGGCGCGGACATTCAATGTGGAGTTATGGATTTTTGTAGGTTTTTAACAATTTTTCTACATTCAAAGATCTATATCTCAGGTTCTAATATAGCTACAGAGTTGGTTTTGATTGAAGAACACTCACTGAAACACCTTCTTTCTTTTGAGTTTATGAACACTTAAATCGGTTGAGTTGGAGAGGAGCTAGGCGCGGACATTCAATGTGGAGTTATGGATTTTTGTAGGTTTTTAACAATTTTTCTACATTCAAAGATCTATATCTCATGTTCTAATATAGCTACAGAGTTGGTTTTGATTGAAGAACACTCACTGAAACACCTTCTTTCTTTTGAGTTTATGAACACTTAAATCGGTTGAGTTGGAGAGGAGCTAGGCGCGGACATTCAATGTGGAGTTATGGATTTTTGTAGGTTATTAACAATTTTTCTACATTCAAAGATCTATATCTCAGCTTTTAATATAGCTACAGATTTCGTTTTGGTTTAAGAACACTCGCTGAAACACCTTCTTTCTTTTGAGTTTATGAACACTTAAATCGGTTGAGTTGGAGAGGAGCTAGGCGCGGACATTCAATGTGGAGTTATGGATTTTTGTAGGTTTTTAACAATTTTTCTACATTCAAAGATCTATATCTCAGGTTCTAATATAGCTACAGAGTTGGTTTTGATTGAAGAACACTCACTGAAACACCTTCTTTCTTTTGAGTTTATGAACACTTAAATCGGTTGAGTTGGAGAGGAGCTAGGCGCGGACATTCAATGTGGAGTTATGGATTTTTGTAGGTTTTTAACAATTTTTCTACATTCAAAGATCTATATCTCAGGTTCTAATATAGCTACAGAGTTGGTTTTGATTGAAGAACACTCACTGAAACACCTTCTTTCTTTTGAGTTTATGAACACTTAAATCGGTTGAGTTCGAGAGGAGCTAGGCGCGGACATTCAATGTGGAGTTATGGATTTTTGTAGGTTTTTAACAATTTTTCTACATTCAAAGATCTATATCTCATGTTCTAATATAGCTACAGAGTTGGTTTTGATTGAAGAACACTCACTGAAACACCTTCTTTCTTTTGAGTTTATGAACACTTAAATCGGTTGAGTTCGAGAGGAGCTAGGCGCGGACATTCAATGTGGAGTTATGGATTTTTGTAGGTTTTTGGCAATTTTTCTACATTCAAAGATCTATATCTCAGGTTCTAATATAGCTACAGAGTTGGTTTTGATTGAAGAACACTCACTGAAACACCTTCTTTCTTTTGAGTTTATGAACACTTAAATCGGTTGAGTTCGAGAGGAGCTAGGCGCGGACATTCAATGTGGAGTTATGGATTTTTGTAGGTTTTTAACAATTTTTCTACATTCAAAGATCTATATCTCAGGTTCTAATATAGCTACAGAGTTGGTTTTGATTGAAGAACACTCACTGAAACACCTTCTTTCTTTTGAGTTTATGAACACTTAAATCGGTTGAGTTCGAGAGGAGCTAGGCGCGGACATTCAATGTGGAGTTATGGATTTTTGTAGGTTTTTAACAATTTTTCTACATTCAAAGATCTATATCTCATGTTCTAATATAGCTACAGAGTTGGTTTTGATTGAAGAACACTCACTGAAACACCTTCTTTCTTTTGAGTTTATGAACACTTAAATCGGTTGAGTTCGAGAGGAGCTAGGCGCGGACATTCAATGTGGAGTTATGGATTTTTGTAGGTTTTTGGCAATTTTTCTACATTCAAAGATCTATATCTCAGGTTCTAATATAGCTACAGAGTTGGTTTTGATTGAAGAACACTCACTGAAACACCTTCTTTCTTTTGAGTTTATGAACACTTAAATCGGTTGAGTTGGAGAGGAGCTAGGCGCGGACATTCAATGTGGAGTTATGGATTTTTGTAGGTTTTTAACAATTTTTCTACATTCAACTTTACAGATTAGATCAAGGCATTTCCGTCTTATACTTTTTGGTTTTCAAACATCCCCAGATCGTATAAACACTACGCAAGAAGCGGAAATGCATTGTAGGCGACTTCGCAGCTCCTCCACAATACTCCTCGATTTCCGACATGGAAACGTCTGTCCACGTCGTGATACCTCCACGTAAACATGGCTGCCTTTAAACTCTAAGAAAACGGCCATTCAAAAGAAACGAAGAGGAATGGTGAATTAAGGAAAAATTTAATGGCGACGTTCGTCCACACATTGCTGATGGAAACAAATACCTCCACCAATTTTAATTGGACATTTTTCCTAACGTAACACATCGCTCCCAAACCAACGAAGAAACGATAATTGTTTAAATTCAGTGATGGTTAATTTTTATGTAGAGGATATTTGGAAACTTTATCCAGAGATACGATTAATGATTAAGACAATCCAAGTTATTTAAAATCGACCCATTTCGATACTATAGCTGACTAATTGCGTCTTTACTTTATTAAACCGTTGATAAATTTATTGTACGGTTTTGTATTTTCGTACGGTTTGTTAAAACGAAAATTAAATGAATACCTTCTACTTATTATGAAAACCTCTAATTAATAAATCGTAAAAGTGACAAATTATGTTCCTTTATATCATGTCGTCAATATGACACCGTTGGGAGATGGAAAGGGTTAGGCTCGGTCTCCATTGAGACTTTCCGATGAATATAATAGATTCGAAACGTTCACGAGTCGTTCTCCATCTCACTCTCCTATTACGAATTCAATGAAGGGGATGAAAAATAATGGTAACAACGATCTATTAGTACGGTGGATAGGGTTTGTATCGATAGTGATCAGTGCGTTTTTTTAATGCCGTAAATCGATTTTATTTATCAATGTAATCTCCATCAAACGCTTCTCTAACTTCTCCATGCCGCTCGAAGCCTCAAAACAGGCTTCAGTGTGAGCAATTGCTTCTTCATTTCTTACCGATGAGCATGTTTTGAGATCAGCGAATAGTTATAAATCACTGGGGACCAGATCTGGACCATACGGTGGATGAGGAAGCAGTTCGAAGTGTGTATCGTTCGATTTAACCATCGTTGCCATCGACTGGTGAATTGATACATTGTCTTGGTAAAACAGTGGATTTTTTTTCGAGATATGAGGCTGTTTGTCCTTGATTTTTGCATTCAAACGATCCAACAACTCTGTTGATTGTTTCTTCCTTTAGAAGATAGTCAATCAACAATCCCAAAATACTGAAACCACAACCTTCCCAAGTGACTGTTGTGCCTTTACAAGCGCGAATCCAAGGGGGATCATGGATGTGATGATCCCCCCTAAATCCTGATTAATTAACTCGGTTTTTTGTTTCAAAGTCGATGAGGAATTGAGGTTTAAAGTAAAAGTTCGACATTATGCTGTCAAAAAAGAACGTAATTAAAGTTAAAAGGCTTAAAATTCCATGTCTTTAGTGGAGGATTTGTTCTAATACTACTACACCCCATTGTCAAGGCCCTGAATCCGCCTTTAGACGCTTTGGACGTGGTTCACCGGCTGCAGTCCACTCAGATCATGATTGTTTTGATTCTGGAGTAAAGTGATGGATTCATGTTTCATCCATTGTCACATATCTGATTTATTTCGTGTAAACATAGCCAAATACTGCTTTGAATCATCAACACGTTGTTGTTTTTGATGGACTGTGATGGTAAAACCACCTCAATTGGACGGCCAGGACGTTCACCATAATCGGTATCTGTATGACCACGACCATACGGATTTGACAATGGCAGCGCCATCTGTGTGTCAGTCGCACGACTTATTGTTTGACGTAATATGTCGAACTTACTGAAATTTTTCAGAAAATTAAATTTTCCTCCAAAACTTATGAAATATTATATTTTATCAATCTAAAAATTTGATTCTAAAGATAATTTGGTTACGTGCTACTATTAAAATCGTGGTAAAAACATGATTTTCTGACAATAATCTTTAATCTTCTTGTTTGTTCAAATTAATATAAAAAATACAATTTAAATATTCATAACCGCGTTCATAAGAGGGTTTTGTGAAAAGTAATAAAGATGATAAATATATTTTTCCATAATCAATTTTATTTTCATCATAATCTCCTTCAAAGTCTATCGATGCTCCAATCTTTGGAATTAGGAAACGGGAAAAAGTCACTGGTGGTCAGATTTGGTAAATACGATGGATAATCAACCAATTTGAAACGAACTTTAACCATATTATGACCGAGATTCGAGAAGGTGCATTGTCGTATTGGAAAAGCACTTTCTTTGTCATCAAATGCGTTTGTTTTATCATTTGTTTTATTTGTTTTATCTTTAGAATCAAATTTTTAGGTTTAAAAAATATAATATTTCATAAGTTTTGGAGGAAAATTTAATTTTCTGAAAAATTTCAGTAAGTTCGACATATTACGTCAAACAATAAGTCGTGCGACTGACACACAGATGGAGCTGCCATTGTCAAATCCGTATGGTCGTGGTCATACAGATACCGATCATGTTGAACGTCCTGGCCGTCCAATTGAGGTGGTTTTACCAAAAAATATCACAGTCCATCAAAAACAACAACGTGTTGATGATTCAAAGCAGTATTTGGCCATGTTTACACGAAATAAATCAGATATGTGACAATGGATGAAACATGAATCCATCACTTTACTCCAGAATGAAAACAATCATGATCTGAGTGGACTGCAGCCGGTGAACCACGTCCAAAGCGTCTAAAGGCGGATTCAGGGCCTTGACAAAGGGGTGTAGTAGTATTAGGACAAGTCCTCCACCAAAGACATGGAATTTTAAGCCTTTTAACTTTAATTACGTTATTTTTGACAGCATAATGTCGAATTTTTACTTTAAACCTCAATTCCTCATCGGCTTTGAAACAAAAAACCCAGTTAATTAATCAGGATTTAGAGGGGATTGATAATCCCTAAAATCCGGTTATCATCCCTTTTCCGGTCAATGAAACAATACTTGCGTTTTCAAAAGCAGATTCGACCTCCGCAATCCATCGTTTTAACTGTTTCCGATACACAAACTACGTCTGCGTCAAAAAGACCAAAGAAATGCTCATTCGAATGAGCTTCTGGTCCAAAATGGCACACGGCGGTGGACGAATAGAAGTGGAAATCCCCATTTTGAAATGAGCTTTGCTACAACATCATTAGCAACTGTTACTACAGCTGCAGTTCTATGTTTTATACGTACATAGCTAAAGCTAAGGAATTAGAGACGATGGAAATCATCGACATCATCAACAGCTTAAATGTCATCTTCAGCAGATGTACTTGTGTGATTGAATCCGCTGATATGCCGCTCCACTATAAAATAGGTAGAAAAATAGTCGAAATCACACGCACATGTGCAGTGAACGATATAATACGGGACCATCCCATAAAACAACATTTTAAAATATTGGATATAATAATAGTCTTGAATTTAATCAGTACAACGTATGCGAATTTGTGATAATGCTGTCATTTTGAAAGAACGATGATACCAATGGGATATGCTGCTTTTCCCTATAGAAATATACTAAATTTAGTATAGTATTTGTATTATAATGTTATTTGGAGTTTCATGTATATATATTTTACGGAGATATACCATGTGTGTCGTGTCTTGTAAAACAATTTGGTTAATAGAATAACGTAGGGTTAAAAGTAATTATATATCACCTAATTCGTAGATAAAACACTCGATTTAACGTTTATAATTGAAAAAAATAAACATTTGCACGATATTTTCTATAAAAAAAGACATATCGCAATAAAAAATATTATAATTATTAGCATAAAGGGTAGGAAAACTGTGGAAGGTACTAAATTTATTACCATTCAGATAAAAACAGTTTGTGGTATCTTTACCACACGTAGGATTGACAAAAATTTATTTTATCTACATTTTTATGGTAGTAGAGGAAACCTAAGTCACAAATATTGCTAATTCATCGCTGTCCTTCCTAAAGGATTTCTTCGGCTATGTCTTAATTCTTCATCTTTGTCACTAGCCATAAAAAAATAAATAAACAAATAACATAAATTCTAAATACTTCTTTTTAATCAGATACGATTCTTCTTCTTCTTTATCTCTGTATAATAGTTTGAGTTTGAAGAAAAGACGCTATTCTTGACGATTCCTATGTAAAATGACCCCCCGCATCCAATGACCTCATTGTTTCCTTGCGGGAGTCATCCCCTGCCGTTAAACTCTCAGAAATTAGATGATATCGTTAGGGTTTTTTGAGTTACCCAAGACTCAACCTCGACTTCCTAAGTCGCGACTTCCACAATGGAAGAAGAAGGCGTGAAAATGTCTTCTTACTGGATCGAAAAGTTTAACCTAAATTTACTTTTTACCTTGTATTCTGCTCGTCGAAAATAATCTGAAAAATTGGCATATAACTTATCATCAATTGCATATTTTGTCGACATGATGAATCTCTGTGAAATTAGTTATACTGATGGAAATGTAGATGGAAACTTTGCGATGTCTCAAAAGGTTTTGCTCCAGTCACAAAAAATTGCTGCATTTGGTCTAATTGTTTCTTAGAGAACAATTCCTTCACTTGCACCTGGATTTTTTCCATAAAAATTTAGGAGCAGTCTCCGATGAACACGATGAACGGTTCCATTAAGTCATTGCTAAGATGTGGAAGAGCAAACATCAAATAGCGTTACATATCTTTTTTATTTATAATTGTTTTTTTTTGCTTTTTACCCCTTCAAATCAAATCGATGCTCAAAAGTTGATTATTTGAATCGAAAAGTGGTGAAAATAGAAAAGCGGGGCTTCCCCGAAAATGGTGGGTGGTGGACTTAGAAACAAGTTTGAATTATTTTCCAATTTTCCTCCAGATGCTTTTATATCTTCATAGTTTGGGTGTTGTACACATGTACAATAAGCCGATTGAAGCGTGTTTTGAAAATTTTAACCAGTTGTTTCGTGATTATTTGGTACAGTTTCGTCCGAATCGACGTTTCAGTTCCATAATTCCAACTGTATTACCTTTGCTGTGATTGTACATGAACTAAGAAGACCCAATGAATCGACAACTCTTAAAATTTTGTTTTTCCGGTCGTGAAAGATTGATCGGTACGATAAGTTGATAGAAACCGAACAAATCAAAACTTCTAATTATCAACATTACGTTTTTAGTTATACCACGATTTATGTCACGTCACACGGAAACAAGTTCTAAGCTATCACCACTAATGTAACTAGCACGACTGTCCAGATATGGCAACACTGATGTTATTATGTCAAATCTGACATTGCGATCTTGAAGTTTGACATTTTTAATGGTGAACGTACCCAAAACGTGCCGCCATGTTGTCATTTTCGTGCGACTCGCTTCGACTCGACTCGATTCTCGAACCAACATGTTCGGCTGGTTTTCCGAATGGTGGGTGGTGGACTTACCAAAAAGTCTTGATGAAATTTTGTCTTTACACACCAGTGCAATTTAGAAGACGATTTTGTGTCATTTACAGGTATATGAGTGCTGCAAGTAGCAATTGAATTGTATGACTCTCTATAATTTATTCTAAACTCGAATTATTTATTAATTCGTTCCTCAATTAGTCGTTTCTCAAACACATGGTATATAAATAGATTTTTCCTTAAAATAAGGGCAAATAAAGAACATAGAGTTGAGTCCCCGAAGAGGGAGACCTCCCCCGAGACACTCTATCGAGTAATCGTCGGGAATCCAATTGATCTATCAATATGTATAACGTCTTAACTTTTACTGTCTCCAGGCGACTCGAATTCAAGTTATTTATCGTCCCTTGGATTCGCTGCCTATAATTGATTATTCGATTCTAAACTGATAAATTTACACCGCTGCGTAGAACGTACAGACTCGTAGGGAAGCATGAATTCACTTTAAAAACCAGAAATCCACTTTATTTAGTTCCCACTAATATATTATATCCAAATTATTGGAAAAATAAGTAATAACCTCAGAAGATTCATTCGAAAATAATCGATTATTTAAAAAGCGTTTCTACGCGTGGCGGGGGATCGAAATTCAGCCGAATTCATTACCTGATCCATAGTTTCACAATTATCGTTTTAAATATGATAAATTCGGCCAAAAATGTCATGGGTACCACAGTACTCAAGGCAAGTAAGTATCCCAAAAAACGACGGTGTCATTCAAATCGATAAATTCTAATTTGGATTCTAATACAAGGTTAGGTTAGGTTAGGTTAGATTTCTGTCATTATTGTTGCATCTTTTCCTTTCAGTGTCAAAATAGCACACTAAAAACTTTAACAAAACCCATTGGCCCAACACGAACGCACTAATCAGTGCTGCAATCGATTCAAATCAGTATTTGTTAAATGTCTTTTTGTACGTCTAAAATTATCTAGTTGTTGGTGTCTTAGGTGTGCTCTGATTGCCAACGGAGCCCTGCGAATGTTGGAAACGTGAAATTTTTAGATGGTTTGAATTATTTTACAATTTTCCTCCAGATGCTTTTAGATCTTCATAGTTTGGGTGTTGTACACATGTACAATAAGAGAATTGAAGCGTGTTTTGAAAATTTTAACCAGTTGTTTCATGATTGTTTGGTACAGTTTCGTCCCAGTCAACGTTTCAGTTCCATAATTCCAACTGTATTACCTTTGCTGTGATTGTACATGAACTAAAAAGACCCTAAGAATCGACAACTCTTAAAAGATTGTTTTTCCGGTCGCGAAAGATTGATTGGTACAATAAGTTGATAGAAACTCGAAACAAACACATCAAAACTTCTAATTATCAACATTATGTTGTCAGTTATTCCGCGATTTATGCCACATCACACGGAAACAAGTTCTAAGCTTGAGTAATAAATAATGTAACTAACACAACTGTCCAAGGTTGCTATTTAAGTTTTAAGATATGACAACACTGATGTTATTATGTCAAATCTGACATTGCGATCTTGAAGTTTGACATTTTTAATGGTGAACGTACCCAAAACGTGCTGCCATGTTGTCATTTCCGTTCGATGATTTTCTATAACTGTCGACTTGGATTAAATCAACAACGATGTGCCGATTAACTCGCTTCGACTCGACTCGACTCTAGAATCAACATGTTCGGCTGGTTTTCCGAATGGTACACCGCCATTTGTTTGCCGGAAGTACACGAAAAACTCAGTGGAACCAATCGTTTGAGACGAATCAGTCTCCACCAAGACATTGTTCAAACAAAAACGTTTTTGAATAGTCCAAACAACGAATTGATGGGTCATCCACAGTACAGTCATTGTTTAACCCCCAATGATTTCTGTTTATTTCCGCAGATCAAAATAAATTGCGAGGTTAACGTTTTTCTACACTTGAATAAGCGGTTGATGCGTACAAATTTCATGTTTTGGAGGTACCTCAAACGGAAAGTTTTGAAAAACAATAAAACCATATATAGATACAAATATTTGTTTCTATATAAATATACGTTTTTAAATAACCTCAATTTCAAAATTAGTTTTTTTAATAATTTTCAAAAGAAAGATAAAATTAACTGCAATTGGAAGCAGTATCTGTCTTTGGTAGTAGACTTAAAACAAGATGGTTTTTCACTTTTTCTTTTTGCCTATTTCCAAATAAATTTCACATTTTTGACTGTTTTCTAAATAAAAAATCAACTTCATTTGAGACTTGAAATACGTTGTATGCAAATCATCTTTAGAAAAAAATATTAATACAGTGTCTTTTTACCTAAAATCCATATTTGAAAATGGTTATCTATCTTCAGTTCCATGGCAATAACCAGGCCAGAACTGGGAGCTTTTGGGGCCCCTAGTGAAGAAACCATCTACCGTTGGGTCTATTTTGGCACTTACGAAGAATATGAAACCCAACTAGGTTTTTATACCGATACATATCATGATTTTCGACCGTGGGAAATATTCAGAAAAGTCAGAGCTTCAAGTTAAAGCATATTCAATGGTTTGGGAATTGACCAAAAACAAACGACGTAAACAAGTTTTTGAATTTGGATTCTTTCCTTGTAAGGTAACTAGCTATGAATGTGAAGAATGTGAAGAAATAAAAAATGTATCTTTATATTTCTGTACACATTCCATACATTAATGTATTTAATACATTATAAATAATTTTAAATCATTCATAATAGTTTAAATGTCTGTCACATTTACGTATATACACTTTTGAGGTTAAGTTTATTTGCAAACCAACGTCATTCGTATTCAATGTGTGCAGCTTTGAATTCGCGGTGTAAGTTTAAAATTTATGAACCTCCAGAGCTCGTCATATTCGCATTTATTCTTTGCTCTGTTTTAGACCGTGGTTTTAATGTTTTGCTATTTGCTCGACCAAAGTAGCAGTACAAATAACTGTACTGTCTACGATGAAATAACAGTCCAACCTTTTCAATCTAATATTAAAAAAAAATGAAAAATCTGTTACCATAGTTGTTTTACGTTAGAAACCGTTACATTTGTTTAAACTTTACAAAAAGTCAGTTCAAATCTTGTCAGACAAAAAGTTAAAATGTACCTAATAAAGTTTTTACTTTTATTCGCATTTGTGACGTGCGGAATTTGCGAATCGAAATATTCCCTGGAAACGAAATACATCGAAGTACCGTTAGATCATTTTTCCGCGACCCAAACCAAGACGTTCAGGTTGAGATACCTGATTTCGTCCAAATACCACGTCAAAGGAGGTCCAGTATTCGTGTATACCGGAAATGAAGGAAATATAGACACGTTCGCACAAAACACCGGATTCTTATTCGATATAGCACCGACATTCAACGCCCTTTTGGTATTCATCGAACACAGATACTATGGAGAATCCTTACCATTTGGAAACAGCTCATTTTCAACACCAGAAACATTGAGATACCTCACCACCACTCAAGCTTTAGCCGACTACGCTTTCGTCATCGAAGATCTAAGGAAGACATTCTTTGGAACGGTTATTACCAGTGAAACTTATCCTTTCATAGCTTTCGGTGGTTCTTACGGTGGAATGTTGGCTGCTTGGTTGAGGATGAAGTACCCTTATACTGTATTGGGAGCCGTAGCTTCATCAGCACCTATTTGGTACTTCCCCAATCTCACACCGTGCGAAAAGTTTTACGAAAAAGTTACGAAAGTATTCGAGAAATATGGTAAAGAACAATGCGTCAAATCGATTAGACTCGGATGGGAAGTGATCACTAATTTATCAAAAACTAAGCTTGGTGAGTTTTTAACAATAAAATCATTAAATTCCATTCCAAGCAAATTACTAGCATTTAGCCCAGAAGATTACAAACTATATAGAAGAGTTTCTACTAAGCTTTCTTTGTCTTCGGAATGCTTCATTATTTTTGTTTCAACTTATACCCTTTGAGGTCTATTGAAACATAAATATTTTCGTGTTTCATATATCTAATTCTAATTGTGGCAAGTTGTTAGTTTTGGTCTAAGAACCCTCGGTAAATCAAGCATCAAGACTGAGGAATTGGTTGATTTGGTGACTGCGCTTCAATACTTTTGGTTTCCCTATAACCGTCCACATGGTCTTCTGGTTAATTCATTAATTTCATTGTTTCTTTGTAGGAATGGATTTCATTTCATCATCGTGGCGCCTCTGCAAAAAGCTCCGAACTCCTCTGGACGTCGAACGTTTGCTTGATTGGTTAACTAACGTTTATGTGAAGTTAGCTATGGTGAATTATCATTACCCCACTGAATTCGAGAAGACTTTACCAGCTTATCCTGTCAAAGTTTTCTGCGATAAACTAACAACTTCTTTCTTCAACGATACCAAGAGTTTAATCGAACATTTCAGTCATGCTTTGGAAATCTACACTAACTACACCGGTACCACAAAATGCAATAATATCAACAGTACTTTTGAAGATTTTAAGGAATACGCTTGGGATTATCAAAGTTGTACTGAGCTAGTTAGACCGATATGTTCAACGGAAAAGGATATGTTCATCACGAAACCGTGGAGTTACGAGAGATTTTCTACTGATTGTTTGAAAAAGTTCAACGTTAAAAGCCAAAGACCGAATTGGGCTATTATGGCGTACGGCGGTACTAACCTCAAATATTTCTCGAATATCATTTTCAGTAACGGTTTGTTGGATCCTTGGTCTTGCGGGGGAGTTTTGAATAACATCAGCGATTCCATAGTGGCTGTAAATATCACTGACGCTCCACACCACGTTGATTTGAGAAACTCAGATCCCGCCGATAACAATTATGTGATTGAAGCAAGGAAATTCCACATTGCTACTATCAAACGTTGGTTGAATGTTTAAATGAATTGTTTTTCCACGTTTATCAATAACGTGAATATTTTTGGTATTTATTGAAAGGTAAATTTGTGGAAATGTCTATTTAAATTATCTGTGTATTAATTTTTTTAATAAATTGTTTGTTTTCGATGTGGTTTTTCACACTAAATGTTTAATTTTAATGCCAAAAACACAAAATTTACCCCAAGTGCGCGTCAAACTTTGTTTTTTTTTTTTTATTAAATAAAAACTGGAATTTCTATTAGAAGAAATAAATGCTCTGGATATCAAAATTATAAAGGTGTAGTACTTCCAACACCAATTGCAGATTATAAAAACCCTTTAGACAATTCCACCCGAATGTAGTCCTACTTGAAACTTGGAAAAAAATCATTATTATACCTCGTTAACTCACTACAACTGATTATTTAATTATAAAACGGAAATAGACGAGTGAAATATGAGGGAGTTTGGTTTAAACAGGGTATCAGACGTGAACTGAGCCCATTTTGTACACAATTCGTCTATTAGAACTTCGGTAGACTTTTAACTGATGCAAATAAGTCTCTCCCTCGAACTATCCTCGACGAATCGGTTATTGCTATCCGTTTATTCAGTTTTTTGTGTTTAAACCCACATGCTGAAAAAACTTGACGCAATGTTTTTAAACTGGTATAATTGTATTCTGGATAAGTTGCAGTCGCGGCCAAATTCTTCTTCTTGAGTAGCTTTGTCAACTTTTGTTGAAATAATTTTCCGTGTTTGTATATCTAAATCTTTATTCTCATTATATTGTGCAATTTTATTGCCTTCATTCGTCCATGGTCCAAAGAACGCCATATTTGTGTTTATTTAAAGAAATTTATTAATCAAATAAATCTCACCAAACCACGCCACTGCTTATCGCGAACTGTTCAACAGGAATATTTCAAAGAAATTGTGTACATACGCCTTCTGACAGTTTCGGCCAATAGAAATACATTTATGTTCACGATTCGCTTTTTTTATTGGTAAACAGTTCAGATGATGAGTCCATGTGGACTGGCAGTTTGTTGGATGACTTCTGCAATTGATATTGGAAGAACTATAACCAGGGGAGCTTAAGTAGATGCATAAAAAGAGAAAAGATGTAAGAACGAGGCAGTAAATTCAAAGAGGCACCTTCAACACTGATTTTCTTGATTTTGAGCAATATGTACATGATTGCAAATGACTTTTACGTATACAAAATACACCATACAAAATCACCTTCATAGACACGTATCAACCTTTTGAATAAGTTGTATATACGCGGGTTGGTTCAAATATAAACCAAAATTTTGTTGAGTTACATAGCTAAAATTTTTTACAGCTTTTCTATATAGTCTCCGTCACAATCTACACACTTTTCCCACTTTTCCGGAAGGATTCTACTCTCCGTATTGCGCAGATTAAATAAATAATAGTCGCATGGCCTTGTCTTGTAGCAATATCCCACAACGTATTGGAATATCGCGTCTTTTTGATCTGTAGACAAGTTTCGACGTGTTTTTTAGGAAGTTTAGGAGGAAAAGCAATTGCAATTACACCTCTCATGCACCAAAACACGGTACACAACACCTTCCACGCTTACAGTGTAACCTTCGCTTTAACTGACGCGCCTTAGTCTTTCTACATCCACTCCATAGACGCGCGTTCACTCTCTGGAATATAGCGGTCTCCCCAAGTCTGATCTGTGGTTAATATTCGATAACCTCTTATGGTGAAATTTGTTCTATGCATGTAGCAAGTTTACCACCACGGCCTCTTCGGAAACACCATTCATACATTCGAGTCTGTTCGCAGATTTGCTTTAAAGTACTTCGAGCGCGAACAACTTTTGTTGGATTCGGCTCGTCTTGAAAAACCTGCCTGTCTGCCACGATCTTAAAGACGTCTTGTGAAGCACCGCGATTGAATTTTTACAGAATTTCTTTACACCAATCGACAGTAGGTTTCTTTCGAGCGATTGTCGGTATCCAATCCGCAGTTGTCGTCCTTTGCTGTCACCTTAAAGAGGTATTTCACGAGATAGTAACCTTCCAGAAGACTAACCACCAGTTTAATATATTTCTCTCTATTTTGTGTACTTCCTCTTCTGTTAGAGTTTCTTCTTCATCACTTTTGTCTCATTTATCTCTCCGTTCTTCTTGTATATCTTCTTCATCGCGATCAAATAGTATCTGACCTTCCACTAATTCTTTATTATCTTCAAATTTTGACTCGATTTTAACTGTTTTTTCTCTTGACTCTTTTTCGCTTAACATGGTGGATCTCTCGTAATTTTTGTGCTGCAACTGTATAACATTTACTTACCATACATTCATTAATTGAATATTTAGTACAACGATGTTGAGAATTAACCAGAAGGTGATTTAAATCGAGGATGGGAATCTCTCAGAGAGAGAGTTTATCGGTTCCAATTTATGCAATAGCCGAATGCAATTTACTGAGAATGTACAAGCTAGAATTCTCATTTATCAGGAGCCTTTTATGAAGCTAGTTATGTCTTCGAGGTATGCTTACATCCATTCTCTTTAGGGGATGGTATATTAACCCCCCGAGGCTGCGCACTAACCATATTGATTCTCTTTTTATTATTAAAGATAATTATAAAGATTACAATGAATTATTAATATTTTATTACGAAGAAAATACTAGATTAGACTAGAATACTGTTTTTTTTTGGTTATTAAGTTCATATTATAAAAAATATCATCAGTATTGTAACATTTAAAAATGTATATCTAAAAATTTTGACGGTATTTTATTGAAATATTGAATTGAAATATTCATTGGGGGATATAGAAAAATTTTTATTACAACAGTAATTCTGTGGAGTGGCTAACACGTGATCTCTCGAATTTCCGTCGAATATGTATATAAAAGTTATAAAACGTCTTTGGAGACAGTTTCTATTTCATAGTCCTGTAAAGAGAGTGAAAAATATTATTTTGATGGCTAATTGAAAGCTTTATCTTCTGCTTCAACATTATTTCTACAATCAAACTGATTTTGCTCAATCTTTTCGTATATTCAATCAATAACTTCAACCATTTTCTTTCCTAAACACTCATCCTCAAAACAACGATGAAGAGGGTCCAATTTAATCCTTGAATCAGGTGTCTACCTCATTTTATTGGTAATTTTTCATTGGAGTGTCGTTTTTAGATCTAAAACATCCAGTATTCGCTTTAGATTAGATTTGGAAAATGAAGAGGGTCCAATTTAATCCTTGAATCAGGTGTCTACCTCATTTTATTGGTAATTTTTCATTGGAGAGTCGTTTTTAGATCTGAAAACACCCAGTATTCGCTTTGGACCAGATTTGGAAAACGAAGTGGGTCCAATTTAATCCTTGAATCAGGTGTCTACCTCATTTTATTGATAATTTTTGATTGGTGAGTCGTTTTTGGATCTGAAAACACCCAGTATTCGCTTTGGACCAGATTTGGAAAACGAAGTGGGTCCAATTTAATCCTTGAATCAGGTGTCTACCTCATTTTATTGGTAATTTTTCATTGGAGTGTCGTTTTTAGATCTAAAACATCCAGTATTCGCTTTGGACCAGATTTGGAAAACGAAGTGGGTCCAATTTAATCCTTGAATCAGGTGTCTACCTCATTTTATTGGTAATTTTTCATTGGAGAGTCGTTTTTAGATCTGAAAACATCCAGTATTCGCTTTGGATTAGCTTTGGAAAATGAAGAGGGTCCAATTTAATCCTTGAATCAGGTGTCTACCTCATATTATTGGTAATTTTTCATTGGAGAATCGTTTTTAGATCTGAAACATCCAGTATTCGGTTTGGACTAGATTTGGAAAATGAAGAGGGTCCAATTTAATCCTTGAATCAGGTGTCTACCTCATTTTATTGGTAATTTTTCATTGGAGAATCGTTTTTGGATCTGAAAACACCCAGTATTCGCTTTGGACCAGATCTGGAAAATGAAGAGGGTCCAATTTAATCCTTGAATCAGGTGTCTACCTCATTTTATTGGTAATTTTTCATTGGAGAATCGTTTTTAGATCTAAAACATCCAGTATTCGCTTTGGATTAGCTTTGGAAAATGAAGAGGGTCCAATTTAATCCTTGAATCAGGTGTCTACCTCATTTTATTGGTAATTTTTCATTGGAGAATCGTTTGTGGATCTGAAAACACCCAGTATTCGCTTTGGACCAGATTTGGAAAACGAAGTGGGTCCAATTTAATCCTTGAATCAGGTGTCTACCTCATTTTATTGATAATTTTTGATTGGTGAGTCGTTTTTAGATCTGAAAACACCCAGTATTCGCTTTGGACCAGATCTGGAAAACGAAGTGGGTCCAATTTAATCCTTGAATCAGGTGCCTACCTCATTTTATTGATAATTTTTGATTGGAGAGTCGTTTTTAGATCTGAAAACACCCAGTATTCGCTTTGGACCAGATTTGGAAAACGAAGTGGGTCCAATTTAATCCTTGAATCAGGTGTCTACCTCATTTTATTGATAATTTTTGATTGGAGAGTCGTTTTTAGATCTGAAAACACCCAGTATTCGCTTTGGACCAGATTTGGAAAACGAAGTGGGTCCAATTTAATCTTTGAATCAGGTGTCTACCTCATTTTATTGATAATTTTTGATTGGAGAGTCGTTTTTAGATCTGAAAACACCCAGTATTCGCTTTGGACCAGATCTGGAAAACGAAGTGGGTCCAATTTAATCCTTGAATCAGGTGTCTACCTCATTTTATTGGTAATTTTTCATTGGAGAATCGTTTTTAAATCTAAAACACCCAGTATTCGCTTTGGACCAGATCTGGAAAACGAAGTGGGTCCAATTTAATCCTTGAATCAGGTGTCTACCTCATTTTATTGGTAATTTTTCATTGGAGAATCGTTTTTGGATCTGAAAACACCCAGTATTCGCTTTGGACCAGATTTGGAAAACGAAGTGGGTCCAATTTAATCCTTGAATCAGGTGTCTACCTCATTTTATTGATAATTTTTGATTGGAGAGTCGTTTTTAGATCTGAAAACACCCAGTATTCGCTTTGGACCAGATTTGGAAAACGAAGTGGGTCCAATTTAATCCTTGAATCAGGTGTCTACCTCATTTTATTGATAATTTTTGATTGGAGAGTCGTTTTTAGATCTGAAAACACCCAGTATTCGCTTTGGACCAGATCTGGAAAATGAAGAGGGTCCAATTTAATCCTTGAATCAGGTGTCTACCTCATTTTATTGGTAATTTTTTATTGGAGAATCGTTTTTGGATCTGAAAACATCCAGTATTCGCTTTGAACCAGGTTTAGAAAGCATAGTGGATCCAATTTAATAAAACAGAACAAACAGATCCTTAAAACACGCGTCTGTTTCAGTTATGATCACTGATTGGTAATTCCGCATTAGGGCGTAGCTTTCAGATTCAAAAGTAGCCAGTAATCGATCAGGACTTAATTTGGAAAACATGGTGAGTCCAATTAAAAGAATTTGAAAAAAATGTCAATCAACTTTCATCAATAAACATACTATCCTTAGCACAGGCGTCTCTTTCAGCGATTACCTCCTTACTTGATTGTTAATTAAGCAAAGTTTTCAGATCTACAAAGAGCCAGATGTCTTTCGAGACCAGTTCCAAGTTTTCTAGCTCAACAAAGGCACCATTCGAAACAATATACAAGTACCAAGCAATTTTCAATTTCAGAAACCGTTTTGACAACATTATTTAGCCACCCTTCAAATTTCCTTCAATATTATCGATTCAAGGAACAAAATCAGGGACATGAGGCGGTTAAATTCCTAGATAACGCAGTTATCTCAAATGCTGCGCCATCTCATAATGACTGTCTGGCTTATCAGAACGGATTCATGATGAACAGACGCAGACTTCTTCCAAAGGAAGCACCTTCCAGAAGACTGACCAACAGTTTAATATCGTTTTTAACGTCGCAAGAAGTTACTCAGACTTCTTAGAGTCTGGAGTGCTCCTCCAGAAAGAATCCAACTGATTTTTTAACTATCCGTTCAGTTCCTTAGTGAAGTGACATCTCATAAGACCGCAGTAAGACTCTGATCCAAGGTATGGAGTCGTTGCTTTTTCTTTGGCAAAATTTATCTTTCATTTATTAATATATAGAACCAGTCTTGTTTTTGCGGCGATTTCCTGGTTTAATATCAGTTTTTTACTGAGATGGGTATCACATAAGTCAAACTTAAATAAAGTTTTAGTGACATAACATTTTCACTTGAATTAAGATATATATTTTCGAAAAGTAATAGCAAAATAAAATAAAAATTTTGCGGTTGATATATCGGTCGTATATGTCACAGATAGTGAGTACATAAAAAGGATAACGGTTATCTCGTTTTAAACCTGAATATTGGATGAAATTAGAACCGTGAAAACACGCCTTTCATAGTATTTCTTTCTACGTGCCATTTGGTATTTGTTATAATCATTCAATTTGTTGTTAATCGATTTCTACTGGACCTCAACTTCGTCTAAATACACTTTTGAACGCGTTCGAAGCAATTCTCGAAGCAGTTTTTCCATTCCGATTGAGGTACCTCCAAAATATATGATTTGAACGCATCAACCCCTTCTTCAGGTGTAGAAAAACGTTAACCTCTTAATTTAGAAACCATTTTGACTTAAAAAAAATTTTTTTTGTTCAATTTTAGATCGTTTGTAAGGATCTTTTGGGGCACCGCGATTGAATGTTTTCAGGATTTCTTTTCAACAGCTAAATGTTCCTGCGAGTGCGAAATTGATTGAATTCGAAAAATCAGCTAAACACGGTGGTGATTCGAAGGGTTTTGATCGAAAATGTGCGATTTTATTCTATTTTTTCACCAAAATTCAACTTCAGTATTGACATATCTCAATACTTAATTAACAGCCCTCGTAATTAGAAAAAAAACCAACTAGAATTTTGTAAATTAAATAGTAAACATTTAGATACATTTAAAACAAAATTTTTCTTGATCTGTTTATCCATTTAACCGACTGGACAATCTGTGTTAGTTATTTTTATTATATGATTCATTTTGAAGGAGTAAAAAAACAAGTAGTTTACAAATTTGGAATTCCTGAACGAGCAGGGATACTCTTTATCTGCGAAATGTTTTATACCAAATCCCGCGTGCTTAGAATGTACTTTTGAAAAGCAGTCCTAAGCTCACCTTTTCTGCATAAGCGGAGACATATTTTATGTCCTCCTTTTCCATAAATTTCTCATGCTGGAGTTTACCATTACCCGGAGAGGTCCTTTAAATTATTTTAATATTGTATGATTTCGCTCGATTTAAATCTGGGACGTAGCCTCTTTTTCTTTACTTTGTGTTTAGATTGCTAACCATTAGGTCCATCATCAGATATTCGTTACCTAACCTAACCAAAATTTCATACCTATATCTCACAAACATACTACAGAGTGTAACAAAATATTTAAGAATGAACTAATCCTCAGGAATCAGATTTTAAATACTTGAAAGGTATTTTTCTCAAATTATCTATGGCCAGTGAGGAAACCTCAAAGCTAATAAACGTTTAGCTCAGTCTCAACCCTTTTAGCCTTGGATACTAAAAACCAAAATGAGGCTCCAGGACCTGGATGGATTGCAAAATATTCCTTAAAGTAAATATACTATATCCTTACTTAGATCTGGTGAAAAATACCTTGGAGGCATCTTCGAAGACAAAGATAATCAGATGGTGGGTACATTTGGTGTCTAATACGTTCTCGCATAGGAGGGGAACAAAAAATATTCATTTTTGAAGCTTCTTTCCCTCCTTTTTTTGTATAAATTTGTAGTCGTAATTTCAATACACGCCATAAAATTTTAACTTGTTACAATGTGCCAATTCGTGATCGTGTTTGTCATGAAGATTAGACAACTCGTGACGGAAGATTAGAATTAGTCAAAGAAAAACGACAGTACAAAGGAATAAGTCAATGTTTGGGCAGTTATCATGCATTATTTGCAGTCCTTGCAAAATGATAAGATTGGCATTAAAAAAACGATTATAGCTGGTGTCGCTATGACAAATATCTTCACGTGAACTTTGTGAGTAAATAGATATGATTGAGGTAATATTTTGATAATAAAATCAACTTGTATCTATTGAAATCTATTGAAAAAAGTCCCCGCAATTACTGATATCGAATAGAAACCAAGTAAAATTCTATTAAGTGTCATTTGTGACACTAAAAAATCACCAAATACTTCTTTAGAATCTTTCTATTCGCAGTATTTCGAACTCAAACTTATGTTGTGTCAACGTTGTCTGTAATACTTATATGTACATAGATAAATGGCAGAGAATGCTTTTTGAATATTTATTAGTTCGAGGTTAGCTATGCGAGATTCAACTTTTTTGCGTATTCTACCGGATTATGGTTGTATAGTATATGAAACGAATTCAACGTTTCTGTTCCATGTAATAAATTTAATGAAATAAAATCACAGTACATACAAGAAAAAGTTTTTTCATGTTAGGTCATTTCTGTTACAAAGCTACGTTTACTGAATTTCAACAAAAATTTCCAAACTCGCCATTACCAAATCGTTCAAGATGAAAGATGTACCAGAAATTCTTAAAAACCGGCTCCGTTGCCGACGCGCCGCCTTCTAGGCGACCGATATCCCGACATACTCCAACGGACTTTGAGAAACGTCGACGTAAATGCTTTGATAAGAATTAGCATCAATTTTACCATTTTTTTTTCTAGTAATGCAAGTTTTTTGCCTGCCAAAGGCTAGCTCGTGTGGCAGCGACATGTGACAAGCTAAAAAAGCGTGTACCACCAAGAGCCACAACCAGCTCTTAACTGGAAAAAATTCTACTAGAAGTTATGCTACTTAATATACCTATTAAGTTCTATTTAATCAGTAAGATATGACGCATTCTTCGTTACACCTACGCAATCTTTGCTAAATTCCAGCTGTATACAATTTTCGCTGTACGCAATCTTCACTAGATTCCAGCTGTATACAATTTTCGCTGTACGCAATCTTCACTAAATTCCAGCTGTATACAATTTTCGCTGTACGCAATCTTCATTAAATTCCGGCTGTATACAATCTTTGCTGTACGCAATCTTCAATAGATTCTAGCTGTATACAATTTTCGCTGTACGCAATCTTCACTAGATTCCAGCTGTATACAATTTTCGCTGCACGCAATCTTCACTAAATTCCAGCTGTACGCAATCTTCACTAAATTCAAGCTGTATACAATTTTCGCTGTACGCAATCTTCACTAAATTCCAGCTGTATACAATTTTCGCTGTACGCAATCTTCACTAAATTCCAGCTGTATACAATTTTTGCTGTACGCAATCTTCACTAAATTCCAGCTGTATACAATTTTCGCTGTACGCAATCTTCATTAAATTCCGGCTGTATACAATCTTTGCTGTACGCAATCTTCAATAGATTCCAGCTGTATACAATTTTCGCTGTACGCAATCTTCACTAAATTCCAGCTGTATACAATTTTTGCTGTACGCAATCTTCACTAAATTCCAGCTGTATACAATTTTCGCCGTACGCAATCTTCACTAAATTCCAGCTGTATACAATTTTCGCTGCACGCAATCTTCACTAAATTCCAGCTGTACGCAATCTTCACTAAATTCCAGCTGTATACAATTTTCGCTGTACGCAATATTCACTAAATTCCAGCTGTATACAATTTTCGCTGCACGCAATCTTCACTAAATTCCAGCTGTACGCAATATTCACTAAATTCCAGCTGTATACAATTTTCGCTGCACGCAATCTTCACTAAATTCCAGCTGTACGCAATATTCACTAAATTCCAGCTGTATACAATTTTCGCTGCACGCAATCTTCACTAAATTCCAGCTGTACGCAATATTCACTAAATTCCAGCTGTATACAATTTTCGCTACACGCAATCTTCACGAAATTCCAGCTGTACGCAATCTTCACTAAATTCCAGCTGTATACAATTTTCGCTGTACGCAATCTTCACTAAATTCCAGCTGTATACAATTTTCGCTGTACGCAATCTTCACTAAATTCCAGCTGTATACAATTTTCGCTGTACGCAATCTTCACTAAATTCCAGCTGTATACAATCTTTGCTGCACGCAATCTTCACTAAATTCCAGCTGTACGCAATCTTCACTAAATTCCAGCTGTATACAATTTTCACTGCACGCAATCTTCACTAAATTCCAGCTGTACGCAATCTTCACTAAATTCCAGCTGTATACAATTTTCGCTGCACGCAATCTTCACTAAATTCCAGCTGTACGCAATCTTCACTAAATTCCAGCTGTATACAATTTTCGCTGTAAGCAATCTTCACTAAATTCCAGCTGTATACAATTTTCGCTGTACGCAATCTTCACTAAATTCCAGCTGTATACAATTTTCGCTGTACGCAATCTTCACTAAATTCCAGCTGTATACAATTTTCGCTGTACGCAATCTTCACTAAATTCCAGCTGTATACAATTTTCGCTGTACGTAATCTTCACTAAATTCCAGCTGTATACAATTTTCGCTGTACGCAATCTTCACTAAATTCCAGCTGTATACAATTTTCGCTGTACGCAATCTTCACTAAATTCCAGCTGTATACAATTTTCGCTGTACGCAATCTTCACTAAATTCCAGCTGTATACAATTTTCGCTGTACGCAATCTTCACTAAATTCCAGCTGTATACAATCTTTGCTGCACGCAATCTTCACTAAATTCCAGCTGTACGCAATCTTCACTAAATTCCAGCTGTATACAATTTTCACTGCACGCAATCTTCACTAAATTCCAGCTGTACGCAATCTTCACTAAATTCCAGCAGTATACAATTTTCGCTGTACGAGATTTTCATCTTGATAATATATACTGGTTAGACCCAAAAATATTATATAGAAAGTAGTTACTTCTCTCCGATTCTTGCACATGTTGAAGGGATGTAAAACGTATTATACAATTTGATATTTTTTACTAAAAGGTCACATTTTGAGTGAAGACTACATTTAATTTCAATCCAACATACACACAGGGTCGATTTGTACTGCATTGTTGAGACAATGGATTAAATTAAATTGATCGTGTAAAAAATTGTGGTTTTTCCTGATAGTTGTAGATAAAATATAATATTCTTTTCGCGAATAATAGCTATTACTCTTTAAAATGCATTAAATCTTAAAGCATGGCATTCGGCTTGTTACGTTTTTCTTCAAATATTTTAAAAATTCCTTTGTTCACGTACCGTGGCTCATTAGTCACTTCTATTTCAATGTTAACATTGTAATTTTCAAAGGTATTTCTTTGTTATCGACCTCCCACTAAAAAAAAAGAAGAGAGATTTGCAATTTCATGTTTATGATAGGTTATGAAAAAAGAATTATGTTCTATTCTCTAATCCTAATAATTTTGCAGCTGAATTTGCCCCTACATACATCCCTTATCAACAAAGTTACTTCTAAGTTAGTTTATAATTGGAAAGATCTTTTTGGTAGGTTAGGTAACTGACATGTTTAGATTTAAAAAGTCATTTTATTGACGTAGATTCTTTTGGAGTGGGAGGTCGATAACCAATTAATATTTTATAAAACTGAAATGTTGGAATAATTAAATCAGAAGTGACTACTGTGTCACAATACGTGAACGAAGGAATATTCAAAATATTTGAGCATTAACTATGATATAAAGCAGACCATTTCAACGTAAAAGTAACTTGCTTCGTTACGTTATTTATTGGTAAACATTACAAATTTAATTTACTTTGAAATAAATTCACGAATATCATATTTTAAAAAAATAGTTTCGAACTTGATTGTTCGGAAAGGTTTCCGCGGTCAGGATTATGAACAAATTAACTAGGTTCAGGTGTTAAATCGTGTTGGAAATTTGAAACGTTTCTGCTCCCACTTTGAAGTCATTATAAATAGGGGGGAGTAGGGTTATTATTTCATTGATAAGTGATCCGGTCCCGTGGTCTAAATCTACCCACTTCACGTAACAAAACACCCCTTTTTGATTCATTCCAACGCCTCAATCTACCTATTTCTTGAAATAAAAGCTGAAAAAAATATTAATTTAATATTACTTCTTTCCCTAGCAATGCATCTTGACTAATTGGATTGTATTCACGATTCAAAGTAAATTATTTTTTCTTTTATGACCAAAATGCCCTTAATTGGTCTTAAATGTGGTCGTTCACTTTTATTGCTTTTAGGTATGTTAGCGTCCGTCATCTTATGTCAATACCATGGATTATTTAAACCGAGGTTACGATCTGTAAATGTTGAAATTCGAAATAATGACTTCAGATACTTGCTCTCTCACTCTATATCTCCTAGTGGGATTTCTAAATAAATTATTTTTATGGAGAAACAGTTAGAAGTACATTCAATTCAAATCTTTAAATATTTATTAGAGGTTTATTGGATCTAGTAACGTTATGTTAGGTTATTGTATTTTCTCTTCGATTCAACTTAATAGTAAATAATAATAATTGCGTAATGTGCTGCCTACATTTAGGGGCACCACTCTTTCAATCCTAAATATATCTGGCTATTGCTAAAAGTTTTTATATTTTTTTATTTGACTAAATTTGTGTAAATAGACCAAACAAAGTCTAACGTAAATAAATATTTGATTTTAATTTAATTAAACCAAGAAGTTTTAAGTTTTCTTCTCAAAACGCACGTTATTGTCAAATGTCATTTACAAGGAATATTGACAGTACGATTTTTGACGTTTACAGACATGGGCGTAGAAAAAAGTTTTTATGTTTTTTTTAATTGACTAAATTTGTGTAAATGGACCAAATAAAGTCTAACGTAAATCAATATTTGATTTTAATTTAATTAAACCAAGAAGTTTTAAGTTTTCTTCTCAAAACGCACGTTATTGTTAAATGTCATTTACAAGGAATGTTGACATTGCGATTTTTTACGTTTACAGACATGGGCGTAGAAAAAAGTTTTTATGTTTTTTTTAATTGACTAAATTTGTGTAAATGAACCAAATAAAGTTTAACGTAAATAAAAATTTGATTTTAATTTAATTAAACCAAGAAGTTTTAAATTTTCTTCTCAAAACGCACGTTATTGTCAAATGTCATTCATAAGGAATGTTGACAGTGCGATTTTTGACGTTTACAGACATGGGCGTAGAAAAAAGTTTTTATGTTTTTTTTAATTGACTAAATTTGTGTAAATGGACCAAATAAAGTCTAACGTAAATCAATATTTGATTTTAATTTAATTAAACCAAGAAGTTTTAAGTTTTCTTCTCAAAACGCACGTTATTGTCAAATGTCATTTACAAGGAATATTGACAGTACGATTTTTGACGTTTACAGACATGGGCGTAGAAAAAAGTTTTTATGTTTTTTTTAATTGACTAAATTTGTGTAAATGGACCAAATAAAGTCTTACGTGAATAAAAATTTGATTTTAATTTAATTAAACCAAGAAGTTTTAAGTTTTCTTCTCAAAACGCACGTTATTGTTAAATGTCATTTACAAGGAATGTTGACATTGCGATTTTTGACGTTTACAAACATGGGCGTAGAAAAAAGTTTTTATGTTTTTTTTAATTGACTAAATTTGTGTAAATGGACCAAATAAAGTCTAACGTAAATCAATATTTGATTTTAATTTAATTAAACCAAGAAGTTTAAGTTTTCTTCTCAAAACGCACGTTATTGTCAAATGTCATTTACAAGGAATATTGACAGTACGATTTTTGACGTTTACAGACATGGGCGTAGAAAAAAGTTTTTATGTTTTTTTAATTGACTAAATTTGTGTAAATGGACCAAATAAAGTCTAACGTAAATAAATATTTGATTTTAATTTAATTAAACCAAGAAGCTTAAGTTTTCTTCTCAAAACACACGTTATTGTCAAATGTCATTTACAAGGAATATTGACAGTACGATTTTTGACGTTTACAGACATGGGTGTAGAAAAATAATTTTATCACATTCACTTTCTCAATAATTACATTATTTGATAAACAAAAAACTATATGTTATCGTGAAATCTATAAGTTGAGTTTTTAAGGATGTAATCGGCCGCAGAAGTATTCCAACCACTTTAACCTGTACGAAAAAGGAAAGATTCCACCCTTGTGACTTATTAAAGGAACACTTTCAAAGAGAGAACCGTCAAAATGGACCTGCAAGCATAGAAAGATGATAATTGTACCTTGGGGTGGTTTCATTCCATGTTATTAAAACAATGTTTTAACCTGTTGTTATCCGTTCTAGTGGTTTTATTGTTGCGGTGAAGATAATACAGGGTTCGACAAACAACAACATCCACTAAAATTTCAAAACATCTTTATTTTTGGTCTATGTACATACTACACGTGATGACACTTGTTTTGGTTTATAAATGGAGCTGAGAAATCAACTCTAGTATTTAAATCATAAGTCAAATACACAGGATAGATAAAAAACTGTAAAATATTTTGGATTTTCGTATGCAAGATACGTCGTTCACCGAATTTTAACAACAATTTCCAAATCTTTCAATAGTGTGGAAGGTGTACCAAAAATTCTTGAAAACGGGCTCTGTTGCCGACGCGCCGCCTTCTAGACGACTGATATCTATAACGACTAACGAAAATATGAAGACAGTGGCGCTGTCGTTGGTTGAACAGCCCGAACTAATCTTTAGTGTGGCTATTGGAAGAACTTCAAATATCCTTGGAGTATACCCATAATAAGCTACAATCTTCTCTTGTTTTGGTTTATAAATGGAGCTTAGGAATCAACTCTAGTATTTAAGTCATAATAAGTCAAATATACCGAGTGTTTCATAGAGTCAATTCAATTCATCGCTAGAGCAAGTACTGGAAAATACATATAAAGAAAGGAAAAATGCTAAAAAAGAAGAAGTAGTAGAAGAAAGGCAAACTAATATTCGGTAGGGTTTGTATTCGAATCCATTTGATATATTAATGCATCTAAATGTTCTTGATTTTAGGTCCCTTCTGTTTTAAAATTATATTTTGATACAAGATTTAAAGAAAATCAAAATTTTATCTTCCAAAAATTATTAAAAAAACTAGTTTTAAAACAGAAGAAGAGACCTAAATTCAAGAACACTTAGATGCATTAATATATCAAAAGATGTATAAGAATTCTTGTTTTGAGTTACTCTTACTAAAATGTTAGATATTAGCTTTGTTCGCGAATTGTTCCGAATCAGTTTAGAACTGATCGCATGCGCACTTTCCAAATAGTGGTTAAATCATTTGAAATATATTTCAATATCACCTTTAACAGACTTCATTTTGTGTAAACACCACAAGGTGTAATTAAAAAAATATTGGTATAATTAGTCGGACTATTCTTAACGCGGTGGAACTGTTTGTTCAGTACAGTCCAAACATATTAATTATCCAACGTTTTGACATTCGCACGCTACGTTTTTAATCGATTTCCAACTAGCTCAAGATGGACGGGAAAAAATATAATATTTAATAATTTACGTTATAAAAAATGTTGAACCGACACAAACTAAATGGATACGAATATACCAATAAATTTATTGGGGTGTACGTTTCATTGCATGTACCAAATTGAATTCGCATAGAACTCCAGCTGTTTTTGCAAAGAGTCTTTGTTAAAACTTAAAATTCTTAGTTGAACTTCTCGTTCCAAAATACAGAAGATTTCGGGAGTTATTTGGCCTTTCTTCACCCATACCTGAAAGATATTATGCACTTCCAAAATAGGTAGACTTCTTCCATGCCTTTCTTATCTGTTATGGTTATGAATATATTGGTTTTTCTTAAGCCTGGAGTGTTTCTTCAGTAAGACTCAATCTAATTCTTCATCCATCCGCTCAATTCGGTCATCTCCTGAAGCTCTAGTCCAAAATATGGCTTATAAGTAACTTTGTTTTCTTTAGTAATTATTTTCAATCTAAAGCAAGCGTGGACGTGTACTAAATGGCCTTCAATGTCTTCATAATTGCTTGGCTATCGGAGTGAATGTAAAAGTGTTTTCTGGAGAGGTTTCTAACCAAATATTCCCGAGCTGTTTATAGCTAATTACTGATTTTCTTAGTGATATGTTCCGATAATACCCAAACCAGTTTCTTCGAATCATTTGCACATTTAGAGCTTGCGGGGGATCTTTATTTATACACGAGAATGTTGTAGCGGGTTTTCCAATAAGAGGTGTTATTTTGATATTCAAAGAAAAATGCCATTTTTTTAAATAAATGATCGGATGTTTATTTCATTATAAAGAGGAAGGTATGCCGTTAATAATGGAACACAACATCAGCCAAATGGCCGCCACGACTGCGCTTACAGGACCATATTATATTTCATGAAATTTTCCGTAACCAAATTGCAAAGCGGCTGCCCTATGTCCTCGATAGCCTCACGAATTCCATCTTTGAGGTCTTGAATCGATGCTGGACTGTTGGCGTAGACTTTATCTTTCACGTGGCCCCAAAGGAAAAGGTCGCAAGGTGTTAAATCACAAGATTTCCTTGGTGATCACCTCTTCGAGAGATAACACGGTCCGGAAATTTTTCCCGTAAAAGATCGAGATGGTTTCGTTGCTTGTGTGGGACGTAGCGCCGTCTTGTTCAAAGTAAACGTTGTCCAAATCAATACCATCCAATTTCGGCCATAAAAAATCATTAATCATCTCTCGATAGCGCAATCCATTCACCTTAACTGTTGCTCCAGCCTCATTTTCGAAAAAGCAAGGTCCAATGACACCGCCAGACCATAAACGGCACCAAACAGTCACGCGTTGAGGATGGAGAGGATTTTCAACAATAACTCTTGGGTTTTCCGAGCCCCAGATTCGACAATTTTGTTTATTGACGTAATCACAAAGGTGGAAATGGGCCTCATCAGTTAAGATGATTTTCATGCATTTCAAGAACCCAATCAGCAAAAACACGACGTTGTTGATAACCGGCCAGCTTAAGTTCTTGTGTTAACTTGTGTTAAGGCCTTAAGACCCAAGTCTTTACGCAAAATACGGTGTAATGACGTTTGTGGAATGGCTAATTCCAAAGAACGACGAGGAATGGACAAACCTGGGTTTTCTTCAACACTTTGGGCTACAGCAGCAATATTCTCAGTTGTTCTTGAGCGACGTGCACGGGTTTTATTCTTCACATCACTAACTTGTCCCAACAGCTCAAATTTTTCCATCAATTTCTGTATTGCGGTCCGAAACGGTGCTTGACGTCAATCCAAAAATGTTTTAGTTTTACGAACCGTCTCTGCCAAACTTTCCATTTTTATAGTGAATTTTAATAATTTCAATGCGTTGTTGAAGCGTGTATCGTTCCATTTTCATTAATGGCGTAGTTTCTACTTGTCAAATGTCAAAAAATGACAGCTTCAAAAGTGACATTTACCGAAATAGCGGGCTGTTCAAAATAACACTTCTTATTGGAAAACCCTTTATATAAAATTATGCCTTATGAAACGCATCGAAAATTATTTTTTCATTAAATATTTGTTAAAATTCATAGAAAACATTAGAAAAGAAACATCTTACATAGAACTAGGGCCTGTCAAGGCACACGTAGTGCGCATGTGGAACTGTTGAAGGTTAAAGTAATAAAGTTATTTTCTCAATAAATATTCCAGATAACTTTGAAAACAGCTATTATTCGATGAGGTTAATAATCGGAAATGAGCTTTAGAAATATCCTTCATAAATCACCCTATATATAGGTTAACTTTAATAAAATTACGTTGTAAACCAAACTTTTAACTTTCTTGAAAGAAGAAGAAACTATTATAAGCGTTCTCAGACGACACCCGTGAAATATGGCGGCATAATCTTGCCTAAATATACCCACATATTTATAAGGTCGCTCCTCTGTCATTCTTGAAGTTTAAATTGGATTTTATAATATATGTAGTACGTTCTCGGTTATTTTACATCCAAGGAGTATTTCTTGGGAGTGTTCAGAATTCATATTTTCGCAATGGAATTATTCCACAAGATAGAAAGGAATAGAAAGATTTGAAAAGGAGAAAAATGAGATTATGAGTAATAAGTAAATAATTAGGCAACACAACAAACATATACGTTAACGAGATAGTCTAACTAAACTTATACTCAATACAATAATCAAGATTATTTTGGAAGAATTACGAAAAATACAATTTATTTGTCTTCGTTCTAAAGATTATTTTATGATTTTTCGATTTCGAATACTTGTATCAACAAACGTATGGAAAGTACTAATTTTCCGGACGGTTTTCCTTCGAGAAAGTATAGCTTTTTCGAAATTACGAAAAGTTGATTGAGGCTAGTTAAAAAATAGATGCAAACAAACAACGAAGCACAAAGATATTCCCTTGCCTCCAAAATTCAAATAATCCAAAAAAATATTAACGATAATTACGAAAATAGTCATTGAAACATTTTGGAAATTAAAGAATAGTGAAGTGTGATAGTGAAGTGAAGTCAACGGTTTATAAAGCCCAATGAACCGAAGGTTTAAATGTGGCTGAAGGCACACAGATCTTTCCCAATTATGGTAAAATAGTTAATCGACTTTCACATGTATACAATTAGTTGAATATCGATATTCCCATATGCCGAAATGCGAATCATCACTTAGATGTAACCACTATATAAAAAAATAATGATTTTTTTTATATACTTTTCGTATTTTTATTGGAATAATACATGACATTTTAATACTCTGGAGATTTCGCGAGAGTAACGGCCAAGGACAGTGAACTGTTTTATCCCCCGTCCGAAATGGGAAAGGATCTCTTCAATATCCTTGAAAGGTTGGAATTTGACTCTTTTACATCATACGAGATTAGATACAGGGCCGGAGAGAACAATACGCACAAATAGAATAATAGAAAAATGTTAAATAAACGTGCACGGCTAAGAAAAAGTGATTAGACTAAACGTCAATCACTTGTGCCAATAATGCTTCTTGTAATACTAGGAAAAAACCTGATCTTCTTCTTGGAAAGTTCAGAAGGTGGAATGGTCTCTTACTTCAAGAGAATGTGGACAAAGACTCCATCTTCTTCGCAACAGAATCTGCGTCAAGCGTCTTCAGCTATCCAGATTGTTCTTACTTAGACTGGTACAATCAGTAGACCATCTTTGGTTAGAGTTAGCCTCATTAGCCTGAAGATTGTCCCAGTAATTGGTTTTACCCCTATCTACCTTCTTTTTTAATCCTTTCTCTATTTTTCTGTAGCTGATACCACAAAAGGGTTTAAGTCCGTCGGGTATTTTGTTTCTCTCCACTCAGGTGTGTCCTGGAATCCATTGCAGGATAACCTTAACTTGTCCAGTCATTCCCAAACCCAAAATTGATATTGCAGCTTACTATCTAGACTTTACTGGACACATTTTTCAATTGCGAATATTTCTGCTTGAAAAATTTATGGTGTATTGCACTAGCTTTCAGAGTGTTTGATTCTAGGCACGTACACGCTTATTCCACTTTGTTTGCTGTACCATCTATGTACCACTAAACTATTTTGATATTTCATCTTGAGATATGTCCCGAGTTTGGTCATTTTTTAAAGATTTTTCCTCGTTATTTTCGTCTCTGGAAATCCAGAGTACGTTTTTCCGAAACGCTTTTCATTGCTATACGGAGAGGAAGACGATTTAGAAGACTTCTAATGCAGCTGTTGGGTATTATCTTATAGCCCCGGTTGTACATATGCAACTCAGTTCAAGAGATTGTTCCTCATAGTATTCAGACTAGTTCTAGTACGTTAAACCACTGCTCCATATCTGATGATTGGTCTCTCGATTGCCTTGTACATCACAGTACAGTAGGATCTTTAGGTTACAACCCCAATTCCTCCCTGTGAAGTTTCTGCACACCCACTTCCATGGGGTAAAATTTCAAAAATAAAAATTTACTTGACGATCTCTAACAGTTGGTGTTTTCTACAGATACTAGTTTTTTCTTGATTTGTTTAATGAATAAAGAGGAAACAAATAAGATTAAATATTATCACATTACAAAATTATTTTGTACTACGTGAATAGTTTACATTTTATATACCAATATTTAATTAATTAACGACTATAGTCACTTAAAATTTTTTAACACGCCCGGTAGAAAACACTTGAGAGAGGTCATTCAAATAGACGGACGGAAGACTGAACTGAACGATCATATGATATCTCGTCCAACAGGAGCGCCATTCTGGTCAAATTTTGAATTATAATTTACCGTCTACAAACGGACAGATTTTAATCTAAGCCCCCATATGAGATGGTCCTCCTTACCTCTACCCTCCATATATCTACTTCTCTCGCGTCTGTCTGTTCTAACGTAGTTACCGACAGCTTTTTCCATCGTTTTAAATGATGTGAGGATGATTGGTGTGAATGATTTGGGAAGTATGCCGATTTAAAAAAATTAATATCATTTTTGATTAAAGCAGTTCGTTATTGAAAACTTTAACGACTTGCGTTATACAAAAATAATGAATTAATATTATATTGTGTAAAATCTATTTCTATCGCGTACACCAGTGTCATCTGTTGTTGAAGTTAGTAACTACAAAATTTAGTTTTCTCAAAATACATACTATTGTATTAAATAATATTACTTTCTTTGAAATCGAAATTTTACGATATATACTAAAGATAAATTTATTTTGTTTTAATAACATTCTCATATTAATATAAAAAAACAAATATTATATAAAGACAACTAAATTGACAGTGACATTTGACATATTGAGTAGTTTGCCATTCTACTGGTATTAGTCTATTTTACATGTAAAAAAGTAAACAAAAGAATGTAGTAAATATAACCTAAAAGAATTTTAACACATTTTGATGCAAATTTTTAAGCTTAAAATTTACCAACGAGTCGCTACTGTGATATATGAAAGTAAATACGAGCATATATATATACACTTCCATCAAATAATACCAATGATTGAAACACATCAGGACACGGTATGGTTGATGAGATATTTGGGATTCCGCTTTTTACGTACGCTGTATCCATCCATATTTTACAACCGCTTTCCCGAGGACGCAATTTCAAAGACGACTTTTCTAAATTACCGGCGCATCTTCTAGGGATTTGCTTATGGTTACTAAGCAGTCTACGTATGCAATTTTATGGAAAACATGCACTTCGGTGTATGTTGAATTATTAATTTCGTCTGTGGTAATACGCAAATGAGATTTTTCAAGAAGACACAGCGTGTCACGTATAAAACTACAGTACCGATAAAAAGTTTTTACCCGCACTATAGCTTACGTGATACACAACAAATAAAAACAATACGATCGATTTTGATATTTTTATTTCATAAAACTACAGTCTGTAATTTAATTTTTTGATTCATGGATGTAACTAAAGATATGAAACAATAATTTCACAACTTACCCAACTGCCTGGTTGTTTAAAACGATTTTAATTAAATAACAATACAGTATATATGTGATTTCGTGCAGTATTGAAATTCAATAAATACCGAGTGATTTGTAAATATTCAAACTAAGAAAAGTGGGCCTAAAAATGATTTGATATGTGGTTGTACTTAAAAAACGTATTATATTGTTTTGTCTGCTTTTATGAGACAGTTAAATATAGTCAAGTGTTTATTGTCAAGTTAAAATTCAATACACAATAAATTGAATGCAATAACCGTTAATTACGCTGGCGTATAGCAACGGTAGGAATTCGGAGCGTGGAGTGGGGTCGATTACGGATGGAAGAGTGATTAACTACCATTCTGCAAAGGCAGTGTGAAATCAGTCCGCCAAATTAAATCCGGCCTGAGATTATTACATACCTCAGTGACTGTTCATAAATATCCCCTCGTCGCTTCGTATTTTACTATATCTGTCAATAGTTGTAGATAATAATATATCAATTTAATAATTTATTAGATTAATTATGAGATTTAAACGTAAATAAAGGAATTATTTAATATATTGTAAAATTATTATTTATAATTATCGTTGCCACTGGCATGTACCCTAAAAAACAATAAAAGAAAAACTGCGAATGAAATTCGAAATGAAAACCATTTATTTTGTTATTTCTACCATTTAGAATCTAATTTGAATAGAAGTAGACAAAATTAGTTTATTTTAAGGAAATCAGAAGTAAGTAGAATTAATCTTTCAACTAGTACAAGTATTTCTACAAATCAGTAGGAGTTTTTATAAATTTGATATTTGTAAAAAATGACTTCTAAAATTATACAGCTTAGCCACCTATTAGTAAACATATGTATCACAGCTGTCACAACACAGAAATCTAGACTTCAATATTAATATTTTCAAAATTTTAAAGCATATTCGTAATAATACATATCTAATATTACTCTCAATAATAAAAAGTGTAGATAATGAATTAATATTATATTGTGAAAATCTATTTCTATCGCATACGCCAGTGTCATCTGTTGATGATGAAGTTAGTAACTTCAAAATTTAGTTTTCTCAAAATACATAATATTGTATTAAATAATATTACTTTCTTTGAATTCGAAATTTTACGATATATACCAAAGATAATTTTTTGTTTTAATAACATTCCCATATTAATATAAGAAACAAATATTATATAAAGACAACTAAATTGACAGTGACATTTGACATATTGAGTAGTTTGCCATTCTACTGGGTACTAGTCTATTTTATAAGTAAAAAAGTAAACAAAAGAATGGAAGACAACTTGGATTTTCAAAAAATCTGCAGAGTCTGTCTAAATGAAGGTGTTATGATGTCGATATTTAAAGTTAATATTTCAAAGAAACTGATGGCTTGCGCGAATGTGCAGGTATTAATTTTCTCTGTAGATAACTAGATATACAATAATAAATGAGCTGTATAAATAATATATGTAAATGCTATTTTTCTTGATTCCAGGTTTGGCAAAATGATAATCTACCAGCGCAAATATGTCAAAAATGTTCAGCTAAACTTCATATATCATTTCAGTTCAAAAAATTGTGCGAAAAATCAGATGGTAAATTACGTCAATACTTAAACAAAGTATCAGAAAGAAGAGAAGAACAACAGTCTCAACCATTACAACAAATCGAAAAAGAACCTACAACAAATATTTCTTCTCAGTATACACAAAGCATACCTGAAAATAGTTGTGCGTATATAGAATGTAACACTTTAATAGACAATGTTTCTCAAAATAATTTCATACCTGTTAGTCAAGCCGAACCACAACAAATGACACAAATGGAATATTCTCAATTAGCTGGTTACAATGTGGATAGTGTGGGTCAAGTACAAGTTTATAATGGCAATTACAACATGCCTTTAGATCACACTGCTGTTTTACACAACCAAGAAATTCAACCTATTGCGGTAAGTTTTATTTGAATAATTATAATCAGTGGTAGATTCACCATTAAGCTGTAGTTAAGGGTGGCAAATTTTGTTTAAACATTATTACTATAGGTTCTAAACAAAAAGCTAGTTTATTTGCTTAAAATAATGTCCTAATAATTGTTCATCCTGATGATAATCAGGGATCTTAGGCAAAAACCCTTAGTTCTTGATTTATAAAGTTGAAATTTTATTGATAAAAAATTTAATTCAAACGATTATTAAATAAGAATTTCAGAAGTCAGTAGAGAAGGTAAAAAGTCAATAGCCTTAAAGGCGGTAAATGTATATATCTACTACTGATTGTAATATAATATAAACTAGTTATTTCACAGATGGATCCTCAAGCACAGCCTCAACAACAAGTCCAATATATTGATCAGACACAACAACAACAACCAGAACAACAACTTGCTACCCATCCAACTTGTGACATTATAAAAGAAGATAAAACCAAATCCAAACACAAGCCAACTGATGTAGCAAAACAATGCCAGATATGTAATAAAGTATTTTCCACAGCAACAAAACTCACAAGGCACATGAAAACCCATGCATCAGATATGCCCTATAAATGTAAGACTTGTAATAAAGGCTTTGCGCACAGTGGAAATTTTAAAATACATTTACGTATGCACACTGGGGAAAGACCTTTTAGATGTGTGGTTTGTGACAAGGGATGTAGGCAAGCACAGGATTTGGAGAAACACATGAGAACACATACAGGTATAATCTACCCTTAATTTTTTTCAACTTTTTTTTTATTTTTTGTAATTATCTGTCTTGATTTTAGGTTTATTGTAATGTTTTTTTTTAATTTATTTATACTATTTCCAATTGGTGGGGTAAATTTATAAACACTGTCTTTATGTATTTAATTTAAACACTAACACTACACTTAACTAACTTATATAATTTATTTAAATTCACATGTTACTTTTTTATGATGTTTTGTTCACTATGAATCTTACAAGCTCGAATATATAGCAGACACGACATTTCTAGAATTCTAGAAAATAAACTATAAATTAGGTCCGAAAAAAACAATGTAAACAAATGATAAAAACTTATATAGAAAAAAACGAATTCCGCTTTTGCTAAATTTTAGTCTTTAATTGTAACCGAACAGGGCCGGCTTCAAATTCCATGACGGGGACGAATTCGCAGTACTGAAATGTTTTAAGATCCTAAACAGACTGTAAAAACTGTCTTAAGTACTTCTAGCTACACCACTGTGAAAAAATTTCTATAAAATGTAATTTTTCAGGTGAAAGGCCGCATAAATGTTTAATGTGTCCGAAAGCTTTCTCAACAAGATCTAATCTAATAGCCCATATAAGGATCCATACGGGGGAACGACCATATGTTTGTTGTGTATGTCAAAAATCGTTCTGTCAATCTAACGAACTCACCAAACACATGAGGACACATACGGGAGAAAAATCGCATATATGTGATATTTGTAATAAGGGTAAGTCATAACAAGTTTCTTCATATGCAGGGTGTAATTTTTTTATTTTTTATTAACGTTACAATCCGATCTTGAGATCAATTAGTAACTCACTGTGTAACTAGCAATTTCTGATACATTTTGTACACTAATTAACTTACACCTCAACACAATTACTTTGCTTTTACCAAACTCACTTCACGCAGTATCAAGGATTACATTTACTTTGGGGCTTCGTTACCTTGGAGCACTACATCAATTGAGATCGTTTTGCGATAGAACGCGACTCCAAAGTCGACCTAACCTAACCTAAAATTTTATCATAAAATGTCTCTTTTCTTTTAACCTTTTTCTGAACCGGATAGCAAAAAGTGAGTACTCCAGCGTTACTTGTTAGGTTAGGTTATTTGTACTCCAAGGTAACCTAAAATGATCTGATGTCTATCATGAACTTTTTAAGTCTTTTTATCATTTTTCCTTCAAAGATCTTCATGAAGGAGTACTCTTTATCCTTTGACATTTTAGACTACCATATATTTATGTAATTTATGTGGTTCTATTCTTCTTACAGGTTTCAATGGTTCAAGTACGTTGATAGTTCACAGACGATCTCACACAGGAGAACGACCCTACGTCTGTTTGGTCTGCAACAAAGCATTTACCCAAAACAGCTGCTTAGTTACCCATATGAAACGCCACAATCTCAATTCGCAATGCGACAACAATTTCAATACGAAACAAACAGAAGGAAAAGAAACTAGTAATACCATTGAAGAAAAAATCAGTTGTAGTTTTTGTACGAGTAATTTTAATACATCCAATGAATTCAACGAGCACCTAAAGACCCACCATACTTCGACAACTGATGGTAGTTAGCAAATAATAATATTAACCGAAAATGAAACTAATCATTTTAATTTATTTGTAAATAGTTGATTTTAATGTTTCTCTGATAATACAGAAAATTGATTGGTCGATGAACCATCTGAATTATATTGAATCCTTCCATTTTTTTAGCTACTACAAATACTGTTTTATGAATATCAAAACGGGTAACTCGGAAAGAAAACAGTCCCAAAATCTTTATTCACATTTCTTTTCGAACTAGAATCTAGAAAATTCGCGTTCAAAGAATTTTTTGGTGTGGAAATGTCAGCGGGTGACTGACTACAATAATGAAATGAAAAATCCCATAACTGTAATTGGTTGGGGTGAGATTGTATTTTAGACCATATTCAATAAATAGACAGAGAGAAACGTTGATTAATCTATCCCTGGTTATTCTATGATAACTACTTTCGAATACATCTTATCCTCTGGGGTAAAATTATTCATTAAGGGTGAGTGTGATCTTTAGTAATTTTTATATTTAAAGTTTGAATTAATTTTAAAAAGAAACTTTGGTATGAAACAGGTAATCCAAGATATAAGGTTTTAGTTTCTGAAAACTTGTTATCGAAACGCGCGTCAGACAGTATAATTGTGGGTGTTGGTGTAGTAGTAGTATAAATAGTGTGTTCAGTATGAATATCACCAACGGTTCCAGAAATTCCAACTTAGGAGGAGGTAAAGCAGTTCACTCTGATTTTAAATTATCTTTTAGAATTTTATGACTCATGTGTTGCGAGAAGCGAAAATTATCTGGAAAGAGTACACTGTAGGTGACAAAAATGGTACTGCACCAAGACATTAGAGGTAGAGACTGAATTGTTGGAGGAATTGTTTTCTTGACTATCAATATGCGTTGTTCGTCTTTAGACCAACTCAAAACAAGAAGAGTTTTGAAAAATAATTGATATAGGTTATAGCAAAATTCTGGAAGAAGACTGAAGAATAAAGGTGCTTTATATTAATTGCGAAACTGTCACAGATTCAATCACATCAGCTGACAAAATATACTCGATTTATGGCAAATCTGGTGACAATTGTAGTTCGTGGGTAAAGAAGAGTACCATTCTCACATCAACAAGTCAATTGAATCAAACATTTTGTCAACTGTCAACGGGGCAAGTAAAATATGAATCGATGGACAACACCAACCAGTAGAAATTCCTCATACGAAATTTTATTTCTTTCTGGCTTAAATTATTCAATTTTTGGTCAAATTCCGTAGGATCAGCGTCTGATTCTTCATTAGTCATCGATTGATTGTCATCTAAATCACTGGATGATTCTGTTTTATTGATTCCAACACTTTTTTTATATTCCTTATATATTAGTATCTTGACTATATTTATATGGACATGAAGAACGTGTTCAGTATCGAAAGATAGTTTTTTTATGGCATTTTCACATTTCCATCAATAACTTGTACCAGTTGAAAAATTGCTCGGTTCGCCCATCTGTATGTTTTTATTCGAGGTTAGAAACAATACATTAACATGTTTACTTTTGGCGCTAAATTCAAATTTCTCAAAAAGTGATTTGGTAATCATTCACTTGGTTATAAATTCATTAGTAAAATATTATATCCTTGTAAATCTTCTTGCACTCCTTGACTAGTTTCGAAAGCACTGTATCACACATTCGTTCATATTTTGGTAAAAATCCATTCGTTTAAGCCTTTGGAAACATTCTCAATGTATAATTCAAAATATATTTGTTCAAATGTTAGTTTGTTTCTTCAAATTTGAGGACAAATAAAAATAATAGTATTTATAACAAAATGTTTATTTTTTTATATACGAAATATTTCTTTTTCTATTTATTACGTTTATTTATTTCTACAGTTTTTACAAAGCCACGTAACCCCCTCAATCATTTTCAATAGATCTAAATTTTGTCTTGATATTTGAACGCAGGAAATGTGAAACAGTTTCCCGCATCCTTTGTCACAGTTTATAACTGATTTTCCTACCGCGTCTTGTTTACACTCTTCACATTTCGGAATTTCCTCTATTTTCATATTGTTTCGAAGTTGACCTAAATACAATCAAATTAAAATAAAAAATTATTATATGAGAGTTTTTATACAAATTACCTTCAGTCATTTGAAGATACAAAACCATTTTACCTGTTCGCAAATTTACATTTGATAAACCTGAAACTAAACATTAAAATCTATTAACCAACCTGAAAATTTTCTTTTATCAAATTAACTCATAAAACTTCAAATATATGAGAGTGTGTAAGTAATAACAACATTGGGTGAATTGACAACGTTGTATCTACTAGACTGTTTTGTTTATCCTTACCACTTAACATCCTAAACTTTTTAAAAGGATTAATGGATTAGCTGTAAACACTGGGTTCCCCAGTACTGCAGCAAGAAAGGGGAACAGAATAAATCCTTTGGGTCGCAGTGTATACAAAACCCCAACATCCATACATACATTCATCCCTTCCAATTTCTCAAACCTAGTTTTCATCATTTCCTAACCTCACATTTAAATCTTCAAAACTCATTTATTCTTTAAATTAAATATTTTTCATTAATTTATTGATACGTATTATAGGAATTTCATAAACATTACCCACATATGTGTTGATGTTATTGTCCAAGACTAACATCCAGATGAATAATTGAAAATCATACTATTTAAAAACTTACAACGCTACTCCCACTAATCCGAACAACAATTCCACTAGTATATAGCTACCCAAGAAGAAAATGTTGTATAAAAAAATGATAAAAGCTTTAGTGTCGCTACTTTTCTCACACACCTTGTATTCAATAAATAACTACTTTATGACTAATAAAAATTATATATAATTGAATTTAATTACAATTTCCCTATTTCATAAAATCAAACCATTAAAACATGTAGATAAACTTTTTTTAAAGAGTCAAAATCAATGGTATGAAATCTGGGCTGCAAGGGTATTTATTTAAAATAAAATCTATCAAATTTTATTTTTTTTTATAATTTGACCTTCACCTAAAGTGACCTTGTATAAAATTTTGAAATAAACACATTTTCTTACCCATTGTATCATCTAACACATATTCTTCATTTGTTACTGAATCGATTATCTGGTAAGTAGATGTGTAATTATCTGGAAATTCTATTGCAATATTTTCACAAAAATCTAAAAGAAAAATAATAAAAATCGGTTATTTTTTGGGTAGAAAATAGTTCAAAAACTTTAATTAACATCAACATCAATAAACCTGATTTCATTGCTACTAAAACCAATGTACTACTATTTTAAATCTGCTTAACAAGGAATGGAAAATAAAAGCAGATTTCTATATTTAGAACATTATTAAAAAAAAATATTTAAATAAAAGGTCTATTATTAGTTGGTAAGAAAATAAAAAAATTACTGGATATATAAATCCATGGACAAGTTATGCGGAACCTTTTTGTTGAGCCCAATCACAGAACCACATATTAAGCTCAGATATCACTACTCTGATAAAAAGTAGTTCAATTGACCAAAATAACTTCAAAGTGAGAAACCATAGTTTTTTTGAACACACTGTTTATTAACACTTCGATGCTCCAAATCCAGAAATAGGTAAAGAAAAGATATTTTTTTATACTATTAGATCTTTAAATCCTGGATTTTAAATTGAAGATGGGATAGGGAATACGAACATTAAAAAAATACTGCAAGTTGATAGTTACTTACCATTGCTTTGAAAACTGTTTGGCATGTACCTTTTCTCTCGTTTTTCTGGAAAATAATTTCAACTGTAGCATTCTAGTCAAAATCAATCTGTTCAGTAATTGTGCCATAAGGTAAACTAACAGATAAATTATGAATAATTTTGGTTATTTTGACTGAACTTGTCCAATAAATGGAAAATTTCTTATTTCTTATACATCTTTTGATATATTAATGCATCTAAATGTTCTTGATTTTAGGTCTCTTTTGTTTCAAAATTAGTTTTTTTAAATAATTTTTGAAACATAGATAAAATTGATGTTTCGACTTCTCTTTAAGCAATGATTATATACACGGGGCTACGTCTTTATTAAGTTTCCTAGGTTGATTTCGATCTGAAAGGATATGACTATACTCACCTGTCACAGCCGAGTGTCCTTCAAGTTTATCTGTTTCCATATTAGTCAATATTGATGGTTCATACAGCATACTAGAGGAGCTATCTACAAATTATATAAATTCATGACTTCAGGTTCAATTCAAATTTATTATATGGACAGTATCAATAGTTGTGACTACAACTATTACAATTATATATAAAAATATTACCATTTTGAGTTCATACTTACAAGGTTCTTCAACAAGTGCTTGAAATAATCGCTTCCTTGTGTACACCTTAACAGGTTTTTTTGTTCCCTCTATTGGGCTGTTACCAGTAAAGGTGCTGATAGAGGAACTAGTCCTTGCAATTGATTCTAAAAAATGTCTCAATTAATCTCAATAGAATAAGGAAATCAGTAAGCAAAAATAAACAATTGGACAACTACATTATAGAAAATATACAATGACATTTATCTTTCACCTAAATTATTATTGAATAATCCTTTTGGTTACTAATATGAAATAAAATCTCGAAGCCTGTTCCCCAGATGTTGAACACATCAATCTATTTCTCTTTGTTTTCAAATAACTAACTGCTTATAACTGCCATAAATGGTTGAATCATGCCTATACCCAAATTTACAATGATTCAAACAATTTTGCATCTACTACAATTCATACCTACCTACCAGCCTTTTTGGAGTTGAAAATGAAGATGGTTGCTCCTGTACCCAAAAAATATCATTTTCATCTTTTTCGTAACCTACAAACAAAAATGGCAATTCTTTTCCTCTGCATAACTTTTCACTAGGATTCATAAGAGTAAATCTAAGTACTTACCAGGTAAATGTAGAGTTGGCAGTGAAAGTTTTTTTAACCTGCCATTGGGGTTTCTACAAATTGGTTCAAAATGAATATCACATATTCTATGTGATGATAATACTGTATCTGCACGCATTAACTTGGGGTTATTTATTCTTTGCAACCAAATTCTGCAAATGTCTTCATTCGTAGGAATGGAATGTCTATAAAAAAGTAAAATAAGGATAAAATCATTCAACAAAATGATTTCCTAAATACAAATTAATGAAGTTAGGAAGAAAAGAGTTATTCTCGTATAGATATGAACTTGATTTCAATTTAAATATTTTTATGTTGATAAATATTAAATATTACTTACTCACCTTATCAGTTGCTTATTCGTGCATCCTGGTACACAGCAGGCCTTTACTCGTTTACTCATATTGAACAAGTAAACAGGACAGCACAATTCGCAACAAATATTAACTTTTAAATGCACAAAAATGCAATTAGCTAATAAACAAACAATATCAAACACCTTGTGTTGTTCATTCAATAATCTTGGTTATTTCTCGATGCATGATTGCAGCTTAGTTTCAGAATCCAGATTGACAAACATTCAAAAATAAAACACCAAAAAGTAAGCTTTAGATGTGAGCCAGTCACAGAGATGACGTTGAAAATCGTCCTGAACTTCTATTCCAATGCACAGACCCTGCACAATTCGCAACAAATAATAACTTTTAAATGCACAAAAAAGAACCTTTGATTATAGAAATCTTTTTTTCTTATAAAAGGATGAAATGAATAACTGGTACGGAGCCAGTCGAGAGATGTAGCTGGGATCGAACTTTGTCGTCAAATTTTTATACAGAGTGGCAGATCTATCCGTGTATATAATCTTTGCTTTAAGTCTTTATCAAAATATAATATTGTTATATATATAAACCAGCACAGCAGACTCAACTGACAATTTCCGTTAATATTTTACCCATGAAAAAATGATGAAAAACTTACCAATCGCATCTTTTATAACCGCTTCAATAAATTCACTATCCAGTTCAGGTATTTTCAAAGTAGGTATTGCTATTGCAGACAATCCACGTTTTCTACTCATTTTAGGTATTTTATCACATTCTCTAAAATGGACATCGCATACTACATACTTATTATATATATCATTGACAGATAGAGATTGATAATGTGGGGGTTTCAGTATTTTGATCCAAGCCTCAAAAATTTCTGGTTCTCTTTTTGGAAATCGGTGCCTTATGCTCAATAAATCATCACAGCCATTTACACAACATCTGTGTCTCTTTTTGGCCAGTGTTACTGAGCTACTTTCAGGAATTATGAATTCATGCATCGTGTTTTTATTCTCCATGTTTTGATCTTGAAAATAAATATTCTGTTTATAGTCCGGTCAAATTAGACCAAAAAATTAGAGTGAAGCTACATACGTTTCAAAATTTTATTCAAGGTCAAAGGTAAAAAAATGGGATTTTCGTGATTTTCCGCAAAACGGCGTTTTATCATTAAAAAACAGACGAAAATTGTAGGTCATAAAATTATCTACAAAAAACGTATTAATACTTTTTTTCCTACGAACCACCGTTTCTAAGGTATAACGATCTAAAAAGTTGTAATCCTCATAATATGCATGAGTATGCCACGTATATACATTTTTATATCGTCATTGTAACTTAACCTTGAAATATACATAAGTTATAACTATAAGAATATCAGATAAAATGAAACCCAGTCCCTTAATTTATCCCATTGTAAACTTAAGACAACATCTTTCTCCTGTTCAATTGTCCTAGGGTCTTATACCTGCTGTAATAACTGAAATATCGCTAGTCTTCAGCGCCAATTGGTAGCGAATACACGTGTTTATCTTAACCTATATTGTGCTTTTTTGAGTTTTATAACAAAAATGTCAGAATATTGTTTTATTTGTGCTAAACTTTTAACTGAAAAAGAAGTTGTTACCGTTGAAGGTGGTACAAAGACAAGTGTGTCTTGGTTATCAACTAGACCCTATAGACTGGGGTTGGAAGTTGATCAACCCGTTCAAACTTTACTCCCACCTGCGTGGGAAAAACTGCGGAACACAATTTTTTGCAATTTTGACCTTGAATAAATTTTTTTCCACACAAGGGAATGATGGAGAACTTTCAAATTTTATTTTTAATTATATTTTAAAGGCGTTTTCAAGTTAGTGGGAATTTATGTAACTTCGAATGTCTAAATTGACCACACGCATAGGCATATACACTACCACTTTCCATACATATAAACTACCACTTTCTATGCTAGATCATAGGGAAAATTTCATGTATTTCATGTAAGATATGAGCACCATTGATGGACTCTTTATTGAGGATAATTTATCAAAAAAATAATTTTCAATAAAAAAAAATATCTTCTATTTTTCATAATAAACTCATCAAGTTCAAGTTTATATGTAATCACTATATAATTTTACAGTAGATATAAATAAAATAATAAATGAAATTATGGAAGAAAAAATAAATTCTTCATACCTAAGTCAAAAGTACATACTTCATCCCTAACACCAGGGACGAGCATTACACTGCAAGTGCCAAAAGTTAAATTTTCCACCCTTGAAGTGTAATATACTATTATTTTAAAAATCTGTTGAATACTTTATCAATTGTATAATCTTTCAAATTTACTAACCAGCGATTTCTATACTGTTTATTTCGGTTTTTACCTCAGCATCTATAATTAGGCTTAATATATAATATTATATTTTGAAAACGTATCGATTCACCTGGTATTACCGTACCAATTTTTCGTTTTAAACCATGAAAAATTGTTGGTATAGCTTCCTCATGTAAATGATGTCTTGCACCTTTTATCACAAATTTTTTTTCAAAATGTTGTTCGCATATTTTGTAATAATTCAAATCTTCGAAGGGTTTTTGCATCAAATCCTCCCGGTTGCATGCCAATAACCATGCTTTAACGCTAAGATAATAGTAAACGGTAAAATAGTCGTTAAAATGATTTTAAAAACAAGGTTTGAACCAACCGTTCTTTATCATCTAATGGTAACTTAAACATTCCTATTCCTTCACCGGCTTTTGAGAAACATCCCCGAACTAGGCAAGTGACTCTTCCCATGCCAGGAAATATAGACCTAAATTCTCAATTATTCGAAGTCGTGAGTTATGAAGAAAATGTAAATAAAGTGTAATATCCGTATAAAGGTTATCTATTAACTAGTCAATAAGACAAATGACAGATATTTGGTAATTAGGCATTTAACATTACACAAGAGTAATAAAGTTGCTTATAACAAACTAGATTTATAATAATCAATAAAATATAAACGACTTTATTGAACATTTCAATTGTACATGAAAATAAGAAATTGTTTGTTATCGCTTCATCTCTCAACCATTTCAGTGCAGCAATTATTCTCGAAAATGTTTTAAGACTTAGGACTGTCACACACGTTTAGTTTCAACTGACAGTTATAAATGTTCAGTTGCAATAGTACCTTTGCTATAAATTGAACTGAGGACTGTACACCCACGTAACAATCATTTAAAAAAAAATGCCATTTTCTTCTTCTTCGTTTACTGTTACAGTCAAATTGAAATATCCACATATATAGAAGTTATTACACTATACAGATAAAACTGAACGTGTGTAGCCGGCTTAGAAAAGTTTCTACTTTGGGAAATCGTGTTCCTAAAAGAAAATTTATATTTTTAAATGAGTCAAAAATATATTTGAGAAAAAAACCAGAAAATATAAGTTAGGAGAAGCTTCTGGTCCAAAAGTAAATATCTTTTAGTTCTTTTCGTGTTGATTTCATTAAGGAAAAACCGCGAGACGTACACAAAGTCTAGTCAAACTAATAAACCTCCTACATCAAACAAACCTAATACGACCGTAATCCTGCGGAAAGCCAGAACGCAGGACACTCCGGGATATTCATTTCTTAATGACGCCCTGGAATTACCGTCGTCACCTTATGTCTGAGAACACGCATCGAATTGAGTCGAAGCCACTGGCGTCGTTCTGTCCGTCGACTACGCCCGACATATCGACCGGTAAACGCGTCATCGCGTCTCAAAGCCGTCTCGGGCCTCCTACAATGATGTCATACTTACAAAAAGTTTTTTATTCGTGGAATTTTAGAATACGCTATTTTAGAGTGGCTCATTCAAACTAACCCGCATAGAAATATCAGAATTACTTTCAAAAATTGTAAATTCTACCATAGTAGTACCGCATAAATAAAAAAAATTGATTATTTTTTAATATGTATAGCCCAATCAGGGTTATATGATAGGCGTTCAAACTCTTTGAAGCCCCATTCGTGTACAGTAGCCTTGGAATGCCTCTGCATAACTTGATTTTGGTTGTTTCCAATGGGTTTGTTATTAAGGTAAGAAAGGGAAACTGTCCTTTCAAACAATTAGATGGACTAAAGTGGAATGCAGAACCGTTGCATCTGCATTATTACCGGTGGTCGGGAATTTGGTTGGCGAAAGAGTTGCAAGAAAATCATTCAAAACCTGGTGAGTGAGAGTTTTCGGTGAGGTCGTGATTTACCTAAAACCTAGACCAAAAGGGGGCGAAGAGGGTGTTTTTTTGCTAATTTTTGCGAAATAATCCTCCTATTCGACTGATTGGGAGTGAAAACTGTTTACTTGAGATGAGATGGAAAAATCCTTGGAAAAATAAGGTTTAATTCTGTCCAAAAAAGAACAAATATGAAGACCTCTGTCTGAAATGAATACCCATATCTTCGATATGTGTACTTTTTGTTTACCACCCGGATTTTCGTTTGATTCGACTCCGTTGGACTCCAATGGGCTTTTCCGCTACGACAAATTGGCAACGTAGCGGTTCATTCTCTATTCCTTGTTCCTTAATCCTCCCCTTTCCGACAGTATCAACGGGAAAAGCGGTCAGGTTTCACCGGAAGTAGCGAAATTCTCGTCAAATCGAACAAAATCTTCAGCAAGGAGAAATAACAGTGGTTGTGAACGCGTTACCAAGAAAATTTATTCAAGATGCTGCTGGGTTTAGTAAGGGAATCTGTTATGCAATGCTTCTGTCACACATGTCGGGCCCCATTACCTGCTGCCGGTAAGTAATTTTGAAGATATCGATTCTGTCTTTATTTGTTTGTTCGACAAAAATTTCTTATTCATATATATCGAAAAGCGATTAATTAAATACAAAAAATGAAAATTAATTTTGAAAACTTTGAAAAAATGATTTAGAAAGTTATAATTTTCATATTTGGAAAATGTGCTTGAGCTATACAAAAGTTTTTTGAATAAATTTATATAAATGAATTCTTCAAAAAAGTAATTAAAAATTGTTTATTTTATTATTTATGAAGGGAAAGTCTTATGGGTTTTTCCAATGCCGTTACGGCGAATTCATCAATACCGCATATACATACCGGCGTGCCAAGTTCATTTTGACGCTTGACAGATCGCCTCTGACTCATCATAGCTTGTTGAATGGAAACCTTTATACGTCCAGACACATTTCGATGTATAATTATGGTCACCCCCTTGTAACTATTCCAATTTTACATATTTTACATGCGAAATAATTATTTTCTCTATTCGATTTCTAATATTTTTTGGTGTAGCAAATCAATCGACACTAGACTTACAAAAAAATATCAAGTATCTAGTATTTTCGTATTAAATAACATTTGTATAAATCGAATTCATATATCGGGTGTATACTTACAAATTATTCTGGAATAATTTTTAAAATGATTGTACAGAAATTAAGATCATTACTCTACACAAAAAATTATATAAATACTAATCCATAAATTTAAATAAAATATAATAATGTAATGTAACTCTTTAAAAATGACATACAGGCTATAAACGCTGAGTACGTCTCTGTGCTAGTTGTCAATACAAGTCAATAAAAATGTCTTATTTAGTTTTGATTTTCATAGGAAATTAATTTAAGGTTTCTTAACCAAAATCAACGTATATTTTTCAGTAATCAAATTTCTTTATCAATTTTGCTAAAAATAGAAATAAAGAGAAAATATCATCGGTTTTTATAGTATCATTGTTCAACTAAATATTATCGTCTTACACAAATAACTTTATTTAAAAAATGCGAATTTATATATTAACAAATAATTTATTTCCAAGATTGTTATCAAATTAGTTTCCGGCCAATGTCTTAAACCGTTAATAACCTTTATTTGAATTAATAAAATTCCGATAAGATCGTTTATCAAATAACTCCAATTAAAACGGCGTGTCTACGTAACCTATACTATGTCTCAAAAAATAAAAAGTACGATGATATGGACCATTTTAGTTATAGTGAATGTTAAATTTTGTTCCTAATAATTTGTCGTAGAGAAATTTATTCCATTATGTAAATATTTCTGAATTCGACATTATTCTCAGACTTTTGTTTCTACATATTGACAGTTTAAAAAAACGTAGTGCGTTGATGACACGAACTCTGGCATCACAATTTAAAAAACTGTCAAATTTCGTGATATGTGTGAATAGAGATAATTGTATAAAAGTGAATTATACATAGATTTTTTTAATTTTACAGTACATAGATCACAGATGCCTATCACCAAAGTAAAAACGAAGTCAAAGAGTTTCATACAAGACCAGCCAAAGCGAGTGCAGTTTATCAGTAAGTGTCCAACTATACTTTTTAATTTATTTATTTTTCAAGTACAAACGAATTTACTTCCATATTATGAACAAAATATCTCAGACAAGAAATCTTATTGTAGAGTATACTAGAATGACAGTTACTTAGAGGTAATTCAAATGCCATTTCTGATAATATTTCAAGCTACTCAAATCTAATTTTATTATTTATCCGTTATACGTGTGAGTATACATTTCTTATTTGAAATTCGCGCCTATTTCCAGTAACGTTCACTGTAACCTCACTTAAATTTAAACTGGATTTTTCCGTTGTTTTTTACCATTTGAAAACCGGCTGTAAACAGTAGATGCTCTAAGTGTATTTGAATCCCTTGCGCCTTGTAGTCTTTGTCTGAGTGTCGAAGAGGATTTTTAAAAATAACCGTCGTCCGCTTTATTCGTTTAATTTTATTTTTGTGTTGTATATCATTTTAATAATGGATGGTAAGTAAACATCGTGATTAAATATAAGTAAACGCGAAAATTTGTAACACAAGGGCATACGAGTTGGAGTCCATTTTGTTTTAACATATGATCCCAGAACAAAGAAATTCTTTTACAACAGCAACATTTCAATAATTTTAATGGAAATATTTGATGATGATACAATTTTTGAAAACTAATACAGTAAAAATTCATATTGATTTACGACTTATCAGGAAAGCTGTTTACACCCACATAAGGGAGATTTCTTTTTATTCTTCTTTAATTCTAAATTTCGATTTAAAATAGGTTGAAATTGAATTTGAGTATAATATTAATAATGAATTACATTTAGGAATTTTTGCAGCCAAATTTTAGATATACCTTAGTAAGTATTATATAGTTAATACGGAATAAATGTCTATTTTTACTTTAGGTACAGCTCTTGTAATTATTTAAAGGCAATTTTACTTTTACTTAGAATCATTCAGGGTTGAGATCGACTCACTTCCAAGTTTTAATTTGTGAAAATGTATTAGTCCATTTCAGATTATTAAATTTTCTTAAAGTTTTTATTTGTTAGAAACTTGATGGAAAGTCAGTTAAAAACTACAAGTTAAACTAACTTGACTGTTATTTTCGAACTGATTTTCTATCAAAAGAGATTAAAAATCAAGATAAAGAATAACAAATAAAGGGATCCAAACAGGTGTAAAATATCTATTTATATACGTGTTTAAATGTAAAATGTAAAATATTTGTTTTGGGTGGTTTATTTTTGAAATCTTTAGTGGAAGCTTTATGTGAAAATAAAAATTTAATAAGGGCAAAAATAATATCTTATTATATTTCTAATTTGTAATTCAAATAGAAATCTAGTGTATATTTGCTATATATAATATTTGATGTCAAGTTGTTGACTAAAAATAAACTTTGCTCATTTATTTTCTCACTTAAAAAAAATTAACTGCCAAATAAACAACCATCCAAGCATGTTTAAATCTTAATTTTCTCACTTTTTCATATTATTATGGAAAACTTTCACTATTTGTGCAACTAAAATAGTCTAAACATTCATTATAAGAAAGCTGTTGACCATTAAAGTATTGTTATACCCATAATTTACAAATTGGACAGTTAGTATAGTGCAAATGGTCATAAAAGAAAACGTTTGTCATCACAATTACCAACAACTAGATGGTTTTTAACTTGAGAGAAAACATTTGATGATTTTTTCCTTTATGCTTTTTTGGTTTATATATCTAAAATTATTAGAAAATCATTAAGGGGAAAGCAGACTAATTTTTGGTAATTTCTTATGCTAGTAGTTATTGTTATCATTTTTTTTTTATATTTTGTGGGTTATATTAACATCATGGAAGAAAAGCAGTTGATTTATTTTCATCGTATCATTGTGCCAAAACTTTTACATATACGAATATTTGGTTTTGTATAAACAATTTAGATTATTTTTTTATCATATTGTATTTCCAATTTGTTAATAATGACCGTTATTATCCACTTTCTTTTTACTTATAATAAGGGTACACATCACAAAATTTTATATACAGAAGGCAGAAAATTGGGGTGTACTTCCAACAAGTGGCAGAATATTGGGGTATACTTCCAACAAACGACAGAAAATTGGGGTGTACTTCCAACAAGTGGCGAAATATTCTGATATACTTCCAACAAACGACAGAAAATTGGGGTGTACTTACAAGTGGCGGAATATTGTGATATACTTCTAACAGAATGCAGAAAATTGGGGTGTACTTCCAACAAACGACAGAAAATTGGGTGTACTTTTAACAAGAGGCGGAATATTGGGGTATACTTCCAACAAACGACAGAAAATAGGGGTGTACTTCCAACAAGTAGCGGAATATTGTGATATACTTCTAACAGAAGGCAGAAAATTGGAGTGTACTTCCAACAAATGGCAGAAAATTGGGGTATACTGCCAACAAAAGGCAGAATAGGGGGTGTACTTGCGACAAATAGAAGAAAATCTGGGTATATCTTCAACAAATGGTAGAATAGGTTAGTTTACCTCCAACAAACGACAGAAAAGTGGGGTGTACTTCCAACAAGTGGTAGAATAGGGGGTGTACTTCCAACAAATGGCAGAAAATTGGGGTGTATTTCCAATGAGTGAATAAATTATTGAATAAACCGGTTCTGTAATGCTAGCATCATTTGGTCATAGAAATTTTTAAGGTTGGTGGTTGTGTTCTAATACAAACTGCTTCAGCTGATTCACGTCTGATTCCTTCAACCTACTCATATCGCCCTGTGGTCTTTGCAAATCCTAGATGTGATAACAGTTTTATACCCTATAGTAATTTTAATTTGTATATGTCACAAATATGTGGGCTTATTCGAAATAAAAATAAAACATTATAATCATTTTTTTACTATGGAGGTCGATGTCCTTTTTGGTTTGTTCATGTCTCAAATCAAATCAGTTTTCTCTAATAAGTACAATGACTAATTTGAAGCGATTTAGTCCTCGCCCATTTCAATGAACTTTTGTGCTTGAAACGTTTACTTTTTTTTATACGACTGACTTCTATTTATAGAAGTACAGTTAAAACAGGTAAACACTGTCATCTAAATAAACAGTAAAATTGAGGAGGCTGGTTACAAAAAAAAAACAGAAGAAACTTTGCGTCCCGATTTTTTTAGACTATGAAACTGTTTAATATATTTATGAAAAATTAATCACGCAGCGTTGAGAAAACTAGATTATGCATTGCATAAATATATATACGTAGCCTTCCAAGAAAACTTTTTTTATACTGATTCGCGAAATAAGTTTTAATACTCATATAAAGAAATAGGTTAGGTAAATATATAGAAAAAATAATTTTGATTGTTGAGAAAACTCTATTTGCAATTGCTTGATGCTGATCAAAAGCTCGTTCGCATTAAAAATGCCTTCCAGTGTAATCCAAATGAATTTTTCCGTTGATATATGACGGTGGATGGAACTTGGATACATCATTTTACCCCAAAAACAAAAATTCAATTAAAACAATGCACTTGATCCGGGCAACGTGCTCCTAAGGAAGCAAAAACCGTTTTTTCGACTCCCAGTACTTTCACTATTTCTCTATTTTCATCGGTTTTAGATTTCTGTTGCCAATTATGGTCTCCGGCTTATAATTCTTCTCTTTTATTATTTTTATAATCCTATCCGTGGCTAGAATGAACAGAAGTGAACTAAGATTGAACTTCTATAGGAAAAAGACGTGTCTTGGTAGCTGATTTGACAGGCTTGCACTTCTCCAAACAAAGGAGTCCCGATAAATTGACCTCCTGGGCGTCTGCAGGCGAACTCTGCATTGAGTCGAGCATCCTAAAGGTATGCTTGGGAGCCGAGTTCCAAACGTGCGACCAAAGATGGATGAATCTGGACCTATAGAGGATTAGAAGCTCTTACGGAGTATATAGATTTTTGGTCTAAAAGTTTTTGTAGAGCTGCTTTAGCTAATTCAGTCAAGTGACTATACTATGACATATTGCTCTTAACCTGAATATCCAATAAGCGATTTTACGATGATGGTGATATTTGATGTCTAGACAGGACGAAGTACTTAGCTGCAGAGCCCGCCTTCTTTGTAAGAACAGCACTCTGGTTCTTTGCTGCATTAACCTACCCCAGAATGTTTTCAAGATCGGTATTGAGTGTGGTAATTTGTTGCTGCCTACGGATTTGGGTGTGCATCCTTAAGGAACATCAGCGTTGACCTCAAACCTCGGTCTGTTCATCGATAGTGACCTGGATGGATCGGTCTTCGAGAATGCTAGTAAGCAAGTCGATGAGTAATGACGAGAAACCGTTCGATATAAACTTATTTAGAAGATAGGCATGCCAAACCCTATCAAACCCCTTCGATATGTCCATGCGATAGCTCTGGATTCTCTATAGCTTCAGTCCACACGTTGGTGACATGACTCAGGAGATCCCCGGTATTGATGATGTTAGCAGACTCCAAATATTTCAAGATTTGCCGCTCAACGAATTTGCAGGGGCTGGGACTATTTTTTCCTTTCTTTAGTATGGGTTGAACCCGAGAAAGTTTCTAATCTGCTAGAAGCAGACCTCTTTTATATGAGTTTGCATAGCGGACTTGTTAAGTTCATCGGGTCCAGTGACTTATTGAATAACAAGCCACATCTTAGTGACCTTGGTTTGATACTGTCTTCATCCTAAAAGATCTTTAGTCCATTTGAACTTTTCCTCTTACGTTTTTCATAATATACTCCCTTTGTTTGGTAATTATTTAGAATTGGGGCTCCAGGCAAAAATCGTTCATTTGGGTTGTTTCTATGGGTACAAATAGTAAATTTAAGGCGGGGGAGACATATCATTTCCATTATTTTAGAAATTACATGATACAACTTACATATGATAAATCAATGGAACCTAACCTAACTTAAGCAAGATGGTAAATATTTTGAATTGGTTGGGTTAGGTTTCAATGATTTATCATATGTAAGTTGTACCATGTAATGTCTAAAATAATGGAAATGATATGTCTCCCCCGCCTTAAATTTACTATTTGTACCCATAGAAACAACCCCAAATGCGTGAAACATTTTTTGGAACGAATTTAGGTTAGGTTAAGTTCCATTGATTTTATCATATGTAAGTTGTACCATGTAATGTCTAAAATAATGGAAATGATATGTCTCCCCCGCCTTAAATTTACTATTTGTACCCTCAGAAACAACCCCAAATGCGTGAAACATTTTTTGGAACGATTTTTACCTGGAGCTCCATTTCTAAATAATTACCATCTTGGTTAAGTTAGGTTAGGTTTCATTGATTTATCATATGTAAGTTGTACCATGTAATGTCTAAAATAATGGAAATGATATGTCTCCCCCGCCATAAATTTACTATTTGTACCCTCAGAAACAACCCCAAATGCGTGAAACATTTTTTGGAACGATTTTTACCTGGAGCTCCATTTCTAAATAATTACCATCTTGGTTAAGTTAGGTTAGATTTCATTGATTTATCATATGTAAGTTGTACCATGTAATGTCTAAAATAATGGAAATAATATGTCTCCCCCGCCATAAATTTACTATTTGTACCCTCAGAAACAACCCCAAATGCGTGAAACATTTTTTGGAACGATTTTTACCTGGAGCTCCATTTCTAAATAATTACCATCTTGGTTAAGTTAGGTTAGATTTCATTGATTTATCATATGTAAGTTGTACCATGTAATGTCTAAAATAATGGAAATAATATGTCTCCCCCGCCATAAATTTACTATTTGTACCCTCAGAAACAACCCCAAATGCGTGAAACATTTTTTGGAACGATTTTTACCTGGAGCTCCATTTCTAAATAATTACCATCTTGGTTAAGTTAGGTTAGATTTCATTGATTTATCATATGTAAGTTGTACCATGTAATGTCTAAAATAATGGAAATAATATGTCTCCCCCGCCTTAAATTTACTATTTGTACCCTCAGAAACAACCCCAAATGCGTGAAACATTTTTTGGAACGATTTTTACCTGGAGCTCCATTTCTAAATAATTACCATCTTGGTTAAGTTAGGTTAGATTTCATTGATTTATCATATGTAAGTTGTACCATGTAATGTCTAAAATAATGGAAATGATATGTCTCCCCCGCCATAAATTTACTATTTGTACCCTCAGAAACAACCCCAAATGCGTGAAACATTTTTTGGAACGATTTTTACCTGGAGCTCCATTTCTAAATAATTACCATCTTGGTTAAGTTAGGTTAGATTTCATTGATTTATCATATGTAAGTTGTACCATGTAATGTCTAAAATAATGGAAATAATATGTCTCCCCCGCCATAAATTTACTATTTGTACCCTCAGAAACAACCCCAAATGCGTGAAACATTTTTTGGAACGATTTTTACCTGGAGCTCCATTTCTAAATAATTACCATCTTGGTTAAGTTAGGTTAGATTTCATTGATTTATCATATGTAAGTTGTACCATGTAATGTCTAAAATAATGGAAATAATATGTCTCCCCCGCCATAAATTTACTATTTGTACCCTCAGAAACAACCCCAAATGCGTGAAACATTTTTTGGAACGATTTTTACCTGGAGCTCCATTTCTAAATAATTACCATCTTGGTTATGTTAGGTTAGATTTCATTGATTTATCATATGTAAGTTGTACCATGTAATGTCTAAAATAATGGAAATAATATGTCTCCCCCGCCTTAAATTTACTATTTGTACCCTCAGAAACAACCCCAAATGCGTGAAACATTTTTTGGAACGATTTTTACCTGGAGCTCCATTTCTAAATAATTACCATCTTGGTTAAGTTAGGTTAGATTTCATTGATTTATCATATGTAAGTTGTACCATGTAATGTCTAAAATAATGGAAATGATATGTCTCCCCCGCCATAAATTTACTATTTGTACCCTCAGAAACAACCCCAAATGCGTGAAACATTTTTTGGAACGATTTTTACCTGGAGCTCCATTTCTAAATAATTACCATCTTGGTTAAGTTAGGTTAGATTTCATTGATTTATCATATGTAAGTTGTACCATGTAATGTCTAAAATAATGGAAATAATATGTCTCCCCCGCCATAAATTTACTATTTGTACCATCAGAAACAACCCCAAATGCGTGAAACATTTTTTGGAACGATTTTTACCTGGAGCTCCATTTCTAAATAATTACCATCTTGGTTAAGTTAGGTTAGATTTCATTGATTTATCATATGTAAGTTGTACCATGTAATGTCTAAAATAATGGAAATAATATGTCTCCCCCGCCATAAATTTACTATTTGTACCCTCAGAAACAACCCCAAATGCGTGAAACATTTTTTGGAACGATTTTTACCTGGAGCTCCATTTCTAAATAATTACCATCTTGGTTAAGTTAGGTTAGATTTCATTGATTTATCATATGTAAGTTGTACCATGTAATGTCTAAAATAATGGAAATAATATGTCTCCCCCGCCTTAAATTTACTATTTGTACCCTCAGAAACAACCCCAAATGCGTGAAACATTTTTTGGAACGATTTTTACCTGGAGCTCCATTTCTAAATAATTACCATCTTGGTTAAGTTAGGTTAGATTTCATTGATTTATCATATGTAAGTTGTACCATGTAATGTCTAAAATAATGGAAATAATATGTCTCCCCCGCCATAAATTTACTATTTGTACCCTCAGAAACAACCCCAAATGCGTGAAACATTTTTTGGAACGATTTTTACCTGGAGCTCCATTTCTAAATAATTACCATCTTGGTTAAGTTAGGTTAGATTTCATTGATTTATCATATGTAAGTTGTACCATGTAATGTCTAAAATAATGGAAATGATATGTCTCCCCCGCCTTAAATTTACTATTTGTACCCTCAGAAACAACCTCAAATGCGTGAAACATTTTTTGGAACGATTTTTACCTGGAGCTCCATTTCTAAATAATTACCATCTTGGTTAAGTTAGGTTAGATTTCATTGATTTATCATATGTAAGTTGTACCATGTAATGTCTAAAATAATGGAAATAATATGTCTCCCCCGCCATAAATTTACTATTTGTACCCTCAGAAACAACCCCAAATGCGTGAAACATTTTTTGGAACGATTTTTACCTGGAGCTCCATTTCTAAATAATTACCATCTTGGTTAAGTTAGGTTAGATTTCATTGATTTATCATATGTAAGTTGTACCATGTAATGTCTAAAATAATGGAAATAATATGTCTCCCCCGCCATAAATTTACTATTTGTACCCTCAGAAACAACCCCAAATGCGTGAAACATTTTTTGGAACGATTTTTACCTGGAGCTCCATTTCTAAATAATTACCATCTTGGTTAAGTTAGGTTAGATTTCATTGATTTATCATATGTAAGTTGTACCATGTAATGTCTAAAATAATGGAAATAATATGTCTCCCCCGCCATAAATTTACTATTTGTACCCTCAGAAACAACCCCAAATGCGTGAAACATTTTTTGGAACGATTTTTACCTGGAGCTCCATTTCTAAATAATTACCATCTTGGTTAAGTTAGGTTAGATTTCATTGATTTATCATATGTAAGTTGTACCATGTAATGTCTAAAATAATGGAAATAATATGTCTCCCCCGCCATAAATTTACTATTTGTACCCTCAGAAACAACCCCAAATGCGTGAAACATTTTTTGGAACGATTTTTACCTGGAGCTCCATTTCTAAATAATTACCATCTTGGTTAAGTTAGGTTAGATTTCATTGATTTATCATATGTAAGTTGTACCATGTAATGTCTAAAATAATGGAAATAATATGTCTCCCCCGCCATAAATTTACTATTTGTACCCTCAGAAACAACCCCAAATGCGTGAAACATTTTTTGGAACGATTTTTACCTGGAGCTCCATTTCTAAATAATTACCATCTTGGTTAAGTTAGGTTAGATTTCATTGATTTATCATATGTAAGTTGTACCATGTAATGTCTAAAATAATGGAAATAATATGTCTCCCCCGCCATAAATTTACTATTTGTACCCTCAGAAACAACCCCAAATGCGTGAAACATTTTTTGGAACGATTTTTACCTGGAGCTCCATTTCTAAATAATTACCATCTTGGTTAAGTTAGGTTAGATTTCATTGATTTATCATATGTAAGTTGTACCATGTAATGTCTAAAATAATGGAAATAATATGTCTCCCCCGCCATAAATTTACTATTTGTACCATCAGAAACAACCCCAAATGCGTGAAACATTTTTTGGAACGATTTTTACCTGGAGCTCCATTTCTAAATAATTACCATCTTGGTTAAGTTAGGTTAGATTTCATTGATTTATCATATGTAAGTTGTACCATGTAATGTCTAAAATAATGGAAATGATATGTCTCCCCCGCCATAAATTTACTATTTGTACCCTCAGAAACAACCCCAAATGCGTGAAACATTTTTTGGAACGATTTTTACCTGGAGCTCCATTTCTAAATAATTACCATCTTGGTTAAGTTAGGTTAGATTTCATTGATTTATCATATGTAAGTTGTACCATGTAATGTCTAAAATAATGGAAATGATATGTCTCCCCCGCCTTAAATTTACTATTTGTACCCTCAGAAACAACCCCAAATGCGTGAAACATTTTTTGGAACGATTTTTACCTGGAGCTCCATTTCTAAATAATTACCATCTTGGTTAAGTTAGGTTAGATTTCATTGATTTATCATATGTAAGTTGTACCATGTAATGTCTAAAATAATGGAAATGATATGTCTCCCCCGCCTTAAATTTACTATTTGTACCCTCAGAAACAACCCCAAATGCGTGAAACATTTTTTGGAACGATTTTTACCTGGAGCTCCATTTCTAAATAATTACCATCTTGGTTAAGTTAGGTTAGGTTTCATTGATTTATCATATGTAAGTTGTACCATGTAATGTCTAAAATAATGGAAATGATATGTCTCCCCCGCCTTAAATTTACTATTTGTACCCTCAGAAACAACCTCAAATTCGTAAAAATTTTTTTTTTGGATTTCAATCAAAGGTGTAATCTTGTTTGATTATTTAGAAAAGGCTTACTCCATCAAATTATTGTTTCCTTGAAGAATGGCCCTCGTATACATCTGATTCAAATATCGATTTTAATTAACAATTTGGAATAGTTTCTGTAAAAAAGTAAATAGTACGCCGATGCGTATATCGATTGTAGATAATTTGGTGCAAACAAGCACGATTTAATGTTTAGAACTGGTTTAAATCATTTAGCTGTTTATGTACTTTTTTGGTGTTGAATATCTACTCTGTTTTTATACCCGTCGCGGTATGCAACAGTAAAATCAACGAAAAATTTCTATTATATTCAATAGTAACTTTTTTTAATCGATTTTCTGAAATACAAACAAAAAAAAATCGAAAGTAACATTTTTTTATTTTATATTGTGATAAGTCAGTATCTGTTTCATTCTACATTTTTTACTTGTAAGAAAATTTGTATGTGAAAATGATCAAACGGATCGAAAAGAATATTAAAAACTGTATACGAGGTCATTAAATCGTAAGTTCCTACTCTGGTCAAATTGCTGTTGAATGATACAAATCATCATAGTTGAAAAAAAAAACGCAAACAAATTTGGTTTTGCGTGATTTTTTTTCTTATTGATGATGATAAAAACAGTGATCAAATAATAGTGTTCGATATCATAGAGAAACAGTTAAAAATCCTACGCAAAAAAAGCTAATAACCGCAGTGATTGAAGCCGATGACACTAGAAACAAAAAAAATCCTTCTTTCAATTCAGAAAGTTTAGCATTAATAAAAAATTGTTTTAAATGAAACATATTCCAACGTATTTTAATTATTTTATATGAATTAGATATTAAGGGAGAAAACCACAACCTAACCTAACCACCGGGAAAAATAATACGTTTAAATAGGTTTCACTATGACTTTGTATATTGTCATTTTTGTGTTTAGGTTAATTGTTTTTCTGAACACAGCGATGAGTTCATGATTTGTGTAGCTTTTTTCCATTACTCCATTCCATTTCCATTAATTCTAATATAAAAAAAGTCACACTAACAGAAATATGGCGTCTGACAGACAAGGATATACTGACTCGAGTTTTTATTGTTCTAAATTCCATTAGAAATTCGGAAGTAGGGAATAAGGAAGCTTTTCCATCATTTAAGGATTTTTTAACAAATGATTTATACAAATTTTCGCGCCTAATAGTCTGCCAGACTCTTTCGGACATTGAAAATAGCAATTTACCTATATTTGACATTTTTATTTCCAGCTACTGAAGTACGTTGCCAAGAAAAAACAAAAGGTGGCCTTCGCTATGAAGTGATTCTGGCAGAACCAGACGTTAAAGTGCCACCACCAAAGTTATCTCTCTCGCCGAAAGGTAGCATGTCCGTCCAGGATATCGAGGATAAGTTGAAGGCTGCTGAAGAACGTAGGCAGGTTAGTTATATGATGATCTCTTGGAAAATGGGTAAATAAATCAAGATATGTTTTAAATATTTGATTTTAGCAATTGGAATCTAATAAAATGGCTGCTTGGTCCTCAAAAATCATGAAAATTGAAGAGGCCAGTCGCAAAAAGAACGAAAAGACTTCTCAATTCATATCTGCTACTCGTGACGCTTTAGAACAAAAAATGGGCAATTACGAAGAAAAAAGAGAAGCGTATATTACCGATTTAAGGTCTAAATTGAAGGTAACGATTCACAATTTCATCTATGTTAGTCCCAAATTTTTTATGATTAGATTATAGGAGGAAATATGTGCTTGTGGAAACTTTCCCAAATGCCTTGTACTTTTAAATATATTTTGCTACACTATTTACCATTCCGGCAGCAAGATCTCCATGGAATTCATTATCTTTCTGTCTATTACTTGTTCGGTTGTCAAGAAAAACCAGCGAAGGTGGCAGAGACTTCTATAGACACCATCACAAGCGACAGATCTCATCAGAAACCTTTTCCCAGAATATAAACTTCACCTTTTGTTCCCTTTCTTGCCAGTTGATTTACCAAATCATTTCCGTGCAACTCAAGATAACTTGATACAACCAACACGGAGTCAACCTTTTGTATTCCTTCTTGAAATACTAATAGGGACAAGTCCATTTGTAGAACTAGTTTGACTAATGAATCATATACATCAATTGGTATCGTCTTCGGTTTTCTAGCTTTCGATGTAGAACCTCTTACAGGAAAATCCATTGTTTGATTAGTTCATTGATTTGTCTTAAATTCGGGTTTGAGCTCCTCAAATTCGTTCAGAATGCGAAGATATCTAGTGTAGTTGCCAGTTTTTAGTTCCCCGTCACCAACTTTTTTTCAGCCCTCATGTATTTGTTCTTATTTGTTGCCCGATGTTTAGATATAGTTTCTTCCAAATGGGTGATACAATTTGTTAAACATAAAATTCTGTTTTAAATAGAAGCCAAAAAGTTTCAAAGGTGTACCCCAGGAAAAGCACCGTTCCTTGGTGCCATTCATCGGTTCGGATCTTCGAGGAGCCATTCAAAGTCAGACGATTCAACACCAAATGATTCTTGGGTTAGAATGGATGGAGGTCTTGCTCGACACCACAAGATGTTGCATTCATTTTGGTACGAAGAAGAAGATGATTTCCGACAATTGGACTATACAACTTACTATTTTTTGCATTTGTACACATATGAATTTTTAGTCCTAACGATTTTAGAGCAAAAAACTTGGCTGGACTGGTCTAGTATGTATGTGAAAGCTCCAAAAAATTTATTTTTGATCGAATTTATGCAAAAACTATTTTTATTTCCATTTTGCGGTTGTTGAACTGCAATATTCCATAATCAGTAAACTGAGAAGCTTTTTTATTTTTTTTTTTATATTTACTCAACTCGATTACCTTATCTATAGTGTAGGTACATGATCTTTACTTAATTATTTTGTTTATGAGGCAAGAGATAAGTTGTACCACACGATATATCATTTAATTTTTGATGTTATATACAAAATGTTTACTAAAATGATAATAACATCCAGAATATTAGATGCTGAGCTCTATACTGACCCCCCTAGCTGATTGTAAACGTACTTAAGCAATTTGTGATACTTCTCCAACAAATAATCTTCAATTTATAAAACTTTGCCGACCTTATAACCTTAAATTCCCCGGCAGGTGACTCGGACTCACTCATACGACGTTTAAAAATTGATAAAAAAAAGCTGGAAACACCTTATGATTAAATTTATTAAAAAAATAATAAATTGGCAACAACCCCGTATCCAAAAGAGCAGAACTGGTATTCGAAACTCCCAACCTGGCAGCTTTAGAAAATAAAATGAGGAAGGAAAATGGAAATTACAGAAGATGGAACGAGTAGGTAGAGCAGATTTGAATAAAAAGGAGCTTATGCTCTAATATATAATAAAAAACTTATTTATATATAACCAAACAGGAATCTGCTCTATTCTATTCGTACTATTCCCCAAATAAATAGACACAAATCAACACAACTTTGATTTGAAGTGTAGATAGGTAGAGGAAGAATTCGATGTCGCGGTAGGTGGATTGATCTTGAAATTCATTTTTGATTACCAGATAGAAAATGTGTTTGATTCTCAGCGTCTTACCAGGTTTTGCTCTTCAAGTTTTTCTAATCGACTAAACTTTTTCCGGAAGACGGTTGCTGGAGCAATTTCTAATCCTCTTTTCTAACTTTTATACTTCTAGAACAGTCTCTGAGTCAGCTCATCCATTTGCTAGTGCTATGATAGTTACCTTTCTATTGTTCTATTTCTATGTTTTTTTTTAATATTAAAATATAAATAATTGCAGGATCATATCGAAAGCGTTGAAAAAACCAGATTGTCTCTTGAACAACAAACGGAAGAAGTTAGAATAGCTATCGAAGATAAACTGAAAACTGCTTCTCAACAACGCGACGACAACATTAAGAAGATGCTGGACCGTCTAAAAGAACATGTAAGTGATGTTTGCGTTAATTTTATTTTTAGTATCTATCACTTTCAAAAAAATTTTGCTATTTAGTTTTCTCTCTAACCTATAAATATATAATTCGTTCAGAGTACAATACCTGCAATTGGTTAGTCCCACAAGGATGAGCCTTCTCAAAACTTGATGTCATGGTGAAGAAGAACTCCATTGGCCCATTTTTCAGATACACTTTCGATTGTGTTTTTACCCCTTGCGAGTTCTTCCCTCGAACTACGACAATCCCTTTAAACATAAGGGGTTGTTTCTATCATTCCTTTAGAACTGGATTCGTCCTTCCCTCGAACTCTGATAGTCCCACAAACTGGATTTATTGATTTTCAATGTATCTTGTAAACCCCTTTGGTAGCAGTGAACTCTAAACGTTGACTGCACAATTGAAAGAATCTTAGGGAGTTTCGTTTGCTCTGCTGTGGTCTTCTCAATAGAAAAGGACTTGCAGACATCAGACAAACATAATTGCATACATAGTTTGTACCCCTTGCATGGTCTTCCCTCGAACGTTTTATGTATTGGTCTTTCATTTGAGCCCTTGGATGTCTATGATTGGTTAGTCTGGCCCAAGTTATTCCTGCTGGCTTCTTTATATCACGGTCCCATCTCAAGTTAGGTCTTTTGATGTCTCGTGTGTACTATGTTGTAATTTTTACGGTATATCTATTATCAGTCCTGCCCGATGCCATTTAAGGGATTTGATACTGTGGATTTCTACTACTTGGGGTTTTTGCCTTGTCCATTCAGTAAATTCAGTGTTTAGTGACCAAGTCTCGCCCCCTACACTTCATACCAAATTTATTCTTCGATTAATTTCTGGTAATAGTGATCAGTATATGTGTATTAGTTATCCCAAGTATTGTTCTACAGTTTCCAGTGTAGCATTATTTATTAGGATGTCATGTCCATCTACCAACTCTCTATTGCTGGGTGTGTTGAGTTCTTCGGAGTTATTGGACGAATCTTAGATAGTTAATATATTCATCATCTCTTCTCGGACCTTAGTTGTCCCATTCTAATTTACGGTATATTTCTTCCAATGCTGCTGTGAAGAGTTACGGAGATATTGGGTCTTCTTACCCATTCCTATACTGGTCGGGAACTTAGGAGTTTAATCATGTATCATAAATCGCTTTAGCGATTAGTTATGGCTTCTATAATTGTTTTGGGATGTATCGAATCGAAGGCCTTCTCGAAATCGATGAAAACCATGTTTAGTGGTTTGATAAAATATGATATACAACCAAGATGGTATCTTATTGAGTATACGGAATGGTCATTAAACCCATGATCGCATAGGTATTGCTTGTTTGAGACACACTAGAAACTCATTAGTATTGAGAAGGATGTTTCTTTTTCCTTTTTTTTTTTTTTTTTAATAATCTTTCCATTTATAGGTTACGTCCTCTTAAGGTAGATAAATTAGTTTAGTACGCTCAGAACAAAAGTGATCTAATTCGAAATTTATAAAAATCAAGAAACATACAAAAAATTAATATTCCACCGTCTAAGTCAATATCAGAAAGTCTAAGAGTCAAAGTCAAGATAACGATTCTCGTTGGTTTTCAATTGTGACGTCATAGGTTTAATAAAAACATTGAGCAGTTGTCTGCTTGATGATCACGTGGTTATCGTTGCCGGCAACGTAGCGTGTGTTGTTATAATACAGTTTTTATTTATTATTGAAAAATATTTGACATGTTTTATTCGAGATTTTTACTGTATTTTGACGCATTTGTTCTAAAGTGGAATATTTAGAACGTTTAAAAAAAGTTTAAACACCAAAAAAATTATTTTTTCCAAATATTCTAAAAAAATGAGCCTTTAACATTAATTCGACAGTTGACAATTTAAACAGCTGTTATTAAGTGTTATTTAAATATTGAGATATATATTCTGAAAAATAATGAATTTTTTAAAAATTATTTCGATGAAGCATAATTTTGACAGTTGAGTCATTAAAAAAATTTGGCAGGTTTCATACTAGAATTTTTTTTGTATATTTGACGAAATTGTCTGCTCGGTGATCACGAGGTTATCGTTGCCGGCAACGTAGCGTGTGTTATTATAATACAGTTTTTATTTTTTCAAAAATTATTAAAAAAAATCAAATATTAAAATGGAAGAAACCTACAATCAAGAACATTTAGAAGCATTTATATATAAAAATAAAGTGATTGAACCTTTTATAGGTTAAGTTCTTACATTATTAAATAAAAACGTTAAAAATTGGAAGCCTAATCAATTTAATTACCATAAAATATTGTAATAAGTTTAATTTGAATCTCACTTACATTAAAATGATCCTGACAACCAAAATAATTACATCTCGCAGGATCGTCAAATCGACCAACACCATACCATTGTTCAGATTATATCTAAGACGTCACGAAATATGGCGGTCTTACTAAAATGTTTAAACTACCTACAAAATTTTTGAATTTTTTATAAACTATCCAAAAATATTTTCTTCTCAAATCCTTAGGTGGCTTCTGTTCTCAGTGTACGATAATCAACTAATTTTATTTTTAATTTTCGGTTTTTTTTTTCTCAATAAATCACGGTAATATTTATTTTTGCCTTGTCACGATTTCATCTCAAAGCTTGCATGTTTATGTGCTTCATTACGCAGGAAGAACAAATATCTAAGGTGAGAGAACAAAACAACATTAAATTACAACAGTTGGATGTTGCAATTCAAGAAAAATTAATACAGGCCCAAACTCGAAAAGAACAACTCGAACAGGAACAGAAGGAGAAGCTGAGAAGTTACGTAAGTATATGCTTGATTACGTTCATATTGACAGATTGCTTTGAGTTTTGTACGGAAATGGAAATTTCTACTCCTATATCTGCTAATTCAAACAATTACTCTCTTAACTATATAGTTTATCTTAACATTTTTCCAAAGAACGTTTTGGTTATCAAATTTTTAGTAGTATAGATTTTCTTGTATACTATTTTTGGATTGATGAATACATTAGCTCGAGTGAAAAACGTCATAACTCGAAAACGGTACTTTATATCTTGAAAATATGCCCTTATGACCAAATACAAAAATCAATAACGTTAATTAAAATATTTTCCCTACGACCACATATGAAAATGATAGATTGATATATAGAGTCATATATAGAAATGCTTCTTTTTTTTGTTATATATGCTCTCGAACGATAGAGGGATTACACGAATATAATATGAATCTGGCTGGGTGCCGAAAGGCAAAAGGCCAAATTTAAGAAGACTGAAGAAATAGACAATATGATTTTTTGAGGTTATATTAGTGTTAACAATAAAAATTGAAATTTTATTGTGATTTGAAATTAGCTGTGGTGATTGTGATGGAAAGTAAATTAGGCAGATTAAGAGATCCGTCAGGTTTAAAGAGCACATAGTACTATAAAACGAATACAAACACAACTTATTCCTGTTAGACGCAGTGAATTTTAATTTGGAAAATGTTATTAACAATATTCATTAACTCCAAGCAATCTGTAAGCTACATATTTTATATAAACTCTGTATAAGCTATAAGAATCGTATTTATGTTGAAATTTTATGTAAACTTGTTCTTGCAACTTTCTTTTTCTATTTTTTATTTTATTTATCATTAGTGGTTTCATGTTTTATCGTTTTTTTAATTGCTACTTGAATCAATGTAGATAAAGGAGTAATGTAGAATTTAGTAGTAGGTTTGTTCATTTTTATGTAATTTAAATTCATTATATTAATTTAATCAATATTTGTAAAACATTTTTAGACCCCGTTTAATCTAAAATCGATTAACATTTATTTGTATTTATAATTCAGTTTGAGATACCTAATCCCAACTGACTATACTACTGTTGTTATTTTCAGTGGATTTGGGTTCTTTGTTATTAAATAATGAATAAATGTTAATTTGATCAATTATCAACAACTACAAATCATTTTGTGTAATTTTTTTCCAAAGAGTTCTCTGTCTCTTCAAATACATACTACCAATCAAAAGTTTTGATCCATCCTGTAGTTCGCGTGTAAAACTACAAATAGAAACAATACCATCGATTATAATAATAAAACTACAGTCGATTGTTGATAGATATTTCAATTTTTTATTCATCGATTAACCCATTTTCGATTTTATCATTTCGGTTCACAATTGAACCATTTGATTCCATTCGTTTTTGAACATATTCCAGCGGACATTCCTGTTCGATTAATTCTACAACTCAATAGGGTTGAGGTCTGGTGACTGTGACGGCCAAATTCTCACCTACAGTACATTCCAATTATTTCAAATACTAACCAACGATGACTAACGATTCTAATGACACAGTTACAATTGTTGGAAATCTTCATGACAATCCTAAATCGTTTATTGTACTGTAGTTTCAATAATTACCATCTCGTTTATGTGATACAAGGTGTCTCGAAAGAAAATTCAAATTTGTTTTGCTTATTGCGTGAAAACAGCTGTTGGAAACACGGAGGGTATGTGAATTTATTTTCTTGGGACTAGATTGTGCGTTTTACAAAAACGGTAATTCTGTGACTGTTTACAATGTTAAATGAAACTCAACTGAATGGAAAATGTAGAGACCAGATCAACAATGAGTATTACTCGGTCTGTTCATGACAAATCCAATTCTAAACGTACGTTTAACACGAAGATTTGGAGCTGTGCCATTACAAAATTCAGTTGGTGCAAGAATTCAAGCCTCAGGATGTTGTATAGAGGCTTTTACTTTCGTAAATCAGCTGATTAGGCGCTTCCCAATGTTTACTAGTATCTTGTTTTCGAACGAACTTTATGAACAAGTCAACAAACAAAATTGCCGCTACTGGAGTGCAATTAATCCAAAACTCATACATCAGAAACCCCTAAATTCTCCTAGGGCTGCGATATCAACGCGAGGAATTATAGGTCTTTACTTTTTTGAAGATGAAAGAAGATGTACAGTTTTAGTGAAATGTTAGACGACTTTTTAACACCTACGGACTTTTCCTGTTGAGTTATGTCAAATCTAATGTTTGCGTTTTGAAACACCTTGTATATAGTCTGAAAAATTCAAATTTCTTCAATTTCTTGTTTCTTAGACTTTATCTAAATGTTCTTTATTTTAGGTCTCTTCTATTTTAAAATTAGTTTTTTTAATAATTTTTGACAGGTGAAAATGACGTTTCGACTTATTTCAATCTTTATCAAAAAAAAAAATAATTAAAATTAGATACCCTCTGGAAAATAAACTCCCAATTAACAAATAGGTGGTAAACTTGTATTATATTCCTCATAATGAGAATTTACAAGTTTGGTTTTATCTGATTCCGTTGAATTTAGGGTTGATTATGACTTTAATTATTGTTGACTATGACTTTGGTGATTATTGTTTATTTATTTTTTACAGGAAAAACGAGCCGAGACCGTTCGTCAGAACAAAGCCAATCTCATCGCGGAAGGCAAACTGATTCCATCTTCTGGTTAAATATATTGACCAGCAAATGGAAAACACTCAATTATCAAACTATTACTACTTCATTGGAAGCTCATTCTTCTCTAATATCATTTAATATAACTAATATAGGTGCTGGTTATATGGCGCGTGCGTTTTATATACACCCTTAATAAAATTCGCTTGTGCCATAGTTCGGTGAATGTTTTTTATAGAAAAGCCCTGTAGATTTTTTTTTCAATTTCGGCTACTAATTTCTTGGCGGGAATAGAATTTTGAACGTCAAACGCCTCAAGGGCTTGCTCATAATTTTATAGTTATTAGGGGTGGATATAAATGATCATTCGCAACATAACTATTTTTCACACATTGTCAAAAGTATGGCTTCGTACTGATATTAATGTTTTTTTTGTTTTTAACATATATTTTCATTTACTTATTAACCATATTTATATATTGTACTGAATTAAGTAAAATGTTTTTATTTTATTTTATTTTTTTTTATTTGTTCTATGTGAATGTGAGAATCGTTGTTTATCAAGGATTTTAGATAAGAAAAATTATATTCGAAAATTGACCAGCTAGCTTAAGCAGAATGTGGAAGGACAAAACTAGCGGTAACCATCTGTAAACACACATATTTGTTTAGTTCAACCCCTTAAATTCATCCATTACAATCCATTTTCCATGTGAATAGATTTATTTCGATTTTTTTTATGATTTTGAGGGAAAATATCAATTAAAACACGAATAACTTTCTAACTAGAAGGCTTTCCAGGGTTATACCAAGCATTAGAAAAAGGAAATATTGTCTGGTCACAATTTACCAGACAGTGTAATTATTAATGTTTATGTAGTGGTAGTAAACTTTAATACACAATAAGTAGTTATTCACTCTTCGCTTACTATTCATCCGTTACAACTTAACTTTGATTGAAATATATTCATAAAAATCTCTTTGTTTTACAACTAGATGGCTTGATTATAATAAATCGGGAACAGAAGAATTTGATAAATCTTTTAATATCAGTCATGTTGGAATTTCTAGAACCATCGGTGAACACACTATCTGTTCCTTCAAGCCGGTTATCAACCACCGACTGAGGACCACATAGAATGAATCTGAGTGTTGTTCTGCTATTCATTTTCAATACCAGTTTGTTGTTTTTATATCCAATTAGATTCTATATCGAATAATCTCGTAGGCTCTTTAATTTCTAGAACCGATTATAATATGCATACTAAACACACTATACCAACTCTCACAGTTACACCGTCTGGTCTTTCGAGCCGGTTATCAATCACCGACGTTTGGAAGGCTCGAAGAACCAGATAAAGTTATTGTTCAATTTCAATACCAGTTAATCCTTATCTGAATAAATTTCGAAAAAACTTATTTACTATCAGTTTATTGTAAATATCTCGATTTATAATAGTGAGTTATTAGAATTACCCAACTTGATTTTTTATTTATGATGTTCATGTTTGGTTGTTGGTTATATCATTTTTCGTGCTCTAGTTGTATTATTTTAAAACATAGATTATGTTGTGTCTACATGTGTTGGTTACTAAAAGTTTTGATACGGTATATCGAGCTTTGTAAAATTTTCAGGTGTCACAAAGACATTTTATTTAAAGAAAAACAACCGCCTAGTGCTGCCTTTTTGTATAAACTTCGGGAATGAGTGATAAGTGAAATTGTGCTTATGCTGTAGATGTTTTGTTTTTGGAAAATTTTGTTCGAAGACATGTTGAGTACCTACGTTAGAAAACGACAGTTAACTTTTATCCATTTGTGACATAAATATTTAAGGGGATGAAATATCGGATGATATCAATCGTAAATGGAAGAAAAATGAATGTAATTGTGATTCTTGGCTCAAAAAAGTTCTGACTTCTGGTTCTAAACAATAAACATATTTTACTTCCAACTCTCTATGGTTTCAAATTGATTTGATCATGGGTAATTGTTGGAGAAGCCATAAAAATGGACGATTTACATTTTTCCAATTATAGTAAATGAAATATTTGTAAAAAAAACGTGCACCCTGCTTCCAAAATACATTGACTTCTCCCAAAGGAGGCCATTTTTCCGCCCCACCTCCATGTCTATCGACAGTGACCATCAGAAGACCAATTACTACTTTGAAGTCGTTTCTGGTCATAACAAGAAGTTCGTCAGATTTCTCAGTTGATATCGTTATGAATCTTTTGGATTCGTTAGTGAAGTGTCATCTCATGAGGCCAAAGTAAAGCTCTGGTGCTCAGTATGGAGTCGTTGCTCCATTTTTTGGAGGCTGTATCCTTCCTCATTGCTTAGTAGCTACATTAGAGTTACAAGTCTCTGTTAGCTAGTGCCTTTAGAGCTTTTTTCCACCCCTACGCTAGCCTCAGGACTTTCAAGTTCGCTCGATTATCTGAGAGAATTTGAATGTGCTTTCTAGGGAGATTTCTATCCAATCAATCCAGAGCACATTCATTTAGTGCTAGTAATTGTACTTGAAAAATGATGAGTGAGACATTGGAGCTTCCAACCAATCTGTATACCAGAGAGATACATTTGCAGCAAATCTTTATTAACCCATAAATTACCACTTCGAATGGGATGTCTACGACCATCATACTGTGCATTTGGTCCATTGATTTGTCACTATTTTCTTGCTTTATGAATTCGAGAATTCATAGATGATCTGTCAGATTTCCATGCTATAATTTTTCTGTCTGGATTAGCTGGGGGTGCAGCGCCTCAAAGGCTGTGGTGGGGCAGGTTGTCATTGCCTCTGTGATACCCAAGCAGATCAGACCGATTAACCGTTACATTTTTAGCAACATTTGTACTGAAGGTTGTTTAGAACCACAAAAGGAAAGTTCATGCAAAAAGTTCGGTCCATATTCCCCTAATGTTACAGATGTATCCTTCTTAAGAATAATTCTAACAACAAGGTGGCTTAATAGTTATTTTTTTAAAGTGTAGAACAAGAAAAAGGAAATATTTTGATATGAAGGTAGTTCATCCGTAGAAGAGTTAGTAGAATCGGAATCGATTTCATTGGTTGGGTTAGTAATATAAGAATTAGAAAAAACTGTACAATAATGAGCGTTTATTAAATTTTGAAGAAAAAAATTAGATAAGTATATAGGCAAGCGAATAAAAAATTGCGGAATGAAAGAATATGTAGTTAGTTCATTAACATTTCAATCAATATTCCAGACCATCGTTCACTATATCATCGCTGTTGTTAACAATAAACAAGTTCTTACCCAGTTTTTATTTTATACATCAAAACAGTTTCCTTTCTGAGTAATACAATTAATCCAAGCGTTTTCCAACCTTTTTTTACCATTTTTATTGAAAAATTTTTCTTTCTCCCTGTTTTAGCGATGATTTCTTCATTTAATCGAAATTTCTTTCGTTTAAACATTTTTTTAGGTCCAAAAACAGCGTTTAGTCACTAGGGGATAAATCCGGAAAATATGGGAGTGATTTAAAGTTCAATTCATTGAGTTTTAATCAACATTTAACACTGTAACATTATCTTGGCGGAAGAGATTTTCTTTTTCACGATTTGCTTTCTGAATCGATTCAATAATCATGAAGACCATTACCTGTGTTTTTAAAAGAAGAAGAATGCAATCCATTATTTTAAGCTAATTGAAATAGCTGAGGGTACAACTTTTTTTCTGATAAATCAATATTTACCAGGAAGATAAACCTACCAAACCAGATATTGGTCTATGGAAAACCCTCATGGGATACGTAAATCACATAATAAGTATCCTCAAAAGGTGTTTTTTGACAGAGAAAACTCGTAAAGAGGACTATTACTTGTGTTTATAAAAGAAGAATAATTCAAGGTTAAGGTAAGAGGTGAATACATTACATATAAGAAGAGTGTGTTAATGTCAACGATAAGATCAAAGTCGCCAGGTACTTTATGTATTTAATTTCTCGATTGAAATTAATATTTTCATCACCTAGTATCATTTAGAATATACCCTATAAAAGTAATGCAATTAGTCGAAATTGAATTTTTAATAAGCTTTTTATAGCCCTTTATATTTTCAAATTTAAGTCTAGACTGCTCAAAATTCAATTCAAAAATTAACAAACAATTTAAGAAATGTGTATATTTCTTGTGCTTGGAAAATACCCGGTAAGATTTACTATTTAATCCAAAAAACTTTCATTCCAGTATTTAAAATGTAGGTTTCTATCTAAAAAAAAAAAATTAGAATAAGAAAAATCAAAATACGCACACAATTCGAAACTTGATTACAAGCAGGGTGTGCTTCATTATAAATTTTTTATTTTTATTAATAATTTTCGATTACACCCTGTTGAAATTTTCGCATATATCACAAATTCGTTGCAAACTATGTAAGTTTTACTACTAAGTATTAAAAGTTTACAAATAGTTCTGGGATTTTTTGTTCAAAATTTCGAGTGAAACAATTTTCAACTGTATAAATAGACAACATCACTATAACCTCAAAAACAGTCATACAAGATCCAGTTCTAATTACGTCATGAAAATTACTACTTTTGTAATTGTGATCAAAAAGTTCAGAACTACTTTGTATATGAAAATGTAAAAAAATGAACAAAATTGTTCCAAAATGTTCAATCTACTAGCTTCTGTGATGAGTATTTCCTTTAAAAGATAAATTTATAGTTAGTGAAAAGATTTAGGTAATATATGTAGTGCTTAGTGCTAGTAACATGTAAAAATTTAGTGTTGTAGCAATCAATATTTTACTGTTTTTTTAAGCTTGATGGTTGCCTAAAACAATGTTTTCAATAATTTTGTTTAACACATATACTCGAATACACCCTCGTAATATAATTTTTATTCCGAAACTTACACCAGTATCAGTGGTAATAGGTTTGTTCCAGTAACATGCTCTGATCACATTCCGAACTACGCATGACGTACCCAATATTACTGTTGGAACGCTACCTTTAAAACATGTAGCAAAAAAATACTCTATCTCCATTTTACAACCTGATAAAACATAATACACGATCTAGAATGTGTTGTCATGCGCAGATCCATATGTTCCGAACAAGTACTGAACTGTTATTGGAACGTAAAACTTTCTGTTCATTGTTGGAACGCAATTTTCATATCGCGCATGATCAAATAGTTACAGACAGTCTACTTGAACAAACCTAATGATGTAATGAATTGGTGCCATAATGATGATTCATTCCGAAATTTATTGACCAGCGCGATGCCGTCATATATTGGCGACATATTTAAAATGGTAGTCTTAATTGTTTATGTTTGGAAACATATATAGTTCATTGGCACGGTTATAAATTTAATAACAAAATGTGAACTGCAGTCATTATTCAAACAATTCAATTCATCTAGCGTTTATTGTGACTTTGATAGACATAAAATTTTAAAAAGTCATACTTGCAACTCAACAAAACGGCCACTCCGTATAATAAATTTATCTATGGTCTCGTCACATCATTGACAAGGTTACTGGTGTATAAGAATTGGATCGTAAGAAAATTATTTAATCAGGGAAAGTATTTATTAAGTAAAAAAGATATTTTCATTTTTTCATAAAAGATGTGCTAACCTTTGTTTTACATTACCAAATTTTTTCTACTGTGTTTTATATGGCTAATAACATAATTTTATACAGTCATTATGTTTTTATGAAGAGGTCAATATAGGTACATTTTAAACACAATTATTCTGTTAGTTTTAGGATTATTATAGTTTTGGTACATATAATAATGTTGCTTAATAAAAAGTTTGATAAAACATTTTTTATTTCTATTCCTTACATTTGATTTAATAATAACACTGGTCAGTCATTTCGTTTTTCGTCCCGTTATATTCAGCAAATACCATAAAAAATACTTATTAACTCATAAATATATCTGTTGGGACTATATTGTGTTGGTATGAAGCAAAGAGCTACTATAGATATCCATCAATAAAGACAATTACGCATTTCATTTTTTTAAACTAAAAACATATTACGATAATGTGTTGATAAACAATACCTTATAATTGAAGAGTAGCCACTACTATTTTTCTTCTCCTTTATTGGCCTTTTGTGTAACGACATACAACTAGGCGGGACAAACTTTTTAATTTTTCGTTTTAATATACATCTGGTAAAAGAGAAGAAGTAATTGTGTGGTAATTAGGTTATGATTTAAGTTATAACGAATTTTTAATAAAAATGGCATTCGCATTATCCACCGTGTTACAAAAATGTAACATCAGGATAATAGAAGAACGACTATTCACATTAAGGTAAAAGAAACAAAACTTTCAACTTATTTATTCCACGATATTCTTTTTATAGCATAACCTGCTCTACATCTCAAAAAAGGTCAATGGCTAAATTAAATCCCAAACCTAGACTCAGAAATCCTACATGGTTTACACAAAAATCAATAAATGTGAGTTTATTTTATGCAGCTCTTATAAACGTTAATGTAAAGTTTGAATATTATAAACATTACAGAAAAGAGATGAGGAGGTTACTCAAGATAACGAACAATTTGTACAAGAAGTAATAAAAGAAAGATATACTGATGTACCCGCAAAAGGAGAAATTTCAACAGATGTTGAATGGACACCAGACCTGCAGAGAACTGGTGTAATAGCTAGAAAAATAGGAGTGTATCCTTTGTGGATGAAAAATGGAAAACAAGTCCTAACAACGTTATTGCAAGTAAGTTAGTGTTAGTATATATGAAATATGAGTAATTATTCTCATTTATAGATATTAGACAACCATGTCATAAAACAATATTCCCCAGATGAATATGATCCACCTAGGAAATCTATTGTAGGAATTCGTAATAAAAAAGCTTGTTTACTACTTGGCGCCGAGGGTGCAGATCCTTCAAATTTAACTAAAGAATATTGTGGTTTATTCAAAGATTCAGGGGTTATACCCAAACAGATATTAGCTAGGTTTTTTGTAAGCCCAGATGCTGTTTTACCTTTAGGTACATTAATTTCTGCTAAACATTTCCAAGTAGGAAATGCACTAGATGTAAGGGCAAAAACGTGAGTTATTTTCTCAATTTCAATACTTGATTTCTAAATATACTTTTTTTTTAGAATGGATCGTGGTTTTCAAGGTGTAATGAAACGTCATGGTTTCAAAGGTATGCCAGCATCTCATGGTGTAACAAAAACTCATAGAAGAGGAGGAAACATTGGAGGTGGTGGTGAAAAAGGTCGAGTTTGGCCTGGTACTAAGATGCCCGGACATATGGGAAATAGATGGAGGGTAACAAAAGGAGTTGAAATTTTAAGGATAAATACTAAATACAATGTTATATGGGTGAAAGGTCAAGCAATACCTGGAGAAACGAATTGTGTTTGTTATGTTTATGATTCTAAATTGCCATTGAGGAAGCCTAAAAATCCATTGCCTTTTCCTACATATTTAGGAGGTGTGGATGAAAATGAACCTGAAGATATATATCATGAAAGTATACATCCATTTACTGAACCAACCATAGTTTTTAATGAAAATAAATAATTATGTTTGTTAATTTAAAATATAGATTTATTACGAATTGTGGCTTCATTATTTTCCTAGCAATATTAACCCCTAATAGCATTGTAATGCTATAGTTTTTTCAATTCAATATAATCAATAACATTTGAAAGTAAAAAAAATCGTTTTACTGACAAAAAGATAAAAAATAATGCAAGAATCAAAACTTTTTTGCAATGTGGATTAAAATTTAGAAATAGAATAATTTGATACATTCCGAATTTTTTTTCAAAACAATGTTTTAAAGTGTTTTCTTTTACATAAAAATCGGTTGTTTCCGACAACAAAATCTGATTTAATTTATGTAGTTTCAAAAATTATATTTTAACGGACGGTCGAAAAATAGTCACTGTCACACATTTATAAATATATGTGTTTACATTGGGAAGACATAGAGTTCTTATCTAAGAAAAGGTCTTGATTTAGTGTACTAACACTTTTTCTATAGAAAAACTGTAGAGTTTTTAATTTCACAATAAATATGTCTACTAAAGAATCTGAATTAGATGTTATTATCAGAAAAGCAGAAAAAACCGACATGAAAGACGTTATGAGTTTGATTAAGGTAAATATACAATTTCCTATATTTTATTTGAATATTTTGTTAGGTTTAAAATAATACTTCGATACTTTTTATATAAATTGAATACATGAGGTCCTTGCAAACCGTCCTTGAAAATAGAGATTACGCGTTCCAACAGGGCAATAACCGTCATAATTCTATTTTGTTTTCCAACCGACTTTTCAATCAAATAATTATCGTTAAAAAAATCTCATTCTTGTAGAAACTACGTTATCAAAAATATATAAAAGTAGAGTACTCGAAGAGAGTAGAATATCATTATTTATCCCAATATTTTACACTGAAATTCTTATTTTCAGCTCAATATTTTCCAATACTAAAGTTATTGTTGCCTTTTGCCTAAAACTCACATTAAAAAGTTGAAATGTAATTTTAGGAACTAGCCGCATTTGAAAAATTGGAAGATCAAGTCAAAATTAACCACACCATACTAGAAGCGGATGGTTTTGATAGTGAAGGGAGACCATATTTTGGATGTTTAGTTGCACAATTACCAAACGTTTCCAAAATCATAGGTTATGCTTTATTTTTCCATAGTTATTCCACATGGAATGGAAAAGCAATGGTTCTTGAGGATCTGTATATTCAACCAGAATATAGGTAAACTCCCACGAACTATCCTATAAGTTATAGTGAGAAAAAAATAAATTTTAATCGTTTTAGAAAACGGGGGGTAGGTAAGAAGATGTTTTTGGAAGTTATGAAACTAGCGTACAAAACAGGAATGAAACGTGTAGATTTTCATGTATTGGGTTGGAATCCTGCTATATGTTTCTATAAAAGTATGGGAGCTGTAGATTTATCTGAAACTGAAGAATGGAAACTATTCAGGATGGATCATGCAAGTTTGAAATCATTATTTACCTGATTATTAAAATGAAATAAAATATCAAAAATAAAAAATAGTTCCTATAGCAATTTTGTTTATTTTAGTCTTTCAAAAACGGTAAAACAAAACGAAAAATCATATGGGGCATAAAGTTGGTTGATTTCGAAGTTTTGTGCCAATTGTGCAGCCCAGAGCTTACCACGTGGAGGTGGCTGCACTTTGAGTTCCACCCATACCCTTCTCATCCATCCATCCAACAAATGAGGGTGAGATTTGTTATTTAAAGTAATTATACATGGTGTTTTTGGTACCTTTCTTGGTTTGTAGTCTATTTTTCTTTGGTAGACTTTTGTTGAACATGTTTACTCTGTACTTGTACTTGGTTTACAAACTACTCTGTATTTTGATTTGTTCCAAAATTGAGCATAAGTGATCCCCTGTGCTGTAATCACACCGTCATTTCAGTCTCTTTTGGCTTAGGAGACGGTCTTTTCATTGTACAACCTTGTCTTTAGAGCCTATTCTTAAGTTTTTTATCTCCTTTTGAACAACAGGTGTTCTGCAGTTTATACCGGTAAATCTGGGCTCAACCATTAAACTAAATTTATCCGTAACATCTCTGTATAACTAAAAAAGTAGAGTACGACGTGATGGTATGGAGTATACAGTAGATGATACTTCTGGAATGTTGATTTCTGGAATAGGCAATTAATTACAAATTTGAACTAATATATATTACAAAATGTATTTCCATATACACTTTCATCAATGTACAAATGATAATCGAAATATTTACAAATATGTTTGGGATTCACCGACCAATCGAATAGTGTTTATCTAAAAATGTAAGTATAATAATGCTATACTAATAAACATAGCAGATACTCAATTTTAGAAGAACGCCATTGCAATAACATTGTCCACAAATTTACAAAATTTTTGTTTGGAAATATTTGTGTTACATACAAAAGTTACACTTTATCCAAATAAATAGGAACAGAATAAATTAAGTCATAAAAACGGACTACACTTAAAAAAGGAAAAGTCCCGAAAAAATGGGATGTACATTTAATAACCTCTAAGTCCATTATACACTTTGTTGTTTGAGCTTTGGTTCAAGATTTTTCTAAGAGCTGAAAGAAAAATAAATCATTAATACCAAATAAATAGCCTTAATTACAAAATGTTAATAAAAAGTTTTTTGCATTTCTAGGTTATATTTGTGGCGAAGCTTAGTTTAGACAGCCAAAATTGAAAATTAAACTAACAAATTAAATTACTAGTTGAAACACACTGAAATGAAACTTGTAGTTCATGCAGAAAATTAACAGTAAATTTAAATTGAAATTAAACTCTCGGTAAGTCGAAATTGGACTCACCAATATGGGCCCTAGACAACTAAATCCTTAAATTTACAGCTTGCCGTTGATTTTATTTGAAATGTTCATTAAATCTGCCCAGTAGATTGGTAGAATATTCTTTTTATTGTTTTACCCTTTCAGAAGGTAATTAATGTGGATTATATCGTATATATGTCAAAAAATGTTCACAGTATATTTATTCTGACAGCCCCACCTTGAACTTCTTTGGTTAGATTCACCCCAAGAAACCTATTGTGTTGGCTGCTATTTCATTTGTGTTTACCTTCTATAGAATTTTTTTCATACATTTACCAATTCAAAAGTATAAATATGTTTATAAAATTTTAAACAGTTTATATAAATAATTATAAACAAATATATATAATTAAATATTGCTTTACCTTCTTTGTCCTCCGCAGTTAATTCTTGTTTAGGAAATTCTACGTCGAATGTTATGTAAAGGGTACCATGTAAATTGTTGTTCTCATAGTTTGGCATACCTTCACCCTTCTTACGAATACGTGCACCTGGCCAAGTTATTTTATCTCTAACTACACTAACTTTATGACCATCCAAATGCGTTATTTCCATTGTAAAACCAGTTAAAGCATCCTAAAATTTTAATTAATGCACAATTCAAAAACAAAATAAAAAAAATTACAAACCTGTAAACTTATTGTAACATTTGTGTATAAATCGTCTTCCCTCCTTTCGAACATTTGGTGTGGCTGTGTTTTGATTTTCAAAATAAGATCTCCTGGTTCTCCATCCAAATGTGGTTCTCCTTCAGCTACAAATTTGGTTTCTTGTCCGTCGACCATACCAGGTTCAACTTCCATTTCCAACAACTTTTCCTCATTAACTAATTTTACGTTTGGGCATTCGTCACACACATTTTGTTGTATCATCTGAAATCTACCCGGTCCCAAACTTTTAGTAATCATTTCTTGTCTGCAATTACATTTACGGGTGCCTTTTGTTGGTTTTAATACTGGTTTGTTTCTTGTAATTTCAATAAAGGTGCCAGTATAAAGATCTTCTAATGTAACAAACACATCCATAACTAAATCTGCTCCTCTCGGAGTTTCATGTTTTTGAGAATTGCCTCCAAAGTGGAAGCCAAAGTCTCCAAAGAAACTCGCGAATGGATCCATACCTATGAAATATATTAAATTTATATACTATTATTATTAATATTAGTTGAAAACTTACCTCCATCCATCATTCCATCCTTCTGTAAACAGTCTTCTCCACATCTATCATACTTCTTTCTTTTTTCTTCGTCTGAGAGAACCTCATAAGCTGCACCTATGTCATGGAATTTCTGTGAAGCATTCGGGTCATCCTTATTTTTATCCGGATGAAGCTCTTTGGCTAATTTCCTATATGCTTTTTTAATATCATGTAAACTAGCAGATTTTGATATACCTAATATTTTATAAAAATCTCTACCTGCTGACACTGCAGCAGTACAAATGACACTTATTAATAAGAATAACTGAATAAGTTTAATGTACATTTTGACTAATATTAGCACTATATTATTTTATTAGAAATTTTTAATTCCAGTACATATTATTATCACAGGTTCACTTGCTAAACAACCCTAAATACTATTCACATTTTCCAATACGAATACGACTTGTCAGCTCGAGAAGAACAAATCGATTTATTAACCAATCAAAAGTCTCTACAACATGTGGAGAACTGCGATTGGTTGAAAGCAAATATTATTGTACCTTGTCAACACAGAACAATAAAAATTAATTTTGACACAGAACCAAATATCCGATAATATGTAACTTTCATTTTACGGATAGTTTTTCTAAAGCTATTGACAATTTGGCAAATTTATTAAACATACCTGTCTGTGGATTACACGTAAGAAGTTTAGTGGCCACTAGTACTTTCCGCCAGTAGACCAATGTAAACATGGCCTTTATATAAGTCTGTGGTAATGATAATAACATATGTCAAATTTCAAATTAAGAATAATGCAATTTTTGTTTATGCGTTTTTGTTGTCTTCGATTTATACTGTACAACATAAAAAAAACAATTTATACATATTGACGAGTACAATTAGATAAAGAATGATAAATAGTTTGTCATTAGATACATTATAATTAAGACACAATGAACAAATTAAAGCGGTATAATTTTTTAAGTCTCTCGTATTTATTATTGCTGTTTAAAGGTAAATTCAAAATATACAAATTACTCTTAATTTGTTATAATGAATATTCAAATGAAAATGATACGAAAATAAAGTTTTATAATTTAACAAATATATGAGATAGAATAATCTTGTTTTTAAAGATTGATAAATTATTAAAATAGTGATGACATTAGTTTTGTCGTATCTACTATTATCATCAACTATAATATAGAACAGGCATATTATACCTGTTCATTTTACTAAAGTAGTTATTTTCTAATCAGATTCATAATTGTGACAAATTATATTCAATTTTCATAATTTTATTAAAAAAAATGTAAGTAAGTATGTAATAAAATTATATAAAAGGTCTAAGAAATAAGAAATTAATGAAAATTATTTCATTAACAATAAAAAAGCTCTCCATTAAATAGTTATCATATCAAATTAGGGTATTATAATCCGTAGTGGACTGCCTTGCATTATAGTATTCATCTATCATTGATGCAGACCAGCATTATTTATATTTAACGGTCATGCTACAAAACATTGATAACGTTTGTGGGTGTAAGATTTATCAAATTTCCTGTCCTGTGAAAATAAATAAAAATCTAGCAACAGGTGTGTCCATTCACTTAGTGCCATTATGATTGAATAATATGTGCTATAATAACATATTTATAACGTATAAATAAAAATGAACGGAGTTTTCTGTGACATGTTTTGCAAGAGATGTACAGGACGTCCCAGTAAATATTTTATTTATACTAGGTAATAACTTATTATTGCTTTATAATAGTAAAAAATGTGATGTGGTTTTAGAAATTGGAGAGTCAATTTTTAGTTTGATTTGGAATTATTACTGTGATTTAAATTTTTCTTCGAAAAAAAAAGAAGAAATCACGAAGAAGATAACCTTTGCGTAAGCGTTCAACTTGATGAATTCAAGTACACGCTCTCTCACTAGACACAATTACTTTATATTCACAGTGAATAATTCACAGCTCGAAACGTCGAGTCCACGTGCAGGCTTGAAAACTAATCGTGTTACTATTTGGACTCTCTCGCCGTCCATATTTGAATTACAACGTTTATTTTGTAAAAACTTTTATTCTGAAAAATTCCTAAAACTTTCAATAATCAACAGGATTGGCACGAGTGATTCCATAAAGGTACAGCATCGCGCAGTTGCTTGCCATTCATTCTAATTTAGTTTTGTGGCAAGGTTTTTAAATTTTCCATCAGCTAAAAAATCGATACATAATAATCGATATATGTATCTGTCAATTATAAATATATACAACTCAATTGTGCAAATTAGACAACGCCCATTTAAAAATGGCTGCCGTGGGGTAAATAAATGCTTGAATGGTGGAAAGCTTCCTTGTAGGCAGGCTGACTAAAAATACAGTTTCAATGAAACAGATCTAAACAGTATATTTTTTGTCCACTTAACAGTATGAATCATAAAAACAATACAAAACAACTATTACTACCGGAAACAAAAACCAAGTAAAGCTAATACGACAATTGTTCACCCCACGGTCGCCATTTTGACGTAAATCGACTGTTTTCTTAAATTGCCCAATTCTATAAGTTGAATTGTGTAATTATGTATTACTGAGTTATTATCTATCAATTGATAAGTTAGTAAATAACTTGCACTTTAAATTATCAATCCAAAACAAGCACACTTCTGCTTCAAAACAGCCTTTTTTCCTTCTAAAGACAAAGCAGTAATATTTTCACAATCAGTAACAAAATGGCTGCTCTGAAAAAAGATACAACTGATGCCAACGCTACTCATTATTTAGCCTCTATGTCTATTTTCAAAAATACCACGATTGTGCCCATTTGGGACTTCATTGAAACATTTCGGTTTGTATTTATACGCTGCTAAACCTTCAAGACATCAACTGGATTCTAAGACTCAGTAAAATGAACCAACAGGGTTGCAGACTGGTCGGATACGTTTCCGGTGCTCTAGCCTGTGTTTCTGTCATACAACCCACACAGCTTCATTCCTTGTTTCTTTACCACTAGCTTTAACAGGTCCCGAACGTGGGATAAGTCTGACAGCTAAAGCCTTAAGGTGTGGCCTTGCTCTAGATCCTACTGCTGACGCTCGAATCAAGTGTTGAAACTTGTCTTCGTCAAACTGTGACCAAAATGCAATACATTGAAAAATATCACCATTATAGTTGGAGTTTAGGTAACAGCTCTTCATTTCATCTATGAGGGTTTTGACAAACTCATCCGGCGTGGATTCCACAGCTCAGCATAGATTTTTTCAAGAAGTTCGAATGGACCGTTTAATTAGATCTAAGTCGAATCCATTGCAAACATTCGTGAAGGTCTGTATTTGAATCATAACCTATATCACCGAACTGTCATTTACCGACTTGCCACACAAGTCCTGTCACTGTCACCAAAATGTGAGAATTCACAGAGTCAGAGAAATCAATCAAAACAATTGCTGATTGTATTTATCAATTAGTACGTTCGTTCGCTTTGTTCAATTTAGGAACGGCAGTGAACGTGTTCAAACATTCGGATCACGATCATAGTTTCCGAAAAGCTCTCGTGATACGCTCAGCGTCGGCGCTATTTGAAAATATCGAGCCGAATGTCACAAATTTTGTTGCCGATATAAAATCTACTAAATTAGAAGATTGATACACGCCAAGAAATGTTGATAGTGTCTTTTTCCCATTTCAGTAATTATTATAAATGTTTCTGTACGATCTTTAGATAGCAACGAAATTACTGGTATGTATTTATTTTGAAAAATACTTTCAAAATTTGACAGTGGTTGATATCGAGCATGATCGGTTAATTTATTAAATGATATAATAATTTGAATGGAATAGTTCTTTGATATTATAGATACAAATTCGTATTAATTGAGTTTCGTATAGATTTTTACGTATTTTTTCAATCATATCAGTCTATTAGTGTATACAAGTTGTGTCTGGAGATTTATCACATCCTATCCACACATAAGGGTATGTTTGATCTAAAAAATGCCGGATTTATATGGAATAATGTGCCAGGCAATCATCATGTTCTCTGCCATTCACGTTGCTAATTAAATTGCTTTGTACTTATATATTTTGTATTGCTGGATAAAAACGCTTTCGAACAACATCAAGTTTACAAAAATCGGCTAAGCAGAACCGGACTTATAGGACTTTTTTCATATTAAGGTTCCCTACTCTCCCCCACCTCTTATTTCAAAAGATACACTAAACTATTTTAATTTCAATTGTTGGCTGGGGTAATAATTTTAATGAAACAATAGCTATTAAAAATTTTATCAGTATTGTAAAACATAAAAAATATAAATGAAAATGAACAATTCCTTAGTTTACATTGGAAAATATGAAAAATATATTACGGAAATGTCATAAATACATACATGAATTGACAATATGTGACGAGTACCACCAAAAGTAAGATTTTATTATAGAATATTTGTTATTGTATACGTTAAATTAGATATAATGGAATTAAATAAGTCGTTAGTCAACCAGATACGTTTTCAGACCAAGCAATGTTTTTTTCCTGTAAAAAACTAACCATCAAATTAAATCAAACTAAAAAATAATTTCATTACGAGAATTACTACTTAAGTTTTAAGATATGGCAACACTGATTTGAATATGTCAAATTTAGGTTATATTTCTACTGCTTCCCTTGTAACCTCGACATCCCTCAAGCGTCAAATCTCCGCTATTAAAACGGTTAAACCCACGCTGTGTAATTCGCTCATAAACCTTGTCTTTTCCTTTAATATTACAATATTTTCGACTGCTTCAAATTCTTGTTTTCAATAATGTCTTAGCAATACACGAAATTCATATATTTATTGTTATTTTCATTCCTTGCCGTTCCCATCCCTCAAAATTTCGACGTCACGGTGATCCAATCAGAATAGATTAGAGAAAGATAGGGAGTGTATATATTTACTCTATGGTTATAGTTAGAGAGCTGGTCGCCACTTCGACTAGGTACTTTCACAAGGCTGAAACTTTTTCTATATGTTATTTAATATATTTAAAGTAGAAAAATCAACTTCTGGTAGGGTTAGCGCGGTTGAAACAGTTTTTTGCATGATGTAAATTTTTTATTTAACAACATGTATCTTCACAAATAGCCAGATGATTTTCTCGGATGCAAGTATTTGTAGAATGGATCGAAAGTTGCTAAGACGGGTAGTATAGTAGCTAAAGAATTTTTACCTTAATATAAGGTTGACATACAGGTAATACATTCTTTGGTAGAGGAGTAGAATATTTTAAGGTTAGGTTGACTATTTCGGAGCAAGTTGAATTTCGTCTTATTTACTTAGGAAACACATAAAAAATTGCATTTTTATACTATTTTTGGATACTTGATTGTTCAATATCCGTTTCTTTCTATATTTGAGTGGTTTTAGAATCAGTTTTCAACTTAACTGTCAATTTTTTTTCATATCTCAGCTACATTATTGTTATCAGTTGTGCGTAATAATTTTCTATAAGTAACAAAAGCAAAAAGTTTTTGTAATTGAAGAAAAATATATATGAAATGATTTTTATCATTAATGCCCAACTTTACAAAATAGTTTACAAGATATTTTCCTTAGAAATTAGATTTGGAAGATAGTACCAACCGTCTTAGCAACTTCCAATCTATTTTACAGATATTTGCAACCGAGCAAATCATCTGACAATTTGTGAAGATACATTTTGTTAAATAAAAAAAATGCAATATGTAAAAAACAGTGGATATTGTTGCTACCGCGCCAACTCTTACCAGAAGTTGATTTCTTACTTCAAATATATTAAATAACCTATAGAAAAAGTTACAGCCTTATGAAAGTACATACAGCGAATATATTCCATCATCTGCGCATGCATTTTCTTGCTATGAGGGTCGGTCGGAGACATCCATCAACTTTTGTAATGAATTTATACGAGGGACTACTTATAAGATCCTAAATTGTGCATTATGCTTTCAGTTACAGGTATATTAGGACAAATAAATGTATATGTTGAGATTTCAAGAGGTAGTTGGTTTAAATTAATTTAAAACCCTCGCTTCCAAAACAAAGTCAGTTTATTTGAAAGAAAAATTTTAATATAATTATCGATATAAATATAGGTATAAACAAAATGTTTCTATACCTACTTCAAAGTATCACTTTTTGGAATCTGTAAATGTTGTATTTCATCTGATCCATGTAAATAATGTGATTTATAATATGTAATATCGCAATGGTCTGACTCAAAGTTTCTTTTGACGACAATTTGGCTAACACATGATTTATTTAACTTGCAAGATCCCTGTAACTTTAGGTTCAGTTTCCGATTTTGAAATGATACTAAATTTTGTTTCTTGTAGGAGCGTTTGCATTCAAAATAAACATGTTCGTAACTGCTTCGAACTTTCTTCCCAGAATTTCGGATATACTGGACATTGTTGACTTTTTGTTCTTCAGAAAGCCATTGGTTGAATTCTTAAAAAAAAATAAGTAAATCCCTCTGTTTACACTGAATTTATTCAGGAAACATGTGTCTTCCTAAATCTAATAAAAATTATTATTTTATACTCACCATCACAACTTGGAAACTGTAAATGTATTATATTATTTTTAAAATTGTATTTGTGCTCCAGATGACTTCTCAAGTTTCCATTCCAGAGACTGCATTCCACACACATATAGTTTATTTCACTTCCATATTCAATCCATTTGGATGATCTATTATGAATGTTTATTCAAGTTAAACTGGGTTGAAAAAAATTTGTCACATTTAAAACACAATACCGGCATCTTAAAATTAGGACAAAAAAGATTCAGATTCAGAGTAGTTTGAGAAAAGTGAAAAGTATTCAAAAACTCAAAACAAAACCGTTATGGGTTATGTTATATTATGATTTATTATTTGTTCGCATGCGCAGATGATGGAATCTATTCCTCTAGTTATCGCCTCCTATTGGTATCAATTTATATTTTTATGACGTATTTCAACTTTACATACTTCTTTGTAGTACAATTTATCGTAAAATATCACGTCGCTTGAAATGATCGATACGTAACTAAATAGGTTTGTTCCAACATGCCACTATGGAGCGTTCGTGAAACATTTATTGGAAGCGTTTAAAAGATATTTTCTGCGCAATCTCCGGCTATGCACGGCTCTTGTAACAGTTCCTGCTATCAATGTAGGATTGAAAATACCGTCTCGAAAACGGTTCACAAACTTTACTTAAATCAGAACACAAAACAATGTTCGAATGACATTAACTGCCCGGTTGGAACACGTAATCTCAATTGCGCAGAATCGTCATCGTAACAAGGACGGTTTTTTGATGGGTTGGAACGAACCTTACGAGATCGTACCAAAAGAATATTCATATAAAAAAAGCTTAATACCTCATCGTCTTGTACGGTTTTAACCCAACGTGTAAAATCATTCTTTGGGCTTAGATGCAAAATATTGTCACTGCATTGTTAACATTCAAATTTCTCTTAAACAAAAATTTCAACATGTAAATGAATAAATGGTAATCTGATGAAAATATCACATATTTTCTTTGCTGCCACGACTGCTTTAAAATTTTCATATCTCACTTCTGAAAATAGTTTTTCTTTCAGAAACTTCACCGATGGAATGAAATTTAAGCGGGTGCCTTCAATATATTGGATATTGATTTTGTTATGTATAGTAATGCTGTTTCTCGCCGATGTCTTCCAAATGCAGTACCTTACGATACAACTCACAAAACCAGTAATAAACAGTGTTACTTTCGACGACAAATCATACACTATATATACGCCAGGGTGTAAAATACCATACATGGACCCCTTCGACCAAAACATAAGAGAGTACATAACCTCAATGAAGTTGCCGAAGTGTAACGAAGGTAAACCACCGTTATTCGAATCGAACCTAACCTCAATATACGTTTTGAATTCTTCACTGTCCTACTATCAACTTGACGATACGACGAGACTGGATTGTTGTTATTCGCCTTTTTTCAGACAGGAACCCGAAGGAAATGAATCGGATAATAAAATAATCGTAAGCGATTGTCGTTATTTTAACGATAGCGTCGATATTAAAGAAGAATTTATTCAAGTTACGTGTAAATACGACAATACTACTATTTATGAAGATACTTTCGCTTTTGTACCTATAAAAAATAAGATTCAAGCTAAATCTAAAAGTATGAATGTGCTTGTGATAGGCTTAGACGCAGTTTCCAGATTGAATTTACATCGACAGATGCCGAAGACTGTTAGTTATTTAAAAGACATAGAGGCTGTTGAGCTACTCGGTTATAATAAAGTGGGTGATAATACTTTTCCTAATTTGATACCGGTACTAACCGGATTTTCCGAAAAAGAACTGGTAGAAAACTGTTGGCCTACAACCGAAGACCGTTTCGATAATTGTACTTTCATTTGGGACATTTACCGCGACGCAAATCACCTTACCGCTTACGGAGAAGATTCGTCTTGGATGGGTCTGTTCAATTACCAACGTAGAGGCTTCAAAAAACAATCCACAGATTACGCTTATAATTATTTCAATAGATACAGCGAATCGAAAATAGGCAATACCAAAAGTATGAACGTTCAAGATTGCGAAGGGGGTCGATTCGTTTTTAGAGATTTATTGAGTTATATCAAAAATTTCGTCATAACAATGGTCGATAATAAGTTACCTTATTTCGGTTTTTTTTGGGGAGCAGCTCTATCTCACGACATTTTAAATAAACCCAAATTAGGCGACGAGGATTACCGAAATTTTTTTAAAGAACTTTTCGAAAATCATTATTTAGATAATACATTCGTATTTTTCATCAGTGATCACGGTATAAGATGGGGAGATATACGACAAACTTTCCAAGGTCGAATGGAAGAGAGACTACCATTCGTTTTAGCAGTACTTCCGATAAACTTCCGGAAAAAATACTCATTACATTATAAAAATTTGAAATTGAATTCAAAAAGACTGACGACGCCATTCGATTTACACGAAACTCTGCTAGATATCCTCAAACTTTCGTGGAAACTCGAAGACCGCCACGGATCTAATAGAGGAATTAGTTGGTTCAAGGAGATCAGTCCGTTGCGGACCTGCGAAGACGCCGGTATTGAAAGCCACTGGTGTACGTGTCAACAAAGCGCGGAGATTCCGACTAATAACAGTCGAGTCGAGAAGGCGGCGAAAGCGGCGGTGGATCACATAAACGGTCTACTCAAAGGGTACGCTCAATGCGCTCGGCTCGCTTTAAACAAAATTTCTGACGCTCGATTGATGACTCATACTTCTCAAATCAACGGATCGAACATGATATCGGATTACATGCTAACCTTGGACGTTTCACCCAGCGAAGCTGTCTTCGAGGTGACCGTTAGGTATATCGAGAAAGCTAAAACTTTCGAAATAATTGGAACCATCAGTAGGTTGAATCTGTATGGGAAACAGAGTACTTGTATTACGGATTTTCATTTGAAACTTTATTGTTATTGCGAAAATTTGCTGTGATAAATATGTTTGATTTCGATTACCTATTTCGTAATTTAGATATTATCTTGTCAACAATGTATTTTAGATAAAAATCCTGAAATAGATAGATTTTTTTTATTTGAATTCCGATTTATTTAATCACCTCTATACCAAGTTATATCCCTGACGAGTTGTAGGGTCTCAAAATGGAGTCGAATATTTCTAACAAAATAAATTTCTCTGCAACCCTGTAACTCGAAAATACCCAATTTGGTACACTGTAAGAGAATGTTAATTGAATTCATTAAAAAAGTGATCGATCCATTTTGGAGGTTAATTAAGTGTGACCTAACCTTAAAATCACAGAAGTTTTTTATCTGTCTGCTGATTTTTTCGTTTAATTTTTTAGTCGAATAACATAATAAGACACGTTTTCACGCGGAATAAGTGTTTTTTTCCATTTTAATGAGAAATTGTAGTTAGTTTCTTTTTTATATTTTTCTCACCCTATATAAGATTTATACTAACTAGGGAGGTTTAGTTTTGGGTTTGGAAGGAAATCTCTAGAAAATATTTATTTTTATTTTATTCAATTTCAAAATGTGTAAAAAATTCACGTGAAACTTGTATATAACTCAGAAATTTAATAATCTGAGTTGTCTATATCAATAAATTTTATCAATTGGTATTTATACTGTAACTGTTTTCTTAACACTCGTCGATGTAAGTATGGGAAGTTGGCTACACTGAGTATTCTAATTTAAACTTTGATCTGACATGTGACATTTAATTTTGGCATCTGCCAAAATACCAAGGAGAAAAAGTTAAATTATTTTAGTGTGATCACTCAGTGAACGAGTGCAAAATGTTGAGGTCTGCGATTTTAGCTGAAAGCGTCTTGAAAAATGGTTCCAAGGTAATTACGATATTTTATTTATACTTTTTTGATTATCATACAAAATATAAAGTTCAAAGTAAATGACTATTATCTAATTCGATGATATAAATAAGTATTATGTAAAACGTTGTTCTCTTCCTTATTATAGGTCCTTGGTTCCGTACCAAACGCTCGTTGGCAACCTCAGCAACAACAACAGAGAAATTTAAATGTCCATGAACACATCAGTTACACATTACTCAAAAATGCAGATATTACTGTTCCTAATTTTGGTGTAGCAAAAACTAAAGAAGAAGCCAAGAAAATTGCAGAAAGTCTCAACACAAAGGATCTTGTATTGAAAGCACAAGTTCTAGCTGGTGGTCGTGGTAAAGGAAGCTTCAAAAATGGACTCAAGGGTGGTGTCAGGATGGTGTATTCGTAAGTTTTAATTTAAAACTACCTTAAAATGGGTTTAAAAGTTAATTTCTGTTTATTTTTAATAATATCTATCAATATGGTACTATTTCACAATTGTTATTTTTGATTGAAGACCTGAGGAAGCTGAAGACATTTGTGGTAAAATGTTGGGACAATATCTAGTCACCAAACAAACTGGTGAAAAAGGGAGGATATGCAATGCTGTTATGGTAGCAGAAAGGAAGTTCCCTAGGAAAGAGTTTTATTTCGCAGTCATGATGGAACGTGCATTCAATGTAATTATAATTCATTCATTATACTTTTAAAAAGTATTTTATTAATAATAAACAACAGAAGTAATATTATTCAATCAATAAATTTACAAAATGAATGACAATAAAACTAGAAATTAAATGCAATAAATCAATACTTTAGAATCTGCTGATCCTGTGGCAGTGTCAAGATCCTCTCACATTTCTTTTATATAAATTTGTTCCATATTTGAAATAATTCATATTTTTAGGGACCAGTTATAATAGCTTCATCCCAGGGTGGTGTAAACATAGAAGAAGTGGCTGCAGAAAACCCAGATGCAATTCTCTATGAACCTATTGATGTTATGAAAGGTCTGACCAAAGAACAAGCAGAAAAAGTAGCTGTCAAAGTTGGTTTAGAGTCACAAAAGGCGAAAACTGCCGATATGCTTTTGAGGATGTATGATTTGTTTGTGAAAAAGGATGCCCTTCTTATTGAAATCAATCCCTATGCTGAAGATGCCGGAGAAAAATGTGAGTGAAGGCAATTATCTCATGTTGTATTATCATAATTTTTATTATGATTTATTATAATTGAAAAATATTTTAGTTTTTATACTTTGACCTGTTTATTACACATATATTTGAGTTACAGGCTAATGTATGTTTATCATTTATCAAAATATTATGTAATATCTAGTCTATGCTGTAAAATAAGATCCTATCAAGATTTCAATAAATATTGATACTGATAATAGAGAATGTATTCATGATTACAATATAAAATAGGATTGTTGAAAATCAAAAAAGAAAACTGATAATATTTTTATTAATAATGGGGTAATAGTAAAGCTACGTTGGAAATAATCTATATTAAATTAATTATCAAATAAATTCAGTTTTCAAAAGTGTTATTTGGTTGTATCAACACTAAAGTTCAGTGTTATTTGTTTTTATCCTAATTAAGATATCAAAATTCAATTTTGAATTATATTTCCATAGTTAATTGACCATAACAATAACATAATAATATTTTAAACTAGTGTAGCACCCTTTGTTTTATTCCACTGAAGAACCATGGTTATAGTGTCCATTTTGTCTATAACATCTTGGACTTTCATGAGAATATGGTAACAATTCAAATGATAGCGATGAAAAAACCAATTTTTAATCTTGTAAGGTCAAGATCCTTAAAACATTTTCACATTAGGTCTGTTTTAATAATTCTCTGTCTACTAGTTTATATGTTTATTACCTCAATTTTCCCTTAAATCAATTGTTTTTTTTTTAGTTAATAGAACTAGAAGTGGAGACCCTTTTCTTCTTTTGTCATGTTAATTTTATTATGACATCATTTTCAAGACCATTTTATTGTTACCCAAACAGAAAATAATGAAATTGGCTGGTTTACATTTTTTTTATCAGTTTCCAAATTTTGATCAATAGAACATTAAAAAATACAACACCAACATTGACAAGCAAATCACAGTCCTCAGATTCCCTGTTGAAATTTCAAGTGCTAATTTTTTTTTCAGTTAGTATTTCAATTTATGATTTGTAGATTTTTCTTTGGACGCTAAATTCCGCTTCGACGACAACGCCCAGTTTCGACAAAAAGAACTTTTCAGCCTAAGAGATTGGACGCAAGAAGATGAAAAAGAAGTAGCCGCCGCCAAATTCGATTTGAACTATATCGCTTTAGACGGTAACATTGGATGTATGGTAAATGGTGCGGGTCTCGCCATGGCCACTATGGACATTATTTCTCTTCACGGAGGTTCTCCGGCCAACTTTTTGGACGTTGGCGGTGGCGCTACCGCTCAAGCGGTAAAAGAAGCTTTTAAAATCATTACAGCCGATCCCAAAGTACACGCTATTCTAGTCAACATTTTTGGAGGTAATCAATCACATAAAGTATTTACAAATAGCATTATGTTGGTTTTTTTCAGGTATCATGAGATGTGATGTTATAGCTGAAGGTATTATAGCCGCGGCTAAAGAGCTAAGTCTAAAAATGCCAATAATCTGTAGATTACAAGGTACCAACGTAGACGATGCTAAGGTTTTAATCGCGGCGTCAGGTTTAAAAATACTTCCTGTAGATAATTTGGATGAAGCTGCAAGGTTAGCTGTGAAGCTGTCGAATATAGTCAGCTTGGCACGTGACGCCAAATTAGATATTAATTTCGAAATGCCACTCTAAATTTTTTCGCTATTTATTATTTTACTTGTTTCAGATTTTAGAAGCAATTGAATATTGATGTCCTTGTATTGAAAATCTTGACTGATTTTTTCAAGTAAACTCTTTCCATTGGAAAAACTTCATCAAAATATACAATATTCTAGTTATTAAATGCTGAAAACAAGTCTTGCAATCATATATGTTTCATATGCTTAGTCTCAATCGAAATATTTATTACACACTTCTCTGCTTTGTATTATCCATATCCACAACTGAAAATTCTGTCTCTTTAAACAAAAAGTTTATTAATTCGACTTCTATTACCCCTTATCTTTCTTTAACATTAGATCAATAACAAAAAATACTTACAGAGGCTTATAGTTTAACCCATGCGTTAATTTTCGTCTTTAAATGAAGAAAAAGTATAAAAAATATTTCTAATTAGCATATAGCAATAGCATATGCTGTTGGAAACATTTTTGACAAATGTCTATCAGTATTACTGGTAATTAGATGTTTTACATTTGAGACATGCAGTCTTAATTTTTTTTTCTGTTGGGTTTTACTTAAAACCATTTCAGGTGCTTTTGAAGTTTAGTCTTTGGATTTATTGGTTACAAACTAATCTATGGTACCACATATTTGCAATTTTCTTTGTTTTTTTTTAACAAACGACTCTCAATTTCAATCTTAGTATAAAGTACAAGTGGATTATGCATATTGTATTATAACATTTCGTGAGTTTGTTTTTGAATCAGGCACATGAAACAGAATATTCCTTTTAGGCACATGTAATTGAGGGTGCTCCTTTTTAGACCATAAATGTCCACCTTTGTTCCAAAATTAATTTCCAACATTGTGTCATAGACGTTCAATATTTTCATTGTATGAATAGGGATATTTTCTCCATAATCTGAAGTACTGCTTTCTCATTTAGTCTTTTCTTCTATCCAGGTTTTCATTTAAGTCTCTTAGATAAAATTTGAACCATATTCAGTTCAAAACTATTAAGCATTTTAGAATATATATACACTAACATACGGTTATAGGGCACCCAATAAAGAATATCAAAGTAAAATATTTTTGCTTTATCAAAGGACATGGGCCTTTGGTAACGTCAAGTGGGGCACGACGGGTCTATGTGAAGGCCTAGGTGCTTAACGGTACCTTCGCGCCCACATTTAACTATGAAAAGTTTAGCTTATTTCATTTAGAGGATTATTTTTGAGATTATAAACTTAGATTTTAACCATTTAGTAAAGATTTAATATTTTGAACCGGTTTATTCTCGTCATGGTGTGAATACCTACTCTCTTGTTTCCATCCATGGCGTTCGAAAACTATAACAATATTTTCTGTTTACACTAACATGAAGTTTTAGGTTACCCAATAAAGAGTATCTATCGAAGCTGAGTTTAAACAAATGAATGGTAATTAAATCAAACATCGCTGGGGTCTCCTATAACCCTTGTTAGTATTTTATTTTTTTTTTTCCTAAGGATGTGCCTAAACTATGGTAAATTTCCCGTTATTGAGAATTATTAACAGATGTAGTTCAGTCCAGTGAAGCTTCCTTAGGCAACTGAGTGACTATAACTTCATTGATTGTGTCTTTATTCCTCATAATAATGTGGAATTTATGTAAAACTTTGAAAGATCTGTTTTATTTTATGTCTCTTTTGATTAAGTAATTCCGCTGGGCATGGTGCAAGGTCAAAATATTGCACGTTATTTTACATTATGCAAGACTGTCACTAACAAAATTTCCATTAGTAAAAGTAAATAAATTCCTAATCTTAAATTTAGTTTATTTTATTACCGATTTAGGCTGCCACTAAATAAAATTCCAAGAGTAAAAGTAAACAAATTCTTAACCTTGAAATTTTGTGACTGGTTTAAAAATGATAATAATAAAACAAATAACTAAGTGAGTGGATGATCATAGTCAATAATTATATCTGCTGCTCCCTTGCTTTTGGACCCTGAATTAGTATTGCATCATGTCAAGCAATCTTTATGATTTCAATATCTGGATCTAGGTTTTTACATTTCATGACTAATAGTTACTTTATTTGGAACTATATTAGCAGAAACAATATTGAATTTCAAAAAATTACTTCTAATATTTGAAAAAAACTGCACTTTAGGAATCAAGTATAATTTTAATATACAGTTAAAAGTTGTCACACTATTTATATTTTGTTTTTTGTATTATAAAATTTATGTGTGATATTATATTAAATAAATTAAAGAAATATTTCGAACATAATCTGTTAACGTTAAAAAAATTTAAGTGTACATAGTAATTTTAATAGTTACCGTTATCAGTATAAAAAAAACTAATTAATTTGAATGTTTTACAATTTTATTATTCTTTTTTTAATTCTGTTATAATTATTTCTATCCAAACGATCGGTTCCAAAAGAAATCACTAAAATAAATACATAAAAAAGCATTTTTTTCTTAATTACAAACCCTAATTAATATATTTATTATATGGTAAATAAATTTAGTAATATATTATCGAAACCAAATTTATATTTATTGATTCCATTAAATCTCAATTTCAGAGCAATACATGTCACAAGAAGGTCTAAAAATTTTGAAAAAACACTGATTAGGTTGTTAAGTGTTTTACAGGCTGTCCAAAGCTTAAGATTAAAATTCTTTATTCCACATATACAGCAATCGGACATTTTCATTCGTAGTAATATGTAAAAGATCACCAGATAAATATTAAGTTGAGAGGAAATCAATGAAAATATAATTTTTTCTCATGATCAAGCAATATATAGGTAGTAGGTAGTTAGTTCTCTCCGATCCTTAAAATTGTACCTATTGTATGCATTTTTTCACGAATTTTCGATTAGAAACGACTCTGTTATGAAAATCTATCACTGGCTCCTGTACTATAACTTACTTTTGATGAAATAGTTTCTAGATACCCTGTATAAACCTAGTTTCTACATCAATCTATCTTCTGTAATAACTGGAAAGTCTTCTCATTAGCAAAGTTTAAATTTTAATAAAAAAACGTCAAAATTAACATTTTTTATTATATTGTAGGTAAACTATAATAAAGTTGAGAACATATATACATGAAATTACAAATTAAATCTAATCATGGCACAATAAATAATTTTACTAATCAAAACGTACAAATCCTCATTGTTCTCTTAATATTGAGACCTAAATCATTGACAAACATAAGCATAAAGTAACCCAGATGTATAGCGTTGCCTCACTATCCGGCCGTGAAAGTAAAAAAGAGTTTTATTGGCCACTAGAATGAGAACAAAAAGTCAAGAATGCATAGCAAACAGGCTAACTCATAACGAAAAGATAAAACTTCACAGAATCTCCCATAGAATGATGAGGACCTATTGAAGTGACAGAGGATTGGTAGAATGTCCTTCTTCATACACATCCGTGTATCTATTTGGGGGTGGATGCTTAGAGGGACGAGTTTTCTCACGCGAACGTGTGTGTAGAATGAGATTTTGACAAGCAGTACATTTGTATTGAACTCTATTGAAGAAAGGAAATCAATAGATGCCACCCAATTGGTATTTTTTGCAAAGTAAAATTTTTACATTAACCCAAGCAGTCAGAACTAGATGGAAACCGTGCTTGGATATGCTGGAACTGTTTGTTAAATTGTTGGGAATTGTATCTAAATTTTTAGCCATTAAAAACCAAACTAACTTCTCAGTTTAAAGTCATTAGAGACCTGACTACTCTTCTCGAAGAGACATCTAGCTTATCAATTCCTATTTCTAATTTACTTTGTAAAGTTATTGATCGATCAACGCCATCGTCTACTCTAGGAGAAATTGTTAGAGGCATTATTTGAAAAAGTCGTAGAAAAACTCGTTTTCCTTGAGAAAAATACTTTCCTTTTGGTGGCGACTATTAGACCTATGTCTCCAGTGCTATTTCATGCTTAGAGCATAGACAAAGAGGATAACAATATCCAGATCTAAGACCAATTCAAGCATCACCAGAAGTTAGTTCGTCTCTATTTGGTGTCATATACATAACAATAAATATAAAAAAATGGAGATCAATAAAAATTAGTTAGGTATCAATGCAGCCGTTATATATAGGTAAATTAAAATTAGTTTTTTTTTTGGGATGAATTAAAATTTAGATGTCATAATTTGCTAAAAAACCTACTTTGGTAGTAACGTTGGTAAATATTTCAATCAAATTTCATATAAGAAACAAAATAAATAATTTAAAATTACAAAATTATAATGCGAGTCAATTTCATCACAATTCGTCATCAAAATGATGAATATTATGTAAATGATCACCGTAATCCGTTGCTTCACTACCAACAAATGTGTCATGATGATCGAGGATTTCCTCAAAGCTCAGTATATCATCGTGATTGTCATCACTGTGAGCAAATAAATGGTCTACTTCTTCTTGAGCTATTTCACTTTAAAAATACAAATAACCAATAAATTTTTATGTTTACTCTAAATAAATAAATAAGAAAACAACAAAATTTCATTCTACATACAATTTGTAGAAAGGAATAAGAAGTACAGAAGAGTGGATAGATCTACTGTTAAAACAAAATTTCTAGTGTACAATGGAAAGAATCACATCAAAGATATTAAATGATCCAAAGTGAAAAGTTTAATAAAGGACGAAAAACAAAGAAGATTGCCATAGAGAGACATGGGGTAATTGATAATTAAATTAATGCATAAGTGGTGCTGAAGAAAATGGACAAATTGAAAATATGGTAGATGGACACACAAATATACAAATGTGGGCATCCAGGCGACAACATTATAACCCAGGCTTTAAGCACTTTAAAAACCTTTTCATCTACGCGAGGCTATAAACTAGATGATTTAGAACAAACCCTGCTAATATGAGTACAATGGGAAGAAACACATCAAAGTTATTAAATGATACAAAGTGGAAAGCATGATAGCCTCCTTGATGTACTGGGAGAAAAAAAAATAAAAGATTTTTATAAAGTAGCTAACAATCAGGCATATTCAATTCCACCAAAGCGGGATAAAATGGGGGAAGGGTTGTAGTTAGTAGGAAATGCATTATTCCCTCTCATCTGAAAAAAAAAGATTGTTATAATTTGTAGAAAGAAATTTGCTGCCTTCACTTTTATTCTTGAAGATATTGCAATAATATTAGAATTCATATGTATTAGAAGATGTTTTAAATGAAAATTGTTACTCACTCATTACTAGGTACTATCCAAGATAATATTTCATTTCCTTCTAACTTTCCATCTTTATTCTTATCCAACAAATCATCAAATTTAGCTTTTTCTGCAATTAAATCATCTTTACTAATATCATTTCCTCTTGTTCCTATATATTCTTGGAAGTTGATGGCACCATCTTCATCCTTATCTTTGTCCTTCAAAGTTTGTTCTAAAATTATAGGTAGCATGTTGGGATGTTCTTCTGGGTGAGAAAATGATACCCATTCATTAGCATCAAGAACACCGTCATTATTGATATCTGCTGCTTTCCACATATTTTTATCATCTTGAATCAACTGCGATTATCAATTATTTTAACCACTTAAATACTAACAAAAAATTTGGAATAATAATATTTTGTTTATCATGTTTACTATCCATTTACTTTCATTATTTAATTCGCAATTCAAAGGCTATAATAATTGATTCATAAATTGTTCAAAATAATTCGATATAGCTCTGAATCAAATCAAGTGATTAATATTGAAGTAAGACCATGAATAACATACAAAACAAGAATATATTCAAAACACTTCATCCATATATAATACAAACAAATAAAAGAAAAAGTGAATTGTATTTTAACTTACATGTTCATTTTCACTCCCAATATCAATAGTATTTTCGGAACTGTCTATCCCATATGTATCAGCTAAATATTCTTGCCAAGTGACTATACCATCGTTATTTTCATCTGCGTCTTCCAGCCTATCTTTGGCTTCTTCCTCTGAAAGCATTCTAAAATTTGAAATCATCAAAATACATAATCCAATGTGAAATTAAGAAACAGTACTTAAAAGAGCGTATAATCCAAGCTTTCAATTCGTTTCTGCCAATTTGATTATCATCATCAAGATCCATTTTCTTAAGAAGAATGGCTAATCGTCTTTTCGATTCTTCCGGGGATAAATGATCAAATTCTTCAGCTTCTTTGTGACTACCTAATATAGCTTCATGATCAAATTCAGTATAATGATCTCCTTCATCTGAATAATGACTATGGTCTCTTGGGCTGTAAGCTCCGTCTGTTTCCCTTTCCTTATTTACTTCATTAGTATGACTATGCATTACTCCAGCATAAATTTTATTAGTTAACATAAGAAATAAATAACAAATTATTGGATATATAAAATTCATATTTTATTTGAATTAGAGAACAAGAAAAAAATTTTGGTTGAACTGTCCTAATATGACATTGCTGTCATAACAAATTTACTTCAATAATCTTCTATTTATTTGATCTCTACATAAATAACTGTGTAGTTACTAGAATTTTTATAAATAAAAGAATGGTAATAAAAGTATATTTATTTTCTACTCTATTATTTAAATGATTAAGATTAAGGATAACCTCAACCTTGTTTTCTTTTAAAGTCTTAATTACGATAAAAATAGTGCGCCGATAAAGAAAGTTTTTAACTAAGGTGTGAATATCACATTCTATAGTCTAACGAAATATGATTTTTTCCAAACATAGATTGGTATGTATATTAAAAAAATTTAATAAAAATATTTTGCTTATAATTAAGTTTATCTTTCAGGTCACAGAGCAGAGAACCATTCAAGCAGTGTCACATATGCTTAAAACCATGTCAACAGCAACAAGTGCAAAGAAATTATTTACAAATACGTTAAATCTGCCTTCACTTCCCGTACATACATTGAACCAAACTTTAGAGAAGTACATTAAAACTGTCGCTCCATTTTTAAATGAGCATGAGCTATCCAATACAAAAAAGCTTTTGGATGAATTTAATTCCGAAAATGGTATTGGAAAAAAATTACAGAAATTACTGATAGAGAGAGCAAAAGTTCGTGAAAATTGGTTAGAAGAATGGTGGTTGAATACTGCTTATTTAGAATATCGTGATCCTGTAGTGGTATATTCAAGCCCTGGTTTAGTATTCCCTTTTGAAGACTTCACTCAAGAAAATGATAGATTAAAGTATACAGCAAATTTGATATTGGCAGCCATTCAATATTATTTGAAAATATGGAGGTAACATTTTTTTTAAACAGTTTTGCATAGTTCATCAATAAAAAAAAAATAAATATTCTAGTGATCAATTACCTTTGGATAAAATGGGTAATGACCCTTTAGATATGAACCAATATAAGAAAATTTTTGGTACTTGTCGTATTCCTAAAAGTAATAGAGATACTTTACAATTTAATCCTAATTCTATCCAATTATCCATATTATCGTTGTAAAAAATAATAACGTAAGTTTTTTTACTAATTATTATAAATTTCGATATTACTTTGATTTTTAGTTTTTTAAATTAGATATTTTGAATAATAATAATGAACTTCCAAGTGAAAATGGTTTAATTGATCAGTTAAAAGTTATAGTTGAAGATTCAAAATATTCTGGTGCACCAATAGGAATTTTAACTAGTGACAATAGAGATAATTGGAGTGTAGCTTACAAGGAATTAATCAAAGGAATTCTAATATCATTTTCTTGCAAAATATTCCAGTTATGTTAGTTTTATTATATTATAGACCCAGTAAATCAAGAATCAGTTGATATTATTCAAAAATCATTGTTTTTGGTAGCTTTAGACAATCCAATGCCTGAATATAATGACAGTAGGAGGTCGATAGCTAGTAAACAGTTTATACATGGTGGCGGTAGTAGAGCTAATTCAGCAAATAGATGGTTCGATAAAACAGTACAAGTTAGTAAATAGTTTTTTTATGTTATATATTTTCGCCAATAGCTCAACATGATCTAAATGTTCTTTCAATTTTTATTATCAAATTCTTTATCAAGAGGAAACATCGAGAAGAACAGAGATAAAGATTATCAGAGCAATAATTGGCCCAATATATAGGGTAATAACGAACTGAAAAATAACTGACAAACTCAGTGGTGAAGATGTTATGGAAAAAATCAAAGTTTTCTCTGTTGTATTAACAAACTTTATAAACAATTATTCCGGATCTTACTCGACCATGGTATCAATTGGTGGATTAGAAATGGTCCTCATTAATAACTAATCTTATATATAGTTTAAACTATTTTGGAGCTGCTTTTGTTAATCTTGTGTCTTATTATTCATTCCCAGTTATATATCAAATTTAGGAATAATTCATGACTACTTTAACTTTTTTTATATTTTGTAAAACATATAAAAAAGGGTAAATTTATTTTATTTTCCTTCTATACATTCTAGGACTTCTCTTTTACATTTGTTTTCTTTTTATTTGGTGCCATTATCAACTTTTTACAAAAATATTGAACGATACAGTATATGCTATACTATCAAAAAAATATACAATTAGTGAGTACATAGGGGGATTGTTTGAAAATATATATGGTACAAAATCTAATTAAAATTATGTAAAATAAAATTTGTGACTACTTCAGCTTTATTTTGAAATAATTATTGTAAATTTTGTTGTATTTTATCAGTTTGTTATTGGGGAAGATGGAACTGTCGGTTTGACCTATGAACATTCACCCAGCGAAGGGCAACCTATTGCGGTAATGACAGATTTTTTAATTGACTACATGTATGTATTATGTTTATTTATAATATATATCAAAATTATAATATGTGATAAAGAAAAATATTTGCAGGATATAGAAATATAAAATCATAAAATTGGTAATTTCATACTATCACAAGTTCCTGTCGTTTCTTTAATTGAACAATCATCCGATTTCAATGAACTATACAAAAAAAAAACGAACAAGTTAGATCTACCGATTTAATAAAAATCATTGAAAGAAGATAATTTTTTTATTTGCTGTAGCCAAGAAACGAAGGGGGCCATGAAATTTTAGAACTACCAAAAAATTTAATTGTTTCCAACTTCACTTAAGGAACTTTTTGTATTTTATTATCATCGTAATCAATTTGTATCGAAGCTAGATCGTATAGTCGACAAAAATGAGAATTTTTTTAAAAAATAAATGACAAATTATTTAATTTTAAAAAAAGTTCAAACTTTTTACCACGACCGATTAGAAATTGAGTAGAGTGTAAAAATGATTCTAAAAAAATTGAAAACTAAACTTGTTATGTTAAAAAAAACAATATCAAAAAAAATTTCGTCCCATTAACAATGGAAATCGAGTGGGGTAGCTTATTATTATTCATTTATTGAAACTTACATCTGTAGATTGAAATTTATCTAGTAAAAGATTTATATTCTTATGTTCTATTAAAAAGTTTCCTATACAGTATGGAAATTAACAGCAGATTAAGTTATTAACATTTTTTTTTAAATTTTTTTCTTATTATTGCAGTAGAAAAATGGTTCAAAAAATCTGCTGGATACAAAAATAAATTCCATGCCAACAAAACTTCGTTTTATCACCAACGATACTATACAAAAATACATACAACAAGCAAATGTCAATATAGACAAGTAAGAACAGATTTATTACTGGTAGGAACATTTCTACATATATTAACTATTGTCCATTCTATATTTCTTAACCACCCTGTATATAACAAAATATTTTTAGCTAACTGTTCGGTTTTTTGTAGATTAGTCGATAATTTAGATATGGATTCGTTCCAGTTTTCATCATTTGGGAAAGAGTTTGTTAAATCCCAAACATTGAGTCCCGATAGTTTCATTCAGATTGCTATGCAGTATGCTTTTTACAGGTAATACTATTTTATTTAAATTCAACATATAGGAAATAGAAATAATTCACTTTATATTGGAGTTCTTTAACGTATTTGATGTTATGTTTCATATTATTATATTTTGTCGTCACCTAACCTTACTTTTCACAAAGGTTACCATCATGGTACTAAATATCCATGTTAAGTTGTATTTCTTGAACCTTGAAGTATCCAAATCAAACCACCAGCACTTGTATATAGAAATTACTACTTTTAATGAATAAATCCAATAATACCGAACACACTGTGTACAATACCACTGCACCAACACAATTGAACTGTCTGACGCTCGTTTCGATAACAAAATTATCGTCTTACAGGCTAAGGGTAAACTGTTTGCCTTCAGTCTCTGAAGACGATAACTTGGTTATCGAAACGCGCGTCAGCTTTTGCTAAAATTATGTTGGACGCCATAATCAGTTCTGTCTCATCATCTTTTGTCTTCACCTAACCTTACTTTTGACAAAAATTACGATCATGTTACTAATTGTCTAAATTCTCGGGGATTACCCTGTCTGGTCCTTAGAGCCGGGTAAAAACCAGGCCAAAAGGACCAATATAATAAGTGTTGGTGTAGTTTGAACATCAGAAATTCTGTTGGTGCTTTATTTTGGCTTTATCAATAGTAGCTTTCTTTATTAGGATCCACAAAACTCCAGCAGCTCATTACGAATCTGCGGCAACTAGAAAATACATTCACGGTAGGACAGAAACGATTCGTTCTTGTTCAATTGAGTCTGTTGCTTTTGCTAAAATTATGTTGGATAACAGTAAACCACTTAATGAGAAAGTAAATGCTCTTAAAGACGCCATTGCTTCCCATAAAAAATATTCGTTAGAGGTAAGTTATTCGGTTTTTGACATTAAATAGGTTATTCTTATTTCTCTTGTAACTTGGCCTGTTCCTATATGATTAAAAAGTTAACGAATATTCTGGACTGTTCTCAAATGTTCTGAAAAATATTTTAAGAGATTTTGAAAAATTGATTTCTATTAATAAATAAATTGAAGTAAAGTGTGTTACAGTGATTAATGAAATTTCAGGCAGTTAATGGTTTTGGTGTAGATCGCCATTTATTGGGTTTGAAACTAATTGCTCTAGAAAACGGAATAGAATTAACGGCATTGTACAAAGATAAATCCTATATCTCGAGTAGCCATATGCGTCTTTCTACTAGCCAGGTGGCTACGAAATGTGATGGTTTCATGTGTTATGCTCCTTTAACTAATGACGGTTATGCTGTTACAATCCGAGACCGTATAATATTGATTTTGGACTTTCTGCATTTGCTGACAATTCAGTGACATCTGTTCGACGATTCAGAGAAGCTTTAACCGAAAGTCTACAAGATATGCACGATATTCTGGCAAAAACTCAAAAAGCCAAGTTTTGATGGGGTTTTTATTGGTGTATAAATGACTGTTTTAGTTTGAGAGAGATAAGGTTTCTAAAGATTTTTGTATTGCTTTATATTTGAATGGTTTAATATATTTTTATAAATGAAAATGTATTCTATTTTAAGTGAAAATCTGTTAACTGTTAACAAAACAACGTTTCAAGTATGAAAGATACCCTATATTTACTGGCTTTTAGAATGAGAGTAACAGAATGTCCCAGTTATATGGATATATCTGTTCCACAGTCCAAAAGAGAGGGACGATCTAATAGATCTCACCGAGGTTCTCCCACACCCATATACAATTTCAAACTATGAAAAAAGCGACAATATAAAGAAATTTAGTTAGATCATGTAGACCACATACTTCTAATTGAGCAAAAGAAGCTACACCTGCATAGGGTATAAAGGACATAGTCATATATACTGCAGAAAAAACCTGTGAATGTTGGAAATGAAAATTTTTGTTAAAGTTACCTACATTTTTAAATTTTTAGTACAACAGGATAAGCGGTACCAAATGTCCATCAGAATTCACTTGTTTTATTAAAAAATAATAAAAAATTACATTTTTTTTTCTTCATTTATATGTTATTTTTATCCATATACACAACTTACATGATAAACATTTTCTTTTTACAAAAAATTCAGGACTGAAGAAGTTAAATCTTTCAATAATTTCCAAGTTTATTAAAATTAAATATAGTTAGTTGGACATGGGAAGTTTTGTAATATGTATGGTTTATTAATAATGTAGCTTGTTTATTGTGACATACTGAAATAAGCGCCTTAAACCATATGTTCATATCCTTCTGGTATCTGATAATACTCTCACTATGCATCCCACACCTGCTATATTATAAATCTTCTCGTGCCACAATAATAAATGTCCACTACTTCCCTCTGAAGGATATTCAAATCCCTTGTATACATATTTCATTAAAGTATCTAGTGAATCTGCATCTAGAGAATTAACTACTTCTTCTATTTGAGATGGTTTTATTGCTATCAGAACTTTAAAAGCTAAGTTGAAAGCATTTTCCTGTAATACATATAAATAAAGAACATTATCAACCGATTTTAAGTACTTACTTTTATTTGCTGATTTTTTATACCTAATGGGGCATTATTTAGAACAACCTTCAATGCATCCAATTGTTTTCCTGTGAAACTAACGTCAAGGAAAATATATTCAATTTCAATGTGACTAATTTCATACTTAATGTTGTTGAAAATTGTAGTATGACATTAAAAATTGATTTAGAAAAGGATATTTTTGAAGTAAACTATTAACTTCATTTTCATCTGGACCAACTGACGCTCCGGCATCAGTGTCATCTTCTTTAAAATTATCTTCGGAGTATTGATCAACATCAATTTTTCTGAAAGCCGAACTGGATGTATTTTTAGCCATCTTCAATAGTTTACTAATTCAAAATAATTTAAAAATAAACTAAAATAACACACCCTCTTTGACATAAGTAGCGATAAGGTTATATTTTAATCATAGAACCACAGAACATACCTATGGTGCATTCCACTAAGCCTTCACAGCGCCTGAAATACTCTTTTGGTTGTTCCACATAGCGACTACGATCCAAGTGATTGCGGCGAGAACGACTTGTCATGAGGTCGGCCGAAGTGAGCGTTGAAATAATTAACGGAATTTTCAAAACTCAAGCAATACAAATTGTATCTATCTCATTATTTGATGCGGTATATGATATTGTAAATACTTTTATTCATAACCACAAATTTGTATTGGATTTTTTAAAATAGTGAAGACCAAAAATAAGAAGACAGAAATCAGTTCTGTCAAACAATTAACTTGTCAAATCTGTCAATTTCCTTCAAAGTTTATTTCTTAAAGAGCCAACATGGTAAGTAAAAATCCTTTAAAATGTTTTCAATAAAAGTGCATCCATGAAAATAAATATTTTAGATAACCACGAGATGTATTATTCTTTAACGTATAGTAATTATTTATTACAACTTAAGTCTACTATTCATTAAATAATTATTGTTGGTTAGATCAATTGTTTATATCGTATTTTATTTCAGGTTAAAGTTAAGTGCTCAGACCTTCGGACAAAGGATAAAAAAGAGCTAACAAAACAGCTCGATGAATTGAAAATGGAACTTACCAACCTTAGGGTTGCGAAAGTTACTGGTGGAGCCCCATCTAAACTTTCAAAAATGTGAGCTATTCTGAATTATTCATGTTTTTGACCAGAAATAATGTTATTACTTCTTTTAGCCATGTAGTAAGAAAAGCTATAGCTAGGGTATACATTGTTATGCACCAAAAGCAAAAAGAAAACTTGAGAAAGTTATACAAAAACAAAAAGTATAAGCCTTTAGATCTTAGACCCAAGAAGACCCGTGCTATTCGTCGGGCTTTGTCTAAACATGAACAAAGGATCAAGACTCCAAAAGAAATCCGTAAGCGCTCTGCATTCCCCCCAAGGAAGTTTGCATTGAAAGCTTAGTTTAATAGAGAATAAATATGTTATTTCTTACATTTGTTTTATTTTTGTTAACAATCTTTCAACACGTTGACTGCTAACTGTGTTCACTTGCCATTTTTGAGCAACTACAAATCAACTCTTAGTATATCAGTGCTTATATCCTTATATGGCTTCTAAGAAGGTACAGAAAATCAATGTTTACTTACAGAGAAAATTTATTAAAAAATAAAATTATATAATTACGAAAATTAGTCAAATAAAAAATTTTATAAAATCTATTGCTGTGAAATTTCTTAAAACAATCTTTTACAAAAGGCTGATTTCTCTTCACAAACGACAGAAATAACACATTCTCAGCATTTTTTACTACATATCCATCATGGCTTTGTCTGGTGTTTTTTTGGTAGATGAAAGACAAAATAATAGAGCCGTGGCAATCTATGTGCTCACTACCATCTAAAATAAAAGTTCCTAAACTTTTTCTTTGTGCAACACTATTAAAATATTACTGGTTTCAGTGGACTATCTGCAGATAACTTTTAATAAATCAAAAAAATGACATGAAAATTACATAAATCCTTGTCAAATGTATGGTGTATCCCCTGGAGGTTCATCTGAACTACTTTGGGAATCATTGCTGTAAAGGGAATGGGTCAAACTACATTTTCAATCATACAAATTACAACTTTTATTTTTCTCAAATACAGACTTAGTGAGCAGATTGAAAGTAAATTGCTTATTAATTTGGACTGTTTGTTCTTCTGATGACTTTTTTGGTAATGGTACTTAGAATAGTCTACCAATTTCACCATCAAATGAGTATATTGTTAAGTAACAATACATTGAAAAATAATCTATGGCAGACGTGGATAAAACTGTAGGACCTGTCTTAATAAAGTGACTCCTCTGTTTTTTTAGAGGAAGTGTTTTTTGGAAAAACACGCTTTCAATTTGTTGTTAACTGAGAAGAGGTTAGTAAGGAAACTTATCTTAAAAATAGTTATTGATATATGGTACAATTGGTCTGTTTTTATTACCAAAATTAATCATTTGGATAGTTTTAAGGGACAGCTATCAAAAATACCATGAATAGAAGTTATTTTCTTAAATACAGCAGCATTTTAATCCAATTCAATTTGATCAAACTAGTAGAGTGAACAAAAAATTTATCTATTAATTAATAAAATTTACAATTATTTAAACTGTCCAGCAGTCGGTCCAAAGAGGCCGTTTCCTTGTTTTGATGCAGCTCTGGATGGGGCGAATCCAAGCAATTTTTGTATATTCTGTCTTATAGACATAGTACATAAAATATATAAAAAAATAAATGAACAATCATAGAAATCTTCTCCAGGAAGGTTCCTATGACTTAATCCTTGTATCCAAGTTATTGGAAGGAAAGGTAGCCTCGCAACAACTCTGCCATCAAATCTACAAATTTAAATAAAACAATTATAATAAATTAAAAAAATATATATATATATATATATATATATATGTTCGATACATACATGCTATTAAACATACTTAATAACGCCGTAAATGCGAAACCTATTGCAAACATAGATTTCATTTTTACAAATGATAGATCCCTATTATTATTCTTTAATCTCTCTTCTTCTCTTTCGATTTTCTTTTTGTGGTGTTTATCTAATGAATCTCCATGAATTTCTTTCCTTTTCTCCACTATAAATATTAAATATTTTATTTTTATATTTCGCATATAACGGGTTTACTTACATTTTTTGCTTTGCTTTTCTACTTCAGTTTTTAACTTTTGATATTTTTCAGTACGATATACCATCACCCATGTTAAGCCTTCACCAAGAAAGGCTGTGCATATTGAAATAAAAACTATTAAAAGGGTATCTGCCCACATTATTATTAATTTCGATGCAAAAATTGAATTTAGGTTATAGTATATTGAAACGTCAAATAGTCTTCTTCTATTTTCAAGAGCTGCTATTTAAAACATTTGATCTACTAGTACAACTTTCATTGGTAGTTACCCACATGCTAAATGTTTATCTCAAGTAACTTATTTTATAATAAATAAATAAACAAAACAGTAATAAATAATTTATTGTTTATATAATTTCACAATATTAAAATATATTTTATTTACAACAGTAAATTTTCACTACTCGTACTTAAGTTAGGCAAAGACTTAAAAACACAGCTCCTATTTTTCACTATATCAGTCTTTAAAGAATTTTGTAAAGAATATTTCTTTTTGCTACTAGAAGGGCACTCGATATCTAATGCTAATATATTATTTCTAGATAGATCAGATGATTTGTGTAAGCTGGTATCATTTCGTGATGTGTCACATAAATCTTCTACGTGGACATCAGCTTTTTGAATCGAAGAAGCACTTTTCCTGCAACATTTCACCTAAAACAGACAAATATGTTGATTATGGAAATTATCTATCTCATCAAAGTTATTTAATAAATATTGCCACTAGAATGTTGTACCTAGTTTTATAAATTAAAGAAATAATGTCAAAATTTATATTTTTCTTCATTTGATGTATAAAAATATTTTATATAGTCCTTTCAATACAATAGTCAATACTGCAGTAATGTATTAAACTGCTTTGCAAGTGAAAGAATGATTAAAAATGCTGTTACAAATTTATGGTGATAAAAAATGGCTTTTTTCAGTATAATTAGATTAAAATAAACTTTTATTAGTTCAATTTCTGAATTGTTGGATAAAAAATTGCTTTTTACAATTTTATATTACACAGAAATGAACTTTTATAAATTTTATTAATCAAAAAATGGTTTTTATGAGTGTAATTTCATTTTGATGTTAATTTGATCAGAAATTGGATTTTACAAGTCTAATTTGATGGAAAATTCGCCTTTGGGCTTCGTATGGTAAGAAATTGGTTTTTACAAGTCTAATTTGGTGAAAAATTAGTTTGTTTTTGTTTTTAATTTCCAATTTCCCTAAAAAATATTCCTTAATTATCGAAATGTGTCATCTACAAAATTAATTATAGTCATACACAGTAATTATAGCTAGTAAAAAATATCAACAATAGAAATTACTGTTCTTATCTATATTCGCTGTTATCAGAACAAAAATAAACATTCAATTAGACAAAAATATTGCAAATAAACCAAACAATATACACACCTTACATTCATCCTCGAAAACATAACACATTTGCATTTCATTTTGTAAATTTGAATTCGTAATAGACGAAGGTTGATTATATTCAGCAACAGTCACTATTTGAGTTGGAACATGGTGGCCAACACTTTTTTGAAAGTACGGTGAAGGGGGAGGCGCAGTTGGCTTCTCAGGAGCATTTTGTACGAGGATTATCCTAAAAAATAAACATTCAAATATAATTTCAAATTGTTTTTCTCCTAAATTTTTAAATTTAATAATTCACTTACCGATTGTGCGCTTTCCATCTAGAAAACAAGTGTAAGTACTGCCTACATTGTATATACATAAATACAACACCTCCCGTTGATCCTACTGATACAACCACTAGTTTAGTCCAAAAAGGCCATGCTAGAAAAAAAACGGAAAACAATTACTACAGATAAAAAATAGAAACCTTATTTACCTATCAGTCCTTTTCTTACTTCTTCAGCTGCTCTATCTATTAAAACAAATAAAGACCATATTACGCAAACAGCAGCAACAAAATGGAAAAGAATGGCACAGAGTAGTCTTCTTCTTTCAACACTTGTCATCTCCAAAATACGCCACTAAAAATACCATGTCTAATTAGGTTAAAAATTGGCCTTTCTAAGTTTAGCTCTGTTAACTTTCTAAGTTTAGTTGATAAAAAATAAGCTTTTCTTAATTCAATTGTTCCAAAATTGGCATTTATTTAATTAGGTCAAAAAATAACTTAAAAAATTGATTTTCTAGATCTAATTTAATCTGAGAATGGATTCGCCGATTTCAATTTGTTAGAACAATGGCTTTTCAGAGTTTAATACAGTCACAAATTGGTTTTTGCAGTTGAATTACATACAAAATTGGTTTTTCTAGATCCAACAGATAGATTTAAATAAGGACAATGATATCAAATTGCTCAGTTTGAAAATTAGTAAACAAATTCTACACGAAACCGAAAGTGTCTGTCAACACAATCTATCATTGCCAATAGTTATTTTTTAAGCAATTACATAAATGATTATTTCAGAATTGACGATGTTGTTATTAATTTTTAAAACCATTTAGCAGATCGTGAAAAACTAATTGGCAACTAAGTTGTTATCACAATTTATTTATATAATAGTCATTTTACTTTGAAAAAAATATAAACCAGTATTTACAGATTCACACTTTATTATTGAAGTCATATTATTATTAATCAAAAATTACAAATAAAATAATTAGTGATGAAAATAGTCCTGGAAACATACTGCTGAATAATCATAAAATTTATGTATACATAAGAAAATTTCAGCAGCCTTGAATCATTATTAAGTGTAAAAATTATATACTGAACCATTCTATGCACCACAATTTAATGTTTTCTCTGATTTATGTGTGTATGTAAATGGTAAATAAAAATATTTATTCATCTATAAAAATTTTACAGTAATGAATATAATGAAAAAAACATTATCAGACATTTCAAATCATTTATATACACAAAGGCAACTCCAGAAATAAACATTTAATTTAACAATAAAGGTAAACACATTTAATTTAACATTAAAATAAATATCAGTATTGCTGATACAAGCATATTTCTGTTAACAGTTGTTTACTGTTAAGTTTTTTATTTAGTATTTCATTCCTCACATAAGAATGTATATTCATATTTTTATTCAAAATCACACTTATGGATAATCAAAATCTAAGAAATTTTGCTCTGTCACCACTCCAATCGATATACTGGGTGGAGAAGCTCCACTTTAGTAGAAATTTACAAATTGATCCTTACAAGAAGATACATTCATTGATTTGAAAGATTTGTCAAAAACTTTATTCATTCTGAAGCCAATTTTTATATTTCATTATTCATCTAGGGCAGCAATTGACAACCTGCTGCTAACATTATTGATTTTATAATAAAAAATCTTTAGTTATCGCTCTAAATCTATTAATGAGGATTAGGCATTGATTCTATCTTTCTGCCTTATCAATTGCTATTGATGAGTCATACAACATAAAAAGACACTGCACAAGTTGCTCTTTTTGACAAATATATGTCTTCGTAAGTCCAAAAGAAGAACTTTTAGGATTGCTACCATTCTTGGGACAAACAAGAGGGAAAGAAAAGTAAAATTTTAATAAAATCGTTCCAATAGCAACTGATTGCGCCGAAAGTATTACAGGAAAAAATAAAGGGATAACACGATTCTTCAGAGAAAAATAAGCTATGAAATTCTGGAGTTTAAGAAGCGATTTGTGCTCAAACATTTATTTATGAGAGTATTATTTAATATTGGCGACAAAAAATTTTGTAAATTATAATTTTTTGATATCCTAACTCAAAAGGACGATCCCTGAAATAGGAGATAGAGCAGTATTTTATATAGTTCATAAAGGTGGATAAATTACGTGGTTCATAATTCTTTTTTCCCTCCCATGGGTCAATACAGACTAGTTTGATTATCATACATATACATGTTTACATACTTATTTCTACTAGCAATGAGGTTATAATGAAGTCTAAATATTAGATTGATACATAATTTATTCAGAAGAGTTAATAATGATTTTGTGTATATACTATAGTGTAATTACTATCATATACACCATATGTTCATTGAAAATATACTTTTAATTCAGTTTTTAAGATAACACAACTAAAGTACATGCAAATGTTTTAATTAATTAAGTCATAAATTATAATTCATTTGTAAATATTTATTGAAAATACTGTGACGCAAATTGTAGTGACTTAACTTGTTTTTAAAGTTAGGTCCACAAATTCCAAGGATATTAAGAATATATCAATGATATTAGTATGCATATTCCAATATTTTGAAAAATGTATTTGATGAAATATAATGAGGTGCTCATTATTAAAAGAAAAATATATTTAAATTTATTCAGTATCGATTTGGAGATAATGTGATTAGTGTTCATTCAAAATAGGATATCCAGTTAGAATTAATTAATGTAAGGAGCAACAGAAAAAAATACCACAATAATAGAATGGGATTTGAAAGAAAACATATAATATTTTGGCTTTCTTTAAGAGTAAAATAAAAAAAATTTATTTTTGAACTTTTACAATGATATTACAGTAGGATTATTATTCATACATTAGATAAGATAAACTGTATATTGACAGGTCATTGAAACAAATGAATTGATATACCAAAAGCTTTTTAATTATTTCTAAATAAAAATTAAACTTACTTCTGAAAATGGTTTGATTTTGGTATGTAGAATGAAATTAAATTTACACAGTTCGCATGATCTTGTATCGGAAGCAGCTAACCATTGCCGCAAACAAGTTTGGTGCACATATTTCAAACTTCCAGAGCAGTAGCAGGGAGACAACAAAGGATTATCTGCATCTGCCTCGCAGTGACAAATCCTGCATATATCTCCAACTGAATTAGATAAATTTGAATTTGATTCCCAATCTTGACTCTTTATAGGATTATTAAATTCTGATTTTTGAATCGTACCAGGATTTTCTTTTACTTTGATAAATTGCTGTGGCATTTTTTTAAATTCTTTAATTGATATAAGACTATAGTCACACTTTGATCACATAAAGAAATTAATCTACGCTTCGCGTAGATGCACTACAAACCGATATTAAGTACATTAAACATTTTTTAAACACGATAAATGTACCTACGAACAAGTTAAACTAATAAAAGTATTTGCTAGATATAACATTTGTTTTGTAGATTTGACAAAACACTAAAGCAGTTGACACTGACATATGAAGTTTGTCATTGTAGGTTAATGTAATTCCAGTTGACTTTTTTTATAATTTAGCTTTAATTATTCCAAGTAGATACCTTTCTGTAGGATGTAGGGGTTGTATATTTTTCTAAATTAGTATAATCGGCTTTATCTTGAAATAATATGCGCCGAAAAATGTATTATTGCATAAAAAATAATTTCTTCATTATTTCATTCAGATAGCTGTATTTAAATTTCGCTTTAAAAATTTAGTAAATAATAAATTGAAATACAAGTTTTGTTAGTTACTAATCATGAAATTAATAAATATTTGCCGATTTAAATGCGAATTGTATTTTTTCTTCATCAAAATTAGCTTGTCGATTATAGGCATAAGACCAATCAAAAAGAAAATAAGAAGATTGCATTAAATTTCAGTGTATTTATCTGTAAATTTTTTGTTCTAAGGCATTAAGACTAATCTTGCCAACTGTCAGTGTCAGCTCTGTAATTTAAAATATATGCTTTCTTGGTATAATATTGTGTTTAAAAAATTTTTGGTGAATTAAAAAAACGATTTTCCTATTGGATATAGTAAAGGCTATTGTGCGAGTGGGAAAGTATCCACAATTAAGTTTGACAAAGTCTCGTTAACTAAAAATTCCTAGATGGCGTAAAGACCACATCCTGTAAAGTCTGTTATTGATTTTGTATATAAACACAATTTACCAAATTAGATTTATAAATCAAGCATTCAATTTGCGCAATTAAATTAATTAGGTGTTATTAGTAAGAACTATTAATTTAGATCGTCTTTAAAATGTCCGAAGAATTGAGAAAACGACATGTCGGCGAAGAAAATGTAAGTAAGACAGTATATGTAAATTTCAAATTACGCTTTTATTGTAAACATGACAATAATAGACTATACAATTGAAAAGTTTCAATAAATAATTTTGGTAATTATCATTAAATTTTTGACTGTAAAAATGAGATTTTATACAATTCTTTGGCTTTATAGTTTTCAAGAGTTAAAAAATTAACTTGGATACACTTAAAAAGATGTATTTTAGGTTACTAGGAAAAGTGTACATCAAACTAAAATATAAATGATTGCTATAGATTCACAATTCATGTTAACTTCATTTTTGTTGTTTATGTATTAATCAAAATAAATACTGAAATATGCTTATTTTTGTATTAATTTTTTACAATTGTTATTTTCATCACTATTTTCAGCTTTACACCCATCCAAAAAACTCAGAAATATCCATTGATTTTAGTGAGTGTATTTCCCATTAGTTATTGATCCGTATAAAAAACTACCTGGTTTAAATTGGAATAGAATCATTATGAATTTGATTATTCATTTATATTTTATATATGTGCTATACGCAGCTCTTTTAGGCCCATCTTTCCTATTTTAGCTTTCGTTTTCCAGTCCTGAAATCCTCTCTTTTTATATCTTTCATCACCTCTGTTTACCATATTAGTCATGCTTGTCCAAATAAATTCTGTATTTCATTATTTGTTTTTCTGAGCCATAATTCTCTCTCATTTTTACCTCTTAGTATCTTCCTGAGTATTTTCCTTTATTTTTTATTTATCTTCACTTCATTTGCTTTGTTACTCCTCTGTTGGTCTTATTATGGTTTTGTACAGATGTAGCCTCGCATTTCTGGAGATTTTTATGGAACTTATTATTCCCAGTTGTTTACTTCCACCCCAAGATTTAGATAATCTTGAACTTCTAAGTTTATTACTTTTTCATTCAGTTGTTTAAAAAAACAATTTTATGTACAATTATATCGAACAGCATGGTGGATAACTTATATATATATATATATATATATATATATATATATATATATATATATATATATATATATATATATATATATATATTTATTTATTTATAGACAGACCCAAAACTTGTTAGGGCAGAGTCAAATAGCAGTACTGAAAATCTTGTAGGGAATTTAAGGGATAGTGAGGTAAATATTGATGGTTTATGAATGTTTATCTATCAGTCTCACTTGATTATATTGATTTTTAGATTGACAGTGAGGATGATAAAAATGGTAGAAAAGCAAGTATTGATTTGTCGGGAACCATTCCCATAGGTACAAACAAAGCACCATTTCTTTTGGAAACGGTGCTTCAAGATTTACCTGACAGATGGAGAAATTGGGTAGTACGAGGTGTCTTTAGTTTTCTTATGCTGACTTTTTTCTTTGTCGTAATATATGGAGGACCTTTAGCGCTTATGATTACAGTAAGATTTTGTTATACTAAAAAATGTTCATTAAGTATAACCTCTAGTATATCATTTAAGTTAATAATTAACAGTCTAGTTTCATATTTTATCTCAAATTATAATTGTTGTACAGGAAATGTGAACTTATTTCAAGGAAATCTTATCTGCTTGGATATATTTATAAGCCTTGTTGAAATTAAGTTTTTAATTACCAGGTACAAAATAAAACGTTCATTTAAAAAATGATTAGAAATTTATTTATTATTATACTATTTGATCTAATTTTGTAATTCATTTGATTAACATTTATCTATAAAAAAAAATTTGTTGAATCATCAGCTTCCTGGGTATTTGTTAAAAAAAATGTTATCTAGAACTATGTTAAAAAACAAAATTTTTTGTTTGGTTAAAACATATATCAAACAAACCATGGGTATGATTGTATGTAAATTTTGACCTCTGTTCCATCTAATAAATCAATTATTCATATATTTGCCGTTATTTCATCAAGCAATACTTAGAAAGGAGAATTATTTTTATAATTAAAACATATATTAATTATTTTAGACACAAATGTTTATAACCTAATTTGTGTTACAATTTATCATAAATTTAAATGATAGTGTATTCGTTACCCAATTAATAGTTTGAGATCATTAATTTCTGTTAATATACAAATATAATTTATATAATGGAACAAAAGTTAATGTTTGTAGTTGCTAGACCTTTCTTACTTAGTACTAGATATTATCATTAGTTCATGGTTCTAAATCGTTTTGATTTTAGGTCTCTTCTGTTTTGAAATTAGTTTTTTTTATAATTTTTGAAAAATAGATAAAAATTTGACTTTTTGACTACTTTCAGTCTTTATCAAAATATGATTTGACACTGGCAATTGGTGTATTTATATTAATCAATAGATCACCTACATCATGAATATCAAAATCAAAATAGAAATCTGTTTTAACAATAAAAATTGATTTTAAAGCTTAAAAGGTAATCAATTTAATTGCCTATGTCTGGTTTTGTGATGGTATATAATCAGTAGAAGAACTACTTATATTCTCCAATGGTGCTCTTACAATGTTTGGAAGTGTAAAAGCATTTGTGAAAGAAAAATTTTACAAAGAGACTGTAGAGTCTAAACCTAACCTAACCTTAATAAAAGATTTTTATTTCAAAATTATTTTTGAAAATACTCTAAATTTATAACTCCAAGAACCAGAGATGGCGTTTTTGTGGTAAATTTGAGATGCAGAGGTGAAAATTTAACTAAAAATAATTACAAATGTTGGTAAATGTAAATGAGTGGTCTCAAAACATATTGGGAAGAATAACAGTACGTGAAAGTTGTTTTTGAAACAATAAAGTCATTTAGCCCTATGAGCATGGGATTTACCCAGTTATAAAGAAAGTTCTGACTGTGTTAGCTTTTGTAAACTGCGTGGATAATAAAAAACATTTTACAACAGATTCAAGTCTAAGAAATTATTTTATTTGTTAATTTTTAGACTTTGGTAGTACAAGTGAAATGTTTTCAAGAAATAATTAACATTGGATACACTGTCTACCGTATTCATGGTCTTCCATGGTTTAGATCATTGTCATGGTACTTTTTAATCACCTCGAATTATTTTTTTTATGGAGAAAGTCTTGTCGAATACTTTGGTGTAGTCATTAATCGAACGGTAAGTATGAAGCATAATTTTTACAATTTTTTAAAAATAAATCAGTAAGTTCAGTTTGGAAATATTTTTAAAAACAAGGTGGCTAAATAAATTATTATTGTATCTCATATAGGGAAAATCTATGATGATCGTCAGGAGATTTATTTTATTGCAATAGATAATTTTGAATATACAGTATTTTGTTTTCTTATTTGGCTACCTAGTACAATATTTATAATTATTTTTCAGGAATATTTGCGCGTTTTAGTTACCTACCACAGATTTATATCGTTTTCTTTATACTGCTGCGGTTTTGTACTTTTTGTTCTGAGTCTAGTCAAAAAGTATTACATGAAGCAATTCTCTTTGTTCGCTTGGACTCACGTGGCCCTTCTAATAGTTGTCACTCAATCTTATTTGATCATTCAGAATATATTCGAAGGACTCATATGGTTTATAGTACCGGTATCAATGATCATATGTAATGATATAATGGCGTATGTTTTTGGATTCTTTTTTGGTAAAACGCCATTAATTAAATTGTCTCCGAAGAAAACTTGGGAGGGTTTCATTGGTGGAGGAATATCTACTGTTGTGTTTGGATTTGCGGTAAGTTTATTTTAATTTATTATTAAGAACATATTTAAGCAAAAAATGAGTTGGTATCATTTAACTTTATGTATACAGGGTTCATCATGATGAATGACTTTTCTGAAAATTTGTATACAACAGTTTTTTTGGTATTAAAGTTCAATATAAAGTTATTTAATTTTTTTTGTTTAACAGGGGCAGTATTTTACAAAAAAAAACATTTTTAGGTAACACTAGTATGTGGTGGGATTCGGTACAAAATAACAGTTGTACTGGCAGTTCTTGATTCTAGGCACCTCATATGTTGTCAAGACAAAAATTATGATTTAATATATTTTTTTTCCACAGATATCTTACGTCATGTGCCGTTATCCATATTTTGTTTGCCCGATTGAGTATAGCGAAGCATTGGGACGTATGACAATGGAATGTGAACCTGGTATTTTATTCAGACCTACCAATTACAAGTTACCAGATTTTTTAACCGCGGTAAAAACATTTCTGAATTAGAATTTATAATTCGATTTATCAAATATTTTTTTTTTAATTGTTTCAGTTCGGTTTGGTGGACAGTATATCTCTTTATCCGTTCACGCTGCATTCTTTGTCATTATCAGTCTTCAGCAGTGTGATCGGTCCGTTCGGAGGATTTTTCGCGTCAGGTTTTAAGAGAGCATTCAAAATTAAGGATTTTGGCGACGTCATACCAGGACATGGAGGTATAATGGATCGATTCGATTGTCAATTCCTAATGGCGACGTTCGTGAACGTTTACATAAGTAGTTTTATACAAAGGGACAGTCCGCAGAAATTGCTGACGCAAGTTCTCTATCTAAAGCCCGAACAACAGCTTCAACTATTTCATATGTTGAAGGATAGTTTGGAATCGCGAAATATTTTATTACCCAACATTTAAGTTGCATTTTTATAGCCAGTTGCACTGACATTATTTTAATTCGATAGCTCCAAAATGATATATCTATCAAAATGTCGATAATTGAATGTTTAATTTCAATTCTGGTGTCTTACAGTTTGTTAGTTGTCTCGAAATGTTGTTTTCGAACAGTTTTTTTTTTCTAAAATAATGTCATTGTCGGCTGCTGTTATTTATTCCATTTTATAAATTGAAAACAAAATATATATATACGAATATATTTATTTATTTGTGCCATTAAATTTGTTAGATTTATAATTGATATCTACGAAGTGTGTCTAAAAGGTTCAGTGAATGGTATTCGATAAAAACAAAATAATCGTCATCGTACTCAACACACTTTTAACAATGTTCATAAAGCTTTTGAAAATTCGCAGAAAATCCCTTTTCCAGATTCGATCGTTGTCCTCGGACGACCGAGATATCCGCAAAATTTGCCCCTTTCAGAACATCGCAGATCTGGGAAGTCTTTTTTGTCCAAGACTTCCTCTTCCCGTTCTTTTTTTTTCTTTATTTCCTGTCCTTTTTTAGTTAGTTCTTTTATATCTCCTATCAGTTTCGTTGCCATTGTATTGTCTTGTCCTTTTAGAACCTCTTTTATTCGATGAAAAAAACAGGATTTTTTATCTAAGACTGCGTCGATTCTCTCATTTTCCCATTTAGTATTTTAAATACTTCCTCTTCCCGTGCTTTGTCCTTCATTTCCTGGTAAATTAGCAATCCACCACCCGCACTAATTTTTTTCAGCTTTTCAGTTTTTCTTCTTTTTACATTTTCCCCAATTTGTCTCTTCTTTTTTAGTTAGTTTCGCTGCCTTTGTATTGTCGCCCATTATTAACATAAATTCCTCAAATTTTTTACTTCTTTCTTCTTTTTTGTCTTCTTTTTTATCCGCGTCCAAGATAATGGACAACAATGCCTCGTCGGCGGTGTTTAGCTTGACAATTTCTTCCGTACCCTCTTCTTCCTCTATTATTAAAATTGACTGCTTCGGGTCAGATCTACTAAACGTTTTTTTACCTTCCTCCACCGCTTTAGTGGTTCCTCTTCAAACCTAGATCTTCTGAATTAATCCTCTACGGTCCTCTTCCTCATCTCCGGCGAGGCGAGGCAGTGCGTGCTTACCTCGCTAAAACAGACTACCTGGGAGGTCGCCAGGTACCCCAGAGGTACCATTCGAGTCTGTATAACGCCCAGCCATTCATCCCCTAACCACTGTAACTAATAATATAGGGTTACGGATCGAGGTATACTCCTCTAGGTCTCTGGGATCCGTGAGTGATTATTAGAGAACACATTTGTTCCTTACTTATCATCTATGCGGTTGGTTCATCTGTCGTGTTTTCTCTTACAAAATGGAGATATCCAAGACGGATCACACCTTCCGGTGAGCCATTAGGATAGGACATATCCCCCTCCCCAAAGACTCCATCGAGTTATTGGGGTTCGTAGTTTATACTTAATTGTGGGTAGTCAAGGGGCCGTCGAGCCCCACCAAAGGCTGAGGATTTGGAGTGAATCACTTTCGGCCTCCTCCATTTGACCTTTTCAGGTAGCTCTGCTCAACTGTAGCATAACATGTCGGATGATCTAGAACGAATTTCTGTTGGTACCATTGTTGTCAAAGAAAATTGGAATTTGACAGAAGGTTAACTACATTGGATCGGACCGGATCGAACTAGTAGCACCAGGTGTCATCTCATTTGATGATGGTTAGCTTGACTATAGCGGCTTCGACAGTAGTTCCCTTGACGTCCCCAAAACCATTTTTAAACACACCAGGTTGCGGTTTATGTCTTTTCCAGTTTCACCAACGTTTCTTATTTATCTGGAGGTATTCAATCATTGCATGGTGACACAACCTCTTGTTCGACTGCCCGTAACGGGTTTTCCCATTATACCATCGAGGCTATTTGGCGATCCTTAATATGTCTCCGGATCGTCATGTACAAGCGCGTGCTCGTGGCGGACCATTCATCAAATTTTTTCGACATACCTCGTATATTTATACATAATTTATTGTTTCGTTGAATTATTTTTATTTTATTTATTGATCTCTAGGCTTCAATATATTTTTTGGTGTACATATAAAGTCCTTTGTCGGGGAAGATATATACAGTGTGTCGTAGGAAAACTAGACATACCATTGGTATTTCCTGTTAATAGAAGTAATCTCATAAGATCTTTATTACCGTTATATCGACAATAGTTTACGGTTTTTTTATATTTTTGTTGATAGTTGAAAACATTTTTTCGGTTCTGATTGATCCTACTGACAGCGCCAATTATAAATTTGAAAATTTTCGTTTTTGATTCTGTATTTATGTTTTTTTTTCAGTTGAGGTTAATACTGGAATATTTAATATAGGAAGTATTATTTTTACGTGCTGTAAAACATTTCTGTGAATACAGGGTGATTATTTAAATACCAAAGTGACTAATACATGGTGTAATCGGTAAATCTGGATTTTATATTTACCAAAATAAGCTTGTGTTAGTTTTTAATCAATTATTTTCATTGCATTGCTTCTATGAATTTTTTTTGTAATTATTTGAATTGTATTTGTCTATGTTCTAGCAGATAATTGTGGTGATTAGAGCTCCCATAAAGTGCATTTTAAACACACACTAGAGTTCCGCTAAAAGGGTGAAATTAAACAGTTTCGTACTGTCTTTAGTAGCAAAACGACAGTGACTTTTTAAGAAAAATTAGACGAAGCAATTGAACAATGTTATTGACAGTAACTAATCATTTACTTCTAGTTGCAGTTTCTTATATTCTCAATAACTGCGAAAAAACTGTTAGCGGACATTGAAGTAGCTATTAAATACCTTGAGCGGTACAATCTGCACCAGGATTTAAAATGGACAAACAACTGGCAACTGTGTTATCCTGATGAAATCCTTCTGTAACGTTATGTACAGAAACCAAAAGAAACCTTGATTGGATCGTGCCTTGTACCAAGACTGGTTTGAAAGATTACCACCCCCTAGTGCTTTGTTACTCATGGACAAATCGCAATCCAGAAGAAATGAAACTTCTTTGCGGTGGTATCAAACCCTCTTAACGTCACTTTAATTGTGCAGCCCTTGAACTAAGAAAAATACTTCTCCGAAGGGAATTAGGGACTGATAATGTTGCATAGAAAAATCATCATCAAATATGTCATTAACTGGGTAGCAGAAGAGATTTTTGCAGATATCATGGACTGGTTTAGAGTTTGTCTAAATGCAACTTCTTCAACTAGTGAAAACAACCAAATTGCAGGAATGCAGAAGAAGACTTTGACGGAGAGTAGTCGACTGTGGAATTGTACGTTGATCAAGGCTGATCTCCATGCAGTTGACGGTGAGGAGGAAGGGAATAAACAGATTCCAGTCGGTGTCTTTGATCTGGGCTACGTCGAGGCTGATCTCCATGCAGTTGACGGTGAGGAGGAAGGGAATAAACAGATTCCAGTCAGTGCGTTTGATCTGGGCTACATCGAGGCTAATCTCCATGCAGTTGACGGTAAGGAGGAAGGGAATAAACAGATTCCAGTCGGTGTCTTTGATCTGGGCTACGTCGAGGCTGATCTCCATGCAGTTGACGGTGAGGAGGAAGGGAATAAACAGATTCCAGTCAGTGCGTTTGATCTGGGCTACATCGAGGCTAATCTCCATGCAGTTGACGGTGAGGAGGAAGGGAATAAACAGATTCCAGTCGGTGTCTTTGATCTGGGCTAAGTCGAGCAACATTTTGAGTCAACGCCACTGATAATGTATTAATGGCGTCGGCAAAAAATTACATCTCCAAGTTATTCAATGAATTTTGTCCAACTATATTACTGTCTATAAATTTTGCTGGTCGATAATTTTTTTTGTCGAAAATTGGCGGGACTCTAGTGTACTATCTTTGTGGTATCCAAACGATCAGTTTGACTTGTTATAGGTTGAAGGAGACTGCTTAAAACCTTCCAAAAATGGAAGTACAAAACCGTTTGAGTGCTGCGGGATGTATACTGACACAGATCTATAGCGAAATGATTTATTATGTGCAAATAAAACAACTAACAATGCAGAGTTTGTTGTTGTTTGTGATTTTTCGTTTTCATCAAATCAAATTGTTTCTTGTTGTTCTAGCTGTACAGTAGAAGCTCCTCACTCGCGCTAAATTTCTTTAGTCGCGGATCTAATCGGTACAATGTATTCCAATAGGTATCCGACTCAATATCCTTTGTAAATCCTTCGTCAAATGGACTAATAAAAAAGTAAAAATGGATTTAAACTTTGACTGCATCGAATAGGATCGAATAGGACGAGATGGGTTGGAGGAAAAGTTGAATTCATAGCCCGTTGAAGAAGAGGCTTCAACAAGCAATAGAATCGTGACATTTCGTCTCGGTTCGAGCAGAATTTCTGGAATCTTTGGTTATATTCATACACCACCACTACACCAACACTCACGATTACACCGTCTGATGCTCGTTTCGATAACCAAGTTATCGTCTTCAGAAACTGAAGGTAAACTGACTTCAAAGATTGACAGTTTACCTTCATTGTGTTCCATAATCACGGTTTCTGTAGTCGCGGCAAATTTACGGCGCGAGCGAAGAACTTTTACTGTATTTAACTAACAGTACAATTGGTGCTTGGATTTTATTAATCGTGACATTGTTAAGATGATTCTAGAAGTTTTAAATCGTGTACTTTCTTCTAATAGTTTGTTTTAGTATCTTTAAACGTAGTATACACTTGATTGTTTATACGTCCGATGTGTACAGGTATTTCTGTATATTCTGCAATGTTAATTTGAAACATCCTGTACAAAATTTGTTTAGAACGTAACCGAACGTGTAAGCGGTGAATTCTTTAATATTTTTTATAGGTTTGGTGAATAAGCAATATAGATTTTTGTGATGGAGAAAGGGTACGGAATTTTTTGTTTTATCTCGTACAATCAAAATTCGTACAAACTAAAACCAAATAAAAAATTCGAAAATAGTTCAAATGCAGTAACTTTTCCCAAAATAACGTTAATAACAAGAATATTTGAACCATTTTTGGTTGGATAAGGAAAAATTTTTATAGGAGGAAGGTTTGTTGGAGTTGGCCTCGATACAGGAGTTGCTCCTCTGCAGGGTTGAGGTTGTGACGGTTGCGTGGGGTTGTGTTTTCTGTCCTGGCTGGAAAGGAGAAAAACAGATCGACCATTGGCCAAAAGAGAACGAAAGGGAGCTCTAAATAAGTAAAAAACATTTTAATGCTTGTTGCCAATAGCCGGAGGGGCGGATAGGGGAGTTTACTCTTTGGATTTGAGCCGAGGAGCCGTATATTGTTGAGCCAGGGAAGAAGAAGGGTTTCTTTGGCACCGGAGTTGTTTGATTCGATGGTAGGAATCACATAGAGGTAATTTAGACGACTTGGGATGAGGGTTATGTCTGTATTGACATAATCGGGAATGATCGATTGGTATCGTTAGTCTTCTTTCCTCTGCAACTTGTCCTTTGTCTACATATGTATGCAGTTACCGAATCTTCTCCTTTACCGGATGTAACGACACAATTCCATGTAATTTGTTATATATGGGTTCAAAGTTGTATTGAATACTATGAGATGTTCTAGAAAAGTTTCGAACTTGTTCTGAAATACACAGAAGAATAGTTTGAGGCCACTGAGTGTTTATAAAACCAACATAGGATAAGAGGGAAAATGATGTAGCCAGTGATTAGTAAAACGCCAAGTTTTACCAGTGAAAATTGTAAGACTGTGTGTTTCTGAAATGAATAATTGAACCCAGTGAGTTACAGTATTATGAAATGTTCAACTTTTGTTTTTAATGTAAAGGTGCAAAATAAGTTAGTAAATGTTATTAAGAGATCCTCTTTCGAAGCTAGAATAACTCCAAATTTCATCTGTTGGTAGTTTTTGCCATTAATTTTTTAAAAAACTGGTTAATAATACAAGCAAAGTGTAAATGACACCTGAAACGCTGCAAATGTGGTAATCAATCAATTTCAAATGCGTTAATAATAAAATTTAAAACCTGGCAACGTAGCAAGTTACTACTAACCTAAAAATGTTTGGTATTGGAGGCTCGCTTTTGGATGGTTGGAATATAGAAAAACGTTTAAATGACAATTGAAACGTCAATAATGAAACAAATTTAAAAGTGGCAACACAGCAAATTATTGCTAACCTAAAAATGTTTGATATCAGAAGCTTGAAGGTGGTGAATGATGGAAAAATCAAATTGAATGATTAGAATGGGCAAAGGGGTGTCAGTGGCGCCTCAAACGTCAGAAATGATTCTAAACTTACCAATACAAGACGTCTGAAATGTCAAAAATGTGCGGATTCCAAGCACAGCTAACCTAAAATTTTCGGTATGGTAAAATTCAAATCGTATGATTGAAATGAGTGGAAATATTATAAATGACAATTGGAACATCAAAATTAAACAAATAAACAAATTTTAATCGTGACAAGTTACTGCCAACCTAAAAATTTCTGGTATCAGAAGATTGAAGATGGCGAATGAAGGAAAATTTAATCAGAATGATTTGAATGGACAGAAAAGTTTCAATGGCATCTGAAAAGTTGAAAATTTATTGAAAACTTTGATAAAAGAGTATTCAAAAAGATGATTAAAGAAGACAAAAAATAGCAATAGTATCAGTGACAACTTGAACGTTAAAAATCCACTCATAAACAAATCAATACGTGGAAAGACAGCAAGTTACTGCCAACCTAAATGATTATTCAAAATAAACTGTGATTTGGACATAACCTAGAATTTGGAGTACGAATTTCGATTGTAAACGTGAATGTGATATACATTTGTTTAAGTATTGGTTGTATTTACGTTTATTTTTTTTGTAGTGGTGAAAAAATATAGATTATTATTTTGTTGATTTATGTTTGTCTTCCAATTTTGTCAATCAATTGTTTAGAAAAATATATCTAGTTCAATCAATTTATCTAATGTAAGATTTAATATTTGAATATTTTTTCACGTTTTTCATTTTATAATTTTCGAATTTTGAGGTCTATATCAAAATACTGCATTTATACATTTCTTCAGTTTTCCTTATTTGACTTAAACTCCTCAATACAATTACATGCCATATTCTTGCCCAAACAGAATTGCCAATCTTGAAATAATAAAAATAACAGTTTGCAATTTTGACAATTGAAGTTACTACTGTCCCCAGTACAAAATATCTAAATACGTACATGACATACGTTGGCAACCGTCTGTCATCGATGTTATAAAATACGTTGTTGTCACTTTTTAACAATTTTGACATTTTCAGTGACTATTGCTCCCAGGAAAAAATATCAAAATACGTACATGAAATAATTGGTCGTGTATCAGGGTAAATTACATTTTAAACGTTGGCAACCCTGTGGCATCGGTGTTATAAAATACATTATAGTCAATATCGAGCAATTGTGTCAAAATTTCTCATTGACCTACTACTCTTTTTTTATACTTCAATTTTTGACGTATGGAAATAAATTAGTCCTCGAAATTATGAAATTTTCTCTTATTTTCTTGTGGTCTAATTGATTCATTCGGCAACATCATTTTTTAAAATTCATTATTTATAAATTATCGAAAACTTTAAGTAACAAATCATTTTCTTCAGATTCTGATTGTTTAAGATCATACATATCGACGTCGAACCATAATCATATTTTGTAACATTTCAATCGATATTCCGTAACGCAATTTATTCTTTACGACGTTATATATCGATACTTGAGGTAATAAAAATCCCTAAAAACATTTTCCACCTAAATTTGATGGGAAAATCCTTAAGTTGGTAACCCTGTCGGGTCGTAGTCATATGATCTGGTAAACAGATGGGTAAATACAATCAGCTGACGGGATGTTTCATATGTCTATGGTTTTTAAACTTAAATTTCCTTAATACCCTTAAATGACTGTCTACTATTAATTTTCATGATTAGCGTCATTGATAGGTTACTGACGTTTATGCGTTTTTATACTTTTCGTCATTTCAGCATATACATAAAATCTTCGTATTAAACTGATTTAAATTTGAAATTTCCACAGAATATTGAACGCGACGTTCGGAAACTGTGATCTAAATCTCTTTCTGGGTTAGGATCCGTAATCATCTGATCGGTGATCTATCCGAAAACGAGAATATTCCATAGAGAAACATGCAGGAGTGAGGGGAGTTGATAGATGTAAATTTAGAAATTATGAAAACATTCGATGTTATTGAGAAGTCTGTGGTTAAAAATGTTACTTGTTATGATTATGAAAGTGCATTTATTAGTATTGAAATGTTTAGATGAATTATGTTAATAGAGTATACCTATATGAGAATTGATGTAAAAAAATATAATAAATACATATAAAGTAAACCGTAGTATTATTAATAAATTTTGTAATGTTTATAAACCTGTATTCGTCGAGAAGCTGGTGACGTGTAAGATAAAAGATTCCAGCGTTGTCATGTTGTATTTTTTTCCCGTCAATTAAATGTAAAAAGTTCTGTGCGCAGTGGCGTAACAATCCCGTTCGAGGCCCGTGACAAATTAATCGGATGAGACCCTTTCCCCAGTAGCTCAATCAACGATAATTTTTTTTATTTCATAATAAATCACTTGGTATATAAAATACTATTATAATTATTGATTTTCTAGTAACTTTTAGTTAAAAGAGCGTACGCAAATCAAGTCACAATTTTCGTTTTAGAATAAAATGTTTATTACTAAAATTACTTTTTCAAGCTTTCTGTTCAGTAAAAGTGTTAATAACATATCTATTAAGGCCCTGAGCCCCGAGAACGACATTTTCAACAATAAAGCAACAACAGCAACGTGACGAGTGTTTTATTACCTACCGCCCCTACCGTATACGTTCTAAACTGACTAGAAATTTTTTATTCAACTTGTCTATGTACGTAAGTAACTCAAATTAAAGATAAAACTAATAAATTTTACCAGTACTGTCTCCCTATTGTTACGCCAATGTCTGTGACCTCAGCTATTGTTCTCATACTTAACCTAACTTCTGATTTATTTTTTACCTAAATATTAGGTAGAAAATATTAGAATATTAAATTACAGAAATCAAAACGGTGTAGAGATCCAAAAGGTTTAAAACAAGTTTAAATTAACTGCTATCGTGCATTCAAAATATACTTATAAATAATATGACTAATTTACACTTTCTATGAAACATAAACCATTCATACAATACCATCAAACTAAGGGTTGAGTCAAACGACTATCGCGGAACGTGTCATAAAAATCCCAAACGTCACATCGATCAATTTGTATTTCGATGTTCGGTGTACTATTTGTGTATTGCATAATGAGTACCGATTGCACTCGGAACTGATCTAGAAATAATTTTATATTTATTATTTTATTTTCCAATAGCTTTCTAACTTCATGTTCTAGCTGACTTTGTTGTTTACCAAAAATAACCGAATTTATTTTTTTCACGCAGTTGGTGTGACGCACGTCATATGTCTAATGTTCACATGTTAGTCGAAATGGAACGGGATAGGTCAAAATTATTTCAAAAATATAAAAATCACAATAAAAAAATTCTTTCCAATTTATCTAATTTGATTGATTACGAATCAAATCACAGTAACTTTTTATTATTAATGTGATTTGTTTTCATTCAAATATTATTTCTACTTTTTCGCCTAAAATTTCATGACGTACATTTTGCTCCATGTTAACATAGTGGGCCAGACAAAATGCTGATCGGCTCTCACCGTTCGGCAAAAGTCGCGACGCATGTCTATTGAGACAGAGTTCATTGAGAAAACAGATACGAGGGGCGATTAAAAAATACAGTAAAGCGTTTGGGAAATTGAGAAAAACGTCTATTTATCTTGACAATTGACATTGACAGTAATAACGCATTTTTATTACTTGTTGAAATTTAGATGCAAGTTGACCGATACCTCAAAAGTGACAGAATTTAGTTTGTGAAGAGTGAAAAATGAAACAAAGACAAATTACATGAAGTAAAATGAGGTGACAAACAATTATTTGCGATAATATGAATTGATTTATGTCAGCTGTTTTCAACAAATCCAATTTGCGTTGTACTTTAGGTGAATAAAAATTATGATCAAATAGTTTGTGATTATAAATTTAAACGGAATTCTATCTCAAGGAAAAGGGCGGTGTCATAGTGAGTGGGCGAAGTTTTATTTATCTTGATACATTTATTAAAAAAAATTGTAATTAATTATTTTATTACCAGACATATGTCGATATTGAGGACAACAGAAAGAGAGATATCCTGTATAAAATATTTACATACACGTACGATTTTTTTGCACTTAAAATATATATATCAGATAATTGCTGATTAGTCCTTGAATAATATTATAAAAAATGAATGAAAAGGATTTAGTGAGGGACGTTCTTAGAAGAATAAATAATATATTTTCATTGTTTAAATATTTTAATAAAGAAACTAGATCCATAATTTCATTTCTTCTTAAACAAAGCTGTAGGTAGAAAAACAAAACAAATATTTATTATTTCAATAGTAAATTTACGTGTAATATTTTCTTTAGCAGGTGATTGAAATCCCTTATGACAAGTTTAAAGAAAGTAAATGCTATTTTTATTTCTAGCACCCTAATACTGCGCTACTGCTATTATTATATTATAGAAAGAACTAAATTGTTGATCGATTATTAATCAATCAACCATAGCCGATAATAAAAAGACTTTATGCAAATTTTCTACTACCAATTAGATGAAAAAAAAAATGTTATTTAACCTTACTTCCGATTATCTGCTAATCAAACTATAAAACCTACATCCAAGGATATTGGGTTGACAAGGTCACAGAAATAGTGTGAAAGTTAATTGTACGTATCACTAGTTTTTTACGTGTAAATATATCAACTAAAAAATGTCACAAAACATACGATTAGATACAGGGTGTTAAACGAATCCACTTACATGTCGTTTATGTTTGTTGAACTCATTTCAACATTCTATGTTAAATATTTTTTATTGCAACTGTACATCGAATGTTTTCCTAATTATTTATCGAAATTATCAACAGATAGCGCTGTCGTTTAATGCAGTTTGAATGTTATTACAACAGCTGAAAAATCAATTTCTTGTATAAATTGAATTGGAATAATGACGTAGACTTGATAAAAGAGTTTATTTAGTTGTTTACGGGTCAGTCAGTTTCACTTTAAATTTTCACTCTGCGCTATCAAAATATTTGCCAATAACCTAAATTTGTAGGTTAAGGATCAAAACGTGTTCGAAATGTTCACAATAAAATTAAGAATGTAGGATGAATTGTTTCTAGAAAATTACATTGTGTCAAATTAAATGAAGCAATAACAAATTAAGTTAATACACTTTTAACATTCAATTAGATTATCAATGGACACAAATTGAAAACAACGAATTTTCACAATTAAAATCATGTTTATTGACATTTCATAATACATGTTTGGAAAGCCTAGATTTCCATCTATTTTTCGAAGTATCTTCAAAGGAAACATGGAAAATCAAAAAGAAAATATTTAGTTTAGTTTCGACTAATTATTTTGATTTGTTTTTTGTATCTTAGTTTAGATTTGGAGTTTAGATTGACTAGAAGGACCACATCCGACATTTAGTCCTGGATTGTTTGGAAATGCGATAATTTTTGTCAATTAAGCCCAACGAATGATTTTACCAAGGTCTCAAAGAGCTTCTAGTCATTATTTAATAAATAAAGTCAATATTGGAAATCGATTTTACTCTATATATTCTAACGAGCCACCCTGTATAGTTAGCATAAATTAAATTTATTTAGGATTGGTCTTATATTAGTAATGAAACTTATGTGAAAAATATCTTAATATATGACAATGAAACTATTATCCTTTCGACGATCTCATTGGCATTTATTCTTAAAACGAAGTGAATCATTTTATTTAACGATTCTTGGAATACTTTTACCAGATCGTGATATATCCAGTTTCGTAATACTAGTTTATATCTAGTATATCATTAATCCAAATGAACCGATTTGAAAACATCGTTGAAAAGATTTACGGGTCCATTAAAATCGTACTCCAACTAAAGTATAACAAACTAGAAAAGAAATTAAACAGTTACATTAGTGGTAAAATAAAAACCGAGTTATATTTATCTAATTTACCACAAAAAATGATTTTGTTTATGGTCACGGAAGAATAAAACTTTTTCAAATTTGTGTTTTATTTGTTGTTGTTTTGAAAATGTCTCAAATTGAAGGTTAAGATCAAATCAAAATCAAAACGGACTGGTGTCCATCATTTTCAACAGTTAAAAATTGGTCTAAGTTGTTTCGCCGACGACGACAATCATTAGAAGATGACCTACGTGACGGTGACTGCACCAGAAAGTGATCGACGCCCAGAAACAAAATAAATTGGGGGATCCTACATGAGCATTTAAATATGACAAAAATTAGTGCAATTATGAGCGATTGCGCAATGAAACTAAGTTTTTTACTATTGTCCGACACCGAGTGGAGTAACACCGGAAAGAAAAACCCGTACCAAGAAGCTTCAAGGTTGAAACTCACTAGGAACACGTCACGCCACTCCACGCTACGTGTCGAATATGTGTGAATATATTTTTCCCATTTAATTAAATTGTCTGCGTACACACTCAGATTACCACACGCCACGCCACGCCATCACATCATTTTTGTTGATTTTATGGACCCAAAATATTTTTTTTTCTCGGTCTCTTGGTGTCTAGGTTATTACACAAACTAATTTTGTTTTCCAGAACGTACTAAAAGCTACAACAATGTACCGACGTCGCATGGCGTGGCGTGGCGTGTTGCTAGTTGGTTTAGATCTTTAGTCGGACGTTCTGAAAAGTGTGCGTGCAATAAAGGGAAAATATATTGATAAATAATCACTGTTTTTTATTTATGACGTTTCTTTGTTTGTTAAACTAAGAATTCATGGAACGCACTACGTATCTTCAATCTACCTTTGTGTCAACTTCGTGTGTTTTACAGAATATTGTGAAATGTTGTTACATCTTATTATTAAGAATCATTTGTTGTTTTAATTACATATGTACGCATGGTAATAGCTTACAAGACTGTGTTTAGTGTCCTGGAAGATAAATATCCTCTATAATTAATGAAAATAATCAAACATAATTACGTAATTTATTGCTGGTGCGACGAGTGCACGTAAGAAGTTGTATGAGCGTTTGACACATTTGAGAGAAAGTGCAAATAATGAAGAAATAAATGTAACGCTAAGTGGTAAATATGGTGTTTTAATAAAGAAACGTTTTATGCATTTATGAATATACATTTTTTTTTATTAGTTGAAATTATTTGGAAAATCTTTTGTGCGTATTTAAACATTTGATTCCTCGTTAAAAACTTTGCATAGAAATCAGTCACGCTGAATATTTGAGGGAGCAAAACATCGGTCTCTAACTAAAATTGTCCGTATTTACTTAATTGAGGGGAGATATACGACGAATTTTGATCGATTTTTGTGAATTTTTTTTTATAAATTAATTATTCTATCAAAAATTAGGTTCACGGGTAGAATCGCGTTGGAATTTTGAAAATTCTCCACGTCTCGGCTCCCACTTTGGAGCCATTATTAAGGGTATGGGGGTAGGATGGTTATTCATTGGTAAGAACTGATCTGATTCCGGGGTATCAATCTGGCTACTCCAAGCAACGAATCACCCCTTTTTTTGGTTGATTCCAAGGAACCAATCTGCCTTCTCCTTGGCATTTTATCGAGGAAATTAAAAACTAAGACAAAAAAATACGAAATGATTAAAATAGAAAACAAAAATAATGTGTTTACCACCGAAAACACTGTAGACACTAACACAATCACTGCTGGTCTTGAGATAACTGGTTAGAGAAAAGGGGAAAGATTTGGAAAGTACCAAAATGAGTGCAATTTATTATGATCTATTAGGAATGTTCAAGAAATCTTTAGAATAGTCTAGAAAGTTCTAAAATGAGTGTAAACTATTGTAATCGATCTAGAAAGTACTAGAAACTTCCCAAATGATCTGGAAAGTTCCAAAACGAGTGCAACTTATTATGATCGATTAGGAATGTTCAAATAAGTTCTAGAAATCTTTAGAATAGTCTAGAAAGTTCTAAAATGAGTGTAAACTATTGTAATCGATCTAGAAAGTACTAGAAATTTCCCAAATGATCTGGAAAGTTCCAAAACGAGTGCAACTTATTATGATCGATTAGGAATGTTCAAATAAGTTCTAGAAATCTTTAGAATAGTCTAGAAAGTTCTAAAATAAGAGTAAACTATTGTAATCGATCTAGAATGTTCTAGAAAGTACTAGAAATTTCCCAAATGATCTGGAAAGTTCCAAAACGAGTGCAACTTATTATGATCGATTAGGAATGTTCAAATAAGTTCTAGAAATCTTTAGAATAGTCTAGAAAGTTCTAAAATGAGTGTAAACTATTGTAATCGATCTAGAAAGTACTAGAAATTTCCCAAATGATCTGGAAAGTTCAAAAACGAGTGCAACTTATTATGATCGATTAGGAATGTTCAAATAAGTTCTAGAAATCTTTAGAATAGTCTAGAAAGTTCTAAAATGAGTGTAAACTATTGTAATCGATCTAGAAAGTACTAGAAATTTCCCAAATGATCTGGAAAGTTCCAAAACGAGTGCAACTTATTATGATCGATTAGAAATGTTCAAATAAGTTCTAGAAATCTTTAGAATAGTCTAGAAAGTTCTAAAATGAGTGTAAACTATTGTAATCGATCTAGAATGTTCTAGAAAGTACTAGAAATTTCCCAAATGATCTGGAAAGTTCCAAAACGAGTGCAACTTATTATGATCAATTAGGAATGTTCAAATAAGTTCTAGAAATCTTTAGAATAGTCTAGAAAGTTCTAAAATGAGTGTAAACTATTGTAATCGATCTAGAAAGTACTAGAAATTTCCCAAATGATCTGGAAAGTTCCAAAACGAGTGCAACTTATTATGATCGATTAGGAATGTTCAAATAAGTTCTAGAAATCTTTAGAATAGTCTAGAAAGTTCTAAAATGAGTGTAAACTATTGTAATCGATCTAGAATGTTCTAGAAAGTACTAGAAATTTCCCAAATGATCTGGAAAGTTCCAAAACGAGTGCAACTTATTATGATCGATTAGGAATGTTCAAATAAGTTATAGAAATCTTTAGAATAGTCTAGAAAGTTCTAAAATGAGTGTAAACTATTGTAATCGATCTAGAATGTTCTAGAAAGTACTAGAAACTTCCCAAATGATCTGGAAAGTTCCAAAACGAGTGCAATTTAATATGATAGATCAGGTATGTTCAAATAAGTTCTAGAAATCTTTAGAATAGTCTAGAAAGTTCTAAAATGAGTGAAGTTTTATAATTGGTAATGTTATAATTTCTCTATGAACCTGTGTAAAGATGAAAAAGAAATAAAAATACAAAAGGAAACATATTATAAAAGAAATGTCGAATTTTGAGTCAATTTTTTCAGTGTATTTTCTGTGAAATTATTTTCCAATATAAATAGATTAAAATTAAAACTTCTAGTTCTAAATCTAAAGAAATTATTAAACAACTCTTTGATTCATGCTGCCGCCGATTTCAAAAATATTGTTTTCAGAAAAACGAGTGTAAAGTTTCGACACATGCTTTTTAATATCTTGTATACAACGAAAATTATGATCATGTACAACCTATTATTTATATACAGGGTGTTTCTATATTCGACCGACAACGCTCTACCACAGAGAGATCTTTCTTACGGGATCTAGTTGCTGAGATATAGGGTGTTCAAACTTTTAAATCAAAAATTTGCCATAAATCAAGAACGCCTTTAAATTTTTTTTTCAAATTCGGTGACCAATATGCTACTTAATAAAGTAATATTTTGACATAAACAAACTTTGGAAAAATTTAACCAGTGGCGCGCTGTCGGCGCATATTTGTCACCAAATTTGAAAAGAAAAATTTTGATTTATGGCAAATTTTTGATTTAAAATTTTGAACACCCTATATCTCAGTAACTAGGCCCCGTAAGGAAGATCTCTCTGTGGTAGAACGCTGGTAGTATACAGTATAAAACATCATTTATCATACAATGAATAAATTTTACCGATTTATAAAAATTTTCGTACAGAGCTGCATATATATGTTGTTTTTTTTTGAAATACCCACTTAATCCGAATGCAAATGTATCGACTGGTATATAAAGGAAGAATGGTTAACTCTATAACCCATTCACCTGTCACTTTCGAACGTTCGTGGGTATGACCCCCGTTGTCTAAAGTAGTTTCTCGTTTACTCGGTATTTACACTATGTCCTAACTGATTCCGATAGACAGACACAAACCAGACATAGAAAAAAAATTGTGGCGAGTTCAATTTGTTAGTGGTGTAATAATGTGTGGTGGATGACGATAGGAAATAAGTCAGCATGAGGTTTAAAACAGAATTCAAAGCGGTAAGTCGATAATTCGTTATTTTAGAAAGTTCATATTTGAATTTGTTTCCAGTAGATATACTGTTGAAATTAGATCTGAGGACCTGAGTCGCCAACTTCAACTTATTTATATCTAGACAATTTTTTAACGAAAAAAATTAGAATTGATAAAAAAACCCCATGACTATAATTGTTCACACCATTTTGATTAATTTTTATAGTTAATCTATTTAAACCTGGACACGAGTACGATTTGACTATGCCATTTTGTAAATCGAACCAAAATAAGTTGAAAATGAAGAATAAAATTTTTCGATATCTCGCTTTGTTTTCGAGATATCGATACTTGAAGTTCTGTTTAATATTTGTATATATCAACCTAACCTAACCTAACTTTACCTAACCTAACCTAACCTAACCTAACCTAACCTTCTCGTGGTTCACTTTGAGTATAAAAAATTCAAAAATCGGGACTTTTTTACAGCCAAAATTGTCTAAAAAATTTTCTTTATCGCGTAAGGATTATTTTAGTTTTATTTTATTATTATTATTTTTTTTATTTTATAAAAACAACCGACAATTTATCGTATTTATCGTATGTTAATTTATATTCATCACAGAGTGATAAAAGTTATCAAAATCTGTTTTTTTCAATATAATTTTGGAGTATCGGGGTAAATAATATAAAAATTGAATAAAAAATCTTTTTTTATCGAATTACAAGATTCATATCGAATTTGAAGTGATAAAATATTAGTTTGAAACGAAGTATTGAACGCCATCTGTTCAATAAAGCGAATTTTGAACTAACGTTCGATTATAAGTTTAAGTATCGATATCTCGAAAACAAAGCGAGATATCAAAAAATTTCATTCTTCATTTTCGATTTATTTTGACCTAATTAAGCCAAATCCTCATTTCAGAACTGACTTCCATTAGTTTCTTGGCGAGAACTTTGACACGATTCGCTATCATTCGAAGCACTTTCCTTTCGATTCTTCACCGATCTATTTGTGAGGTTATGTGAACTGAATTACTCTCATTTGTTCTCATTCTCCATAGTTTTTGCTAATTTTTTATTCTATCCAGTGCAACCTGTAAGATGTGAAGTACAAAACTTCCTCGAGGTACGCCAGCATGAATTGGTTTTAGTTTTGCAGATTCCATTGTACAGTTTTTGTGTTCAAGTAAGATTTCAGTAGTTCAAATATATCACATGGCAGATTTTAGATAAAAGTGAAGTGGTTTGAAAACCAATTTTCCATTTGGGAAGTATTCAGAGGAAGAGTGACATGATTAGATGCAAGAACTTGTCCTGAGGTTTCTATTTTCTTTATTCTGAAGAAATATCGTTTGAAGCTTCAGAAAACGTTTATGGATAGGAATAGCCAAAGCCAAAGCCAAAGCGAGATGATGGAACGATGTTAAGTGCTCTTATACGATCCAGAGACATGCACGTTCACGGACAATCTAATTAAATGTTTGTAGTAACTTAAATATTAAGGATGCTACCTCCGCATTGCTTTCGAATCGAAAATGCCTTTTTCAATGTACCAAATAAATAATAGTGGAGACAAATCGGGGTTATAAGGAGGGTATTCGGTGTTTCTTGGGCCAATGGGTTCAACGTTCTCATGGTAAATCGAGCTGTAAGCGATTTTTTGTGGCTTTGAAGCGACGTCGCACTACGAATTGAAATATAGCGCCAATTTAATCATTCGCCGTGTTTATTGCGACGTTATTATGATACTGCGCGTTCGCAGTTCGTTGCTCAGTGAGAGAATTAACCCTATCATGTCCCGAAACACCTACTACCCTGACATAACCTTCGCATTAACTGGCGCGTTTTTTTCTTTGTTCCTCCACTTCATAGACGCGCGTTTACTCCCTGGAAGATTCTGAAATTTTGGCACGTTGATGCCCAATTCTTCACTCAGTACAGTACTGCTTAAGTCCCTCAAAGTAAGTTTTTCTATATCGCTGTCGTTCTAATCTTTGCCATCAACTTTCCATCACATCCACCACCAAGGCACGTCCACAAAACGGTCCAGGACGATGCAGACTAAAAGTTTGCGAGCTAGCAGACGTAGTAGGCGTTTCTAAAAGTGTGGTACCACAAGAAAGTGTTGTTTCATCAAGCAGCTCACACATACGTTCTTGCAATGGCCGGATTTAGCCCCCTCGGATTAGTTTATGTTCCCAGACTTGAAAAAATGGCTTGGTGGTTAAAGATTTCCCAACAATAAAGAGAAGATGTCGGCAGTTAATGGCTATGTTGAGGAGCTTGAAGATTCTTATTATAAAAAGAGTAACTAAGTTATAAAACATCGCTGGGAAAAGTATATATGGAGCTAAAAGGAAATTACGTTGAAAATGAATATATTTTTTCTCAAAATTCTTGTGTTTTCTTTGTTGGGCAGCTACCATCCTCGTATTATACTTATTGGACTTTTGAAGTTGTTTTTCGTAATCTTGTGACTATATTTGATAAGTTTGTAGCACTATTTTGAACCTTTACGTTTCGAAAACTATATTTCCTTGATTTAAATACACTTTCTGGTTGTAAATAATCATAAAATGTTCGTTTGATAACGAGACTTTTCAATTATTTGTGCTATAAGTATAAGAACGTGTTATTTTTAAAAAAAAAATACTTCCTCTGATTTTTAGTGGAATTTAATCGCGCTTAATACTTAGTACCCATCAGGCGCCTAATAAATTTTGTATATTCATTTAATGTTATAGTTAACTATGTCAAACTGTGCGCGAAAGTTTATATTATGTATTCTACACTTACTCGCGAGAAAACACCTGATTCCAATACTTTATAATTGCGTAGAAGATACAATAGAAACAATTAAAAATCACTTTCTTCTACCTTTACTTTTCTCTAAATTTGACAATTGAAATTTTGGTTAAAAAATTATGTAAAGAGGAAATTCCATTGAACTTAACTTACCCTACTACAAATATGCCTACAAATTACAGTATTTTCAACATATTTACGTAAATCACAAATTAGTGACGAAAAAGAATCAATAAGAGACGAATTGTTAAACGCTTTCTAAATTTTCAATAGCACTCCACATAAAAAACTAATTTTACAATAATTTTGACGACAATAAAACTTTAATAAAATTAATATTAATAATTTATTTGTTATTTCTTACTTCTTTGAAAGATTCGAATGTAAATAATATGACAGCCTGTCACACACAACTGTCAAAACTGTCAAAACTGTCAAAACAGAAGAAACACGAAGCAAAAAAAGAAAAGGACGAAAAACAAGATTGACGACTCATTCGGGCGACTGCAGAAATGGTAGTTCTTCTTAGAATGCATCATTATCTGGAAAGGTACAGTCTGAAAAGGTCAAGCCTTTAAGACATCCCCAAAAAATGAATTCTTTGTAGTTATTCCAGTGGAGCGTATTGGTCATGCAAATGGACCTGCCCAACCAATCCACTTATTAGAAAAAATGTTATTAAGATGATTTTTTACAATATTAAGAAAATGGGAACGGGCTCCATCGTATATGAATCATATGTTTATGCGAATATTTAGAAGAATATCACATAACATGGACGGAAAATCATTTTATATATGTTAACAATTGGGCATGAGCCGTCCCTGACCTTAAGATAGTAGTGTAGAATTCTTCACTTTTACATGTACATCAATTGAAAATTCATAATTTTGTAATGTATAACTTAGAAAATATACTTTAATATAAGTTCTGATTTCGCGTCATTAAAGACTTATATTTCAAAAACGAGGGGTCGTATGAGAAAATTTTTTATGTCACAGCATTATTTTCACTTCATTTACTCATTCTCGTATTTTTTGTGTCGAGTCCTGGAACATCCTGTAGAATTTAACTAATAATTACCGAAGCTTCAATTCTAAGTTTTGATTTCGCGTCTTTAAAAGCCTATAATTCAAAAACGAGGGGTCGTATGAGAAAATTTTTTGTCACAGCATTATTTTCACTTCATTTACTCATTCTCGTATTTTTTGCGTCGAGTCCTGGAACATCCTGTAGAATTTAATTAATAATTACCGAAGCTTCAATTCTAAATTTTGATTTCGCGTCTTTAAAGGCCTATAATTCAAGAACGAGGGGTCGTATGAGAAAATTTTTTGTCACAGCATTATTTTCACTTCATTTACTCATTCTCGTATTTTTTGCGTCGAGTCCTGGAACATCCTGTAGAATTTAACTAATAATTACCGAAGCTTCAATTCTAAGTTTTGATTTCGCGTCTTTAAAAGCCTATAATTCAAAAACGAGGGGTCGTATGAGAAAATTTTTTGTCACAGCATTATTTTCACTTCATTTACTCATTCTCGTATTTTTTGCGTCGAGTCCTGGAACATCCTGTAGAATTTAATTAATAATTACCGAAGCTTCAATTCTAAATTTTGATTTCGCGTCTTTAAAGGCCTATAATTCAAAAACGAGGGGTCGTATGAAAAAATTTTTTATGTCACAGTATTATTTTCACTTCATTTACTTATTCTCGTATTTTTTGCGTCGAGTCCTGGAACATCCTGTAGAATTTAATTAATAATTACCGAAGCTTCAATTCTAAATTTTGATTTCGCGTCTTTAAAGGCCTATAATTCAAGAACGAGGGGTCGTATGAGAAAATTTTTTATGTCACAGTATTATTTTCACTTCATTTACTCAATATCGTATTTTTTGCGTCGAGTCCTGAAATATCCTGTTGAATTTAACTAATAATTACCGAAGCTTCAATTCTAAGTTTTGATTTCGCGTCTTTAAGGGCCTATAATTCAAGAACGAGGGGTCGTATGAGAAAATTTTTTATGTCACAGTATTATTTTCACTTCATTTACTCAATATCGTATTTTTTGCGTCGAGTCCTGAAATATCCTGTTGAATTTAACTAATAATTACCGAAGCTTCAATTCTAAGTTTTGATTTCGCGTCTTTAAACGCCTATAATTCAAAAACGAGGGGTCGTGTGAGAAAATTTTTTATGTCACAGCATTATTTTCACTTCATTTACTCATTCTCGTATTTTTTGCGTCGAGTCCTGGAACATCCTGTAGAATTTAACTAATAATTACCGAAGCTTCAATTCTAAGTTTTGATTTCGCGTCTTTAAAGGCCTATAATTCAAAAACGAGGGGTCGTATGAGAAAATTTTTTATGTCACAGTATTATTTTCACTTCATTTACTTATTCTCGTATTTTTTGCGTCGAGTCCTGGAACATCCTGTAGAATTTAATTAATAATTACCGAAGCTTCAATTCTAAGTTTTGATTTCGCGTCTTTAAAGACTTATAACTCAAAAACGAGGGGTCGTATGAGAAAATTTTTTATGTCACAGTATTATTTTCACTTCATTTACTCATTCTCGTATTTTTCGTGTCGAGTCCTGGAACATCCTGTAGAATTTAACTAATAATTACCGAAGCTTCAATTCTAAGTTTTGATTTCGCGTCTTTAAAAGCCTATAATTCAAAAACGAGGGGTCGTATGAGAAATTTTTTTATGTCACAGTATTATTTTCACTTCATTTACTCATTCTCGTATTTTTCGTGTCGAGTCCTGGAACATCCTGTAGAATTTAACTAATAATTACCGAAGCTTCAATTCTAAGTTTTGATTTCGCGTCTTTAAAAGCCTATAATTCAAAAACGAGGGGTCGTATGAGAAAATTTTTTATGTCACAGCATTATTTTCACTTCATTTACTCATTCTCGTATTTTTTGCGTCGAGTCCTGGAACATCCTGTAGAATTTAACTAATAATTACCGAAGCTTCAATTCTAAGTTTTGATTTCGCGTCTTTAAAAGCCTATAATTCAAAAACGAGGGGTCGTATGAGAAAATTTTTTATGTCACAGTATTATTTTCACTTCATTTACTCATTCTCGTATTTTTTGCGTCGAGTCCTGGAACATCCTGTAGAATTTAACTAATAATTACCGAAGCTTCAATTCTAAGTTTTGATTTCGCGTCTTTAAAAGCCTATAATTCAAAAACGAGGGGTCGTATGAGAAAATTTTTTATGTCACAGTATTATTTTCACTTCATTTACTCATTCTCGTATTTTTTGCGTCGAGTCCTGGAACATCCTGTAGAATTTAACTAATAATTACCGAAGCTTCAATTCTAAGTTTTGATTTCGCGTCTTTAAAGGCCTATAACTCAAAAACGAGGGGTCGTATGAGAAAATTTTTTATGTCACAGCATTATTTTCACTTCATTTACTCATTCTCGTATTTTTTGCGTCGAGTTCTGGAACATCCTGTAGAATTTAACTAATAATTACCGAAGCTTCAATTCTAAGTTTTGATTTCGCGTCTTTAAAAGCCTATAATTCAAAAACGAGGGGTCGTATGAGAAAATTTTTTGTCACAGCATTATTTTCACTTCATTTACTCATTCTCGTATTTTTTGCGTCGAGTCCTGGAACATCCTGTAGAATTTAATTAATAATTACCGAAGCTTCAATTCTAAGTTTTGATTTCGCGTCTTTAAAGACTTATAACTCAAAAACGAGGGGTCGTATGAGAAAATTTTTTATGTCACAGTATTATTTTCACTTCATTTACTCATTCTCGTATTTTTCGTGTCGAGTCCTGGAACATCCTGTAGAATTTAACTAATAATTACCGAAGCTTCAATTCTAAGTTTTGATTTCGCGTCTTTAAAAGCCTATAATTCAAAAACGAGGGGTCGTATGAGAAAATTTTTTATGTCACAGTATTATTTTCACTTCATTTACTCATTCTCGTATTTTTCGTGTCGAGTCCTGGAACATCCTGTAGAATTTAACTAATAATTACCGAAGCTTCAATTCTAAGTTTTGATTTCGCGTCTTTAAAAGCCTATAATTCAAAAACGAGGGGTCGTATGAGAAAATTTTTTATGTCACAGCATTATTTTCACTTCATTTACTCATTCTCGTATTTTTTGCGTCGAGTCCTGGAACATCCTGTAGAATTTAACTAATAATTACCGAAGCTTCAATTCTAAGTTTTGATTTCGCGTCTTTAAAAGCCTATAATTCAAAAACGAGGGGTCGTATGAGAAAATTTTTTATGTCACAGTATTATTTTCACTTCATTTACTCATTCTCGTATTTTTTGCGTCGAGTCCTGGAACATCCTGTAGAATTTAACTAATAATTACCGAAGCTTCAATTCTAAGTTTTGATTTCGCGTCTTTAAAAGCCTATAATTCAAAAACGAGGGGTCGTATGAGAAAATTTTTTATGTCACAGTATTATTTTCACTTCATTTACTCATTCTCGTATTTTTTGCGTCGAGTCCTGGAACATCCTGTAGAATTTAACTAATAATTACCGAAGCTTCAATTCTAAGTTTTGATTTCGCGTCTTTAAAGGCCTATAACTCAAAAACGAGGGGTCGTATGAGAAAATTTTTTATGTCACAGCATTATTTTCACTTCATTTACTCATTCTCGTATTTTTTGCGTCGAGTTCTGGAACATCCTGTAGAATTTAACTAATAATTACCGAAGCTTCAATTCTAAGTTTTGATTTCGCGTCTTTAAAAGCCTATAATTCAAAAACGAGGGGTCGTATGAGAAAATTTTTTGTCACAGCATTATTTTCACTTCATTTACTCATTCTCGTATTTTTTGCGTCGAGTCCTGGAACATCCTGTAGAATTTAATTAATAATTACCGAAGCTTCAATTCTAAGTTTTGATTTCGCGTCTTTAAAGACTTATAACTCAAAAACGAGGGGTCGTATGAGAAAATTTTTTATGTCACAGTATTATTTTCACTTCATTTACTCATTCTCGTATTTTTTGCGTCGAGTCCTGGAACATCCTGTAGAATTTAACTAATAATTACCGAAGCTTCAATTCTAAGTTTTGATTTCGCGTCTTTAAAGGCCTATAACTCAAAAACGAGGGGTCGTATGAGAAAATTTTTTATGTCACAGTATTATTTTCACTTCATTTACTCATTCTCGTATTTTTTGCGTCGAGTTCTGGAACATCCTGTAGAATTTAACTAATAATTACCGAAGCTTCAATTCTAAGTTTTGATTTCGCGTCTTTAAAAGCCTATAATTCAAAAACGAGGGGTCGTATGAGAAAATTTTTTATGTCACAGTATTATTTTCACTTCATTTACTCATTCTCGTATTTTTTGCGTCGAGTCCTGGAACATCCTGTAGAATTTAACTAATAATTACCGAAGCTTCAATTCTAAGTTTTGATTTCGCGTCTTTAAACGCCTATAATTCAAAAACGAGGGGTCGTATGAGAAAATTTTTTATGTCACAGCATTATTTTCACTTCATTTACTCATTCTCGTATTTTTTGCGTCGAGTCCTGAAATATCCTGTGGACGTTAACTAATAATTACCGAAGCTTCTAATTTATGTATTATTATATTTTTTACACAAAAAGGACCTCATTGTGAATAAAAAACAAATTTAATACTTTATTACTAACTTTGTATAGGTTAGTATGAGCAACTAGATTGGCCATTGGCCAGTCGAAAGTCTGAGGTCCATTGTTTTTCTCTTTTTATCCTTCATATCTTATTTTCAAGCTGTTTTAATCCAGGATGGAATTTTTTCCTATATCTAAGTTTGCTATTTCTCCGAGACAATTTACTATGTCGTCACCCAGCATTTGAGGACGTTTTTCGCGATGCTCGAATCGATTCTTCTTCTCCTCTACACTATTTGCTATAATTGTCATTTGTCAATCTTCATTTCTGGAATTTTGGGTCAATAATGTCCAGTGGTCTTCTAGATTGAGTGTTTCATCTTGGTTTGGCTATGATTCCTATGTTTTTTTATCTTTAACCACTACATCCACCGTTTATCTATCTATTCAGCATCCTCAACCTTGATCCGACTTTTTGCAAGCCCATCTGCTTTAGAATTCCCTTCCAGTTCAAAATGTCTAAGTACCCAGGACAGTAACAGTTTAATATGCCGTTGTTTTTATGGCTAGCTGTACAGATTATCGTGTTTCTGGTCGTTCCACTACTATTCCTTAACAGTCTGGCAATTTTCCTTACTGCGTAAATTTCTATTTAAATACCTACATCTGGTTTCTAGTCTGTGCGATTTCTGTATGTTTCTTTCTCATCCCGTGTTTCTCTAATAACGAGTGATTTTTTGCTGGTATCTTTTTGGCAACACTGTTTTTGACAGATCATGCGTGACTCGTGTCTTGTGTCATTGCCACACTTGTTCAGTTTGGTTGCAAATTATTGAATTTTGCTATCAAAATTCATGCTATTGGACATTAAACCACCAACACGAAAACGTACAGTGAGGATCGAAGATAATATTGCGGCTGTATCCGCCTCTGTTTGTCCACTACGTGGAAAATTTTACGAAAGGATTTGGGTGTAAAACCTCTTAAGAGGTGGTGCAAGGATTGAAGCCACACGATCTCCCACAACGTCCAATATTTGGTGAATGGGCGCTAGCAATATTGGAGGGAGATTCTCTTTTTTATAGAAAGATTCTGGTTGAATGGATACGTCAACAAGCAAAATTGCCGCATCTGGAGTAAATACCATCCAAAAGCATTGCAAGAGTTACCAATACATCCTGAAAAAGTCACTGTTTGGTGTGGATTATGGACATCGTCTTCAAAAGCGACGATGGGTGGAACGTTACTGTGAATGGTGAGCGCCACCATGTGATGATTGATGATTTTTTTGCCCAAAATGGAAGAATTGGATATTCCTAACATGTGGTTTTAACAAGACCAAATTTGGCTTAATTGAGAACCGTCTTCGGTGAACAGTTCATCTCACGTTTGGAGCCCGTCAATTGGCCTCTTAGATCGTGATTTAACGCCTTTGGACTATTTCTTGTAGGACCATGTTAAGGCTAATGTCTACAGGGATAAACCAGCTACGATTGACGCACTCAAAACCAATATTGGAGCATTTAGTGTGCCAAAATTGGATCTAGCGCATCGTCGGTATAAGCTGTTGCTGTTGTGTTTTATCTAATTTGATATTTAGTGCAATATTTCGATCGAAGTTTAACTAAAATAACGAGGACGATATCCGATTCGGACAATAATCATATTAATGAATTTTAATATGAAATAATGATGTTGTTATTTGCGTAACTAAAATTTATGAGCTTTCTACTAATAAAACTATCCTGTTCGATGATTACTAATGCTTCATTTTTGGTTCATTTCTTTGAAACTTTCACCGTTCTTTCAAGGACAGTACGCGATTAAGTTCACAGATTTTATTAAATTATCATATTTACAATGGAATTTGGAATTCTGTACTCACAATTATTTTTTTTATTCAAAAACGGCTTGTCGATTAGTATTGCCGATCTCTTTTTTTTATATACAAAAAATAATGTACACAGGATTTCGCAATTTATGCATACGAGGTAAAATTCTTTCATTAAACTTAAATGCCGCTTGATATGGTGCAATAAAACGTAAAATGCAGTGCAAGACGCAATATTTATTGGTCAAAAGCATGCGCAGATGATTGTTTCACGAAAGATCTTGATATTAACGATTTTGTGCCGTTTTTATTGCAAGCAAGTTGCAATCCAGTTACTTTTGGCGAAACAGATCAACTGACTTTCGTAAAACTTCGTTTTTTTCATTGTTAAACTACGTACAAAATATTAGATAAAATTTGAGGTTAGGAAGTTTATTTGATTGTTTCATGAAAGATCTTGATATTAACGATTTTGTGCCGTTTTTATTGCAAGCAAGTTGCAATCCAGTTACTTTTGGCGAAACAGATCAACTGACTTTCGTAAAACTTCGTTTTTTTCATTGTTAAACTAGGTACAAAATATTAGATAAAATTTGAGGTTAGGAAGTTTATTTGATTGTTTCATGAAAGATCTTGATATTAACGATTTTGTGCCGTTTTTATTGCAAGCAAGTTGCAATCCAGTTACTTTTGGCGAAACAGATCAACTGACTTTCGTAAAACTTCGTTTTTTTCATTGTTAAACTAGGTACAAAATATTAGATAAAATTTGAGGTTAGGAAGTTTATTTGATTGTTTCATGAAAGATCTTGATATTAACGATTTTGTGCCGTTTTTATTGCAAGCAAGTTGCAATCCAGTTACTTTTGGCGAAACAGATCAACTGACTTTCGTAAAACTTCGTTTTTTTCATTGTTAAACTACGTACAAAATATTAGATAAAATTTGAGGTTAGGAAGTTTATTTGATTGTTTCATGAAAGATCTTGATATTAACGATTTTGTGCCGTTTTTATTGCAAGCAAGTTGCAATCCAGTTACTTTTGGCGAAACAGATCAACTGACTTTCGTAAAACTTCGTTTTTTTCATTGTTAAACTAGGTACAAAATATTAGATAAAATTTGAGGTTAGGAAGTTTATTTGATTGTTTCATGAAAGATCTTGATATTAACGATTTTGTGCCGTTTTTATTGCAAGCAAGTTGCAATCCAGTTACTTTTGGCGAAACAGATCAACTGACTTTCGTAAAACTTCGTTTTTTTCATTGTTAAACTAGGTACAAAATATTAGATAAAATTTGAGGTTAGGAAGTTTATTTGATTGTTTCATGAAAGATCTTGATATTAACGATTTTGTGCCGTTTTTATTGCAAGCAAGTTGCAATCCAGTTACTTTTGGCGAAACAGATCAACTGACTTTCGTAAAACTTCGTTTTTTTCATTGTTAAACTAGGTACAAAATATTAGATAAAATTTGAGGTTAGGAAGTTTATTTGATTGTTTCATGAAAGATCTTGATATTAACGATTTTGTGCCGTTTTTATTGCAAGCAAGTTGCAATCCAGTTACTTTTGGCGAAACAGATCAACTGACTTTCGTAAAACTTCGTTTTTTTCATTGTTAAACTACGTACAAAATATTAGATAAAATTTGAGGTTAGGAAGTTTATCTGATTGTTTCATGAAAGATCTTGATATTAACAATTTTGTGCAGTTATAAGGAATTAGAAATTGCTGTGAGTGAATATGGCTATGACTAAATCATTAGTCTTGAATCAGAATTACTTCGTTAAAAAAAACTAATTTTATGCGTCACGCATTCATTTTCACATCCTTTTCTCTCTGAACAAAGTCTATTATCATGAACTGATGTGTTGGCAACAAAATTCTCGTTTAAAAAAATGTAATTTCAGTTCACAATCGACATAGATAACCTTCAGAATATAAATTCTCAAAATAAGTTTTATTAATCAAGTGCTGCGATTTAGTCCGAATTTTTTGCTATCTCTGTAGTAATTATAACCGTGAGATTAAATAAATTAACAATAAAACAGAAAATTACGTATGAAAAAATGAACAATGGCACCTCGAATAACGCAAGTGTAATATATTTAACCATTTTTATCCACGACTATTGTATAATTAAGTAATTGAAGTTTGAATTTCTATCTCAAGCACCCTATTCGCCTGATTTAGCCCCCTTTCAGAGACCATCATCATATTGTAAGCGCGTGGCATAATTTTCATTGATTTTCTTAAAAAAAAGAAAAACTATCAACGGCGAGTAGCATGCAAACTTATTGTAAAGTTTTAGCGAAATATATCAAGCAAAAACGGCCGAATTTGGCTAAGAAGAAAGTGGTATTTCATCAAACTATACACCAACTCACACATCAGTTAAATTAATAACCAAAATTAATGAATTTAAGTTTTAATTGCTACCTTATTCGCCAGATTTAGCCCTCTCGGATTATTTTCTATTATATATCTAATGTAACACGCTTTACTTGTTGGATGATTCATTTTTATCCTTAAAAATAATTAATAGTTTATAAAAAATTAAAAAAACATGTTTTTTACATGTTTTACTGAGCAAATATTGACAGTTATTTGTCGAAATTATGGTATGGTGTTATTTAAAAAGCAAAAATCTATTATATTTGAAGAAAAGGAAAGTGCTTTTCAATCAGGACAATTTACTGTGTACCATAACGCTAAAATTCAAGAATTGCCCTTCGAATTGATTGACCAATCACCGTATTCAGCAGATCTGGTCTCCAGCGACTTTCTCCTGTTCTCTAACCTCAAAATTTCATTTGCAAAAGAGAGAACTATAATTTGGAAGGGTTAAAAAGGTTATACTTAAAACGAAATTATGTTCAAAATAAAAATGATTAAGGGGAAAATTAATATTAACCGTTATAATTTCTTATTTAGCTTTAGCCCCTCAAATTTTTACGACTCCGTCTGGTATGTTCTTGGAGTGTCTGTGGAGATGGTTATTAGGAATTTAAGCGTCCTCGATAGACATTTGAAGTCTGCTTAAGTTTTTGGAGTATCTGGTATGCTGATTGGCAGAAATTCAAGGTCTTTTTGTACTTGGTCATGCTTGATAGATAACCAGAGTCAGTTTAAGATCTTGGAGTGTCTGTGGAGTTGAGTCAAGTGGCAGCGCCAAAGTGAATGTCCAAAACATCTTCGACAGCTGGGCATCTGCACCACAATTGAACAAACAGACGTTTGTTCAATTTGAACACCAGTGCATTAAATAGTTATACAAATGAGGACATTGCTGATGGAAAGTGTTAATTCGAAAAAAAATGCAAACGTATTGATAAGTTTGGAATGGAAACCGACTAATTTTGTAGCCTAAAAGGTCGATACTACTTACAATAACTAGAGATAAGCTTCGACGGTTACACTCAGAAGAGTCCATACACTATACTACACCAAATCAACTTTCAGGGACATAGGCAACAAGTACAGCAATCATTCAGTTACTTTCCAATATAACAATCAATAGAATTGAGACAGTTTTCGCCTAGTGATATCAACTTATCTAGCTCTAGCTCGCTCAAAAAGATCATCTCCAATAAGGGACAGTGTCCTACGTCGTTGAAGCTTTAACTTTAACTTTTTTATGTGTCTCGTACATTATAAGCCCAAGCTTATGCCGTATTTTCCTTTTTGCAGATTATATGGTTTTCTAACTTGGTGATATTATGTCAATCCGTCTGTTCACCGTTATATGGCGCGGAGCCTTGTAAGTTTCTACCTGCTCCTCCAGGGAAAACACCTCAATGTGCCAGACCGGGATTGACGTACTGTGAATATCCCGACCATTATCCTGGGTAACTTAATAAATTGAATGAGACAGGTATTGAATGAAGTCCAATGAAATATTTATTTTTCAGAGAATTGATTAATTACCTTGTGAAAAAATGGCGATATGATCATTCAACTCTATTTACGTCAGAAAGTCAAGAAGATTTTTCATCATATTTCTACCCAACTGTGAGTCCCGTTTACGGTCCGCCCAATTACCAACCTCCAAACATCGGACATAATCCAGGAGGATATCCAGAACCTATACACATACCAAAGCCGCAAGTTCCTTTTCAGGATAACGGAGTTAGTTACAATATTCAACCAAACGTGTACGTCAATCAAAATTTTACCGGATATCCGGATTATAATGAGGGATACAAATATAATACTCCGAACAAACCTACTTATTACCAACCGTACCAGCAAGCACTAGAACCGTCCCAATATGGACAATACAATAACTTATGGAAAAGGTGCAGTATTCAAGGTTTTGAATTAAATTTGGCAACATAGCATATAGTAAATTCATTTATCGATGATTAATGCATAATCAATTCATGACCGAAACTTATCATATCATCAAATTAATGATTATCTGGAATATAAACTTGAATTACCATTATTTTCATTTGAATTCGTTTTTTTTTGTAACTATACGAGAGTGGTCGTAGAAGTACTTGGTCCGACCTAGAGATGGCGGTAGTTGCTCGAAAAACACCACATTCTATACAGAATATGATTCAAGTTTGTTTGAAAACAATGAAAAAATTTGTCATCGTTTTATTTGAAACGCTTTAGCCGAACCAATACAAAAGCTGAACTCTACTCTGTGTGAGAGTGATTCTTCGTTTTCAAGCGAAAAATATTGGGTACGACCTGCAATAACCAGCATTACAGTCGATGACTCCAGAAACGTTGAAGAAAATCCACTGGATGATTGTGGATTCAAAGTGCTCACGATGGAACAAAAGCAACGTCGTGAAGATGTTTCCATCGAGTGTTTGACAATGTTTCACAGATATTGCCATGGATGAAACAAAAAGAAGAATCAAAACAATGGACTGAAAAGGGAAAACCGGTTTCAAAGAAGACAAAGACCGTTCCACCTGCAGGTAAGCTCATGGCGATTTGGGATGTGATAATTTTCATAGACTATTTTAAAAAAAGAAAAACTATCAACTCCAAGTATTATGCAAACTTATTGAAACGTTTGAGTGAAGAAATCAAGCAAAAACTGCCGCATTTAGCTAAGAAGAAAGTGTTGTTTCAACAAGACAATGCATCAGGTCACACATACGTTATTATAATGGCCTAAATTGGTTAATTGAAGTTTGAATTGCTACCTATTCACCAGATTTAACCTCCTCGGATTATTCTCTGTTCACAGACTTGAAAAAATAGCGAGGTGGTCAAAGGTTTTCCCGGTTCTTCTGTGACCATCCTCGTAATGCGATGTTAATTAGTCACAATTGAATTAAATTGAACCAAAAAACATTAAATATGTAATAATTATGCGATATATTAAATAGTTTATAAATAATTTTTCAGGGCCTTGCAGCAAAATCATCGGAGGTTTAAAAGGTCATTAAAGATGATAAGAATGCCAGTAATAGAACGTTATTCTAACAAAACGAGTACTAATTTCCACCGTAAAAAACGACAAAGTTTACCTGGTCGACAGCAGACGTTGTGCCAGGTGCGGACTCAATATATAACACCCAGAGCGGCTCTCAATAATAAAGGAAACTGGATGTATGTTGTCAATATGGCCGAAGTCGATAATAGGGTAACGCAACTAGTCAAAAGTGAAACTTGTGTGTAAGTATTTAATACATAAGTGTCGGTGAAATCAACAAACAGCAAATATTTTGTTTTTTTTATTTCAGTTCCCAAACATGTGATGGTATTTGCAGTTTACCAGATGGATATACTTCCAGATGTGAACAAAAATATGTTCAGAAGAGATTAGTGGCGCTCGAAGGCGCCGGAAATCAACTATATACAGATGTTTTTTGGTTTCCCAGTTGTTGTGTTTGTACAATTTCTAATAATTGAATCGGAACAATAAATTAATCTAATGGTGTCAAAGTTAGTTAGAAATATGTTTGTAATTAAGTTGTATTTAAATTATTAATTAAAAATTTAGTTTCTTTATACTTATACTTTTTTTTAGTTCGGTCCTTATAAAAAACTTTCCACAATACACACTAAAACTTGTACCTCGTATAAAATTACAAAGTCAAACCTCACAGTAAATTTGATTATTTTTCAAATTACTTTCATACTAATATTTTTTTAGTATATAAAAATAATTAAAAATAATGAATAATTAATTAATTTTATATTTAAATTGAGTAAAACAAGGACATAGCAACTACTGCACTTTTTTTTAACGCCAAAAAAATCTGGCAACGATGCTCTCGGAACGTTAAAATAAAAATCAAATTTAACTCATATAAAATAATACGTCGGTTATTTCATATACAACGGAAGTGTAAATTGGTTATTCATGTTAAATGATATCGCACACATCATAACTTCTAAAACTTATTTTAACAACTAGTTTTTCTAGTGGCATAAAAATCATATATTGTGAAAAAATATTTGCTAGGTTATTGTGACTTCAATATATGCAACTCAACGCGCGTCATCATCCTTTACATATGCAACCAAATATACTTTCGCGCATCCAAATTTCGAAGAACGCCGAATAGCCAACATTTTAATTTTTGTATAAGTTACAGCGTTTTCAAGTGTCTGTTATGAAATTATGGCGTAGTTGTGTAAAAATAATCAGATTTTCAGAAAATTTATGTTATGTGTTATTATTATTAATTTTAGGTCGAAATGACAATTGTAGTTGTCATTTTCCGTTTTTTTTGGTGATAACGATGTCGTGTGCTGTGAAAACGTGTAAAAATGTTCAAACTTGAAGGTATTTCCATTCATCAGTCAGTAAATAATATGTATGTATTGCGAAATTTTAATAATGTTATTACGTGTATTATAATATTATAATTTTTATTCTTCAAAAGTCACATTTAAAGCCTATAGATTACTGTGTTTTCAAATTTGCCGCCGAAGCTAATATCAAAATGGTAGCTTATTAGTACGTTTGCGCATATTGACGTTTATATCTCTGGTTCATGTACGTTCATTAACGTCCCTACTATTTCGATGACTTGCGACTCTTCTCCATAATGAAAATGAACCTCAAAGTAAAACAATTGGATTACGGAAACGGTAGAATCAAATAGAGACTACGCATCAATATAGAGACTACACATGGCAACATAGGACACATAAAAAAATTGACTACCATAATTTTATGAAAATTGTATTAATTGTACGTGATTTATATATAACATGAAAGAAACCAAAGTCTCTTCACATGCGTGTTCGTTCTCGACGCACTCTTCTCTCCTGCCATCTCGCGAGTGTCTTCAGAGGAATAATAAGTCGCCTACTATTAGGCAACCAGAAGTGAACTGCATTTGAATAAACTACGAGGGCGAATCACTAAGTATTTTGTAAAGAATGTGACAATAGTTATAGTATTAACCAGTTAAAAGCGTTAATTTCGTCAGAATGTAAAACGTTTTTTTTTTCAATAAAAATGCAACTACATAATCTTTTAAAAAGATAATTCGTCTAACTATCTGTCAAAGTAGTTAATGTTCGAATCTCCTGAAGGCGATAGTTAGTTTCAGTGAACTTTTTGTACACAAAATATATATAGGTGCACATAGTTTTTATTGCAACATAATTTGACAGTTTTGTTCATAAAACGATTTATTATACGATTTTTTCTAATAAAAAAACTTTTAAAAAGATAATTTCATCATAAGTGCAGTGTCAAGAATCGTCTAAATATAGATCTGTGGATCTGTCAAAAATAGTTAATGATCGCATCTCCAGATGGCGATAGTTAGGTTCAGTGACCTCTTTAGATAAAAGATATATATAGGTACCTCACACATAATTTGACAGTTTTGTTTACACAACGATTGTTTTTTAAAAAAAACGCAATTAATTTGTTAAAAAGATATTTATTTCAAAAAAATTATTAATAAACTTTAATAATTGTTTAATATTAACTCTTCAGTCAAATGGATTTAACTACACTTAGATCATAGAAATATGTTCCTGCCAATTCTGCAACTTTTTTTGCTCACTGAATTTCACCACAACTGGATATAGTTACTGTCTCTGTGGGCTTACCGCTTTTTGTACCACACTTTTCCATACGCTTCACTACGTCCATACCACTCAAAACATGTCCAAAAACAACATGCTTGTTATCCAACCAATCAGTTTTTGCAGTACAAATAAAAAATTGTGATCCGTTTGTATTAGGTCCAGAATTAGCCATGGATAAGGTACCAGGTCCAACATGTTTAAGTTCAAAATTTTCATCAGCAAATTTTCTGCCATAAATTGATTTTCCCCCTGTAAAAAATGATCATCAAGTTTCTCTATATATTCAAATATATTTAATTTATAAGATTTATAAAAAATTTTTTTATTGACTAACCAGTTCCATTATGATTTGTAAAATCTCCCCCTTGACACATAAAATCTGGAATTATTCTGTGGAAATTGCTGCCTTGAAATCCGTACCCCTTTTCATGTGTACAGAGGCATCTAAAATTTTCTGCAGTCCTAGGTACTACATCAGCTCTCAACATCATTGTGATTCTTCCAATTTCAGTTTTCCCTATTTTAATATCAAAGTATACTTGTGGATTTTTCAATTTTTTAGATTCAGTTGCATTAGATTCTATTTTTTCAGTATCTGATTCAATATTATCATCATTTCCCACTTTTTTCCCTATAGTTTCACCTAAAATTAATAAGAAATATGCATTACCAATATTTATATTAAATAAAATATCCCAAAACTCACTAAAAATTTAAGATAGTCTAAATACCTGCATGTTGTTGTAACCAAGTATCTTCTGACCATACTGGTCTTGTAGATCCTTCTTTAATTCTTTGCGGTTTCGCTAAATTAACTCTTATGGTCCTACCGAATAATTCAGAGTCGTTCATGTTATCGATGGCTGCTGCTGCATCTTCAGCATTTTCAAATTCGATAAAAGCGAAGCCTCTATGTTTTTCAGATTCATAATCAAGAGGAATTTGGACATCTACTATATCTCCAAAAGGAATAAATGCTGCATTCAGTACTTGTTCGTCTACTTCTTCAGCAAGACCCCCAACGTATACTGTTCTTTTATTACTTGTACTCATTTTTTTTCATTAAAAATTTTTTAAAATTGTGTAAAATTTGCACAATGGAAAACGTTTTTTACTTGTTTCAGCCACTTTAATAATCATTTGAGAATATAAACTTCAAAAATACGGTTAAATAACCCCTTCTTTTTTAATTTTGTTTTTTCAACACTTAAGTATTCTTCTTTTTTTGGTGGAAATAATGAATTTTATAAAGGATAATACCATGACAGTAGTTCGAAATTAAATTATGAATTGTTTATATATATATATATATATATATATATATATATATATCGTTCAATAATTCAAAATATATTAATCACTGACAAGATATTAAACTAGTGAAAAAACGTAATGATATTTTGTTTTAATTATATATTGCATATATTTTTAATTTATATAATTAGATTAAAAACAATATTTAATGAAAATAATTTCAATCCAAGACAATGTAATTCTCCAAATAACATGGAAACGCTACTGGGAAAGAATTGCGATGTGGATAATATCTATAAGTATCTGTTAAATGCGTCTTCAATTAACAAGTTTTGATTATATTACCAAATCAATCGCTAATAACCAACAAGGTTGATGCGAGTTACTTGAAAAAGAAAAAATGTAACCAATGAAAGTTGTCTATTTGACAATCTGAACCGGACTTATGGTAATTCTCATTTGTTGCTTGACCTGTCGCGACGTCAGGTTTAAGATTCAGGTTGGTCTTACTTTTTATGATATGTGGAATGTGTATAGAGAAAACTGTTTATTTTATCAATTTATTTATCGATTTTAATAATAAGTTGATACCTTTTTATTACATATAAAGTATGTAAATATATTACATAATGGCATTTTTATGCCCTGTTCGCATCAGACGTGGTAAAAAGAAAAAATGTAAGTGAACGTTCCATTAATCTATTTAACAAAAAAACTTTGCATATATTATGAATAAATAATAAAAATAGGGGATACTAATATTCATTATCCTAATTGTAAAGGTTAAATTTTTTCTCTGTAATTGTTATTTTCAATAAATATTCAAAATAAGTATTTATAAAATTGTTTTTAATTATAGTATATTAAAATTAAAGGTAATATTGTGATATACATTCGTTCAATCAATATAAATTATCGTTATATAAGAATATTTCAAATATATCAGCTTTAGGTTTAATGTAGAAATAGGATTAATAATATGAGGCAATAATTTATACGAATATTGTTCAACTAAAAACGTTAATTAGAGTGTAATTAAAATTACAGTTAGAGTTTTCAAATTAATTTTAGCTTCAAATGCGGATCTGGAAAAAGAACTTGCTAGATCTAACAATGGTGTTACACCAGGCATGGGAAGAATTACTGGTTCTGCAAGCATTGAAACACTTGTTAGAGTCGGTATTGAAAAAGAACATGGCTTATCTCCTGACAGTAAAATGGTGGTATTACATGATTTCACACCATGTGTTGATGATGAATTGGAAGTAAAAAGAGGACAGGTAAGTGTTTTTTCATTATATTCGAAAATTAAAATTTTTAAATAACAGTTAACAAAAACGGTTTTTTTTCAGATTGTGAATATTTTATACAGGGAAAATGATTGGGTGTATGTAATAGGCCTTGATACTAGACAAGAAGGGTTTATTCCATACTCTTACTGCACACCTTACAACAATCATTTGGCCGAACTTGCAATTAAGAAAAAACTGCCAAGGGATGAACATGTAGCATCAGGAGATAGTTTAGATACAAATCAAGACTGGTAAGGATAAGTTTATCTCTGATTTTTGTAACTCGTGATGATTTATTTTGATTTTGGGTTTCTTTTTATATAGAGACTGAAGTAGGTGGAAATGTCAAATTTTTACCTATGATTTTAAACCGTTTTAGAATGCTAACTGCCTTCTTCTCACATCCACCTTTTTTCACTATATTTAACACCATGTGACTTTGGTTCATAAAAATGTGGTAAAACAAAGACCATTACTAATATTAAAAATCCTTCCTATTATTAATTCAACTTTATATTAAATAATCAACTATATTTTGTTATCATAATTTGTATTCTGGCATCGATTTATTACTGATATTATTGGGTTGACAATTGGTGATGGTCACATAATCAGAAAATGAATTGTTACATTTTGTTCTGTAGTGATGTTGCCGGTGCAGATACTAGTGACTGTGACTCTGTGGGGAAGAAGCTCAGAACAGGAGCCGCTTCACCTATCAGTATTCATTCCGAACCAGATATGATACCTTTTTCAAAAGATCCATCAGGTCGATACATTGTACTTTATACTTTTATAGCTAGAGATGAGAATGATGTATCTGTGGAAAGAGGTGAATTTGTAACTGGTAAGTTATATGAAGAAAAAAAATATCACTTGTTCATATTGTTACGTTACAGTGTTGAATAGAGAAGATCCTGATTGGTATTGGATAGTAAGAAGTGATGGTCAAGAAGGATTTATCCCTTCAGGTTTTGTTTATCCTGCTGATAATGTGATACAAGGTTAGTTTTTGTTATATTATCAATATTTATTGCATTTGAAATGTTTTTTTTTGTATTTTTCCTTGTAAGAAAACTACCATATATTTTTTCTTGTGTTTTTTACATTGTATTAGTGTTTTGGATGGCACAGAGGCAGGTCAAGAAATACCTGGAGAAATCAAATTGAAGAAGATACCAGACTCCTAAAAATAGTAGACTGGAAATCAAAATTCAGAAACAGAAAAGAATGGACTGACATCTGACAAACGAAACTAGGATTAACCAAAAAGAACAAGGGGAGTAATCCACCCCAATAAAGAGATATGTGGGCGCCCTAAGCCATAATCTAAGAGATTAAAGGGATAATTATGATTAATGTTTTAGAATTGTGCCCCTCATCCACAATCTTCTTCTTTACAAGTTTTACAAAATCTTGTTCTTACTCAATAATTTTTTATTGTAAATGCCTTTATGTTCTATTAGAATAGTTTAAGAAATATTTATGATTGAAATATTTATTTAGGTCACTTGAGTTCTACAAATCAAACCGGCAATGGTGCATTTCCGAATCAAAATAACAATCATTCGTTGGCGACGTCTACTGCGGACGATCTTCGTTATCATGGTACGGAATTGGTGATGCTTTACGATTATAAAGCGCAAGCTCCTGACGATTTGACCGTTCGAAGAGGTGATTGGATATATGCGGATCTCAATAATCAAACCGTAGATGGTTGGCTGTGGGCGTATGCACCCAAAACTAGGAAATACGGTTTCATTCCTAAAGCATATGCCAGACCTCCAGCTATGACAAGCCTTTAATTGCCATAGAAATGCTCATTTTTTTTTTAATTTTTTTATAAAGTATATTTTTTAATCGTATTTTTGTAAAAAGTATTATATACCAAATAAAAAGTTTTATAATAATTTTTTTTTATTTATTTAGTTAATTTTCCTATATATCTTCATTATATGGCAAATACACGGTGGTTAGATCAATAAGATGAGCTGTTATGATTGACCTACACACTGTATATTGTTGTGGGAGATTTATCTTCTGATATAGAGATGAAAATTTCTTTTAAACAAATTTTGATCATAGGATTGAGTGAATAAAATATACTGCATTGACGAAAAACAAGCATCTACTTAAAGAATTGTGAGACTTATTACCTTTTGCTTTTATTATTATGGGGTAACAGTTCTCGACGTCTATTTGGTTCCATTCGATTCTCATAATATTCCAAAGATGTGAAGTGAAAATATGACATCACTTAATGACTTCCCTATCCAATTTGTCCCACAACTCAATCGTGTGACTGTAACGGCCAACTTTCCAATTTCGGTACATTCTTTTCAATTTTGTCAAATACTTTTTGCACAGAATGTTTAGGACCGTTAACATTCCGGAAGATTAATTTCCGTTCAGTTTTTATTAGTTCTACAGTCGCCCTTTGTCCAAAAGATCCTCACACTATCACTGATTCATTGATCTGAGCTACTGTCTCTGAACCTATGAGTCGTCGATTACTTTTACTGATCAATACAATACGTTTATCTTCAATGGTTGTTGTTTTTCGAGGTAGTCCTGAACGTTTTCTATTGCCCAAAATTCCTGGTGGATGCATCTCACAGGTGGTCTAACGGGGACTGCAATCATAAACACCAAAGAAATCATTCACAGTTAAATAATAATAAACAAATCCACCAAAATTTGCAAGTTTCAACTTCTAGCATTCACAGATGAAATATAAACATGCGTTTGTATGAATTAAATAAATAACAGTTTGTAAGACACCGTTTTGTGGGCAAAAATTTTTGACCAGTCGTTTAACACATGTCCAGAAGATTGGATTCTAGTTATTTTGGTAGCCATGCAAGACGGACACTACTGTTGCTACCGTGTATATACCTTAAAAGGAATTAACAGAGTAGAAACTTTTATTAGTTTTCACCATTTTTATTAAGCATTTTTTTTCTCATAAGAAATGATTATATACAATCGAGATATCAGATTTTCTAGTACATACTGTGCATATTCATACAAATTACAACATAATTAAAACAATTTCTTTAAATATCTACTTATTTATTTATTTAATTTCTAATGATTGGTAGTAATTGGCTATCACTTCCCAAGCTTTTGGTGCCATGAATCCTTCTGGTGGATTTTCTCCTGTACGAGCAAATTCTAAAACAAAAATAACATTACATAACATTAGTTAAACAATTTAATGTTTCAAGTTGTTTTAACGATAAGTATTTTAGTTTCTGCCATGTTCCTAATGTCACCTGTCAAAATTTATACTATAATCATTTAAAGTCTTATCACCATAGAGTTACTATTAAAAATAGAGAGAGAGAGAACTTGTTTAAGTGTGCTTGAATTGCTAACAAAAAAAGAAAGACCATCGTTATACTTTTCGATTAGGGAAGGTCTAGTCTAAGGTTATACCACTGTGTTCTTTTCTGATTGGATCACCAAGACGTTAAAGTTTCGGTTTGTGGGAACGACAAGGAGAGGACTAACAAATATTGACATTTACTTGCACATTTGGTTAGATTATTCTTCTTTTTTTTTGCGTACTCGTCTTTAGTCTTTAGAATTATAATCCAACAAATGGCCAAAAGAAACGCGTCGATTAAGTCTTCAATGGCACTCGGCGTTTAAATAAAATTCAAATACGATGTCAACAAATTCGATTTTAACTGATTTATAGAATAGTAATACTAAACTGGGTGATTTATATATTTTTTTATATTGAAAAAATGTATTACTTTTGAAAAGAAACAACTTCGGTTTTAAGGTAGAGATATTTTTATTCCGCTGTACGGTGATTGGTGAAATGATGTAAGAGGATAAAGAAATTAAACGGTAGAAGGAGTACAAGATATTTTAAGGAGCACCTCTAACATTTGATAGAGATAACTGTACCAGAAGTTTCTTTTTCTATTGTTCTAAGATTGGAACACAAATTTCATTGGATGTGTAGTCTAGTATTGTTATGTCTATGAATTGAATCATCTTTTCAGTCATATCGTATAGATGGCGTGAATGTATTTTCCCAGTACTAATATATTTATATTATATTCGATAACTGCATAGACAACCTGAGTATGACGTCACAGCTGTCATATTGTTATAGTTCAATTTCAAAACAAAGTTTGTGTTCTTTGAAATTATTTAAAACGCGTTTAATTAGTTTATTGTTGTATGATGATGTGTTTTGTGCCAGAAAATATTTTTTTTTGTAAATTCCTGACCTGCATTAACAATGGCGGTGTGTGACGTCAACACTCCTGTAGTTTCGTAGCATCGCGATGTTGCCACATATTTCTTGATAAAATCGGAAACGAACTTAAACATTTAATACAAATAGGAAAAATTAATTTTTTTTTTTGAAAATTTAATGAACGTTGCTTATTGAAAATTTCAAGGCAGCAAAGTATTTTTAAAAACTTACTTCTCATCTTAGTTCCCGAAATAAAATCGAATTCTTCTTTCCTTTCCGGCTGAAAGAAATCCATTTTTCTTTTAGTCATATCATATGCCGCCACTCTGAATGGGATAATTTCAAGATTCGATAGTCCCGGAGCTTTTTTCAAGACTCTAGCCCCATGCGTAGCATCATACAAATTTCCATCCGGATACGCTTCTTTTCCACGCGGATGCGGTACTCCTGCTGGATCACGACCGACTATGTAGTGGTTAGCACCTGCTATCATTCGCGCTTTTGCGTGCCATTGAACCTACATAATATATACAGTGTGTTCGTAAAAGTAACCTCCCAATATATCGATTCACAAAAAAAACGTCGAACAAAAGTTGTTTCGAATAATAGCTACTAGGAATTAATGGTAAAAATTTATCTACATACCTCGGTAGGTCCAGCATACATCATGGGGCTCGGAAAAATCGCCAAAACCGTCGAATCTTTATTCAATATATTCTGTTCTAAAACGGCCTGATGTTGCTGCATTCTAATATCTAAAGGTACATCGTCGTCTTTAGTCCATCCTCCCAAAGGATTCAATAGCAAAACGGGTTTCTTGTAACCTCTTTCTCGCAATTGTCGATGAGTATCCGTCATCAATAACGCATGTCCATTATGAACCGGATTGCGAAGTTGGAATGCGAACACCGTATCGGCTTCCATTTGCTTGAACTTTCTTCGAAGTTGATTGGGCGTTAAACGGTACTTGTCCAAACCATCGTTCCATTTGACAGGACGCAACACTTCCAAATCTCCACCAACTAGCCAGTCACCGGAATCGTATATCATCTAAAAATGACTTTTGTATTAATGAAGAAAACGGCTTAGATATAAAAATATGCGGTCAAAAAGGGATGAAATTGGGAGGTCCCGTGAATATTGAGGCACTTGTCATAACGTGGCACCAGTTTTTCAATACCCTCCTCATAAAATTCTGCCGCCTGACTTCTTGTTAACCACTGTATCACAACTGTTTTGACTCCGTTATCGTCTTGAAGACGATGACCGCCCAGGTGTTTCTTCAAGTGCAGGAACAAATGGTAGTCGCTGGGCGACAGATCAGGGCTGTAGGGAGGACGATCTAGAGTTTCCCATTGAAAAGATTTGATGAGATCTTTGGTCCGATTAGCCACATGTGGACGGGAATTGTCATGCAGCAAAACGATACCCTTACTCAACTTTCCACGTCTTTTGTTCTGGATTGCACGACGCAGATTGATCGATGTCTCACAATAAGAAGCTGCATTGATTGTCTCATTACTAGCAATACTCCTTTTCTGTCCCAAAAAACTGTGCACATGATTTTCCAGGCAGAAATTGTTTACTTAAACTTCACTTTTTTGGGTGATGATGAATGTCGCCATTCCATGGATTGTTGTTTCGTCGCCAGTAACAATTTGGTATAAAAAATCTTCACCTTCATTGTGGTACCGCTCAAGGAAAGTCAATGCACTGCCTAAACGTTGGGTTTTGTGCAAATCCGTCAACATTTTTGGAACCCAATGTGAACACAATTTCCGGTATTTCAAGTTCTCGGTCACAATGCGAAGCATCTCACGATGAATATCGATCGGTTTTACGCCTTTAGCGTTAAAAAATCGTACTTTACAATCGGCGGGACTCGCGATCGTCGGAGGCATCTTAAACACTCAGTAAACAACGTGTAAACAATGAAGAATCAGACTGTAATGGCGTCAGTGCGTAGACAAGAGATGTAGGTAACCAGCGCGCGTGTGCGGAAGGCCGACCTTGGGATTGCGGCGGCGGAATCGCAAAACGGTACTTACTTAAAAAATATGCCTCGTAATTAAAGGCTAAATGCTTCAATATTCTCACGGTTCAAAAGGAAATTATACAAAATCTTGCAACACTGTATAAACTTCTTAAAATACTAATGTTGTCTATTGAATTGGAAACAATATTAATGTTCTAGATAATAATTTAAACTAATTAAACGTGTCTAAATTGTATGGTAAAACAACATGAAATGCTTTGTCACCTTTATATAGGGATGGCCTTTTTCAACGGTTCCAAATTGTCGGGCTATTCTTTCTTCTTTTCTGTGATAATAGATTTCAGGATTTCTCAAAATTGCATATATGTCATTATTGTAGAAAAGTGCGATTCCCCTACATTTTCCTAAATTTTCTTTGTCGGTTGTCGTTATGGCCAATACTATAGGGATGCTCTGACTAATTTTCTCGCCGTTTTTCTCAATCGTATTGAAATGTAATGCCTGATAACAAAATTTGATAAAAACTTATATTCGATTTTATTCTTCGTATATACAGGGTGTCTAGACCTGACGTGCATCTCAATTCCCGCAGTTTTCCCGACAACTTTTTCTAATTTTCCCGATATTAGTAAACCAATTTTTAGTAATATTCAATAAAGAATAGCATTCAATACAAAAAAAATAATTAAGTTACATACGCCGCTTATCAAGGAAACTTGAAAGCGCAGCAGAAACACTATACTTTCTGAGAAATTGTTATTTAACAACATATGCAGATAAATCTTAATTTCTTGTAATATCATTTAATATAATTCATTCTCTGTTCAGATCTCTAACAATAAACTTGTAATTGCTAGAATAAATATATTTTTTAAAAACGAATTTTTCGTAAAGAAAACCAAAATTGGCGCAGTCAGTAGGATCGCGCAAGTCGTCGTAATCAAAAATCACTAGAGCGTTTACGGGCATACAGTGCGTAACAAAATTTCGGATCGTGCGAAATAATTTAGTGACTTCACGGCTTTAACGTTTCAACGTTTTAAGTGCGAATCCAACGAACAATATTAGACTAGCAATTATCGTGCAATAGCCCTTTAGTGGTGAACATTGGAGGCAACAGGGAATCATCGAGGGATAAGATTTTAAAAGCCTGTTCTTCAGAAACGTAAGTGTTCAATAATATTTCTTTAGTCAAAAATAACGTTTATAGATAATATTGAGAACGCAGTTGTATTTTCGAAACTTAATTCTGTACATACGTCTATAATTTCTAGTTACGAGATACTGGACATAATTCAACATTTAGGAAAACTATATTCAGAAAAACAAATTCCTAAATTTTCTAACATTTTAACATACTATCAATTTCTTGGAACTCAAGTATCAATCATCGTTTCGAAATTAGTCTTTGCTATCCACGTACCTATACTCATCTCCGAAGCATTTGAATTTTACCACCTTTTTCCCATAATCCAAAATAATAAAATGTACACTCCTAAATTCCCTTACCCGGCACGAACGCAAAATGAAACCCAATCAGAAAAAGAAGAATGTCCACCACTCGAAGGTACCTACTATTGTCGTCAAAATTTTGTCCAAAGGGATAATTGCACCCTTAGTCTACTTGAAGGGAACACTCTCGATGATTGCCAAATTCTAGAAGTCAATATCGAAGAAACAATCATTCAACAAGTTACAACAAAAGATGCCGATTCAACAAGAAAAAATACTTTCAAAATGTCAATCCGATCGATACCTCGAAATAGAAGAACCATCACTTGTCAAAATCCCAAAAAACTGTGAACTATGGATCAATAATCAACGATACATCAATGACGACGAAATCAGTTACGGTAAACCATTTGTCCTGCCTAAATTAGAAACAAACAAATTATCAGCTTCAAAACACTACGAAAAATATAATATAACAAATCTCAATCTCGATGATCTTTTCCAAATCAACGAATTGTCAAGAAAATTGAAGCCGATCCAAGAAATTTCCAATACACAGAGTCATGTAACAATAATCGAAAGCCTTTTAGCGATAATATTCATTATTTTAATAGCAGGTGTTTTGTTCAAATTCAAATCAAAAATTTTAGTATGCCGAAAATACACAAAAGAAAAAAGTCAAGAAAACCTGGAAAGGGTCCAAAAATCGAAAAGTCTTTTCGAGACTTAAGGAGGGAGGAGTTACATACGCCGCTTATCAAGGAAACTTAAAAGCGCAGCAGAAACACTATACTTCCTGAGAAATTGTTACTTAACAACATATGCAGATAAATCTTACTTTCATGTAATATCATTTAATATAATTCATTCTCTGTTCAGATCTCTAACAATAAACTTGTAATTGCTAGAATAAATATATTTTTTAAAAACGAATTTTTCGTAAAGAAAACCAAAATTATTATCGCTTTTTTATTGTTTTTTCATAAAGAATGATACATATTAGTTACTCATAACAAAATATATTATTGAATTAATGACTACTTATATTAATAGCGAATCACAATAGGTTCATTTATTTTTTTTAATTTTCTAAATTTTTGATTTGGTCATTTAAAGCTGATGTTTCTTCTAACAAGTTCTTTCGTTTTGCTTTCAATTCTTTAACTTCTTCTGCTTTTCTTTTTCTTTCATTAGACTCCTTTTGTTTTTGTGCATCTTCATTTTTTTTATTCTGACACAACTCCACATATCTACTATGCGCCATTCGCACGTTCAACATCATTTTAGATGTGATAGATACGTGTTTGATGCCCCCTGCCGCAGTAACTGCATCATAAATGATGCGCAAGGCAACTAGACTGTTTTCCGCCTGATTTACAACGATTGCCTCTTTGTTTACGGAAAATCCGCGCTCAACTGCTGCATTTCCATCAGATAAAATGAAAATTATTTCTAGAAAATTAATCAAGTTCGGGCAGGTCAAACCTTCTATCAATTCTATCCAAAATTTATCAAGCCTTTTTACACTTCGATTATATATCTTCATGGATTGAATGGTGTTGGAAAATTGTAGAATATCACGATACTCTTTTTTTATTTTGTCAGCCGTCGAGCCAGAAATCAACTTGTTCGTGTCAACCAGAACAGCCAAGCAAGAGTCAAGTCGCTGGATTCACACAAGTTATGTACTTTGTAAGTTTATACAATAGAGGTGATCGTTCTTGAATTTTTTCAATAATTTTAACGAAACAATTCTTACAATCAATCATGAATTTAGTCAATTCTGTGCATTTCTCCGAAAATTCCCGATCTCGAAAAAAAATCCCGTTGTTTTCCCGCTGCCAAAAAATTCCCGCTATTTCCCGATGGCTAGACACCCTGTATATATAAATAAGTAAGTCAACCACGGAAGTATACAAAGCAAATGTTGTTTGAAAATATTCTGGGTATTACAGTTTTTGCCAACTACTCGTTATTAAGGTTGTAAGTTTTCAATAGCCCGGTATCTAGTGTTTTAAGTTGCATAATTTACATTTCGGGGATCCACTAATAATTAAATAATGTGACCTATTAATAACCTCGTTAATTTGAACTTGAAGCGATTTTTCTTTCCTCGACATCGTTCAGTTTCGATCGAGATATTTGCCAATCGTTTTGCAACTATTTTTGCACTTCGGATTCCAATGCCAAATTTGGTAAAATTCAAAAGTGATTCGTAACACGCTACGTTGTCAGATTGTATGTCAATTTCTTAGAATATCGTTTTTTTGTGCCTTTTTTTCCAACTTTATGTTTCTAGGTTATACTAGATCCATATTTCAGACATGCAAACATAACCTCACTATAACAACTGTAATAGCAGTAGAGGTCTGGTTAATGTCTTTGAAAATGATCTAGAAGTTACAAGGAAGAAGCTAATAATAGAGAAATAATTAATGAAAGTTTAGTCGCTGAAAGTAACCTTGTTCGACGGCGCTGGTACCACTTGGGGGCCTTTTAACGTCTTTTGTTTGAAGCTATCGTTTGTCAATTCTTTATTTCTTCTTGGTTCGGGTCAAAATTATATCTACGCTTCCATATCTCATCTTCACTCAAGAATGGTACGTTCGAATTTTGAACTGAAGTAAACTATAATAGCAACAACTCTGTTTTGACTTGCGCAGCAATCTTCTACAATATCTATGGTTTTCATGTAATTGTTGGCGAGAGTTTCTTCAATTGAAAGAGGTTCAAGTCATCTGTAGAGCTCAGTATTTCTTCTCGTCGAAATTTATTCTTGAACGCCATTTTGAGAGCTAGTCTTACTTCAATCGAGTACTGGCGCCATAAATGCAATGAGCTAATGCTTACATCCTGGTCTTTCGGTTAATAGAGGGTGGAAAACACACCAACAATTACCGTATTTTGGAGGGTGCTGAATACGAATATAGTCAAAACCAAAAATGCGAAAAAAGAAGACGATTTTTAACTATCAACTCACGATTTCTACATGAATAATCAATATTGTTTCAAGAAAACGTATTTCCAAATCAATTTTAGTGACAATGAAATTAGTTATCTACTACAATAAAGTTTTAAAACCTGTATGTATACGAGGCGTTTTATTTTTAAATCATAGACGATTTTTGAAGGTATCCCACGTATTCTAACATCTATTTCGAATCAGCTTTATACAGTACCAATAAAAATCAATGTTTGTTATACCGACCAATAAAAATTATTCTTCGAAATATTATTTTAATCCTCCTTTACGAAATTAGTTTTGTACTGCTGTTAATTTTGTCATTTGCTGTCACTATTTTTGAAAAATGCCAAATTTTCGTGTAAAGTTCGTGTCATGATCCAAAATGTTTGTATTTGTGGCAAAACTCAAAAAACCAAACCGATCGTTATAATTGTTACTACGTGTAAAAATAAACATGTTTGCAAACAGTCAATCGATTTAGGAGTTCCAAGTGAAAATATCGAAACTAAAACAGAGAGCAAAACAACCAGTCATGTACGTTCAACGAATAACGTAGAGACAATCAAAGTAAATGAATCGTTTAGTGATATTAACGTAGACCATATTTTTTACGATACATCAAGTAAAGAAGTTATACACGAAGAAATAAAACATACTAAAGACATATCTATTAACGCACCTTCTACTACGTCTTTACAGTTGCCAGTTATACTTCCAAGGTTGGTAAACTTATTTAAACCACGTAAACAACATATTCCAGTTATTCTAAATAGGTTCGTCGACAAATCTGATTTTAGTTCTACGGTGTTTATATTTCTAAAATCAGTCGAATAATTATAACGTCAATTCCTAAATATTCGCACCCAGACTTTAATAAACAAATCATTTCAACTCCAGATGCTTCAAAATGCAATACTTACCATAGAATTTGCAATTTGAGGTTATGGAAGAATATAATTTTGAAATATAGTACGTAACTGCAAATTCAGATAACGTATTAAACATCGACAGATACTAATTGTGTAAAATGGCTTTTGCTTGAATGTTTTTTGGGTTATCAAGCCGTTATCAAAAATAACTAACTGCTACTTGACGTTCCGCCAACTCGTACTTCCTCAAACCGTCGAAGGATACCATATAAGAAGATTGATACTTAAGTTTTGAGACGTGGCAACACTGATGTGGATATGTCAAACTTTTGACATTTTTAAAGGTGAACGTACACAGAACTTGTTATCATACAAGTGCTATTTGAATTGTTTGTATATATCTTGGTTAAAAAATGAAATTCATATTTTCGTGCGATGATTTTCGACGTCGATTAAACCAACAGCAATGTGCCGATCAACTGGTTTCGAGTTTGCGTGATGAAGCGCCATCTCGATCCACCATATTTCGCCGGTTTTACGAATTCAGTCGAGGTCGCACTCGTTCGATATCGGCCGTTGTACCAGAAAACATCGATGCGTGCGATATTCCAAGATAGTCACGTGATATACTTGACGATTAGTTCTATTCGTATTTAAAAATCCTATTCATCTAATTTTTAGGTTAGAATTAATGAAAAACGTTTTCGTGATGTGATAAATTTATTTAAAACGACTTTTTTTTTTCGTTTATTTCGATGAATTAGGTACCACGGACCTGGTTGCGCTTTGGAAATTTGTGTATTAGAAAAACACAAGGTTAATTGCAATTGGAAAAAATCGAAAAACGAAAACCGAAATCCAGTTGATGATAGAATAGGAAGTTATGATGTTATAGGACGTATAAAATACAGGACGTGCGCACTAAGTGCTAAAGAAAACAAAACGATAAAATCGGAAATACACACCGAGGTAACCGATGTACATCATTTACCACAAAATGATCCCATGGTAATGTTTTCGTTTCCTGAACGGAATAATACGTATAGTTGGAGTGTCGTCGGTTATACCAAGGTAAGTCAATACGTTACGTTAATGGTTACATCGCATCAACAGTTTTAATAAATTCTGATTGGTTGTTCAGCCTGGCAAATGCACCGACAACCACTGGCTGCTCAGTCTGGTTGCTTCGGTGTAGCGTTCAGATCTTATTACACAAAATGTTGGACAAACACTAAAAACACGATTACAACAAAGACAAACAACATACCCACCGACAACAACACGGACAACAGCGTATAGATGATGTTGGTCGACGTTGTCAGACTTTAAAATTAGTCTTGAAGTTGGTTCTTGTCTCGAAACCAAGTACGATTCAATATTCGGTTGAAGGAACTTTTACAAGAAAGTTAAGGAGTTGCTGGTTGGGTTTTTAGTAATATTTTCACCAGTACCTTCAAAGAATGTCATTTATTTATTATAAAATGGAAAAAAGCTCTGATGGGTGAGAAAAAAGTCAGAAACACTATCTTACTTCCACTTCACATCGTTGGAGTTTCCCGAAAAGTTATTTTGACTTCTTAGGTCCAAATTTTGGAACTTTTGGTGCAAGTTATGGTCTTCATACTAATTGGCTTCGTTTAGACGAGTCAATTTCACCAATAGGACGTCCTAATCGGCAGTTAACTTGTGCGACAAACGTTAAAACTTTTATTTTCAACATGAAAAGCGTTCAAAATAAACGATTCTCTATACACAAATGAAAACGACATCTTGTTTATCCACTACGACAAAATGGCTGACGTTTCAAGACGCGTTATTCGAAACGGCCCATTTCAGCGTCACTTTTCCCCGTGAAAACTCAAAGAAAATAATAATATTTATCGATAATTATTTTCTAGAATCAAAAAATTTTGAGTATACCATCGGAATGCGGCAATAAAATAGACGTAAGTACTGGTATTAACGATCAAAATAAAATAGAAATTTGTTACGGAGGCGAAAACAAACGTTGCGGTAAAAAATCCGCAGTAGAAGAATTATATTTTTACGGAAAATCCTGTAACAGATGCGTGCAAATGGATAAAATTGCTAAAAGAAAATGGTATCATCGTCTGGTCCCCTGCGTATTTGATAAATAAATTATTTATGTCAACGATTTTTTCAGTTTTAAATTAAATTTCGTTCAACAATCAATTTTCTCATTCGAAAAATAAACTGTACATCGATGTTTCATTGGGTAAAGGGGTAATGTTCAACTCAAAAATGCAACCACCCATCGGCACACAATTTTTTAAAAATTTTGAATTTGAAAGGTGATTTCCTTGACGATATTTTCCTGTATTATGTAAATGTAAATAGGGAAAGTTTTCCACAATAAAACATGTCCTGTAAAGCAGCAAATCAAATAATACTCGTGCTAATTCAAAGAAATTAAAGATTTTGTAAGATCCCCAATTGTAAATCAACAAAAATCGACTAGTCCCTTTCAAAGATACCATCAAGAAGAGCCTGACCCCACCTTCGATGAATTTATGAGTGCGTACGGATCTTTGGGTTTTGATATATGAACTAAAGGACTAAAATAATTAGATTTTTCTCGTGACTAAGGAAAAAACAAGACACCGCCTTTCATTTTAATCCTTTAGCTTGTTTAAATCTCAACCATATCTCGCAATAAATAATCAAATTATCGAAAAACTTACAACCTAATATAAAAAATGATATAAAGACAGATTTTCTAAAATTCGTCGAGGACATTTTTGAATCCATTCCGAGGTGTTATTGAATTTGATTTAATTTCTTTAAAAACTGCAAACTTTGAATCAAAAAGTGACTACTGAGCCATAATACGTGAACAAAGGAATAGCTTACTTGCAGAAATTCATCCTCTCTCATAAATCCCTTCAATGGATACGCCCAGCCTTCACTGAGTACTTGCAACCATTGCAAATCCACCAATCCTATATCAATCCTTGGTAAATTCATAGCTTCCTTTAAAATTTCGTCGTATTTGTGTTCGGGTACAAATAGTTCTGGAATTGTGGTATCTCGACTTCGGTAGTTTCCATTTGATAAACCGTTGGGTTGAGATGATATCAATAATTTCGGTAAAATTCCCTGAAAATATGATAATTTGTGATAAATATCTAGCATCCAATCAACCAAGTCAAGCTCCGAACTATTTTTCGTAAAGACATAACCTCGAAAAGTTCTAACACCGTAATGGTTGGTTTTTTCGTTAGGCGTCTACTAAATGCGGAATAAAAAGTTGGAATTTCTAGAGCCATCGGTGTCATTTACACTACTACTATAACAACTACACTAAATAATAACCAAGTTATCGTCTTCAGAGACTGTTTACCTTCTCGGGCTTTTCCGCTCTGTTTTCTTGATTCTTGAATGATTGGAAACCTAACCTTAAAACATCTTATGATTTCTGTCTAAATAATTTAGTCACAGAGCAGATTATTCAGCATCGAAGGCGCCTTTAAATTGACAGAATATTGTTGTGAGAAATGAAGAATTTATGAAGGATTCTTCATGAAGCTTCGAGCAACGTCTGGTTTTGGTACCAGCAAGTCATATTTGTCAAAGTAACAGATCTGCTTGGTTCCGAACTTGAAGTGTGAAACTGAATTTGCAACTTTTTGAAAAATGATTGACGCGTTTTCCACATTTTACAATATGAGAAATTAGTTATATGCCTGTACTGATATCAATGGTTCAAGGCAGTTCAAAAGCTGTTTTACTACGTTATGACAATAATAGAAACGAAAATAAGCATCTCCTTTACCTTTATAACATCGACTATATTACAAAACTCTTTCAGAAGGAAATTTATAACCTACGTGTTAATGTTAATCTGAAATGATAACCATCACTCAATAAATCGAGTGACTAACTAAGAAAAACATATTAGATGCTATTCTTGTAGAAATATTTGTCTTTTGCCTCAAAATAGGCTTCATTTTTGTTGTTTTCTGGAGTAATCGCCTCGATTTGACGACCAGAACGTTCACCATCATCGGTGTCTGTACAACCACGTTTAAATTCAACAAACCAATAACAAATGGTTCTTTTCGATGAAGCAGAGTCCGGAGAACACTTTTGAAGACATTGCTGAGCTAGTACAGTATTTGTTTTTCATCGATTAACACACGAAATTGTTTTGAAAATAACAAAAGTAGTTTAACTTAAATGACTGTCTAATCCAAATGTTATGACATTTGACACATAGACTTTTGAAAGCTGGTACTTCATAAACGTCATATGAATTTGACATTAGGAGCCCCATCTGTGTATCAGTCACACGATTAATTGAGTTAACCATAGTTATTTCTTTTCCCACTTCTTCTTTTAGCTTGTAATAGTGACGAAATCTTTTTCGTTGTTAATTATATCGTCATTAGGAAGATTCGCCGATTGTTTGAACATGATATTGACACAAATCTAGATCGAATAATAAAATACTTACATGTTCTTGTAACAACTCCCACACCATATCAACTGACCCTTCGATAGTAGAATTTGTCGTTTTCAATACTAGCTCCGGATGTTCGGGTTTTTCGTAAGCTTGATCTATTCCAGTGAATCCTTTTATTTGTCCTTGTCTCGCTTTTTTGTAGAGCCCCTTGACGTCTCGTTCTTCGCATATTTCCAATGGCGTATCGACGAATACTTCAAAAAATGGTAATCCGCTTGATTCGTGGATCGACCTCGCAATATTTCTGTCGGCGCTTTGTGGAGAAATGAAACTACAAAGGCAGATGTGACCGGCATCGGCGAATAGTTTCGCCACCTAATAAAACGCCAAAAATATACAGAATGGAATTATTATTGATAAAAATAGATTATTTTTTATTGAAATTGTGCCAAATCAGCCCAGTTTGGGTTAAACATGGCGGGTTACTTTCATGTGTTCACACCGTTTAGATTAGAGCGCCATCTAACATGAAGTAGCGTCAAATTTAAAGGGTGTCAAAACTAAGCACTGTTATACAGGTATTTATAACGTAAATTATATATAATTAGATTGGAATTTATAAAATATGATTAGTATCTATTAAAACAGACTAAAAATCAATCAATATATCGATACATTTTGGACTGATTGTTTCATATTCGTTTTTGTTTCCTAGTTTTGACTCATGACGCTGTTAAAATCTATTTCAGAAGACGCTCCGGTCTAATTCACATCACCAATTGCACTTTGAAAATTAACAGTATATTTTATTCCGTGGTTTATAATTTAACCTTATACCTCTGCTACTCTTCTTATGTTTTCTTTCCTATCCTCCTCCGAGAATCCCAAATTTTTATTAAGTCCGTATCTTATGTTATCTCCGTCTAAACTATAAGACGGTACACCATTCGTCACCAGCCGTTCTTCCAAAGAAAAAGAAATGCTGGTTTTCCCCGCCCCGGAAAGTCCAGTGAACCAAATCGTGCAGCCTCGGAATTTTCTTTCCCCGGTTTTTCCCAAGATTTGACTCCGTTTTTCTCTTGTAACGTGATGCTGTTCGGGTGTAACGTTTGTAGCCTTCTGTACATTCTGTATTAAAACAATTTTTAATTTGAAAATATGTATAAGAATCGAGAGAAAGTTGTTTTGAATAGTTTAATGATTCGACAAATTTTTTGACTCACATTTTTACGTATATATTGATTATAATTAATAGATAACGTACCCAATCTACTGGAAAACCTCCTTTTCCCATTGTTTTTCCGATTTAAACAAAATAAAGTTTTAAATAATATTATACACGTTCTTTTAAGTTGAATGCGGATACTAATCACAGCTACAACGCGACGATGAAGATTTCATGGAGAAAGTTGTACCAATTTTAAAATGTAATGACCTGCACGTATTTTGTTATTGGTTAACTGATATTATATAATTTTACCGAGACATTATTACCCAAAAGAAATTTATAATTAGTACAGGCTATAATAACAAATTCAACGTTTATGTTTACAATTTTTCGGCTCAGGATAGACGATTAAGGGCTTGGAGACAAATTGTTTGTTTTGATTTAATTATTTGCACTTTACTCTATGAAATAAAAGGTACTATAGTATAATAACACATATTTTAAATAAATGAATCGGCATCTAGTCGCCCTATCCCTCCATTTTTGTTCGTTTAGAACGTTGCTTACATGTTTCTTATCGATTTTGATTGTACTACCCAATTTTCGCAAATGACCTCGATCCGCTTGTTTTGTTTTTCTTTTCTGTCACATCCTGACTTTCTTTCAATCGGAATACCTGTTACAACACACCGACAGATATCGTAAATTGTTTGTCTGGCTATTCCCATTCTTATAACCGTTTTTCAGATCTCGATTTTTTACATGAATCTTTGGAAATTATATTTGACTGAAAGTTGTTCGTTATGTATTCACTTACATACCGAAAGTTGCGTTTCGGGTGTTCCATGTATCGAAAGTGACTGCAAAACACTTTCGGGACGCTCTGGAGTGACTCTAGTGCCACTTCAAACTTGACAGTTGACAGTTTCACTTCGATGATTTTGCATAACCTTTTTAATTTTCTGAAATTATTTGTTTTATCCGAAGTTTTGTTTAAATTAATGAATAACAATGAATGATGATGAAAAAGAAAACATCCGAGATGAAGAGTTACTCGAATCCACGCTTCCTGATCTCACCGAAGAAAGCGATGCGGCCGTTCTTAATGCGTTACCGGATAAATTTCGCGCAAGCTACGAAAAACAGTTCGATCTCTTTATGAAGTGGTGTTACAAGACAAAATTATAAATAAAATGTTTACAATTCTCTATTATTACAATTTCCTCGGTGTAATTGAAAAAGTTTTGTTGTGTACGCCTCGGCTGAAATAGTACTTTGATGGACTCGTCTGTTGCTCGCCCAACAAAGTAGCACTTTCAGTCCTTGGCATACAAATAACTATTTTTTTCATACTGTACTGTAAAGTCGAGTTTACAGTTCTAATTTGAGTCCGGAAAATGAAACTTTACGGCATCATTTTCATCATCTTACGCCAGTCGCAAAACAACGTACCTTTTCGAAGACTTGATTGGAATATACGAGGTCTGGCTATTAAATAACCTAGAGGGCGCCCTAGACGGGTGGGGGATAATTCTCTATCTCGTGCGAGTGTTTTTGAGTGGTGTAAGCGTTTTAGTGAGGGCCGAGAGAGCAGAGAAGGGTGAGGGCCGAGAAGATGACCAGCGCCCAGGTCGCCCTGTGACTGTTTCAACTCTGGAAACAGTGACCAAAATCAACCAAATTGTTCATGCAGATCTTCGAATGAGCATCAAGATGATTGCCGAGGCTGTAAACACATGACACAGTGCCAAATAATCTGACTCCTGACCAAAAGCTCTTGCGTCAACTGGTCTGCTCAAATTTCCTTGGAAGGTTAGAAAAAGATCTGCTTTGAAAGGGACCCGATTTGAGTCGATGGGATCGGTAAAGCAAAAAACGGCAGAACTCTTGAAGGCACTCACCAAAGAAGACTTCCAGCACTGCTTCATTCAATGGAAAAAACGTATGGAAAGGTCTAATAATAAGAAAATAAACATAGGAGCTGAACGGAACTCGATCAGATATTTTTGACTCGGCCCCTACGTCGCCTCGTCCCTAAACATCTATCTCGTACCGTACTAAATCACTTTCCGGACTTGATGACGTGAATATTATTATTACGTCATCACCATTGATGACCTAACCTAACTATAAACAATTGACTGACTGCTAGTATCAAGGTAGCGTTTCGGGTAACAGTTTTTTATTTCTATCGCTTATGGTATTGTGTATCCTGTTGACAGTATGACACAATGAATGTTATGGTGACGTTCTTATCTAAATGGGCATCAACAACTCCTTGTTTTTGCAAAGAAAATACACGTTCGCATTTCTTTTGTTGAATTATGGTGTTTTTGCAAAAAGCCGGCCACTAGTAAAGACATTTAGACGTTCTGTAATATTTTCAAACTTAGGTTATAAAAGAATGTGGTTTTTGTCAAATTTCCATGGATTTTATCGGCTAAAATGGCGGATTGTTTGTATGGTTGTCACTCGAGAAGAAATATGAATCACTAAGCCTATTTCTCGTTTTCAATATTGCCCAAAAATCTAGCGAATGGAAATCCAAAAATGAGGCAAAAATCGAGGTGTATTTTAAAATTTTTAGTGTACTTACCATAGTTTAATACTTTGATTTTAACACTATTATGATTTGCAATCTTTTATTTTTAATATATAGGCTTTCCGCACGTTTGAACAAAGAAGTGATTTTAGTAAATCAAGGAAACGTTTCATTAACCCTGAAATACACTCATCGCACAATATTTCGTTTTCGAAACCGTTATTTGAATCAAACAAGTCGAGAATTCAAATTAAGGATGATAGAAACTTGATGATCGTACCTCTTCTTCTTCTCTTGAAGTCCCGCCCGTTCGAGCGTCAGAGTTTTGGAATTTTGATGTTCAACTTTTACTGGATTTTCTTTTTTTTTTCATACATGCTTTACTTGTATCTACAATTTAGAAATCCTCAATACTTGAAGCGTTTTCTTAACATTTTAACATTCCCAAAAATTAAACGTATATTTTTTAAATATTTTAGCCGTGATTCATACAATTTCTTCAACTAAAAAAGATCTGTACTGTTTGTTTATATCTTGTACTGAGTTTCAAAGTTTTAGATTCGCTATATCGCGGAAATTTTCCCAATAGGCTAGTTGACAAAATTTGGAAATTAGTCTAAAACTATAGCTTAGCATCTATTTCACCCCAAAAATACATTATTTTAAGAAAAATAGTTTTTTTACGTTAGTATTCTGGGTTTTTAGAAATAAATTTGAAATTGACCGCGAAAAAGGCCAAGACTGTCATGGCGTCTTGAATGACGTCACACCTCGCTAAACAGCTGTGTTTGTTTATGACAGTCAATTGGGTTTTTTGATAATTAATGAATTCCTCGTATTATATATGCTGTATAGTGCCCCAATGTAAAAGTACAACGATAAAAACCCCAGACAAAGAAAGAAGTGATAATTGACACTTTCTTTCTAGAAATTCTAATAAATTATATTTACAAAATTATTTTGTACCATGATGTAAAGACTACAAGGTGTGCTCTTCCCGAGGGCTCATTGTCGACTCGTTCTGCGCATCTCTCAGGAGCCAATGAGAATTCGCACCCAATTGGCGCGTCGTTTTGGGAGCGAATTCTCATTGGCTGCTTCCCAGCTGATGCGCAATAGCACACCTTGTAGTCTTTACATCATGTTTTGTACTACGTGAATAGTTTAGATTTTATATTTAATAATATTTAATTAACGACTCTAGTCATTTAAAATTTTTTAATACTGTGTACTTCACTGTAGAAAATATTTGAGAGAAGTCATTCAATTAAGACGGACGGAAGACTGAACTGAACGGTCATATGATATCTCGACCGACAGGAGCGCCATTCTCAGGTCAAATTTCGAATTATAATAGTTATTGAAGTTTTGTATTTTCTAACCTCAAAATCAGTTAAGTATTTTCATTCTAAAGTGGGTAAATGCGACTCTCTGACTGGTAACTGCTAATTAAATAAGATTTTGTTTCTTTTTCACATAATACTTATAAGTTTTAACACTGCGGCAAACGCCTTAAACGCCTCATTTGATCGATTTTATTTTCCAAAACTATTATTATTTTTGTAGAAAAGTTGTTTTTTTATTTACTAATTATCATGGTTAATCATTAGAAACTCGAAGCCATCCGATTTATTCTTAGTGGAAACAAGCCTATTCTCATAGACTTTTCTGAATTATGTTAAGTAGTATATATCGATGAAAAAATATTGATACAAATGTTTTCCTCATTTATGTAGTAAAACATTTTGTCGTTTTTTTCCAAATTCAATGTCAACCAAGGAATCTTTCGATTCATTTAATAAATGTGAGGCAATTGCTTTTTTTACTGTTTAACCTTGTTTGTTTACAATTATATTTGAACGCGTTACGCAAATTTATCGTGGATTTCAGTGCATTCGTTTGATTTTTAAATGAAATAATCCGTAGTAGTTTCAAGACTATTCCTTAGATCAACAATGGAGGACAAGCTTCGGCTAACGGGACCTTTTTTTAAATCAAAAACTTATAACCGAAGTACTAATACACTTTGTTTTGTTTAAATATAAATAAAAATCATAACAAAGGTAGTTTTAATGGAACGGTTGTAACAAATAATCCTTCATATGAGGATTATTTGGAAACAAGACATGGTTCTAAAAATAGAGATTTACATATGCAATAACGATGAAAAGAAACGGTCGTCATCACTTTTCAGGCCAATAAAACCGTCTTTGTTTGCTTTGGAGCAGTTTCGCTCTTTGCAATACACTATCTTGTCCGTTTTCCGTTTCAGAATGTAGTAATAAATCCCGGTTTCATGCTGAATACACAGTTTACACTTCAACTACACCAACACTCAAGATTACACTGACTGAGGCGCGTTTCGTTTACCAAAATTATCGTGTTTAGAGATTGAAGGTAAACAGTTTACTTTGAGTCTCTGAAGACGTTAATTTGGTTATAGAAACGCGCGTCAGACAGTGTATTTATGGGTGTTGGTGTAAACTGTATGAATATCCCCATCGGTTCAAGAAATTCCAACTTAGTACCAAGTTTCATGGTTAAGAATTGATGCGAAAATAGCCTGGGAAATGAAAACAAGACAAAAAACGGTCGCCATGACTTTTCTGGCCAATAAAACCGTCTTTGTCTTTTTTTTGGAGCAGTTTCGCTCTTTGCAATACACTATCTTGTCCGTCTTCCGTTTCAGAATGTAGTAATAAATCCCGGTTTCATGCTGAATACACAGTTTACACTTCAACTACACCAACACTCAAGATTACACTGACTGAGGCGCGTTTCGTTTACCAAAATTATCGTGTTTAGAGATTGAAGGTAAACAGTTTACTTTGAGTCTCTGAAGACGTTAATTTGGTTATAGAAACGCGCGTCAGACAGTGTATTTATGGGTGTTGGTGTAAACTGTATGAATATCCCCATCGGTTCAAGAAATTCCAACTTAGTACCAAGTTTAATGGTTAAGAATTGATGCGAAAATAGCCTGGGAAATGAAAACAAGACAAAAAACGGTCGCCATGACTTTTCTGGCCAATAAAACCGTCTTTGTCTTTTTTTTGGAGCAGTTTCGCTCTTTGCAATACACTATCTTGTCCGTTTTCCGTTTCAGAATGTAGTAATAAATCCCGGTTTCATGCTGAATACACAGTTTACACTTCAACTACACCAACACTCAAGATTACACTGACTGAGGCGCGTTTCGTTTACCAAAATTATCGTGTTTAGAGATTGAAGGTAAACAGTTTACTTTGAGTCTCTGAAGACGTTAATTTGGTTATAGAAACGCGCGTCAGACAGTGTATTTATGGGTGTTGGTGTAAACTGTATGAATATCCCCATCGGTTCAAGAAATTCCAACTTAGTACCAAGTTTCATGGTTAAGAATTGATGCGAAAATAGCCTGGGAAATGAAAACAAGACAAAAAACGGTCGCCATGACTTTTCTGGCCAATAAAACCGTCTTTGTCTTTTTTTTGGAGCAGTTTCGCTCTTTGCAATACACTATCTTGTCCGTTTTCCGTTTCAGAATGTAGTAATAAATCCCGGTTTCATGCTGAATACACAGTTTACACTTCAACTACACCAACACTCAAGATTACACTGACTGAGGCGCGTTTCGTTTACTAAAATTATCTAGAGACTGAAGGTAAACAGTTTACCTTCAGTCTCTAACTTGGTTATCGAAACGCACGTCAGACAGTCTAATTGTGAGTGTTGGTCTAAACAGTGTATTCAGTATAAATATCGCCAATGGCTCCAAAGATTCCAGCTTAGTACCAAGTTTCATGGTTAGGAATTGATGCGAAAATTCGACTCAATTTGCTTAAAACTCATCAATAAAGCCTGGGAAATGCTCTTTCGAATGCGATTTTAGTTAATTCCTTAGGAAAGAAAATAAATAATAGACAATTATAAACATTTTATTTATTGAACAATACAACTCTTCATCGCCGATGTTTTCTTTTTCATCATCGTTCATTGTTATTCATTAATTTAGACTAAACTTCGGATAAAACAAATAATTTCATAAAATTAAAAAGGTTATGCAAAATCATCGAAATGAAACTGTCAACTGTCAACATTGAAGTGGCTAGAGTCACTCCAGAACGTTCCGAGAGTGTTTTGCAGTCACTTTCAGTACATGGAACACTCAAAACGCAACTTTCGGTATGTAAATGAATACAGAACGAACAACTTTCAAATGATGTCGCCTAAAATATGAATTTTGGAGGTATCAAGCACAAGGAATTTGATGAGGAGAAATGATTTCTTTTTCATCATCGTTCATTGTTATTCATTAATTTAGACAAAACTTCGGATAAAACAAATAATTTCATAAAATTAAAAAGATTATGCAAAATCATCGAAATAAAACTGTCAACTGTCAACATTGAAGTGGCTAGAGTCACTCCAGAGCGTTCCGAGAGTGTTTTGCAGTCACTTTCAGTACATGGAACACTCAAAACGCAACTTTCGGTATGTAAATGAATACAGAACGAAGAACTTTCAAATGACGTCGCCTAAAATATGAATTTTGGAGGTATCAAGCACAAGGAATTTGATGAGGAGAAATGATTTCTTTTTCATCATCGTTCATTGTTATTCATTAATTTAGACAAAACTTCGGATAAAACAAATAATTTCATAAAATTAAAAAGATTATGCAAAATCATCGAAATGAAACTGTCAACTGTCAACATTGAAGTGGCTAGAGTCACTCCAGAGCGTTCCGAGAGTGTTTTGCAGTCACTTTCAGTACATGGAACACTCAAAACGCAACTTTCGGTATGTAAATGAATACAGAACGAAGAACTTTCAAATGACGTCGCCTAAAATATGAATTTTGGAGGTATCAAGCACAAGGAATTTGATGAGGAGAAATGATTTCTTTTTCATCATCGTTCATTGTTATTCATTAATTTAGACAAAACTTCGGATAAAACAAATAATTTCATAAAATTAAAAAGGTTATGCAAAATCATCGAAATGAAACTGTCAACTGTCAACATTGAAGTGGCTAGAGTCACTCCAGAGCGTTCCGAGAGTGTTTTGCAGTCACTTTCAGTACATGGAACACTCAAAACGCAACTTTCGGTATGTAAATGAATACAGAACGAACAACTTTCAAATGACGTCGCCTAAAATATGAATTTTGGAGGTATCAAGCACAAGGAATTTGATGAGGAGAAATGATTTCTTTTTCATCATCGTTCATTGTTATTCATTAATTTAGACAAAACTTCGGATAAAACAAATAATTTCATAAAATTAAAAAGATTATGCAAAATCATCGAAATAAAACTGTCAACTGTCAACATTGAAGTGGCTAGAGTCACTCCAGAGCGTTCCGAGAGTGTTTTGCAGTCACTTTCAGTACATGGAACACTCAAAACGCAACTTTCGGTATGTAAATGAATACAGAACGAAGAACTTTCAAATGACGTCGCCTAAAATATGAATTTTGGAGGTATCAAGCACAAGGAATTTGATGAGGAGAAATGATTTCTTTTTCATCATCGTTCATTGTTATTCATTAATTTAGACAAAACTTCGGATAAAACAAATAATTTCATAAAATTAAAAAGATTATGCAAAATCATCGAAATAAAACTGTCAACTGTCAACATTGAAGTGGCTAGAGTCACTCCAGAGCGTTCAGAGAGTGTTTTGCAGTCACTTTCAGTACATGGAACACTCAAAACGCAACTTTCGGTATGTAAATGAATACAGAACGAACAACTTTCAAATGACGTCGCCTAAAATATGAATTTTGGAGGTATCAAGCACAAGGAATTTGATGAGGAGAAATGATTTCTTTTTCATTATCGTTCATTGTTATTCATTAATTTAGACAAAACTTCGGATAAAACAAATAATTTCATAAAATTAAAAAGGTTATGCAAAATCATCGAAATAAAACTGTCAACATTGAAGTGGCTAGAGTCACTCCAGAGCGTTCCGAGAGTGTTTTGCAGTCACTTTCAGTACATGGAACACTCAAAACGCAACTTTCGGTGTGTAAATGAATACAGAACGAACAACTTTCAAATGACGTCGCCTAAAATATGAATTTTGGAGGTATCAAGCACAAGGAATTTGATGAGGAGAAATGATATATTGACAATGGACAGTAATAACAAAGTTAACTTTGGTGGGTATATTTTGTGCGACGACTGCAGCTCATACTCAAGGGTAAGATAGGAGGGCGCTAGCGAGGGAGAAAGCAACAGAAATATTCGAGGTATAAGAAGGGCTGGTGAATTTTTTCGCTTGGTAATCTTCAACGTCAGGAATACCGGACAAGGCACATGAAAGAATGCCTGTGAAAATAACTGGATACAATAAATAAAACTCATTAAAATGTATATTTTATTTGTATACGCCACATAGGTACATACATATAAAATTAAATCAAAATACATAAAGCAGAATAAAAAATATGAAAGAGTTTCTAGTAATATTTAGCTCATTTTTCCAACAAGAGCCTCCAAAAGTCTCGACTTCGCTTTAATCTTCTTGTATGATACATAAAAATTCTCCATAGGAGCTTTATCTTCCTTTTGGATCATCTTTCCAGTCGTCAGTTGCACATTCAATTCAAATTCCTTTATCTTCCTCTTCAATTGTTTCCTTTCCTCCGTCGTTATCCGAAGTTGTTCGATCAGTTCTTCTTTGGACATAGAGTGAATATTATCTTTCGCCGAGCTATCGGTATCGCTGTCGGTGCTCGTCGAAGGTAAAACGGTTTTTTCCGATTCGGTGTCGTTCGATTGAGACGAAGATGTTGGAGTGACGAAGTTCATAGTTTCGTTTTCGTGGATTGTCGCTAACTCGTTACTGCCAATGTTGTTCTGTAACAAAAATTATAGAATTACATATGGTTTTTACAAAAAATTACCAAACTGGTTTGGACGAGTTCTTTTTATGTCAGCTCCCGTGCTAGTTTCCATGACATGGAAATCATTCCTTAATGTAAAGATTTTCTTAAGTTCGAAGGTTCGATAAGTTTCAATAGATGTTATTCGACGATATCTGACAAAAGTAGACGCCAATTCATCTGAATATTTAAGAATTTATGTGATTCGACAATATCTGACAAAAGTAGACGCCAATTCACCTGAATAAGCTTCAATAGATGTTATTCGACAATATCTGACAAAAGTAGACGCCAATTCACCCGAATGAGCTTCAATAGATGTTATTCGACGATATCTGACAAAAGTAGACGCCAATTCATCTGAATATTTAAGAATTTATGTGATTCGACAATATCTGACAAAAGTAGACGCCAATTCACCTGAATAAGCTTCAATAGATGTTATTCGACAATATCTGACAAAAGTAGACGCCAATTCATCTGAATATTTAAGAATTTATGTGATTCGACAATATCTGACAAAAGTAGACGCCAATTCATCTGAATATTTAAGAATTTATGTGATTCGACAATATCTGACAAAAGTAGACGCCAATTCATCTGAATATTTAAGAATTTATGTGATTCGACAATATCTGACAAAAGTAGACGCCAATTCATCTGAATATTTAAGAATTTATGTGATTCGACAATATCTGACAAAAGTAGACGCCAATTCACCTGAATGAGCTTCAATAGATGTTTTTCGACCATATCTGACAAAAGTAGACGCCAATTTACCTGAATAAGCTTCAATAGATGTTTTTCGACAATATCTGACAAAAGTAGACGCCAATTCATCTGACTATTCAAGAATTTATGTGATTCGACCTCAATAGACATCAGAAAATATCAAACCACATGAAGTGACAGTCAACATCAATTGCCTTCAATAGATAATAATCGACAATACTAACAAGTACAAAACTGGCTGAGAAAAAGATTCGTTGGATAGAATTTGATAGGACAAGGAAAATTTTTATAGGAAGATGGTTTGTTGGAGCGGATCCTGATATAGGAATAGCTCCTCTGCAGGGTTGGGGTTGTGGTGGTTGCGTGAGGTTGTGTTTACTTAAATAAGAAAACTTGAATTGAATATTATGTATTAAGTCTACGAGGGAATCCATATAGAAAAACGCGCCTTTCATTTCACCTCGTAGGTGGCGAGGAAACGAAAAATATATTTGCGAAAAACTGATTTTCGTCGATTGTTGATTGTCACTTGTTACTTATCACTTGTTACTTGTTACTTGTTACTTGTCACTTGTTACTCGTCACTTGTTACTTGTCACTTGTTACTTGTCACTTGTTACTTGTTACTTGTTACTTGTTACTTGTCACTTGTTACTTGTCACTTGTCATTTGTTACTTGTCAGTAATGGTTCACACAACAAAAATTTATGGTTGAATATTTTATGCCTAAACTATAATTTTTATTTGTAATTATGACACACTTACCGATGTTAACTTTGATATCATTCTCTTTAACGTGCGATATCTATCGTAGAAAGGTCGAACTACATCACGGTCAGCTTTTGTATTTGGTCGTCCATGAATCGATTCTAGAAATAGTAAAGCCTTTTGGACGGCAACTTTTTCTTCCACCAACTGTTCCGAAGACATTTCTTCCAGATTACAGCTCCGATTTGCAGCTTCTCGTTTCGATGTTAATTTCTGAAAATTAAATATTAATTGGAAACATTTTATTATGGTAACGAAATACAGATTTCGGTAATGAATTGAAAAATGACAGGAAAGGAAACTAGAAATTGTTTTAGAAAACAATTAAACACGACGAAATATACATTAAGGATGAAGATGGTGGAACTTAAATAAAGGAAAATAAACGAAAACAAGTCGTATTTCACTTAACTACTGATGAGAACAGGATATCATTGAAAAAATAAAGAAATTAATAACATAAGCGATGAAGACGACAACCATAAAAACGGAAAAAGGATAACGGAAGAAGTTACAGCTGAAATGTTAAAAACTATGTTGACTTATTTACAAAATTATGCAACATAGCTTGTAATACAACAAAAATACCAAAATACAAAAAATTGAGACCAAAAATAGAAAATTCTTTGGTTGATACTTATTTCCCAAAGACAAAAATGTACAGGCTCGTGTATTATATACATCAAAGAACTAGATAAAGCTGTCCGCCGCCGCAGATGCATTATTTGCATTTATCGGTATGAAGAAAGCTTTTGACAAAGTACCAAGTACCAAAGTACCAAAGTACGGTCCTTCTAGATGTAAACCTCCAAGATCTACAAAAAAACTTTGAGATCTGGAAGAGTACACCGAAGCAGTTTGTTTTGAGAATCAATGTAGAACACACTATAGCACTCAAACAACAACCAATTAATGTAGAATTAGAGCAGTTGTAGATTACCAAGAGAATTGAAAAAGCCTCAAATTGATATTTCAGTATAAAGCTGCTCAATCTATAAAAAAGAAGGTTCAAGAAAGGTTAAACTAAATCTTTCAAACAAAATTTATAGATCAACATTGAGTTACGACCGTGAAGCATGGACTGTCACTAATAGATAAAAAATGCATTGCAAGCTGCAGGGATGAAGTATGTTAGATGAGGAAGAGATGTCATACTCGAGGAATTCATTGAGCAAACACAGTTTAGATTGGAAGGAATGGAATATTGGAGACCAGTGAAAAGAGTATGAGACTCGAAACTAAGTAGAAATAAACAAAGAAGACTTGGAGCAACATTGAGTTACGATCGTGAAGCATGGACTGTCACTAATAGATAAAAAATGCATTGCAAGCTGCAGGGATGAAGTATGTTAGATGAGGAAGAGATGTCATACTCGAGGAATTCATTGAGCAAACACAGTTTAGATTGGAAGGAATGAGATATTCGAGACCAGTGAAAAGAGTATGGGACTCGAAACTAAGTGGAAATAAACAAAGAAGACTTGGAGCAACATTGAGTTACGATCGTGAAGCATGGACTGTCACTAATAGATAAAAAATGCATTGCAAGCTGCAGGGATGAAGTATGTTAGATGAGGAAGAGATGTCATACTCGAGGAATTCATTGAGCAAACACAGTTTAGATTGGAAGGAATGAGATATTCGAGACCAGTGAAAAGAGTATGGGACTCGAAACTAAGTGGAAATAAACAAAGAAGACTTGGAGCAACATTGAGTTACGATCGTGAAGCATGGACTGTCACTAATAGATAAAAAATGCATTGCAAGCTGCAGGGATGAAGTATGTTAGATGAGGAAGAGATGTCATACTCGAGGAATTCATTGAGCAAACACAGTTTAGATTGGAAGGAATGAGATATTCGAGACCAGTGAAAAGAGTATGGGACTCGAAACTAAGTGGAAATAAACAAAGAAGACTTGGAGCAACATTGAGTTACGATCGTGAAGCATGGACTGTCACTAATAGATAAAAAATGCATTGCAAGCTGCAGGGATGAAGTATGTTAGATGAGGAAGAGATGTCATACTCGAGGAATTCATTGAGCAAACACAGTTTAGATTGGAAGGAATGAGATATTCGAGACCAGTGAAAAGAGTATGGGACTCGAAACTAAGTGGAAATAAACAAAGAAGACTTGGAGCAACATTGAGTTACGATCGTGAAGCATGGACTGTCACTAATAGATAAAAAATGCATTGCAAGCTGCAGGGATGAAGTATGTTAGATGAGGAAGAGATGTCATACTCGAGGAATTCATTGAGCAAACACAGTTTAGATTGGAAGGAATGGAATATTCGAGACCAGTGAAAAGAGTATGGGACTCGAAACTAAGTAGAAATAAACAAAGAAGACTTGGAGCGACATGGGATAAAGTTACTGGTAGTATACTCGAGGAAAAAGATATAAAATGGAGTGGGAACCAAAAAAGATATCCACGTGGAATAAATCTTTTCACTTCTTTCAAAATAGCTTTTAATATTACTTCAACTTTTTCTTTGAATCATCTCTATCGATATATTTTTATTCATCAACGTTTCCTTTAAACATCTTCGCTTCTCCTAATTTATTTGTATGCGGTCCTCGTATGTTTCCACTATCGTTTTTGTATTTCTAACACTTGTTATATATCGAGATATAAAAACTACCAGTTAATTATTTTGATTTTAGAATTTTTTCTCCGCTTAAATATCACTTTCACTTTTTAACTATTGTAGACTGATGTTTGTAATTTTGTTATCGAGTCGTATTCGTGACTTCCTACCGTATGTTATCATGTACATACGAAAACGATACGAATCTACGTCATTTTAAATTACTCTGTTGTACAAATTGCAAATATTTTTGATTGACGTAGTTAAATTTTTACTGTCGTTTATCAAAAATCGTGCTCAGGTCATTTTAGTAAACTCAGAAGTCGTGGTTTCAACAAGATGGACCACCAAATGAATATCTCGCAGTATCTGATCCAAATTATCCAAATCGGTGAATAGGGAGGCGAGGATCGATATAACGGCCAGCACGATCTCCTGATCTGATGCTATTAGACTTGTTTTTACGAGGGTATGTCAAAAATACTGTATACAAAACGAAACACCGAATTTTGAAGTTCGTTTTTAAAAACTATGCTTGGCTTATCTTGTCCTGTGTCGTCAATAGGGTTGAGATAACCCCTCTCGCGGGAGTTCCAATTCACGGGGTAAGAAATAGTTGAATAGATGGTGATGGAACCCCAGGTACATGCGGGTACATTTTTGAGGCATCCGCAAGAAGACTTAACGACCGTTTTCCGTATTAAAGGCTGTTTTTTACGCTTTCGCACATTTCGATTTAGTAAAACCCGCGCATCAAGTCCAGAGTGGCGAAATATTGACACCCGACAAGTTCATCTAACCCCCCAACTCGACACTCTTAAGTTTTTCTGGCACACCTTGTATCTGGCGTCAATAGCAACGAAACGGTTGATACTAATTGTTCACCCCATCTGTGTACTAGTTTTTATATTCCTGAGGGAGAATCTCCTGTCGAGGATTTAAGGTTACATCTTCAGATGCTTTAAATATTGGATTTAGTTTGTAGAAAGTACTTGCAAGTTTCACATAGACATAATAAGATGATTAATATATACCAAATCCGCCATTTTATAGAACACAACACTTACCTTCTCCATTTCATTGATGGTTGCTTGCAAATTAACCACACTGAGTTGTTTCGTTCTGTCTTCTGCGGGTAACAAAGTACTACCATTCGAAATGTCCGCCAATTGTCTTTGGTCTCGTTTTAACGAACTCAAATCCGTATACAACTTCTTAATATTCTTGTCTGTCATTTTTTCCGCGTGCGACGGCCTATAACCGTGTTTCGTTTCGAACTCATTCTCGTATTTCTTTATTTTCTTCTTGATGCCGTTAATCTGTTTGGCGATTTTGTATAATCTTTCGTCTAAAGGATTCTGCGGTTTGTTTTCTATGTTACTGGTGACTTTAGGAACGTCGGGGTCTAAGTAGATCCTGTGCGTAGCGATAATCGAGTTCCTCGGGGAAGACAATAATCGATTTGAAGCAACCACGGGCATTATTTCCGTCGTTTCGGTTCTGTCTCGAGACGTTTGCGATAACAAAGGTTCCGAACAATCGACTTGTTCGTGTAAAGTCGACCAATCGACTACCGGCGAAACTAATTCTTGAGTTGGACTAGGAGATCTTTCTCTTTCGTCTATGTGCAATTGGAGGAAACCCGAGGAATTATCTTGTTCTTGTTGTGGATAATTCGATTTTTTATTATGATCTTTCGTGTCGGGTAATATTTCAGGTTTGTACTTTGTTCTTGGAAAGCATTTCACTTTTAGTCGTTTCGTGGGGTGCTTTTTTCCCTTTAAAGTCAAAGGTCTGGCAAATCTTTCATTAGATCTACAAAAAAAAACAAAATACTAAAAATTTATATATAAGAGTAAGCAATCACTTCAGCGCAACTGTCATGTGTCAAGGCCAGCGTGCTAACTACCAACTACACGACGAATGATGTAAATACATTGAGCTAGTAGATAGATAAAATTGCAACGACATTTCTTCCAGATATTCAGGATTGATGGCATTTACACCGTATTTTGATCGGGATAAACCAGATTAACAAGTTACAAAAACTCTTGTTTTAACAACATCACTAGCGTTCCCTGCTCGTTGGAAATTTTATTTTACGGATAAACCTCGTACATTAAGTGGTTTCCGAAACGAACACATGTCAAATATGTCAATTAATTATTACTTTGGCGCGTGAAATTCAGTGTCAGCGAAACATAGAACTAATTCATTATCAGACTCCGAAATACCAACATAGCGAGTTCATGCTAGCGTTTACTATTAGGTTATGACATGCGCAATACATCGAGGAATTGTAGATAGATAGAAATTGATCCTCGTATTCGTCAGCTTTCAGTTTTTGCGCACGAGTAAAGGACTCGAAGTGAAACGAAATGAAACGAATTCCTTGCAAAGTTGCACGAGCGTATGGACTTCGAACTTATTTTTTGGTGTTTTATTTTTGAATGTTTGTCAATCTGGATTCTGAAGTTAAGTTGCAATCATGCATCGAGAAATAACCAAGATTATTGAATGAACAACACAAGGTGTTTGATATTGTTTGTTTATTAGCGATTTGCATTTTTGTGCATTTAAAAGTTAATATTTGTTGTGAATTTACTTACTCAATATGAGTAAACGAGTAAAGACCTACTGTGTACCAGGATCCACGAATAAGCAACTGATAAGGTGAGTAAATAATATTTACTATTTATCAACATAAAAATATTTAAATAGAAATCAAGTTGATATCTATACGAGTATAACTTTTTTCTTCCTAACCTCATTAATTTGTATTTAGGAAATCATTTTGTTGAATGATTTTATCCTTATTTTACTTTTTTATAGACATTCCATTCTTACGAATGAAGACGTTTGCAGAATTTGGTTGCAAAGAATGAATAAACCCAAGTTAATGCTTGCAGATACAGTATTATCATCACATAGAATGTGTGATATTCATTTTGAACCAATTTGTACAAAACTTCAATGACAGTTTAAAATAACTTTCACTACCAACTCTACATTTACCTGGTAAGTACTTATATTTACTGTGACAATAAACCTCTTATGAATCCTAGTTAAAAGTGATGTCCCAATTTATAAACCATAGAAACTCAAAATATATAGGATTAGAGCTTGTCGTTCCTGATGTGGCAGGTTCAGTAGCGAAGAAATGATTTAAAAGTCTCAAATGCCACTTGTGTAAATATATAATATTGTCAAACGAATTAATTAAGACAAATTCATTAATATATTCTAGGGAATATAAATTGCTTTCAGCAAAATTCTGTGATTTTTCTGATAAAATTTTCAAAAGATTGTCTCAGTTAACCAATTCGTTAGGTATAAAGAAACAAATATTTTGTTTGGAGGTTTTGACAGACATTTCCTCAATATTTTGTTCAGATCATAAGGATTCTGTAAATATGTTTATAAATATTTTGAAGGGCAAAGATCAACAATATAAAGACTACGATGTTGTGATGAATATGGCATATATTAAATATAGGGAAAGCTGCAAAAAAGACAATGGTAATCATTAATTAACCATGGTTATGAAATCAGTTTTTTATATACCATTGTATGTACCATGTACAACCAGAAACACTTTTTAAACACGCCTACATCTCACTGGACAGTCCTAAGCCTGCTAAAGTGTGAAGAAAAATTTTTTGTTTGAGGATATAGTTATAAAATGTCAAAAAGAAAATAAAAATTATAATAATCATCCTGCGTTTCAATATTCCATCTACCTATATCTTATACGAACCATTTAATTGTGAAATTTAGATGTTCAGACCTGATTGTCACATAAATTGTACATAAAACCAAAATATTTTATAAAATACTTCATGTAAACAGCATTTTAATTTCAGGTATTTATATTTTCTTGTAAACAACAATAATTGAAATTTGAAATGTTAACAAAATGAAAGTATTTTGCATATTTTCAAATTTCCCGCGAAATTAGCATGGATATGAACCTTTGATTGTAGAAATCTTATTTCTTGGTACTAAACGAATTTGAGAGATGTCGCTAGGATCGAACTTTGTCTTCAAATTTTTATACAGAGTGGCAGATCTATCGAGTATATAATCTTTGGTCGGAGCGAGTAATATAGTGGACGAAATTGATAGACAAAACAGTCGTTATTGGAGCGAAAGTGAACCTCGTTTATTCATATAAATGGAAATGAAATGTATGACGATCACATAACAGAACTAAATCACGTATTGTCTCAGTGCAATTAATTGACTACTAAGTGTCACTCACTAAAACGTACTTCGTACTATATTTAGTCGAGTAGAGTTCGCAATACGAAAGAGTACAGTAAACAAGTCTTGGTTTGCACCAATATGATTTACACTAAATCAATTGCAGTTTACAAAAACGTCTCTATGTAAAATTTTTCATATTATTTTCAACTTTCCACATTAGTATATGTTTAAACGCAAATAAATTGAGTTATTGAGCAGTTATGGGGGCCTTACTCGTCGGAAAACTTTAAAGGGGATAGTGTTAATTAAATTATCGATGTTGCAGGATTTCTGCGGGTTTTCTCTGTTGGTCTATATCGAGACTATTCTAAAATAAAACCACGTCTTTTATCCACGCAAATTAATTCGACGATTAACTCTTTGTAAACAGACTTTAATGATAAATATTATGAATCTTACCTTCTTTTTTCGTGTTCGTAATCTTCGTAAGTTAAAGATTTGTCGGACGCCTTTTTGGAAGAAGCATTATAAATTCTATCTGCAGAATTGGATCTATGACATTGGAAATCTTCACTACTCGATACTCTTCTAATATTATTATTGTTTTCTACGTGTTTCTTCTGAGCAGGTCTTTCTTCGGAATTGGACCTGATCACCTTACGCTCCTGGCATAGAGAACTTATACTTTCTTGTCTTTCTTTTCTCTTTCTTGCCTTACAAGTCGCTTTTGCTTCGTCGTATGTCGTCGGTAACGATGAATTTTTATTTATAAAAGCGTTATTTATAATTCTCTTCTGTTTACCTATTTTCGCGTCGTGTAGTTTCGTAACTACGTCTTCCTTTCTAGTCGGACCTTTCATTCTAACCTATTCGTTCTGAAATAAAATGTGCGCTTATTTATAGGAAAAAAAACTACGCGTACCGAATTCGTACTAAGAAATATCGATACTAACAACAAATCGATCGTATTGATATTTACCGGAATTTTCCGGTAACCTTCCTTGTACTACCGTATTAACAATGTCACAACATTTATATTGAAACGGTCATCAACGATAAAAAAATTTAATCGTTTACTGTTATAGTATATTTAAAGTCAATGTGCAAGTTCCTCTGTATCAGTTCCTGGAAGGTGGGACTGTCAGCTGTCCATCCATCTCTCGAGTGGTTCTCTTTTCCCTATTGGTTTCCCTTCAAGTGGCAGTCTGTTCTTTTTTTTCTTTGTCTACCCCATCTTACGATGTCTTGCACCTCACATTGTTCCCTGATTCGATCTGCTCTTGTTTTTCCCACTACAGTCCTGAGCGTTTTTATTTCATCTACCCGAAGCATTCTTTGATACTCTGATACAAGTCTTATAGATCCTAACCTTGCTATTCTTTCTCATGCAGCCCGATATGGCTTCGTTGATCTGGCTTCTTAGGTCTTTCACTGGGTCGTTATAACTCGACAGGTCCATACCCAGGTCTTTAAATTATTGTTGTAATCATTTTCTGGCCTGTGTAGTTATCTCTGTGGGTCGTCCTGAAAATAGCTGCATACCACGCTTTTATTCTGTCCCATTCGGTACCCCATATTTAGTGATGAAACTTCCCCTATAATTCTGTCCATTAAAAGATTGAACAGAAATGGGCTGAGGCTGTCGCCCTGCCTGATCCTTCCTGGTGTTGGTATTGAGACTGCGGACTGCTCTTACGACGGTGTCTGGCGTTTCTTTCGATATATGATGTCGGAGAGACGGACCCTATCAAATGCCTTGGTAAAATCGATGATGCAGGAAATATTTATTGCATTAGGATAATGAACGAGGTTAGATAGAATTCGAATTAGTCGATCATCCGCCGTATTATCCAGATTTGATACCATTTGCAAAACTTTTTAGAATCTAGAGAATAGGGTTTTTAAAATGAACCGGAGTCGTTTATTGTGGTGTGGGTCACCGTGAATTCACTCCAATTAGTCAAACGGTAAATACAGAGTACTAGTTAGCCATTTTGAGGTGCTATTAGTCTTAAACGACCAGTTTTGGCGGCAGAAAATCCACGGATCTTTCAACACGAAAATGCGTGACGTGATTGTGACTTAGAGAAAAGTCCAAACGTCAAATTTTATCTTTCTTTCAAAAAATTATTAAAGAAACTAATTTTGAAATGGAAGAGACCTAAAATCAAGGAGATTTACAAATCAAAAGGTCTGGAAAATAAGAAATTAAAGAAATTTGAATTTTTATACGTAAACTAATAATTCATTGAATAAGAGAGAACGTTTGTATATTGATCTTGATAATTTTTGAAATTACGTCGAACAACCTTGTTTTTTTTATGGTTTATCATTGACTCTAGATTTACTATACGTTAAAAAAAGTATAAATATAAATTCAAGTTCAGCCTAACAACTACAAGATAGAGGTTAATAAAATGATAAGTCTATTAATATTTATGAGATTTAAAATAACTTTATTGCAAAGAATTCTTTAAAAAATATAAGAAAAATATATAATGATAGATATTTTGAGACCTGGAAAGTAAATTCTCGGAAAGATTGTGAAAATTTGAGTTATTAGCGCAAAAATCTCGCAATTTAATAACTTCTCTCTAAAAAAGATCAAATTGAAGCATCTAATAGACCAGATAATACCTATTTTTACGATAATTTATACGAGGTATATCCACATTGTAAGTTCCGTTCTATTTATATCAGCGGCAGTGAATTATACGCCATTTCAAATCGCTGCTACCGACATGTTCTTTGTAGTAGTTGCGTTTTCTAAACGCAAATAAGAAGGAGTTGAATTTATCGCCAAATCTGCGAGGTTTACGATGAAGAACTGGTTACTGATGAAATTGTTCACGCAACTGAAGAGGAGCTCAAGCAAAACCGTATCTAAGTTTATAATTTTAGTGCTTTTGCTTTGAAATTTCCGGATATCTTCTAGCACAAATCACTAAATCACGAACATGTTATTGAAAAACTGAAATTTCGAAAGCTTTGTTCAAGTTGCGTACTCAAAATTCTTACTGGACAACAAGTGGACTGAGGGCTTCATTTTTTGACCCGGCGAATGAAATTTGGGCGAGTCTAAGCAAATCTGGACATCTTGAAAACTAATGGGCACTGTTTTTTGGGATAGAAAAGGCGTTTTGTCAATTCATCAATCAGTCACGTAATACAGAACAAATGCCGAGGATTATAATCAAAAGGTATTGGTTTCCACGATCCTACCAGCCACATCCTGCGAAGTTGACAAAAAAACCCTTAAAGGAAGTTAACTGGGACATGTTTGACCAACCTCAAGATAATTTCTTCTTATACATGATTGATAACACAGACTGCAAACTTCTACGAAGAAAACACTTTAACAAGCGCCCTCAATGTTCCGAAAACTGTGTAAAAATTTTGTTAAACAGTTCATGATTAAGATCTTTTGGTACTAGTTACTACTACATACATTTTCAATGATTTTTTAGTCGTAATTTCATTGAAAACACAAAATTTAAAGCAACCTAATCAATATTGCCAGACGAGACTTTCGTATCGTAAACAAACAGCTGAGAAATACACTCAAACTGTACGCGAATATCAAAAAAGTTTGTGCAAATTTAGGAAAAAAATTCCTAACTCAACGACTATACCCTGTATCAAGGTTTGTGACATGCGCATGTTTTTGTAAACAAACGATCAGCTGCTAGAGCACCAGCTACGTCATTATGTTTACATTTTTATGTCAAACATAACCTCACTAACATTATGTTCGAGTTATGAGGATGTTTGTTATCTCTTGCTGATCTGGCTATACAAACGAATATATTTCTAACTGAAGAATTTATTGAAACTAAATAGATTAGCAATAAATTTTTTGTACGCTTTTATTGCTCTATTAAATGAACGCAACTCACAGATATATATCCACTTCTTTAATAAAGTATTTTCCTTCGGATAACGATGGTAGGATACATTTTTTTTATTCAATTTCGTGTTTTTAAAACTATTTTTGCATCCATTCATTTGCGTTTTATTGAAGAGAAACCATTTTTAATTAATTAATGCAAGCAACTATTGTTACTTTTACAATTTTGACAGATGCTAGCGCTGTTGCCGTTCTCACAGTTGTGAAGAACCGGTGACGTCACTTGTCTACCGCGCATCTTGTTATTGTCACAAACCTTCTGTTATTCTAGTAACCTCGCCCTGTATAATCGACGAACGTCACAAGAACATTGCCTAAGTTAGTGCCTACTAAGTAATCTTGAGATTATCGTATACGTAATACTCTTAAATGGACAGATTCAGTAAGTGAAAGCCGGTCCTGCGCATTCTCAAGCATGCGCAGTATAGATAAAATGTTTCGAACGAGAACTGTCCATATTGGAGTATTATATATTACATAACCATAACCTCGCTTAACATAAAAAATACTCGTATCGAATTGTACCTTTAAAAATATCCTGTGTACTTTATTAACACGAATTCACTTTATTACTGTTATTTGGACCACAATTATAAACAAATTTGAACCGACGTGACTCTATTAACTAATTATTTTATTTCGGAATTAATAAAAGATCGATTCGTGCACCGGCATTTATTTCAATGTCAAGTCGATAAAATGTACAGGGTTCGTCTGAAAATGCCGGCACTTATGAATATAAGTTGGGAAATATATTTGCGCACACATTCTCACTAAAATGTCATTTTGGACAATTATTCTGTTGATAATGATCGTCGAAGTGAGTCGTTATATGGTAATGGGAAAAATTGAGTGTCAAGATGTAATTAAAATTTTGTTTTGTAAATTTTCTTGTATCTTTGGAACGCCAGTCGGTAATTCTTTAGTCGATATATTCAATCTTAGTCTACGTATCTCATTATTAGTTATTCTGTCAAGTCTCGTCTATTCGTAATTTAGGTGCGAATAATTATAGTCCGGTCAAATTAAAACAAAAAAATAAGAGTGAAGCTACATAAATTCCCATCAAGATGAAAATCAATAAAATTAATCAAAATACAATTGAAAATAAAATTTAAATGTTCCCCATCATTTCCGTTCAAGGTCAAAGGTCAAAAAAATGAGTTTTTCGCGATTATTAGCAAAACGGTAAGTTTTATCATGAAAATACCTCCGATGAAAATTGTAGATCATAAAATTATCTACAAAAAACGTATTCATACTTTTTTTCCTACGAGCTACCGTTTCTGAGATATAAGGATTTAAAAAGTTGTAAAAGTTTACAGATTTACTGTAGTATTTAATGGCTCATTGCGTCAATTGATGAGTTATTTAATGAGCTTATGACAGTTCCAACCAGTCAAAAAAAATTTCTTACAAATACTCACAACAAGTCTCGGTTCATTTCAATGTTGTAAGAAAAGTTATTAAATACGATAACTTTTTGAACCCTTATATCTCAGAAACGGTGGCTCGTAGGAAAAAAAGTATTGATACGTTTTTTGTAGATAATTTTATGATCTACAATTTTCAACTGAGGTATTTTTAGGATAAAACTCAGCGTTTTGCTGAAAATTGCGAAAAACTTATTTTTTTGACATTTGTCTTTGTCTGTGCTGTCTAATGCATCCCCGTATCCGTTCCAGTATATTTTTCCGTTGTTTTTAATCCTGGATATTTGAATGTATCTACAGGTTTTCATTTACTTCTAGGTTATTTACTTTTCTATCCCTATTCTGTTTTCTGAAAGTTTATTTCTCGCATCGCCACACAACCCAGATCCTCCTCATTCTGTACTATGATACTATGACTAATTGTAATCTGCAAAGTTTAATGAGTATAGGTGTTCATTTCTGACTGGAATTCCTTTTCCCTCGCCCTTCTTTTTCCAATATTTTCGCGTGTATTCCATGTTTTCAACAGAGTAGATGGTGTCAAACAAATCAAGTTCTAGTTGTTACGAATCCGTTGCTGGTGTTATGTCAAGAGTAGATGTGATCTATTGTAGATCTTTCTGGTGTGAATCCTGCCTTTTCCTTATCTATTTTCTCTTATATTTATTCATTGGAACAGGCTTCGTAGTATTCGTCGGAGGTTTTTGGATCCGAATTTGATTAATTCCGTTACGATTCCTCCTGATAAGTTTTTACTGTTTTATGGACTTCTTCTGAATTCATTCGAATTCGGTTTTCCTCCGGACTATATAAACTTTAGTTTCTGCAAGTTTCTAGGCCCTTCCATCTTTCCAGACGTACAGCAAGGTCCATATGTTTGAAAAAACTTTTACTCAACTTACGAACACACCGTACAAGTCCGTCTTTACAATCTTGTTTTAACTTTGCTTCGTTGTATGTTTTTTGTTAGTGTATTCGCAATCACGTGACCTTAAACGCCAGTTTAAACCACACAAATAGACTTTTCCACGTTTTATAGATGGCGTTTAACGACAAACTTCGATTAGGTTAGGTTAGGTTTAAACGTCACTTGTGGTATAGGGGTAATTTAAACTTTAGAACCTAACCTAACTTTTTCAAATTGTTTTATAATATTATTTGAGTGGAGAGTTTCCATTATATAAAATTCTCGTTCCTTGTATCATATTTTGAGATTCCATTTTGTTCCATAGCATGAAACTTTGGATTCTAACCTAGCTTTTCCAAACTGTTCAACGTTTTACGATATTACCTTGATTAAAGAATTGTTTTTGATAAAATAACTGAAGATATACATATATTCGACGATGGGGATGAATAAGTTTACAAATTTTACTCAATTTCAATGTAGTATCAGCAGGTAAATAGAATTTTAGTTGGCTCAAGCTTAATTAGTAGCAGATAGTTTAATTTGGGGGTAATAACTGACAAAAAAAATGGATTCAACTATAACCTACAAAAATAGAGCAACTTTGGTTTATTCTTGGTTCAAACTAGAGACTAATCCATAGTTTAAACTACAGTTTGATCCCCAATTTTACCTCAAGTTTACAAGGTTGATAACAGAAATTATTGGGAAACAATCAAACTCACCTCTTCTTAGGGAGCCACTGCAAATAAATCCGGTTACTTATGAAAAATTTATACCTCCTACGTATAGAAATGATTAACGAAATTGATGAATATGCAATAGTTATTTTTTTTTTTTTTTATAAATTTAACGATGTTTATGGAGTTATGACTCGGAACACATGGGGTTCATATCTCTATCTCGACACATATCGCAATCTATGGCTGTTTCAGAAAATGCGTTGAGACCAGCCGAAATTTCAGCATGAGAGTGATTACACCCCACGAAATAGTCTTAAAGGCCCGGGTCACCAGGCACTCACTAATTAGAACCTGAAACAAAAAACACAAAATTAATATGGGGTTTAACTAAAACTTGTTCTGATTACTACAAAGACCCATTTTAAATATCCCGCCTCTCCACCTAGTACTGGAAAGCGCACCAGGAGAAAAATCACTTAGAATATTCATCGCCAAAGAAAAACCGTTCCGAAAAATCATTGGATAACCTTAGACAACAAATGAATTAAAGCTGTTAAGCTATAAACCAGAGAGAGAGTTCCAAAGGGGCACTGATGTCTCAATAGAAACCTGAAGATGCTAGACTTAGTAGAGAGGACGAAACCTCCATCTACATTCTCTCGAAATACTATGGAAATCCAAAGCACTACACCTGAGAGCGGATGAAATAGATAACGTGATATTTCCGAACAATTTTTAGAGAAAATGCTCAAATTAGTAATTAAGCGGGGCCCCGCGAGGTCCCCACCTGCTCGCGGGTTCAGTCCCTCTTAGACCCTTCCAAAATCCGACGCTACACATTTTCGACTTTCTAAAAGGAGTGGAATTAACAGATCAGCGGTAAACACTGGGCTCCCCAGTATCGCAACGATAAATGGGAACCCCACATTTTCAGCTCATGTTTTCTGTATCTGATCATCACGTTTCTAGTGAAAACAAATTCCAATTGCTCGGCGACGAACGGCCGACAGCTAGAGCTGGATTCCTTTGAAATTAACTAGGGATAGTGGGGACTATCTTGAAGGCTTCGGCAAACCAGCATCAGCAAGTAGGCTGTCAAGAGGTAATACCGAATAAAAGATGGACGTGGGATAAAATTGCCAAGATGTAACTGACGGAAGGACACAAATTGGATCAAAATAAGATTAGATTGTTTTCAGAACTAATATTTGTGACGTGGATCGATTCAAAAAAAAGTTTTTCGTGTTATTCTGCATATTTTTTTCTGTAAATCTTCCCCGCTGTATTTAATGATTTCTGTTGCAATATTATTCTTTCCTGCACTGGTTTTTCAAATTTTCTATCTGTTAGAAGATTTCTTCAAAGTGTTAAGTCCATCTTTTATCTTCTGGATTCGTTAACGGCCTTCCTTCGTAATTCGTTGTCCTGTCTCATATTTTTTAGTAAATTTTTTTAGTTATACGTGTTCTTCAATATTCCGAGTATTCTTTCGGATTTCTGAGTATTTTCTCCAGTTTCTTCTATCACTTCTCCATCGAACCATCATTTCTTGTTTGTCTTCTCCACCTTCTCCATTGATTTTTCTACTTACTTTCTACTAAGTTGTCGTTATTCTTCGATTTGTGCTAAAAATCCTTCTGATTTTCCTACCTCAGTTTTAATTTTACGTTTTATTTACTTTTTCCTTCTATTTCAGCTATTAGCGAACAAATTTTTTTTAGAAAACCTCTAGTAATCTACATAGATTTGACCAATGGTGTAAATTAGACAATATCCACCCCTGTACAGGGTATTTTTCAACATAAAAGATATAATACAACGTACAAAAACGTCCAAAGTAAAAATACTATGGAAAATAATAAAGAGGCTAGATAAAATAAGGAACGAGGCCAACAGACGCGAATTGAACGTAGTGAGAAGAAGAGGAGGAAGTGGAATACAAAAATAGAATAAGAATTTTAATATAAAATTTATATTGGGACGCCGCTGGTGACGGCAGAATCCTTTGTTACTTTTTTTTCTCTCCACTGATTTTTGCCTCTCGTTACATCAACCTTAACGTCTCAAAATTAATTACAAAAGCAATCAATTGACACTTCTAAATATATTTTTTCATTTAAAAACATTATTAATCATTTTATAAACGTTAATAAGTTCAAATACTTCGTCTAGCCCCACCTACATCTAATAAAAAACAAAAAAAAAGAAATAATTCATTCATTAAATTTGTATTATAACCTATAAATCGTATAATCACATAAAAACCCGTGTTAATTGTATCAATAAATTGATAAGTGGGTTTATATTCGTATATATAAATATCTACATAGTGTTACTGGAACGCGATGACGTCAGTGAAAACCAATCAGTTATCGGATTCACGTCAGCGGATGTAATAATGATCTCAAAACAAAAATACTACAAGCTATATTATAAAGGCGTTAACTTTCTCTTACATAATAAGATTAGGAAGCAGACTTACCGTTAATCATTGTTGCATTTAACAATCAATAGACATTATTGTTAAACAAAGCGGAAACGTCGTTTTTTTATGTACGGTATACGATTGTCAACTAACCTTGTATCGATCCCGGGTTCCCGGAGGTGAGGTGGTGGTGGTGGTGGTGGTTCGTTTTAAATGCGCGTACGCACTGGAATACTGGCGCAAAGACTTTAATTAGAAAGATGTTGGGGTAGTAGGACTAGGGCATTTCCACTTGTAGTTGAGGATAAGGATGTAGTTAAGGATTAAAAATCCCATAGGATTTTTAAGTATATAATCAATTTGGATCGTCGTATATATACAAGGTTATGTAGAGATGTTAATAGATCTTACTCAGATTATACAAGAGAAAATAAGGATTTGTAATAATGCGTATTAAATGCAATTATAAAGATGGTTTTTGTTACATTTTTTTTTCAAAACTTAATTGCTCGATAATCAATTTTTTTGTACGATCATTTTAAATATTATTACAAAATATTCTACAGGGTGTTTCTATATTCGACAACGCTCTACCACAGAGATATCTCAATAAATGATTCATTTTGATATAAGAATAGGACCCTTACGAGGCCTAGTCACTGAAATATAGGGTGTTCAAAATTTTAAATCAAAAATTTGCTATAAATCAAGAACAACTTCAAATGTTTTTTTCAAATTTGTTCACCTAAATGCTCTGACATAAACAAACTTTGGAAAAATTTAACCAATGGCGTGCTGTCAAGGTTAGTTGTCATTTTTATTACCCTATTCTTACGCCACTAGTGCAAATTCTTTTTTAAATTGCCTGATTATTTTTAGTTCAAAAACTAATAACCTTTTATATGTAACCTTGCAAGGTCCATTGTTTTGAAAAATTCAATACTTTTTGATATTTTTTTGTTATTATTGTAATGTCAGAAAAAAATTTTCCTCTAATGTACTTAAAACAACCGTATGCAACTAACATTATCTATTAGCAGTGCTAAATTAGAGCCCAAATTGACGATTTTTATCATAAAAAACGTAAAATTGCCAATACGGAAAAAGATATTGGGATAATAAAAATCCATATTTAAACTTTATATTTGTATGTTGAACTAAATCATAATATAGTATATATTAGATTCGCCCTGTATAAATGGAAGCTTATTCATCTAGTTACCAAATGACGTCACAAGAAAATGAAAATATCTTGAATGTTTACAATATACTTTAGAAGGGATGAGAAGAAGATAATTTAAAATTAGTATAGACTTAAAATCAGAATGGCGTCAGAAATAATTTAAATAATGTCTACGACGTTATAATAAGAGTGACTTTGACATGTCAGCATTTTTCTTGTGTTGAGCGCTAAAATTTCCCTCTAGCACGTCAGCATCTATTAGATGACCAATTGAACTGTCAAAATTTTATCTCTCTAAAAGTTTTGATGATTTTGGAAATAACATAAATTAAATCATGATGAAAATGATAATTGAGTGAACGATACAAGCATTTCAATAATGCCACGTTTGTGTTTTATAGCTGATTAGTTTAAAACATGTTTGCGTCTTTAAAAAATAAAATTCGCGAAGAAACAGGGAGTGATTTATCCAAGTTAACAGCAAAAATCACTTCTTCCACAGTTCAAAAGATTGAATCTTTACGAGGTCGCTCAACTCAAGGTTCAACTTCTAGTTTAAATTCTATAGTATCTTCAGAAAGTGTAAGGGAAGATGGTCCTATCGATTCCGATGAATTCAAGAAAAGGTTGAGCAGAATTGAATACGATTTTTTAAGAAAACTAGATATCAAAGAATCAGAATGGCGTGAAATAGTTAAAGAAAAAGATAAAAGGATACAGTCATTAGAAAAAGACCGAGACGAAACGCAACAACAGATAGCTAGTCTAAGAGAGTCTCTTAAGAATGCTGAAGGTACTTTTAGTTATTTTTCATATTTGAAGTATAAAATAGTATAGGTGCAGTTGTTTAATAATTCATTATCTGCTTCTTAAGCTTTGCTGTTAACCAACATATTTGTATTTCAAACTCAAAACATTTTTTTAAAGAAACTGTTGAATGTGGTATTATATTTGTGTAACAATGTTTCCATTTGTTTTCAAAACAAACCTGTGAAAGAAATAATTGTAAAAACTAGATTTCGTCAATAATTCACTAACCTATAAACCAAAGTAGAATTCATACAAAAGTCTCATGAACCCGTTTAAAACTAGTACAAAATCTAAAATTCAAATGAGTGCAATATATTTAAAAAATTCACAAGGCATTTCCTGTTTAAACAGTCATAAAGTACCTTGTAGCTAAGTAATATAAAATACTAAGAATGCTCCAATTTCATTATCTTGAAAGGTACCCAGGTAAGTTTCTTCTACTGATAAAAATAACTACCTATATGTGTATGATAAGAAATAATTACTTTTATGTGGATAGTTTTGATTGATATAAAATTGAAAAGAATAAAAGTTGAGTAAAAAATATCATGTGGTGTACTAGAAAAATGATTGCCCAGGACATGAGCTATCATGGTAATCTATTTATTAACACCTTCCTTTTTATTCTTTAATAAATATTGAATATTTTGGTACATACTTACAAGATTAATAAAAGCAAAAATATAATTATTATTTATTTTTATGTTTCCAAATCATCTTTATTTTAGTTCTCTTCAATTTTAATAATATATTTTGATAAAGACTGAGGATAGTTGAGGAGTCAAATTTTTGTCTGTCTTACAAAAATTATAAAAAAAACTAATTTTGGAACAAAACAGACCTAAAAACAAGACGATTTAGGAACGTAAACTATTGCACTATTGAAATATTTTTGATACATATATGAAAGTGAAACCTATTTTGAGACAAAAGACAAATCCTTTTACAAACATGGCATTGAGAAGTTATAGAAGCTTTAGAATTATTATATTGCCTTTGAAGTAGATTACATTAATGAATAAAATCGATTTTTGCTAAAAAAATGTGTTTTTCTTAGTCATACGACTTATTAAATAAATGCAAGGTTGAAAAATCTTTTATTTCATATTTTTTACTTTCCTTTCTATAGGTAGGACAATATTCAAGTTTGAATAATATTTTATATGTCATTACAAGTTTTATTTTCAGAATTCAATTCTAAAATACTTTTACACAAAGAAAACAACGAACAGTTAGAAAGTTTACAAAATCAAGAATTAAATAAAGTTAAGAATTTAGTTCTGTTGAGAGATCAAGAAATTAAAGAAAAATCAAATGCTCTCAAAGAGGCTAATGTCCAGTTGGAAAAATTACGTAATGAGGTTGCTAGATTAAGGAGGCAAGAAGAACTCCTGAGTGATGTACAGGTATGTAAAATTATTTTATATGGTTTAAACTGAATTTTGTATTTTTTGTTATAGTTAACAACATTATTCATTGTATATATTAGATGTTATCTACTAATAACTAGTTATTTTGATATTCCATTCATATTTTCTCAAAGTTATTTTTCAAAAATAACATTTGTAAGTAAATGTTTCCGCAGAAATGTTTCTTGTATATTATACCAGTATATTGATATAAATCTTCAATAATTTTAATGTGTTTTGTAATAAAAAAATATAGGCAATAAAATACTTGACAAATCTTATTTAAAATGGCTTTTTACCAGTTTTTACTAAAAGTATAGTGGACTGCTGCTCCCACAATTATAATAAATGCCATTTTTGTTGAACTTAAAATCGTGTATTATATGATAATTCCATTTTCAATTCTATAGATCAAATTTTTCAATTATTCGACTATTGTTTTCTAAAAATGTTGACATTTTTATTGATTGGTCAATAATGAAGCTTCACCCTTGACTAAAAACACTAAATTTAGGTTGCTGAACACATCCTCCCCTGACATATTTGTGTCTTGAAGAAAAGTGACATTAAGATAATGCATGTCTTTGATACATGGGTATATGGACTTCAATAATAGATACCTTGAACTAAAATCTGCTTTCCGAGAACTAAATAATAATTTACATTTATAAAAACAGCTAAAACAATGTTTTTTAACTTAGTTTTGTCATATTTGAGATTAAAACTCTTGTTATTAGTCTATCTCCAAAGAAATATGTAGACTAAACTAAAGACTTGATCAGTTGGGAGGTACATAAATCAGTCAGTGTGGTCCAAGATAGAGCAGAGTACATTAATACCAACAAAACTGTTATGAGGGCCAACAGTTTATTAAGAAGTTAGCTAATTTTTACTATCGTGTAGTCATTCTATAATTCCTTGTCATGGAAATGGACCAAAGGAAGAGAGATTGATTAATCTAGGATTCTTCTTTTGTTCATTCCTTTCAAGTCTCTAATTGTCTTCCGTATTTACATTTATATTGTTTCTTTATCTCTTATTTTTCTTATTTCCTTTCTTTTTCTTCCTCCTATTACTCCAATTTTGTTCTAGAAGCTTCTCTTATTGTCTTCATATTTATTTGCTAAATTTTTTTCCAAATTGTTTCCATGTTTTCTTTTTTCCCTTTTTAATTTCTCTCTGATTGCTTTGTAGGTCTCTTTATTTTCTTCTCTTCTATTTTTAATATAATTCTTCTATATTGCCCTTTTCTGGTTAACCATTTTCCTCATTTCTTCTGTCCACCATCTGGTTTTGTGTTCCTTTCTTCTCTAAGTTCTCGTCTCATGTCGTGCTTTTTTTTTGGAGTAACCACCTCAATTGGAAGACCATCCTCGGTGTCTCTACAACCACGTTTAAGCAAAATATAAGTTGGATAAAAATTTTACATTAATATTTCTACGTTATGTGAATTTTTTTCAAATTCTGCATATTGAAAATTTTGTAAATGCAATAAACCGGGCCAGTATCGCAGCTGTCCACATTTTAGTTTAATCGTTGTACAGTCTGTTTCACTGTTATTCACTTTTGAAGTTAGCAACCAATTGTCTTGTGTTATATCGTTTCGGTGAGCTTCTGGGCAATTCACAGGTATGTGCTTCTCGCAATTAGAATACCCAAGGAAAAACATTGACAGTTACAAATACTTGTTTGCAATTTCAGGACGATTTGGAGGCATTAAGACATAGTACAGCCAGAGATTTGGCGCATCTTGCTTCCAGTTTATCCAAAAGCGAACAGGAGAGAAAACATTTACAAGATTTAGTTGTCATATTAAGGCAGAATAATAATGACGGTACAACTGATGATAAAGTCATTTCAGAAAGAAAATTGTTGGAACAGAGACTAGAAGAGGCACATCTTCATTTGACTGATATTAAAACATCTTGGAGCGATAAAATAGCAGCTTTAGAAACGCAAGTAAGTGGAAAGTGTATTTTATTTGAAAAGCGAAAGCACTGTGGATTGTCAGGTAGTCAAATATTTTACTGGATATTTAAAAATTTGTAGATCTACCTTCAGTTTAATGGAAAATACAATGTTTGAAACTATCACCTTTTCTAATTGATTCAACTTGCATCATGATACGTTTTTAGGTGGGTAGACTGAGTAGACAGGCAGCCGAAGAAGGATCTGAAAGGCGGAGAGCCGTACAAGAAAAAGAAAAACTTGAAGAAAAATTAAAACAGCTCGAGGCCGAATTGGAATGTAACAAATTTGAGTTGATGAATAGGGATATTAAAATAAAACGTCTTTCGGAAGATGTAAATGAATTATCAGCTGAACTCAAAACCATACATTCCGATAACGAAGAAGAAATTACTTTCCTCAGAACTGAACTTGTGAGTCAAAAGAAAATTTGAAATTGGGTTTTTTTTTATTTCGCTTAAATGGGAGTTTCTTATCAAAATTACATTTCTTCTATAAACATCATTTGAAATTGATATGGATTAAAAAATATCCTAAATTACTGACAATTTAGTGTAACCAAGATGTTGAATTGGTCAAATTATTCTTCTTTCTCCTGTGACTTGGCCCTTTTCTAATTGATTACACAGTTATAAAATGTTCTAAAAAACTATTTTTGACTGTTGGATTGGTTTTCTTGGGCCTCGGTCTTCGCATGTCTATACTGGAAATGTTTCAACTACACCCTCGGATTGGCTGTAAAACCAACGCATATTAGGGGTAGAGTATACAGTCTATACAGCCGGGAACAGTCTGGAGGGGAAAGAATATAGAAGAAAATATCTTAGATGGATTCTTTGAGGACTAAATAACTCCAAAAAGTTTCTTCTCACTGTGACCTTATTCTATTAGATCTAGCCCAAAAGAAACTCCGGATCATTAAGTTACGGAATTCTTTGTCATCACATTGGATTATTAAAAGGCTGTGGAGGAGATACTGGAGTTATTTAGAACTGTATGGTAAGCTGTAGGTGATCTGTGATATAAGAAATAGTCTGGAGGGGAAAGAATATAGAAGAATGTCTTCGGTGGATTCTTTGAGGACTGAATAACTCTAAAAAGTTTCTTCTCACTTTGACCTTATGCTATTAGATCTAGCATAAAAGAAACTGGATAATCTAGTTACGGAATGCTCTGACATCACATGTTAATATAAAGAAAGGATGTGGAGGAGATATTGGAGTTGATTAGAACTGGATGGTAATCTAGTAAAGCTCTATTGTGGGGCATAATAATAATAATAAACCTTATTTAATCTAATTTACAATATTATTTTTTTCTTCAGCTCATTCAAATGAAACAAAAGGAATGTTATGTTTGATAGTAAACTCCAAACATTATTTAATCTGCTTGATTGTTTTTAGCACCACACTCACTTTGCTTGTTTATTATTGGAAATATTTCAGTATTTGATGTTATATTATTTTAAGTAAATATCGATTTTATTTTTTTTTTAAATGAAATTATATTTTTTTAATTTTAGCTTGCCTTTTTACTTCTGGATATTTTGTTATCCTTTAAGGATAAGTATTATCGTTTTATTTAAGAAAATTTATTTATATTACATATTTTATGTTGAATAAAGTTTATTGTAAGTATTTTGAGTTATTCTTTTCACTGCCTTAATTTAACGCTCTTTCTATCTTGTGTTTAACCAATCGGGTTGGTATGGGAATACTTTTGGGAAAAAAATATTTATAGTGGTCAATTTTATCCATATTATAATATTTTTCAGTCATTTCACAATAGAAATTTGATTTTTTTTATAGAAGTGCCGAGGATAATGAACGAATTAAAAGATTCTAAACATTGAAATGTACCATTCAATACAAAAAAAATCTTGAAACAAAAAGTTGTCATTTTAATTTTTATATAATTGAATATATTACTATATGTCAAAGGAGAAAATAAAATTGACTACATCTTAATATATTGCAAACTGAAAAGGCTCCTTGCTATAATGTGTTTAAAATTATTTTGTTTTTCAAGGATAACGCAAAAACCGATTTAAAAACAGCAAAGAAAAATTTAGATAATGTAGGTAATGAATTGGGAAAATCAGAAGAAGAGATAAGTAAATTGAAGATCACCATAGACAAGGAGCATTTAATTAATAATTCTCTGAAGGAAACCATAACAAAATTAGAGAAAGAATTATCGGAAGAAAGAGCCAATTCATTGAACGTACAAAAGACTTTAACCAGGTTAGTATTTTTTTTTATTTAATTATGTCAATAAACTCTGTATTGTTATAAATGATTTTTCCAGGGTGACTTCTGAAAAGAATACGACTCTTGTACGTAACGCGGAGATTTCCCAACAAATGGAACTAGTCAAACAGGAAATGAGACAACTAGAAAGAGAAATGTCGGAACATTTGAATCGGTTATCAAATTTGGAAGAAGAAAATACCAAATTGAAGGATAGCGTGCAAATAGAACAAAGACTGAGAAAAAATATAGAGGAACTACAAGAACAGATCGCAGAAAAAAATAAGGTGAGCCATATTAATTCCTCAACGTTTTTTTTAAATATACCTTCAATCGATTTCAAATTTTTTTTTACTTATATTAATTCTATTTTGTTCTTACTAAAATTTTAAGCTTTTCTACATTTTTTTTGTATTGTCTTCCATTTCTATTTGATATATCATTAGTTACATATATAATGTAGTATAGGCTCTCTTTCACATAATATAGTGTGTGGACTCCTATACTAATGATAGCTGAGCAGTAGACTAGATTAATTAGTCGTAACTTTGTTCTATGTATTTATTATTAATAACCATAAAAAAGTAAAATAGTATCAGGTATAGAGTACTGACCACTATACTACTGAGAATACTGCAGGTGTTACTGGTATAGGAGTCCATACACTATATTATGCGATACTTGTGATATTTTTTTAATTTATTAACAATTGTGTTTTGAGTGTTATCTTCTGTAGATAAACTAACACATTATTAATTTCTTTTTTTTTTTAGAATATAAAAACCTTGCAGCTACGTTTGGCCGATATGAAAAAGACTCTACAACAAGAATTGAGAACTCCGGGAAACCCTAATTACCATTCTGATTTATTGGATCTTAATTCTGCTGCTATTTTGACTCCGACTCAAATGTCAATTCGACATTTTCCTTCGCTGGTTAAAAGAGACGACGAAGATGTTAATTTTAAATATTTGAAACACGTTATTTTGAAATTTTTAACTAGTAGAGAATACGAAGCTCAACATTTAATTAAAGCAATATCGACACTATTGAAATTTACGACAGAAGAAGAAAAATTGATACAAGACACTTTGGAATGGAAGAAATCGTGGTTCGGTTCCAAACCGAAATATCCGACGTCGGGGGGTAAATTGAAAAATTTCCCTAATAGTTGATGGTTGTTTTTTACCGAAAAGTATTTTTTACAACAGTATTCTTGACTTATTTTTACAAAATTGCCTATAATATTTAAAGAAAAAAATAAATTAGTGGCTTCCATATGGTAAAGAAGGTCACAACTAAACTTATAACTTTGTTTAATTAAGTTAGAATTTCTGGAACCGTTGGTGATATTCATACTGAACACACTGTTTACACCGACACTCACAATTACTTTGTCAGACTCGCGTTTCAATAACTTTTCGCTTTTTGTTTAACACATCCTGTATTTCGATACTTCTATGTTGGTATTATCGTCTGCGGTTCGACGTGACGATAAGGATTCTACTACGTAGTCCGTAAACGTCACTTACGCCCCAAATCCGGCGTAATCAATTAAAGAAAAGAGGGATCATCAGAATTTTCCTCCGCTAATATAATTTTCTTTAGGTTGGAGCAGTGGACATCATAACCGCAGGTGAAACTACCTGTATGAAAACAACAGCCCTTTGTGCATCTACAGATCTTGAGGCACAAGGATGAGATCGTCTCCCAGTCTAATTTGGTGACTGGTAAGCAAATCCTGAACCTGAAAAGAGATCAAAAACCACATAATTGAATGAAAATAAACTCTAATGATGTTGGAAATTGCGTACGATTCCAACTACAGGAGACTAGAAAGAAACATGTGCCCGTTTGGCCAACAAATTAAGAACACAATTTTTAAAAATTCTGTCGCTTCTCGGGTCGGGAATGTCCCCGCAGTCATCCATCTTGTTATTTTCCCGACTCCTGGAGAACTAAGGGTTCGACGTTGGAGGCACCATGCTTGGACAGTCGATTGTTGTGAAGGCCCGTGGCGCCGGTTAAAGAAAAAATAAATAATAAATTTGATGAATCTTAATCGTAGAGTAAGATCCAAGACTGAGATGGTTAACATTTTTCGAAAGTTTCAGAAATGCCTGTCCGTATTTTATTTCTTTGTCTATGTCCAGTCTTCAAAAAGCTTTATGCCCAAATACTTAAGTTTACTTTTTCTATGGTCCCCCCTTCTTTAACTATTAAATAATATAAAAATATAATAAAACTATTTAGCGGTGTGTATTTAGAGTCTTTGATTAGAGCTTTTTTATTTATTTAACTAAGTACATACTTTCAGGGAATCATTATATACATTCCGACTGTATGTGATATACGGGGTACATTCATAAACTAAGTTTGTATATATGTATATAACCTTGTTCTTTATGTGTATTTATACATTTTCCAAAAAAAAATATCAATATATTTATTTCCAAACAAATAGTGATTATTATTTACCTGTTTAATAGGTAAAGTTGGCCCAAGGGTAGGGTAATGTTTCAAGCACGGTCCCTTTGGCCGTGGAAAAAGTTTGAAATAAAAGAGTACCGCTCTGGGTTGTGGGGAAAGTTCAGTTGCGGGTCTATGTACCGCACCAGAGCTCAATGTGTTAAATTTGGGGTGTATTTTTAACATTAATGATTTTCTAGAGCGCGTATGTTCGCGTTCATTCTAAGCACCGCTTTAGACATTTAATTTTGACAAACGGGAAATTAGTATTGTTAATGAGCGGGCTATTTGAATACTTTTGATAAAATATCAAATTCGTATCCTCAATCACCATATTGTTATATGAAAAGCTTTTGGATAATCAGAAATACTACACACAATCGGTTTCTATTAGGATAATTGATTTGTTATAAATAAAACCACGTGATTTATATAATAGTTTTTTATTTGCGTACATATTTTGTAGACACTGTATGTGAGCACAAATATGAAATCTAGATGCGAAATCGGGTTGTCCACTATGAAACATGCTTCTAACATTACTTGAAGAACTGTAAATATGTGTTATAATCGAAATCTGTTTTACATAATGAGCGAGACATGAAAAAATTTTTAATTTCTAAAAATTTATATGTCACTACTACCTCTAAATATATCAAATACAGTCTTCAAATGTTGCCGGTCTAAAATACAAATTTTCTCTTAAACTAATCTCAAAGCCAAAGTTTTTTATCACAGGAAAATATACTAGAAAATTTTCAAAATTCCTCTCAATTTCTTCATAATACTGTAGGAGTTACAAACATCATTCTTTAAAATACTATTTACAAGATGATGACTAATAAAAGGACAAGAACATTTTTTTTATATAAATAATTAAAATTTTCAATATAGAGTCTAAAATTGGACTATAATTTTGAACCTTACATGCTACTAGAGCAACTATTTTTTTGTTTCTCATACTGAGAAACCTAATGATTGGTTTTTCCAAGGACTTCGGCTTCTGATAGGCCTCGAGCACTATGGGTGTATCAGAAGAAGGTTTGACAATTCACTTGCATTTTATATTGGAAAATCAAATCCTCACGAGCTCAATTATAAATTCTATGGAAGCTTTAGAACTTTACAATTTTTTTTCAAAAGAAAACCAAATTTGTATCTCATGAACCGCAAGAATTATCAGCAAACGAAACAAAAATTCAAGTAGTTCAAATCTACCATCTTTTAAGACATCAATTATAAAAAAATTGCGCCTTATGAACTACAATAGGATTTCAAGCAAACACGAGGACCATATGTAAAGTGTGATACTAGTAGTTCAAAAGTACCAAATGTTGAAATGTCAATTCATCGATTAATTAAAAGAAAACAAAATTTGTATCTCATGAAACGCATCAATAATCAGCAAATAAAACAAGAAATGAGAGTAGTTCAAATGTACCACCTTTTAAGACATCAATTATTAAAAAAATGCGCCTATTGAACTGCAGAATTCTAAGCAAACCCGAGGAACATAAGGAAATAGTAGTTCAAAAGTACCATATCTTAAAATGTCAACTCTTTTAAAGACAATGGAATTTGTGTCCCATAAACTGCGGGAATGAAACAAGGAGTAAAAGAAAATAGTACCAATAGTTTAAAAGTACCATTCCGTGGAACTTTTTGAACATTTTTCAACAACGAGCATCGAAATTTAATAGCAGATTTTTTGGATTAATTAATAACAGTAGATAGAACCTGGACTACTACACTACTAAAACTGGAAACCAGTCAATACAGTAGATTGCCAAAGGCAAACGTGTTCCGAAAGTGATTACAACCATTTTTTGGATGGTTATGAGATTTTTCATCAGTACAAGCCACCTTCTCATACTTTGGTGATCACCATGATTAAAATTCGTGAATTGCACTTCGAATTGGTTGACAAACCACCGTGCCTACCAGATCTGCCCCCCAGCGACTGTTTCCAGTTTTATAATCTTGAAGTTTACTTACAGGAGAGAGATTTTTATAGATTAGAGCATCGCTGATACTGAATTTCCAATATTATAAGAATGAAAATGAATCGAAATTCCCAGTGGAATTCTTCAACTTTGTTTCTTTCTATATTTCTATCAATAGTATTTTTTAATACTGAGAATACGTTTGATATTTTGTTGGGAAAGGTTCGAAGATAACAAATAACAAAATCTGAGTATGTCAGATGTTATTACGTTAAACCAAAATATTCTTTTTCTTCCAATAGATCTTTGGACCATTTATGATGAGACCAAGATATTGTTTTCTTCTTTACACTTCATCACGTCCTTCTCCACTCTTCTCAGAACATCTACATTGATCCCATTATATTCCCAGTACCCTACAGTGGATCCATACCTCGAAGGCGTCTTCTAGGGCTAGTTCGCAATGTGGGGTTCAACCGTAGAGAACTGGGAATACATAAAACTTGAGAATCCAAGAATCCAGAGAAGCTTCTTGATCTTCATAAACGATGTACAAGCTTCCTCGATTCCTTATTTGCAAGGAATAGCAGAGGTAGTCAAAGGTCCTTGGCTCATCCTGATATTCCTTGAAAAAGTATTTGGATCTTACTGGTTACCTTACTGGTCATTGTCGCCCCAGGAAACTCTTATGAGAATAGGTATAGAAGAGTAAAGGGAAAAACTAAAGGTCGCTTCAATGACCTTTGCAAGGCAATGAAAAAATAATTCACGGGAGATGTTTGTGCGTTTCGTTGTTGTTGAGATATGTCGTCTGTTGCTATACTTCAACCAACTGTAAGTAAGATGAAATAAGACTTCATCAAGATGGTATTTGGAACTCCCACAGTCTACCATTGGTAACTTATATAACTAATAACTTTATTTGTCGATCACAAGTCTTACACATTGTTTACGATATGTCCGTTATTTGTGATATCATAAAGTAAATAATTTCTACATTATAACTTGTTTTTAATAAAAAATAAGAACATAACCTAGAATTAGCTCGTTAACTCGTATAATTCCGCCTCAAAACTTTCCCATTTTAAAGGAATTCGGGATTAAAAAAATCTAGATAAAAAGATAATTCCAGGGTACAGTCTTGTACATAATATATTCCACATATGATATTTCATGTTACGTATTTAATAATTACGGGATGAAAAAAAAATCTACAAAGCTGTGCGTTCGTCGTACACTATAACAGCTTCGTTGTCGACTAAGGAATCTGTGTCCTTGTGTAAAAATTGACTCCTAGACTTGCTTAAAGCTATTATGGCTGCCTCGTCGTTACGCATGCGGTTTTTTCGTTTTTTACTAAAATTAACCTAAAAAAATAAATGTCACTTAAATACTATTTGTATACATATACATGTTTTGCCTGTCGTGGGATCGCATCAGCTCACGTTGATTATTTTTCAATCTCTACGCTACTTGAGTTATTTTAATGTAGGAGGATTGTCAAAAAAGTTTCCGACCTCAACGTGAACAAGTCAGTACTTTGAATATAAGTTGAGAAATTGCGCATGTGTTGAGAAATTCTCACTAAAATTTCAGTAATTTCTTTTTGAAAGGCGATATACACCTACGCAGGTTTTCAATATATTAAAAGCTTATTCGAATTAACATTAGGATTGCAAAAAAGGAGCAAATCGAAACAGTGACATCAGTAGTTCAAAAGTACCTTTCTAAAAAGTAAAAACAAAATTTTTACCTACTCCAGAAACCACAAGATTCAAAATTATAACAAATAGATTATACCAGTAGTTCAAATGTACCATCCCTTAAGACGTCAGTTATTCAAAACAAAAACAAAATTTGTGTCTTATATACCGCAAGAATAATCAGCAAACGAAAAAAGAAATACAAGTAGTTTAAATGTACCATATTTTAAGTCATCGATTACCCAAAATCAAACAAATTTTGTGCCTCAATAACTGCAGGATTTTAAACAAGAAAAAAGAGCAGATAGAAATCGTAATGTCAGTAGTTCATATTTACCATCTATCAAGAAGTCAATTATTAAAAATAAAATGAAAATTGTGACACATAAACTGTATAAAACAAATAAAAAATTGTAACAGTATCAGTTGTTCTAAAGTACCATCCCTTAAGATATCAGTTAATAAAAAAAATACAAAATGCACGATTTCGGACAAGCATAAGGAGCAAATGGAAATGGTGATACCAGTAGTTCAAATGTACCATCCCTCACGACGTCGGTTATTAAAAGGAAAACAAAATTTGTATCCTATGAACTGCAAAAATTATCAGCCAATGAAAACAGAAATACAAGTAGATCAAATGTACCATCTTTTAAGACATCGATTATCCAAAAATAAATTTTGTATCTCATAAACTGCATGATTTCAAACAAACACAAGGAGCAAATGGAGCTAATTATAACAGTAGTTCAGATGTACCATATCTCAAGACGACGATTATTCAATAAAAAACAAAATTTGTATCCAATGAACCGCAAAAATAAGCATCAAATGATAAAATAAATACAAGTAGCTCAAATGTACCATCCCTCACGACGTCGGTTATTAAAAAGAAAACAAAATTTGTATCCCATGAACTGCAAGAATTATCAGCCAATGAAAACAGAAATACAAGTAGATCAAATGTACTATCTTTTAAGACATCGATTATCCAAAAATAAATTTTGTATCTCATAAACTGCATGATTTCAAACAAACACAAGGAGCAAATGGAGCTAATTATAACAGTAGTTCAGATGTACCATATCTCAAGACGACGATTATTCAATAAAAAACAAAATTTGTATCCAATGAACCGCAAAAATAAGCATCAAATGATAAAAGAAATACAAGTAGCTCAAATGTACCATCCCTCACGACGTCGGTTATTAAAAAGAAAACAAAATTTGTATCCAATGAACCGCAAAAATAAGTATCAAATAATAAAAGAAATACAAGTAGATCAAATGTACCATCTTTTAAAACATCGATTATCCAAAAATAAATTTTGTATCTCAAACTGCATTATTTCAAACAAACACAAGGAGCAAATGGAGCTAATTATAACAGTAGTTCAGATGTACCATATCTCAAGACGACGATTATTCAATAAAAAACAAAATTTGTATCCAATGAACCGCAAAAATAAGCATCAAATGATAAAAGAAATACAAGTAGCTCAAATGTACCATCCCTCACGACGTCGGTTATTAAAAAGAAAACAAAATTTGTATCCCATGAACTGCAAGAATTATCAGCCAATGAAAACAGAAATACAAGTAGATCAAATGTACTATCTTTTAAGACATCGATTATCCAAAAATAAATTTTGTATCTCATAAACTGCATGATTTCAAACAAACACAAGGAGCAAATGGAGCTAATTATAACAGTAGTTCAGATGTACTATATCTCAAGACGACGATTATTCAATAAAAAACAAAATTTGTATCCAATGAACCGCAAAAATAAGCATCAAATGATAAAAGAAATACAAGTAGCTCAAATGTACCATCCCTCACGACGTCGGTTATTAAAAAGAAAACAAAATTTGTATCCCATGAACTGCAAGAATTATCAGCCAATGAAAACAGAAATACAAGTAGATCAAATGTACTATCTTTTAAGACATCGATTATCCAAAAATAAATTTTGTATCTCATAAACTGCATGATTTCAAACAAACACAAGGAGCAAATGGAGCTAATTATAACAGTAGTTCAGATGTACCATATCTCAAGACGACGATTATTCAATAAAAAACAAAATTTGTATCCAATGAACCGCAAAAATAAGCATCAAATGATAAAAGAAATACAAGTAGCTCAAATGTACCATCCCTCACGACGTCGGTTATTAAAAAGAAAACAAAATTTGTATCCCATGAACTGCAAGAATTATCAGCCAATGAAAACAGAAATACAAGTAGATCAAATGTACTATCTTTTAAGACATCGATTATCCAAAAATAAATTTTGTATCTCATAAACTGCATGATTTCAAACAAACACAAGGAGCAAATGGAGCTAATTATAACAGTAGTTCAGATGTACCATATCTCAAGACGACGATTATTCAATAAAAAACAAAATTTGTATCCAATGAACCGCAAAAATAAGCATCAAATGATAAAAGAAATACAAGTAGCTCAAATGTACCATCCCTCACGACATCGGTTATTAAAAAGAAAACAAAATTTGTATCCAATGAACCGCAAAAATAAGTATCAAATAATAAAAGAAATACAAGTAGATCAAATGTACCATCTTTTAAAACATCGATTATCCAAAAATAAATTTTGTATCTCAAACTGCATTATTTCAAACAAACACAAGGAGCAAATGGAGCTAATTATAACAGTAGTTCAGATGTACCATCTCTCAAGACGACGATTATTCAATAAAAAACAAAATTTGTATCCAATGAACCGCAAAAATAAGCATCAAATGATAAAAGAAATACAAGTAGCTCAAATGTACCATCCCTCACGACGTCGGTTATTAAAAAGAAAACAAAATTTGTATCCCATGAACTGCAAGAATTATCAGCCAATGAAAACAGAAATACAAGTAGATCAAATGTACTATCTTTTAAGACATCGATTATCCAAAAATAAATTTTGTATCTCATAAACTGCATGATTTCAAACAAACACAAGGAGCAAATGGAAATAATGATAACAGTAGTTCAAATGTACCATATCTCAAGATGTCGATTATTCAAAAGAAAATGTTGTATCCAATGAACCGCAAAAATAATCATCAAATTATAAAAGAAATACAAGTAGATCAGATGTACCATCTTTTAAGACATCGATTATCCAAAAATAAATTTTGTATCTCATAAACTGCATGATTTCAAACAAACACAAGGAGCAAATGGAAATAATGATAACAGTAGTTCAAATGTACCATATCTCAAGACGTCGATTATTCAAAAGAAAATGTTGTATCCAATGAACCGCAAAAATAATCATCAAATTATAAAAGAAATACAAGTAGATCAGATGTACCATCTTTTAAGACATCGATTATCCAAAAATAAATTTTGTATCTCATAAACTGCATGATTTCAAACAAACACAAGGAGCAAATGGAAATAATGATAACAGTAGTTCAAATGTACCATATCTCAAGACGTCGATTATTCAAAAGAAAAAGAAATTCATGACCCATAAGCAGTATAAAACAAAGAACAAATTGAATCAGTACCAGTAGTTCTTTAGTACCATCCCTTAAGATATCAGTTAATAAAAACTGTTAAAATGTTGACACCAATAGTTCAAAGTTCTTCTTCCATCTTTATAATTCCTCAAACATGTTCTAACCTTAAAAGAAAGGAGGTTTTTTGAGTCGATTCATGACTCTAGATGACACCTGGATCCATCACTATACTACTGGAACGAACAGTTAAATCAGGGGATTGCAAAATGTGAACCTGCTCCGAAAAAGGCAAAGACGATTTCATCAGCCGGGAAAGTTTCCTAACCTCAAAGTTTCACTCGTGATATGAATTTAAAGAAAGTATATGGTGTGCATTTAGGCTTCTTACCTTAGCGTATAAATCATTGATGTCATCTTCTGTGGATAGAGGTCTCGGTTTAGACCTTACCCAAGCTGGTAAACTTCTAGTTTTCAAAGTAGGTTCTCCGGTGAGTTTATCATCTTTGGTACTAACTTCATCTAAAACTACAGAAATCATTAAATCGTGATTTAATGTCTATATAAAGACATTTTCAAAAAATGGAGTTAGTTTTTTAACTACGTCGTACTAAAATCAAGTGAAATGGTTAAATAACGAGACTGGTGATGTAAAATATTTTATATCATGCCCCTACTCGCTCCTACGAATTTTCCATCGTTCGAAACAGTTCAGGAATATCCTTCAGGACACGCACAGCTTCAACATACTCAAATCTTGTTCCTTTTAATGCGGATTTGACAATAGGAATGAGGTAGAAATCGCACGGTGCAAGATCCGGCGAATAAGATGGGTGATCTAACACTGGGATGTTGTTATAGATTCAGCAATCGCTAGAATACTTATCCGTCAGTCAGATTGAACAATATTACGAACTTTTCCGACATTTCATTCAGTTTTTGACGTGGAAAGGCGACCCGAACTTGAATCATCTTCAATATCTTCTCGGTCATCTTGAAAACACGTGAACGCGCCAAATTCTCATTGCTGTTCAGTCGTTTCGATAAATTATAACTTTCTGTTGAAGTTTTTCTAAATTTCATATGTAATTTCACAACAATCCGTTGCCATATTTTTCCGGCAAAACAAAAAATAGCCCCACGGCTACACTGGTTTGTCTACAGACATTGTTGACATCGCGTTCGAAAAAGTAGGCGTCGAACTAAACAGCTGGTAACTTTAGCGCATGCGTACTTTTTCTATCAGTGTTAGTTACTCAATAGCCATGCCTCGTATATACGATTTAATTTTTATTCGACTGATTATTAAGCTCATATTGATTTCTAATTAATTTCAGAATATTCAAAGTGATTACGAATTTTTTAAGTGACGTCTAAATACATCAACTTCCACCCAATTATCTTACGAGGGATTAAAACTTTTGAAACGACAAATATTCTACTTCAAACAAACTTCGCTGTGTCGATTCTCCAAGGAATGGATATTTTCCTTTACCTTATTGTAAATAATACATAGAATGGTTACAGGAAACTAATTTACCAGCCAACCATTTTCGTATTAAAACAAGAAGTTCACCAGTAAGACATATTTATTATTTACACTGTATGTATACAACACGAAAAGAATTTAGGAAGAATTTCTGGCAAATTTCAAAGCTCCACATATCCAAACATTTTTAGCTAGTATACGAGGTGTGGCTGTTAAATACCGTAGCTGTAGACAAACCAGAATAGCCGTTGCTTGCAACTGAAAGTTTTAATTTATTAAATCAAATGTATGGTAATGATTTTTGTCGCGTCCAAGTGTTTTCAAGATGGCCAGAAAGATGTTGAAGATGATTCACGTTCGGGTCGCTCTTCCGCGCCAAAAACGGATGAAAATGTCGGGTAAATGTCGAACAATGAAGTTTGGTACATATCGGAATCTTTTATACCATCAGTGTCGTTATTTACCAGCCACCCATCCCATTAAATTGTATAGAATGGAACATTCCCTATAAATTTCAAAATATTCACAGTTCCGAGTAAATTTTAAGTAATCAACCCTTAAAGAATGTCTCTCACCTCTTCAACAATGAAAACTTAGATAATTCAGGAAAACTACATCACAATCTAGAAGAAATTTTCGAGGAAAAGCAATATTGAGACGACCAAGACAGTTAAATATATTTAATCGACACAATTTTGAACACAGCCCATTTTCAAAATCACTTTCTTCGTCAATATTTTTCAAATATTCAAATAAAGGTTTTTTTCACCACTCTCCTTTGTATTTAACAAAAAAAATCTGCTCTATTGCGACTAATACAAATTTATCTTCTACAGAAATAACCAATTTTTTTAATTTGAATTGTTGTGATACTTAAGCCGGTGCCACACATGCGTCCAAGACATCCAATGTTGAACGCTGTTATGATTAGACGCATACCATTCGACGAATGTTTTGCATCAAACGTTGACCATGGAAAATCGTTTTACCCGCATCAAAAGAGTATTCAACATTGGAACCACATTCGAACCAACACTATAAACACTTCTTGGTGTCCTGAGTGTGAATGCTACGTGTTTTGTATAAAAAAATCTGTTGTATGCTGTTCATCACTTTTTGCAATGTTTTCATTTCGTTAGGTACATTTAGATGAGGTTCCAGCTTATTGTCCACTGTTCAGCCAACGTTGGACGCATATGGTAGTACCGGCTTAACGTTCTAACCTTCATCCAATGTTCAGTCGCACGTTAAAGGGTAGCGCAAGCCTTGGATGCATCGGGTAGTACCGGCTTAACGTTCTAACCTTCATCCAATGTTCAGTCGCACGTTAAAGGGTAGCGCAAGCCTTGGATGCATCGGGTAGTAATGGCTTAAGGTTCTGGCCTTCATCCAATGCTCAGTCGCACGTTAAAGGATGGCGCTAGCCTTGGATGCATCGGGCAGTACTGGCTTAACGTTCTGGCCTTCATCCAATGTTCAGTCGCACGTTAAAGGGTAGCGCAAGCCTTGGATGCATCGGGTAGTACTGGATTAAGGTTCTGGCCTTCATCCAATGCTCAGTCGCACGTTAAAGGATGGCGCTAGCCTTGGATGCATCGGGCAGTACTGGCTTAACGTTCTGGCCTTCATCCAATGTTCAGTCGCACGTTAAAGGGTAGCGCAAGCCTTGGATGCATCGGGTAGTACTGGATTAAGGTTCTGGCCTTCATCCAATGCTCAGTCGCACGTTAAAGGATGGCGCTAGCCTTGGATGCATCGGGCAGTACTGGCTTAACGTTCTGGCCTTCATCCAATGTTCAGTCGCACGTTAAAGGGTAGCGCAAGCCTTGGATGCATCGGGTAGTAATGGCTTAAGGTTCTAGCCTTCATCCAATGTTCAGTCGCACGTTAAAGGATGGCGCTAGCCTTGGATGCATCGGGCAGTACTGGCTTAACGTTCTGGCCTTCATCCAATGTTCAGTCGCACGTTAAAGGGTAGCGCAAGCCTTGGATGCATCGGGTAGTAATGGCTTAAGGTTCTAGCCTTCATCCAATGTTCAGTCGCACGTTAAAGGGTAGCGCAAGCCTTGGATGCATCGGGCAGTACTGGCTTAACGTTCTGGCCTTCATCCAATGTTCATCCGCACGTTAAAGGGTAGCGCAAGCCTTGGATGCATCGGGTAGTAATGGCTTAAGGTTCTAGCCTTCATCCAATGTTCCGTCGCACGTTAAAGGGTGGCGCAAGCCTTGGATGCATCGGGCAGTACTGGCTTAACGTTCTGGCCTTCATCCAATGTTCATCCGCACGTTAAAGGGTAGCGCAAGCCTTGGATGCATCGGGTAGTACTGGCTTAACGTTCTGGCCTTCATCCAATGTTCAGTCGCACGTTAAAGGGTAGCGCAAGCCTTGGATGCATCGGGTAGTACTGGCTTAAGGCATCAAACCTTTGTTTTATGCTCTTTACTATCAATTCAGTGTTCCCAAGTCTCAAAAAATTCATTTCCCTAAAGCCTCATTCAACAACTTCATAATACTAGCGATTACGATTAAAACAATTTAATTGTTTATAAAATAAATAATTAAATGTTTTTAAATAAATAAAACATTAAAAATATCATTGAACGAATAATAAATGTCGAACAATCGATAAATAATTTCATTGAGCAACGTCATTTTCTTCATATCTGATTTTTTTGAAATCATAGTTATTAACGTTAAATAATTTCCCAGTACCTAAACTATTGCATCTTTATTTTGCTTAATTTGTAATAAAAAAAATATTCGAAGTTATAAAAATGCCTAAAAACATTTTTTCCCCTAAAATTGGGGGAAAACCACTAAGTTGGGAACCCTGTCTAAATTTAATGTAGCCTTCAATAATTTTAAGGTTAGATAGTAGTTTTTAGTAATGTTAGTTGTTTAATTTTGCGTCCCCGTCTAATATTAGATCTAAGAGTCTCCTCCACAATTTTCTTCGTGGTATTATTATCTTAAAACAAGAGATTGTAGCGTGAAAGTGACGCTAATGTAATTTAATATTTGGAGTTATGAGCACTCGAGTATTAAACTCATGAAACGTGTTTAAGTTTTCTCTCTTCGACGGGGTTCATGTTGCAATGAAAAACATTCGTTCCAGATGAAAATCATTTCGTCGTTTTTACAACGTTTTTGATAAAATATTACATCTAATTAGAAAAAATAATAATAAGTACGTTTAAAAATGTTTTTATACGAGGGTTTTTCAAATTGTAGTATATAACTTTGAAGAATATAAAAGACTCACTACTGCTAGAAGCATATTGAGGGCTGCTCGGTGAAAATTCTGATATTTCTGGTAATGGAGCTTTTGGTACAATTTCACCATTCACCGTTGATGGTATCGGTTGACTTAGTGGTCGTTGTTTTCTACTCGTGGAACTACTTGAAGCCGCCTGAAAAAAATACGTGCACCGAGTTTAGAATGCTTTCAAAAAATTCCATCCTTTGTCGTGAAACGTCCTCTTCGTAAATATTTCTTTAGGATCAGGTACAACCAGAAACCACATATAACCAAATCAGGCGAATAGGGTGAAAGTTTAATGATTTTTTAACAGGACGCACAGTCAATAGGATCGGTCGATCAGAAGAAAACGATCAGCATTCAACGGGTGTCATTTACTCAACAAAAAAATTGTAGAACCTGGAACTGAAATAGGGAGGTTCCCCAAAAATCGTTTCAATCAATTCTTATCCTCTGTGAGCCCTTATAACGCTGAAATATGCATTAGAACCCGAGCCGAGCTTTTTCATCCGCACCACAAAATACAATTTTATGACGCCCAAATTACACCAAGCGTGTAGCCAAAAAGACATACCAAGAAATACAAAAAGTATCCAGAGCATCCGTCAAACTTTAGATTCTATTAACATATTAAAACAAGCCCGGCTTCACGGTCTATATATATATTAGTGGACGAGTTCGTGACAACGGTCTAATGTATTGGAGATGATACAACCAAAATACAACTAGAATGGATCGGAAAGTTGAAAAACAATCTGAAACATCTCTTCTTTATGGTGAATTAGTTGCGCGGCCTCTCAAAATATACAAACGGGCCCTTTTATTCCAGATACATAATTATTTGGTCATTTTAATACTTACGTTCGTTGAATTACCGGGATTACTAGAGCTCCTGGGTACTGGACAAACTCCAGGACACTGCGTGCATTGAGGTCCGCCTATTACTCTCGGTATGTACCAAGGACTGGGCTGGGTAGGTGCAACAAGTTTATTGCTATAACCCCAAGAGCATCCTTTTTGTTCAGCGAAAACAGCAGATTGGTTTGGGTAGGCCGGGGAAACTACTGATGGTACTTGAGTACCTGTAGGAGTTCCGTCTGTTTTCCTAATACCTATTGAAAGTAATTTTATCTCTAAGTACTAAGTACCATAACTCAATAAGTCGGGTGACTCACACACAGATGGCGCTGCCATTGTCAAATCCGTATAACTTTCAAAATACTATATCTAAAATTTCGTGACATTTCGATTAGTCAGAAAGAAGTGACAGTCATTTAACTGAAGGTACTTTTGTTATTTTGCTTCTTGATGAAAAAAAAAATATTGTACAAGCTCAGGAAAGGCTTCAAAAGTGTCCGCTTTATCGAAAAGAGCTATTGGTTTGCAGAATTTAAACGTGGTGAACGTTCTGGTCGTCCAATTGAGGTGATTACTCCAGAAAACATCAGAAAAGTCCACAAATCTAATCGTTAATCAAATTGCGTGAGATAACTGAGGCCGAAAAGATATCAAAAGGCGATGTGTTTATAATTAGTCACGAACATGATCAAAAACAACAACGTGATGATGATTCAGAGTAGTGTTTGGACATTTTTACACGTAATGAAACAGATATGTGACAATAGATGAAAACATAGATCCATCACTTCACTTCGGAATTAAAACGATCATCATCTGAGTGGACTGCAGTCGGTGAATCACGTCCGAAGCGTCCAAAGGCACAACAGTCAGCTGGGAAGGTTATGACTTCAATATTTTGGGATCATTCATTAATGTAGAGATTTTCGAAGGTTCAATAAGCTTCATTAGTTGTTATTCGACAATATCTGACAAAAGTAGACGCCAATTCATCTGAATAAGCTTCAATAGATGTTATTGGACAATATCTGATAAAAGTAGACGCCAATTCATCTGAATAAGCTTCAATAGATGTTATTGGACAATATCTGATAAAAGTAGACGCCAATTCATCTGAATAAGCTTCAATAGATGTTATTGGACAATATCTGACAAAAGTAGACGCCAATTCATCTGAATAAGCTTCAATAGATGTTATTGGACAATATCTGACAAAAGTAGACGCCAATTCATCTGAATAAGCTTCAATAGATGTTATTGGACAATATCTGACAAAAGTAGACGCCAATTCATCTGAATAAGCTTCAATAGATGTTATTAGACAATATCTGATAAAAGTAGACGCCAATTCATCTGAATAAGCTTCAATAGATGTTATTGGACAATATCTGATAAAAGTAGACGCCAATTCACCTGAATAAGTTTCAATAGATGTTATTGGACAATATCTGATAAAAGTAGACGCCAATTCATCTGAATAAGCTTCAATAGATGTTATTGGACAATATCTGATAAAAGTAGACGCCAATTCACCTGAATAAGTTTCAATAGATGTTATTGGACAATATCTGATAAAAGTAGACGCCAATTCATCTGAATAAGCTTCAATAGATGTTATTGGACAATATCTGATAAAAGTAGACGCCAATTCATCTGAATAAGCTTCAATAGATGTTATTGGACAATATCTGATAAAAGTAGACGCCAATTCACCTGAATAAGTTTCAATAGATGTTATTGGACAATATCTGATAAAAGTAGACGCCAATTCACCTGAATAAGTTTCAATAGATGTTATTGGACAATATCTGATAAAAGTAGACGCCAATTCACCTGAATAAGTTTCAATAGATGTTATTGGACAATATCTGATAAAAGTAGACGCCAATTCATCTGAATAAGCTTTAATAGATGTTATTCGACAATATCTGACAAAAGTAGACGCCAATTCACCTGAATAAGCTTCAATAGATGTTATTGGACAATATCTGATAAAAGTAGACGCCAATTCATCTGAATAAGCTTCAATAGATGTTTTTGGACAATATCTGATAAAAGTAGACGCCAATTCACCTGAATAAGTTTCAATAGATGTTATTGGGCAATATCTGATAAAAGTAGACGCCAATTCACCTGAATAAGTTTCAATAGATGTTATTGGACAATATCTGATAAAAGTAGACGCCAATTCATCTGAATAAGCTTCAATAGATGTTTTTGGACAATATCTGATAAAAGTAGACGCCAATTCACCTGAATAAGTTTCAATAGATGTTATTGGGCAATATCTGATAAAAGTAGACGCCAATTCACCTGAATAAGTTTCAATAGATGTTTTTGGACAATATCTGATAAAAGTAGACGCCAATTCATCTGAATAAGTTTCAATAGATGTTATTGGACAATATCTGATAAAAGTAGACGCCAATTCACCTGAATAAGTTTCAATAGATGTTATTGGACAATATCTGATAAAAGTAGACGCCAATTCATCTGAATAAGCTTTAATAGATGTTATTCGACAATATCTGACAAAAGTAGACGCCAATTCACCTGAATAAGCTTCAATAGATGTTATTGGACAATATCTGATAAAAGTAGACGCCAATTCATCTGAATAAGCTTCAATAGATGTTATTGGACAATATTTGATAAAAGTAGACGCCAATTCATCTGAATAAGCTTCAATAGATGTTATTGGACAATATCTGACAAAAGTAGACGCCAATTCACGATGAACCACGTCCGAGAGACAATACTACGTAGAGTTTTTGGATCATTTGAATGCTAAAATCAATAAAAAATCACTGTTTCACCGAGATAATACACCGAGATTCACAAGTCGGAGGCAACGATGGTTAAATTAAATGAATTACATTTTGAATTGTTTCCTCATCCACCATACAGTCCAGATCTAGTCCCCAGTGTTTACTGATATCAAAAAACTGTTCCTTGATGAGAAATTTAGCTCAAATTAAGAAGTAATTACTGAAACTGAAGCCTACTTTGAAGAAGAAGACAAATAGTTCTACAAACACGGCATTGAGAAGTTACAGAAGCGTTGGATTGATTGTTCTGCACCTGAAGGAGATTACATTGACGAACAAAATCGATTCTTAGCAAAAAAAAAATGTTTTTCTTAGTTAGTCACCCGACTTATTGAGTGGTGTGTTATTATTAATCACCCTATCGAAATTTCTCGTTAACGAATGTAACATTTGCTAAAATTAGTGCGAGAGAAAACTGTCATTTCCGTTCGCAACACTTCATAACACATATTTATAGGATTGTATTGGTTCAATTTCCCGAGAAGATTGACTGCGCTCGGACGGAAATTAACCTAGTAAATGATAAACGTGATGCAACAACTTACCGAAAAATTGATTTAAACGAATGATTAGAATGATTCGGAAAGGCTGTCAAATACCCAAACTATCTAAAAGATGTCTGCTATTCAATTTTAAAACGGAAAGTGTAATTGGTCACGTGACAGTAGCGAAGGGCTACGGAAACCGGTGTCAAAGAGGCAGCGGTTAGTTATAGTCACGCAGAATGTAAATATGGAAGTATACTCAATGATTCCTGAGAAACTATAACCAGGAAAGATCTGTGGCATGTATCAACATATGGATGAACAATCTACGAATACTGGCAGATGTTTTGCCGGGGCCTTTCCGCCTTAATGGATACTTGAAGACGCCGAGTGTAGCAGAGAGTGCTACTTGCAGATTCTGTTATATGTAGAGGACAAAATCTCGATCCAGATTCCCTCAAAGTGAGAAAGACTAAATAAAGATGGTAAAAATGCGGAATTAGACAGCTGCCGCCTCGATGGACTTGAAGACGCTGGTGTTAGCAGGAAATATGCAAACCTCTATCTACATTGTCTGGAATTGTGAGAAACCACGGGAAGTCCAGAGCATTACACCTGGAAGAGTATAGAATAGAAGACGAAGATCCCACATTCTGAAGCTTTTAAAGGCAGTGGGATTGATGAATCAGCTGTAAATACGGAATAATCCCGTTTTGGTATTGAAAAGCGACCTCATGTTGTGGAAGGAAGATATAAAAATCATGTTTTTATCCACATTTAGACCCATTCGACTATTTAGTAGCCCTCGACGGAAAAAACTAGCAGCTCGATGTGAATTTTAACATTATTTGGACTCAGATGATTATTACTTACAATAATGCTTATCCCTACGTGGCATGACGCAACAACGATAAAGAAAGAAAGCGCAGATTAAACAAACTATTAGCGCAGCACCACAAAATACGGCGGCCAACAAAGGTAAACGCTCGGAAGAGATCTTCCAGCCCCTCGTTGAGGCGGTTGTAGGCTCCGGCCACATACTCGCAGTCAACGTCACCCACTGCTGTTGCAGCACCAACCCACCATTTCGGTCGACTTCGTATATCTGTCCTTCATCTCCTGAAACGAAAATTGTTATAATGAATATAATTAATTCATTGACGGAATAACTTTGTGGGATTGTAGTAGCATTGAGATCGATTTGTGGGAGAAACATAACAAATGTTGATGGTTACATCCCGATTTTGTTAGTCTGGTACTGCGCCCTTACTTGTTTTGCCCACACCCACATTTGGATCGAACTATTGCACTTGGGAAGTGTAAAAAGTTGCTAAAACTAGGGCAAAATTAACGCCAAAAAGTGAATTATAGAATACAAAGACATCACATTGAATAATAATGTGTTAGTCCAGTCATTTTAGGTAGATTTAGGAAAGAATTTCGGAAAATCGAGACACCCAGCTATAAAGTCGTTTAAACTTGTTCATTTGACATTAAAAAACTCCTATCAAAACTCACAACTTTAAAAATCGGGGGCCAAAATCAAAAAAATCGCACATTTTTGCAAATAACTCGTTCCCTGTGGTTTTTACGCTGATAGTGTTTAGTATCAATATTATAGAGCATTAAATTCTCTACAACTTTTATTTGCAAAATTTTTCCATGGGGTGAATCGTTTCTGAGATATAGGGCGATTAGAAACCCGTTTGAAATCAACTGGTACTCCCGATCAAAATAATCTCATAAAGTTTATAAATTATTTCTAAATATATATTTATAAATAATGTTCTTTTTTTATCAATAATTACGTTATATTTAAATATTTTTTGCTTAATTATTCATTTCCAATAAAGTATAAATTCACTTAATAGCACGTGTAGTTTCAAAATCGTAGAGAAAAAAATTTTAATCATATAATTCAAATCTTATTTTTAAAGTAATTAATCTTAAATAAATAAAAAATAATAAAAATCAATCTTCTTCTTCTTCATGGTCGTCGTCTTCCCGCTGAACTGGACAGTTTTCTTCTTCAAATGCTTCAGCAACTTCATCCAAATTATTATTATTTTGATTGGGACTACTTACTATTTGATTTCAAACCGCCCTCTATCTCAGAAACGATTCACCGTATGAAAAAATTTTTGAAACAAAAGTTGTAGAAAATTTAATGCTCTACAATATTGATAATAAATACAAATAGCGTAAAATCCATAAGAAACGAGTTATTGGCAAAATTGTGCAAAAAATCGATTTTTTTTACTTTTGACCCCCGATTTTAAATGTTTAAACGATTTTCCTACGTGAAAAATGACTGGACTATGTAGCGAATGTTAGCGAAAGTAAACTGGATACCGTCTTCAATATTTCAACTTCAAATTGCAACCCTAAATGTTTCAATATTTTTTTAACAGGCCATACTGCCTGCTCGCATTAACCTAAATCCACTTTTGTAATTAAAACAGTGTCGCGGAATGTAAATTCAGTTTAAAACACTAACGAGCGATAAATCTTTTTGAAAAACCAAATTACAGAGAATAAAACCACGACCTTGGTATATATTTCATTGGTCCGAATAAGACGAATTTAACCGCAATAAATTACAAATCAATTTCAATTAGAAGAAGTATTTTAATCTTTGTTAAATTTTGCTTAAATATGAGTATAGAAACAATACAAAAAAATAACATTCGTTTCCGAATTAAAAGTAACAACTTACGTAGACCGGGGTCAATAATTTTTGAAACCAAAAAAAATAATACTAGGATGAAACCCATTGGAAAAGAAGAAGATTATGATAAAAATGGAAGGAAAAGTAATTTACGAGCGATCTAAGTTCGGGGAGGGAAAAGGGGGTGAGTTTTTAAAGGTAACAAATAGTTAATCTCGATTTCCGGTAAAACTACAATTCCTATGGAAAAAAGTCGTGTAGCAAAGTTGTAGATAATTAGAAGATCTACAACTTTTGTTTTTACACTTTTTTCACATAACCTCAAAATTAACATGAGAAATTCAAAAAACTAATTTTTTCGTTTGTAATTTTCATCTTTTACAAGAAACATTTTTTTCTCACTAAATTTTGTGAAAAGTTACCTTCTTATAAATCATATACACTGTGCTTTGTTTGATTTGAAATTTTTTTTTAGTTATTTGGACAAGATATCGAAAAGGAACCCTAAATTTCGAACGAAAATTCTACCGTCAAAATTTCCATCCAAAAATTTTACATAATGAAATTTTCGGATGCGAATTTTTTTCTTTTCTTTTGCCTTTACTGAGGAAGTTTACTACGGTGATGGTAACCAACAAAAAGTAGAGATTTCAACGAATAAAAATCTTAACGACTTTTTAAAAAAAGCTGATATTTTACGGGAGAATTTTCGTTCGAAAATTAGGGTGCTTTTACTATATTATGTCAAAATAACGTGAAAAAATAAATTTTTCAATCCAAATGAATTAAATTTTATTTGGGACATAAGAAGATAAGTTTCCATCAAGTTGTGTAAAAAAATTGTTCCTAAAAGACAAAAATTAAAAGCGAAAATCTCAGTTTTTTAAATTTTTTTTCTAAACTTCGAGGTTATGTGAAAAAAATGAAAATACAAAAGTTGTAGACCTTCTAATTACAATTAAATTTTATTTTGGACATAAGAAGATAAGTTTTCATCAAATTTTGTAAAAAAAATTGTTCCTAAAAGACAAAAATTAAAAGCGAAAATCTCAGTTTTTTGAAATTTTTTCCTAAATTTTGAGGTTATGTGAAAAAAGTGAAAATACAAAAGTTGTAGACCTTCTAATAACAATTAAATTTTATTTTGGACATAAGAAGATAAGTTTTCATCAAATTTTGTAAAAAAAATTGTTCCTAAAAGACAAAAATTACAAGCGAAAATCTGTTTTTTGAATTTTTTACCTAAATTTCGAGGTTATGTGAAAATACAAAAGTTGTAGACCTTCTAATTACAATTAAATTTTATTTTGGACATAAGAAGATAAGTTTTCATCAAATTTTGTAAAAAAAATTGTTCCTAAAAGACAAAAATTACAAGCGAAAATCTGTTTTTTGAATTTTTTACCTAAATTTCGAGGTTATGTGAAAATACAAAAGTTGTAGACCTTCTAATTACAATTAAATTTTATTTGGAGCATAAGAAGATAAGTTTTCATCAAATTTTGTAAAAAAAATTGTTCCTAAAAGACAAAAATTACAAGCGAAAATCTGTTTTTGAATTTTTTACCTAAATTTCGAGGTTATGTGAAAATACAAAAGTTGTAGACCTTCTAATTACAATTAAATTTTATTTTGGACATAAGAAGATAAGTTTTCATCAAATTTTGTAAAAAAAATTGTTCCTAAAAGTCAAAAATTACAAGCGAAAATCTGTTTTTTGAATTTTTTACCTAAATTTCGAGGTTATGTGAAAATACAAAAGTTGTAGACCTTCTAATTACAATTAAATTTTATTTGGAGCATAAGAAGATAAGTTTTCATCAAATTTTGTAAAAAAAATTGTTCCTAAAAGACAAAAATTACAAGCGAAAATCTGTTTTTTGAATTTTTTTCCTAAATTTTGAGGTTATGTGGAAAAAGTGAAAATACAAAAGTTGTAGACCTTCTAATTACAATTAAATTTTATTTTGTACATAAGAAGATAAGTTTTCATCAAATTTTGTAAAAAAAATTGTTCCTAAAAGACAAAAATTAAAAGCGAAAATCTGTTTTTTGAATTTTTTACCTAAATTTCGAGGTTATGTGAAAATACAAAAGTTGTAGACCTTCTAATTACAATTAAATTTTATTTGGAGCATAAGAAGATAAGTTTTCATCAAATTTTGTAAAAAAAATTGTTCCTAAAAGACAAAAATTAAAAGCGAAAATCTCAGTTTTTTTAATTTTTTTTCTAAATTTCGAGGTTATGTGAAAAAAGTGAAAATACAAAAGTTGTAGACCTTCTAATTACAATTAAATTTTATTTTGGACATAAGAAGATAAGTTTTCATCAAATTTTGTAAAAAAAATTGTTCCTAAAAGACAAAAATTACAAGCAAAAATCTGTTTTTTGAATTTTTTACCTAAATTTCGAGGTTATGCGAAAAAAGTGAAAATACAAAAGTTGTAGACCTTCTAATTACAATTAAATTTTATTTTGGACATAAGAAGATAAGTTTTCATCAAATTTTGTAAAAAAAATTGTTCCTAAAAGACAAAAATTACAAGCGAAAATCTGTTTTTTGAATTTTTTACCTAAATTTCGAGGTTATGTGAAAATACAAAAGTTGTAGACCTTCTAATTACAATTAAATTTTATTTGGAGCATAAGAAGATAAGTTTTCATCAAATTTTGTAAAAAAAATTGTTCCTAAAAGACAAAAATTACAAGCGAAAATCTGTTTTTGAATTTTTTACCTAAATTTCGAGGTTATGTGAAAATACAAAAGTTGTAGACCTTCTAATTACAATTAAATTTTATTTTGGACATAAGAAGATAAGTTTTCATCAAATTTTGTAAAAAAAATTGTTCCTAAAAGTCAAAAATTACAAGCGAAAATCTGTTTTTTGAATTTTTTACCTAAATTTCGAGGTTATGTGAAAATACAAAAGTTGTAGACCTTCTAATTACAATTAAATTTTATTTGGAGCATAAGAAGATAAGTTTTCATCAAATTTTGTAAAAAAAATTGTTCCTAAAAGACAAAAATTACAAGCGAAAATCTGTTTTTTGAATTTTTTTCCTAAATTTTGAGGTTATGTGGAAAAAGTGAAAATACAAAAGTTGTAGACCTTCTAATTACAATTAAATTTTATTTTGTACATAAGAAGATAAGTTTTCATCAAATTTTGTAAAAAAAATTGTTCCTAAAAGACAAAAATTAAAAGCGAAAATCTGTTTTTTGAATTTTTTACCTAAATTTCGAGGTTATGTGAAAATACAAAAGTTGTAGACCTTCTAATTACAATTAAATTTTATTTGGAGCATAAGAAGATAAGTTTTCATCAAATTTTGTAAAAAAAATTGTTCCTAAAAGACAAAAATTAAAAGCGAAAATCTCAGTTTTTTTAATTTTTTTTCTAAATTTCGAGGTTATGTGAAAAAAGTGAAAATACAAAAGTTGTAGACCTTCTAATTACAATTAAATTTTATTTTGGACATAAGAAGATAAGTTTTCATCAAATTTTGTAAAAAAAATTGTTCCTAAAAGACAAAAATTACAAGCAAAAATCTGTTTTTTGAATTTTTTACCTAAATTTCGAGGTTATGCGAAAAAAGTGAAAATACAAAAGTTGTAGACCTTCTAATTACAATTAAATTTTATTTTGGACATAAGAAGATAAGTTTTCATCAAATTTTGTAAAAAAAATTGTTCCTAAAAGACAAAAATTACAAGCAAAAATCTGTTTTTTGAATTTTTTACCTAAATTTCGAGGTTATGCGAAAAAAGTGAAAATACAAAAGTTGTAGACCTTCTAATTACCTACAACTTTGTTATTTGACTTTTTTCCGTAGGAATTGAAGTTTTACCGAAAATCGAGATAAACTATTTGTTACCTTTAAAAACTCGATTATTTTCCCCGTAAATTATTATTTGTTCTTCCATTTTTAAAACAGTCCCTTCTTTTTACAATAGCTTTCATCCCACTATTATTTTTTTCACACTTTATTATTTTTAAACGCTTTTACCCTGGTCTAACGAATTTATTTCCGCCGAACAGGGGTTCCTTAGAATAATTAATAATCAGGGTTCCACCAAAATGATTAAGATATTATTAGAAAAAAAGTTTGAAGGAATCGGAAATCAATACGAATCACTCTTTTTCCATACCGATGGCTTTCAGATTACATGAGCTGAGGCAATGAGGCAAACGAAGTCTGAGGCTTCTAATATATTTTGTAATCTATGTTCAATCATCAACTATATTTATGGTAAAAGATAAATTAATAGATTTTGAAAGAAAACTCAATTCCTGGATTGCCTGTAGGTAAAAGACAACAGAGAACGTTTTTCCCTTGTATACTTTAACTTTATTACAATCAGTTTCCTTTGGACGGACAACTCAGGATGAAAGTAATTCATTAGATGTAATTTGGGCCCTACTTGTATTCGAGCGAGGTCATAGTTTAAGCTGAATGATTGTTGTTGGTAGTCCGGTTAAGTTGATAGTTCTCCAAAGATTGCAAGGGACAAAAAATCGATTTTTTCCGCGTTAGTCGTGGTCAATTTTTAGAAAAAGTAATAGAGTTGCGATTTTATATGTTTCTTTTTCATAATTTTCTGTATTTTTGTTGTTGTTCGACTGCTTTGTGAAATGGAAAAAAGTTCTTTGTCCAACATACTAGTTTTCATTTTATTGTACCCCAAATTTTTGCCCATAAATAACAGTTCCATCTCTTATAAATACATGCATCGTCTTGATATTTTCCTTAAAAGACTTTCAAAGAATATTTACGGGTGTTTTGAATGTTGATTGATGTTTCTTATCGCGCCCTATTTTCTACACCTTTCCATGATATATCCTGAAAAGGACTACCGTATTTGTCTCATTGTATACAGTGTTAAATATCTCGTTCACTATAGTTTTTTTTATCCGAAACATACAAAGTAGTTTGGAAATATAATGGAGAAACGTTATTTGTATATGAAAATGTCAAAAATGGAATGTTTTCAATTAAATTAATGAAAATTTCAATTTCTTCACGTCAAAATCAATTTTTCTGAGTGTAAGTTGGTTAAACTTTCGATATTATGAGTTTTTTTTCGTAAAAAATTGTTTTTTTTTAATTGGGTGTTTATATTGAAAACATAGGAAAATTTTTTTCTCTTCGATTGACATTAGTCGTGGAAATACAGGATAAGATTTTGGTATAATAGGGGTCCATAGCTTTGGTATTATAGAAATTATCCAAATAAAAAAACTTGTTGAAAAACTGAATCAAAATCAATGGATATTAAAGAAAAATGATGAAACAATAATGAGAAAACAATGGATGTTACAGAAAATTGATGACAAACTAAAAAGGAAACAATGTTATTGAAGAAAATTGATGAGAAACTCACGTCAAATTAGTGGATATTAACGATATTGATGAGAAAAAAGCACAATCAATGGATATTGAGGAAAATGGATAGAAAAATGAATAAAAATCAATGGATATTAAAGAAAAATGATGAAAAACTAAAAAGGAAACAATGTTATTGAAGAAAATTGATGAGAAACTCACGTAAAATTAATGGATATTAACGATATTGATGAGAAAAAAGCACAATCAATGGATATTGAGGAAAATGGATAAAAAACTGAATAAAAATCAATGGATATTAAAGAAAAATGATGAAAAACTAAAAAGGAAACAATGTTATTGAAGAAAATTGATGAGAATCTCACGTAAAATTAGTGGATATTAACGATATTGATGAGAAAAAAGCACAATCAATGGATATTGAGGAAAATGGATAAAAAACTGAATAAAAATCAATGGATATTGAAGAAAAATGATGAAAAACTAAAAAGGAAACAATGTTATTGAAGAAAATTGATGAGAAACTCACGTCAAATTAGTGGATATTAACGATATTGATGAGAAAAAAGCACAATCAATGGATATTGAGGAAAATGGATAGAAAAATGAATAAAAATCAATGGATATTAAAGAAAAATGATGAAAAACTAAAAAGGAAACAATGTTATTGAAAAAAATTGATGAGAAACTCACGTAAAATTAATGGATATTAACGATATTGATGAGAAAAAAGCACAATCAATGGATATTGAGGAAAATGGATAAAAAACTGAATAAAAATCAATGGATATTAAAGAAAAATGATGAAAAACTAAAAAGGAAACAATGTTATTGAAGAAAATTGATGAGAATCTCACGTAAAATTAGTGGATATTAACGATATTGATGAGAAAAAAGCACAATCAATGGATATTGAGGAAAATGGATAAAAAACTGAATAAAAATCAATGGATATTGAAGAAAAATGATGAAAAACTAAAAAGGAAACAATGTTATTGAAGAAAATTGATGAGAAACTCACGTCAAATTAGTGGATATTAACGATATTGATGAGAAAAAAGCACAATCAATGGATATTGAGGAAAATGGATAGAAAAATAAATAAAAATCAATGGATATTAAAGAAAAATGATGAAAAACTAAGAAGGAAACAATGTTATTGAAAAAAAATGATGAGAAACTCACGTAAAATTAATGGATATTAACGATATTGATGAGAAAAAAGCACAATCAATGGATATTGAGGAAAATGGATAAAAAACTGAATAAAAATCAATGAATATTGGAGAAAAATGATGAAAAACTAAAAAGGAAACAATGTTATTGAAGAAAATTGATGAGAAACTCACGTCAAATTAGTGGATATTAACGATATTGATGAGAAAAAAGCACAATCAATGGATATTGAGGAAAATGGATAAAAAACTGAATAAAAATCAATGGATATTGAAGAAAAATGATGAAAAACTAAAAAGGAAACAATGTTATTGAAGAAAATTGATGAGAAACTCACGTCAAATTAGTGGATATTAACGATATTGATGAGAAAAAAGCACAATCAATGGATATTGAGGAAAATGGATAGAAAAATGAATAAAAATCAATGGATATTAAAGAAAAATGATGAAAAACTAAAAAGGAAACAATGTTATTGAAAAAAATTGATGAGAAACTCACGTAAAATTAATGGATATTAACGATATTGATGAGAAAAAAGCACAATCAATGGATATTGAGGAAAATGGATAAAAAACTGAATAAAAATCAATGGATATTAAAGAAAAATGATGAAAAACTAAAAAGGAAACAATGTTATTGAAGAAAATTGATGAGAAACTCACGTAAAATTAGTGGATATTAACGATATTGATGAGAAAAAAGCACAATCAATGGATATTGAGGAAAATGGATAAAAAACTGAATAAAAATCAATGGATATTGAAGAAAAATGATGAAAAACTAAAAAGGAAACAATATTATTGAAGAAAATTGATGAGAAACTCACGTCAAATTAGTGGATATTAACGATATTGATGAGAAAAAAGCACAATCAATGGATATTGAGGAAAATGGATAGAAAAATGAATAAAAATCAATGGATATTAAAGAAAAATGATGAAAAACTAAAAAGGAAACAATGTTATTGAAAAAAATTGATGAGAAACTCACGTAAAATTAGTGGATATTAACGATATTGATGAGAAAAAAGCACAATCAATGGATATTGAGGAAAATGGATAAAAAACTGAATAAAAATCAATGGATATTGAAGAAAAATGATGAAAAACTAAAAAGGAAACAATGTTATTGAAGAAAATTGATGAGAAACTCACGTCAAATTAGTGGATATTAACGATATTGATGAGAAAAAAGCACAATCAATGGATATTGAGGAAAATGGATAGAAAAATGAATAAAAATCAATGGATATTAAAGAAAAATGATGAAAAACTAAAAAGGAAACAATGTTATTGAAAAAAATTGATGAGAAACTCACGTAAAATTAATGGATATTAACGATATTGATGAGAAAAAAGCACAATCAATGGATATTGAGGAAAATGGATAAAAAACTGAATAAAAATCAATGGATATTAAAGAAAAATGATGAAAAACTAAAAAGGAAACAATGTTATTGAAGAAAATTGATGAGAAACTCATGTCAAATTAGTGGATATTAACGATATTGATGAGAAAAAAGCACAATCAATGGATATTGAGGAAAATGGATAGAAAAATGAATAAAAATCAATGGATATTAAAGAAAAATGATGAAAAACTAAAAAGGAAACAATGTTATTGAAGAAAATTGATGAGAAACTCACGTCAAATTAGTGGATATTAACGATATTGATGAGAAAAAAGCACAATCAATGGATATTGAGGAAAATTGATAGAAAAATGAATAAAAATCAATGGATATTAAAGAAAAATGATGAAAAACTAAAAAGGAAACAATGTTATTGAAAAAAATTGATGAGAAACTCACGTAAAATTAATGGATATTAACGATATTGATGAGAAAAAAGCACAATCAATGGATATTGAGGAAAATGGATAAAAAACTGAATAAAAATCAATGGATATTAAAGAAAAATGATGAAAAACTAAAAAGGAAACAATGTTATTGAAGAAAATTGATGAGAAACTCACGTAAAATTAGTGGATATTAACGATATTGATGAGAAAAAAGCACAATCAATGGATATTGAGGAAAATGGATAAAAAACTGAATAAAAATCAATGGATATTGAAGAAAAATGATGAAAAACTAAAAAGGAAACAATGTTATTGAAGAAAATTGATGAGAAACTCACGTCAAATTAGTGGATATTAACGATATTGATGAGAAAAAAGCACAATCAATGGATATTGAGGAAAATGGATAGAAAAATGAATAAAAATCAATGGATATTAAAGAAAAATGATGAAAAACTAAAAAGGAAACAATGTTATTGAAAAAAATTGATGAGAAACTCACGTAAAATTAATGGATATTAACGATATTGATGAGAAAAAAGCACAATCAATGGATATTGAGGAAAATGGATAAAAAACTGAATAAAAATCAATGGATATTAAAGAAAAATGATGAAAAACTAAAAAGGAAACAATGTTATTGAAGAAAATTGATGAGAAACTCATGTCAAATTAGTGGATATTAACGATATTGATGAGAAAAAAGCACAATCAATGGATATTGAGGAAAATGGATAGAAAAATGAATAAAAATCAATGGATATTAAAGAAAAATGATGAAAAACTAAAAAGGAAACAATGTTATTGAAAAAAATTGATGAGAAACTCATGTCAAATTAGTGGATATTAACGATATTGATGAGAAAAAAGCACAATCAATGGATATTGAGGAAAATGGATAGAAAAATGAATAAAAATCAATGGATATTAAAGAAAAATGATGAAAAACTAAAAAGGAAACAATGTTATTGAAGAAAATTGATGAGAAACTCACGTCAAATTAGTGGATATTAACGATATTGATGAGAAAAAAGCACAATCAATGGATATTGAGGAAAATGGATAAAAAACTGAATAAAAATCAATGGATATTAAAGAAAAATGATGAAAAACTAAAAAGGAAACAATGTTATTGAAGAAAATTGATGAGAAACTCACGTCAAATTAGTGGATATTAACGATATTGATGAGAAAAAAGCACAATCAATGGATATTGAGGAAAATGGATAAAAAACTGAATAAAAATCAATGGATATTAAAGAAAAATGATGAAAAACTAAAGAGGAAACAATGTTTTTGAAAAAAATTGATGAGATACTCACGTAAAATTAGTGGATATTAACGATATTGATGAGAAAAAAGCACAATCAATGGATATTGAGGAAAATGGATAAAAAACTGAATCAAAATCAATGGATATTAAAGAAAATTGATAAAAAACTAAAGAGGAAACAATATTATTGAAGAAAATTGATGAGAAACTCACGTAAAATTAGTGGATATTAACGATATTGATGAGAAAAAAGCACAATCAATGGATATTGAGGAAAATGGATAAAAAACTGAATAAAAATCAATGGATATTAAAGAAAAATGATGAAAAACTAAAGAGAAAACATTGTTATTGAAGAAAATTGATGAAAAACTCACGTATAATTAATGGATATTAATGATAAAAAAGTACAATCAATGGATATTGAGGAAAATGGATAAAAAACTGAATCAAAATCAATGGATATTAAAGAAAATTGATGAAAAACTAAAGCAAAGTCAATGGATACCAAAGATATTGTTTTCAAAATAGTATTAACACAAATATCGTGAATGTTTTCATAGCATATTGTGTGTGCCAATAGTAAAAAGGTCGGCGTCTTGTAGACTGGATATTTGTGGTTTTGGAAGATGCTTAATATAAAATTAATCTTGGCAACCATTATCATGTTTAACTCGAAGAGATGCCCTTCATTAATGCACATATAATAATACTTAAAATTGAACATCTAACACTTATTTCACGAAATGGATTATATTTGATGGAATTATTACAACAAATAACTGATTGCTTCGAAGACTATGGTTTTACTGAGAACTAAAACTAAAAACATAACACATCACTTGGTAAATCGTGTGACTAACTAAAAAAATACATTTTTGAACACTTTTTTGAGATTAGCGCATAACCAGTAGTCACTAGGTCCAGGTCTGGACTATATGGTGGATGAGGAAAGAATTCATTCAATTCGGCCATCGGTGCATTGACTTGGTGGAACAGTCATAACCTCCCCATCTGACTGTTGTATTTTTGGACGCTTCGGACGTGGTTCGCCGGCTGCAGTCCACTCAGATGATGATCGTTTCGATTCCGGAGTGAATTGATGAATCCTCTTTGAAAAAACTTTCTCATGGTCAAATTTTTATGCATAGTTATAAACACTGGTGTCTTTACGGCCTCAGCTATCTATCGCAATTTAATATGATCAATTTATGGACTTTTCTGATGTTTTTTGGAGTAATCACCTCAATTGGACGACCAGAACGTTCACCATTCGACGAACCAATAACAACTGGTTCATTTGGATGGAGCAGAGTCCTCAGGAATTGAAATTTCTAAACTTTGAATTTAGAATAGTCAATTTTTGACAAAATTTAGCTCAGAAAAACTATTTTTTCAAATTAAACTAAGTAAAATCCAATTGTGGCCAAAAGAAACGTAATTTTTCCATAAAATTGTACTCAGAAAATGAAATTTTGTTAAATTGAAACTAAAATAGCCAAATTTGACAAACAAAAACTATTTTTGATCAAAATAAACTTTTGGGAACAGGTTTTGTCAAATTTAACTCAGAATTTTCAAAAACTGGAGCTAGAATAAACAAAATTTAGATCAGAAAAACAATCTTTTCGAATTAAACTCTGTGAAATGAATTTTTGACAAAAAAAATTAAGAAAAATCAATTTGTTAGTGAAACATTGTCAGAAATTGTAATTTTGACAAACTGAAATTGAAATATCAAATTTTTGACTAAATTTAACTCAAAAAAACAATTTTGTTTCGAATTAATGTCGGTAAAATCAATTTTTCACCGAATTAAACTTTGAAAACTTATGTTTTTACTAATCTGAAGTAAGAAATTTTAATTTTGATAAATTGAAAATAAAAAATTTAGCACAAAACAACAATTAAAATTAGGGTCGAAAAAATCAATTTTATACGAAAAAAAAACGTAAATTTTTTACCAAATTGAAACTGAAACTTTAATTTTTGACAATTTTACGTTAAAGTAGTTTGAAAAACTAAATTTTTAGTAAAACAACCTCGGAAATTGTAATTTTACCAAATCGTAACAAGAATAGTCAATTTTTTACAAAAAAAACATTTTTTATCAAAGTAAATGCAGTATAAGCAAATTTTGACCAAAACAAACTTTTAAAAAATGATTTGCTTGACTTAGAAAGTGAAATTAAACGTGCAACCAAGGGAATTATTTACTAAAGTACATATTAACTGTAGGTAAAATTAATTTTAGGAATATGATAAACACCGTCAAAATTACGCATTATTAACAAGCCGCATCTAGATTCCTGAGTTTGATGTAGATTAATTTATACCGTCAAACACAGCATTTCAATGTACATAATCAATCACTGAATTTTTATAACAATCCACTGTATACTTTAGGAAATATATTACAAACAACATAAGTTTATATTTCGAAAAATTTAGAGACCTATAACTTTCGAGACTCGCTCCCGATTTTGACATTAATTTCCTGTGTGACATACATTTTCCTCGACATTAGTAATAAAATTTTAGGTCAATTATGAAATGAAATTCGTAAAAAATAATTTACAATTCAATACGACCTAATACGTCATTCCTTGCCACATATATTATCTCCACGTTCCGCTTTTTTTTATCTTTCTAGTGCTTCATTCTAAGAATATGCCAGACATAATATTTCATTCAACAAATTAAGGTCGTGTACTAGTTTTTTTAAAGTAAAAGGACGTTGAGTATAGTATATCAATTTTCTAAGCCCGCCAAACCATCAGCGTTTGTTTATTCCAATCCTTTCTCACATAAATCCTTCATTTCGACTTTACGATATAATCTAATTCGATTAAAATGATGGGGGAATCTGAATTATTTATATTATAAAATGTAATTCTAATTCAAGTTGATGTGGAATTGTCTATAGGTTAATGTCGGAGGTTAAATTATCATGACACACCACGCGATAACGTATTAATTAGTGATGTTAGAATACATCATGAAGACACCACGGATCAACCACATAACAGTAGTAGAAATTGGAATTTTGACTAAATAAACTTTTATATTAGTCAGAAAAACTAATTTTTCACGAAAACATCTCCGTTTCATCAAATTGTACGCAGAAAAATGATTTTTGATCAAAAGAATTTTAAATTTAGGCGGATTATCGTTAGAATATTCAATAGATCTGAGGGAAACAAATTTTGAACTATAACAAACAAAGAAAATCGAATTTGAAACCATAATGAATTTCGAAAAAAAGAATTTTTGATCAAATTAAAAGTAGATTTTGTAATTTTGACGAGATAAACTTGGAATAGGCAATTGCTTTACTCAGAAAAACAAATTTTCCACGAAATCAACTCCATTTCATCAAATTATCCGCAAAAAAATAGTTTTGATCAAAAGAATTTTGAATTCAGTCAAATTATCGTTAGGATAGTCAATAAATCTGATGGAAACAAATTTTGACCAATAATAAAGAAAGAAAATCGAATTTGAAACCATAATGAATTTCGAAAAAAAGAATTTTTGATCAAATTAAAAGTAGATTTTGTAATTTTGACGAAATAAACTTGGAATGGGCAATTGCTTTACTCAGAAAAACTAATTTCCACAAAAACATCTCCGATTGATCAAATTATACGCAGAAAAATGATTTTTGATCGAAAAAATTTCAAATTTGGGCGGATTATCGGTAAAATATTCAATAGATCTCAGGGAAACAAATTTTGAACTATAATAAACAAAGAAAATCGAATTTGAAACCATAATGAATTTCGAAAAAAAGAATTTTTGATCAAATTAAAAGTAGATTTTGTAATTTTGACGAAATAAACTTGGAATGGGCAATTGCTTTACTCAGAAAAACTAATTTCCACGAAAACATCTCCGATTGATCAAATTATACGCAGAAAAATGATTTTTGATCGAAAAAATTTCAAATTTGGGCGGATTATCGGTAAAATATTCAATAGATCTCAGGGAAACAAATTTTGAACTATAATAAACAAAGAAAATCGAATTTGAAACCATAATGAATTTCGAAAAAAAGAATTTTTGATCAAATTAAAAGTAGATTTTGTAATTTTGACGAAATAAACTTGGAATAGGCAATTGCTTTACTCAGAAAAACTAATTTCCACGAAAACATCTCCGATTGATCAAATTATACGCAGAAAAATGATTTTTGATCGAAAAAATTTCAAATTTAGGCGCATTATCGGTAAAATATTCAATAGATCTGAGGGAAACAAATTTTGAACTATAATAAACAAAGAAAATCGAATTTGAAACCATCATGAATTTCGAAAAAAAGAATTTTTGATCAAATTAAAAGTGAATTTTGTTATTTTGACGAGATAAACTTGGAATGGGCAATTGCTTCATTCAGAAAACCCAATTTCCACGAAAACATCTCCTATTGATCAAATTATACGCAGAAAAATTATTTTTGATCAAAAGAATTTTAAATTTTGGCGGATTATCGTTAGAATATTCAATAGATCCGAGGAAAACAAATTTTGAACAATAATAAACGAAGAAAATCGAATTTGAAACCATAATGAATTTCGAAAAAAAGAATTTTTGATCAAATTAAAAGTAGATTTTGTAATTTTGACGAAATAAACTTGGAATAGGCAATTGCTTTACTCAGAAAAACTAATTTACACGAAAACATCTCCGATTGATCAAATTATACGCAGAAAAATGATTTTTGATCGAAAAAATTTTAAATTTAGGCGGATTATCGTTAGAATAGTCAATGGATGTGAGGAGAACAAATTTTGAACAATAATAAACGAAGAAAATCGAATTTGAAACCATAATGAATTTCGAAAAAAAAATTTTTTGATCAAATTAAAAGTGAATTTTGTAATTTTGACGAAATAAACTTGGAATGGGCAATTGCTTTACTCAGAAAAACTAATTTCCACGAAAACATCTCCGATTGATCAAATTATACGCAGAAAAATGATTTTTGATCGAAAAAATTTCAAATTTAGGCGGATTATCGGTAAAATATTCAATAGATCCGAGGAAAACAAATTTTGAACTATAATAAACAAAGAAAATCGAATTTGAAACCATCATGAATTTCGAAAAAAAGAATTTTTGATCAAATTAAAAGTAGATTTTGTAATTTTGATAAAATAAACTTTCATTTTACCCAGAAAAACCATTTTCCACCAAAAATTAAAACTAGATATTGAATTTTTCACTATATAAATTCACAATAGCCAATTTTTGACAAAATTGACCGTGGAAAATGTAATTTTACAACAAAATATACTCATGGAAGGTTATTTTTGAAATCGTATTCATAAAAATAAATATTAAAAATTGAAATGTTTACTAATTAAATTTTTTTTTTAAATTTAGTTCATAGAATTGAATTTTATATCAAAAAAATTCAGAAGACGTAATTTTGAACTATAATAGACAAAGGAAAACAAATTTTTAATCAATATAAACTTAGATAATCGAATTTTTGACTACGAATGTATTTTTGACCAAATTAAGACTAGATATTGAAATTTTTACTACATAAATTCAGAATAACCAATTTTTGACAATATTTAGCGAAGAAAGTCTAAATTTTATCAAACTATACTCAGAAAAAAAACGATTGAATGAGATTTACAAAATATTTACATACTTAGAAAAATCTTTTTTGTCTCAATAAATTGAAATGTTCTCAAATTAAACTTAAAATAGCCTAATTTTGACTATAAATTTAATTCAGAAAATCCAATTTCCTATCAAATAAAACTTAACTGAAGTTTCATTCCCCGTGACTATCTAAGAAATAAAATCATCACCGTCTTCATTATAGCACGTCAAAAACTTAAATGCACTGCCCATCCATTATTTTTTCTGAGAATACTCCATAGCAAGAGCACTAATTCTAAACTTATGGTTTACATTGAATCCCTCTCAGCATTTTGTAAACATCGCAGACTTGGCGATTAATTTCACTTGGTCTAACTTCTTCTTCTTTTTGCATTCAGCAAACGCACATTCACAATCAGCGGCATCATAAAGAAGCTCTTCGGAAGCAGGGATCTGGAAATCACGTACATTTCTTCAGGTCGAATCAGAGTACTGCATCGCTTCCTCGGAATTGCATTCGCAGCGTTGTCGCTGATAAAATAACGGAACTGACATTGTGGATACGAGGTCTGGTTATTAAATAACGATACTGGTTACGAAAATGGGTTTCCCTTTCCCATACATTTTTTCTATTGATCTAAGCAGTGCTGGAAGTCTTCTTTGGTTAGTTTCTTCAGGAGTTTGCTTTACCGCTTCCATCGACTCAAATCGGGTCCCTTTCTCTTTCTAACCTTCCAAGGAAATCTAAGCAGACCCGTTGACGCAAGAGCTTTTGGTCAGGAGGCAGATTTATTGGCACCAGCTTCGCACAGACTTTTGTCATGTTTAAAACATTCTTTATCGGCGTTTACAGCCTGGGCTGGTTATTGTTTCCGGTGTTGAAACAGTCTCAGGGCAACCTGGGCGCTGGTCATCTTCATTGCTCTGACTAAAGCGCTTACACCACTCAAAAATACGCGCACGAGATGGAGAATTGTCCCCGTAGGCCTCTAGAAACAATTTATAGCACTCAGTCGGAGTTTTTCACACACGGTGAGAAAAAAACACGTTCGTTTCAAACCACTACTGCACAAATACTACAGGGTGCGGCAGCATAACTTCCTTTTTTAAAAAGTTCGCCATTTAGTCGGTAGATGTCGTAACGGAGTGCTAGTGGTCTCGTTCGAGAGGGGGGACTATAAAGTTTTGTCCCGGCACAGTTCAGTCGCCATCATGCGTTGGAACAGTGAGGAGCGTGCGTTTGCCGTTGAGGTTTACTTTTCGAGCGGATGTTCTGTGGTCGCAACCCAGCGCGCCTTTCGGAATCGCTTTAATTTAGCCCCCTTGGCCCCTGTCCCGGACCAGAAATCAATTGTTACGTGGGTCACTACGTTCAGACAAACTGCAAGTGTGACAAGACGAAGAACTGGAGTCCCTCGGCCCATTAGATCACCGGAGAACATTGAGTTAGTTAGAACTTCAGTGTTGCGATCACCACGGCGTTCTGCGCGCAAACATGCGTCTGCCCTTGGACTTTCCGATCGTTCTGTGAGGAGAATACTTCATGATGATCTTCATTTTCATCCATACAAGATGGCAATTGTGCAGGAACTTTCTGAACGTGACTTCAATTCTCGGAGGAACGCGTGTGAGGTTTTTCTGGAAGTCGTTCCTGAGGACGCTATTGTTTTTTTTAGTGATGAAGCCCATTTTCATTTGTGTGGATCCGTAAACAAACAAAACATGCGCTACTGGGCTGATACCAATCCTCGACAATTGCATCAACGGCCTTTGCATTCACCTAAAGTCACAGTGTGGTGTGCAATTTACTCACGTGGAATTATTGGTCCCTGGTTCTTTGAGGAAAATGAAGTCACAGTGACAGTGAATTCGCACCGGTATGTAAACATGTTACAGGAATTTTTTTTCCCACGGCTAGATGAGTTGGACTTAGGGGACACTTGGTTCCAACAAGACGGAGCAACGGCACACACTTCAAGAACATCGATGGCTGTTTCCTATGGGGTTTTTTGAAATCCCGTGTGTATGTGAACCGTCCAAGGACCCTACAAGATTTGAAGACGAACATCCAGGAAGAAATTGCCAACATAACGCCTGCTATGCTGGCAAGAGTCATGACAAACGCCAGAAATCGGTTTACTCAGTGTATGGAGAATAGGGGACGTCACCTAACTGATTTGATCTTCAAAACTCAGTAAAACAAAACTTTATGTATGTGCCTGTATTATAAAAAACGAATAAAAATTTTCTGATTCATACAATAAGTTTTATTAACTTTTGAAAAAAGGAAGTTATGCTGCCGCACCCTGTATAATAGTGAAGGAAACGTGTTATGGGACGTGCATAGATAAGATATCTAGATACCCCGTCCGTCCAGAGCGCCCTCTAGGCGCGCAGTCTCGTTATTTAATAGCCAGACCTCGTATACCTTGTATAATTAAATTCAATAAGGACTAACTTGAATAGGGCTAATAAATTTCATTTAATTCTTCGTTTCACGAAATAGAAGTGCGCGGTTCCGTAATTGAAACATTTAATCTATTGTTTTATATACAAAGCCACAGAGAATTATGTCTAGTAATTATTTCCTCACTATTATATTAAAAGGTTTGGGTAGTTGATAGGGAAAGAACAATCATAGTACCACGATTAGTTTCGTTAATTTATTAGTGTATCCAAAATCTTCAGTCACTAAACCCAAACAAATACAAAATGGAGTATGAAAGTGCAGGACCGAATTAAGGATTATTTGCTAATATAAATGATCATTACAAAAATATTTATTCCATTAAGGAAATTTCAATTTATTCTGGGAAAAAAATGGTTTTTCTCAGTATTACGAGGTTTATTCATAAAGTGTATCATCTCGTAGTCGTAGATGTCTGCCCCCGCGCCACGAAGACAGTTTAAAGCTGTCTCTCAAAATGTTGCGAATGCAGGACTTGCTGACATCAATCGCTTTGTCCGAAAACGATGGCCGGCCAGAAGGTTGTTCGTTATGGGCAGGAGCTGGGAAAAAAGGGGACCACGCTACACGCCAATCTCGCTAAATTTAACCTAGCATCGTCCGCAGCTCCTATATTCATGGATGAACCTCGTATCTGATATAAAATTGGATTTTCTCGACTAAATTTAGTCAAAAATGGGGTGTTCTGAAGAGTGGGTTATCAAGGACAATATTTTGAATCGTTTTGAAGCTAATACCATAAGATTTTATGAAAAAAAAATACAATTTGGTGTTCAGTTTTTTTGCCAGTGACTTGCGATTGCAGGAAAAGCGTAGTCGCATTGCATCCCTGATGGAATATTGAAACAAATCGTGGTTGAACGGTCACTCACAGACGATCAAAATATCGATTGAACGATGTGCAGAATTCACAGTAAGATATTGGGTCTATTGTTATAACGAACCTATCTATTGCAAAGTTTCTCTCGAGGTCATGAATTTTATCTGGTTACATTCAAGTTTACATTTGATAATATCGTGTAGCTCAAAACTCATTTAAACATTGTCGAACTAACGTCGAATCTGTTCCAAACTTTCTTGTTAAACAAACTAAACATGAAATTAATCATTAATCAAATTTTCTTCGACTATAGAAAAGGGCATTCAAATAAAACTTTTTATTTGAATGGTATAGGTTATCTGCTACGAGCATGATCCTACTTACATCAAATGTGGAGGCCATGGTGGGTATAAATAGATTTGGGGCCTCCAAAGGATTCATTTTGTCCCCCTGTCTTGCTGCGATCCTGGAGAACCCAGTGTTTACAGCTGATCCATCAATCCCCTTCCTTTTAAAAAGTCTAGAATGTGGGATGGCTTCATATCCCATAAATCTACGTCTTTTATTTCAAGCGCTCCTAGGTGCAGTGCTCTGGATTTCCTTAGTGTTTCACACTACGAGAAAATGTGGATAGGGGTTTCGTCCTCTATGCAGCAACATCGCATTATCAGCTAGTTCTAGTGTTTTCAGGTGTTTGTTGTGCTCCGATACAACTCCTATTAGTAGATTGATACATTCAGTAGATCTACTCTGGTTATAGTTTCCCAGAAGAGTCTCTGGATGTCTCAGTCCCCTGTAGGTTGTCCCATTGTTCTGCAGCTGAAACCACAGAAGGGTTCGAGTCCCATGAAGGGATCTCTGCTTGAAAAATGCTTGGTGCGCTTTCAGAGTGGTTCTGGTCCCATAAACTCCTATTCCAGTTGCGTCTGATGTTTTAGATCCATCCGTATACCATTTAATGGCATTTCTGTTCATTTCTTGTATGGTGTTTTGATTCCGCTTTCGCTTTTATAGTTTATTATTGAGGTGAAGTTTTTCTTAAAGTCGAAACGTCCTGAAGCATGTCGCAGGATTGGTCGTCATTTAGGAACGGGTTTTCTTCAACGATTCTGTCTCTGAACATTGTAATGTGATGTAGAATCACTTCTAGTGCAGCTGTTTGGTTAGATTTCGTGGCCCCAAATGCACATAAACAACTCAGTCTTTGTACCTTTGAGATAATGTTTCTTGTTGTATTCAGACTAGTTTTAGTATCTTACAGGGGTGGATAGCAACTATTTATATAGTAGAGCATGTGAATTGACTATAATTTATTAAAACTTACATTGATAGATTGTAATTAAGTTGATTAAATATTTTACATCGAAATTTTTATACTACGACTTTTTTGTATCGCCGTCTAACTATTCAAAGAATAATTTTTCACAAAACCAACAGTTATTTTAAGAAAGCATTTTTTTAGATTAAAAATAATCCACGTTATCCTTTATAATTCCTCGTTGGCATAACGCCTTCAGTGAACAAGGTGTGAAGTGAGCTTTTAAAAGTGAAAAAACGTAATACGAATTCAGTGCAACACGCAGACACATAAATTATTACATTCCCAAAATAGTCCTGAGAGACATAGAGGAAAAGGAAAATACCAAAATCTACGATGGGAAACGGCGTTTTTATGAATTGTTAGTTAGTCAAATACGTGCAGGGTTTTCACAATCGAACAATAGGTGGCGTTAATGAATTGTCACCACACATTTTCTGTAATCCGTGACGATTTTGTGGAAAATTACGTAGATAAAACAGGCAAAGCCCTAACACCGCCATAAAGAAATAAACAGAAAAAGAAATAACCTCAAAATCACGCTCTAAAGTCATACGTCAAAATCACGTGACAAACGTAAACGGATGTGATAGGTTCTGGTTGCTACGATCGGGAAAAGAGGAAATTCGTTTATGTTGAAAGCCACCAACAGCAAACGTCAATGTCAACGGCAAATGGAAAGTCACGTTTATGAATTGAACTTTATTTTGAGCCCAATAGCAATTTAGAAATTGATTGAAAGTTTGTACGAAAATGAATATCACTTGTGAAGGCTTACGTTGAAAAAACTTTGTTTCGAACTTGTTCACTTCATTTTTTGTACTTAAAAACACCTACCAACAATTGATAAACACTTAAAATGTCTGGCTAGTTGAGAAGCTTCATATTTGGGTACCTCATGATTTGAAAGAAATTCATCAAATCAAAATTTGCGATATGCACCTTGAACGAGTTGAAACCGAACCTTTCTTGAAAAGAATCATCACCGGTGATGAAAAATAGGTCCAGTACTGGAACATAGTTCGAAAACGAACTAGCCCAAACCACATCGAAAGCTGAAAAACAACAAAATAGCTCGTGCTGTCAATTTGGTGAGATTACGAAGGTTTTTTGAGCTGCTTCCAAGGAATCAAACGATTAATTCTGATGCTTACTATCAACAGTTCATGAAACCGGATGAAGCAATCAAAGAAAACGGCAGGAATTGTCAAATCGGAAAATGCGAGGCCTCAAACATCTTTTGTAACTCATGGGAAACTATTGGAGCCAAATCCCCCATACAGTCTTGATCTGGCACCATCTGATTATCATTTATTTCGAAGTTTTCAGAATTAGGTAATTATTTAGAATTGGGGCTCCACTACAAACATTTAGGGTTGTTTTTTAGTGCTCCGAAAGTATTTTAAGGGAGAGGGAGACGCATATTTTCCATCATAATACTCATTATCTTATGCATATTGAATGTCAATAATTATCCAATCATATCGGAATACGCGGTCATCTAGAGCAATAGCACATGAGCTTAGGTTAAGTTAGGTTAGGTTAAGTTCCACTCCTGGGAGCTGTAAGACCTTGAAGTTGGTGGAGTGGCTCAGTAACTTCCTCTCTTCTCGTGTCGTCTTGACGGACTTGTGGAGAGGAGTGAAGCTAAGAAACAGCTCAAAAATCCAAAGGATTAAGTGTTGTACGCTGATGCAATGACAATTTGTTGTCCTCCCGGTGTACGACACTCCCGAGGATTAAGGAGGGTGGTTTAGTGGGTGAGAGTCCCACACAAACTCACAGCATTTGCACCCGCTCGTTGTGAGGAAGGCATTAGCTTCCGCCCCATCTCTGGGCAAAAAAAAGGTTAGGTTAAGTTAGGTTAGGTTAAGTTAGGTGACGCGATGTTCGCTAAGAACGGTTTCACATACGCCGGTGGAGAAAAGGATGGGTTTTTAGCTGGTAGGCGCCCGGTTAACGGTTAACACCTTCCCGGGCGTCTTTCGAAGATTTTCCCACCCACACCAAACAAAAAAGGTTAGGTTAAGTTAAGTTAGGTTAGGTTAGGTTAATAAATCGAATAAAATAAAAAAAAAGTAAACATTCTGTATGAAATCGAACGTTTATTCTACCAGTAAGCATATATATGCTAAATTTACCGATAAATCAGAATAAAAGCGAAAAAATATGAATTTCTAGAAGTGAAAATCATGATATCGTAATCCCCCTCGCCTCTTTTTGCTACCCTCTGAAATGTATGGTCAACGTTTTTAAAGTAATTCATAAATAAATGGAATTCATATGCCTCCCCCGCCTTAAATTTACTATTTGTAATTTTTACCCTCAGAAACAAACCCAAATGAAAAATTTTTCGGAACGATTTATGCCCCAATTCTACATAATTACCCAGAATTATTTGAATGATCAAATTTCCACAAATATCCATGAATTGTAATCGCATTCGATTAAATTTTTTGATGATAGTACCAGAAATGTTCTGAGCGCGGAATCATGAAGCTGAAAGGTCATTGAGCAAAATAGAGCATAAATAGTTGATTAAAAACTATTCTTTATTAAAAAAAAACAGTGTTTTATTATATACTACAAAACTACTTTATCGCCAATAGATAAATAAATTTTTTAGCGAAAAAAACCGATAATCACGCTCCACACTATATATCAAAGTGTTGAACCCACAAAAATATTATAATAACAAAAATTATCACCCATTTGGTGACAAAACTATTTATTATTTGACACGAAATTGTTACCTAATTTTGTTTTGTTTGTTAGACCGCAACATAAATTAATTCGTGTTATTCAGATAGTCATCCTGATGAGTAATAACCATCGTTACTTTCTCGTTGTGTAATAAACTATTATAACATAGTATCAGAATCATTTATATGTGTTACTATAGATTAAATATAGTCTAACTTTATGCAATGATGTCATTCATTATTTATATAAATGGATATTCCTTATTTGCATAATCGTCTTGCTCAATAATAAATATTGTTTCGACGTGTTTGTATTATGTAACTTTTCTATCAAACCCACTTATAAATAAATCCACACGGTACATTAAACAATCGTAGCAATGGATTTCGTTACTTATACATATAGAGGGTGTTTCAAAAAAAACTAATCCCGTTTCTAGGATAGATAAAAAACGTTGAGCCCATAGGCCTTCAGATAAGCCCCACTTGACGTTACCAAAGGCCGATGTCATTTGAGAAGCCGATAAGGCCTTTGGCTTCAACCCTTTGATGTCGTTTAGCAGGTTGTGGGGTTTAAACCGCGCCCGTGTGAGTGCAGGGCCCTCATAGATAACGTGGTCTGCACTTTCGTCATCCTCCATGCACCAACGGCATTCCGGATCATCCGTGATGCCCATAGTGTGAGGATGACGTCTTAGATGGCATTGTCCGGTTAGAAAGTCAACTGGAGCTTGTCTACATCCATCTCTTTTAATATTTAATGAATACTGTGTATCGTTTTCGAAATATTTTAATTTGAAAATAATCGAATAATAATCGAAATTTTTTAAAATGTTTCCTTGGCACAAATATGATGAGCCACCCCACAGCGGTCATCTTGAAACTTTATACATCGATGATATGAGAAATCGATTTATCGTATCGATTTTAAGCGGAAACATTTACTTCCGGATATACCGGAAGTGACCATTATGTCAAGAAGGCTAACAGATATCGAGCCATGGATAATTTTGTTTCATAGATCTATCTGTGTGATGATTGACGCTCGCGCAGAAGAGTTTCTGTGGAAAAGTTGCTGTTTGGGCAGCAGGAAATTCAAGTGGTGATATGTACCTGGATTTTTAAGCAATAAGAAGATCCCTTGGATTACACAGTTTGATCGTATCTTAAAGAAAAAGTTTATGCTACGGTTGTAAATTCACATCAAGGATTGAAATGAAGAATTCAACGTCAGTTTAAAGATCTCATAGCTGACTCCAAACCGTATAGAAGATCGATGGATCTCTGCGAATTCTTTTGAAAAATTGTGTATTTTTTACTGAGTAAACCTCAAATATTTTTTAGTTTTCTATCTATCTAAAATTTCAGTTTTGGATACGTCTCAAATTAACCCCTATCCGTCTTTTTCGCCTTGCTTCGTACGTAATGCATTCCAAGAATTTTTAGGTAGACATATAAAAAAACTGTGATTATTTTTCAATATAATATTCCTTTATTTCATCACATTTTTGTACTATGAGTCCCAATGTACCTACACCGCTTGTCTAATTTCATCGTCACTGACGGGGCCAGATCAGGGCTATATGGTGGATGTTCAATCTCCGAGAAGGCACATTGGTGTACAACAATCTTGTAAAGTGCCTTGATAAATCAAAATCAATACATATTCTCGCAGCCTTAAGGAAGGAAGGAATTGCGAATAATTTTAGTGTCAATATTGATAAGGATTCTCTCGTGTAAAATCTAACGATTGTAAAGTGATTTAACAGGTCCATAATACCTTTAAATCCGATTTTTGTGGCAAGAATTGGTCGGGGGCAACGTGAAACTGCAAGAAATGTCGGTGCTAGACTTTGTGGTGTGCAAAGGATGTACCAGCGCTTTCTGGAGACTGGCCTGGTCACTAGAAGACCAGGGTCTGGGCGAAATCAGTTGAAAGAAGTGAGAAATGTCAACGTTAATAGAAGACTTCATGCTGCTGGACTGTCATGCAGAAGAATGGCTATAGGTCCCCCATTGCAACACCAGCATCGGACTGCAAGATTGACATTTGCCGTTCGTTGGAATGATGATAACTGGAGCTGGGTATTGTTCTCAGATGAGTCACATTTTTGCCTTAACTGGCTCAGATGGATGTGGACGAGTGTTGAGAAGACCTGGGGAAAGATATGCTGAAGCTGGCATTGACGAGCGTCATCCATTTGGAGGTGGGTCAGTTATGGTTTAGGCGGGAATCACTGCACAAGCTCGTACAGAGTTGGTCTTCATAAAAAATGGCTCCCTAACCTCTCACAGGTACATTGCGGAGTTGCTAGAAGACCACGTTATGCCTTTCATGGTGACTATGGAAGAACGTGGCATTTTATGCATGATAATGCGAGACCACATACAGCCAGAATTGTCAGGGAGTATCTGGACGAGGTAGAAATTAGGCCAGCCCGCAGCCCAGACATGAATCCCATAGAACATGTGTGGGACGAGTTGGGACGACTGAACCGCAGACACATACCAGCACCAAGAACTGCCAAGGAGCTGAGAAGATTGCTGTTGCAGGAATGGGATAACATCGAACAGAATTTGATCCGCAACTTAATTCAAAGTATGCCGCGTCGACTTCAAGCAGTCATCAATGCAAGAGGAGGGAATACACGTTATTGGTGTCAAGTTTTTTTTATTTTGTTCGTTCCATCCCTAACAACAAAATATCGAATTTCGCTTTTTCAGAATAAATCATCAAATCCAAGAAAACTACCTGAAAACGTAAAATTTCAAGGAACATGTAAATTTTAAGGTGACCCCAATTTTTTGCTCGCCAGTGTATATCATAATTGATCGCTTGCACTAATTTTTGTCATATTTAAATGCTCGTAAGATCCTTGGAATAATTGTTTTGGAAATACTGGACTGCACTGTTATTTCTTTTGTTTTTAGGCGCCGGTCACTTAAAACATGTTTTAATATTCAAAATAAAAAAAAACATTAAAATAAATCGTCGCGCTACTGAACCTAACATTTATTTACCTTGATATTTGTTGATATCCACGTGAGGTACCATGAGAGGGGGTCCCACTTTCGCATTCATATTTGCGAACTATCAATAATTTATTCAAAAATATATATCACATCAGTTTTAATAAAAGTATTTAAACAATCGATAAAAAAAATTAAAAAAAGTCACATTTTGATAAATTGAAAACGTACACTACTTTTTTGGCGCCTATATAATATATTTTACGAAAAGCGATGTTGTTGGAAACAGACAGATTTTCAACCGACCTTCCACCTCAACAAATGAAAACCAACTGACTCACGTTTGTGGCAATTGCAGGAATAGCTTGGTGCGATGTTGCCGTTACACATGAATTGAATATTCATTAAATTGTTTCTGGTAGGTTAGAGTATAGTCCAGGGAAAATACTTTCATTTATGCCCAATCTATTTAAAATATTTATTAACCACATAACTTTAGTAGGAACTTTTAATTGTCGAATAAATGTTTATCGTTTCTTCATTCTAATTGGTTTAAATCCGAACTAACTAATAAGTATTTGTCACTGTTGGTAACACTATGAAAGATGCCTATATAGCAATCTTCCATGTATTGAATAAGGAAAGAAATAAGCGAAAAAACGTTTTTCTATTGACGTTTGTGATAACGATCTGTGCATAATTATATTTGCACGTGTTTTGTTAAGGTTAATGTTGATGTAGTCGCTAGTTAGAGAAAGATATGTTAGTCTGAAAATTATAGTTTATATTGAAAATAATTGATAGGAAAGAAAACGGTCAAAAAATTTCACCATCGGACAAAAAATAAACAATAAATTATTCATCAAACAAATCTTCTAAATCTTGAAAAGCATCCATATTAAATATTTAATTATTTGTATGACGAATATTTCCAAAAATGAACTAATCAAATATAGGTGTAATAAACAAACAAACCACTTTTGATGTATATTAAAGGTTAAGTTTCTACTAAACTTGATTGAAACTTGTGAGTGCCTAATAATTTATTTGGCATTTATGGTCAAATAATTTTATCTCAATAAAAACTTAATACACTAACTTTATGGGTGGTAAAAAATCATGTAATGTGTCAACTGTCAGTATATCTCATGTCAAAAGTTACAACATCAAATCGTGTTCTGTGTAAACTGTTACCATGTCTTATGTCATCTGTCATCATATTATATGTGAATTATCTCAATTACGATTATTTATAATGATTATTGTTGATTCATTGACAAAATCGAATAGTTTTTATGATAAATTTCAATCCTGCACAACTTGTATTCGATTTGGTTCGATTCATATGCGTTTAAGTAATCAAATTTAATCCGAAGTGACTTGTTTTTAGTATTTCAATACAAATCTTTACTATAGCAATTAATCTAGGTTCCTATCGATTGAAAACAACCATTCAAAGTTTCCATACACAATTTTGGTAACAGAAAAATCACAATTAGTTATATCTGGCACATACGTTGATTATAATATGACAATCAGTCACAATATGTTAAAATATACCACATAATCGTGGTGGAAGATTTACAAATCTTCTGTCATTTATGGGACTTATTTTGTGGGTTTATTAACTAGATTTTTGGTTAGTTTGGACGTCGTATTCATAAACCCACGTCTTGTTACTAGACTCGTAGTTTGTAGAGTCGTTAATTTATTTTGCAAAAAATTCAGATCTGTTTTAAGTCAGTGTATGTTGTTTGAACGCGTTTTTTTTTAAAGATCCAGTAATTTTTTCTCAATAAAAACTTAATACACTAACTTTATTGGTGGTAAAAAATCGTGTACTGTGTCAACTGTCATTACATCTCATGTCAAAAATTACAACATCAAATCGTGTTCTGTGTCAACTGTTACCATGTCTTATGTCATCTGTCATCATATTATGTGTGAATTATCTCAATTACGATTATTGTTGATTCATTGACAAAATCGAATAGTTTTTATGATAAATTTCAATCCTGCACAACTTGTATTCGATTTGGTTCGATTCATATGCGTTTAAGTCAGTGTATTTTGTTTAAACGCGTTTTTTTAAAGACCCAGTAATTTTTTAGTGAGATTCTCATCAAAAATCAATTTAGGAAACCCATTGCGTTATCAGAAAAACGTAATAAACGTAATTTTTTTATGGCATTTTATTTGGCAAAAAGTATCAGCCTTGTGAAAGTGCCTTAGTCGAAGTGGCGACCAGCTCTTAGATTACAAAACACAGAAATAAGATTTATAAGAAAAATGAAGAATAAATTGAGAAAATAACAAATTATAGTATAAAAGAAAATCAATTCAATACAAAATTAAAAAAAAAGTAGTGGAAGTGAAAAAATAACAAAGGATTGTGCCGCCTAAGCCAAACTTACAATTCTCTTGGAATTTACTGGAAAATGAACCTTATAAACGACTTTGTTTTGTATCCGAAGTTGAGGAAAAAATTGAGTAGATAATAAAAAATCTTAAAATTAAAACCTACGCGACTAGAAGCATAAAGTGTCTCATTTTTGATAAATGTGGTTTCGCGTGGGCCGCTTTCTGAGGGTAGTAAATCGACAAACGTCTAAGAATATAAATAATTATTTATAGGATTAGTTGATGCAGATACATAACACGCCGCTCTCACTATTGAAACCCGCCCACACTGATACGTTTGGCGCCTACTGTTTCGTATTGCGACGTTGCCACGTTATAATGAATATACGAATATTAACAGATTTATTAAAAACATCCATTCAAATCCCACGTGTCGAAACTTCAATCATTATGATTCCCAATTAATTTATGGCAGATTCAGAAGTCACATCTAGTAAATAAGGCAAACAGGAGGACTTCTTTTTAATGGAGACGAAAGTTTTAGCTCGTTTTTTAGTTGACACAACTTTTTGAGTTGTTACTTTAATAATATTGACGTTTTTTTAATTTTTTTAAACTGTAATTTGTTGATTTCGACTACTACGTCTTAATAAATATTTGAAGGGAAACTAAGAAGCCGATCGGCATGTCACAAATTAATCATCTTTAGAATATCCTTTTACCCATTTCATCTCAACAACTTCATAGCGGTCAGCGGTATTTACATAATAAACGGCAGCTTTTTAGGAAACTTGTTAGTTAAACAAACAGGACAAGATAAAAGACCCTTTGTTCTTTATCTTTACGTACGTCCTTCTGGTGGTTATTGAAAAAAAAACGGCTTTTCAACGATACTGAAACTCTTAGTACGTGTTTTTCGAACCTAATAACTTTTTTATAAATTCGAATGAGTTTATTTTAGAATTTAGAAGAAATCGATTTGTTTCAATATTTAATTTTGAGCTTAATCGTGGAGTTGTATACATTTTTCTCTTTTAGAGAAATACAAGTAGATTTCTACTCTTAAATTTCTGAAACGATAGTTTTCATTAACAGTGCTGTGTCTAAAGACGGCACACAGTATGAAATCAAGGAAAAGACACAGTTAATGAGAGAACGGAAATAATTATTTGTATGCCAAGGACTTGAAGTGCTACTTTGTACAAAGTAATATTTCAGCGGCGACGAACGTGAAACTGTCAACTGTCAACATTGAAGTGGATAGAGTCACTCTAGAGCGCCCCGAGAGTGTTTTGCAGTACGAACTGTCACTTTCACTACATGGAACACTCGAAACGCAACTTTCAGTATGTAAATGAATACAGAACGAACAACTATCAGATGGCGTCATCTAAAAATTATTTTATTAGTGGTGATTCGATACTTGAAGATCGTTCGGCCTCAGATCGTCCATCTGCGTCGGATATTGAGGTTACAAGGGAAGGGAAGAAAACCTACTAAAGCTCTTCGATATACCATACATCGCCATTTAAAATCATTAGATAAGGTCTATAAAATTTGTCGAATAGTGCCAAGATTCAAGCGAAATGTCGAAATTGACACATGACAACCTAAACATGGAAAATCAGTGGTTAGATATAGGACAATTACCAGAACCCATCGCAGTCGATTCGAGTGGAAACTCTTGTTACGTCTGGTGGAGCCTCATTTCCAAAACTTTGCGAAAAATTCACAATTAATAGATCGAATCTCGGTAAATGTACAAAAATTTTGGAACATTATAAAATAACTTCAATACTGCGAAGGAATTGGCTAAAAAACTCGGAAATTCGACGTGTTAAGTGTCAGGCTGATAAAAATACCCATCCAGACAAAATTAGATGTTGAATTTTGGACACTACGTTAGTTTGATCCAATGAAAGATTCAAATAATTTAATGAGTTTCGCTCAAAGAGCTGGTGGTGCTGAAACTGGCACCAGGTGGAGTTACGAAGGTTCAATGTACTTAAAAATCATTCCGGATGGTCGAGCTAACAAGTCCGAGTTATATAGTGGACAGCTAATGCGATTGAATGACATTTTATTTGATAAATATCAAGTTTACGTTCACTTCCAACAAGAATTTATTAAATTGCTTAAGTTACGCGGAATACAATCGAAAAACTTGGTGGTATTCAACTCCAATAACAACCACTTATTCGTCCGGATCTTGCTCTATCAGATTACTATTTAATCGCGAAATTCTCGCGTGAAAAAAAATGCACTCGGACTGCATTTAAGCCCAAAGAATGGTTTCACCAAGGTCTCAAAGAGCTTTATGATTTTTTTTATGAGACACCCTATATATAAGCAATTCTCGTCGAAATACCTGACTCCGGGCAATAACATGAGTCATTAGATGTTACAACTTCATTGGAGGGTTGAAATAGAGGGTTGTACATCAAATATGCATTATAAAAGGGTCTAGTAATGATCAATAACTTTGTGGTGGTAGTTTCGTCAAAATAAATTAAGAAAATTATCTTAAAAAATCATTGATTTAAAATATGAAAATAATAAAAATATGAGACTGGCGAAAACATTTTATTATTAACGATCATCACGCAAATTGTTTGATAAATAAAAACACAGTCCAAACAATGGACTTCATCCAAGAAGTGTGCTCCAATAAAAGTTCTTTACTGTAAAGTAACTTTTTTTAAATTGAAACGGCAAATTCAGCTCCAAAAAGTAGGTCTCTGTTACAATCAACGCAATCAAAAACATTTCAATCCAAACTTCAAACGTTTCACATTTTACCACACAGGGATATCCGTATATCAGTCAAAATCTAACCTATATAATAATTACTTACCGCTTTGTCCTTATAAATCAAACTTTCTTTTTCACATGAAACAAATTGGCACGGATATTCGTAGAAAGAAGATATCAATTAATACGAAGACGTAATAAAAAATAAGAATAAAATGAACATAAAACATAAAGACCAAGATATAAATGGTCCCAGTATCTGCGCAACGCAACGCTTGCGCATAAATATTAACGCTGCTAAAAAATAACCGGGAGGAAACTAAATCATTTTTATATCAACTTATATATCGATAAGTCGTTTATTTTGTTATGGAATTTTTTCAACGTTGTCACAAGATGGCGATAATAGGAAAAAAAGTAGATTCATATAAATAAAAAAGAAGAGGAGAATATACCAATTGACAGTTTTACGCGAGATGGTGTTAAGACGAAGTATTAAAAACGCTCCCTATGACCAAAGGTTCCAAATGATAGTTTTATACGAGGGGAATACGAAGATTCGGTAACTATTAGTTACATTTCAATATTTCTTTAAATTTGAGAAAACTTACAATTTATTTCCGTATAATTGGTAGATAGTCTTAGATGGAGAAATCCAAATTTAAATCACGAATATTTATACAACAGACAAAACATTTATACGAAACTTCGGTGGGGTGAATTTACACACACTGTTTCTTACTTACTCACCTAATTTATTTATACGCTTACACTAATTATACTAGACTATTTACTAATCAATAAACTATACACTAAGACTTATTACTGAACGCTTATGTAATTCTTAACATATTAATTTATTAAAACACACGTTTACTTGTCTATTTCGATGTGTTCGAGGTATCATCAGATTATTTACCGACTTCCTTGCTAATTTCTCGATAATTCGGTTCTAGAATGTAGGCAAACAAAAAGCCCTGACTCTCAATAAATATAAACGCTACCGTTGATAAAAATATGTGAATATAATTTCTGGGAATTTTCGCTTTCGCCAAAATTTGAGTTCATTTAAAAATCGAACAGGACCGGTTTCACGGTCCATGTCGTAGACGAGATCGTAACTTCTAGCTTCATTATAGTTTTTTAATTTACATAATTATATTTTTTATTATGTTGTATTCCTACTAAAAATCTGAAATGCTGTGCGATAAAATAGAATTTGTTAAAGTTTCGATGATTCGTCCTAGAAAAAGTTTTCTGTTAACCATAGACAAATTAAAAATATAGTGCACAACTTGATATCGAGAATTTGTTAAAGTCAAACTTTCATTAAAACTTTACTTCATCTTCAAAATTGTTTTCGTATTTTTAGATTTTTATAATGGAAACCAGAAATATTTAAGAAATCGTTATTAGTTACGAATTTCCACGTAAAATTGGCTCAATTTCAATGAACTTTACCAATAACTTTGCCAACAGTGCTTGGGCATGCGTCTTTGCACCAATTTTTTGAGGTTAAGTTTAATTGGGTCGACTTTCGATTTAATATGGATTTCTTCTCCAGTGTGTAAACCACTTTATAATAAATCAGATGAAGAGTTTAAATCTGTGTTTCAAAAAGAAAATTGTTCAATTCAACCTAGTGCGCATGTTTCATGCACGGTACGAAATGCAAAATCTTAGACCAAGTATTTGTGCTGTGTTTCCACTTTTCCCGTGAATTGCTCTAGAAGTGTACTCTTAACGAACTTTCTGTATTTATTCTTTCGAAAAGTTTGTTAGAGTATGTACGACAGAGCTGCATTGCTGGCGCTCTACTAGAGAGAGATGTATATCAAATATAGTAAACTAGAGAAAGATGAATACAACTTCACTGTATTGCACCTTCACTTTTCAGTTCTCTAGCTTTTTTTCTCCATGTTATTAAAATATAAATTTGATTTGGACAAAATCTTCAAAGTAATTTGTTAATATTTATTTATTAATAGTCTCCAACGATAGCGCAACAATTTATATGTAAACAAAATAATCGCCATGAATGAAACGGAGTTTGCAACACGTGATAGATTTGCAGCTTTTTGATTAGCTACGTAAACCAATCCGTGGGATGGAATCGATAATTATTTTGTGGGCGATACTGTCAGATTATGCGATCGATTATAGGTTAAGCACTTTAAAAAATGTCAAAATAAAATAGTGTTTTTGCTATTATATTTTTAATAAACAATGAATTCAAGAACAAAATGTAAAATAAACTCAGATGGTAGTGTTTGTTTATCAACTATTTTAAACTCATTTAACTCATCAATCAAAGAAGAACATGCTTGGGCCCTGTGTTATCAAATCGCCAAATACTTTGAAGAATGTCTTCAGGCACATAAACAAAATTCATATATTATTACTGAGGTACAACATGTTTACTTAAAAACCGATGGAACGGTACATGAAAATACAGGAATAGTGAGTGATACCTCTAGGAGATTACCACAAAATGAAATAGATATTATTAAGGGAATAGGGGTAGTTATTTATGCGGCACTAGATTCAGAAATTCAAAATGGTGAAGAGAAAGTAATAAGTTACGATCTTGAGCAGCTTATTAGTGATTTAATAGCAGATGACTGGAATAACACTGACCATAACCATCATGAAACTGATGATGAAGGTATAGAAAGAGATTCAGATGAGGATCCAAATACATCAAGACTTGTAGATCATATAACTTTGAAAGAAGTGATTAGAAGGTGTGAAAGTCATCTAGGATATTTAACTAAAGCTCAGGCAGAGGCACATTATAAAGCAGTAGTTAGGGCTCTCGTAGCCGAAGCTATTGAACTATCGACATTTTTAGAAAAAGTGGCTCAAGGCAGCATAAGTTTACCATCTAGTAGTACCAGTGATCAATTGGAGTTTTCAGATTGGGCTAAATTTTGGGTGCAAGTTATGAATGAACTCAGGACGGGAGTTAAACTCAAAAAAGTAAATTTCACAAAAGCTCCTATAGAATATGAATTAACCCCTTACGAAGTTTTAATGAAGGATATACGAAGTTGTAAATATAATTTAAGAAAAATTATGATCAATGGAGATGTACCTTGTAGAGTAACCAAAGATGCTCATGCTATTATTTTAGAATTCATTAGATCGAGACCACCCTTAAAAAAGGTGTCAGACAGAAAAATTGTACCTCAACCAAGAGTTTTAACTCCTCGTGAACAACTTTTGAACTCAATCAGGAAGGGGAGGAAACTCAGACCTGTGCCAACACCACGGTAAAAAATTCAATTTAGTTTAATTATCACTGAATGTTCTTATAATGTAAACTATTCAAAATTAGGTGGTAATTAGTCATTAGAAAATTCTGTTTTAGTACTTCCAAATTTAAACTTGATGTATCAAATGCTTCTACTTCAGCAGAAGTAATGACACCTCCAAAACCAGCTGTTAGGAAATTGATAAAAGTTGATTTTTCACAATTTGAAGATGATAACGATGATGATATAGCAGATACTCCAGATTCTGCAACTGAACCAGGTTTGTGGTCAAGTGAATATCCAGAAATTTCAGACACTTCTCTAGTAGATGTTTATGATTTGGCTACACAAACATATGCCAGAAATCCACCTCGACGTAACACTCTAGAAGTCGTTGATACCAACAATGGGTGTTATTCTGTACCACAATCTCGACCATGCTCAAGACAATCATGCAATAGTTCTGAAACTGAATCAGTTCAGCTAGAACCAGAGGTAAGATATTATTATAGTGTATATTTTCTACTCACTTCTTGTTTTTGTTATATTATGAGTTTGTATCAATACTAAAGATTTTATTACTGCAGATAAACCATTTGAAGTGCTTGGTGTAAAAGTGCCCAAGCCATAAGGCAAAAGTTTTTTTAGGCCCACTATTTTTTTTATGGCTTCATACAGTTGGCCACCATTAAGTTTTCTATTGTACCTTCTCTGTTTGTTTTGTGTTTTAATTGTTGAAAATAGATAAGTATTTTGCTTATTGTATGTTTCTAAGTCTCAAAGAGTCTTCTGTACCTTGTAATAACTCCTAGCATTTCTTTACATTACCAATGTTCTCACATGATTCAAATCCCAAAATTCTACGAGCTTTTGCTTTGTTTAATCATCTAATTTCAAGGTTTCTTTCTCCATCTGCTGGATGGGGCATGTTTGGGAGATATAATGAGTCCTCTCATAATATTGTTTATAGATTCTCCATTTTCTGTTATCTCATCATTTTGGATAATTTGACCTTATTGGATCTTCTGAAGAGAACCACAATGAAGGCAAAATGAAACAAACCTCTAAAAAAGATGGTGGATGCGGTTAGTTTTAAAAAAAAACTCCCTCAAACAGTTTAACCGCGAATAAAAACCTAAGTTCTAATAATTTTAACAAAAGGGTTTCTGGCCACTTAAATTTATGTTTTTTTGTTTCGGCAAAAATGAACAGCTTTCATTTCTAGTATCACTGTATCCTCAAAGATTCATCCAAATCGAAATTGTTATTTGAAGATATAAATTATTTACAGTGGGTAATCTAAATTGGTGGATAATCGAAATTGCATTGTATTCTTTTTAGGTAGCTAGACAAATACAAGATGAACTTACCTGTTCTCAAACTTGGCAAGATACCATATCTTTAGATGATAGACTCTCTTTAACATTAGCTGAAATTGTCCATATTCGTACTGTACTTACGAAGGCTGAATTAGATGCTCTACCAGTAGAAGGCAAGGTATGTAAATCGACTGATTACAATTAATTATTATTTTTGTTTCCATCAACAATTTGTTTCTATTTGGATCTTAATTTCTATTAAAATTATTCAAATTTTGTCTAATTTATTATTATTTTAGGTAAGACACGATGTAGAAGCACGAAAAGTATGTTTTCTGTGTTTAAAAACGCGTTTCGGTATATTCGGTCCTTGGGGTCAAAGATGCACTCTTTGTAAACGCACAGTATGCACCAAATGTAGCTGTAAAATGAATATTCCAATGGAACATTTCTCCAGCGTTCCTGTCGTACTATTGAGTCCAAGTATAATGTGTTCACCGGAAGATGATAATCAGTCAATTGCCAAATCTTTAGTGAACAAACTATCGGATACTAGTCCTAGTTCGAGAGATGTCAGTCCTGCTGGAAGTAGACCTGGATCTAGTATGGAAACTACAGAATCGGGTGGTCTTGGGAAATTTCGGACGAGGGCTGCAGTTGTTGGAAGAATTAATCGAGCTTCCGAAAGGTGAGTAAACTGACAAAAGCTATGTTCATGTGATTTTTACAATTATTATAAAATGTACTGAGTAATTTGAAGATTAGGACACAAGTTCATATATTTATTTTTCACAGCATCTTATCTGAAATTTATTTTTAAAAAGAACAACAATACAATGGAAAAGTACTAACATAACATTTGGAAAACAAGAAAAAAAATATCATAAAGAGTTTAAACATGAAGAAAATTTGTGTGATACAAAGAATAGGACCTAAAAAAACTATGACATTCCTTACTTCTAATTTACTAAATAATTATTAAAACGATTTGGATATATGAGCTATGGGGATGTGCCAGTAAATCAAATACAATTATTATCAAAGAAAGACAATAAAAATTGAAAACAAACGCCCCTTGGTATAATTCACTCGTTACGAAGACTTAAAAATCATCTACATATCAGAAGTAATCGCAGATCAAAGTAAAAAATACTACAACAGACTAGAACTGCACTTTAATATCCTACTCCATCCACTGTTAGAACTCCAACCAGTTCTAACGGTGACCGCTGACCTGAAAGACGGTTAGGTTAAAGCCTTGTAACCATTTTGGAATATATTTCATTTTACAAATTAGAATTCTAGCAGATAGATAGATTTAATTAGGGGTTATATTACCCTACAACTATAGTTTCTTTATGTCCCCCATTTATATCTACAGCTTGCCTTTCAATTCCAGAATTCGAATCAACTCTACAATAGAATTCAAAAAAATTATGAAACCATTTTTGTAATAATAAAATGTAAAGTTTATGACCGTCAACAAGCTGGAAACTAACGAAGAATCATACAACCAAAACTGTTTTTACTATATTGAGTGCTCTGGCAATGGTGGATGCTTCTAAAATTATATGAACCTGAGTTTCGTGATCCTCTCCACAGTTTTTGCTAGATTTAATCTCATTAGGTGTTTTCTGATGCTACTGTGCTCCGTAAGGGAACCGGTAAAAGTTTTTGCTTGTATCCAAATACATTTAAGATTTGGTAGAAGTAAGTTTTGGAGCGATTTAGTCCTGAAAGGCACCTCCAGATTTCTGGAAACTCATTCTTATAGGATGAAAATAAGCTAAAACTGAACGATTTGTATTTATAAATTTGTAAAGAGCTTTATATAACAAATAATTTTAGTGAACGAAAATATTTCAAACAATGTCAACATGTTTTTATATGTTCAACAGGTTTAAACATTCTCAGATGATGGTATGCCAGGATTGCAAAACGATGGTGCTTCAAATAATAAAATCTGCAAGAGCGAATAGATCGGCAATTAGAAATAAGACCATTCAGAGTTTAACCCTTAACCTATCACCCGTATTTTAGAAAAAATTTTCAAAATTATTCGACCTTTGTAGATATGTAAAAAAATGGTAAAAATTCAAAATAAAAAGAATCATCAAATAGAGCTTTAATTAGTGTTTAATGTACAGTAAAGATGTCCTACATGTTTAATATCAAGTTTTATTATTTTTTTGTTTCAAAAAGAATCGTATATTATACAAATTTTTATTCATTATTGTTATAAATATACGAATCCCACATTAATTGTTTTTAAATACATCCAATTTGTAATTGAACCATTAATATGCATATTTTCATATTTATAATGATCAAACTTTTTATTCTCTCCAGAATTTATGAGAAGGTTTGCATTGTGTCCCAAAAATAATCTTCAGCGCCTTTTTTTAGATCTGCTAACAGATATAAATAGTATAATAAGATTGCTTTATTCACTTCTCTTATTAAAATTTAGCTTATCGTCAATGTCTGCAATATAATTAAATATAAACTTTTTTGAATCTCAATGAGGTTTGTAAACCAATCAAAATGTACAACATTTTATTAGATTATCATTATAAATAGGGTAAAAGTGTATGTGTATAATTAGTAAAGTAGAAATGGCTTGAATAATTTCTTTTTTGCTTTTGCTTCTCCAATTTTCAGTTTTATTCTTCCTTTCTTCATCTTAAGTATGTAAAATTGTTAACAATACAATCGTAGAAGGGCCATGACTTGATCTATTTACTTCCTCTACTTCTTCTTTGCTTTTGATTCTCCAATTTGAAATTTTTAGCTCTTTTATATCCTTCACCAACTGTTACCTGCTTTAAACTAACAAATTGTAACTTTTTTGGATATTATATGTCAGTAAATTTCCAAAATATGTAATATCTAGAAGGAATGGTATAATCAACTTGATAAAATTTGTAGGTTATCTAATAATCAGTCAAAAAATTGTTTACAGAGTGACCAAAAAACTGTAATTAGAATAAAATCTCTCACTTCGATTAATGGAAATATTTAATGTTTTAAACGTTAGGTTAAGGAAGTGTTATCGATATGTCAGATCCACCATATAAAATTCACTCTGTATATGTGGACAAAATGGCAGTATCGTTAATATAATACATAATTTTTACCAATTTTGAATCAAGGCATCTAAAGGTCGAGTTTGAAACCTCATAATCGTGATATTTTAATGTTATTAATAAATAGTACGAAGAAATTATATTCACACCAAAGATTAGATAGAAAACTTTTTGCACACTTACTAAATCTGGTCATTTCTTTTATAATAACGGTGATTATTGACAAACTTTCAATGATTTTAACTTAATTGTTTAAATTTTAAGTAATAAGTTTCCTATCATGTGTAAATTAAATTATATATATTTTGGATGCTACAAAAGAAAGAACATCAAACGCAGAAAAATTATTTAATGCGATAGAAACATCTTTTCTAAGGACTTTTACTGCGGTAGATCGATTGGTAAATGCGATCAGCGCGTTATTTCATGCAAGACAAATGATATTAGACAAATAAACTTGTCAAAATACTAGTTTATGTCCAATATTTCATTTAAACGAACTATTTGGAGGGATTCTTTTAAAAAAGTTTCAAGCGACGTTTCGTCACCGGTGCATTGCAAACATAACCTCAATTTTTTTATATTGAGATTAATCTACGCGATTAAAACCAACAGTGCGGTCTGGTGTATAAAAATATTAGATCAAAAGGTTGTATTGGAACAAAACTATTATAAATGTGATTAGATGTTATGTATATATGTCTGAATGTACTTTGAATTTAACTTTTCTCATTAAACTCCATTTTACTAAGATTTTTTTGCAATCTACAGATTGATCAACGACAATTTATTTTTGTTATACTATTTAATCATCTTAATCTTCTGTAATTTCTGGAACCGTTGTTGATATTTATACTGAACACACTATTTATACTACTACTACTACACCAACACTCTCAATTATACTGTTTGATGCGCGTTTCGATAACAAAGTTATCCTCTTCAGAAACTGAAGGTAAACTGTTTACCTCCTTCAGTTTCTGAAGAGGATACAACCTGTGATAATGTGAATAGTTTTAGTACGCTATATGTCGAATGGAAACACCTCTATATTTTCATTATCAAAGCAATTTAGTTTTGAAAAAGCTAATTAATTATATAAATCATAATGATAGAGTCTGATACTACTACCCGAAGGATGATAAACAGATAACTAATGCACAATCGCCTTTAGCACTGTCCTGTTGAAGCTCACAAATTTTCACATCATATTTCAATAAAATTTCTTTTAAGTAATTTAAGTAATTAAGTAATTAATTCTTTTAAGTAATTAATTTTTTTTATCAAAAGTTACATGGTCTTCTCCTAATATCTTTTGAACCGGTGAACATTTTCAGTTGACAAATATTTAATTAGTGTTAATTTCAAATTTCCACTGATTATTGACTATATACATTAAAAATATTCGCTTTCAATCTGTAGAATCATTTTAAGGTGAATAATACATTTTTTATTCCACATGTTACTTATAAACCAATGTGTTAATAATAATTAAATGTTAAATATTTAAATAAATGATAAAAAACTGTAATAAGTGACAAATTTAAATAATATTGATATAGGTCTCATTAAATATTGTAATTTTTTGAAAATATTGATAAAAAAATGTTTAAAAAGTCTATATGGATAATTATAATCATTTACAATAACCGAAGAGAATTATAAATTTGTTAATATGAGATTTTAAAACTGTGGAGTGTCTCAGGAGAAGATTTGATGGAATTTTTTTCGAATTCACTAAATCTGTTAAAATAAGAACATTGATTGCCCCTCTACATCGATATAATATGAACAAGTTCAATAATTTTTTCATCTTTTATATACTATAATTCACAATTCAAAAACTTTCACTCCATATTTCTATAAAATTTCATAATTTCTTTATGATATCATTGTAACTTTATATTTTTTACAAAAGTTACCAAAGATGACATGGTCCCCTCTTTTTCTAATATTTTTCAAATAGACCTTCACAAAAAAAGTTTTTTTACGATGGAGCTTTTCTCTTCTTTCGGTCTGAATCAGTACAATCATAAACAAAAACCCCAGCCTTGCAGAGGAGCAACTCCTATATCAGGGCCAACTCCAACAAACAAGTTTTATTTATATCTTTTGAACTGTTGAACTTGAAGCTTTATACAAAAGCGCTGTTAACAAATGGTTTTTTTAACATTAGAAATATAAATAGTATACTAAAATTGAAAACATTTTCCATCAAATTAAAAAAAGCTTGAGAATTCTTACAATTAATGTATCGTTAATGTAGGAAATTGATTTTTTCTTGGACAATAAAAAAATAGATTTCATGTGCCTGTAATTGAAATATAGAAAACTATTCATTCAATGCTACTAAATTAGTATTTTTCTTTTTATTCCTTCTCAAAATATAGCAAAATATCATCACATTAATTACTGGTGTGTTTAGACTATGGAAATCAATCTCTAGTATCTAATTGATTAAATAATCAGTTGAAAATTATTCTTAACACTTATAATCATTTAATTTATAATCAAAACTTATTGAAACACACAGTATACATTGTGATTCGAGAAGAAATCATTGTTGTCCAATCCGAAGACCAGTTTTACCAAGTTTGTAACTTTCTTTTCACATTCCACTAATTTGTACTCAATTTTTTTCGGAATTGTTTGTTGATAGTGAGAAAAATATAAAATAAATTCCTAAAAAATTTAGTATAGTGATACTAGAAATAAATGATTAAATATAAATATTGATAAAAATCTATTTTAATTTTATAACCCTGCTTATCTTCATTTTATTCTTAAATCCATGTATTTACGTGTTTTTAGCTGTTAAACAAAATATTATAGAAGAAATGAGAGTAAAGTTTATTTTATTTTGGTAATTGTAATGTAAAAATTTCCTAAAATGTGTAAGAAATTAAAGATTATAACAATCGTTAACTTTTTGTTTTGTTCCTTAATACCCTTATTGCTTTTTATTTTCAAAATATGAGTTTAACCTTGATAAATAACCGTAAATTGTTTCAAATATTTACGGGAGGAATTTACAATAAAGGGAGCGTGGGTAACAGTGAGACTAGTCAGTTAAAAGTTCTATTTGAATGGTTGATAAATCTAGCGCTAAAATGTTATACTATAACCTTCTTCAATGTGTTTACAGCTGCTACAGAACTAAATTAATTTTGATTTTCATTTATATTATGATAAAGGTAGGCAACTGTTTATTTGTACGTCTTGAAGTTTTCTAAAGTTTATAGACTTCTTAATTTTTCCTTTGTAGCTCCTATAACTTGAAACGAGCAAATCTTTTTTCTTTCTCAATTCATTTATTGGTATTTCTATTACAGTACTTATCCGCATCCAAGCATCGCACTGTTTCAAGCACGAAAACATGCAATAAGTGAGAGTTTTAATTAGTTATTCCACACGGTACTCATTTTGTATGCAAAATCGTGCTATCGAAAACACGACCACCCATGGCAAATTCTACTGAACGACTGAGCAATCCGTAAAGTATTGTCGTGTTCGCGCCTGCGTGCCCTTTATCGCGGGACAAAAAAAACAATTTTTGGCGAAGGAGCCGCGAAGAATATACGAATAGTATCCACACTATGCTTCACGATATGGAATTTTTTAGATTCTCTTGTATCCCTCCGCTCACAAATTTGTAATATGAGCCTCTAGATATGGAAACACCGATATATTAGCGTATTTTGACAAAATAGTTCCTAGTTCTGTGGTTGTGCTGTCAATTAAACGCAAATAATTCTATTCTAACCTAAAACTATATATTAATAGCAGCAGTTTATTAGGTTTGCTCTTGGTTGCTGCGGTGGAACTGTATTGTAATGGACCAGTGCAGGCCAGCTCATGAGTGTATAGAATTAATTCGATCGGATACAAAGAACGACATAGTGCAGAGAGCATTTGTTGATTGTTGTATATGAGATTTGATGTGATCAAGTGATTGTGGTATTATGTGGATTTTTTATGCTGTTTCAGAATTTAGATTTCTAGTTTTGTTTTATTTACATATGTATCACTGATTCTTATGTACCATCTAAACGTTTAAAAATTACAAACTGGTCATTATGTTTAAATTTTAAATGGTTGTTGGAACTTCACTTTACACTATGGGTATGTTTAAATGTAGAAAAAATTTTCACTATTCCTCACTTTACCTAAAATTCGAACTTTAATACACATATATTGTACTTAAAAAGTCATAATTTCAAATATCTCCTTCTGTTAATGTCTTCACATTATAGTTAGGACAGTCTCTAGGAAGAACACACATTTGACTTATTTCATCTCTCAAAAATCCCTCATCACATCTATATACTGGAATACATTCTATAGGACAATCCTCATAATCACATTGTTTGGTTTGCTTGTTTTGGCAAGTAGAATCTGGGCAACAAGGAGTACATCCTTCATGTTCATTGAATGGAACATTTTCTGAAAACAAGTGTTTGGTTCATACCATAAAAGGCTCTTTTCTTTTCTCTATATACTATAGATAGGAATCAGTCCAGTCTATAATTACATGCCTTTTTATTGTTTTCGACTTGGTTCCCTTTTTATAATTTTTTCAACTTGGTTATCTCCCACAATAACATATAAAAATGAAAAACTATGTTAATTTAAATTTGTGTAGTTTATAATAATTTATGCTGAAAAAGTATTAGATGAATTGGAAGTAGTTTATAATAGTGCAGTTTTTGAATAAATTGAACCCGGGTGGAATTCAAAATAAATTCCTTAATTAGTTCATTGTAAATAAAATACTTACCATATTGTCCCATAACTTTAACCACAAATAAAAATAATATTAATCTATACATCTTTTAAACGAAAATAAATATTGAAAACAAAATGAAGAATTCAAGGTAGCCTCTGAATTTTAATACACAATGACGTTACTTAACTGACATTTTTCTATACCATGTTATCTTAAACATTTTCTAACTATGTTTAAATGATAAGCTATAATTCCAAAAACATTTATAGTTTGAATAAATTATTGAAGCCTTATGTATTCCAAACATTTTCTAGATAATTCTAATACTTTTGGAATATTTTCAACAGTTTAAGATTAGATCACCTCACTACAGTCTTCCAGTCATTAAGTCACAAAATAGATAGAAATAGAACAAACCTTATCAAATCTAATGAACACAAGACGTCCCATTACCAAAAAAATTGGTAGTTGTATACATTTAAAATGCAATCCCGGCCAAAATTATTTAAAGTTGTACAAATTATGGTTAAACAGGAAACCAAGCAACGTTCATCTCACCGTCCAATAAGTCTGCAATATCCAAACTTCTTGAAAAACTACTCCTACATAAAATAACCGAAGACCTACGTCCACGGGAATGGATCCCCAGCCATCAATTTGGATTCCAACACAAGCATGTCCTCAAACTCACACAGGAAATAAACAAAGAATACTGCTCTGCTATTTTCATGAATATTGGATAGGCTTTTGACAGAGTGTGTCACCAATGATTGCTATGGCGGCTTCCTCCATCTGAATAGTAAGACTTGACTACTTCTATTCTAAAAGATGTTTTGTATTTTCATCCAGATTCAAGCAAGCAACAAGTAGATCCCACATTTTATCTATCTCAAGAAGATTTACAGGACTACCCTAAAGCCTCTTCTGATAATAGACAACAGAAAAGAAAGGCAAGAGAGAGATACACCATTAAAAATGGGCTCTATATATAAGCAAACGTAAAAGTTTAGGGCCAAGACTTATGGAGATACGTGTATTACGATAAATTACATAGAATAAGTAAAATTTTCACTGCACTATACATTTATACATTATTATGTTAATTGTATATTTGTTTATGAAGCAATCGTCACAACAAAAAGGTAGGTTAATGTGAATTACCTTTTCATACTGAATATATAAAGCACCTTGAACGTTGTTCTTGAACATTCAATCCTTTATACTGGATTCATTTGAAATAAATCATAATAAAAATGAAAATCATCATTATTTCTTTTGTTATTATATATTTTACCACTGTATTTGGATCAACACAAGGTAAGTACTTTTCTTTCAATCTTCTTAACTGCATTCTTTTTAATAAATGTAAGACTTATAAATTTTTTTGTTTGGAAATGTATAGAATTTTCTTCTTTGGACGAAGGTTGCGATCATCATGACTATTTGTATTTTATTCACAGCTGCTCTAACCAATTAGTTTGATCTTTAGTTAAACTTTGTTTTGAGGTACATAGAGAGTCTATGGATCACTCAATGTGTTAAAATAATTTTGTCCAAATACACTTTCTAGCTGTTTAAAGTTACCCCAAAGTGTACTGCAGGTTCTAACAAATACAAGTGATGATATTGTCGATTTTTAGTGTATTAAAACCAGGTCAAGGTCGTTGGCATGTGATACGATTAGCACTATAACAAAAACTGCTTCTCAAAAATTTCTGGTGCTAACAAGAAAAAGATATACGATTGGCACTACAGCTCGCCTTGGCATCTTTAAACTGGTCTGTTTTTCAACATCTCTCACATTCATTCTTCATAAATCTTTGTGAATTTGATCTAATACTGAGTCTACTTTTGTATATTCTGGCATTTATGATTCTTTTTGAATGTGGCCTACCTCTGGATGATGTTTTATTGCATATTATTTCATCGATTTCTTTATTATTTCGAATTCTCCAGACTTCGTCGTTCATTCTAATCCCTCTATATTAACGCGATTCATTTCTGAAAAAAAAGTTTAGTACTTACAATTTAAATACGTATAAAGTTTTAAATTTATTTAAAAAATATTTTTTTTCAAATTTCTAATACTCACTTTTTATTATAATGCATATCAGTTTGATGGACTTAGTGGGAAATTTTATGTTCTTGGAAATTGCTTTAGTTTTTTTGTATAACTCGCACTGGTTCAACAATAGAAGAAAATTTTTTTCAAAAACTGCACTTTAACAACCCCTATTGGTGAACCATTGCTAATTACACAAAAAACTCAAAGGCGATTTTAAAGAACATAAAATTTATCTTTTATGTGTAGTTTTCTTCAAGTTTATCAATATTTTCCTTCTTAAGTTAAATATGAAAATTACTGATTTGGATTTTCTTATATACTTTCTGGTCCTTTGAACTTTCCCTAGGTCACTAGTACATATCCACCCCAAAAGAGATGCAATTACAAGTATTGGCGTAGTCATAGTAAATGTATTTATACTTTTTGACTTTGCACTTTTTTTCTATATTATACTTCAACCAGTCTTACTCTTGTAATATTTCTGATATTTACTCTTCTGGTGTTGCAAATATTTCAACTCTTATTTTCATCCCTATTTTAAAATTTGTGGCATCTATAACCAACAGTCCAAAATCCATCCTCCTTTCCCTCTACATTTATGGTTTCAAAAAGTCTTTCCCATCTTTCTTCTGTATTATAATTAATACCATTTCAGACTTTATTCAAGGCTTCTGTCAAGTGTATGAAGCACCGCGAATTTTGTGTAAATAATTATACATGTACTGGTTTTGTTTTCAGATGCACCCCCAAACGAATATCTTGGATGCAAACCTTGTTGTCCTGATGCGACCTGTGCTAATAAAAATCCTCAACCTTGCGATCTCATATGTACTGCTCAGTGCATAGAACAATTTAGATGCAAAAAAGGTTTCGTGAGAGATGAAATCAGCAAAAGATGTATCTGTCCCCATCAATGCCCATAGAAAAACAAACTGGAACAAACTCATTAGAATCAGCACAAATATTTTAATAAGTTGTTCAATATGGTGTATTTAATCAATAAAACAATAAGAATCATCAATAATGTAGCAAAATCAGTTTATTTGATTGAAGTATTAACATCCTGGTGACATAAATTTGGAATAAAGAGTATCATCTGCAGGAGATTATCGGCTGTTACAATCCAATTAGGTTTAAAAAATTTGAGTATAAATTAAATAAACAATATAGCAATAATTTAAAATGACTCTAAAATTTCTCTTCTTCCAAGCCATGTTTGAAGAACATCATTACAGGCACAGAGTTTCCATCGATTTCTCTATATTCCATTAAACCTACCATACCATCAATCTCCATAGATTCTCCAGTGAAAAATTGAAGTTCTTTAAACCTTCCTAAGATGTCTTTCATTACTTTATTCATATTAGTTTTGAATACATCTACTTGATCTGGTGCTTTTTCTTCCAACTTGGATACTAATCTGAAAGAGATTAATATTTATATTGGACGAAAATTATATATGGAAGATTGCTTTTCAATAAATTAAGAGTTTTAGATTGTGTGCTCTCAAATATTTGCAAATGAGCATGAATACAAAATTACCTTTATCAAAATTCATATTTATAGTCATAAAATCAAAATTAGACCCTTAGATTTGTACTATTATGATGTATAATGAATATCTGCAGCAAACAACTATTGAGTAAATATGATCTAATCTAATTATAGTCTGATTTTGTGTATTCAACATTTCATTACTTCTAATTAAAGTTGGTTATGCAAGCAAAAGTTTTACCAAACTCGGTACACCTGTGAAATTTGACTAAGGTTGTAAAACATTTGTTAATAGAGTAATCTGAAAGATGCTAATACACCAGGAAGTTGACTGCAAATACAAAATAGTCAGCTCACTATATGTCTACTAAACTAAAAATTATTTTCAAATAAAAAAACCTTATCTGAATAGTTATTTACTCAAAGAGAGAATTTAAGAGAATAATAAAGTCTACACCTCTATTCCTGTTATTTATGTTAAAATATTTTCTTTCCTATGTTAAAATCTAATGATTAAAAATTGTTGGGTCATCATATGAAAATTCATTTCCAAAATATGCATATCTAGAAGAAATGGTAAAATCAACTTGATAAAATCTGTAGGTCATCTGAAAATTTATATAATCATTCAAAAAAAACTCAAAATTGTTTAGAGTGATCATAAAAACAAATAAAGCTGTAATTAACATGAACTAAATAGGGTCTACCACATTAAAGTTAGTTTTTGTCTGGTCACTATATATATGTGGATATAAAGGCAATATCTCTGTTATCTTTTAATAGGAAGAAATTATTTTCACACCAAAGATTAGTTCTGGTCATTTCTTTTATAATAGCGATGATTATTAATAAGCATCTGATGTTTTTGACATCATTGTCTAAATTTTAAGTAAAAACTTCTACTAAGTGTAATATTAAACCAAATTGGCATAATTTGAATTTTTTAGGCAAATTTACATAATTATTTTGGAATACTTTATGAAAAATAATTAAGAATAAAAAATATTCTTAGATGATTCAGACTTAATTAGACACTGTGTATAACAAAAAGCATCAGGAATTGTAAAAAAATCTCAAGTTGATATTTATTATCAATAAAAAATCGAGGATTTATTAACCCTTGACCAGATATGGAGAAAAATAATGATAAACACGTCAATTCTTCACCTCTGCACTATTTTTACTTATGTTTCTATTATTTCTGTTGAAATCATTTAAATTGCTTTTATTTCCTATGTTAGAATCTGAAGTAGTACATCAAACACTGGACATACAAACAAATAATTCAGATTTTATTTATTTGGCATGATTTGCTCTGAATAACACACTTAAACATATTATTCAGTATTAGTTCATGCTATATATTGAAATTTGACATACTATATTTTAGGTTATCATGTGAATATTTATAAACAAGGTATATGATAAAAAAATATTTTTAACTTCGTTACATCTAAAAAAACACTTCAAGCTGCTAATCAAACTTAAACGGTAATTAGTTTTGGAATATTTATTGGAAATTATGAAATAGCTAATATGTAACAAAACAGAAAAGCAAAATGACTAAATAAATTTGATGTACTTACTTTTTCATATAGTCTTTAAGATATGCTGTGTAAGACTTTTTGTCGCCGAAAGCATATGTTTCGCACAACCTGTGATTGAGTACAATATCTACTCCAGATTCAACAGCTTCGTCTGTACCTTCATCGGCTTCTTCAGCTGATGGATTGGCTCCATCTATTTGGACGTCTCCGTGTTTACGTTGAATTAATTTTCCATATACCTCGTATAGAACTTCGTCTACTAATTTCATTTTGTAGGTATCTGAGAACATTTCGTCTCCTAAAAAATAATAAAGATGGTAAATGGAAAGTTTAACTTTGAAAATATATATAAACAAATTGCAAAACATCAAAAATATGTATATAAAATAGTTAAATACAATATTAAGAATAATATTTACCGGTAAAAATATCTTTATAAATCCTCATTTTCTTGGATTATTCAGATTTTGCTTTCTAATATCACAGATGGTACCTTCTTGTCAAAAGAGAGCACCTAAAAAGAAAGTGGTCGTCAAAAAAATCAGTGACGCCAACATTCGTTGTTCATGACGTTAACAATTCCGTTAATGTCGATTGCAATTGGTCATACAAGCAACAATTTCCTTAGAGCGGGACGTCCTCTACACGAGCCACTCAAAAATGAGGGTCTTACAAATTGTAAAATTATTTATTTGTTAATATTTTAATTCTATTTCGTGCTTATTATGCATGCATTTATTATACTGTAATTTATTTATATGATTACAAACTGCTTCTGAGTTACATGAGTTAGTTACATCAGATATCATTACCAAATTTCATTTACTGAACGTACTCTTTAGGAATTTGAAAACGTTTATGTCATATGTCAAAGTTAACCTATTATGCTAATATCGTTTACCGCACGTGTATATTTATAGCCAGTTTAAATCATTTCTTAACTGTCTGTAGTATTACAAACTTTAACATGGCAAACGATTTAGAAGCGAAAATTATTAAGCAAATAGAATACTATTTTGGGGACATAAATTTACCGCGAGATAAATTCTTGCAAGAAAAAATTAAAGAAGACGAGGGATGGGTGCCTCTGGAGACTTTATTAACGTTTAAACGGCTTGCCGCTTTATCTACGGACAAAGAAGTAATAGCGAAAGCCATTGAAAAATCTGAAGATAAAATTGCGGTAGTGAGCGAAGATCACAAGAAAATTAGACGTAATCCAGAAAAACCTTTACCAGAATTGAATGATGAACGTCGTAAGGAACTCATGAATATGACAGGTAATTTATTTAATTCTCCAAGTAGTTGAAAAAAGTATAAGTTCTTTAATTTTTTACAACTCTTTATGTTATATTATATTGAAACCGTCTCGATTTTTGGTCTTTTTGATAGACTTAAGTTACAGAAAACAGGTAACAACTGATAAAGACCGAAATCAAGACTATTTATTAAGAAAATAATTTATATTGGTATAATATGGGTTTTTCAATTTCATTTTTAGCCTATGTCAAAGGATTTCCATTAGATGAAGACTTTGATAAAATTGTCTCTTTCTTTGAACTATATGGTCCAATTGCCTCCTGTAATAAACGTTGTACTAAAGATCATAAATTTAAAGGCTCCTGTTTTGTGATTTTCAAAGATGTTGAATCCTGTAAAAAATTCATTGATCTCGAAAGTATTAAATATGGAGAAACTGAATTGATAAAAAAATTCCAGAAAGATTATTTTAACGACAAAAAGAAAGAAATTGAAGAAAGGAAGAAAAACAAAAAGGAGAATAAATCTAAATCAGATGAAAAGTCAGAGAAAAAATTAGAATTTCCTAAAGGAGCTGTTTTGCATTTCTCTGGAATCGAGCAGGGCCAAACTTTAACTAGGGAAGAACTGAAAGATAAAGTTAAAGAAATTGGTGATACTGAAGTACAATTTGTAGATTTTAGTAAAGGTGATTTAGAAGGTTATTTGCGTTTTCCGGCTGAAAATAATGCTGTGGAATTCTTTAATAAAGTAACTGACGCAACACTTGAAGTAAGCGAATGTAAATTGAAATTGAAAGTTTTGGAAGGTGAAGAAGAAGAGGAATACCTTAAAAAGAGTTCAGATGCCATCCTTGAATTCAGGAAGAAACAGAAAATGGGTGGAAGAAATAACAGGAAACGTAAAGGCAATTTTGGTGGCTATAACAAGGATTCAAAATCTAAAAAAGTAGATTAAAACTACAATATTTGTAATAATGAACTTGTTTATAAACTTATTTTTATTTGTACTGATGTATTATATAAAATGATATTTTTTTATCATGTTTTTTTAGAGAAAAATACAAGGAATTTGGATTAGGTTGTAGATTTTTGTCAACTATTATAAGTAGTTTCTTAAAAAAAATTTATTTTATACTTGGGAGTCCAATAGTTAAATGAACATAAACAATATCCCAGGTACTAATTGAATAATTCAAGGGATGTTGGGAGTTACAGGAAAATGTGATATCACGTTATCATTTCCCAAGTATGGATTTTCATTAATTCTATTGAAGGAACGGCTAATAATAGCTGAGAGAAATCTGTGACATAATTCAGTTTTAATCTGGAAGTTTTTCTCAAATTAATGTTAGCAGAAGCAGCCCTTTTATTTTCCACAAAATGTTTTTTATTAATAAATTTACATCTTGTATAGTTTTTCATTTACTACTAATATGATTTATCCCCCTTAAAGATCCAGTCCAATTAACAGCTCATTTTCATAGGCCAAAGTGGAAGCAATTATGCCGTGGAATAAATTGTATGTGAGCCCTAATCAGGTGTCGCAAACAAAGCCTACAGGAAATCTGACTAGGTTTCAAAGGCTTTATAAGAGCAGGGACCCTGACATCCTCCTCCACCCAGGGATCTGAGCAAACAGGTACCAAAGAACCAACTACTCCCAAAAGCATTGGTTTCTACTGATGGCTATGCTCTGGCCGGTGCTCTTGACAAGACCTGGTTCAAACACCACAACATCAGTGGCGCGCAGAAAAAAAGTCATGGCTACTGTGGTAGTTTAGTGCTTAATGGACTAGATTGACTCGACCTTCAACCTCCAACCAGGAGGACCAGTTAAAATCTGTTAAGAGGTCAGGAACTTGAGACTAAATAAATCTGGACGCAGGCCATGGAATGTCCAATCATTTTGATGGACATTGATCAAATGGCGCCTACGACAATAAGGGTTTGGAGGCACACATCACTGAGAGGGAGCAGTGGAATGGTGACCCAAGTATGCTATACTGAACAATGGAGCCACTTGTACAAAGACTGCTCCAGGAGGCGATACTCAATTGATGCCACAGGAACAAAGTAATCTCAATTTACTCAGATAGCAGAGCTGCTATAACTTCCGAAATGGCGTTCTCAAGGCTGGTGCTGGAGTGGAAGAAAGACCTGTAAAATGTGGTGAGCGATGGCTGCCAGCTCGTTTGGGAGCAGACTCACCAATGGGCTAAAAACCCATTATTGGTGTAGCTATCGCTTCACTCAACGGCCTGCTAGCAAGGCGGGCTCGGCAGAGACAAGTGAAGGTAAACATAGATGGACCTTGTGCCTGTCTTACCAAACAATTGCACCAATTAAATAGGAGCGAAATCTGACTAGTGACTGGACTTTCAAGTTTATACAGTCATCTTCGCACCATGGACATCACAGACGATCTGGAGTGTCACTGGTGCATGGAGGAGGATGAAACTGCAGACCACATTTGTGATATAGGTGTGGTTCAAAGACTTACAGCTTGCCTTATGACATAAAAAGGTTCAAGCCAAAGTGCAAATATATAACCATATTATTAGAGAAATATGTTTAGATTGGCATTGGAAATCAAATAAGAAATAAAGTTTTATATGAATTTTTAATGTCCTCATTTGTTTACAAAAACATTCTTTTATCTTACAAATTACTGTTAGCTTCTTTAGCATTTTGTAATGCTTGTGTAATGTAAAGTTTGGCCAATGATTGCGAACAAAACTGAGAAATAGCTTGACTGTAAGTATTCACTTGTCCAGCAATAATCATTGGGTTTAATCTTGGTGGAACCGGAGGTGGTCTAAATAGTTTATTGATATCCTCTTCAGGCAGTGGTGGTTCATCTTTGGCAATTCTTGCAGCATTTTCTTGAGCTCTTTTTTGTATATAGCGGTGTTTGTCTTGTTGCTGTCTACTTACAACCTGCTGATACCTGCAAGTAAATAACAATTTCTAGTACAAAATATTTTTCAATAATTTAATGTTTTTACCTGTTAAATTTGATAGCTTCTTGATTCAATTCGTCTATTCTATCCATAAGACACCTGAGTTGTCCTTCAAGTACAGAAGCCGTTCCAAGATCCAAAAACTTTGAACCTTCTTCTTCCGGTACTAATTCAGCTAATTCTGACATCATTATATTAGATAATGGGGAATTTTTAATTAGAAAAGGTACTTCCACAAACAAATTTTCATAGCCAACTTTCAATTTCAAAAGAACTTCAGGTGTAGATTCTCCTTCTTTATACATTTCTATAGCTTGTGGTGTCAGACGATAAGCTTTAAGAGTCAAAAATCCCCTTGATGACTTTTGTGTATCGTAAATTACGACAACAGATTCCTCAATGGAGGTTTGATAGTGGAATTGTGATTCCAGTAAAGGCAAACTCAAAAAATTGCCTAATAAAAAAATAACAAAATTAATGAAATATAAAAATTTTTGAAGTAAAATATTTACCAACATCAGCACTTTGATACCATCCCACATGAAAGTGATCCACATTAACTCTCCTTAGTCTACGCATCATAGCTAATTGGTATTCATCTTCATCCATATTCTCATCTGTTTGTTTAGGAAATGGAAAACAATTTGTTATTTCAAGACGGCTATCTACCACTAAACCCAACAACGCCCCTTGTGCAATATCCATATTTGTTGTGGATTCTTCATGGCAATGTTTAACAATTTTCATTACAGCCTGGAAAAAAAAGTTAAGTACAACTCGTATTGTATAAAATTCAAGTTCTTACTAATCCATCGGCTTGAACGTACGAAATTGTGGGCTCTTCTACACGTCTAGGCGTAGTGCTATTGGCATTATTAGTTGCAGCAGGACGACTTGCCATTTTGGCAATTTATGAAATTATACTTCAATATAGACAGTGCTGGATTCGAAAGGAACCTTATTGCAAAGAACAATTGACAAATGAAAAGATATTGACAAATTATAAATTTAATTTCTTCTTTTTTGTATACTCATTTCATGTACTTATACGGTTATATTAATATAACTCGTTTAAGTGTTTTGTTTTATTATATTCATATATTTCCTTGGAAATTACTTTGCAATAAGTCTAATTATTTGAATGAAATATGATATACTTATCTAAATTATCCTTACGATTTTTTAAATCAGTCCACTTGTTGTCTCATACTAAAACATGTCAGATTTCAAATGTCAATGCTCTCTCGTGATAGTTGAAAAAACTAGAATATTCTGTTAATACACTTTATATTTAAAGGGATTAATTGAATAACATGTTTTCTGATTATGTGTTAATACTATAGCTCTATTTTTTCATCAGCATTTCTAACTAAAGAAACGTATATTTTTTAAAATTATTTAATCACATTTTTCATGATAGTGAACAAGTGATACTACAAATAAACGCAATAGTGATAATTTCTGTTAATGCTCTAAAATGTCAAGACCAGTCAATAGGCATTATTTATTTATTTTAATCACATTATTAATCTTTTGTGTTAGTATATCTGATCAGAGTATTGCTGATGATGTACCAGTAACAAAACTTAGTCAAAATGTCGGTACACCTACAATCAAATTTCTTTACTGGTAAGTTCATTTGTTTCAAATGATATTTATTGGAATAGTTTTTGGAATAAAATCAGTTTTATATAAATAAATCGAATTGTAATTCTAGTTATTCATGTGGTTATAAGAACATGTTTGATCAGTATTCCAACATTATTAATCAAAAGTATCCAGAGATTCTCGTGGATGGTGCCAATTATGATCCACCAGGTTTAAATATGTTTATAGCAAGAGCAATAGTAAGTAAAAAAATATTTATCACAGTTTCATATATAATTGTATAGCTAAGTTATTTTATTTTTTTGTCTTCTGTTTCAATAAATATTTCAATTGTGTAGTATTAAATATAGATAAGATATAATGAATAATCAATATTTACATAAGCATTAGGATAATGATGCATCAACTAAATGGCTTCTGTATTTAATTTAATTTGCACTATGCTATAACGTCAGCATAGAGAGAGTCGAAAAATTGAGCAAAAATTTGTGCAATTCTCTTTATTTGTTAATTTCCTGCGTTCAGAGGATCATATTTCCTATGGAATATCTTTATTCCCTTTTTTATTATTTCCTTCCATATTTTATAATTTTAAGCCTGGTGTAATGATATCTGAAGGAGTTGTTTGATTTGATCAGGTAATTGGCATTTATTTATTTTTTCTTGTACTTTTCTCATCCCAATTACTCTTCTCTCTTTTATTGTTTTTTCATGTATTTGATGTTAGAATTCCAATTAAATTTTCCATTCAAGCAAAAGTAAAAATCCTCAGTCTTTTTCATTTATTAAAATTTTTTATTTCTGGTTTAAATTTAATTTTTTTTTCTATAAATATGCAAATGTTCTCTAGCGTCCTAAGGTGTCCATTGAGCAGTACCCTGACAAGACACCTGTTAGTATTCATAGGTTGTTCTTGCCACATTCAGTAGATCTTCTCTGGTCATAGCTTTACAGGAATTGTTTTGCTTGTCTCAACCCTTGTAGATGGTTCTCAATAACTGGTTTTACTCCTATCTACCTTCTTTTCTAGTGATTTTTTTTATTGTTTTATAGCTGATGCCACAAAAGGACTCAGTTCTTATGAAGGGTTTGTTTCAGTTATTGATTTGATTGAAATAGATTTTTTATTTTTTCTCAATACATTCTCTTCGTTCTCATTTGCTTTATGCATACATTTACTTCAATCTCTTGGTTCTTAGATACTATATCAAAGTTTCAAATTAACAAGAAAATTTTTTTCATCATCTGGAACCTTTATTTTATATTCATATTTCAATTTTAATAAAGTTTTAAAAGTTGATATAAGCTCGATTTTTTACACAACAATAAATATTCATTTTGTCTTCAAGGGTTGGATCAAAATGGCCATAATCCTATGTATACTTTCAAATATCAACATTTTCGAATACTTCAATCAAGCAAGACCGTCATGGTGGATATGGTGTGTTGAAAATAAACTATATGCCTGTATGATGTTGTTCTTTCTCTCCAATATTCTCGAAGGTCAACTCATCCAATCTGGAGCATTCGAGATATCTCTGAATGATATACCGGTTTGGTCAAAGTTAGAAACCGGTCGTATACCTCAACCTACAGAATTATTCCAAATAATCGACAGTCATATGCAATTTGACAATAAAATAGAACTGAATAATTTTGCTAAATAATATTGATTCTCTCCTAATGAATATCTAGGAGAGAATCATGGAGAATCTTCATTATAACATGTTGTTATTCTACCCCTTATCTTTGATGTAACTCTATTAAGTAGGGTTTCTATAATCCAAATATCTAAAAAGTTTAAACTATATTCGGATTTATAGTGTGTTCGAATTACAATATGCAAATATTTTTTTTAAACAAACTAATAAAACGTAAAAATAAATTTTATATAGGTACGTTTCTATTATTTGATTTTTGGCTTATCAAATCAAAATTTACAATTCTATAGTCTATACAGTTAAATTACTCTTCAGAGATACGATGACTAAAAACATGTAATTCTTCTGTTATTGGTTGGAGAAAACAATTAGTTGAAGATTCCTATGGATAAACTTTAATATTAAAATAATTCATGGTCAAGTTTTTTATTTCCGGTTGAATGTAGTACTGGTTCTATTCAGTGCAATGATATTTATAATTATAGATTTTTGGCAACTAAAAATGTTTTGCATATTATTTCTTTAGGTGAAATAATTAAAAAAAAAATAGGTATGTTGTCAGAACAAAACTTTTAATTCAATAATTGGGAATAACTTTGGTAAGGTTCATTCACTTTCTAATTGGTGTCAGATTCCTCAAGGATTATTATTTAATATGTTTATCAATATAATCATTTACAAAAGAATTAAAACCGTAAAATGTTTTATTTAAAATTTTTCCTGTATTAGGATTCTATTTTAATAAAGAATTTTAAATTAAAAGCTTTTTATTCTCATTTCAACAAAATATATTGGGTGTAAATGGAACGTGGATCTTAATATGATGTTGTAAATCGGTCATGTAAAAAGAGAAGGACCACAGGGGGACTTAATTCGATTCCTGTTCGGATGTTTTGTTTCACAGGCAACAATTCATTTGTAAATTGAGTTGATAGATTTTCAAATGGATAGTATTTTGAAAGAAAAATTTAATGAGATTAACGCCCTTATATTTAATACACAATATTTCAAGAGTTTAGATAATTAACCCGAATTAAAAAAGCATACAGCACTCATTCTCTGCATGTTTGGTAGCACTTATTTATGTTAGCAGTAGTTTTCCCTCATGAAAATAAATAAGAACAAACATCGCACAAGACTTACGAATAAACATCCCCAATCAATTCTTGGAATAACTACAACGAATATGATACCCGAAATTAATGAGTATCTGGATTCGTATATTATATATTTATATAATTTAATAAATAAAATGTTATAATAATTTAGTAAATTTATTTCCAATCTGGCCCGTCAAATTCAAAATTTAATATATGGTCCTCTGCAAAATTGAGTTTGACACCTCTGTTCTAAACGAAAACATTTGAGCTTGGTTATTTTACGCATAATTTGACATGAGAAATCAATATGGCCGACTTCCGTTTTGTTCTATGACGTGAAAATTGAGAACTTGAATGGAATGACGTGTCTAAATCATAGATAAATCACTCAATATTTCTTAGAATGTACTATGCTGGTCAGAAAGCATATATGTAATATATTATATATATGTCAGAAAGGCTATAGAAGGCGAAACTTTTGGAAATTATATCTACAAGAGCTCGTCTTTCAGATAAATAAATGCGACGTTGCCTAAACCATATATAATTCACTTAAACTGCTTTCGAATATTCTATGCTAATCTAAAGAAAACAAAACTTTCTGAATTGATATCTGATAAAACTTGCAATGAGTTATTCACTTAACTCTGTTATTTTTATTTTCAAGTCGGTCACAAAATATTAAATAAAATTTGATTTTAAGAATTTTTTTAACTTACTTATGGAATTTTTGTTAGTGGTGGTAGTGGTAGGAGTGGTAATGTCAAACGACTTGCAATATTAATCTATGAAATATTTTGACTTTTGAAAAAATTGCGTGCAACTTCTTGCTAGTGGTCTTGCACCATGTCAAGCTGCCTTACCATAGACAAATCTCTCGAAATTCCAGTGCTGTTTTAGTAGGTTCTAGAGTGTACAACTTTAGAAACTTACATATACAAAAAAATATGCTTCAGGTAAGTAAGTGGTTGACTCAACCATAGATAATTCACTCAAACTGTTCACGTTACATATGGTAAAAATCAATTATGACGCCAATATAAATCATGCATAAATCACTCAAAATTCTCTCGAATGTACCATGCCGGTCAGAAAGGTTCTAGAAGGCGAAACTTTCGGAAATTATATCTACAAGAGCACGTCCTTCAGCTAAGTGAATGCGACGTTGTCTAAACCATAGATAATTCACTTCTAAACCATATAGACCAATCTAAGCTATAGATAACTCACTTAAACTGCTCTCCAATATTCTGTGCTATTCTAAAAGGTTCTAGAAGGTGAAAATTATATCTTCAAAAGCACACGTTTCAGAAAAATAAATGTGACGTTGACTAAATCATAGATAAATCACTTTAAATGCCCTAGAACGTTCTTTACTGTTTGGCGTGTCTTAAGCACGCCTTTTAGGCAAGTAAATGCGTTGTCTAACCATAGACAAATCTCTCGAATGACCTGTGCGGAAAAGCGAAACTTTCGGAAATTATACCTACAAAAGCACACACTCTAAAAGGTTTTGGGAGGCGAAACTTTTAGATTTTATATCTGCAAAAGGCCATTTCTGAGCTTTAGCTACATGTATATTGTAAAATTTCTTTTATACTTTATATATTGATCAATTTTTTTATTGTTTTTCTAAAATCAATTATTAGCTCCGCGCCGTTGCCTAAATTTAGATATGTTCTATTTTGTAACGATAACAGATAATTAGAAAACTGAAAAGTTCTGTATTTAGAAGTTACGAATCGATAAAAAAATTAATTATTATTATAATTAAGAAATATCGTTTATTTGTTTAATTTATTACAATTTATTTTTGGCAGTGCTTAAAACCTACGATTGATACACAGATGAATCACATCAAGTTATTTTTGATAAGCTTAATTATTTCAATTTTAATTAAGACTATGGCACCAAAATAAAACGTTGGCTATATATTTAACATCAAGCTTCGCTTGGAAAAAGATTCTTTACATTTTTACATTTTCTTTTTCCCGAAAAATCCATTAGTGTTATGGGATAGAAAATTCATACTTAAAATATTTATACTGTACATTAATTACATTAATTTAACAAAAAAAAAATATGGCACGTTAGAGTGTTCAGTGAGTTATTCGATTATGTACTCTGTTATTGTTTGGTCTTCTTCTTCTGATTGGACGCGTCCTTCTGGTTCCGGTATTAAGCTGTTTGTAAGTCGGATTTGAAGTCGATTGTTCGGAATCTCTACTCGGGCTAATGAACGGAGGTGGAGGATTATTTGGTCGGTATACAGTTGGTCTATAAGACCGTCCTTGAGATGATGTGCGAGATGTTGCCGATGATTGTGGTAATCCTGATGATCCATATGAACCACCTGCTGATGATCCATACGATCCTCCTGATGATGTTCCATATGAACTTCCTCCCGAAGATCCATATGAACCTCCCGAAGATCCATATGAACCTCCTCCTGATGATCCATATGAACCTCTTCCTGACGATCCATATGAATCTCCCGCGGATGATCCGTACGAACCTCTGGATGATGCTCCGTACGATCCTCCTGTAGCTGCTGCGGCTGACGGTCCCGAAGACGTTCTATAAGATGAACCAGAAGAACCGTAAGCAGATGAACCTGGTGATACGCCATAACGTGTCGATCCCGAGGAACTGTCGTATGAAGATCCAGATGAAGTACCGTATGAAGATCCATAGGATGATGAACCAGTGTATGATGGTCTGGAATGATAAAAATGTTGAGTTGAGAAGCTGAATATATCGTACTGTACTTACCTGTTGTAAGGTCTATTTATCTCACTAGGTACTTCAGGTACTGGTACTGGATTTCTTTCTATTTTTCTTCTAATACATACAGAACATCTACTAACTTTTTGAGTAAGAGAACCCGCTTTTAGGGTTTCCGGTCTTGGTTTGCGGAACATAGCGTAGTCTTCTATAGTAGCAAGCCAATAAGAAACGGCGGTTGTGTAATAGTTGCATGTTCCGTGACCGTGACATTCGACAAATGGTTTTGGTCGGAATTCTTCTAGACAAGACCCAGGAGATACTAGAGATTGACCGGAGCCTTCTGCTCCTGCATCAGTATGCTGAAAATTGAGGAGAAATTCAATAGAGAAAAATTAAATCTCTTAGTGAAAACTTACCATGAGGAAACTGTATCCAATCCATAGTTGATCCCATCCTTGAGGACATAGTGGTACTTCCACCGTTTGACTGTGAACTGCAATTACTCTCGTTGGTGCTTCGCATACAGAACATCTTAAAATAAAAACAAAAAAGGTTAGGTACGGATTTCGACAACTAAATCGAGATTTAGTTTTCGTTGAGGATCTGAAATTAAATTACCTTGAAATATATCTCTGTACGTTTTGGGCAGCAATATTTGTCATTGTCATCGGAACTGGTTCCGTAGTTGATAACCAATAACTGTATTCATTACTTTGAGCATAATCGCATACATCATTGATGTTACAGAATAAGAATGGCATTGTGTTGAATTTTCTCAAACAACTTCCGGGAGCACCTAAGCATATAAAATAAAAAAAATTATCGCTTAGCTAATAATACCGTAAGAATATAAGGTAAAAATAGTAAAATATTGTTAAACTTACCCAAATCTTGTCCGTGTGATCTTTCATTACCCATTATGTGTAATAAAGAATAACCGTCCCACATTTTTACTGTATTTGATGGACAAACTGGTATTTGCTCCGATTGAGAATGCCTCGTGAAATGGAATCCTCTACTTCTAGGCGCAAAATATTGCGGAGCTGGTACTCCCCTTTCACCTTTTGGTCCTTGTAAACCCTTAGCACCAGTACGGCCTCTAAAACCTGGCGATCCACGTGCACCTTTAGGCCCATTTAATCCGGGAATACCAGCAAGTCCAATATCACCTGTGATAAAAAATATATTTTAATATAATTCTTAAATTTCGGTAGATTTTCGAAACATACCCATTTCTCCTTTTTGGCCTCGCGCTCCAGGGAACCCTGTTTTTCCTGGAAAACCTTTTAAACCGGGTACTCCATCAAATCCTGGTAAACCAATATCACCCGGTTCACCTGGTAGTGCATCTGGAGCCCAATCACCTACGTCTCCTTTGGACCCTTTAAGACCAGGAAAACCATCCACACCATCTAATCCAAATAAACCTCTTACTCCCTTAAGACCTTGAGGACCTCGAGGGCCTGGTAAACCGTCTAATCCTGGTTCACCACGTTCTCCTTTGGTTCCATTAAATCCTTGTAAACCTCTATAACCAACATCCCCCGTTTCTCCTTTTGCACTATAAGCCGAATATCCTTGGTCCCCAACAAAACCTTTAGGACCTGCACGGCCCATTCTTCCTTGAATACCTGGTTCACCTGTAATAACGAATAGTTGTAAAAGTAATCGTTAACTAAAATAATGATTTACCTCTTGGGCCAGGCTGTCCTGGGAATCCAGGAAAACCGTCATCTCCTTGTTCTCCCTTGAAACCAGTTAATGATATTCCTGGCTTACCAGCTCTTCCCATAGGTCCGTCAGGCCCAAATTCTCCAGGAGCTCCTTTTTGCCCTGGGAACCCTGGTCGTCCAGGAAGTCCATCAAAACCATCTTGACCTGGTTCACCTCGTTCAGGATTTTGTCCTGGTATTCCTGGTGGTCCAGGTAGTCCTACATCCCCTCTAGCGCCGGGCATTCCTGGATATCCGAAATCACCTGGTAATCCAGCAAATCCACTAGCACCTAATTCCCCTTTTAAGCCAATCAATCCAGGAAAACCGATATCTCCTTGTATTCCTTTTAAACCTATAAATATTTGTGTTCTTATGGAAATCTGGATAATGGGTATCAATTATTTTTTTACCTTGAATACCAGTCATACCATAGTCTCCAATATCCCCTTTTTCTGCAAATCCAATTGGTGCAATACCAGCAAGACCCCTGTTTCCTTTTAGACCTTTAGCGCCGGTAGCTCCTATCGCTCCACGATATCCTTCATCACCAGGCATACCTGGTCTTCCTATTAGTCCGGGTTCACCATCCACTCCTCTTTCTCCTTTTGTTCCATTGAATCCCATACGTCCGATATCACCTCTACTGCCCTTGAAGCCGGGTATCCCGTTTAGACCGGGTATTCCTGGTTGACCAATTGTTCCTTTGTCGCCCATAAATCCTTTATAACCAACGTCTCCGTGTTCTCCTTGTTCACCTTTAATTCCAATAAATCCATTACGTCCATCTTTACCTGGCTCACCACGCTCGCCCTTTTGACCTCTTGGACCTACTACATCTCTTCCGTCATCTCCTGCTAATCCTTTCAAACCCGGTAATCCCGGACGTCCACTAAATCCTTGAGGTCCAGGTAAACCTGGCTCTCCAGCATCTCCCTTTTCTCCACTTTGTGAAGATTCTCCTTCCTCTCCGTCCCAGCCTGGCAAACCTTGATCTCCTCTGCCTCCTTTTAATCCAGCTTCTCCCTTAAAACCCTGTAGTCCTTGATATCCGATATTTCCCCGTTCTCCTTTCCTGCCATAATAACCGGGCAGTCCTTTGGGACCAGGTAATCCATTTAGACCTGGAAAGCCCATATCACCCCTCTCGCCGGATAGACCCGGAACCCCCATTAATCCATCTGAACCTCTGTGACCAGGGTATCCAACAGGACCTTCATCTCCTAAAATTCCACCATTTTTTAATTGATTTGATTCGTAAATTCAATTATAAATAAACAAAAGCTAAATTCCCAAATTATAAACATTTATCTCACCTGGGAATCCTCGGAATCCTTGAAGTCCTGGTTCACCCTTTGCTCCAGGTAACCCTACTGGTCCTGTAATACCGTCTTCTCCTTTTGGTCCAATATCTCCGAATTGTCCGGGTAATCCAGGTAATCCATCAGCACCATACCTTCCTGGTGGTCCTGTGATTGATGCGCCTTTTTGTCCTTTAGCTCCAGCAAAACCGGTAGCGCCGCTATATCCTGGAGATCCTTTGGCTCCTTTATCTCCTTTAAGTCCAGGTCTTCCTGCAAGTCCAGGACGTCCGTCTGGTCCAAAATCTCCTGTTTGTCCTTTAACACCTTTCAATCCTTTGATTCCCATAACACCATTCAAAATTGCTAAACCGTAATCTCCTCGATCTCCTTTTGGTCCGCGAATACCAGGAAGACCATCTATTCCTGGTTTACCATCTGGACCGGATGGTCCTCTGAATCCTTGATCTCCTCGAATGCCAGGATATCCTTTAAGACCTTGTGGTCCGTCGAACGAAATTCCCTGTTCTCCGGTTAAACCTTGTAGTCCCGGTAAACCAGGTGATCCCCGGAATCCTTTCGGTCCAACCAAACCATCATAACCTGAAATCATTTAAGAATACGTATTTTTATTCCAGAAGGCGATGAAAAACTCAATTTCGATAAATACCTGGTTCTCCTATATCGCCTTTAGATCCTCTGTCTCCTCGCTTATCTTCATATAGTCCTAATACATCTCCCTCCATACCTCTAGGTCCAGGTGCTCCAGGCTCTCCTTTCGTTCCCCTAAATAAAACAATGTCATTTTTAGAATAGAAATTGGAACAAACAAATAATAAAGGTGGAGTTTTTACTTACTTAATTCCTTTTAAACCAGGCGATCCCATAACATCTTCTTTTGTAGCTGACGTTGGTTCACCTTTCATTCCCGGAGTTCCGTTTAGACCAGGCAAACCATCTTTTCCAGGTATTCCTGGCTCACCATCATCACCAAATTGACCTTTGAGACCTACAAATCCTTCATCACCCATCGGACCCTTTGGACCAGGAAGCCCTTCAAGTCCCATCAATCCCGGAAAACCAGCATCTCCTGTTTCTGCTTCGTCGGCTAATATTAAGTTACCGGGAGGGTAAGTGAGTATTCCTGGGTTACCTGGAGGTCCTGGTACTCCTTCCATACCGTCTGTTCCAGGTGTTCCATCTAACCCAGGCTCTCCTGCCGGTCCCGGTAATCCATCAGGGCCAGGAGGTCCACGCGGTCCTGGCAATCCTTGGTATCCAATTGTTCCAGGGCGACCAAAACGACCAGCCTCTCCTTTATCCCCTTTATTCCCCCTTAAACCTTTATAACAGACAAGAATCTGTTGAAATTGTTCAATTATATATGGAAGAACTTACCAGGACGGCAAACACCACAGTCATCTCCACGCCTTCCTTTTAATCCTGGAAATCCATCCATACCATGGAAACCCGGGTCTCCCGCAATACCAGGAGGTCCACGTGAACCTGATTCTCCTGGGGGCCCTCTTATAGGACTTCCTGCACCAGGGAATCCCTTGAGACCAGCATCACCAGTATCACCTCTGTCGCCAGGAGGTCCGTCAAAACCATCTAGACCTGGAAGCCCCGCAGGACCCGGGGGTCCAAATACTGTTTCACCAGGAAATCCTTTTTGTCCCATTATACCGACAATTCCTGGTTCACCTGGTGGTCCAGGGTTACCAGGTCTACCGGGTAAACCGTCTTCGCCACGTTCTCCTTTAATACTAAGTCCTTTTATACCTGGCACACCAGGCCTTCCTTGAGGGCCTGGCTTTCCCGGTTCTCCCATCGGGCCAGGCATACCCGGTAATCCGGGTATTCCTGACATACCAATTTCTCCCATGGGCCCATCGGGTCCTTGTCTACCTCGGGGTCCCGGCTTAGCTGGCTCGTCGAGGAATGGATTATAGACACCTGGGGGACCTTCCTTTCCTTGAGGACCTGGGCTACCTGGTCTTCCTGATTCACCAATTCCTCCTTTATCTCCATCTAAACCATCTTGACCTGCGTATCCGGGTGCACCTTTATCTCCCTTTTCTCCAGCAGGTCCCTCAGGTCCTGGTGGACCTTGCTTTCCGTAAAAACCGTCTATACCTTGATCTCCTCTGAAACCCGATTCTCCTTTACGTCCAGGAATACCCTGTGTGAATTTGAAAGGATTAAATCTTCTTATGTATCATTAATATTTAACTTATATGGAGTAAAATTATTTTATAAATTATTATTTCACTCACAGGCTGTCCACGTTCTCCTATGTATCCTTTTCTTCCCCATTCTCCCATTTCTCCTTTCTGTCCTTTGTCTCCGGGCTCTCCTTTTAAATTGAGGGTGGTAGGTACAACTGACCAATCTCCTTTAGCGAATCCATCTCCTTTTTCCCCTTTTTGGCCTTGATCACCATCCATACCACGTTGTCCAGGTAAACCGGGTTTGTTGTCACCTGCATCTCCTTGTACCCCTTTTGGTCCCGCTTCCCCACCAATACCCTAATCAAAACAAATCGATGGTACAGTATAACATACAATTTTCAAGTAGATATTCTTACAGAAACTCCAGGTGGACCTCTGTAACCAGTAGGACCTCTAGGTCCCTGTAGACCATCTATACCTTGGATTCCATCAATACCGCTAATACCCATTTCTCCTTTTACTCCTATGGAATTTCCACCTCCGTCACCAGCTTCTCCAACTGGACCTTGAGGACCTTCAGGACCTGGAGAACCACGTGGTCCTGGACGCCCTGGAGTACCAGCAACACCATGCGCTCCGTCAGCACCGTCGTAACCGTCAATACCTGGTGGTCCTCGAACTCCCGGTTCACCTGGTTCACCCTAGGAACATATATTAGAATAGTTATTGAATTCAAGTTAATACTCTAAAAAATACTTACAGCTCGACCGGGTATTCCTTGTATTCCTTGTAGTCCTTCATCTCCCTGAAACGAAAATGAATCTTGTAAACGTTAACGTGGGATAAGAGTAGAAGAATAATTCTTGTCATTGATAGGGTGCAAAATTAGATATAAATATAATGTAGTATAAACTTACTCTAGGTCCTTTATCACCTACAGGTCCATATTCACCATCGGATCCTTTTTCTCCTTTCGGCCCGGGATTTCCCGGAAAACCTACATCGCCGTAATCACCTGGTCTAGCTGGTATACCCGGAAGTCCTTCAAGTCCTGGTGCCCCCTTTATGCCTGCACAATTACATTTCCATCCCTTGTACGGATTGGGACATCCCCCGCACTGTAAACAAAAAAAAATTATATTTAAAGTGTCAAGTAGTGAGCTGGGATAGGATCAGTAGATCTCGGTTGCTAGAAGCTGTTAATTTTCCAACTTTGAAGGAATAATTTACTTAAAAGACGTTTTAAAAGATTGTTAATGTGGATCATCTGCTGCTGCATTGGTATAAAAAGATACGCGTCATCCTCAATCATTCGTAAGAACAAAATTCTCTAGGTCAATAGGGTTTAGATAAACTACACTATGTACTAAGCACTAAACTACACACTATTCACTAAAATTATGCACTCAATCAAATTCACTGTTTACTTTTTACTATGTCAATTCGTTTACTGAAACGTCCAATTATTTACTGATTTCCACGCCTTCCGCCAAACTTTAGACTGTATCAACATAATGGTACAGGACTGGCTTTACGATCTACGTGAGTAGACGAGTTCGTGGTGATACGATTTTTAATAATTCAGAGCTTTCAGCCTCCGGAGTTTTTTCACGGTTATTTTTGTTTGTTATTATTGTTATTTCATGGGTTACATGACAGGGTTTCAAAAAAATATAATTATATACAGGGAATACGAGTGGACAAATAAATTTAATTGTATTAAATGTTTAGTTTTATATTAGAGAATATTGTATGAATAAAAAACTTTTTATGAAACATTAACAGTGTTAATAAACAGTGTTTATTGCAATAATAATGTCTCACAGAGCAGCGGGTCAATGACTTAATTAGTCGAAGTGATTATGAAAAAGAAAAAACCAAAGTATAATACGATTGAATAAACCTGTTAAATATGCATTGTTTCGAGTTAATAATTCGATTGAAAAAGGTACCGAGTGTCTCGATAAGAATGACGCCCTCGGTAATATATCAGAAACGGTTTGTACGAGGGTTTTCTGTAAAGTTTCCGATATAAAAAACATCATTTACAGTTTTCAACAACAAATACGTTTTAGCTGGACTTTGCTTCGGTTTAAGGTTGCAGAGGTTAAAATTCTCCTTGAGCCAGAAACTTGCACTGATAAATGCGGTAGAAAGTGAAAGATATGTGCTAGAAGTACGAAATTTCGTCGATTTTGTGTCTCATTGATGATGTAGTAAAGTAGAATTTCTCAATATTTCTATTTCAATGATTCAATTTCAACGATATCCAAAAAATAATGTAGCTAATCAAAATGGTAAATCAAGAAACTTTTGAAGATTCTAAAGAAATATTTTGTTATAATTTATGATTAATTTCAAGAAAAATATGCGTGTGGATCTCAAAATAGGTCAAATTATATAACAAGGACTTCTCGATTTGATAATATTATACAATGATTTGCGTGTTATCTATTAACTTTTTATTACTTGTTTTTATCAGTAATTACAACATTTAAGGACATAAATTACTCGTGTTTGACCATGATCGATAATTTTTGTCCGTAAATTCAGTATTCAAACTAAATACTTACGAGGTGTGGTTATAAAATAACAAAACTGAAGCTGCAAAACCTGTTATCTATAATTATTGATTACTTATATAATATTAACAAGTGATGACAGTTTTAACTCTTGTCAATTGAAGAATATTGACAATTCGATGAAATAGTAATGTCAAAAATTAAATAGTCTGGGAGCTTGTTGCGTTGTATTCTGAATTAAATCGACCTATATGAAATGAATAAGTTTTATTTGAGTGTTGCTTTTTAGGAATTTTTTTATTTGATTTTGTGTGATAAGTGGTTTCAGGATTACTTATTTTTATTTGTATAAAAATATTGAAAGACTCCGTTAAAAATTTAAAGAGTATGGTTAATTTTAACACCAACTATCGAAGAGTTTTCTCGACAAACCAATACTGCGAATTGATTCAATACCAAAACAATCACCTGGGACTCAGCTCAGCTCAGCTCGTAGAAATCCTCGGGAATTCTGAGAAGAAAACTTTTTAATGTTAATGGTAGTGGTCAATTTTTAATGACGATAATGCGATACCATAAAGAACTGCGGCGGTCTTAGAGAAAATAAAAATTCAAGGTTTAATTCCAACCAAGTCGCTTAATCTTAATCCCATACCAATATGGTATTTATAAAGAAATTGCGGGGTAGGTAAACGGCTTTAGAGGCTTCTACAGGGGTCGTCACCGTTTCCATACTTCTTATAAAATAAAGTTAAGAGCTGGTGCAGATTAGAAAGTGTAAATCCCAGATTTCCGCACTATTGCATGTTGTATTACAGAAAAGTTTATAGGGTAACATAAAGATGGAGTTACTAGTATTAAATTTATATAATTTTCAAAATACGTGTATAAATTTGACAGCTCAGCTGTCATACTATTAGTTTGTGACATATAGGTTTTGAGTGAAGCAACTTGTGTTAGTTTAAAAAAATGGTTACAAAGAAATTTTGGTTTTTCGTGAAAAGTTGAAACCAAGACTTGGCCTCTGGAAAGTCAAACACGAAGCCATCGACGAAAGCATCAATGAAGTTAACGAAAGAATTGCGGATAACCGTAAATATTTGGTTTTGCGAAAGTTCTGTTTAGAGTAGTATCTGCTTCTTCGTTATCAATATTAAAACAAAACAATGGACTGAAAAGGGAAAATCAGCTCCATAGAAGGCAAGGATTATTCTATCTGCAGTAATGGTCATGGACTTGACATTCAGCTGAGTGATGAGCTGACCTCAAAGCGTGGAAAAACGCAAACATCGACTGACAAGGTTATGGCATCAGTGATATGACACAGTTTTGAGCTTATATTCATTTATCCCACAAATTCAACGCAATATATATCATTTTGAGAAGCACCTGTAAAAAATAGCATCAATACCACCCAAATGTTCTACAAGAAGGGCTACATCAGTGGTGAATGAAAGTCAACACTGACAAATCCACGTTCCCCACAAAACGAGGTGTCTGTACGCAAGTGACCATTGACGATATGGAGATTCTAGTGAAAACAGAAGTCAAATATCTCGGACTAGACTTGGACCAAAAATTAACTTGGAAGATACTCATACAATCTAAAAACACGTAACTAAAGTTAAAACTTCCAAATATGAATTGGTTAATCGGCAGACAATCGCAGTTAACGATGAAAAATAAGATACTTATGTACAAAATCATCCTAAAACTAATATGGACATATAGCTTAGAGCTATGGGGTTGCAGTAAATCATCTAACACCAAGATACTGCAAGCTTTTCGATCTAAAATACTTCGCTTAATAGCTAATGCTCCGTGGTTTATAAGTAACAACATATTACACAGAGACCTCGGTATTCCAGCCATCAATGAAGTTATTCAGACGATAAGAAACAAAAACCGCAACGAAAGCCACCAAAATCTATTAATATCCAAGCTTTACACTGATCCAATGGAACAGAGAAGACTGAAAAGACGCTGGCCTCATAAAGTGGTCTACGGAGACCCTTCAGTGGATGGTGACCGCCTCAAGTGGAGAAACAATTACTTATTACTCTGTATTTTTTGAGTAGATTGTAAATTTGTAATTAAATTGAAAAAAAATTAGTTTTCAACCATATTTGGTTATTTTAATTGTCGTTATTTCAAATTTGATCTATTTTAATAGACATTCTTACTTTTTCTATGAATTGAATTAATGTTATAACAATCAATAAATATGTATATATATCTTGAATTTAATAATTAAATGAACTAATTATAGATTTAGTATATGATCTCATTCAAGGCCTTTGAAAAATAGGTTCAAACAGGTCAAATTTCAGTGATATTTTATGTAGCTTTTTTGGAATACGCGTTGTCTAATTTTCATTGACTATCTTGAAAAAAGAAAAAGTATCAACGACGAACTTTTTGCAACGTTTTGCAACTTTTTTGTTCTCATACATACATAGACACAAAATTACCTCGTTGGTCGAAGAGTTCGAAGTGTTTGCAGGTGCTCAAAACGAATTTTTGCGTTGATATGTGACAATTGATGAAACATGGCACGATCATTACACTTACGAGCCCGATCGACATTCAGCTGAGTGATGAGCTGACTCCAAAGCGTGGAAAGACACAAACAGGCCAAATTTAAGTAATATTTTAAGTTTTTCATCAGTATATAAAATATTTTTTAAGTTTTTTCTTCTTCTTCATTGTACGTTAGGATTTAGTCCCGTGTTTGCATCCATAGTTACCTAGTTGCAGCTGGGATGATAAAGACCAGTTTACATCTTGTAGGTTGTCGTCCTGGTGGTCGGTTTTTCTTCCTTTGCAATATTTGCCTGTTATCTCCACGTGGTCTCTCCATTCCCTTCTCCTATTCCTCGCCCATTTCACTACATCCTGGATGTCACACAACTCCCTTATTTCATCCTTTCTGGTTATGGTGTTCTCTGTTCTGGTCTCTACTGGTCTCACATAGGTCTTGTATATTCTGACTTTGCTCCTGGTAGTCATATATTTATCTCTCAGGTACTCTGATATTAATGACGCTTCCGTTGTTTGTTAGGTTAGCTCCTATATATTTGAATGACATGTTCTACACTTTGATCGTATATTGCCAGTTTACATCTTCTCGATTCTCTGGATACCGTTCGCTGTTTATTCAACCCTATACAGTTAGTTATCTCAGTCTTCTGAGATGATCACTGCGTCATCAGCATAACATACTACAGTACAACCTCGTTGTACTGTAGTTATCAAGGATCTATGTTAAGGATAGGTTTATATAGAGGTAGGTATGTACAAGTGCGTCAGAAGTATTGGTTCAATAAAATACAGAAATTTAAATAATCATTTTTGTTTATTCGCATTGCACACGTTACATAAAACTAAAACAACAATTAAAGGTTTAGTCTATTTAAAAAAGTCTGAGATTTTCTTTTGTTTTAAACTATTTACAGTTTCTAAATCGATTTGATTTTCAATTCTGCTCTATAAATGATCGTACAGTCTTTGAAACTCTTTTTGATTCGTTCATTGATACGTTCGTCGATGAAGTTTGTGGTTTCTTCGTTAAAATCGTCGTTTTTATCACTTTCAATGCAGTTGCTTACTTTCTTTGTTACTTTTTTAACGCCCTGCTGTGACTACTTCATCATAACAAGTAACAAAGTCTTCAAAAGTAATGTTTGACCCAGACGAGTGCTTATTCCATTCTTCAGGCACATTATTATCTTCCTCTCTAATGATTTCTTGAGGTTCTGAAGAAAAGCCACAGGTTATAAAGCAGGAGGTGTTACGTTTCGGCAAGATTTGTCCACCATCCTCATTTCTTGAAGAACATTAATAGAAGAAATCGTATTTTGCTCCATATTAGCTATCATCATTTTTCTAACAACTTCTTTTCTGTGTAATGTTTGAAGGTTTAAGTTGTGATGTTGTGTTTGGTGAAAGAAATTATATCTTGACTGTATTTTGATGCTGAACAAGATCGGGCTGAGGTTGTCTCCTTGCCTGATACCGATCGTCACAGGTCTTCTATTGTTCAGTTTATTTCTCTATTTTTTGTTACTGTAAAAAGACAACTTTTTGAGTACAAAATACTATGAAATTGATTGAAAAATCTCCTGTGTGAAAACCTGTTTAAAGTCATTAATTTTTGATTAAGGTTAATATGCAAAATCATCGATTTCATTGCACTTGTCTACTTGCCTTATATAGTAATGAGGTCAGAGATAAGTTATTATATATTCACGAGAAACTACCAAATATTGTTCATAATTTCTTATACGTGATTTAATAAACGACATTGTCATCCTGAGAGAATGATAAATATATTTATCGTAATGAAATTTAAGACATCACGTTCTGGGTGTGTTGCGATTAATTTTTTCAATGAAAAAGCTGCTGTAATGTGAAGAATTAAGGTTTACAATAAATTTTTTTTTTCAACTCCACACATTTAGTCCAACGACAAATAAAATGTGGGACGAAAAAAGTATTGATTAGATTTTAGTCTCGAAAGTAAGTTATCATATCTGAAAATTCCTTCATTGATAGGAACCAAAGTTTAAAGCAGCCGTGGTAACAAGGAAATTATATGTATTTGAAGAGTAAGACACATTAGGACGACTGCACAGCGTTTGTTTAATTGTTTTAATAATGAAGATTTGACGTTTACTATTAAAAGCAGATACCCACGGAATCATTCCTGGGGACGGAGCATTTTTAAGATAATATTTACGTTACTTTTCATCGGTTTATATTAATTAAATGTTAAAATTATTTTTTCCTTTTACATTTATGTGAATGTAATATCGCTTCGCCAGAATCCTTCTTTAAGTTGATATTCGATGTCGAAAAATTGGAACAAGAGGCGGTATAATACACGCATATTGGCAAAGAAGCTTCAAAATGTGGAATTTATTCTTTACCTGATTTCTTTATGCCCGTTCGAGTGATAAAGTCTTGGGGTTTTAGATGTCACTAACCTATTATCGATGTTTTCACTGTATCCGTTCTTATTCTACTTCATATATTTGTCGTTATGTTTTTCCCTTTCTTAATCTCATTCCTGTGCTACTTGTACTAGCCAACTCTTTTTTTATCTTCTTTCCCACGTGATCTACACTCTTTTTGGCATCGATTCTTAGACTTGTTTATATACCTGGATATCGATAGTGTTTTTTTCGTTTAAAAGAGTAATTATGTAGCCTATTTCTTGAAAGCAAACAGTAATGTCTTTTTGACATCGTTTTTTGCCCTATATATGCCCTCTGACATCGATTTTTCGCCCCGTATATATTCATTTTGGCATCGATTCTTAGACTTGTTTATACACCTGGATATCGATAGTGCCTTTTTCGTTTAAAAGAGTAATTATGTAGCCTATTTCTTGAAAGCAAACAGTAATGTCTTTTTGACATCGTTTTTTGCCCTATATATGCCCTCTGACATCGATTTTTCGCCCCGTATATATTCATTTTGGCATCGATTCTTAGACTTGTTTATACACCTGGATATCGATAGTGTTTTTTTCGTTTAAAAGAGTAATTATGTAGCCTATTTCTTGAAAGCAAACAGTAATGTCTTTTTGACATCGTTTTTTGCCCTATATATGCCCTCTGACATCGATTTTTCGCCCCGTATATATTCATTTTGACATCGATTCTTAGACTTGTTTATACACCTGGATATCGATAGTGCCTTTTTCGTTTAAAAGAGTAATTATGTAGCCTATTTCTTGAAAGCAAACAGTAATGTCTTTTTGACATCGTTTTTTGCCCTATATATGCCCTCTGACATCGATTTTTCGCCCCGTATATATTCATTTTGGCATCGATTCTTAGACTTGTTTATACACCTGGATATCGATAGTGCCTTTTTCGTTTAAAAGAGTAATTATGTAGCCTATTTCTTGAAAGCAAACAGTAATGTCTTTTTGACATCGTTTTTTGCCCTATATATGCCCTCTGACATCGATTTTTCGCCCCGTATATATTCATTTTGACATCGATTCTTAGACTTGTTTATACACCTGGATATCGATAGTGCCTTTTTCGTTTAAAAGAGTAATTATGTAGCCTATTTCTTGAAAGCAAACAGTAATGTCTTTTTGACATCGTTTTTTGCCCTATATATGCCCTCTGACATCGATTTTTCGCCCCGTATATATTCATTTTGACATCGATTCTTAGACTTGTTTATACACCTGGATATCGATAGTGTTTTTTTCGTTTAAAAGAGTAATTATGTAGCCTATTTCTTGAAAGCAAACAGTAATGTCTTTTTGACATCGTTTTTTGCCCTATATATGCCCTCTGACATCGATTTTTCGCCCCGTATATATTTATTTTGGCATCGATTCTTAGACTTGTTTATACACCTGGATATCGATAGTGTTTTTTTCGTTTAAAAGAGTAATTATGTAGCCTATTTCTTGAAAGCAAACAGTAATGTCTTTTTGACATCGTTTTTTGCCCTATATATGCCCTCTGACATCGATTTTTCGCCCCGTATATATTTATTTTGGCATCGATTCTTAGACTCGTTTATACACCTGGATATCGATAGTGCCTTTTTCGTTTAAAAGAGTAATTATGTAGCCTATTTCTTGAAAGCAAACAGTAATGTCTTTTTGACATCGTTTTTTGCCCTATATATGCCCTCTGACATCGATTTTTCGCCCCGTATATATTCATTTTGGCATCGATTCTTACACTTGTTTATACACCTGGATATCGATAGTGTTTTTTTCGTTTAAAAGAGTAATTATGTAGCCTATTTCTTGAAAGCAAACAGTAATGTCTTTTTGACATCGTCTTTTGCCCTATATATGCCCTCTGACATCGATTTTTCGCCCCGTATATATTCATTTTGGCATCGATTCTTAGACTTGTTTATACACCTGGATATCGATAGTGCCTTTTTCGTTTAAAAGAGTAATTATGTAGCCTATTTCTTGAAAGCAAACAGTAATGTCTTTTTGACATCGTTTTTTGCCCTATATATGCCCTCTGACATCGATTTTTCGCCCCGTATATATTCATTTTGGCATCGATTCTTAGACTTGTTTATACACCTGGATATCGATAGTGTTTTTTTCGTTTAAAAGAGTAATTATGTAGCCTATTTCTTGAAAGCAAACAGTAATGTCTTTTTGACATCGTTTTTTGCCCTATATATGCCCTCTGACATCGATTTTTCGCCCCGTATATATTCATTTTGGCATCGATTCTTAGACTTGTTTATACACCTGGATATCGATAGTGTTTTTTTCGTTTAAAAGAGTAATTATGTAGCCTATTTCTTGAAAGCAAACAGTAATGTCTTTTTGACATCGTCTTTTGCCCTATATATGCCCTCTGACATCGATTTTTCGCCCCGTATATATTCATTTTGGCATCGATTCTTAGACTTGTTTATACACCTGGATATCGATAGTGCCTTTTTCGTTTAAAAGAGTAATTATGTAGCCTATTTCTTGAAAGCAAACAGTAATGTCTTTTTGACATCGTTTTTTGCCCTATATATGCCCTCTGACATCGATTTTTCGCCCCGTATATATTCATTTTGGCATCGATTCTTAGACTTGTTTATACACCTGGATATCGATAGTGTTTTTTTCGTTTAAAAGAGTAATTATGTAGCCTATTTCTTGAAAGCAAACAGTAATGTCTTTTTGACATCGTCTTTTGCCCTATATATGCCCTCTGACATCGATTTTTCGCCCCGTATATATTCATTTTGGCATCGATTCTTAGACTTGTTTATACACCTGGATATCGATAGTGCCTTTTTCGTTTAAAAGAGTAATTATGTAGCCTATTTCTTGAAAGCAAACAGTAATGTCTTTTTGACATCGTCTTTTGCCCTATATATGCCCTCTGACATCGATTTTTCGCCCCGTATATATTCATTTTGGCATCGATTCTTAGACTTGTTTATACACCTGGATATCGATAGTGCCTTTTTCGTTTAAAAGAGTAATTATGTAGCCTATTTCTTGAAAGCAAACAGTAATGTCTTTTTGACATCGTTTTTTGCCCTATATATGCCCTCTGACATCGATTTTTCGCCCCGTATATATTCATTTTGGCATCGATTCTTAGACTTGTTTATACACCTGGATATCGATAGTGTTTTTTTCGTTTAAAAGAGTAATTATGTAGCCTATTTCTTGAAAGCAAACAGTAATGTCTTTTTGACATCGTTTTTTGCCCTATATATGCCCTCTGACATCGATTTTTCGCCCCGTATATATTCATTTTGGCATCGATTCTTAGACTTGTTTATACACCTGGATATCGATAGTGTTTTTTTCGTTTAAAAGAGTAATTATGTAGCCTATTTCTTGAAAGCAAACAGTAATGTCTTTTTGACATCGTTTTTTGCCCTATATATGCCCTCTGACATCGATTTTTCGCCCCGTATATATTCATTTTGGCATCGATTCTTAGACTTGTTTATACACCTGGATATCGATAGTGTTTTTTTCGTTTAAAAGAGTAATTATGTAGCCTATTTCTTGAAAGCAAACAGTAATGTCTTTTTGACATCGTCTTTTGCCCTATATATGCCCTCTGACATCGATTTTTCGCCCCGTATATATTCATTTTGGCATCGATTCTTAGACTTGTTTATACACCTGGATATCGATAGTGCCTTTTTCGTTTAAAAGAGTAATTATGTAGCCTATTTCTTGAAAGCAAACAGTAATGTCTTTTTGAAATCGTTTTTTGCCCTATATATGCCCTCTGACATCGATTTTTCGCCCCGTATATATTCATTTTGGCATCGATTCTTAGACTTGTTTATACACCTGGATATCGATAGTGTTTTTTTCGTTTAAAAGAGTAATTATGTAGCCTATTTCTTGAAAGCAAACAGTAATGTCTTTTTGACATCGTTTTTTGCCCTATATATGCCCTCTGACATCGATTTTTCGCCCCGTATATATTTATTTTGGCATCGATTCTTAGACTCGTTTATACACCTGGATATCGATAGTGCCTTTTTCGTTTAAAAGAGTAATTATGTAGCCTATTTCTTGAAAGCAAACAGTAATGTCTTTTTGACATCGTTTTTTGCCCTATATATGCCCTCTGACATCGATTTTTCGCCCCGTATATATTTATTTTGGCATCGATTCTTAGACTCGTTTATACACCTGGATATCGATAGTGCCTTTTTCGTTTAAAAGAGTAATTATGTAGCCTATTTCTTGAAAGCAAACAGTAATGTCTTTTTGACATCGTTTTTTGCCCTATATATGCCCTCTGACATCGATTTTTCGCCCCGTATATATTCATTTTGGCATCGATTCTTACACTTGTTTATACACCTGGATATCGATAGTGTTTTTTTCGTTTAAAAGAGTAATTATGTAGCCTATTTCTTGAAAGCAAACAGTAATGTCTTTTTGACATCGTCTTTTGCCCTATATATGCCCTCTGACATCGATTTTTCGCCCCGTATATATTCATTTTGGCATCGATTCTTAGACTTGTTTATACACCTGGATATCGATAGTGCCTTTTTCGTTTAAAAGAGTAATTATGTAGCCTATTTCTTGAAAGCAAACAGTAATGTCTTTTTGACATCGTTTTTTGCCCTATATATGCCCTCTGACATCGATTTTTCGCCCCGTATATATTCATTTTGGCATCGATTCTTAGACTTGTTTATACACCTGGATATCGATAGTGTTTTTTTCGTTTAAAAGAGTAATTATGTAGCCTATTTCTTGAAAGCAAACAGTAATGTCTTTTTGACATCGTTTTTTGCCCTATATATGCCCTCTGACATCGATTTTTCGCCCCGTATATATTCATTTTGGCATCGATTCTTAGACTTGTTTATACACCTGGATATCGATAGTGTTTTTTTCGTTTAAAAGAGTAATTATGTAGCCTATTTCTTGAAAGCAAACAGTAATGTCTTTTTGACATCGTCTTTTGCCCTATATATGCCCTCTGACATCGATTTTTCGCCCCGTATATATTCATTTTGGCATCGATTCTTAGACTTGTTTATACACCTGGATATCGATAGTGCCTTTTTCGTTTAAAAGAGTAATTATGTAGCCTATTTCTTGAAAGCAAACAGTAATGTCTTTTTGACATCGTTTTTTGCCCTATATATGCCCTCTGACATCGATTTTTCGCCCCGTATATATTCATTTTGGCATCGATTCTTAGACTTGTTTATACACCTGGATATCGATAGTGTTTTTTTCGTTTAAAAGAGTAATTATGTAGCCTATTTCTTGAAAGCAAACAGTAATGTCTTTTTGACATCGTTTTTTGCCCTATATATGCCCTCTGACATCGATTTTTCGCCCCGTATATATTCATTTTGGCATCGATTCTTAGACTTGTTTATACACCTGGATATCGATAGTGTTTTTTTCGTTTAAAAGAGTAATTATGTAGCCTATTTCTTGAAAGCAAACAGTAATGTCTTTTTGACATCGTCTTTTGCCCTATATATGCCCTCTGACATCGATTTTTCGCCCCGTATATATTCATTTTGGCATCGATTCTTAGACTTGTTTATACACCTGGATATCGATAGTGCCTTTTTCGTTTAAAAGAGTAATTATGTAGCCTATTTCTTGAAAGCAAACAGTAATGTCTTTTTGACATCGTTTTTTGCCCTATATATGCCCTCTGACATCGATTTTTCGCCCCGTATATATTCATTTTGGCATCGATTCTTAGACTTGTTTATACACCTGGATATCGATAGTGTTTTTTTCGTTTAAAAGAGTAATTATGTAGCCTATTTCTTGAAAGCAAACAGTAATGTCTTTTTGACATCGTTTTTTGCCCTATATATGCCCTCTGACATCGATTTTTCGCCCCGTATATATTCATTTTGGCATCGATTCTTAGACTTGTTTATACACCTGGATATCGATAGTGTTTTTTTCGTTTAAAAGAGTAATTATGTAGCCTATTTCTTGAAAGCAAACAGTAATGTCTTTTTGACATCGTTTTTTGCCCTATATATGCCCTCTGACATCGATTTTTCGCCCCGTATATATTCATTTTGGCATCGATTCTTAGACTTGTTTATACACCTGGATATCGATAGTGTTTTTTTCGTTTAAAAGAGTAATTATGTAGCCTATTTCTTGAAAGCAAACAGTAATGTCTTTTTGACATCGTTTTTTGCCCTATATATGCCCTCTGACATCGATTTTTCGCCCCGTATATATTCATTTTGGCATCGATTCTTACACTTGTTTATACACCTGGATATCGATAGTGTTTTTTTCGTTTAAAAGAGTAATTATGTAGCCTATTTCTTGAAAGCAAACAGTAATGTCTTTTTGACATCGTTTTTTGCCCTATATATGCCCTCTGACATCGATTTTTCGCCCCGTATATATTCATTTTGGCATCGATTCTTAGACTTGTTTATACACCTGGATATCGATAGTGTTTTTTTCGTTTAAAAGAGTAATTATGTAGCCTATTTCTTGAAAGCAAACAGTAATGTCTTTTTGACATCGTTTTTTGCCCTATAATCAGGAGAAACTGGATCTTGCAATTGAGATTAAACAGATGTGGGCGACATCTTCAAGGCTGTGATATCTTTAGATAATGATAATAATGTGTAGAATTTTTCTTCTTAGATGAAATATAAATATTAGAATTGCAATAAAACTGCTAATTAATCGACTAGAGAAATATTTTAACACAGTTTTTTCCTACAAAAATATTTTTTCAGCTTCTGCATTATATTTAATGTACCGAATTATTAGTATGCAACGAGAATAACGCAACTAAAAATAATTTAACAGTTATTTGGATTATTGTTTATGTCTAATCTGTTTAATTTCAATATAACTTATAAATTAGAGTTTCTAAAAGTGCGAGATTCGCACCTTAGGGGGCGCCATAATTCCACGTGTCTTCCAGCACATCAGAACGGAACAATTACTTCAACAGACAGGAAGAAATTTTGAATTATAGTCAATTTGATATTATCAATTGAAGTAAACAAGATGAAAATGAATGTTTGTTGTATACTGTCAAATAAATGACTTACACGAAAAAGTATTTTGTATTTAAAGCAGAAAATCCACCCTCGCAAATGCAGGATATTGAAAATGGTGATAGTACACAAAATAGTCCAGTCATTTAAGGTCAAATTGGGTGAATATCTCGGAAAATCGACATACACTTTATATTACCAAATAAAAATTTGTATCTTGGCATCCTAAAACTATTCTCAAAAATCACATATAATTGGATGATCGCAAGTTTTGAAGTCAGAGGTCACAAAAATCGATTTTTTTTACATTTTTGCAAATATCTTGTTTTCTATAAGTTTTACGCAAATGGTATTTCTTTTCAATATTGTAGAGAAATCAATTTTCTTCAGCTTTTCTATTCAACATTTTTTTATATCTTAATGTGTTTTCGAGATAGAGGGCGCGTGAAGCTCGCGGTCAGAGAATTATCTGAGGTCAACTCTTCTTCTTCTTCATCATCATCGTCGTCATCGTTTCTTTGCTGCAGAATTTCAAGTTCCTCTTTGCCACTTATTTCTTTCTTTTCTTATGATTGGTTGCATAACTGAATTTTTATGTTTTCGCCTATTTTTTTTTGTTCTATCTCCTGTGAAACGATTACCAGGTATTGTAATGTGGTTGATTTATCTATTCCTTGTCATTTCATTGTTGAATTTTCCTCTTTTTTTTGTTATCTACTACCATACATTTATCTTTATCCACGTGCTTGCTTCTTTTTCAATTTTCTTCAATATATCTGCTACTATTAGTATATAGTTTGCATAATATAACTATTTCTCTTATCCACCTATTTTCACCGGTTCTACATTCCTTTTTCTATGTTCTTTTTCGTTGTTTTCATCTTCTACTCTATCAATGTTTCTTGCTTCACCCTCATTTCCATCCTAAACCATAACTAAGTATAGCCTTAAAATTCGGTTAAATTAAAGCAATCTGTTGAAAAATATTGTCAAATCTGTTTATTTTGGAAAATAATCTAAAAAGAGAATCGAAATTTTTTGTTCAAAGGGTTTTAATGAAAAAATCGTAGAAGGGTTTCTTGGAGGATCTCGGATAAAACATCTTGTATTAGCTTTAATTTTTAAGGATCCACTTCTCTATAGCTCTAGTGTCCAGCTCTAAAATTTGGTTCAACTGAAACGATCTGTTGAAAAATAGTGACAAATACCAACCAGCTTGAAACCAAGCGCAAATCTGTTTATTTTGGAAAATAATCTAAAAAGAGAATCGAAATTTTTTGTTCAAAGGGTTTTCATGAGGAAAAACTGCCGAAGGCATTTTTGAAAGAGCTTAGATGAAACTTCTTGTATTAGCTTTAATTTTTGTCAATCCACTTCTCTAAAGCTCTAGTGTCCAGCTCTAAAATTTGGTTCAACTGAAACGAACTGTTGAAAAATAGTGGCAAATACCAACCGGGGATAGCTTGAAACCAAGCTCAAATCTGTTTTTTTTTTGGAAAATAATCTAAACAGAGAATCGAAATTTTTTGTTCAAAGGGTTTTAATGAAAAAATCGTAGAAGGGTTTCTTGAAAGAGCTCATATAAAACATCTTGTGTTAGCTTTAAGCGTTAAGAATCTACTCTATAGCTCTAGAGTCTATCTCTAACTTTTTAAAGTAAATAAAGTATTTTTTTCTTCTTATATGAAACCAGGTAATAAATCTTACTAACTAGATCATTGTAGTAATGTGTTTTAATAACGCATTTTTGAAAGAGCTCTGATAAATCATCTTGTATTAGCTTTAATTTTTAAGGATCCACTTCTCTATAGTTCTAGCGTCCAGCTCTAAAATTTGGTTCAACTAAAGCGATATGTTGAAAAATAGTGACAAATACCAACCAGCTTGAAACCAAGCGCAAATCTGTTTATTTTGGAAAATAATCTAAAAAGAGAATCGAAATTTTTTGTTTAAGAGTTTCTAAGGAAAAACTGCCGAACGCATTTTTGGAAGAGCTTAGATGAAACTTCTTGTGTTAGCTTTAATTTTTAAGGATCCACTTCTCTATAGCTCTAGCGTTCAGCTCTAAAATTTGGTTCAACTGAAGCGATCTGTTGAAAAAAAGTGACAAATACCAACCGGGGATAGCTTGAAACCTAACGCAAATTTGTTTTATTTTCTTGGAAAATAATCTAAAAAGAAAATTGAAATAATCCACTCTATAGCTCTAGACTCTAGCTCTAACTTTTTATAAAAGTATAGTATAAAGTATTTTTTTCTTCTTATATGAAACCAGGTAATAAATCTTATTAACTAGATCATTGTCGTAATGTGTTTTAATAACTTATTTTAGTTTAGAATTGCTCAATGAGAAACAAATAGAAGAATAACTTTACTGACTTTTCAATAAATAAACATGAGAAGTCATATACTTTGAGACTGTTTATATTTCCGGTACTGTTAACCTACAAAGATATTTGCTGCCGCCTGTATTTCGGGATATATAACATCAAACAAAATATTTGAGTACGTAATGAAAGTAATTATTGATTTTAAGTGATTTTTTTATGTAAATAATTGGTTTTTGATAAATCATAACTATATTGTGCAGATTTTGAACAATGCTTCCGTAAAACAGCAATTTTTATACTTATCGATGGTTATTTTCAATTTCTTTGAATGTTCTTAGAAAAACTGCTATTTTATTAAAATTTTTACTCAGTTCCATATCCAGATTTGATCTAAAATCCATTATTTCTTGACAAATCCCTTAATCATCATAGAATCTAGAGTCTTTTCTATCATTGATGAACTTTGCGTCTATTTTCGAAATACTGAGAAGTTTGTCAATTTCGTGTTGTTTGTAATAAGATTTGATGGTTTTGTGATGCATTTTGATAAAAATTCATATTAACTTTTATGGTATTTCACTATTTTAGTCACACCATATTCAAATTCTTCCTTAATGACACGAGTGAGTTAACATTTATTAATCTGATCAATTATTAGGCAGCTTATCAATAAAAACCAATTAAAATAAAGCAGCGGTTTTATTATTTATTGTAGATACAAATTGATATTAATACTTTTAGAAACAGTGCAAATGAACCTTATAAATTATTTCAAATTGATCGAATTGACTTGAATAATTTCTCTTTAACCTATGAACTTATTTAAAAATAAATATTATTCGAATATCAAATTTGCTGAATTGTCGTTGGGGCTATGATAGTGATTTAAAAAAAAATTTATTAGGTAATAACATATTACTTAATCCAGATATAAATATGACCCCATCTCTTAATATAATAGTCATAATCTTGAAAAAACAAATAATAATTTGGATTCAAATCACACTAAAAATTTTGAAAGTAAGAACAGTTTAAAAACTTCACCACTAAATATGAGCTAACGTCTTTGACGTGGATTTATCGCCGTAGAGGCGAAGAAAAAACAACAATTTCCACAAAGAACAGGAAGAAACCACAGGACGATGAACCTACAGGCTAATCAGGAAGAATGGGTGACGTGTAGTCATGTCAGGAAGTAATTCCTGACATATAAACCTGGAGTTGGACCCATTCGACAAGTATTTAGAGTGTATATTCAAATTAAAACAATGCCTACAATTCACAATTCAATGAAGCTTGAAAATTGGAGAATGTTGTAGGGATATAAAGTCAAACTTTCAAATTCAGGAAGGGAGGAAATCAAATTAACAGTTTCTTAGCTGCGTCATTGATTTTTCTTTGGTTCGGGTCTCATAAAAGCTTCCGAAGTCTCCAGTAGCTTATGGAACACGTCTTCGTTGGTTAGGTTAGGTTAGGTTAGGTTAGGTTAGGTTAGGTTAGGTTAGGTTAGCTTATGGAACACGTCTTCGTTGGTAGCTATACAAAACATTGACCGCGAGTTTGATAAACAGTTGATTTTTGATTTAGTCTTTAGTTTATAACGTTCTGTTTAAAAATTCTTAATATTCTATTCTTAATAGTTATTTAAAATTCGTAATTGATAACGTTGTGAGGCGTTTTAATTTTGTCGTAGCCCAGAGTGACTGATTTATGGTTTAGTTGACCATCTTAGAGCAGGGAAAAAATTGATAATCTTAAAATCGAAAAAAGTCAACTGATAATGAGAAGGAAATGATTAAAAAAACTTGTGGAACCTAATTTTGCATCGCATAGATCAAGAATGTATTGGATTAACTTGAATGTTTAATTTAATTTTTGTTTGTTTTTGAAACGTTTCCTTATTGATATTCAATTATAATTTTTTGGAATATTCTTTTCGTTGAGCTGTTGAACGCAATTCTTATGAATATTATCGAAATTCAAATATTCATTGGGTTATCAAATCCGTACTAAAAAAAATTTACAAATAGGAAGAGCACTGATAAATAAATATAACTACGTTATCAGATTTGCGTAGGTCTTTAGTAACATAAATAGATTCGAAATTTTACAATAACCTTCAGTTTTTCTTTCGGCCGGAAGTTAAAAATATTGGAGATAATATATGGTGACAAATTTTTTTCAAATTTGGATAAAACGAATATCTAATATAACACGTGTCGAATCAAATTCAAATTTTTTTCGATAGAATCCGAATTGTTTTGGAAAGTTTCTATTATTCGAATTTGGAACTGTTTTTATTGGACATCCTGTACATAAAAACCTAACGGAAAAAACTATTTCTGTTTTATTTTTTGTTGATAATACCGTTAGCCCCGATGTATCAATAGTTTGCACAAAGTGTAAACAAAAAATAAAATAAACAATTTGTAAGTATCTAAATCGGCAACAAACTCGAGATCAGCGAACTAGTTGTTATTGAAAGAAACGTTTATCCCACATAAATAAATAAAGGTGTGTATATGTTTAAAAATTGAAGCCAATCCCCAAATAGAAAATTGCTAATACTCTTAATTAATTCTGACATAAACCAGGTAGGAAGATTCTTATTAGATGGCGATTTGACTCTTTTAAGAAATCTAATAAACGAGAACGGTGATAATGAACGAGAAAAACGGACACAAAAGCAGATTAATATACTTTATTTCGAATTATTATATTACCGACAGCTAATTTGAAGTCAAAATTGAAGATATCTACTCAAATTACCATAGGATAGAATCTAGAGTACCGCAGGGTAGTGTTCTAGGCCCATTTCTGGATTTGATGTTCCCAGCAGACGTTCCAAACGTAGACGACATCTTCATAGCAACCTTTGCAGACAACCCGGCAATCATGACAACAGAAAAAAATCCTACTGTAGCCGCAGATACAAAACTGGCTCCACGAGGGAAAAATTGAAGTCAATGCCAGCAAATAACATTTACAACAAGAAAATCTGGTTGTTTACAAATGTTCATCAATAATATTACCATTCCAATAACACCAATGATGGACTTAGGGTTGCATTCAGATGGTAAACTGCACTGGGTACTTAATAAAAGAAAAAATAAAAAAAATAAGAATATCTTTAACTGGTTTGGAGATGGAACAAGATAGATTGACAAAAATGACGTGGATAGATAAGTAAGAAGAAGGGACCGACAATAAAACAAATGATGATACTGGTACAGGACAGGATTATATAGTAGAAATGGGCAAATGGATAATAAATATATTTCCGATGCTCTAGAAAGGATCAATTATTTATTAAAGATGTTAATTGTACCATTTTTTACTTTGAGGTCCCTAGTTATATTTATTTTTAAGGGTACAGTTTGTTAATTGTTTTTCTAGTTAATTACATCTCTGACAGCAACTTACATGAATAGTAAAAATTTCCCGAAAATTCCCTTTTAATCATTTTATAAACTATAACTCCATCGCTACAGCCGTTAGATAGACAATTTTTGAGCAGTTTCCTTATAGACTGATGAGCCTGTTCATGAGCCAAGTGGCCGATGGTTAATCAGCTCTTCTGTATAGTCAATGCACCACAACAGCGCTTCGTTTGGTGAAGCCATTTTGTTTTGTTGTATTTTATGCTCTTTATAAATTTCTAAATTCAATTTTACACGTTTCAAATTACGGATCTCTGTTTAGAATTCGATAAGATCGGCATTAGGTGCAAGAAATTCTCAAGGGAGTGATACGACCACATTATCATCACGCAAAAACATATATTTGCTAATGAGAAAGCAACTTGGTCTACAATAACATAAATTATACTGGATGATTGTCAGAAGATCTCAGTTATCTATATCTAACAAAGTTTATTATACAAAGTATTGCTCGAGTCCATCTTGACGTACGGTTTTGGTATTACAAGCAATTCAAATCAAATCATTTTGAAGAGATTTCAAATGTTTTAAACATTTTTTTCAGTTGAGGAAAGAGATGATAGTCGGACGAAGCCAAATCTGGTGAATAAGGGGGGTGTTCTAGTAATTCAAAGCCTAAATCACGAATCTTGTGTGCAGGGGCGTTGTCTTGCAAGAACAAAACACCTTGGAGAGGTGGAGAGTGGTCAGTAATGTCGAATACTAATCTCCAGTTAATGTTCTACCCTTATCCAAAAAAATAAATCATGATTACTCCATGGTAATCTCAAGAAAACTGAACTTTTCCAGTAGATTTTTGGACACGAAACTTCTTAGGTCTTGAGAACCAGATTGTCGCCATTCCATCGATTGTTGCTTTGTTTCTGAATCGTAGAAATGTACTCAAATCTCATCCATAGTAACAATTCGGTTTAATAAGTTTTCAAATCGAGCACAGATCGATTCTATCCTTCTTCTATCCTTGCACGCTTTTGGTCAACATTCAAACATTTGGGGATCCGTTTTGCAGCAATTTTTTTCTAAATTGACGTGAACTTTATGATGAACGCGTTTGGTATGAAATATTCAATGCGGTCTGATAAAATCATGGCATGAACTGCATCGATATTTTCGGGGACTGCCACAGAAACTGGTCTTCTCGATCGGTCACCATCTTTAACGGAAAATTTACCTCTTTTGAAGCTTGCAGTCCAATTTTTCATACAAAGGACATTGATCACCAAGTATATTAAGCATATCTTGGTAAATCTACTTACCTGTTAACCCTTTTAAATACCAGGTACTTGATGATGGCTCCATACTCCGATTTTTCGATATTCCCAAAATCAATTCGACGTCTGTAGTTTTCTGTAGTTAAATTCGTTGCTTTCTGATCCTCTACTACATCTACTAGACCCATAAAAAATTTCAAAAAAGATATTTTTTGGAATTCTAATAGATTTCGACGTTTCAAACCAATTTTTTTACTATCGAATGCAGGATGATCATTTTAATTTTCGTTTTATAGAACTTTTGTAGATATAATAAATGAAAAGTGAGGCGATAATGTCAAACATTGGTTCGTGAGTTAAATATACCTTATCATTCCTTTTCCCTAATTATTACCACGTCTCTTAAATCACCTGCTTATTACGATCGATTGTTGTTCGGTAGTATAAAATTGAAAATTATAGACGTGCAGCATGTGTGGGGTATTAATGTTTACTTTAGTAGTTCCTCATTCTAATCAAAATCGTGATGTTTGTTTTTTTAATTCTTTATGATAACAGGATAGAAATAGTATGAAGTTGAGAGTCTTAGAATTGATTGCTATAACTAATTATCGATTTAAATTACACGTGGAATTTCTCTTTGATTAGTTTCTTGAAATTACTTGCTTCCCTTGAATCATTTTATTACATTTTTGCATAAAAATACCGAAGCTTTTCTCATTTTTCCCCCGGTTTGGTGTCCCAGGACTTGAATAAATCTATCGACTTCCATAGCGGCACGATGAAGAAAATTAACCAGGCACTAAATTGGATAATGGACGATCCCGTTTATAAGGAAGGGTCTTTGTTGTTTCTTCTGTATTAAATCCAGGTCTATCACACTTGTTTTATCCCAAATGAATCCTGTAAAACCCAGCATTGAATCAAGTATGTATTGTTGATCTTTGAGGACTTTCTTGTGACAGATTCGCTACCAACGAATGTTGAAACCATATTTACAGGATTGTTGTCAAACCAACTTACCAAACTTAGTTGAATTCCATGTATTGTAGTAGTTTTTTCAATAATATTTTCTCTTCCTCTTTTTTTAACTTCTTTTTGAGAGGCGTTTGAGTATTTGGTACACGATTTAATCGCACGGAACTCGCAGGAAAAAGACGACACTGAGTTAGATATACTTGTAATTTTGGACTGTTGTGGATTTCCACTAACACCAACGTCTGGGGCTCCATCAGCAACAGAAGACGAACTTTGAGCAGCTTGTGATGATATAGAATCTACTATACAAATAAATTGTTTTATAGTTCCTTTTTTGATATGAGCTGGGTTGTTGGTACTATCTTGGATAGCTTCCAAATGCGATTGATCTACTGTCATAGCTATCAACTCGCAATCCGAATGTGGTTGCGAAAAAATCGGACTGTTTTAATCCTTGTCAATACCGGCGTGCTCTAATAGTGAATCACCAGCAGTGGATTCCAACTGGGCGACATCTCTATTGACCTAATTTACTTGATCACAACGGACCCGTGAAGTTTATCCACTGGGAAAATTTACAACTTTTTGAATCATTATATCTCAGAAACGGTGGATCGTAGAAGAAAAAGTATTAATACATTTTTTGTAGATAATTTTATGGTCTACAATTTTTGTCTGAGGTATTTTCATGATAAAACTCACCGTTTTCCTGAAAATCGCGAAAAACTAATTTTTCTTACTTTGACCTTGAATAAAGTTTTTTCCATCAGCTTGGTGGGAATTTACGTAACTTCGAATATCTAAATTGACCGGATCAGTATGAAAATACATCGTCCGTCTCTGGTACAATAACATGGCGTCTAAATGGTATGGAAGATCGGAATCAACATCGATTTCTCAAAGTGGCTTTCCAGAACAACTAAAATTTTTCGCCACGGAAACCTTACAACATATAGGATGCCGGAATATGATTTTTTAAAAAATATAGTCAATTAAACAATAAATAAATTAGTGAGAAAGATATTATATCATAAAATAACCTTTCACTTCTTTATATCAATAATGTATTAATCAATGGGTTAATTAGCAAAAAAATTTGATTATTTATTATCATTTTATTATCCTTACAAATTTACAGCCCATCCGTAAAGTTGATATAATTAATTTATCATTTATACAATGACGCAATAAAATTAATTTTGAAGTATTAAAAACAACGTTTCGGAAATTCTGTAACCGCCAAAATATATGAAAAAGAATATGTCAGTGTATAGTAACCATTGTTCAAAAAGTAAATAGTGCAAATAATTGAATGAAAACCAACAGTGCGGATTTTTAATACTCATATAAAAAAAGACATGGACAACGATATATCCTTTTGATATTTTTCTATATCAACGAAATGTGTTTTTTTATCATATAGGAAGTAGAATCCGCGAATATATCTCTATTGTCGCTGTTTGGAGGACACCAGAATTCATCTTGTTCCAGTTGACCTAGTGACACAGATCCGATAAACATTTCATTCAACGAATGAAAATAATAAAGCCTATAATAAAAAGGGTAGTAAAATTTAAATAGTTGAATATATAATACGAAATATCAACATCAATCCTGGAACGCATCTTATATATAAAGGATGTCTCAAAGGATAATAAAGCCTTGATTCAACCCAACCTTCAACGAGATCTTTATGATCATGCTGACATCATTCTTTGGGCTTAAATGCATAGAAGTGTCTGTATAATTAAAATTAGGGGTTATTTGGGATCGTGGGGTACGAACCCCAACTCAAATAAGAACGCTGTAATAACGCCAGAAGTTTCGGAAGTCGAAAAAGCATCACCAGAAGTGAAAATTCGTCCGAAAAATCCGATATGATACACGAGCGAAACCTTGTGGAACGTGAGGACCGACTCTCAACTAGTGGCGGTGCATCATCTTACCCCATCGATCTTCAAAGTTTCTTGGGGAACCATGAGCCGATAAACATTACTGAAGGACTTTTCGCAAAGTTACAACTGTCCCCAGATATTTTAAAAAAAAGTTCATGAAACTCGGTTAATTTTTTTCGAAGGTTTCCCGACCGTTTTCTGATAAATTTTTCGGAACTTTTGGTTGCTTCTGGCGAGGGTTTCCCGCGGCGTTATTACAGCGTTCTTATTTGAGGTTCGGATCCCATGATCCAAGGGAAAACCGGCTGGAAATTTCATATCCGACCTGTACAGTTTGCCAGAAATGCCGTTTGGTGATATACTAATTACGGGCTCCCCGTTTCCAAGCTCAAACGTCGTGTACCTTATCGATGCTTTTTTATGTAGCCCTCTATGGGATTATTCCCATAACAAGGTCTCTATAGACTCGTTATTTTCTGAGATAGGGGAGGATTTGGAGCCTACTAAGGAAAAAGTTGAATAAAAGACAAATTAGTGGATAGTTTCTAAACTATTCATTTGAAATTAAACCTATAATCGTTTGTCTATCATTCGTACACCATATCCTCTAAAATTTCGTTATTTTTTCCTGTCACAACAAATTGCATACAATGTTTCTTCTTTCTGAATATTCTGACTCATCGTCGCAAAGATTATTAACGTCTTCTTCATCAGACGTGTCAGTTTCATCCTCAAAAAGTTTTTTCTTTACTCTTTTTACTTTTTTGTTTGTGCTGTCTTTTTTATCCTTTCCCAGTTGTGCTTTTCCTTTCTTTGTTGTTACTTTCTTCTTACTATGCTTCGGTTTTAATAAATTCGAACGAAGTTGTCGTAACCGTTTGCTTGTTAAGTATCATCAAACTCTGCAAATGATACTAACAGAACAGAGTCCGATCATTTTTCTCCACTTATAATTTACTATAGAGAATATGTAGCTACACTCTTCATTGATTTCAAGCGGGCATACGACAAAGTAAGTATACTAAAGCTGTATGAAGCAGTACAGTACCTTGGAATACGAATTAAGTAAATGAAGTGAGTAGGAATGGAAAAAAAGTAACAGTAGACAGTTTAGAACCGAAATAATTCAATGTAGATACAATAATTTTCAATTACACCGAGGAAAGAAAATAGATAATTGAGAATTATTATAAACATTTTATTTATTGAACAATATAATGTACTTAATGATATTTGCAATGTCAATATTAATTTATTAATTATTTGCAACAAGTAATGTTGATTGTACCTCCAGGTAGACAATTATTTATTGGATTGGATGCTGATGGAATCTCTGTAGATGTATTTGTGATTTCGATATAATTTGTTGATTGATTCGTTTTTCTGGTGGAAGAAGTTTATTCTGTTAGCAATTTCAATCTTGTTTGTTATTGAGTCATCTATATACGCTTTAAGGTGCAAAATTATCGAAATGACACTGTCAACTGTCAACTGTCAACGTTGAAGTGGCTAGGTCACTCCAGAGCGTACCGAAAGCGTTTTGCAGTACGGAACTGTCACTTTCACTACATGGAACACTCAAAACGCAATTTTCGGTATGTAAATGAATACAGAACGAACCATTTTTTGCCACCATTTTCGCTGTGAGCGGATTTGGGTCTTGATGTACCCTGACATCTTCAGGCAGCTCCCGGTAAGCGTGTTGGGCATACCAGCGATAGAAGGGGACGCTTCGTATAGCGGTGAATTTCCTATTTATAAAACCTTGACGGTATGGGATACACATAATATGTCAAGATTTGATTTTTTGATAAGCATAGCATTCTCTCTGGTCTATGGAAGAGTGGTTACCGATTCCCGATATATCCAGAGATTTCCGCATTGGTAAAAGAGTCAGAGGAATGTCGAACGCCAAGGAGTAGAAGAAGATCGTCTCGACAAATCGAAGAATTAATTCCATTGAACTATCTAAGGAATCTTTTGTTGTCACGATTGTTTCTTACGTGAGTACCGCCACTGGTTTTTGTCACGTGCCACTGTCTCTGTTCACGTCGTGGGCGTAACGTTGTAGGAAGTATAAGAGATATGATTTCACCCACGTCCTAATGTATTGCTCACTATTCTCGAATGGACCTATTTTCTTTTGGAATCCATCGAACGATTTCTATTTTACTTGTTTCTCAAGGTGGTATTATGTTTTGGGGAATAAATTTTTTTGTTCTAAATATTCTTTTTGTAGAAACATCGGTCAAGGACTCTGGGGGTATCAATAAATTTAGTTATTTAGATTTTAAGGAATCTAGTTTAATATTTAAAAGTTTTTTTCACCTAGAATAAGTGAAAATAAACTTTTTCTTGTAATAATCATATTGAAAAAAATAGAAATTAGTAGCATTTGTTCCGCAGGATTAATTTAAAAAATAAAAAAAAAACAAAATTTTAAACAGATGTTGTATTATAAACAAAAATAACACCGAAGAATGATACGTTTATAAAAAACAATACAATAGGAAGACAGAGTGTTATTATTTGGTACTTAAATACATCAAATGTAATATACAGGGGGTGTCAAATAAGTAATATCGGTTTTCATATGACAACAGTATAAAACAGTTGATGTTTGGGGATTGTTCGCGTTTAAATCGTCCACGTACGTTAAGAATAACCCGAACATGGAAAATCATCGGTAAGAAATATTAAAATAATTTAATATTTTAGTGGAATAAAACGCGACGTTGTTTCCTTTCAGGTAATCAGCAAAAGACTGACACAACTTTTTATTAACATAACATGACATACTTCACACTTTTTAACAGTAATACCAACTAATAAAATAAAAACATTATTGATTAATACCAACATACCTATACTAACAAGAAAGAGGACAATTACCAAAATTCGTCGCAAAGAACGTCTCTTTGGTGGAATTATGAAAATTTAGTGTACTTAGAAATCATTCCAGATGGTCGAGCGATTATTATATAGCAATAGTGAATATCCGGGTTTAGTTAACCGAAGATTAGTTAAAAACAACTGCGAAAGTTACGTGGAATAAGATCGATGAACTTGGAGGTATTGAAATCTCATTACATCCAGAATTTAGTCCGGATATTCAGTTTAATGCTGAAAAATTTTGAATCCACAAAACGTTGGGTTAAAACTATAGATTACGATGGGCTCTTTTACGTATAATTATTTATGAAACACCCTATATATTTGGTAGTAATTAAGCATATTTAAATATATTTCGATTATATACAAAACAATTTACGGTTGATGTAGAACAGGTCAATTTAAACATAAATAAAATGAGTGTCCGTCAAGATATTGAAAAGCAGTTTGAAATCAAGAAACGTGCAGGAATAATAATAAAGGAAAAATGATAACAAAGAAAAGAAAAAAACTATCAACAATATATGTTGAACAGGAAGAGTTACAGCTGACAACGAAAGTACATTTGCATTGCTAGCGAATGGACAGGTCAAAGAATATGGTGAAAATGTACAAAACCGATTTGGGGATATTCAGAAGTACCAGAATATGAATTGATAAAATGATGTTCAGCCAGTAGATGAAAACGACGAAGAAATAACATGCATGACAAGCAAATACACACAGACAGCCAACTCGTAAGGAAAATGGAAAAACGCATCAAAATGTCGAAAGTTTGATGATATTAATTTTGATATATGACGCAACTATTAAATCATTAACAATACGAGAGATACGTTTGTGCACATTCGAAATGATAACCGCGTCACTTTCCTACATCCTTGGAGGTTATTGAAACCGGAAATGTTATCTGTGCAGTTTTGTTTCCAGAAAACATAGATATGTAACCGAAACACTACACTCGTGTAGAAGATAATTTAAATACAAACCGAAGCGGAAGATAAATAAAATTTTCGCTAAATTTTAATATGAATCAAGGATATAACGTTTATTTTTATAATTAAACATTACAGCTGATAAGCCTGCTGACACATCTATGCATCTAAATGATCACCGCACGGATAAAGGCCTTTTCATACTAGCGAATTGCGAGCGTTTTCAAAGCGGGACGATCACGCCACGCACGCGCAGCAAATAGCAGCGTGGACGCCATTTTATACTACCGCGTACAAACGCCAATCCGTACGTCCCGATGTTTGTAGAATACAGCAAAATTATGGCATTTAACTCCATAAATCACCATGAATTGATTAAAACTGAAATATAGGTTTCTTTACTGTTTTGTAAAACTAAAAAACATTCGAACTATATTAAGGAATAAACTCAAAATTTGATTAATGGTATTCTAAGAAATAATATGATAAACTTCATCTGTCAAATGTCATTATTACAGAATTTCTAAATAAAATTCAGGATTCATATTTTCTGTTAATTTCCTGAGATAAAAGATAAAATAGAAATGATGATTGTTAGCGAGCCAAAAATTATGAATTTTAAATAATTCATTTCTATTTATATGAGCCCGTAAAGTTGAAAATCGGATTTGTAATAATGCAGATCGAGTTCTGGCTTGATCTGTTACTATTATTTCATTTTATAGACTATAACCTATATCCTATCGAATATTACAAATAAAATTGAAATACTTTATGATTTGATTGAATTTTTTTATGAAAATAGTTAATTAACAGCAAGTTTACTTCGCAATTAAAATCTTTATCGGCGTTTTTTTTTTGTAAATTAATAGTAGCGTTTGTTGAATATCATCAATTTAAAGATAGTATTTTTAGGTTATGATTCAGTGAACTTTAGACCATATAACATCTATTAGGACTAATATCAGCAAAAGATTCGTTTTTTTAAAAAGTATCTATACGAGTTTATATTATATTCATCAATATAGTCTTCCCTATCTAACGAAAGGCAATTTCCTTTTATTTTCCATGTCAATTTTCAATGTTTACACATGACGTGTTGAATATGAACATGTGTGTGTTAAGTTGGTATACTTGATATGCTGATATTCATTTTTTTCTACTAACGTTAACTATAACACCAAAAACAGAGTCGGTTTTAGTTATAATTTTTGTTCTTCCTAAAACTGAAATTTAATCAATTTGTACGTCTAATATTTTCTCTTATTTTCCGGTCTAGTGTTTTCTATGGTCTACAAGAGTTGTTTCGTTGTGGATGTTTATGGCTTTGTTTTTGATATTTTGATCATTACAGATCTGATTGTTGCTTTGTTTTTTGTCTTAGATGTTTCACCATACTACTCTAAAACATCCCGTGATCTGACTTTCTGACCTCTTACCTTGTCTTCTTCAAATTTTCATTCTTGTTTGTATTATTTGAACTTCTAGGTCTACTTTACATCTAACGAGCTCATTTTATGTTGACTTGATTCACAATTAAACAAAACCTTTGTATTCATCTTTTAATGCAGACAATAGTCACAATTAGTAACCATGAATTAATTTTGGACCCAGATGAAATTTTAGTTAGAACTAACTTTCATACTAACGATGTTTTGGTGGTAATCTTAGATTACCTACGAATGAGAACCAAAATTACTTATTATGTAAATGTAGATCTATTTTATGTCAGGTGATAAAAGAAAATGCAGAACGAAGTAACGAAAAAATACATCAAACACACAGATTTGCCATTGCAATTGTTGTAAAGGGTTTTCCGATAAGAGGTGTTATTTTGAACAGCCAGCTATTTCGGTAAATGTCACTTTTAAAGCTGTCATGTTTTGACATTTGACAAGTAGAAACTGCGCCATTAATGAAAATGGAACGATACACGCTTCAACAACGCATTGAAATTATTAAAATTCACTATAAAAATGGTGAAAGTTTGGCAGAGACGGTTCGTAAAACTAAAACATTTTTGGGTCGACGTGAAGCACCTTCTCGGACCGCAATACAGAAATTGGTGGAAAAATTTGAGCTGTTGGGACAAGTTAGTGATGTGAAAAATAAAACCCGTGCACGTCGCTCAAGAACAACTGAGAATATCGCTGCTGTAGCCCAAAGTTTTGAAGAAAACCCAGGTTTGTCCATTCCTCGTCGTTCTTTGGAATTAGCCATTCCACAAACGTCATTTCACCGTATTTTGCATAAAGACTTGGGTCTTAAGGCCCATAACACAAGTTAACACAAGAACTCAAGCCGGCCGATTATCAACTACGTCGTGTCTTTGCTGATTGGGTCCTTGAAATGCATCAAAATCATCTTAACTGATGAGGCCCATTTCCACCTTGGTGGTTACGTCAATAAACAAAATTGTCGAATGTGGGGTTCGGAAAACCCAAAAGTTATTGTTGACAATCCTCTCCATCCTCAACGCGTGACTGTTTGGTGCGGTTTATGGTCTGGCGGTGTCATTGGACCTTACTTTTTCGAAAATGAGGCTGGAGCAACAGTTACGGTGAATGGATGGCGTTATAGAGAGATGATTAATTATTTTTTATGGCCGGAATTGGATGGTATTGATTTGGACAACGTTTATTTTCAACAAGACGGCGCTACATGCCACACAAGCAACGAAACCATCTCAATCTTTTACGGGAAAAATTTCCGGACCGTGTTATCTCTCGAAGAGGTAATCACAATTGGCCACCAAGACCTTGCGACTTTTTCCTTTGGGTCCACGTGAAAGATAAGGTCTACGCCAACAGTCCAGCATCGATTCAAGACCTCAAAGATGGAATTCGTGAGGCTATCGAGGACGTAGGGCAGCCGCTTTGCAATTTGGTTACGGAAAATTTCATGAAAAGGATATGGTTCTGTAAGCGCAGTCGTGGCGGCCATTTGACTGATGTTGTGTTCCATTATTAACGGCATACCTTCCTCTTTATAATGAAATAAACATCCGATCATTTATCTCAAAAAATGGCATTTTTCTTTGAATATCAAAATAACACCTCTTATTGGAAAACCCCTTATTAGCTCAGGCAGGCTTCGAATTGATTGAGCATCCATCTTATTAACCAGATTTGATCTCCAGCTACTACTGACTATTTCTATAATAGTTTCTTCAACATTTCTTAAGAATATATTGACAATTATGTTCATTTTTTATGCCGTAACGACATTTCTTAGAATACTAAACTTCAATTAACGATATTTCGATAGAAAAATCTTTTTTCTCGTATTAAAAATGTGTTTTAGGTTCGTATTATTCAGAACTTGATTAATCTAAAGCTAGATTAGAATTATGTGTGATTTTAAAGAAACTACAGCCCCGATAAAAGTGTGATTTGAAGCCGTCTCTGGTAGTAAATTCTGGGTTGACGACCTAATAGCTACTGTTTGGAAAACAATTAGTTCTAAGCATAATAATATGAAGAATTGTAGCAGTTATAGGATAGAATTTAGTAGATTTTAAATATTTATAAGTGTATCATTCGATTTATTCTTGATAATTTTGATTTAAAGCTAGACGACAGCTCTAGATCCAAAAGGAAAATGCCGGGATGTATAACTTAAGTTAACAAATTAAAACGACTAGTAGGAGATTTTTGTAAATCGCCCTGTATTAATTGGATTTAATGGGATTTTGTTGCTGCTTTGGGGATTTGATTTTTTAGATCTATAATAAAAGAATTTGTTTATTTTTACTTCGTTTATGAAGGGTTTGTTCAATTTTAATAATGCTAATGATTAAATTGATTATTTAAAGGGTCTTACAGGGTACAGATAACCCGAATCCAGATCCAGGAAACTAGAACGTGTTTCATGAACGTTACCTGGGCACTTACATCTCATAGAAATCCTCATAGTACCTGCAGAATCTTGGGAAAAAGAGTTTGATGGAGAGAACCACCAAGGTGTCGGGTTATTAAAGAAACTGGGCTGTAATTTGGTTCAAAGGCTGTACCGAGGTGATTGTATTGGAAAAAAATAATCACAGGATAGTTATATAAGGATCAAATAGTGGCCAAAATATTGCAATATGAGATAATATCGAACTGCGGGCTTAGAAATAAAAAAATCAAGGTTTTCTTCATCTAATACTCCTACATGGGTAGTTTTATGTAAATCCCATAGAGTATGGTTGTGATCGGCGGGTGGAAACCATGGAAAATCTTCTTTCTCAATTTTAAGCAGGAATATTATTAAATTCATTGGTTGAAAACTTGCAAATGGGGATCACACATTATTAGTATTCGTTTTTTATTAAATTCCTAGACGTATTATCTTGTTTTATCATACTATATATGTTTGGAATTGATATTAATGAGTTTAGTTTGAAAAAAAAAACGACAATTATGTCAAATACGCGAATTATTTCTTGTAGGCCGCTCTGTATACATTTTGGAAGCACGTTAATATCTATCGACACTTCTGCACATGAAATCTCCGATCAAAGATCAACGGAATCAAAAATAAATAGCCACGAGTGGAAATAGTATTTGACTCATATTTCTTGAATGCAATGATTGTAATCCCTTATGTTGATCATTACTCTTTAAGGAAGAGGATAATGTAAATCGTCCTGTCCGGTTTCAGTCGTGTTCGAGAATTAACGGATATATTTGCTTAAATATACAGGGTTGTATTGAATACATAAGGTATATGGTAATTTTTAAAAAATAATTAGAAAATTTCTGTCAGCTCTAGTTTCAGCTATGCAGCTATAAAATAGAAAGAAAAATGTATTTGAGGGTGTTGGGGTAGAAAAGTAAAGTAGGCGTTGATTTATTCATTGTTTGTCGTAATTTGACAGCTGTCAAATGTCGCCGGTATGTTTAGACGTGTCTAGAAAGTTTAATTTGAAGTAAGGAAAATCTTGAAGAAAATCAACGACGTAAAATAATAGTTTTTTGAACAAAAGCAAGATCTGAACAAATCTTTTACATTGTAAGAATGGAAATAGCTAGAAAAACAATTTACGACATATTTTAGCGTTTTTTTTTGATTGAAAGAAAGTCAGGATCAGACAGAAAGGCAAGAAAATGCCAAAAGAGAAATGAGAAGCTTTGGTTAGAGCGGCTCACGGAAAACTGGGAGTCAGTTTGCGGAAATTGACGACAAAATTCAAAATCAATAAAATTAGCAAACAAATGGACGTCAGGAAGACAGAAAATAAATTCGAAAGTGTCTTTCAAAAACTTCAACGCGAATGTAGTCGTTTTTCAGCATATATTTGTCCTTCTGGAACTTCTGTAACTTCCAAAATATACGAAAAAGTGTAAAAAGTAAATATGATACCGATGGATTTTGTTATATCTACAGTGTGTCCACGTAAATTGGAGGCATATTGGAAACTTTTTTATTATTAGTTTTACGAAAAAAAGTTATTCTTTGTAAAAAATTCTGCATGGCCCAAAACCTAAAATTCAATCATCACATGTTAAATTCTTTCAGTCGTATACGAGGTTTGTCAAAAAATGTGATTAGTAACTTTCTTTTTGACAATATCGAAAAGTGTTATAAAGAAAAGATTTTCAGGATTAAAAATAGCTTCCAAATATTCAACATTGTTTATTTACATTAAAATAATATTTTTTTTCTACATTTTCTCTACGATTACGTTGGAAATTTAAGTTTGCACATTAATGCATTGCATTTATCAATTATAAATATGATCAAACAATTCTAAATAAACTTTTGAAAACAATTATCATCCAGTGCATCCTAAATTAATTCAAAAGCAAACTGTTTCAGGCTACATACTGTTAGGAACGCGAATTGGGTCCTTAGGTCAGATTTTTCCAGCTAAAATGGTGAATTCACGCAGAGCCTTTCATCTGGCTTTTATAAATGGCGGACGCTCATTTGATATAATTTTATTAGTAGCTGTCGGTTTATTTACATTATTTCCAAATCTTTCCTAGGAAAGTCTATTTATCTATTTTGATTCTAGTTGTTCTAGAGCTTTGTAGAATTTTATTTAGGTATATAAATGATTTGTGTAAACGCAGTTAATTATTTTAAAATAAAAAAATTATTCGAGTGATATCTATAAGTAAATTATTTTAAGTGAAGTGTATTGTATAGTGTGTAAATCAATTATGAACGTGTGAGACAGTGTTTATTAATTCTTTTCACGAATAGAAAGACTGAAAATATGAATTTTATTGATGACAGTATCAATAATTCTTTCGATAGTTCATATTTTCTTATACATGTCAAAATTCTTGTTGACTTGTGTTATAAACCACAAAATTCTCGACAACAGATGAATTTTGTAAACTAGTATTACTCATACACTCAAATAGATATCTCCTTCTTCTTTTTCAACGTACGTTAGTACTTAGTCCTGTGTTTGCATCCATAGTTGCCTGGCTGCAGCTGGGATGATGAAGACCAGTTTTCTTACCATCTTGTAGGTGGTCGTCCTGGTGGTAGGGTTTTTTTTCGTTCAAACAGATATATTACGTTATTTTTCTGTATATACTAAACAAATGTGAGGTTAGAAACCACCAATAAACCCGTGACGACAAAATGAATCCAATTAATAGAATATCGTTTCTCACAAGAGTAAGAAATTTTGCGCACGATCCTGTACACTCAAACAGACCATGATAACAAACATACTGTAGGTATGTGTGTTAAGTTTGCACATATTTCACATAAATATGTACGAGAATGCTGAGAAGTTCTTTCTGGAACCAATGTCGGTCGTTTACATTTTCGAAATGCAAGAAGAGGAAGGGGCGATATAAAAATTGATTATATAAATATTTTATCGTATCATGTTTCCTTTTTCTTACTGTATTTGCGTTTCTACATCCCGGAATCGTATAATGCAAAGTAACAGGATATTCTGCTATTTAGTCTTCGAGATATTTCTTCGTATATAATTAAGAAAGTTTTTAGGTTAAGTGTGAATGAATCGAGGGCTTTAAATTTTAATAAAAATAGAGAGAATATTTATATCAAATTTACTGCACAAAAGTTAAATCAAGATAATGGGCGAATCGTGCTGAAGTGTCACAAAAAGGAAGAAACTGATACTGATTATTGTGAAAATTGGAAAAAAAAGTATATTACAAACCTAATATTGCCTCCCAAGTAATATTATTAGTAGAAACTACGTGGTTGACACCAATGGAAAGTGTTTAGTCACTAGTGGCTGACACGTGGTTAGCACGGAATAGGCACGTACATACCACGAGAATAGAAAACTTTTTTGGGTTAGATATATAACATAATCCCACCCATAGCAGTATTTGCAAGATCAAGTCCTTTTCTCTGATAGGTGGGACTGGGAAGATGACTCACTTAATTTACTAAACTCAATTGGTATATTTGGTATACAGAAAGGTCCAAGACACAACTGGGAGTAAGAGGCTCTAAGGCTCGACTCTAATAAAATTCAATCCTTTACTGATCACATAGCTAACTGTATATCTTCTGCGATAATTGACAAGCTTTTGTTCTATTCAGGGTGGTGGTTATCACTTCTAAGGGAGCAAAAAACTGTATTGAGTGATTTGAGAAGCTGTCGAAGATTAATTATGGACTCGTAGGGCTTGTTTGGGATCCTGGACGTTCTGGTGTCTAGAAAAATGAAAAGGTAGTCGGAAAAAATGCTGCCAGGAGTACGCAATCGATGGTTTCATCAAATGTTCAAAGCTCAGAACAGCTAAGGTACTTGACCAATCATCGCATCAAGATCAATGTCTAAAATTCAAAGATGGAAAGGGAAATCAACTCTTAGTATTGTTCAAAAGTACTCGAGAGGAGGTAGCACGGGTGAGATATATGTCTTTACATCTTCTGCAGTATTTCCTTGACCCAGTGTGAGGAATTTGTTTCGTTTATAAAGGTTTTGCTCTATCTGTCACCGCGCTTTTTTATTTTTCCCTTTTCCATAGTTTACGATGTGTTTTCTCGAATTTTTCTTCAAGTTTCTTCAATTATGCCTGTATATCGTAGTATTAAAATTATACAATGTGAATTATAAGTAAGAATTTTGCACCCAACAACCAGATGGGAAAAATATCAAACTATCAATACCAGAGATGGTGTCGTTTCTAACTAGCTAACCAAAAATAAAGTATCTTGTTGTTTATTTTGATTTTCACCTTGTACATTTGGTTAACGTTTAAATACATTTATTTGCACGCGCTGTTGAAGAAAATATCTGATCGCACGACCAATCATTCCACTAAACGTTTCACAGATCGTCGGTTAACAACATAGAAAAGAATATGGCGTAGATGTAGATAAACAGCTCGTTAAATTCAATTGGTGAGGTAAAGATGCCTGTCCCTTTGGATAAAATGTTAAGTGGGTATAGATATTAAGCCGTTTAGACAGATTAGAACTTGACGATGAGGAAAACAATTTTCTATCTACTTATTTGTTTCTAAAGATGCTTTATTCAATCGAGATTATGATGCCACATGTTTGTAAGTTGACGTTACTAGAAAGATTTGATTAGTACACACAATAAACGTATGAATACTACAACTTCAAATCTTCCAGTACGTCCAGTACAAATTCCAAAGTCCGCAGTGATTTTTTATGTTTCCAATTTTTGTTTACTTTTCGGCAAAAAGCTGCTGACTTAAATATCAAGACGCCAAGGGAAAAACTACTAATGGAGACAAATTCGATTGATGATAATCCTTGTTGTAGAAACTCTATTCAAGGAAAATAATGAAAAACATTTGGAAAACTGTCAAATCAAGCATCAAATCAATTCTAATTTGCTCTCTTAAACTCAAGTTGTTTCAGTTCAGAGATTCAATCAAACAGTTTAATTGGAAGTCTTCTTCTTTGTTCCATAATAGATCTATCGCCTGTTTCTTCTTCGATACCTCTGGTTGTCATTCCATCCCTCTCCAATTGCTGTTTATATCAGTCTATAATCTGTCATTTGACTTATAATACGAGGGTTGTCCGTAAACTAAGGTTCCCAAAAGCTGCGGACACTAGGATCACTATTAGGCGGGATTTGGTGCTCTGTGATACGTTTTAGTGTGCAAAAAACTTTCCTCCGATGTACATTAATTCCCAACTATGTGAGGTAAAGTGTAAAAGTGCGCAAAATGTGTGCAAATGGTGCAGAGAATTCAAAGACGAGCTGAAATATCGAAGGGTGACGGATTGGGACCTCAGCGAGATGATTCCTGATGTCGGCAAGTCCTGCATTCACATTTCGAGAGACCGCTTCAAGCTGATCTGAATAGAGTCTAATCTTTCCGAATATATATTATTCAATGCCGATAAAAATGTTTTTAATTGTGAAAATTTATTTCATGGACAAGCCTCGCATGTTGATTCTAATGTTTCTTTACGCTGTGATACCAATTCATAAATTTTTCGTGTCTACTTCAAATTTTTGGTCAAATATCCGAAAGCTTCAGGTTCTTCCGCAAAGACAATTTACCTGTACACAAAGCGATTTTGGTTAGGTCTTGGTTAAAAATGGCATAGATATGCTGTTAACTCTCCTGATCTGGCTCCGTGTGACATTTCCTTGTTGCCTCGGATGAATAGAGGTCAATGAAAAAATCAGAAAATAACTGTCAGCCATTTCCACATATAGGGACAAAAATATGTTTAGAATAGTGTAAGCTTCAGTGGGATAAATTTATATAAGGGAGGACGTTGTTTTTTCAAAAAAAAAAAAATGGAAAGAAACTATTTTTCTATATATAATTTTGTATCGTACATCAAAATATATTGAAACATCGTCAAATTCAGACAAATTTGGATATTTGTGAAATTATGATGGAAAATAAATGGATATGCAAAAAACGTATTGTTGATTGAATGAATTATCGTTTCATTTTTTTACTCGACGTGAACCTCCTCGTTCTTGTTGTTGATTTCGGTTCTAATAAGTAAAGTAATCAAATTGGAGGAGAATTCTATTAGAACAGTAGTTCATTATAATTTACTCTGGTAGAATTGAGGCGAGTTTATGTCCTGTTTTCCATTCTCTGGACATGATCTCTCATGTCTTCTGTTAACCCTTATATCCACTGTTATCGTTATAGCTCAAGATTTTTCAGTGATCCATCTCTGAGACTTCGAGAATCTTTCTTGAATCATATTTTCGCATCCTTTCGAATGTAATGTATAGATATACTTTTATCTATTTGTTATAATGATTAGAGTATTAGGTGAATGGTTATTTTTATGATGTCTTTCTTAGAACTATTAGTATCTGTTGCGAATATTATCACTTTACGAGTTGTAAGTAATAAACATGGTTACAAAAGCAGATAACCCGATGATTTATGTTCAAATTTACGCGAATACTTCTTTTAAATGACTTGAGAAACGACTTACAGTTATTTGTAATTCAAATTAGATGAGTATTGAGTTATTTCCTTCAAAAAAAACTATATCGACACACGATTTTCTCTCATCTCTGTATCCTGAGCTTTCCTTTTTTATCTTTTAGCCTGTTTTCGTCATCTTGACATCCCTCGGCATTTCCAGCTTGAATAGTCTATCTTACAGGACATTCCAAAAAAGCGGATCTAGAACGGAGCCTTAAGGTATTTTTTTGAACCGGTTTCGGTGTCGTATTTCAGGATCCTACCAGAGAAGTAGCTTACCACAATCTTTACCAGGTATCAGGGTATGTTTATGCTTCTAGATACTTAGCAGAATTGAACGCGTTCTTGATATCAATGGTTGCTAATAAGCACTAGGTCTCAGCCTCTTCTTTACAAACTGTGTTTTATTTGGTAGTTAGTTGTAATTTGTTTATGTCTTTTGGATATTTCTAGAAGATTTCATAGTTTCCAAAACTTTCAGCGTTATTTGGTATAATCTTATTTGGAAATAGTAATTTCTTTGGTTCCTGTTACGATAATAATTCCCAGAGAAGATGTTTAGTTGGTGTTTTTGATAGAATAATATTGAATGATGATATTTTCGTTATAGAAGTAGTCCTCTGTATCTCTGTAGATTTTCTTTTACCAAAAATATCAATAGCTTGATACAAGTTATCTAGTTAATTTCCGCCTTCTTTAAATAATTCTCAAATAACCGATAGACGTCTCATAGATACAATTTATTAGCACCTTCCTTTGGATGTACACTCGTAAAAACACCCACTAGAACGACACAAAGACTTCCCACGTCGCTAGATATAAAAAATTGTGCAGACGCGTAATTTTATATTATTTTATTCGACGTTTAATACGTTTTTTTATTATTGTCCCTTCGGTTTTTTCTTATACTTAACCCCTGTATGTATAGGGTTTTCCAATAAGAGGTGTTATTTTGAACAGCCCGCTATTTCGGTAAATGTCACTTTTGAAGCTGTCATGTTTTGACATTTGACAAGTAGAAACTACGCCATTGATGAAAATGGAACGATACATGCTTCAACAACGCATTGAAATTATTAAAATTCACTATAAAAATGGTGAAAGTTTGGCAGAGACGGTTCGGAAAACTATTTTTCGGTCTAGTGTTTTCTATGGTCTACAAGAGTTGTTTCGTTGTTGATGTTTATGGCTTTGTTTTTGATATTTTGATCATTACAGATCTGATTGTTGCTTTGTTTTTTGTCTTAGATGTTTCACCATACTACTCTAAAACATCCCGTGATCTGACTTTCTGACCTCTTACCTTGTCTTCTTCAAATTTTCATTCTTGTTTGTATTATTTGAACTTCTAGGTCTACTTTACATCTAACGAGCTCATTTTATGTTGACTTGATTCACAATTAAACAAAACCTTTGTATTCATCTTTTAATGCAGACAATAGTCACAATTAGTAACCATGAATTAATTTTGGACCCAGATGAAATTTTAGTTAGAACTAACTTTCATACTAACGATGTTTTGGTGGTAATCTTAGATTACCTACGAATGAGAACCAAAATTACTTATTATGTAAATGTAGATCTATTTTATGTCAGGTGATAAAAGAAAATGCAGAACGAAGTAACGAAAAAATACATCAAACACACAGATTTGCCATTGCAATTGTTGTAAAGGGTTTTCCGATAAGAGGTGTTATTTTGAACAGCCAGCTATTTCGGTAAATGTCACTTTTAAAGCTGTCATGTTTTGACATTTGACAAGTAGAAACTGCGCCATTAATGAAAATGGAACGATACACGCTTCAACAACGCATTGAAATTATTAAAATTCACTATAAAAATGGTGAAAGTTTGGCAGAGACGGTTCGTAAAAATAAAACATTTTTGGGTCGACGTGAAGCACCTTCTCGGACCGCAATACAGAAATTGATGGAAAAATTTGAGCTGTTGGGACAAGTTAGTGATGTGAAGAATAAAACCCGTGCACGTCGCTCAAGAACAACTGAAAATATTGCTGCTGTAGCCCAAAGTTTTGAAGAAAACCCAGGTTTGTCCATTCCTCGTCGTTCTTTGGAATTAGCCATTCCACAAACGTCATTTCACCGTATTTTCCATAAAGATTTCTTAATGCCTATAAAGTTCAGTTAACACAAGAACTCAAGCCGGACGATCATCAACTACGTCGTGTCTTTTCTGATTGGGTCCTTGAAATGCATGAAAATCATCTTAACTGATGAGGCCCATTTCCACCTTGGTGGTTACGTCAATAAACCAAATTATCGAATCTGGGGCTCGCAAAACCTAAGAGTTATTGTTGAAAATCCTCTCCATCCTCAATGCGTGACTATTTGGTGCGGTATATGGTCTGGCGGTGTCATTGGACCTTACTTTTTCGAAAATGAGGCTGGAGCAACAGTTACGGTGAATGGATTGCTCTATCGAGAGATGATTAATGATTTTTTATTTCCGGAATTGGATGGTATTGATTTGGACAACTTTACTTCCAAGAAGACGGCGCTACGTGCCACACAAGCAACGATCTTTTACGGGAAAAATTTCCAGACCGTGTTATTTCTCGAAGAGGTGATCACCGAGATCTTGTGATTTAACACCTTGCGACTCTCTCTTTGGGTCCACGTAAAAGATAAGGTCTACGCCAACAGTCCAGCATCGATTCAAGACCTCAAAGATGGAATTCGTGAGGCTATCGAGGACGTAGGGCAGCCGCTTTACAATTTGGTTACGGAAAATTTCATGAAAAGGATATGGTTCTGTAAGCGCAGTGGTGGCGGCCATTTGACTGATGTTGTGTTCCATAATTAACGGCATACCTTCTTCTTTATAAGGAAATAAACATCCGATCATTTATTTAAAAAAATGGCGATATCAAAATAACACCTCTTATTGGAAAACCCGTTACATAAATCAAGTAAAGAAAAGTAGTTAACAAAATAATTGATTCCTCTTTCATTTTTACACGCACATGGGTCACATTTCTCCCAATCAACCCGTTTAAAATCGGTAACAAACTTCCGGTACTTGTAATGCGTACTTACCGAAAGAAATGAAGCTGAGGAATATTTGAACAGCCGCATTCGAGCTGCTAATATCGAAAATTGTCAAACGATTGACCAAATAGAAAATTGGTGGTACTCTAAGGTAGCAAAACCTGTTTTCTAACTGAAAGACAAAGTTTTTAAAAATATTTGCTTTAGTGAGTTGGAGTCTCGGACACGTCTATCAACGAGTACATTTATCCACCAGGAAAAACTACGGGAAGATGGTCGGATGAAGTAAACGAAGACCTACGAATCGTGTGACTAACTGACGATACAGCAGAAGATAGAATATAGAATAGAGATATTGTTAGAGCAATGAGTCAAGTTCTCTGTCTTCTAATTAAGCTTCAATAGTAGGATGTATTAAATTATAAGTATTGTTACGAACTGACATAGGCCGTGAAGTCAGCTCTCTCCAGTTATAATGAAATTCTAAGATTTGGCTACAACAGAATTCGTTTTGTGGTTTTTTGTATATATGATTTGTTTATATTGTTTTTTTCAACTGATTTCTAGAAAGGACTATTTATTTATTTGTTTTATTCGTTTATTTTCTAGAATTTTTGAGAAATTCGTTTTGGGTGTATAAACGAGTTTGTTTAGCGGAGTTTACAATTAAAAGTCATAATAAAAGGAAAGATATTGAAAAGTAGTCGATGATTTTAAATAAATTATATAAATTAGATTAGTTTCAAATAGAGGAGGACATAAGAGCACTCAATATTGAAAACTGGAGAGCAAAAGAATGGAAAATAATAACAAAAGCAGCCGAAACAAACGACAAACTATAAAGAAAATAAAATTTAGAAATCGAGGAGTAATCCACCTCAAAAAAAAGGATTTAAAGCGCCAAAAGCCATAATCCACATGGGATTGAAAGGCTTGATGATGATGATGATGATGATGATAAGTTAGGTAACTCTAGTGTTTGAATAAATTAAGTGAATAAAAGACAGTATTTATAAATTCTTTCAATATTAATAAACGTAAACAACAATATTTTTATATAAACAAACTATTCGTTTGAGTCGAAGCAATATCTAACAATGTGTTACTCAGATTTATAGGTAGACGTGGTTTTATCGTATGGTATATCAAACAATATTAAATTTCGGAATATATGAATCGAGATGAAGACAAAAATATGATTATGCGGAATTAAAAATAAGCGAGTTTCAATTTCATTCACAAAAATTCAGCGCTCTTGCTTTTGTGAACCCTTTAAGTGATTCAATATCTGGATCAGAATTGGCTTTCGTCCAATACAATGACAGCATTCAGAGCAGGTACTAAATATTCATACATTGTTAAATTCTATACAGACCATTCAAGAAGTGACTCGACTGGCATGGTTTTTCATTCCGAAGCAGTGGCACCCGTGAAGGGTTTTTCGTAAGCTTTGAATATAAAAGAAAAATTTTTTTTCGATATTCATGTAGAATAGATCGATGTAGGTCGAAACATAGAAATAAAAAAACAGGTTTCTAACAACAGATATCTAAAATTAGAACGATTTATCAAGAAAAACAATAAGAATATGAAAATATTGATTGGTTTGATCGAATCAAACTTTTTGCGGAACAACAGATGATGGCCAATGAAATTCATCGGCTGAGATGGAGAAGATGAATCCTCAGTAATAAAGAATCATAAAAAAAATGTGAATATGCAAAATAGTAGGAGTAAAAGGTTATTATTGATGAGCAAACTGGGCGAACTGGTCTCCACCACTGAAGTATTATATATCCAAAATTCGAAAGTTTTTTTGTCCTTTACTACAGGCTACAATAACCGTCGCGAATTCTTCAATCGTTCGATTGGTTCACACATTCACAAGATCGCGACCACAACAGTAGGTATTTTATTAGAGGTGGAAGACATAAAGTTATTATTACCTTTGGTGTTATTACGTGGATTTTAGAAAAAAAATTGCAGCTTTAATCAACTCTTATTTCTTCTTAAATCAAGTTTTTAAAACTGAATACACTACCACTACACCAACACACACAATTATACTGTTTAAAACGCGTTTCGATAACCAAGTTATCGTCTTCAGAGACTGAAGGTGAACAGTTTAATCTGAAGACGATAACTCGATTATCGAAACGCGTGTTAAACAGTGTAATTGTGAGTGTTGGTATAGTGGTAGTGTGAACAGTGTATTCAGTATGAACGGTTCCATAAATTCCAACTTAGTAAGTTTTGAAAACCTCACAGCAATAAAAGTTGATGGGAGATTGCTCAACATTCAATCAACGTCAAAACACCCTACTAACACATGGATTTGTCGGAAACTATAATCCAGGTTTAGGTACATCAGCTGATTGCGAATCCTAACTTAGAAAGAGTTTTAAATCGCAGTTTCAGAACGTCGCGTTCAATTTCAAATTTACTTTTTCGAGCGTTAATTCTGAATAATAATTTCCAGAGTTCAAAATGAACCCGTAATTTCCTCATCGGTGTACCAGGGTTGAAAGGATTCTTTTATATAATTTCGGGGTTGGTTTCCGAACCTCCAGATCATGATTGAGTTAAAACGAAACGTCTTTCAATAGATCAAATTGTTAGAGAAATCCAATCAGTGCCTTCACTCACTATGTTTTTTATTCTTGGTATGCAGAGGTCAAGTTTTTGTACCAGAGTTTTCCTGGAAGTATCGAGCTGTTGGTTATTGTATCCACTTTGTTTTGTTTGTCTTCTTCTGCTTCATCTCACCACGTCTTGTAATCCAGAGAGATTTCTTAATTTCCTACAGTATTTAGCCTGATATGAATCGCATTTGTGATGTTTCTTGGGCTTTAGGTTCTTGTTTGAATTCGCTTAACGAGGAAATTTTTATCTCCTAAGAATGGGATTGTTATCAAGTTAATAAGCGAAATAAAAGAAATTCATTCATACGAGTTATGTAACAAGTTTTGAAAACATTCGTAAATGCGTTCATATGTGATAAAAAACAAGTTCATAGATCGTAACGGTTTTTTTTTAATATCAATTTTTAATAAGACATAACTGTCGATCTCTGGCATGTATTAAATTAGTCTTGAAATTTATCACAAAACTTTTATTACCAATAATTATCATCTATCTAGTTTTTTTGCAAATTACAGACTTCGTTCAAATTTATTATCATCAAAAATATATTCATAATCATTATCTTAGCGTAACCGATTGTTATCAAAATATTTCCATGAATTAAATGATCATTACGAAGTTTCTACATTCTAAAATTTCTATTTTGCAAAAAAAAATATTTTCCAAATAAATGTAATCGCAGAAGTAATTGGCATTTGCCAAACGGAGAAAAAAATGTTCAGTAGTACATTCTAGACCGTGTTTTTGTTTCATTTTGTGGCGTAGAAACGATGACAGCCACCTGAGCTTTTGACAAACCATCGAAAACAATGAAATAAACATGAAAGTCTTGCAAATACCAGAAATACTCATAAGCGCCAAAAAAAACATGCACTGTTAGAACCATGGTTCTAGATTAATGCGAACACCTGAACTTCTTGAACTTCGTTGCTGAAATGTACAATAGTCTGACATCGGCTGGTGCTCCAATGGGTCTGGAAGGTTTTTTCGATCACTTAAATATCCCTGTTGGGCTCAACAAATATCCTCAACTTTGAATCTTTTTTAATATACTAGTTTTCCATTTTCCAAGAACGACTTCCTTGTATGACACCCAGGTAATTACAGATTCCACGTTGAGCTTTAACTTCGTTTTCATAATATCCGGTTCCATAAAGATTCATGCCAGATTTCACCAACATGTTATGCATTACCAACTAAGTATTTCTTAAGGTAGAAATTACCTAAATCCAATACCTAACAGAATCGAGTTGCACCAACCCCTAGAAGTACTTAGCTAACAAATACTTAGAAAAAAAATTGACTCTACAGTTGGTATTACTTTGTAATTGGGATGCTGACTGAATAAAGTAATCGTTAGTAGTGAATCAAAGTGAATTAAAGTCAAAATAGACTCAATAAAAACCTTTCTCATTATTTCTCAGTTATTTATTTGTAATGGAGAACTACTGACCGACGTTGTCATGAGGAATTGAGGTTTAAAGGAAAATTTGCGTAAAATTCGTCAATATGCTGTCAAAAACAACGTTAATAACTTATATTTTGTGGGTAAAAGGCTTAAAATACCATGTCTTTGGGGGGAGGACTCGTTCTAATACTTTGTCAAGACCGTGGATCCGCCCTTGGACAGAAGTGACTGAACTGGCAAGAAAATCCACGAGACAAATTAAAAATTGAATGCCTTATACCTTATGGTTAAAAAACGCATTGTAAGGCACATGAAAATAAGGTAGTTCCACTGAAAAGCAGTCTATATAATTGACATGTAGTACCTAACCTAACCTTCAGCAGCATTTAGACTACAATTTGGTTTTAAGTTTGTTGCAAAAAGTGCCTTTATTATTTACTTATAACTGCAATCAATGAAAACTCCCTTAGAAATAGGTACAAACACAGGAATGTGATATAGCCACGCTCGTCAATGATGGTAGTAGGGATTAGTACGGTCCCCAATTTAGTACTTTGATTATTTACCGTACTAATTCGCCAAGCGACTATTGACCTCTTTGTCATCCGAATACTTTCTCATTTTAACTTTGAGCCTCTCGTAAGTTTCTCGACAATCATTCCTGTAACTGTAATTCAATTATTTTTTGTAATACAGTGGAACTTCTCTAACTCGAAAAAAATCAATTTAAAATCACAACATCGAAGTCCAATCGACTGACAAAGTCCTTTATTTTTCAATATTTAGCCCTAATAGCCTTTATAACTTGAAGCGACGATCACAAGGCTCTACATCTCGAAATGCGAAAATGTAAAGGCAAATAAATACGAAATTTTATCTCGAATTTACGAAGGGGACTCTAGTCGTAAAAGAAAAAGAGAGGCTGAACAGCCAAGTGTTGAAGAAGCTCCGTTGGAATGGTGTGTCGGCGAAAATGCCAGAATTTCAGGACGAATCTTGCGCTGAAAGCTGAACAATATGCAAAAGATTCAGGCTCTGACAGTTTTAGAGCTAGTAACGGCTGGCCGCAGAAGTTTAAGCAGAGGCACAGCATTGTTTTTCGTAAACAATGACACACGTGACGATTGGAAGCTAAAACTGCAAACCATAATAAGAAAATATGACTTTGATGACATTTTCAATGCCGATGAACTAGGTTAGATATTTTTTTATGTAATTTTAGGTTTCTTTTACAAGTGTCAACCTAACAGCACATTAACATTTAAGACTGAATCATGTTTTGATGGCTATTAGCCGCCAATGCAAGTGATATTGAAAAATTGAAGCCTTTTCTGATTGAGCAAATCAGAAAAACCAAAAATAACTGCAGTTCTCACACTACATTGGCCACCAAATACAATTTCAAGACTGCGTGGCTGTGACTTTCGATGAGTTTGTCAATTTTGATGATGGTATTTCTGCGTACTGATTCTGACATTATTACAAGTGTACGAAATGAAGACGAGGAAGATTCTGATGACGAGACCAATTAATTACTACACTTTGCGACAAGTCACGATGCGAAACGTGACCTTGATACATTGAGAACGTATTTGGAAAGATCAGAAGAAATTGATGATAATATTTTTTCATCTCTACATAGCATATGATAATATGATAGATCTTCATTATCTTAAATCAAAATCTCAAAGAAAAATAAATTGTGTAAAATTATTTGATTGACAAGAATCAAGTTCGAAATCTCCCTTACTCGAAATAGATTGCTTGTCCCTTGAGTTTCGAGTTGGAGAGGTTTCACTGTATTTCATTTAATTTTTAATATAGAAGAACCTCACGAGAGAAATTGCTGATTCTAATATATTACCTTCCATAGAAATCGGGTACCATCTCTACTACAAGTCAGTTGACCACCGTACCATTATCTTTTTTGTTAGTTCTGAGAAATGGTATAGCAGAAGATTCGATCTCGTAGTACTAGAATTTCATTTTTTGAAGCCCTGATACAGGTTGTTTATAAAAAAGGTGATTCCGTCTCTAGGATAGATAGAAAACTGAAAAATATTTGGGGTTTGTTCAGTAAAACGTAACGCCACATTTTTTACGACTTTTTCTCAACTACTGGCAACGTTGTATTGAAATTTTATACGAATATGTTTTGGATTCTGATATATACAATCAATTTTTATGTATTTTCATAGAGGGCGCCACCCAAGTAACATTTTATATTCCATTTAGTGTTTCCGTAATTTTCTTAAAGCTTTATAAAGTTTATAATAAATGTTTTAGGATTAAAACTATTATATCGTCGTGACAGTGCTTTAAAAACTAAAGGATAAAGCTTATTGGTTGTCGACAGCAATGTGGTTCTATAAAAACTGCTTACAGTTGGTTTAAAACTGACAGTAAGCAAATAACGTCTTAAAACGAGAAGCAAAGCTAGGTTATGTTATCTGATTGCATGAATTTGCATCGGCAGCAATGTGGTTCTAAAAAAACTGCTTACAGTTGGCTTAAAACTGATAGTAAGCAAATAACGTCTTAAAACGAGAAACAAAGTTAGGTTATGTTATCTGATTGCATGAATTTGCATCGGCAGCAATGTGGTTCTAAAAAAACTGCTTACAGTTGGCTTAAAACTGATAGTAAGCAAATAACGTCTTAAAACGAGAAGCAAAGCTAGGTTATGTTATCTGATTGCATGAATTTGCATCGGCAGCAATGTGGTTCTAAAAAAACTGCTTACAGTTGGTTTAAAACTGATAGTAAGCAAATAACGTCTTAAAACGAGAAACAAAGTTAGGTTATGTTATCTGATTGCATGAATTTGCATCGGCAGCAATGTGGTTCTATAAAAACTGCTTACAGTTGGTTTAAAACTGATAGTAAGCAAATAACGTCTTAAAACGAGAAACAAAGTTAGGTTATGTTATCTGATTGCATGAATTTGCATCGGCAGCAATGTGGTTCTAAAAAAACTGCTTACAGTTGGTTTAAAACTGATAATAAGCAAATAACGTTTTAAAACGAGAAGCAAAGTTAGGTTATGTTATCTGATTGCATGAATTTGCATCGGCAGCAATGTGGTTCTATAAAAACTGCTTAAAGTTGGTTTAAAACTGATAGTAAGCAAATAACGTCTTAAAACGAGAAGCAAAGCTAGGTTATGTTATCTGATTGCATGAATTTGCATCGACAGCAATGTGGTTCTATAAAAACTGCTTACAGTTGGTTTAAAACTGATAGTAAGCAAATAACGTCTTAAAACGAGAAACAAAGTTAGGTTATGTTATCTGATTGCATGAATTTGCATCGGCAGCAATGTGGTTCTAAAAAAACTGCTTACAGTTGGTTTAAAACTGATAGTAAGCAAATAACGTCTTAAAACGAGAAACAAAGTTAGGTTATGTTATCTGATTGCATGAATTTGCATCGGCAGCAATGTGGTTCTAAAAAAACTGCTTACAGTTGGTTTAAAACTGATAATAAGCAAATAACGTTTTAAAACGAGAAGCAAAGTTAGGTTATGTTATCTGATTGCATGAATTTGCATCGGCAGCAATGTGGTTCTATAAAAACTGCTTAAAGTTGGTTTAAAACTGATAGTAAGCAAATAACGTCTTAAAACGAGAAGCAAAGCTAGGTTATGTTATCTGATTGCATGAATTTGCATCGACAGCAATGTGGTTCTATAAAAACTGCTTACAGTTGGTTTAAAACTGATAGTAAGCAAATAACGTCTTAAAACGAGAAACAAAGTTAGGTTATGTTATCTGATTGCATGAATTTGCATCGGCAGCAATGTGGTTCTAAAAAAACTGCTTACAGTTGGTTTAAAACTGATAGTAAGCAAATAACGTCTTAAAACGAGAAACAAAGTTAGGTTATGTTATCTGATTGCATGAATTTGCATCGGCAGCAATGTGGTTCTAAAAAAACTGCTTACAGTTGGTTTAAAACTGATAGTAAGCAAATAACGTCTTAAAACGAGAAACAAAGTTAGGTTATGTTATCTGATTGCATGAATTTGCATCGGCAGCAATGTGGTTCTAAAAAAACTGCTTACAGTTGGTTTAAAACTGATAGTAAGCAAATAACGTCTTAAAACGAGAAACAAAGTTAGGTTATGTTATCTGATTGCATGAATTTGCATCGGCAGCAATGTGGTTCTATAAAAACTGCTTACAGTTGGTTTAAAACTGATAGTAAGCAAATAACGTCTTAAAACGAGAAACAAAGTTAGGTTATGTTATCTGATTGCATGAATTTGCATCGGCAGCAATGTGGTTCTAAAAAAACTGCTTACAGTTGGTTTAAAACTGATAGTAAGCAAATAACGTCTTAAAACGAGAAACAAAGTTAGGTTATGTTATCTGATTGCATGAATTTGCATCGGCAGCAATGTGGTTCTAAAAAAACTGCTTACAGTTGGTTTAAAACTGATAGTAAGCAAATAACGTCTTAAAACGAGAAACAAAGTTAGGTTATGTTATCTGATTGCATGAATTTGCATCGGCAGCAATGTGGTTCTAAAAAAACTGCTTACAGTTGGCTTAAAACTGATAGTAAGCAAATAACGTCTTAAAACGAGAAGCAAAGCTAGGTTATGTTATCTGATTGCATGAATTTGCATCGGCAGCAATGTGGTTCTATAAAAACTGCTTACAGTTGGCTTAAAACTGATAGTAAGCAAATAACGTCTTAAAACGAGAAGCAAAGCTAGGTTATGTTATCTGATTGCATGAATTTGCATCGGCAGCAATGTGGTTCTATAAAAACTGCTTACAGTTGGCTTAAAACTGATAGTAAGCAAATAACGTCTTAAAACGAGAAGCAAAGCTAGGTTATGTTATCTGATTGCATGAATTTGCATCGGCAGCAATGTGGTTCTATAAAAACTGCTTACAGTTGGCTTAAAACTGATAGTAAGCAAATAACGTCTTAAAACGAGAAACAAAGTTAGGTTATGTTATCTGATTGCATGAATTTGCATCGGCAGCAATGTGGTTCTATAAAAACTGCTTACAGTTGGCTTAAAACTGATAGTAAGCAAATAACGTCTTAAAACGAGAAGCAAAGCTAGGTTATGTTATCTGATTGCATGAATTTGCATCGGCAGCAATGTGGTTCTAAAAAAACTGCTTACAGTTGGTTTAAAACTGATAGTAAGCAAATAACGTCTTAAAACGAGAAACAAAGTTAGGTTATGTTATCTGATTGCATGAATTTGCATCGGCAGCAATGTGGTTCTAAAAAAACTGCTTACAGTTGGTTTAAAACTGATAATAAGCAAATAACGTTTTAAAACGAGAAGCAAAGTTAGGTTATGTTATCTGATTGCATGAATTTGCATCGGCAGCAATGTGGTTCTATAAAAACTGCTTAAAGTTGGTTTAAAACTGATAGTAAGCAAATAACGTCTTAAAACGAGAAGCAAAGCTAGGTTATGTTATCTGATTGCATGAATTTGCATCGACAGCAATGTGGTTCTATAAAAACTGCTTACAGTTGGTTTAAAACTGATAGTAAGCAAATAACGTCTTAAAACGAGAAACAAAGTTAGGTTATGTTATCTGATTGCATGAATTTGCATCGGCAGCAATGTGGTTCTAAAAAAACTGCTTACAGTTGGTTTAAAACTGATAGTAAGCAAATAACGTCTTAAAACGAGAAACAAAGTTAGGTTATGTTATCTGATTGCATGAATTTGCATCGGCAGCAATGTGGTTCTAAAAAAACTGCTTACAGTTGGTTTAAAACTGATAGTAAGCAAATAACGTCTTAAAACGAGAAACAAAGTTAGGTTATGTTATCTGATTGCATGAATTTGCATCGGCAGCAATGTGGTTCTAAAAAAACTGCTTACAGTTGGTTTAAAACTGATAGTAAGCAAATAACGTCTTAAAACGAGAAACAAAGTTAGGTTATGTTATCTGATTGCATGAATTTGCATCGGCAGCAATGTGGTTCTATAAAAACTGCTTACAGTTGGTTTAAAACTGATAGTAAGCAAATAACGTCTTAAAACGAGAAACAAAGTTAGGTTATGTTATCTGATTGCATGAATTTGCATCGGCAGCAATGTGGTTCTAAAAAAACTGCTTACAGTTGGTTTAAAACTGATAGTAAGCAAATAACGTCTTAAAACGAGAAACAAAGTTAGGTTATGTTATCTGATTGCATGAATTTGCATCGGCAGCAATGTGGTTCTAAAAAAACTGCTTACAGTTGGTTTAAAACTGATAGTAAGCAAATAACGTCTTAAAACGAGAAACAAAGTTAGGTTATGTTATCTGATTGCATGAATTTGCATCGGCAGCAATGTGGTTCTAAAAAAACTGCTTACAGTTGGCTTAAAACTGATAGTAAGCAAATAACGTCTTAAAACGAGAAGCAAAGCTAGGTTATGTTATCTGATTGCATGAATTTGCATCGGCAGCAATGTGGTTCTAAAAAAACTGCTTACAGTTGGTTTAAAACTGATAGTAAGCAAATAACGTCTTAAAACGAGAAACAAAGTTAGGTTATGTTATCTGATTGCATGAATTTGCATCGGCAGCAATGTGGTTCTAAAAAAACTGCTTACAGTTGGCTTAAAACTGATAGTAAGCAAATAACGTCTTAAAACGAGAAGCAAAGTTAGGTTATCTGATTCCATGAATTTGCAGTTTATTGTGTTAGGTAAGAAAAAACTTATGTTTCATGATTTATTTTCTAGAAGATATTACTTTTAATGCAGTTATATGCAGTTATTGAATACCCATAGGAATACTGTTAGCTTTATTCCGTTTTCGCCATTTTTGATTATGTAGCGGCCATTTTGTAGTAATTGAAAGTTTCATGCCGTCTGTCTTAATAATTTCTAGGGTTATAATTTTTTTTCTATGAATGTTTTACTTCTATTATTATGCTGTTTAGACGCGAGTTGGATTTCCGAATGAAAAAAAATATACAATTGAATTTTAAAAGATTGTTTTGACTTTTGACAATGACATTGACATTGACTTTTGAGTTGAGTTGTGCTGTGACAGACATCTTAAAGGTGGGACCTTCTTGCTTTAAGAATGTTGGAAGATTACTTCATAGTAGTTGTTACAACCTATACGCTTTATTAAGAGAATTTATATCTATCTTTGTAAGTGATTTTAAACCTTTCTTAAAGTCAAAAATGTTACACCAAGTACGTACCAAGTAATATTGAACATAACTTTTTCAATATCCTATTTATTAAGCAACATTTCAAATTCTGAAATTTGAGAAGCTTGCTTACGAATTAGGCAAACAAATACGAAGATAGAATAGAAGGTTTCTTTTGTATTTCGAGGATTCGCTCGAATTGAGTATCCCAGAAGGAGAAGGAAGATTGTTAAGAAGGAGGATTAGTTCAGTTCTTTGGAAACTGTTGTAAAACAAATAATTTAATAAATGTTATATCCTGATTAAAGTTGTTTCTTATTAATTACATTACATTATGTTACTCTTTTCAGACAGCATGTCTTTAGTATTATTGGAGAAAAATAATTAACAAATACTGGTTACATTTCCTGTGATGATGTCTTTGTTTATTCTTAGACGTAAATTTAGATTTACAATCGTGAAACATGTGTAACTCGAGTGATGGTTGACCTAATTTCGTCGCAGAGCATGACTCCGAACAAGTATTCAATAGATTATATATTTTTTTCAAACATAGCTAGCGGACCGTTCAGAGAGGAATTATTATTGGCGGACATATTTTCTGTTTTTAAATTTCACATACGATAAATGTTTATAAAATATAAATTTAGTGGCGTTGAAAAGATTGTTTATTATTAGAAAAATATTGTTTGTATTTTACATCCGTATTTAGATAGGACAAATTCTACTGTGTATTGCTCATAAATAATATCAAATTCAGTTTCCTGACAACCGATGGTTAATAATAAACAATAAGAACAGAAAACTAGGAAGTAACAATTTGCTGGAAGCAATTGAAAATAGATAACAGGTTTTTTCACACAACAATACGAGAGTTTCCGATTCAGTAGTCACTGAGGTCTTCATCATATTGACTTAGAGCGTTGTCTTGGTTGAAGAGATTCCTTTGTTCCGATTCACATCTACAATCGATTCAATAATGTACAGTTGTTAAGTTCTAGAGGTGTTCTAGACCTTTGGCTTCAATATTCCTCGCATTTTTCTCCACTCCTTCGGTCCTTAGCTATTTCTATCCACTCAAACCTTCATTCCTCATACGTATCCCTCTTGACTTCTTGTAAACATTTAGTTTTTACTGCATCTGATACTTCTTCGCTTCTATGTCAGTTTTTTGGTTGTAGCTACTTTTTTTTCACGGTCATTCTAGTCTTTTCGTTTTTGCCGTGTTTGGTTCCAGTAGTGTGCGTCCTTATTCTTATCAAATGGTCTGTTTGTTGAACCAGAATGAATTGTCCAATTTTGGAGGTGTTGTTGGTCTATTTTTGGACCTCGACTCCGTCTTTTAGTGTGTGAAATGATTGATGTCTGTTTTTAAAGCTTGATTTTACTACTATCCATTTTATAAACGGTTTTAGAACACTAGATGTTTCAACTAGTATGAATGTAAATCAAGACGACAAAATTGTCGAGAATATTGATCATTTTAAGAGGATGGTGCCAAAACAAAGCCCAACAAAGAAATAATTAAAATTTTGGAATTATTCGGCTTCACGACAATTTTTTTGTTCCATTGTGATCAAACCCAGCACCCATAGCTTTCTCGCGTCCAAATTTTCAATTAATTTGCGATGTATCAAACTTTTTGAAATGTTAATTAAGTCTACTAGCTTGCGTACTTTCAGTCGACGATTATCCATTGGATTTTCTTCAATATTTCTGGAGTCGTGACCTCATTTGGTCAACCACTGCAATGTTGGTTTTTCCAGGTCGTACACCCTCGTTTAAACTCTGCTGCGCAATATTTTACTGTCGATGACGAAGGAGCAGTCAGAGTAGAATCTAGTTCAGACCAATGTTTTTCACGTTCACCATTGGTGGCTGCCAAACAAATACTAAACGACGTCTTCAAACTCGAAACATGTTTTGTGTAGATTGTGGTATTTTTCAAGCAACTACCTCCATCTCTAGGTCAGGCCAGATACTTCTGGGACCAACAAATATTCATGGAAAAGTGAATGCAAGATAGCAAAGGCATAAAACGGATTGTATTAAAAGGGAATCGAATTGAGTCGTGGTATCCTGCGGCAAATCTAAGTATAATGGGAGTATTGACCTTTTTGTTTATTGTAACATGGACAAAATTTGATACAATGTGAAGAATGAGAAATATCGTTTACTTAATTAGCAAACATATTCAATTACTGATAACCTTCGTCTCACCTTGTTTTAATGGGTCTCTGGTAATAACGCGGGCGAGAAAATGTAGGCAGACATTAAGTTTATACTTATGTATACTTTCATCTTTCTTTGCTACAAAAAACTTATTTGAATTGGTATTCAAATAAGTTTATTTTAGCAAAGAATTTTGGATATTCTTATTTTTTTTCATAAAATTATCATTATTTAGTCACAATAAATGATAAATCAATTGAAATAACCATTAAAAATGACCACCCGGATGTATGGGAATTACTTATTAGATAGAAAAGACATAAAGAATAAGAGAAAAATAACAGGATAGCAGAAAACCAAAGAGAAACAACAATACTTACCTGAAGAAACTAGAAGATCTGTTCCTAATACCAAGAAAAAGTTATGTCCAGTTGTAAAAATTTCTAATTTACCTTTTGTACGGTTACCACGATGATTTATGACTAAGAATTTTATGAGTTCCTTAGCAATTGTGGACATTTTTAAACAAGAAAGGTAATTCCACATTTCTGAAGTCATAATTAAATATTTTACGCACTTTGAAGCGTCAGAGTTGGAAACATTGTCTTAAGTAAGAAGCTCCAAATCGAACTGTAGTTTTATAGTATCTCAAAATATACAGGGTATTCGGGGAGTGAGTATATAACATGAAAATAATACTGTGGCATAAAATTTTCTCATACGACCCCTCGTTTATGAGATATAAGCCGCGAAATCAAAATGATGTAATAACAGATGGAGATATTATCAAAAGAAAGGCTGAACTTATGGCCTTGAATTGAAGGTTTCAAAATAGAGGAGAATATGATGAATAAAGTTGAATCAGGAAAACAGAAAGTTGAGCCGGTGTAAATGTCTGGGAGTGGTCTTACATGGTAGTTTATACTTCTCTGCATACATAGACAACTACATACAAAAGTCCGACAGGGAAGTGGATATAATGAAGAGGATTCTTCTAAACATTAGCGGATCTATGTACTACAAAAGAGTGGTTCATCTAAACTTGAAGATTCGTCACGAAATTATCGCTTTAATTCGATAAAAACGACAAACTGCTATAATTATAGTTTTATTCGGTTTATTTATCAAATTAAGAAATAAAAAATAATGTTTACTCCCCGTATAAAATTCGATAAACATCTAATAAACCGTCAGTCCACGTGGACTCATCATTTACCAATGAAAACGTAGAATCGTAAATATAAATCCATTTCTATTGGCCGGTCTGTCGGACGGCGTATATACACAACTCCTTTGAAATTTACCTGTTAGACAGTCTGCGATAAACAGTGGCGTGGCTAGGTGAGATTCAAAGATTCAAAGCCGGTTAATGCTTTATTAATATCTGCTAAAAAATTACAAACTGTGCAGCTGATTATCATGAATATATGACAGCAGAATTATTTGAAAAGTGGTTTAATGAACATGAATCGTTATAGACAAAGATACCACAAATAATAGTAGTAACAAAACGATCCTTAAAAATGCCCAACAAATACAGAAATACTCATTGTTATTAGAGGTCTAAAGTTAGAGATAATTTATTATATTGAAAAGCTGTGCTTGAGAATGTATTTGAAAAAGAACAGGGTCATACCAGTATGTGGTATCACCCTCTCTACAATCCTTTATAATTCAATCAAATGATGACTCTAGTTCAGACGATTCTGACTACCATATGTACTACAAAAGAGTGGTTCATGTGAACTTGAAGATTCGTCACGAAATTATCGCTTTAATTCGATAAAAACGACAAACTGCTATAATTATAGTTTTATTCGGTTCATTTATCAAATTAAGAAATAAATAATAATGTTTACTCCCCGTATAAAATTCGATAAACATCTAATAAACCGTCAGTCCACGTGGACTCATCATTTACCAATGAAAACGTAGAATCGTAAATACAAATGCATTTCTATTGGCCGAAGCTGTCGGACGGCGTATATACACAACTTCTTTGAAATTTACCTGTTAGACAGTCTGCGATAAACAGTGGCGTGACTAGGTGAGATTCAAAGATTCAAAGTCGGTTAATGCTTTATTAATATCTGCTAAAAAATTACAAACTGTGCAGCTGATTATCATGAATATATGACAGCAGAATTATTTGAAAAGTGGTTTAATGAACATGAATCGTTATAGACAAAGATACCACAAATAATAGTAGTAACAAAACGATCCTTAAAAATGCCCAACAAATAAAGAATTACTCTTTGTTATTAGAGGTCTAAAGTTAGAGATAATTTATTATATTGAAAAGCTGTGCTTGAGAATTTATTTGAAAAAGAACAGGGTCATACCAGTATGTGGTATCACCCTCTCTACAATCCTTTATAATTCAATCAAATGATGACTCTAGTTCAGACGATTCTGACTATCATTATTATTTATAAAAATACTTTGAAATTGAAATGTCTTTTTTAATTTGTTTTATTTGCAAAGAATATATTTTCTTTTATGGTTTTTGCTTTGAAATATCGTTTTCCAGATAAAAAAACGAATGAGGTACAAAAAGGGCTCAATCAACGTCTGGTATCCTGTTTAAACCAAACGCCCTTAAAGACAGGTACATTTTACTCGTCTATTTATGTTTTATAATTAAAATTTCAATTGTAGCAAGTTAACCAGGTATAATAATGTTTTTTTTTCTAAGTAGGACTAAAATTAATTGCATCTGTCCAAATCCCGTCCGATTAATAATGATTCAACATTTTTTTAACTTTCTTTCAAAACATATTTTCAAGAGTACGCCTATGGTAGATCAAACAAAATTGTCGGGCAAGAGTTTTTATAATAATATGCGATTGATATTGGAAGAACTATATTTTGTTGAGCATTGTATTTGAAATTTTTCATCGGAGGTTTACTATTCAATGTTAAAATATACGCCTACCCAATTTAGCTTCAAGATATTTTGTAGGCCGGTAGTTAGAGACAATAATGCCTCCTCGAAATTACAATCTTGTTTGTTATAAATCTTGACAAGCGTCATAGAGAAGCTCAAGGAATCGATATTTATGCTAGAGTGATTAATTAAATATAACATCAACAGTATGTTTAATACTTTTTTGGATCTCTGAACGAGAAATAGAATATTAGACGTGTCATAATTTTTTTTATACGAGAAGTAAACGTTTCTAAACTACAAGCCTTGTTTTACGTTCATTGAAACGTATAAAATTTCATGATTAAAAATCACATAAAGTTGGTTAGTCATTGGTGTATTTCTGGCATCGAACCTGTAGCTTAACACTGTATGAAAATGTATATATCTCGAATTGTCGATCATGTCTAAGTATAGACCCGGCGCGGCGTTAGATTACATAACACAATCAACTTAACATATGGTAAGTAATCCATATTTAGATTTTTTGAAAGGTTATAAAACTGCTGTCTGTTTTATAAAGTTGACGTTTTTGGGATGCGCCGTTTAAGGCAACCATAGAAATTTCGTTGTTAGTTTTAATTAAAACGAATATACAATGTATCGATAAGCACTACCCAATTTTCTAATATGCAGATTTCTATTGTTGAATTGGTGATTGATTCAATTCAATTCATATCAATATTAAAGCAACATTCATTTTGGTATATCCTTAAAGGATTAATACTTACAGACACCTAGTAGAGTGTGAAAAACTTGAGGATTTCTCCACCAGAAGAGCTGATAATCTACCTACAATCTCCATATCACCTCTTCATTGTTGGGAAATCTTCTACCACCACAGAAAATAATCCGAGGAGGCTAAATCATCCCAAAAAACCGACACCATGACCTTGCCTGCAGATGGAACGGTCTTTACCTTCTTTGGAGCCGATTCTCCCTTTTTGAGTCCATTGTTTTGATTGTTTTTTGGTTTATGGTGTGAAGTGATGGACCCACGATAAATCCATGGTAATGAAACGGCGCAAAACTTCAGCCTTATTGCCAAACAATCGATGGAAACATCTTCATGACGTTACGTACGTTCCATTGCGAGTATGTGTCAAAATTTTCAATTAATACGGAATTTAATGCAGTCGACGATCATCCAGTGGATTTTCTTCAACATTTCTGGAGTCGTCAGATCATTTGGTCGACCACTGCGATATATCAGAAGAAAAATATGTCTCTTATGGATTCACCAAAATATTTTTATGGTATAAAACGTGTCAATGCTAGATTAGTACCAAAAAGTCTGAATCTGAGTATAGATGGCAAAAGAAATACTTAACAACGTAGCTGAAGACCATACTAGTGACAAAACGTGGATTAATGAATATGATGTTGAAGCTACTCAATAATCTAGCGCATAGCTTTCTCAAAATGTGTCGAAACTTGAGGTGATACTCATACTTTTCTTCGATTTCCATGAAATGACTTCAGAAGATCCAACGGTCCGAAAGGAAAACTATTTGGACATTTTGAGGAGTCTACGTAATGCCATTCGTGGAATACAAGCAAAAATATATTCTCATCATACTCTATAAGTTTCAATGTTACATTTAGATACCATTTATTATGTTTTTCTAAAAGGAAGTCAATTGATTCAGGTTTTGTTACAAAATAATCATTTTTGTTGATATTAGTCAATTGTCGGCAACAGCGCCTGTTTCAAATTTTGGTATGTTTTATTTTAGTGACGAAGTTAACACCACTGCAGCTCATGATTTGGTCCTGTCTGGATATTAAATATCACCACCATCGTAAATTCTGACATAATCAGGTGGACGAATTAGCTAAGGCAAAAATTTGGGGATCAAAAAGCTACATACTCCGCAATAGCTTCGTCCAGTTTTTGAGTATTGCTCGTACATTTGGAGCTCGGCTCTCAAGCATACTCTTGGCATTTTCGACTCAATACAGAAGAGAGCAGTTCAACTTATAGGCTACCCAGAGTTGACCAGAAACCTGGACAGCTTTGAGCGTGGAAGTATTTGCAAGATATAATCGACCAGGCAGACGATTTGGTCTGAAGATACCCAGGACGTGAATTTATCGGGAAGGACTCACTTTTTTGGAAAAGTGAAAGTCTGTGGGATCAGCTACCAACGAAACGTCTTTCCCGAACAATTATTTTTAATATTGGAATGCATTTTTGAACCATCATTAAATTTTCAATTCTTTTTCGGATTGTTAAACATAAGTATGTGATATATTATTATTATTAATAAAATTTTTTAATAAAATTTTGGCTTGTACGCTTTTCTATTTTATTTTGAATCGTTGTAAAATAGTTATAAAATTGATTTTTATTGGCAATAGTACAGAGTAAGTTTCAAATAACCAGAGTCAACAAATTATTGTTGAAAGGTTATTATAAACAGTGTTTACACTTCCTTAAATTTGTAATTATATTTTTAGATATAACTATTAATCTAGATTTTATAATGATCGTGTGGGTATGTCAGAAACATTCGTTTCCAATCAAATGAAACATAATAATTTTTTTACCAGTAGGCAGATAGCCTATAGATGCTGAAAACTACAAAATGTTCAAATTGTCAAATTTGAGCTGACAAATATCAAAATTTTGATGAGATTTAGTATTAGTCAACTTCTGTTTATATTGATCATGAAAAGGATGATAAAAGAGAAGAACAGCAGATTACAAGCAAAAAAGAAGAAGATGTACGGACTCATAAAGAGATAAAAACCACGTAGCTTGTTAAAACGGGTTCCTAAAACGGGATTAGGTTCAAATTTTCACCAGATAATCTATCGTACACTAGATGATTGTACCTGAAAGGATTTTTGGCTTTTCGCAAGGAATAGGGATGAAAATGATTTTTCTATCCTAACCTAATTTTTAGCTACTGATATTTTGTGTCTATATTAAGACTTTTTATGATACAAAAAAATTGTTTCATTCAGCACCGTAATTTTCTTTCTATACTGTATGCAATATTTTTCTTCCGGTAAAAAAAATTGATTCGCTAGTTAACATAACCTTAAAAATGCATCTATATAAAGAAATTTGAACAGTGATCAAATACAAAGCGACATTTGACACCCATCGATTTGAATAGAGATATTTTTAATTACTTTACTACAACATATTTTAAAATAAAGGGAATAAATCCCGATGGATTTTTCGAATTTTTAACTTATTGAGCAGAATCGACAAAACATTCAATAAGAAAACCTGATTGTCAATTAGATCAGTTGAGTTAATCATCAGATCTTGTCATGGAATTTTCAAATGGGAAAATGATTATATTCTGCAAAATTTTAGTTTTCTAGTATCCTGCCGAGTGTTTGTTACATAGATACACATCAGTACGTATAAATTCGTTCACTGAAAAGTAATTTTTTAGGGTTTCTACAACAACAAACACGACTAGAAAAGTGAGGTTATGTTTTGGACGTTCAGTGACGTTATCACAGTTTCTTAAAAAGTTGAATTTACGGTTTATTCTGTGGTAAATAGTAGGGGAGTTATTAATACAATAATAGGTTCAATATTAATTCAAATATATATTTTAGTGGGTTCAAAAACGATTAAAATTTCGTTAGGTAAAATATAAGATCCAAACAGATCGGCTAGAGTAAGTTGAAGTTTCCAGATTTGCAAATAACTGAAAATACTGCAGGCACTAATGAAATTTTTGATTACTAATATTGAAAATACTCATTGATGCAAAAGATTATGTCAACTGTTCAAGTTGTATCATACAAATTGAACCAATAAAAAAGTAATAGATTACAATTTCTTCTTGTAATGTTAATTAAAAACGAATGACACAATAATTTATTTTGATATTGGATAGAGAATCTATATGGAAATATTTTTAATTTTTCATAATCTATATCAATTGGTTAGTTAAAAAGCTATGGAATTATATAATGGGGGGCACTGGTAGTGAAATCATCTACACGTTTTTTTATCGAATTTTCGCCTTATTAATAAATCAATGTAAATGCTTTTATGTTTTTTTCGAGGGAACAAATTCGTTCTATGATTACTAATTGTGGCATCTGGAACTATTCCTTAGAATAATTCACATGAAATTTGGACGCCACATGTATTAGCAAAAGAACATCTGTTAAAATCTTTCGCATAATATGGTAGCCGGTTTAAATAAACAAAACCAAAATATTTCATGTTTTCTTTTCAAATTGAGCGGCAGATTATTTAATGTTTCCATTCATAAATAAACTACCATTTAACGGGAAAATTACCTGACTAAAAGCAATAACAATAAGACATCAACTAGGTCCGCTAGAATTTATACAGGGATGATTCGAAATATGCGACAATTTGAATATAATTGAAACAACTACTTTAATCTAACGAATCCTTCAAATCGGAAATAATTACTGCAAAAGGTTTTATTGTTTTAATCGTTTCATTTTGTTGTGAATTGTGCTGAAATGATGGCGGTGGGGCTGTAGAAATATAACCACCAGACTGATAAACAAACAGAAAAACTAACTGGTTAAATAAAGTGGGGTAAAACGGAATAAATATATTTAGGCGCAATTAGGAGTATTCCAACTTTTTTATTCTTGACCAAAAGCACTATATTAGAGAAGTTGCATGATTTTTTCTAAGTCAATTTTTGTTTGTTTAACACTTTTATACAATTAAACTTCAAAAACATTAAAAGCGAATAATTGTTATGCATCGGGAAAGTTAGGTTATGTTACCACGTTCTTTTACAAAGATTAGGACGGTCTACTTTCATTAACCCCACACAATCCAATTTTGTGACCTCACAAATTACAGCAACTGTGTCTCGCCATCCTAAGAGAGCTTTTATTTTGGTGATGTTGACAAGAACATTGGTTATAGTTAATATTTTGGGTCCGTTTCTCAATTGGTGCTTATAATTTCCTCCAAACTTAAAAAGCTACTTATATTTTACTATAAAGTAAACTATTCGTATTCAAACTAGCATTTACTTCTTAGTTTAATCCAATGGTTTTCCAAACTTTTTTGTTTCATATATTACTTTCAAAATGTTGCTGGATCCGGTGGATTACTACCAATTTCGAAATCTCGAAAAATAGTGAAGACCGGATCAATTTATGGAAACTTGCGTTGTGGTATAGACGAATTAACAAAGTTGGCCAATCGAAAAAGTGATTAGTTTCAAATCTTCAGTGACTCACAGCCCAATTTTATCTAGAAACTTCCCATTCGTAATAGTAAAAAGAAATATCTTATATATTAAAAAAATTGATGATTTCCATTCCGAGTCCGTTCAGGCGTTCTCCCCAACCGATTTGCTTAATCATCCATCAACCATCAGCCATCAACCATCGGATTTTATCTTATTTTTACCATTCTCAAGTTATACTCAAATGCGATTTCCCCCTGTACATTACTTATGGGAGTTTTTCACATACACACGTTCTATCCTCAATATCTCAGGTTCTATTCAAGATAGAGCCTTCGTTTTGGTTTAAGAACACTCGCTGAAACATCCTCTTTCTTTTGAGTTTCTGAACACTTAAATCGGTTGAGTTGGAGAGGAGCTAGGCGCGGACATTCAATGTGGAGTTATGGATTTTTGTAGGTTTTTGGCAATTTTTCTACCTTCAAAGATCTATATCTCAGAATCTAATATAGCTACAGATTTCGTTTTGGTTTATGAACACTCACTAAAACACCTTCTGTCTTTTGAGTTTCTGAACACTTAAATCGGTTGAGTTGGAGAGGAGCTAGGCGCGGACGTTCAACGTGGAGTATGGATTTTTGTAGGTTTTTGGCAATTTTTCTACATTCAAAGATCTATATCTCAGGTTCTAATATAGCTACAGAGTTAGTTTTGATTTAAGAACACTCACTGAAACACTTTCTTTCTTTTGAGTTCTTGAACACTTAAAACGGTTGAGTTGGAGAGGAGCTAGGCGCGGACGTTCAATGTGGAGTTATGGATTTTTGTAGGTTTTTGGCAATTTTTCTACCTTCAAAGATCTATATCTCAGAATCTAATATAGCTACAGATTTCGTTTTGGTTTATGAACACTCACTAAAACACCTTCTGTCTTTTGAGTTTCTGAACACTTAAATCGGTTGAGTTGGAGAGGAGCTAGGCGCGGACGTTCAACGTGGAGTATGGATTTTTGTAGGTTTTTGGCAATTTTTCTACATTCAAAGATCTATATCTCAGGTTCTAATATAGCTACAGAGTTAGTTTTGATTTAAGAACACTCACTGAAACACTTTCTTTCTTTTGAGTTCTTGAACACTTAAAACGGTTGAGTTGGAGAGGAGCTAGGCGCGGACGTTCAATGTGGAGTTATGGATTTTTGTAGGTTTTTGGCAATTTTTCTACCTTCAAAGATCTATATCTCAGAATCTAATATAGCTACAGATTTCGTTTTGGTTTATGAACACTCACTAAAACACCTTCTGTCTTTTGAGTTTCTGAACACTTAAATCGGTTGAGTTGGAGAGGAGCTAGGCGCGGACGTTCAACGTGGAGTATGGATTTTTGTAGGTTTTTGGCAATTTTTCTACATTCAAAGATATATATCTCAGATTCTAATATAGCTACAGATTTCGTTTTAGTTTAAGAACACTCACTGAAATACCTTCTTTCTTTTGAGTTTTTGAACACTTAAAACGGTTGAGTTGGAGAGGAGCTAGGCGCGGACGTTCAACGTGGAGTATGGATTTTTGTAGGTTTTTGGCAATTTTTCTACATTCAAAGATCTATATCTCAGATTCTAATATAGCTACAGATTTCGTTTTAGTTTAAGAACACTCACTGAAATACCTTCTTTCTTTTGAGTTTTTGAACACTTAAAACGGTTGAGTTGGAGAGGAGCTAGGCGCGGACGTTCAACGTGGAGTATGGATTTTTGTAGGTTTTTGGCAATTTTTCTACATTCAAAGATCTATATCTCAGATTCTAATATAGCTACAGATTTCGTTTTAGTTTAAGAACACTCACTGAAATACCTTCTTTCTTTTGAGTTTTTGAACACTTAAAACGGTTGAGTTGGAGAGGAGCTAGGCGCGGACGTTCAACGTGGAGTATGGATTTTTGTAGGTTTTTGGCAATTTTTCTACATTCAAAGATCTATATCTCAGGTTCTAATATAGCTACAGAGTTAGTTTTGATTTAAGAACACTCACTGAAATACTTTCTTTCTTTTGAGTTCTTGAACACTTAAAACGGTTGAGTTGGAGAGGAGCTAGGCGCGGACGTTCAACGTGGAGTATGGATTTTTGTATGTTTTTTGCAATTTTTCTACATTCAAAGATATATATCTCAGATTCTAATATAGCTACAGATTTCGTTTTGGTTCAAGAACACTCACTGAAACACCTTCTTTCTTTTGAGTTCTTGAACACTTAAAACGGTTGAGCTGGAGAGGAGCTAGGGGTCGACATTTAATGTGGAGTTACGGATTTTTGTAGATTTTTGGCAACTTTTCTATATTCCAAGATCTATATCTCAGGTTCTAATATAGCTCTTTCTTTTGAGTTTCTGAACACTTAAATCGGTTGAGTTGGAGAGGAGCTAGGCGCGAACATTCAACGTGGAGTTATGGATTTTTGTAGGTTTTTGGCAATTTTTTTACATTCAAAGATCTATTATAGCTACATAGTTCGTTCTTTTCTATTATAATGATTTCTGATACTTATTTAATGGATGCGATGCAAGCGAAGCCGCGGCTAAAAGCTAGTAACTGTATTAATCGCAAACTGAAGCTATAACTCAAATTTTTTGCAACTAGGTGCTACTTCTGGTTTAATTTTTTTAAGATGGCTTATAAAAAATCAATCAGGACATATGTTCGTCTATATTTCGAATTCTAAGTGTAAATTTTATGGAAAAGACCTTGTATACAAGCTTAAAATATAAATTGAATTAATAACTAGTTATGACGACTTTTGTGTAGGACAAAACACCAGATAGATTTATTTAAATCTTGATTATTTATTAATACAATTATTGTACTTAATTGGTATCTTAAATTTGTTTACAAATTAAGTGTTAGTATGTAGGATAATTATTTTATGTACCAGACATTGTGTGAGATCATTTCGTCTTTTAACTTTATGGCACACACATAATAATTGATTGTTCGTAGTATGAGCACTAATATATTTTCGTAACACACTTCTTTTCCCAGATATCTAAACAAGACAACGCCTGACCACGTTCTCATTTAACGGCTCTTTCAAATTCATGTGGTATATCGAATAACTAATTCGATTTTTAAGTTTTCCTGTGACCAAACAAACAAAATGAAGATCCAGACAGTTGGGGCTCACCCTCTCACATCTCCAGTTATTTTGATGAATTCTAATCGTCTCAGATAGCGTTTCAGTTGTTTTATTTGGCTCGTTAACTACGGATTTAGAAACATCATTCTGAAGACACAAATGATGAAGTAGAAGTCATATTAAACATCGTGTCCGGGAAATTGCGTCGGTTATATCGATACTCAGATAACGTGAAGAAAAACTTTACATATTTAAGATAGAAGTTTTGATCGGTGGAGATACAGACAGTGGAAATGAAACGGATTATTCGGAATCCAGCGACGAAGAGTGTGAGAGCGATTGTTAATTTTTTTTGTAAACATAATTTAAAATCAAATCTATATTTTAATAAGTGCTTTTTCATTTGTTTGTTAGTATATTATTAATAGCAAATTTTTACTGCAGACTATCAATTTCTTCATTTTTTGATCGCCGTTTCGATTTTCGAAAAACTATCGCCGAAAACCTTCGATTACCAATTTTTAATAAGATTGTCCGATTTTTCTGATTTTGGTATCCTGAATTCTGAAAATTCTAGCGTGGTTCAACCGGTAAAAAACATTACAAAACAAAGAAAGGTCATTATTTTATAAATATGTTTCTTCTTCTGCTTAAAGCGACCATCAAAACTATTTGTATTTTATTCACAGCAGTTCTAAACAATTGGTTTGATGTACAGTTAAACCACTCACTTAAGTTTTTATAAAATGCACTGGGAGCAATTTCAATTCTTACTCGAATCAATTCAAGTCCCTAGATATTTGTATTTCTGTACTTTTTCAATTTGTAACTGTGCATTCTCGAGATTTTGGTTCGAATTTAGTGACATCCTGTATAGAACGAAATGAAGATCCTAGCCTTTAAAATACCTATAATCACTTATATGGAATGCCTTTTCTCGCGACTTAACACCAAATCAAGTTTATTTCAGCAATAACATTAAAGATAATAATCAATCTCAATGACAACTATAAATAATTTGCGTTTCTAAATAATCTGTGAAGTGTGAGTTTTTAAAAAATTAGTGATTTGTAGTTAATTTAGCTTAAACCAATCATTATGATTGACTGCATTTGCTCTTGCATTATAGGACTAATGAGGCGTTAAGGGTTTGCAGTTTGATGCGTCAGTTGGAATCTTTTGATATCAGGGTGGTTCCGTTGTCTGGAATCTTCGAAACTGCATATTTTTCCAAAAGATATCGTGAAAAATATGGAGCACAATAATTGGTACTATTTTGATCTTTTTGTACTTTCAAAGCCATCTTCTCTCAAAGCAAAATTTGATGAGTTAGTATTTACCTTTTCAGAAGCTTCACAATTTTTCAACACCTTGAGTGCAGGCGATAATCCTAGATTGTCGACTTTTCTTATTTATTTCTTATTTAATTTATTAGAGTCTTTATTATCTTTTTGTAGTTAGCAATTCTATGTCTTCGACCACTATGCCTAAATTTTTGTTTGGCTCTATCCAAAAGTTTTCCTATATATTTTGGTGGATGTTATTGGTAATCCGTCTATCTGTTTAGCCTCTACCGATACATTCTAGCAACTAGTTCATACCAATAACCATTTCTGTTTTCTTATCCTTTTAGTGGCTAGTTCAACAATTCCTATAAATGGAGCTCAATCATTTATAACTACAGATCGATCGTCATCCATAGTCTCTTCCTCAATTAACTATTGGAATGGTTCGACGAACCAAAGCCCTAATGGAGTGTGTTGACTAGGCGGAGAGGCTGGGAGGATTCACCACGTTCCCAGAAGCCGCACCTACACCTAGAGTGGTGAGGTTTAGGAATTGGATTCACCAAATGCCAATAGTGCAATCGACGACAAAAGCTTGGAACCTTTGTGGATAATTTTTGCCAATAATCGTTTCTGCTTTCTTATTAGTCAAAACCCTGACTAGTTCAACAATTTACAACTGCAGATCAATCGACATCCATCTATACCATTCGTCTAAATACAGTCAACTATTGAAGACGAACCAAAGCCCTAATGGAGTGTGTTGACTAGGCGGAGAGGCTGGGAGGATTCACCACGTTCCCAGAAGCCGCACCTACACCTAGAGTGGTGAGGTTTAGGAATTGGATTCACCAAATGCCAATAGTGCAATCGACGACAAAAGCTTGGAACCTTTGTGGATAATTTTTGCCAATAATCGTTTCTGCTTTCTTATTAGTCAAAACCCTGACTAGTTCAACAATTTACAACTGCAGATCAATCGTCACCCATACCATTAGTCTAAATACAGTCAACTATTGAAGACGAACCAAAGCCCTAATGGAGTGTGTTGACTAGGCGGAGAGGCTGGGAGGATTCACCACGTTCCCAGAAGCCGCACCTACACCTAGAGTGGTGAGGTTTAGGAATTGGATTCACCAAATGCCAATAGTGCAATCGACGACAAAAGCTTGGAACCTTTGTGGATAATTTTGGCCAATAATCGTTTCTGCTTTCTTATTAGTCAAAACCCTGACTAGTTCGACAATTTACAACTGCAGATCAATCGTCACCCATACCATTAGTCTAAATACAGTCAACTATTGAAGACGAACCAAAGCCCTAATGGGGTGTAATAACTAGGCGGTGGGTATGGCTGAGAGGATTCGCCACACCTGGAGTGGTGGAGTTTTAGAATTGGATTCACCAAATGGCAAAAGTGCAATCGACGAGAAAAGCTTGGAAATTTGAAAACAACGCATTTGCTATAAAATGACTGGAGAATTGAGCATGCATAGGATATCCTTGCATCAAGTGCAGCGTGAGCTTATTTGGAATCAAAATGAACAATTCCCGAGCATTGTTAAGGATATTTAAGCAAAAAGAGTCGATTCATAACTAAACATAGATAAACCTGGATCCACCATTACACTCCTGGAGTGAGAAATAGTTAAGACAGTGGATGGCGTCCTCTTTTTTGGGGATGGCCATGAGGCTGTGTTCATAGAGTATCTTCAACAAGGTGAAACAATAATAGGATAGTTTTACGTATCTTTACTTGATGAGGTTAATGGACTAATTGCAAAAAATTGATTGCATTTGAAGAAAAATAAAGTGTTTTTCCACCAGGTCAACGCACCTAATAACATTTCGGTGATCACCATCAAGTTCTTCAATTAAAGTGATGAGCATTAAATGACAGACGAATATTTTGTATGTATGTCACTTTTTCATTGTTTACAACCAATCAAAAACCATCGAACTCGTTTCAGTCGTGTTGTCAATATTCAATATTATTATTTGTATGCAAAGGACTTTGTTGAACGAGTCCAACATTTTTTAGACGTCCAACACAACATTTTTAGATCCAAAACTTTTTCAATTATAAACATCAGGTGACGTCGATTCGAGTAACTTTTGATGTTTTCTTTTTCATCATTATTTCATTGTTATTCATTAATTTAGACAAAACTTGAGATAAAACGAATAATTTCAGAAAATTAAAAATTTAAGGTTATGCAAAATCATCGAAATGAAACTGTCAACTGTCAACATTGAAGTGGCTAGAGTCACTCGAGAGCGTCCCGAAAGTGTTTTGCAGTCAATTTCACTACATGGAACACTCAAAACGCAACTTTCGATATGTAAATAAATACAGAACGAACAACTTTTATATGGCGTCGTCTAATAAAATTTGCTGTGAGTATTTGAATTTTGAAATAATCACATAAATTGAAGGGCGTCATTTTATATACGTGTATAATTCTCCACAAAACGCCTTTATGAAATCCCACTACCTGTCACCTCTTGACAGTTTCTTTTGAATGTATTAAATAATAATATATAGGCCATAATTGTTTCGAAAAGCATATAATTATCATATATTTACAACCTATATTATGTGCGTGAACCAAATGTGGTATACAACTGGCAACATTGCTATTGTTACTTGTTCCAAGTATACAAACAGGTAGAGGTTTGTTACAAATATACTGTTAACGTACGTAATCCATCTCGTTGAACTTGATCTTGACTTGAAGTGGGTATTAGGCGCCGCTTCTGTGTATTGCTCGAAGTTTGATTTAGACTACTTAAGGACACTATTCAGAATTGGAATGATGGCCGCCAATCTATTAAATCGTTTATTAAAATGATGATAGAGTAATGCGGCTTTGTTAATTTTATAGCTATGTCGAAGCATTATTTTTAAATTGATAGTTTTAAACTGATAGTGTCGCAGTTAACAAAGAATAACGGAATTCTCCTTCTTTTTTAAATCAATTTTAATATGGATAAGTGTCGATAGATTAATTGAATCTTCGCTATAAATAGATAAGAGGTTAGGAAACTGTGATTTAATAACGCTATTGGGAACTTAGATGTAAATGGAATTAAAAGAAAACAAACAAAAAATTATTTGGTTCTTTGATGTACTATGATTGTACGTTTCTTCATTAACACAACTATAGTTTCTATATGATGCTATCAATAACGAAATACAAAAAAAGAGGCCTTATTTCGACAACGAAAAGAGCAAAAGATTTTTTTCTACTACTAGTCACAGAAACCATGTTCTTAGCATGTTTTTTAATTTTGAGATTAGTACTAAAGAAAAAGCCCATAGACCATTGTGTTCTAAATCCTGAAGATTAGTGCTAAGCTTTATAATTTGCTTACTCCATTAATATAATAGTTTCAATTTATCGTAAGTTTAAAATTCGCGCTTGTTTTGATTTTTGACAGCTGATCTACGTCAAACTGGCGGCCGTGGGGTAAACAATGGATTTTCTCGTATTTACCCGTGTTAGATTTTCTTGGTTTTTCCAATAATGAGGAATGTTTTGTATTGTTTTTTTCCAAATCCAGGAGATTACGTGTTTAGTGCATTAATTCACTTATTAAAACACCAAATTATTAGTTTAAAATTATGGTAAATTTAAAATTCGCGCTTGTTTTGATTTTTGACAGCTGATCTACGTCAAAATGGCGGCCGTGGGGTAAACAATGGATTTTCTCGTATTTACCCGTATTAGATTTTCTTGGTTTTTCCAATAATGAGAAATGTTTTGTATTGTTTTTTCCAAATCCAGGAGATTACGTGTTTAGTGCATTAATTTACTTATTAAAACACCAAATTATTAGTTTAAAATTATGGTAGATTTAAAATTCGCGCTTGTTTTCATTTTTGACAGCTGATCTACGTCAAAATGGCGGCCGTGGGGTAAACAATGGATTTTCTCGTATATACCCCTGTTAGATTTTCTTGGTATTTCCATTAAAGAGAAATGTTTTGTATGGTTTTTTTCCAAATCCAGGAGATTACGTGTTTAGTGCATTAATTTACTTATTAAAACACCAAATTATTAGTTTAAAATTATGGTAAATTTAAAATTCGCGCTTGTTTTGATTTTTGACAGCTGATCTACGTCAAAATGGCGGCCGTGGGGTAAACAATGGATTTTCTCGTATTTACCCGTATTAGATTTTCTTGGTTTTTCCAATAATGAGAAATGTTTTGTATTGTTTTTTTCCAAATCCAGGAGATTACGTGTTTAGTGCATTAATTCACTTATTAAAACACCAAATTATTAGTTTAAAATTATGGTAAATTTAAAATTCGCGCTTGTTTTGATTTTTGACAGCTGATCTACGTCAAAATGGCGGCCGTGGGGTAAACAATGGATTTTCTCGTATTTACCCGTATTAGATTTTCTTGGTTTTTCCAATAATGAGAAATGTTTTGTATTGTTTTTTCCAAATCCAGGAGATTACGTGTTTAGTGCATTAATTTACTTATTAAAACACCAAATTATTAGTTTAAAATTATGGTAGATTTAAAATTCGCGCTTGTTTTCATTTTTGACAGCTGATCTACGTCAAAATGGCGGCCGTGGGGTAAACAATGGATTTTCTCGTATATACCCCTGTTAGATTTTCTTGGTATTTCCAATAAAGAGAAATGTTTTGTATGGTTTTTTTCCAAATCCAGGAGATTACGTGTTTAGTGCATTAATTTACTTATTAAAACACCAAATTATTAGTTTAAAATTATGGTAAATTTAAAATTCGCGCTTGTTTTGATTTTTGACAGCTGATCTACGTCAAAATGGCGGCCGTGGGGTAAACAATGGATTTTCTCGTATTTACCCGTATTAGATTTTCTTGGTTTTTCCAATAATGAGGAATGTTTTGTATTGTTTTTTTCCAAATCCAGGAGATTACGTGTTTAGTGCATTAATTTACTTATTAAAACACCAAATTATTAGTTTAAAATTATGGTAGATTTAAAATTCGCGCTTGTTTTGATTTTTGACAGCTGATCTACGTCAAACTGGCGGCCGTGGGGTAAACAATGGATTTTCTCGTATTTACCCGTATTAGATTTTCTTGGTTTTTCCAATAATGAGAAATGTTTTGTATTGTTTTTTTCCAAATCCAGGAGATTACGTGTTTAGTGCATTAATTCACTTATTACAACACCAAATTATTAGTTTAAAATTATGGTAAATTTAAAATTCGCGCTTGTTTTGATTTTTGACAGCTGATCTACGTCAAAATGGCGGCCGTGGGGTAAACAATGGATTTTCTCGTATTTACCCGTATTAGATTTTCTTGGTTTTTCCAATAATGAGGAATGTTTTGTATTGTTTTTTTCCAAATCCAGGAGATTACGTGTTTAGTGCATTAATTTACTTATTAAAACACCAAATTATTAGTTTAAAATTATGGTAGATTTAAAATTCGCGCTTGTTTTCATTTTTGACAGCTGATCTACGTCAAAATGGCGGCCGTGGGGTAAACAATGGATTTTCTCGTATATACCCCTGTTAGATTTTCTTGGTATTTCCAATAATGAGGAATGTTTTGTATGGTTTTTTTCCAAATCCAGGAGATTACGTGTTTAGTGCATTAATTTACTTATTAAAACACCAAATTATTAGTTTAAAATTATGGTAAATTTAAAATTCGCGCTTGTTTTGATTTTTGACAGCTGATCTACGTCAAAATGGCGGCCGTGGGGTAAACAATGGATTTTCTCGTATTTACCCGTATTAGATTTTCTTGGTTTTTCCAATAATGAGAAATGTTTTGTATTGTTTTTTTCCAAATCCTAGAGATTACGTGTTTAGTGCATTAATTTACTTATTAAAACACCAAATTATTAGTTTAAAATAATGGTAAATTTAAAATTCGTGCTTGTTTTGATTTTTGACAGCTAGATAACTAGGCAATCTAAGAAAACAGCTGATTTACGTCAAACTGGCGGCCGTGGGGTAAACAATGAATTTTTTCGTTTGAACCCGTATAAGCTTTCTTGGTTGTTCCAACAAAGAGAAATGTTTTGTGTTGTTTCTATGTTTTCATTTTAGATCTTTTTCAGTGGAACTGATTCAGCTCAAACTGTGTATTTTTGCGATTTTTAAGTCAGTCTGCGAGTAAGCATTCAAGCAATTCATAAACTTCCGGACACTCATGTAAGCTTTGTGCTTAAATTAAGGGAGCTTTTTGGGCGTAAGTTTCAACTGTTGCGTTCAATTTAATCAAACATGTGAAAATACTTTCTAAGATTACAAAATGATAACCCAACTATCTGAAACAATTAAACAAATCTTTGTTTCCTTGTATTCCAAACATTAACTACATTGGTTTGTTTTGTGTCTTCTTGATTCATACAACACATATACCGATAAGCATCCTCATTCTGTGCCCTGTGAAACGCGGTCAACTGATTACTCTTATCGTCTTTATAAAATTCTTTGACGGCTTTTATAACAAATCGGCCATTTAAATTAAAAGATGTTTATGAAAATTTGTGTTGTGGCCTGTAATTTTTTTAATAAAGGAGATATTATCGTTTACAGCCAGAAACGATCGGAAATCATGCGAGACTAAACAAAGGCGTACTTCGAATGATGGGCACTACTCCGAAATATTTGATTATATAAACTGTGTTTCTAAATTCACGTGACAAAATTCAGGAGGTGATTACTCGTATGCCATTTTTTCGCATGAATTTAGAAGCACCCTGTATGTAATTGCTTGTCAACTGATATTTCTTCCAAAAACATCACGTTTTAATATTAAAATATTCATCTTCAGAGAATTATTATGTAATAAACTACTTACCGGCTTTATTTCAGTCATATATGATTTAATTGATTTATCTTACCTGAAAAAAAAAGTAAATTATCAATTGAGCAGAAATAATTTCAAGATACAAAAAAGGAAAAGTGGAAAACAGGTAAAGTAATGTGCCTAGTTGAATTTGGTTGCTCGGAGGTATCAAAGATTAATTTTTTAATGACAAGCACTTCAAAAGATTTAAATGTCGATCCTTGGAAATCTTAAATTTTTTTTCCACGGTTGTCTTTGGAGACTTTAGTGCAAATTTTAAGGATACAAAATTCTCCACTTCTAAAGGTGGCTTTTATCAAATTTGAAATAACCCTTTTTTCATAAATTTTATGATACTACCACTGCTGATAAATCTATTTTTGTTATTTTCCATCTATTTTTTCTTTTCGTGATCGATTTCGTTAATTGAGGCTCGTCGGAGATGTAACAGGTCGAGTGGGTACCTATTTGGTAACCGTTTAGAATCAAAATAATCTCCGTTTCATGATATTACTTTGTTTAGAAAATTACATCATCAAACTTTCATGATGATCAGTATTTTACCCATGAAACAAATTCCCTCAATAACACGATAATCCGTATCTACCTGGCTGACTGATACCTAGCTCAGGATATGTCCTTAATACTTCCCAATATACCTGACTTTGGGAAAAACCAAAAACCTTCTACATGTTGTTTGTTTCATTTTTACAAGAACCCAGGCGAGGCGTTTGAAATTGTGGAAAAATTAATTGCATTTTTTGTTTTTTATTTTTCACGGAGTTTAATAGTTTTTTTTCCGTCTTTCAATCACGACGGGGTCACAAGTTATAGGCGTTAGTTTTAGCGTCGAGGATATACATCATAAAATGCATTTTTCTGCTAAGAAAAGTGACGTATTTCTCCTCAAACCGTGAGAAATATTATTTTTGTCCACGCCACGTACATTTATATGGAGAGTCAGTAAAAAACGACGAAGACTTAGTTGGTTGTTGTCAACTTTAAATGTCAACTGTCAGATTATAGGTTTGATGAAAATCGTGGTTTGATAAAAATCGCAATTTCCATTAAATATTATTTTAGTAGGTTAATAATTAAACCAATTTATAATAAATAATTTGGATACTGACAGTAGTGATGATTTTGATGATACTTAACGCAAAATATATTGAAAAAAGCAGTAAAAGTACTTTTAGATTTGTTGCCGGAAATTGGAAGAAAAAAAATTTGAATTAATATACGAGAAATTTATGGAATGGAGAAATAATACAAAAATAAAATCTTTTTCGGAAACTGTACTTTTGGTATACTTTGAAGAGTTGCCGAAAAGTTTAAAGGTGTCTATATTTTTGCCACAATATCCACGTATCAGAAGATTTTTGAAAAGTCTGACCAGGGTGTATTCAGTGGAAGTTAAGAATCGATAATTTAGGGAATTAATTAAATTAAATTAGAAAAACCGGTCACACACACACACACATACAGGTCACTGCTTCAGACGTTCTTCGGTAACAATTTTAGCAAATGCAGGAGGGGACATATTAACATTTAAGGACTATAGAGGAAAATCCCTCGAACCCTTTATAGAAATGGAGAAGGAAAATACAACGATCATACTTTAACATGTAAAATTAACACAATAGAAAATTTAATAAAAAGAAATGACGTTCGGGGTTTAACTATACAAAATTGGGTAATTTCGAGTTTTTTGGTTCTAGAAAATCGAAAAATTATCCGATTTAGATAGATTTTTCTTTAAAATCTTCGATTTACGGAAAAAAAATATCCCACCAGATTTTATATAGTTTTAATACTTTAAATGTGATCATACACGTACTTATTCGCGTTTAATCGTTCATAAATATTTTATAAAACGCAGTTCATATATTTTTTATGTTGATCTACACAAAAAAACGAACATTTTGGAAAAAAAATTGAAGAAAAATGTTTGTTGATCATTTTTTATCTCACTTAAAGATTTTATATGGTTTTTTGGCTTTAAATGTTATCATAAACGTTCTAGAAAATCAAAAATTTGAAAAAAAGTACGGGAAATTCCTCACCTGGGGATTTTATATAATTTTAATACTTTAAATGTGATTTGGAAAAAATATTTAAGAAAAATGTTTGTTAATCATTTTTTTATCTCACTTAAAGATTTTATTTGGTTTTTTGGCTTTAAATGTTATCATAAACGCTCTAGAAAATCAAAAATTTTAAAGAAAGTACGAGAAATTCCTCACCTGAAGATTTTATATAATTTTAATACTTTAAATGTGATTTGGAAAAAATATTTAAGAAAAATGTTTGTTAATCATTTTTTTATCTCACTTAAAGATTTTATTTGGTTTTTTGGCTTTAAATGTTATCATAAACGCTCTAGAAAATCAAAAATTTTGAAAAAAAGTACGGGAAATTCCTCACCTGGAAATTTTATATAGTTTTAATACTTTAAATGTGATTTTGGAAAAAATATTTAAGAAAAATGTTTGTTAATCATTTTTTTAACTCACATAAAGATTTTATACGGCTTTTTGGCTTCAAATGTTATCATAAACGCTCTAGAAAATCAAAAATTTTAAAGAAAGTACGAGAAATTCCTCACCTGAAGATTTTATATAATTTTAATACTTTAAATGTCATTTGGAAAAAATATTTAAGAAAAATGTTTGTTAATCATTTTTTTATCTCACTTAAAGATTTTATTTGATTTGTTGGCTTTAAATGTTATTTTAAACGCTCTAGAAAATCAAAAATTTTGAAAAAAAGTACGGGAAATTCCTCACATGGAAATTTTATATAGTTTTAATACTTTAAATGTGATTTTGGAAAAAATATTTAAGAAAAATGTTTGTTAATCATTTTTTTAACTCACATAAAGATTTTATACGGCTTTTTGGCTTCAAATGTTATCATAAACGCTCTAGAAAATCAAAAATTTTAAAGAAAGTAAGAGAAATTCCTCACCTGAAGATTTTATATAATTTTAATACTTTAAATGTGATTTTGGAAAAAATATTTAAGAAAAATGTTTGTTAATCATTTTTTTAACTCACATAAAGATTTTATACGGCTTTTTGGCTTCAAATGTTATCATAAACGCTCTAGAAAATCAAAAATTTTAAAGAAAGTACGAGAAATTCCTCACCTGAAGATTTTATATAATTTTAATACTTTAAATGTGATTTGGAAAAAATATTTAAGAAAAATGTTTGTTAATCATTTTTTTATCTCACTTAAAGATTTTATTTGATTTGTTGGCTTTAAATGTTATTTTAAACGCTCTAGAAAATCAAAAATTTTGAAAAAAAGTACGGGAAATTCCTCACATGGAAATTTTATATAGTTTTAATACTTTAAATGTGATTTTGGAAAAAATATTTAAGAAAAATGTTTGTTAATCATTTTTTTAACTCACATAAAGATTTTATACGGCTTTTTGGCTTCAAATGTTATCATAAACGCTCTAGAAAATCAAAAATTTTAAAGAAAGTACGAGAAATTCCTCACCTGAAGATTTTATATAATTTTAATATTTTAAATGTGATTTGGAAAAAATATTTAAGAAAAATGTTTGTTAATCATTTTTTTATCTCACTTAAAGATTTTATTTGATTTGTTGGCTTTAAATGTTATTTTAAACGCTCTAGAAAATCAAAAATTTTGAAAAAAAGTACGGGAAATTCCTCACATGGAAATTTTATATAGTTTTAATACTTTAAATGTGATTTTGGAAAAAATATTTAAGAAAAATGTTTGTTAATCATTTTTTTATCTCACTTAAAGATTTTATACGGCTTTTTGGCTTCAAATGTTATCATAAACGCTCTAGAAAATCAAAAATTTTAAAGAAAGTACGAGAAATTCCTCACCTGAAGATTTTATATAATTTTAATACTTTAAATGTGATTTGGAAAAAATATTTAAGAAAAATGTTTGTTAATCATTTTTTTATCTCACTTAAAGATTTTATTTGGTTTTTTGGCTTCAAATGTTATTTTAAACGCTCTAGAAAATCAAAAATTTTGAAAAAAAGTACGGGAAATTCCTCACCTGGAAATTTTATATAGTTTTAATACTTTAAATGTGATTTTGGAAAAAATATTTAAGAAAAATGTTTGTTAATCATTTTTTTATCTCACTTAAAGACTTTATTTGGTTTTTTGGCTTTAAATGTTATCATAAACGCATATAATAACTTTTTCACAAAACATAAAACGCACTTCATATATTTTTTTGTTAATCTTCACAAAAATACGAACATTTTGGAAAAAAAATCGTAGAAAAATGTTTGTTTATTCATTTTTTATATCACTTAAAGATTTCTTATGGTTTTCTGACTTTAAACGCTCTAGAAAATCGAAAAATCATCCGATTTCGATGAATTTTTCAAAGTTAACTTTTAATATCGTACACTCGATTACAATAAGTGATTTTAAGAATGTTTTTGTTCATATAAAATGATTACTTAATAAGAACGATTATATGTGAGAAAAGATCAATTTTAATTGTAAAAATATGAAAAATCTATATTTTTATATAATTTTCTTTTTCAATTTGTTTTTTTGTGTAGATCATGAAAAAAAATATAGCAGCTTCATTTGATTGTTTGGAAAAAAGTTATCAACAATTATACGTGAATTAGTGCATTTTCATCAACATTTAAAGCCCTGAAAAATTACACAATCAACTAGAATTTTGAAATAATATTATGCAACAGTTAAGCTTTAATATTATTCTGGTTTTTAATAGTATTCTACTTTTATTATTTCAATTTGTTATAGAAAAAATATAGTGTGTAGTAAAAAAGTTGAACTATTCCCACTTGTTGCACAATATATTAATTCTTTTTTGATATTTTTCGCTTCTCTATCTGATCTTGACTTTCTTTAAATCGAAAAACTTATCTTAAAATGCCGACAGATATCGTGAATTGTTCTGGCTATTAAAATTGAAAAGCGATTAACGATAAACGATTTCTTCAGATCTCAAAGTTCTTCATTGAACATGGTAATTATTAAATTAAATTACGTCGATCGTTTCCTTCTAGATTTTCCACAAAAGAAACTAAACTTCTAGCAGACACGCAATGTTTATATCGTCAGTTAACACATATTTTAATTAGTAAAACATTATCTAAGTAGTTTTTTTGTGGTGTCGTCATCTTTCCTACAGAATGATTGACAATCATGGATTATATCGATGGTAGTATACGGGGGCTACATCTTCGTTATTTATTTTTTATTTTAAATTGCATTTTCTGATATTTCTCATCACATTGTTGTGTTAATCCACAAAATAATTGAGTTCCATTTGAAGCCCGCATACAAAATACTCTAAACATCGACTAAATCAATTAAAGTATCTCGACGAATGTTTCAAACAAATTAATTCATTACAGTTGTGGTTAATACCTGTGACGTCATCCATACACAAACACATGTCTATCGGTTGCTTTGTTATTCGATGACATAATTCTTGCACTTTTTTTTAGATTGTGATTAAATGTTTACACTACACACATGGGATATTGCAACCATATGTTACTGGTTCTTTTTTATCGTCTTCAAAAAAAAGTGGGTCACCGAAAGAATTACAATGTAAATTTTGGATAAGTCCAGTTGGTATCATCGATGGGATAGTGGGTGGCAATGCGCCAATACGAACTGACCTTCCATTTTTATTACGTTAATTGTTTATACACATCTCATAAAAATTGCATAATGTCGTTAATGTCGATTTTTATTATTCAGAGATGGATAATTCATCATGTATAAAACTTCTTCAATTTTTCATTTCCTAGACGTTTTGATATTTTTGATATATTGATGCATCTAAATGTAATTGATTTTTGGTGTCTTCTAATTCAAAATTAGTTTTTTTTTAATAATTTTCGAGAGATTGATGAAAAATTGACGTTTTGACTTTTCTTTAAGTCTTTAAGTGTTTATTAAAATAATAAATATCAAAAAAGTTTGAAGTATCATATGAATCACATAGATATTTAAACTATAAGGGATGTAAGTAACATTTACTAACAGAGAACATGAAATTCGAGGTTAGTAAATATACTTACATCCCTTTACATGGTATAAATGACAACTAATACCACCCCTTTTAGTATAGTTAGAGAATTTCTTCAATTTCTCATTTCGTAGAATTTTTGATTTATTAATGCATCTAAATATTCTTGATTTTGGGTCTGTTCTGTTCCAAAATTAGTTTTTTTTAATAATTTTCAAGAAATTGATGAAAAATTGACGTTTTGACTTTTCTTAATGTCTTTAAATGTTTATCAAAATAATAAATATAAAAAAGTATATATATATATAAGACCATAAGGGATGTAAGTTACATTTACTAGCCGAAAATATAAAATTCGAGGTTAGTAAATATACTTACATCCCTTTACATGGTATAAATGACAACTAATACCACCCCTTTTAGTATAGTTAGAGAATTTCTTCAATTTCTCATTTCGTAGAATTTTTGATATATAAATGCATCTAAATATTCTTGATTTTGGGTCTGTTCTGTTCCAAAATTAGTTTTTTTTTAATAATTTTCAAGAAATTGATGAAAAATTGACGTTTTGACTTTTCTTAATGTCTTTAAATGTTTATCAAAATAATAAATATAAAAAAGTATATATATATATATAAGACCATAAGGGATGTAAGTAACATTTACTAACCGAGAACATGAAATTCGAGGTTAGTAAATATACTTACATCCCTTTACATGGTATAAATGACAACTAATACCACCCCTTTTAGTATAGTTAATAGAATTTCCTCAATTTCTCATTTCGTAGAATTTTTGATTTATTAATGCATCTAAATATTCTTGATTTTGGGTCTGTTCTGTTCCAAAATTAGTTTTTTTTGATAATTTTCAAGAAATTGATGAAAAATTGACGTTTTGACTTTTCTTAAAGTCTTTAAATGTTTATCAAAATAATAAATATAAAAAAGTATATATATAAGACCATAAGGGATGTAAGTTACATTTACTAGCCGAAAATATAAAATTCGAGGTTAGTAAATATACTTACATCCCTTTACATGGTATAAATGACAACTAATACCACCCCTTTTAGTATAGTTAATAGAATTTCCTCAATTTCTCATTTCGTAGAATTTTTGATTTATTAATGCATCTAAATATTCTTGATTTTGGGTCTGTTCTGTTCCAAAATTAGTTTTTTTTGATAATTTTCAAGAAATTGATGAAAAATTGACGTTTTGACTTTTCTTAAAGTCTTTAAATGTTTATCAAAATAATAAATATAAAAAAGTATATATATAAGACCATAAGGGATGTAAGTTACATTTACTAGCCGAAAATATAAAATTCGAGGTTAGTAAATATACTTACATCCCTTTACATGGTATAAATGACAACTAATACCACCCCTTTTAGTGTAATTAATAGAATTCTTTCTTGGATTTTTGTTGAATTGAGTCCCGCAGTTATTTCATCAACAATATCACTCAACAGTCTGCTGTACATCAGTTTAATGGATATGGAAGAATCAAAAAATATCTCGTTGTTGTCTAAAAAACGATGCCAAACAAAAACTGCTGTTGCAGTTTCAGGAAACCGTGCTTTTGGCGTACTTTGACGAAAAATTTGCTAAATCAAAGTCTCCATTAGTCTCATGGTGTGATTATTCCATACTAAAATCCATCCTCTTTAACAGAACGCAGATATTTCAAAGTACTTTGAGCTTGGACGATTTAAAAAAAATCAAATATAAACCCAAAGAATCGAATAAGTTTATCAGGGAAGACATAAATAAACTCCGTAACCCTCATGAAAGTTGTACTCAAAATAAGGAATTGCCGGAGCGTGCCGCTTTGGTGAACAATGAGGAATTAAGGCTGAAGTCTATTTCTGAGGAATAGCACGTCAATTTAAAAGGATTGAAAGTATCGCTGTGAAAGTTTGTTATTTCAAAGTAGTTGGCAGTTGGAAATCTGCAGCTATTGCGGAAAGTTATGTAACGGGAAGCGTCAACAAGAAAAAGGAAGATGCAAATAAAATTATCCTCAGTCTCCACTTGGCTGGTCCAGTATTTAAAAAAAAACCAAATGAGGCAAAGCCACTTGTAGGAGTTGAGCTTTTGGAAGCTAATTCTGACTATGAACATGAGCCTACTGCTTCAACACCCCAACTAGCTCCCAGGGGAAACTCAGATAAGTGACAATGGAACAAAAATCAACAACAAGGTTCGGAAGGGAAGTACCAATGTATGTTTTGATCAAATCCATATAAGAAGGTATTACCAGTCACTCTTAACAGTATTGATTAGTCAGTGCATGTCGAACATTAGTCCCATGAAGATGGTGAAGATAACAGTAATGAAGATAACACTCACAATGGCCTTAACATGAAAGAAGACCTCTTGTCGACTCAAGAGACTATATTTAATGCTAAGTGCAAAAAGGAACAGCCACTAGTTTTATACAAGATGTTAATTTGGCCAACGTACCAAATGCTCCAATCTTATTTATATAAGGGACAGTTTTTAGGTTTCAGCATCTAAAAACTTTTATCGGTAGGGTGGTTGACTGTTACCTCTTTTTATAGGTCTCTTAACCTCACCTATCTCAATTAACTTATGGATGTTCAGTACTATTCATACCATTAACGTCTGACTAATAAATCTTTTACGGTTATGTTTATTGTATGCATCCTATTTTGCTTTTTAATGCTATTCAAAAGTTTTTTATTACATAAAACGATCGTTTGCAGTAATAGTAACTATTCAATTCATAATTCCCGAAATTTCACACTTCGAATCGAAATAAATGGTCGAAACTAATCGAGAATTGCTTTTTTAAACATCGGGGATAAATATACGACGCTGCAGGGCATTCCTCGGTTAATCAGGAAAAGTAAACAGTAAAGTAAAAATATACCGTTTTTTTTTATTTATAGGTAGATAGATAAACATTCAGTATCATAGGTGGTGATGTGGATTCCCTTTCAACAATATATTCGGAGCCATTATAGACAAATTAGAAAGTTGAAAGAAGAACTCAACAATTGTACAAAAACACTTTTGGGAAATTGTACAAGATAATTATCAATAAATCATTTTTTTATTCCTGTTTTCAAAATTTTGTAATTAAGTCTACAGAAGCCGATTTAACGGTATAGAGGGTGATAAAGCAGGGATGAGAATGAAGCTTGTCTTCTGTCTTATTCACTAAACATTTTTTTTGTTTTATTTGTGTATCAAATATAGCGGAGACTTAAACGTATCGTTTTGATTTTTCTTTGTTAATATTAATTTAACTGTCATCGTGAATTTATCGTAATTATTTATTCACATAAAGTTAAAAACTCTCATGTAAATAAACACGTATTGTGTGTTACCAACAACAGCCATTATCGTACCTGTACATATTGAACTTAACATTTTTAGCGAATAGATTTGATTCAAAGCAGAAACGTGTACGTGTTTAATAAATATACGTGTTTTATTATCGTGAAAGTTAAGTTAAGCAAATACAAAAGCGAATCATTATTTTTCACCAATAATTATTTTAAATTAGGTTATAAGTACAGTCAGCAATGCTAGTAAGACGCAAAGGGAGCAATCTGAGTCGTCGAATAATGAAATTTGGAATTATTCAAGCTATAAGAGCACGAAAAACAAATTCAAAATGAAATCTATCTTATAAATGAAAAAAATTGATGATTTCCATTCCGAGTCCGTTCAAGCGTTCTACCCAACCGATTTGCTTAATTTTTTTTTTCAATGAAAGGTATTGATGCACAGATCAGCCATCAACCATCGGATTTCATTTAATTTTCACCACTCTCAAGTTATACTCAGATGCGATTTCCCCCTGTACGTTACTTATGGGAGTTTTTCACATACACGCGTTCTATCCTCAATATATCAGGTTCTATTTAAGATAGAGACTTCGTTTTGGTTTAAGAACACTCGCTGAAACATCTTCTTTCTTTTGAGTTTTTGAACACTTAAATCGGTTGAGTTGGAGAGGAGCTAGGCGCGGACATTCAATGTGGAGTTATGGATTTTTGTGGGTTTTTGACAATTTTTCTACATTCAAAGATCTATATCTTAGATTCTAATATAGCTACATAGTTCGTTTTAGTTTAAGAACACTCGCTGAAACACCTTCTTTCTTTTGAGTTTTTGAACACTTAAATCGGTTGAGTTGGAGAGGAGCTAGGCGCGGACATTCAATGTGGAGTTATGGATTTTTGTAGGTTTTTGCAATTTTTCTACATTCAAAGATCTATATCTCAGATTCTAATATAGCTACAGATTTCCTTTTTGGTTTATGAACACTCGCTGAAGCACCTTCTGTCTTTTGAGTGTTTGAACACTCAAATCGGTTGAGTTGGAGAGGAGCTAGGCGCGGACATTCAATGTGGAGTTATGGATTTTTGTAGGTTTTTGCAATTTTTCTACATTCAAAGATCTATATCTCAGATTCTAATATAGCTACAGATTTCCTTTTTGGTTTATGAACACCCGCTGAAGCACCTTCTGTCTTTTGAGTGTTTGAACACTCAAATCGGTTGAGTTGGAGAGGAGCTAGGCGCGGACATTCAATGTGGAGTTATGGATTTTTGTGGGTTTTTGACAATTTTTCTACATTCAAAGATCTATATCTTAGATTCTAATATAGCTACATAGTTCGTTTTAGTTTAAGAACACTCGATGAAGCACCTTCTTTCTTTTGAGTTCTTGAACACTTGAATCGGTTGAGTGGGAGAGGAGCTAGGCGCGGACATTCAATGTGGAGTTATGGATTTTTGTAGATTTTTGGCAATTTTTCTACATTCAAAGATCTATATCTCAGGTTCTAATATAGCTACAGAGTTCGTTTTGATTCAAAAACACTCGCTGAAACACCTTCTGTCTTTTGAGTTTTTGAACACTCAAATCGGTTGAGTTGGAGAGGAGCTAGGCGCGGACATTCAATGTGGAGTTATGGATTTTTGTAGGTTTTTGCAATTTTTCTACATTCAAAGATCTATATCTCAGATTCTAATATAGCTACAGATTTCCTTTTTGGTTTATGAACACTCGCTGAAGCACCTTCTGTCTTTTGAGTGTTTGAACACTCAAATCGGTTGAGTTGGAGAGGAGCTAGGCGCGGACATTCAATGTGGAGTTATGGATTTTTGTAGGTTTTTGCAATTTTTCTACATTCAAAGATCTATATCTCAGATTCTAATATAGCTACAGATTTCCTTTTTGGTTTATGAACACTCGCTGAAGCACCTTCTGTCTTTTGAGTGTTTGAACACTCAAATCGGTTGAGTTGGAGAGGAGCTAGGCGCGGACATTCAATGTGGAGTTATGGATTTTTGTAGGTTTTTGCAATTTTTCTACATTCAAAGATCTATATCTCAGATTCTAATATAGCTACAGATTTCCTTTTTGGTTTATGAACACCCGCTGAAGCACCTTCTGTCTTTTGAGTGTTTGAACACTCAAATCGGTTGAGTTGGAGAGGAGCTAGGCGCGGACATTCAATGTGGAGTTATGGATTTTTGTAGATTTTTGGCAATTTTTCTACATTCAAAGATCTATATCTCAGGTTCTAATATAGCTACAGATTTCCTTTTTGGTTTATGAACACCCGCTGAAGCACCTTCTGTCTTTTGAGTGTTTGAACACTCAAATCGGTTGAGTTGGAGAGGAGCTAGGCGCGGACATTCAATGTGGAGTTATGGATTTTTGTAGATTTTTGGCAATTTTTCTACATTCAAAGATCTATATCTCAGGTTCTAATATAGCTACAGAGTTCGTTTTGATTCAAAAACACTCGCTGAAACACCTTCTGTCTTTTGAGTTTTTGAACACTCAAATCGGTTGAGTTGGAGAGGAGCTAGGCGCGGACATTCAATGTGGAGTTATGGATTTTTGTAGGTTTTTGGCAACTTTTCTACATTCAAAGATCTATATCTCAGGTTCTGATATAGCTACATAGTTCGTTCTTTTCTATTATAATGATTTCTGATACTTATTTAATGGATTCGATGCGATTTTCTATGTGAAAAATTGTCTCCCTCATAAAAAAAGTTGACTTGTTTTTTTTTTCGTAAAAACATTCACGTCGGACCAATTATTATACATGATACAATTAATATATTTTCGGTGCTTTCAAGATTTCGTTCATTAATCAGCTTGACAGAAAGGCATTGCGCCAATACATCACAGAAACCACAAAAATTTTTCAGCGAGTTTCGCAAGAGCCGCAACGGTACGTAATTCAGTCGGGGGCAGAGCGAGATCAGCTGACTCGTCTGAAGGCTAAATACCTTTGGTGCACTTCACTTATAACGAAGAACCAAGATCGAGATGAAAGAGTTCACGTAACGAAAACTACGGCGAGACCTCAGTCGGATACATAAATCAACGAACTTTGTTCATTATTTTTATTCGCCTGCATCTCAGTCTCATAATTTTGTAACCCCGTACAGTTTTTTATTCGCTTTTTTTGATTTATTCGTTGCAACTAATTGCATTTGTTGTTTATGATGTTTAATTGAAGGTAGATGATTATAATGTGAATTAACTCGTGAGTTCTAATAAAGAGAGTTAAGGAATCGAGAGAATTAACAAAAATAATCAAATTTTGAGGAATTTAACGCCAACTATCAATTGAATAGTATGCGAAATATGAGTAGGAATTGATTTAATAAAACGAATCGTTTGTACTCATCAAATAAAGCTAAATAACCATGGAAATTATGAGGAAAATAGCTAGTATTCGATTGATATTAAGAATTAAAATAGCGTAGAAAATAATTACGAGGAATGATCAGAATAAAGTCAAAATTAGCTAACACTTTGTGCAAAGCTACTTGATTAGTTTAGAAGGTATGAAAAAAATTTGGCAGTGAATAGATGACGTGAAATTAATACTGCGACAAAAAATCTTTAAAACGAAATCAGAGTTTATGGTCTATAACTCAATTTATTAACAACAATAATTTTTTTTCACTCAAATATGTCGAACTTTGTTATTGAAAAAGTTTTTTAGCGGGCAGTTCTTCTTCATTACTTTAATATGAAGGAACATGCTGCCGAAAGTCATCGCATTTTGGTGGAAGTTTATGGTGAACATGCTCTAGCTGAGTGAACGTACCAAAAGTGGTTTGCACGATTTAAAATTGGCGATTTTGGCGATGAACGTCCTGGGCAGCCAAAAAAGTTTGGAGATGAAGAACTGGAAACATTACTCGATGAAGATTGTTGCCAAACATAAGAAAAGCTCGTAGAATCTTTGGGTGTCACTCAAACAGCCATTTCAAAGCATTTGAAAACAGCTGGATATATTCAAAAGCAAGGAAATTGAGTTCCACATGAACTCAAGCCGAAAGGTGGTTTTGTATGTCCGAAATGCTGCTGGAACGCCACAGAAGGAAGTCATTTTTGTATCGGATTGTTACTCATGATGAAAAATGGATCCATTACGACAACCTCAAGCGCAAAAAATCGAAATGCGAAATCCGACCAACCAGCCAAATCAATAGCAAAGCTGAATATCCATGGCGCGAAGGAAATGGTCTCTATTTGGTGGGATCAGAAGCGTGTGCTGTATTATGAGCCGCTAAATCCGGATGAAATCATCAATAAAGAACGCTACTGAAGAAAATTAATCCGTTTGAGCCGAAAAACGCTCGGAAAGTGCGAATTTTCCATCGGCCTCACGTTGCTATTCCGGTTAAGTACTATTTGGAAAACAGTGGATGGAAAGTTTTACCTCAACCGCCTTATAGCCCAGACCTTGCCCCTTCTGATTACCATTTGTTCCGATTGATACAGAACGCTATCAAAAGATATCAATAATTGTTGTCAATCAAACTTGACTGCCAAGCTGGCGCAGTTATTTTGGGATGGGATCCACAAATTGCCAGAAAGATGGGAAAAGGTCATAGCTTCGGATGGGCAATACTTTGCATAATATTATTGTACATTTTTCACTTAAATAAACGTTCAAACTTAAAAAAAAATAAGTTATAGACCACAATATATTTAAGTATATTTTCTAAATTATACAATCGAACGTAATTAATTTTAATGGATAATTACGTATGTCCAAGTAGTGTGTTTGACACTACTATCTGAAGACCAGGGACGGCTCATGCTCAATGGTTAATAATCCGTAACTTTTATAGGGACAGCCTGTACAATCTGAAGGATTGCCAAGGGAACTGTTCGTTATAAAGAAACATTCTGATTATTCATTGAAAATACTTATTAACGTCATCTACTCACTCCCAAATGTTTTGCATCAAATCCCGGAACATACTGTATATTGTATTATTAATTGATAATGTTGAATTCTGATTACTAGCTACTCAAAAATTTTAATTGGAATGGGAAAACATCCCGAGTTAGTAGAGCCGAATCCCTGAACTTGGGGGACTTGGAAACAATGAAATTATTGACGACTTGGACTGATTTAGAGACACTTGATCGAAAGCAGAGCCCGAATCTCCGAATTTCCGAGTTCTCTACAAGGAATATCTTGAGTTGTGGGAATTTCGAAGCTGCATTCCAATCATCTAGCTATAAATAGCCATAGTTGAGATAGACCCTTCACGAAGGGTGGTGGAAATACTACAAAAGGGCGCGTCTATTGTAGCTAAGTGGAGTTAAGGACTAATCACGGGGCACGTGGAAATCGGCTATTATAGATTCATCCCGACTGTAGGTTTTCGAAAACAGGAGTAAACTGCAATATAAATCCTCTACAACAGGGAGCGGAAAACCTTTCTTCGAGGCTAGGGATCTTTGGAGAGAACTGAAGAGCCTCCATGAGATATAGCGAGGGCGGGCAAATGGGAATCACAGCCAATTAGGATGGACAACATACAACTAGAAAACTACAGAAAGCTCCTGAAATGAGGGAGTACTGAAAGCTGAAATTCATCAAAATATTGACTGACACAAGTGCTATTAGAAAGGAAAGTATTTCTTTTTCAAAATATCTCTTCTTCTTTTCTACAATAATATCGAAGTTGAAAGAACTTCCTTATTAGAATATCAATCAATTTCAAATGTTTTACGTCCAGATTTTACGATTGCCGCAATAAAAAATTTCGCGCTAATTTAGTGCTATTCCTAGCAATGAACATCGGAGATTTCAGCAACTGTTATGAAAATATAAATGTGTCGGAAATCGTAAAAAGATATGCTCGCTGTATGTCTAATAGTTATTTTTAAACATAACTGTTAATGAGAGCATTGTTAATTTGATTTTGTTTATGCGGTTAATATTTATGATAATTCATAGTTGTCGCTCGAATTATTCGATCAGAAAATATAAATAAAAATGATATAACACTGTTTAAGAAGAATACACATATTTGTTTTAAAAATACCCCATCTACAAGTTATTATTGTTATTATTTGTATGTACCGGGTGGGCAACTAATTACAAAAGCGGACCAGACAAACACGTGGAAATTATTTTAGGGAAATTTACGTTTGTCACTAAAGGGCGTATTTTTTTTTAAATTTATCTAATTAAGTGGCAGTTTGTGTTTTTTCTCTATTATTTTTAATACATGAAATGGGTCATTGAACAGCCGCTTGACATGATGCTAATATTACGTTTTTTTTTTCATTAGGAGCTTTTCAAACGTTTCTTCATCCATACTTAACTAATTTTTCTATGTTTTTCGCAAATAAACTGTCCAAAAGCAAGGTAAAGGTAAATATAATTATTGTCAGTGATACATTGGTCACTTTTTTCTAGTTTACTTTATCTAGCTGCTCACAAAATATTGAATAAAGTTTGAGGCTAGGAAATTGTTTACTTTAACTTTTGGAATTTAGATTAGTGGCAACCATGATGCAGTGGTAAGAGACTTGCATAACGTCGAACAATATGCAATATTAGTCTATGTAATATTTTGATATTTGCATGCAATTTCTTGTACGTTGTCTTGCACCATGTAAAGCGGTCTTGAGGGTTTGTCTTCTGAAAGAAGTGGCAATTCGTTTCTTAAATTGTCTAAAAATCTTTATTAAATAAACGGGCTAATTACAATTGTTAATAAAATTGACACATCAAGTTCCTTTTTGACATCAAGACATATATGTTTATAAAAAGTATAAATCCGCTAAATATAAAAATATTTATTAATATATAACTAATCATAGCTAATAAATAGCTATGGTTTTCGTAAATGTTTGTCTTCTGGAAGGTTTTAGTAGTAATCTGCAAGCGATTTCTGGATATTTTCTCTTAATAGCGCTGTTCTATTAAGGAAATACCCCGAGGAAATCTTTCGTCTTGTTCATCACTCGCAGGACCTTAAATCTCGGGAAAGAAATCCAGATATATTTTTAATTTTCTTCTTTATGGTTTCCTTGAATATTTTGGACAACATTCACAAAACAAGTTTCACTAGTTCCCGTATTTGTGAACCAATTAATATTCCCTCTTTAATATTTGCCTCGTAGAGTTTGGGAAATTTCTCTTTCAAGTATAAGAATCCACTTTTATAAAATTTTTCATCAGGTCGAGCTTTATTTACAACATTAGCCACTTTTTCTGTCTTCGCTGTCCCATTCGCAAATGGAATATTTTGCGTAACCAAACAGTAGCTCAAACTAAAGAAGAATGACTTTAAAATCTCCAAACATTTTTCCAAGAAGGAACTTAATGTTCTTGTAAGTTTCTTTGCAACACATTTACAGATTAAGGCCCCAATGCTGGATCTCCTTCATCCAATAGGGATTCGTTTCGTACTAGTAGTGCTTATTATGGTGGTTTACTGTACCTAACCTAACTTAACCTAACTTTAAATCTCGGGCAAGAAATCTTTTTAATTTTCTGCTTTATGGTTTCCTTGAATATTTTTGACAACATTCACAAAATTTGCCTCGTAGAGTTTGGGAAATTTCTCTTTCAAGTATAAGAATCCACTTTTATAAAATTTTTCATCAGGTCGAGCTTCATTGCTGTCCCATTCGCAAATGGAATATTTTGCGTAACTAAACAGTAGCTCAAACTAAAGAAGAATGACTTTAAAATCTCCAAACATTTTTCCAAGAAGGAACTTAATGTTCTTGTAAGTTTCTTTGCAACACATTTACAGATTAAGGCCCCAATGTTGGATCTCCTTCATCCAATAGGAATTCGTTTCGTACTAGTAGTGCTTATTATGGTGGTTTACTGTACCTAACCTAACTTAACCTAACTTTAAATCTCGGGGAAGAAATCTTTTTAATCTTCTGCTTTATGGTTTCCTTGAATATTTTTGACAACATTTACAAAATTTGCCTCGTAGAGTTTGGGAAATTTCTCTTTCAAGTATAAGAATCCACTTTTATAAAATTTTTCATCGGGTCAAGCTTTATTGCTGTCCCATTCGCAAATGGAATATTTTGCGTAACTAAACAGTAGCCCAAACTAAAGAACAATGACTTTAAAATCTCCAAACATTTTCAAAACATGTTAACAGTATTTAATTTTTCCATGAAGGAACTTAATGTTCTTGTAAGATTCTTTACAACATTTACTGTACTGATTTACTGTACCTAACCTAACTTAACCTAACCTAACCTAACCTAACCTAACCTAACCTAACCTAACCATTACTAAGAAACGTAGCCTTATCTATCCACAAGATTTTTCACATTGCTTAGAATTCATATATTTTTGATTACTGGACAGAAGCTCTTTTGAACAATATGAAGTTTATGAAAATGGGTTTAACATAACCGGGCATTTGTTTCCACAAAGTTTCCACTCTCCCCTACTTCTTATTTGAAGGGACAGACTGAAATTTGTAAATGAAAAATGCGCAGAAATCGATTATTCTACATAAAGTACCACTTGATTAGGTAAATTAAGAAAAATTGCATTTTAAATTTCGTATTCTCAAATACGCCTTATGGTGGTTGACCTATACAGTCGTTTTAACTTGCCCACCAGGTATAATACAAAAATTTCTCCTTATAAAATGTGAATAGAATAAAATGGGAAAGAGAAGTATAAAGAAATTTATTTTATAATCGCTTATTTAACGGTAAATAGTTTGTTTTCCTAAAAAAAAGTATGTTAATAGATTTGTTGTAATTTTCGTTATCATCCGTGGCTCCTTAAAATGTATCAAACTCAAAATATAATTAATAACATCATATTATCTTGTGTTATTTGTATATTTAACCCTATTTATAATATAATATTCAAAATTGTTCGTTAAATTTTATCGCAAATTACTTGTTTTAAAATGCTTGTGTTATTTGTACAACATTAACCATGTTATCTTCAATCAAATCGATGTTTTTATATTTAGAAAAAAAAAAATGAAAAACAGAAGATGTCGCGTTGACCCTTGACTTTCCACAATTATATTTGGTAATAGTAACCTACATTATAAAACTAGAGCAGATAACTGGTTTATTTAAAACTTAGAATAATCAACAAGAATTTTATTGGGACACTGACTTCGGAGAAAAGAGTTATCGGATTCGTTTTAATACCAATTTTTTTTCGCTTCGAAAATTTTATTAGTACTTAATATACAGTTCAAACTTCATGTATAATCACTTCGTTCCGACCGTGAAATTCCAAATACAAAATCAAATGTCTTCAAACATTCCTGTGTGAATTATTCGAATAGAATTACAACAACCACCGTTTCAACCATTGATTTATATAATTTAGCAATAACATAAAACTCCTGTAAGGATACAGATTGTTAAAATAAATTTTATTATACGAATATCAAGTTTTAAAAATAGGCCACCGTTAAAAAAGTGTGATTGATCCCACGAATAATTTAAATTAATTTATTTTTTTGAGTTTTAAATCAAAAGCTGTGTTTTCTCAATTATGATTATAATACGATTTGAATTGTCTGAAATACAACATAATAAAATTTGAGTCCGTCCGTGAAAGGGTCATTTGAATCAGGAATTACGTAACTAGTCGGTAAAAATGTTAAGAAAGTTCGATAAAATTTGATGAAATAATTCGAATGAATGAAAAGAGTACAATTTATTTCAAGTTAATTAATGAAATATTAATCGAAAGCCTTGACAAAAATTAACGGATCAATGATTGCAGGCCAAATGTTTTATCATATATAATATATTAAATAAAACATTGAAGATATGTCTACGTTAATTTATAATATTTTATCAACATCGATTAATTCATGAGATATGAAAGCTGTTACTTCGAGATATGGCAACACTGATGGGAATATGTCAAATCTGACATTGTCATCATAAAGTTTGACATGTGTGCCAATCAACTCGCTTCGACTATTGATAATGAAGCGCCATCTCGAACCACGTTTTTCGCACTACGTTTTCCTGATTTAGGATTATCTAAAATGTATTGTTTATAAAATACAGTCTCAAGATAACGACAGAAAAATAGTTCGTGTCGAAAGCTTCATGTACCCCTTTTCTATCCCTTCAATTGTCAATTGTCAGGATTTTTCTGTCAGATCCTGTATGACGCGGACCGATTTTTCTTTCATAGTTTCAACAGAATTAAATTTCGTTCTTTTTAATGCGGATTTGACTTTAGAGAAGAAGAAGGAGCCGCACGGTGTGAGATCCGGTGAATAAGGTGGATTATTTAGCGCTGGGATATTATACTTGGTTTGAAACATCTTGATGTAAAATTTGCCGTACACAGTCTTGTGGAATTAAGAAACATGAAACATCTTATCGGCTCTCTTCAAAACGCTTAGGCACGTGACAAAAATTCATTGTTATACATTTTTTTCAATAAATTATGAGTTTCATTTGCAGTTCCTCCAATTTTCAGAACATTGGTTTGTCTTGAATTCGTAGGCTTCAAGATAAACATCTAATAGCTCCTAACTTTTAGCTTATGCCCACTTTTTCTGTAGCAGTGCTAGTCTCGATACTTAGTAGCCACACGTGTAATAAAATTGATTTTTATGAAGTACTAAGAAGTTGAATTACTTTCCAAATATGATAGCATTGAGTACCAATTTCCGTTGAAGTATTAGGAGCTTTGTCGTCTGTGGTTTTTTATATTTCACATGCCACGTTTATCGAATCAAAAAACAATCTTATATATTAAAAAAAATTGATGATTTCCATTCCGAGTCGGTTCAAGCGTTCTACCCAACCGATTTGGTTAATTTTTTTTTTCAATGAAAGGTATTGATGCACAGATCAACCATCAACCATCGGATTTCATCTAATTCTCACCATTCTCATGTTATACTCAAATGCGGTTTCCCCCTGTACATTACTTATGGGAGTTTTTCACATACACACGTTCTATTCTCAATATCTCAGGTTCTATTCAAGATAGAAACTTCGTTTTGGTTTACGAACACTCGCTGAAAGACCTTCTTTCTTTTGAGTTTTTGAACACTCAAATCGGTTGAGTTGGAGAGGAGCTAGGGGCGGACATTCAATGTGAAGTTATGGATTTTTGTAGGATCTTGGCAATTTTTCTACATTCAAAGATCTATATCTCAGCTTCTATTTAAGATAGAGATTTCGTTTTGATTTAAGAACACTTGCTGAAACACCTTCTTTCTTTTGAGTTTTTGAACATTCAAATCGGTTGGGCTGGAGATGAGCTAGGCGCGGACATTCAATGTGAAGTTATGGATTTTTGTAGGATCTTGGCAATTTTTCTACATTCAAAGATCGATATCTTAGATTCTAATATAGCTACAGATTTCGTTTTGGTTTAAGAACACTTGCTGAAGCACCTTCTTTTTTTTTGAGTTTTTGAACACTTAAATCGGTTGAGTTGGAGATGAGCTAGGCGGGGACATTCAATGTGGAGTTATGGATTTTTGTAGGTTTTTGGCAACTTTTCTACATTCAAAGATCTATATCTCAGGTTCTAATATAGCTACAGATTTCGTTTTGGTTCAAGAACACTCACTGAAACACCTTCTTTCTTTTGAGTTTTTGAACATTCAAATCGGTTGGGCTGGAGATGAGCTAGGCGCGGACATTAAATGTGGAGTTATGGATTTTTGTAGGTTTTTGGCAATTTTTCTACATTCAAAGATCTATATCTTAGATTCTAATATAGCTACAGATTTCGTTTTGGTTTAATAACACTCGCTGAAAGACCTTCTTTCTTTTGAGTTTTTGAACACTTAAATCGGTTGAGTTGGAGAGGAGCTAGGGGCGGACATTCAACGTGGAGTTATGGATTTTTGTAGGTTTTTGGCAATTTTTCTACATTCAAAGATCTAATATAGCTACAGAGTTCGTTCTTTTCTATTATAATGATTTCTGATACTTATTTAATGGATTCGATGCGAGAGAAGCCGCGGTAAAATCTAGTAATATAATAATTTTATAATAAATAAACATAGTTCACTTTAGGACTTTACTGTATGTTAATAAATAAAGTAATATAAATATTTTTATACGCCTCTGGAGTGGTCACTGTATTGATACTACGTTTTGAAAGAGATGTTATTATCTATACTTTGCAAACAAATGATAACCATTTGTAGGTGCTACCATGGACGATAAAAGCTGGAGGATTTCCTCTTCGTCATGATATACAAATATTCGAAAAATAGGTCGAACAGAAACTGGTAATAAAATTTTTTTACATAGGATACCGTGGAAAGTAGCAAATTTCACATTTTCAAATTCATCTAATTTAGAAAATGTTTAACAAATACTCAAAACAGTGATTGAACTATGACAAAAATTCATTTTCACTCTCGTTAATTTGGTTTTTTTAGACAATTCACTGTCTGAATCACTTATAATGAAAATGATCTACATCTAGTAAAAGGTCATTAATCTAATTACTGTCGTTTGGATTATGTGTTTTATTTTCAGAATTTATTGTTTCGAGTGTAGTATTTGGTAATAAAAATGCTACAAAACTGTGTCGATTTCGTGAAAAGTTTTTATTATATACAAGACGGATTTCCAGAAACTACATCTATCTATTAAAAGTATGAAAATCTAGGTAAATTCGAAATAATATTTTGGCTTCCGTAACAGGAACTGAAAGTTTCCGATATTTTCTATACGTGATGCAAAATGAAGTTGTTTTAGGCCAGGTATTCAAGCAGTTCTCCTTCGAATTCTTTAATGCAGCACCGATTTATTTGAAATTTTGACAGATGATGTATACAAAAAGCGAATGGTGCCGAAGTGTGCAACCCCAAAATAACTCCAGAAATCTAAAGATCAGCAAATATCAAATAAAAAATGTCATATAAAGTTTTTTCCCAGATTGGCAGTTTTTGAGTTATTCGTATATGAAAAGTATGATTTTTCGTCCAAAAAAACCGCAGTTTTCAATAGTTTTTTACGTATAACTCTGTAATAATGTATTTTATCGAAAAAAGTGTAATGAACAAAAATGAAGCTTATAAAAAAACAAAGAAATTGAGCAAAAATTTAAGATCTTAATGTTCTACCTAAAGCAAGTTATAGATATTTGAATGAATAGCTTTTGTTTTACGTAATTGAGAATTTAACCTCAAATAACGAGAATAGTGTACATTTTTCAAAAAAAGTTATAAAATACTTTTTAAAGAACTTAAAAAGACCTTTCAAATGACTACTGATAAAAGTGGTTTCGACTGAAATTTCAGTGAGATATGGTGTAAAATAGTTAAAGCTAAAAAAAATTTGTACTAAAACTAATTCCATTCCATTGAAAATCAAAATTAAACTTATTCCTTTTTTCCAAATACTTTATTTGGATGTTATTTACGGCATCTGGAAGTTTGACTGATTAGAAATCCATAATTTTGAAAAAAAATGAGCATTGAATAATCATTTTTTTTGTTATTTTTTGAAAATTTTTTTCTGCTCATTTTGTCTCCATGACTCTAAAAGATATAAAAACAACTAAACAATCAAATTAAAGAATTTTTTATGACGATTATTTTGCTTTTTTTATTTTTTTTGTAGCATAAAAATTAATGGAGTTATAACCAAATTAATCTGTCACTATAGTGCGGGGATTGCTTATCCACATCCCTTTGACCTTTTATTAATAAAAAGTGGAGGGTTTCAAACACTTCTAACATACATAAACTTGTAGCCCTGAAATTACCTGCAAAATGGTTTTTTGTAAGATGTGATAGCTTCAAAAATAATGGAATTACAAATTAAAATTTGAAATTTTTTTGCGAATTATACTCTATGGAAATGTTTCAAATTTTGGCGCACGGATTTTTTCTGTTCATACTGTAGGTACATTTGACAGTACCAAAAGATGATAAACTAATAATCTTGGCAAAGGGGTGGTTTTTAATAGGTGTCAGGGTGTAGAAAATGAAAATCACTTCGTGTTTGGAAAATACACTTAATTACCAAAAGAATTCAAAATCAAAACATTGAAAAATTCATTTTTTATTAAAGGGGTGGTTCTTAAGGGTTGACAGAGTATAGACAATCAAAAATTATTTCAAATAAAGACTAGACAACTTTAATACCAAAAAAAAATGCAAAATCTAAAAGTTGGTAATCATTAGATTTATTTTTATTTCATTCTCTGTCAATGGGGTAGTTTTTGAGGGTGGAATAATAATAATTGATAAGCAATTAAATTTTATTGAAATGCTATGAATATTTTACAGTAAAAATGAAATTGTTTTAAATGGTTTAAAGATTCTTTCCTATATTATTTTCATCAAAAGTTTTTAAAGATTTTTATTGATATCAAATTCAAAATATGACAAGATTTGGAATATCATTTTGCATTTGGAATAAAAGTAAATATAGAAAGTTCCTCCGAAATAAATTGACGAACATTTTGAAGAAAAAACGTTTTTTTAAACATACAGCTTGTCCAAAATAAATTGCCCTTAGAATCTCAGATGAAAATATATTTTAAAAAATATCGAATATAATTCAAAATATGAGAAACAGTCAAAGATCATTTTTCATTTGGAATACACAAGTTCCTCCGAAAATTTTGAAAAAAATTTCCGGAATTTATTGAAACTGTGAATATATTTCAGCTCAGAGTTTGATGAAACTACATTTTAAAGAATATGGATTATGAATCAAAATATAAGATCATTTTGCATTTGGAATAAAAGTAAATATAGAAAGTTCCTCCGAAATAAATTGACGAACATTTTGAAGAAAAAACGTTTTTTAAACATACAGCTTGTCCAAAATTAATTGCCTTTAGAATCTCAGATGAAAATATATTTTAAAAAATATCGAATATAATTCAAAATATGAGAAACAGTCAAAGATCATTTTTCATTTGGAATACACAAGTTCCTCCGAAAATTTTGAAAAAAATTTCCGGAATTTATTGAAACTGTGAATATATTTCAGCTCAGAGTTTGATGAAACTGCATTTTAAAGAATATGGATTATGAATCAAAATATAAGATCATTTTGCATTTGGAATAAAAGTAAATATAGAAAGTTCCTCCGAAATAAATTGACAAACATTTTGAAGAAAAAACGTTTTTTAAACATACAGCTTGTCCAAAATAAATTGCCCTTAGAATCTCAGATGAAAATAAATTTTAAAAAATATCGAATATAATTCAAAATATGAGAAACAGTCAAAGATCATTTTTCATTTGGAATACACAAGTTCCTCCGAAAATTTTGAAAAAAATTTCCGGAATTTATTGAAACTGTGAATATATTTCAGCTCAGAGTTTGATGAAACTACATTTTAAAGAATATGGATTATGAATCAAAATATAAGATCATTTTGCATTTGGAATAAAAGTAAATATAGAAAGTTCCTCCGAAATAAATTGACGAACATTTTGAAGAAAAAACGTTTTTTTAAACATACAGCTTGTCCAAAATTAATTGCCTTTAGAATCTCAGATGAAAATATATTTTAAAAAATATCGAATATAATTCAAAATATGAGAAACAGTCAAAGATCATTTTTCATTTGGAATACACAAGTTCCTCCGAAAATTTTGAAAAAAATTTCCGGAATTTATTGAAACTGTGAATATATTTCAGCTCAGAGTTTGATGAAACTACATTTTAAAGAATATGGATTATGAATCAAAATATAAGATCATTTTGCATTTGGAATAATCGTAAATATAGAAAGTTCCTCCGAAATAAATTGACGAACATTTTGAAGAAAAAACGTTTTTTAAACATACAGCTTGTCCAAAATAAATTGCCCTTAGAATCTCAGATGAAAATAAATTTTAAAAAATATAGAATATAATTCAAAATATGAGAAACAGTCAAAGATCATTTTTCATTTGGAATACACAAGTTCCTCCGAAAATTTTGGAAAAAAAAACCCGAATTTATTGAAACTGTGAATATATTTCAGCTCAGAGTTTGATGAAACTACATTTTAAAGAATATGGATTATGAATCAAAATATAAGATCATTTTGCATTTGGAATAAAAGTAAATATAGAAAGTTCCTCCGAAATAAATTGACGAACATTTTGAAGAAAAAACGTTTTTTTAAACATACAGCTTGTCCAAAATAAATTACCTTTAGAATCTCAGATGAAAATATATTTTAAAAAATATCAAATATAATTCAAAATATGAGAAACAGTCAAAGATCATTTTTCATTTGGAATACACAAGTTCCTCCGAAAATTTTGAAAAAAATTTCCGGAATTTATTGAAACTGTGAATATATTTCAGCTCAGAGTTTGATGAAACTACATTTTAAAGAATATGGATTATGAATAATCAAAATATAAGATCATTTTGCATTTGAAATAAATTTAGCAATTATAATTCGTCAAAAATTTTATAAAAAAGAATTCGTACTTTAAAACATACAGTTTGTCCCAAATTTAGTAAATCTGGGAGTATATTTAAGCTGAGAGTTTGATGAAAATATATTTCAAAGACTTTAGAATTTTATGTCTAATAAAAAATATGAAGAACGTCGATTGATCATTTTGAAACAAGTAAAAAAACAAAACGTTATCAAAAAAATCGAACATGCAGCTTATTATCAATATCATTTACATGAAATATAACTTTTTGCGGGAATTACAAACATGATAATTTATCAAAATTATTAGGAATATTTAAATATGATATTAAGCAATTTTGTACACATTATCGACGGAAAATAAAAAATGAAAATTACCTTGCTGTCCCTTGCGTGCACTATCGTAAAAACAAGAATTACTAGGGCTATCGCCCGGCACAAGCCATGCCGCAGCGTCATCGCAACTGGCACCATGTTTCTTAGCCGGCTTAGCGAGTGGCATTCGCCCCACTATATCGGCCTTAAGCTTTACGAAACACTCCGCAAGACGAATTTATTCTTCCTAATTACACCCTTAGGCTAACACCTATTAACCCCATCTTCGAACCAGATAATCAAGGGTTATTAAGTTAGATTTGTGCAATTTTTTAACGTTATCTTCTGAACGGATCGCTCGTAAAAAGGACTTAAGTCATATTGGGTGGGTCACGCGCATAACGTTGAAAATGTAGAAGTGGGCTTTGGAAGATTCACTGCAAGTAAGTTCTTGTGTAGTAGTCAGTAACGCGTGAGTTCGCGTTTGTACAATACACAAAGGTAGTGTTAGTGCGAATCCCCTTTCCAGGGGGAAAACAGGACGACATGAAAGACCATGGACTCGGGTGAGCTGATTTTTTTAAAAAATTCCTTAAATACTTATCTTTTTAAGTAAATATACGAGTTAAATCATAGTAAATATATTCGTTTATAAAAATTGTTTATTTCCTTTTCGGTTCTTTTCTTTTATTACTTTTTTACATAATTTTCGTTTTGATAATGAATGATTTTATTGAAAGTATATAATTTAATGTGGGTTTTATCGATTGTAATGAGGAGGTGATTATAATTTTATTCAAAATGGATAGAAAAAAAAAAGGAAACGAAACGTTTGGAAATAAATATGACAACGATCAAATTTACAATAAAAAGATTCGTTTTATATAAAAAACATCTGCATTGTTACGTTATGTAAGTTTATTTTATTAAAAAAATGTTGGCTCTATGAATATACAGGTTGTATTACTACTTTTATTTTTTTTTTCAGGTCATGTACGCTTTTCTTAGTGTAAAAAAATGATTTTTCAGCAATAAATGTTGTCTGATATTAAAATAAAATGAAAAAATCAGACTTGATCACTCTATGTTGTCAGTTGTATTTTTCTTCAGTTTTTTCTTCATTATTTTAATGTCATATATGGGGCCAATCCAAGAAACCCTCCTCCTATTAAAATGTTCCTTTACCTACCAAATTCTAGCCAATGAATCTCCGACTCAGTCTCAATACGTGAGTCTCCCCTCTTTAGTTTTGTTATTTTCAGTGATTCTTTCAACCTAAATAGTTTTTTCTTTCATTTTTATTCAACTATTTATTAGTTTCTTTTCATTGCTTCATAATTTTCTATAAAGTATTGAGCATTGAAGTTTCTTCCAATTTAACATGTCTTTTTTTATTACGTTTCAACAACTTTTTATCTTTCATTTTCTCTCCGATTTCTCCGAGTCAAGAAGAAATTAATTTTTTGCTAGATTTCATCGCTGAATGATTTAATTCTCTCTTCATTATTTCAGTGTCATTTGTTGATCTTTCCCATCCATCTCAGTCCCTGCAGAGGAGAAATTATTATTATATTAAAATGTTTCTTTACCTAATCAAATTCTTTCCAATGAATCTCCGACTCAGTCTCCCCTCTTTAAGCTCTGATCTTAGTTTTGTTATTTTCCGTCAATCTTTTAACCTAAATAATATTTTCTTTCGTTTTTATTCAACTATTTATTAGTTTTTTTTTTCATTGCATCATCATTTTGTATTGTATTGAACATTGAATTTTCTTCCAATAGAAAATGTCTTTTTTCATTACATTTCAACAACTTTTTATCTTTCATTTTCTATCTGATTTCTCCGAGTCAAGAAGAAATTTTCAATTCGCCCTTGTAGCTTTTGATCTGAACAATTAAAATTAGAAAAGTATATCTCTCGTGGTTCATTATATTATTATTTACAATTTCACAAACATCATCAAATATGAAAAAAAATAATTTTTTTGATATTCTAGTATCGTTTTTCAAACCAAGATTGATCATAGTTAACAAATAGTTTTTGGTGATATTTCAGGAAACTGCTCATTTGTATATATTCCTAAATTCTATTAGATTTCATTTTGCATTTTTTTTTCTTTAAATTTAGAGTATTTTGAAGACATTCTGACTACTCTGATACTGTAAGATTCGCTATTCATTTTTATATTTAAAAGCAATTAAATGATTGCCAGAGTAATAAAAAACATAATTCCTCGAAATTCGAATGGTCTGAAAATACTGAAATTGGTAACCTGGTGTAAGATATACACTCGAATTCATAATAAACGAAATTTTTGATCACTTCGTAGTGTTTGGTGTCAATTAACTGCAATATGGACGAATTTTTCGCATTTTCGTCCAAAAAGGTGATACGTAGGTTCATTAGAACACCCCACAGATGAAATAGCAATCATAATAGAGGGTTTCTAGGACTGCAACCTCGCCAAGTAGTTCCATGATTCAAAGAGGGAAAAATTAACAATTTCTATGATCTAGAAATACTGAAATTGGTAGGTTGGTGTAAGATATACACTCGAATTCATAATAAACGAAATTTTTGATCACTTCGTAGTGTTTGGTGTCAATTAACTGCAATATGGACGAATTTTTTGCATTTTCGTCCAAAAAGGTGATACGTAGGTTCATTAGAACACCCCACAGATGAAATAGCAATCATAATAGAGGGTTTCTAGGACTGCAACCTTGCCAAGTAGTTCCATGATTCAAAGAGGGAAAAATTAACAATTTCTATGATCTAGAAATACTGAAATTGGTAGGTTGGTGTAAGATATACACTCGAATTCATAATAAATGAAATTTTTGATCAATTCGCAGTGTTTGGTGTCAATCAACTGCAATATGAACGAGTTTTTTGCATTTTCGTCCACAAGGGTTGTACGTAGGTTCATTAGAACACCCCACAGATGAAATAGGAATCATAATAGAGGGTTTCTAGGACTGAAATCTCGCCAAGTAGTTCCATGATTCAAAGAGGGAAAAATTAACAATTTCTATGATCTAGAAATACTGAAATTGGTAGGTTGGTGTAAGATATACACTCGAATTCATAATAAATGAAATTTTTGATCACTTCGCAGTGTTTGGTGTCAATCAACTGCAATATGAACGAGTTTTTTGCATTTTCGTCCAAAAAGGTGATACGTAGGTTCATTAGAACACCCCACAGATGAAATAGCAATCATAATAGAGGGTTTCTAGGACTGAAATCTCGCCAAGTAGTTCCATGATTCAAAGAGGGAAAATTAACAATTTCTATGATCTAAAAATACTGAAATTGGTAGCTTGGTGTAAGATGTACACTCGAATTCATAATAAACGAAATTTTTGATCACTTCGTAGTGTTTGGTGTCAATTAACTGCAATATGGACGAATTTTTCGCATTTTCGTCCAAAAAGGTGATACGTAGGTTCATTAGAACACCCCACAGATGAAATAGCAATCATAATAGAGGGTTTCTAGGACTGCAACCTTGCCAAGTAGTTCCATGATTCAAAGAGGGAAAAATTAACAATTTCTATGATCTAGAAATACTGAAATTGGTAGGTTGGTGTAAGATATACACTCGAATTCATAATAAATGAAATTTTTGATCACTTCGCAGTGTTTGGTGTCAATCAACTGCAATATGAACGAGTTTTTTGCATTTTCGTCCACAAGGGTTGTACGTAGGTTCATTAGAACACCCCACAGATGAAATAGGAATCATAATAGAGGGTTTCTAGGACTGAAATCTCGCCAAGTAGTTCCATGATTCAAAGAGGGAAAATTAACAATTTTTATGATCTAAAAATACTGAAATTGGTAGCTTGGTGTAAGATGTACACTCGAATTCATAATAAACGAAATTTTTGATCACTTCGCAGTGTTTGGTGTCAATCAACTGCAATATGAACGAGTTTTTTGCATTTTCGTCCACAAGGGTTGTACGTAGGTTCATTAGAACACCCCACAGATGAAACAGCACTCATATCAGTGGGTTTCTAGGACTGAAACCTCGCCAAGGTGGATTTATGGGGCTATATAGTCTTGGCGTGCATTTTTTTAGGATATATGCTGTATAATCCGCTTTAATCACCCTTAAAAGTTTTGAACAATAAAAAAAATATAATTCTACCTACCCAAATTTCCAATAGAGGAATCGATGAAATAAGCTTCAGATTGCAGGCTTAAATTCTTGATCTGCCCTCGTATCTACGCATTTCTAATCTTATGAATATTGGATTGGAAGAAAATTAAGTTCGGTTTTTTTAAGGTTTTAATGTTTCAATTCCGATAAAACCATAATTTCCTTCCGATGGAGCTACATTTGGATTATACAGTGGGTGTATAAAATTTCTCAATAATTGACAAGAACTTAACATATTTGCGGTCTAGGATTGTCGCGAGGAAACATTTTTTCAATCGATCAATTCTGATATGATTGCTTGCATCATTTGTAGTAAATTGTCAAATTATTAGTTTGGCCAGTTCACTAAAAACTGATCATCACTTTCCTTCTTGTTAGTACAAGCTTCGTAATATTTTATGAAGTTTCTCCGTGCTTCAAAAATGATTTTTTCCATTTATTTAAAAATCATGTTTCGGCGGTAGATCGAATTCTTTTGAACTATTTAGATTTTTTGCATAAAAGGTTTGAAAATGTTTTAATTTCCATAATAAAGATGAAGTTTTCTGAAACAATTCACTATTGGTAAACCAGGGGGAGTTTATGTGACGAATTAAAAAGTGAGGTTACTTTTTATTGTAGAATGATATATAAACTATAAGCTAGCGTCATCTATTAGTAAGAAGCGGAATTACGTTTTCTAAATTGTATTATTTTAATGGCGAAACAGTGCTAAAAAAAGGTGAATGCCTATAATTATTCGCCATTATCTTATTAATTGCGAATTCACCATAATTTAGACGATTTTCTAACTATAACCTATAAATTATTTCAAGTTGTTCAAAAGAATTCAGTCACCATATTTAAGATTTCCAATGACGTACACTTAAATAAATATTAACTGACAGTTGACAGGAATCTGTAAAGGAATTTGTTTTCTTCGTGGATTCATCTTCGTTGAAAGTAATACATCATTTGTTAATGAAATTTGACAAGCTCTCTTATAGATTGAATAGTGAGATTAACTCCGAAGCAAGACAGCAAAATGAGATTTGCGAATCAGAATGTAACAAACAAGACAGTCTCTGATTTAACAGTTCGACAGTTTTATACATTCTTCACAAGAAGGAAAACCACGTTCAGTTCTAGTTTAATTGACAAAAAATAAATTATAGTTCACATATTTATTGATATACAAAGTTTTAAGATTCATTCAGTTCATTTCGAAACATACCCTATGGATTTTATACGTGTCGAATCAATATTTAATGTTATGAGGTTTGTTCTAGAAATATCACCATGGAAATGACAGTAGTACTAAAAATATTCACATCAAAGTTTTCATTCAGCTTTTGGTCTATTTTTATTAGATGGCTTTTGAAGCTGGATACTGTCCAGTATTTGTGGAAAGTCTTGTACGTCGAGTTATCGATTCCGCGGATACTCAGATTTGATAAACCGGAAGAGCTTGGTAATTTTGAACTGCTACTACATCCAGCATTGAATCCTCAGCTTGCACCGTCAGATAATTATTTATCCACATCAATGGCGAAACTTTTGCTTGAAGAAAACCTTTGAATCCAAAGGAGTTGTTGCGATTTTTCTTTCCAATCAAGCTCAAAGAATGGTTTCATCAATATGGAACCACTAGAATGTTATGCTTCTTAATTGGTGATGTTTCTATAATTATAGTTGAATATAAATATACAGGGTGCCATCAGAAAACCTTATTAAAGTGTACACCGAAGAAAAGGCACTGTTACAAATCACAGGTCACCAGAGAATGTATTGCAAAATCATATAATTAACCCCAAAAAGTTTTTTTAGAAATAATATATTTTTAAGGCACTGAACTGGTTAATTCTTTGAAACGTATTGATATTTATTTTCAAACAATCATTTTTCTACCTTGGTTGATAATACGACGTATTCTATGAGAATAAAAAGCAGAAATGATTTCAATATTACACAATTCTTTTATATTTCAGGTTCCTGGTCGTATCTGTAGGAGTTTTGAGTAGTATCAATGCAGTGAGTAAAAAAATTATATAATAAAGAATCTACCATCAAAAAAAAACATTTTAACACGCGCCTTGTAACTTTTCAAGCTAACTTTTGATCATCAACAGCACATTACACTCTGGGGTGTCTTTAATCTTTCTATAATGTATACAGCGTATGTTTCAAGTTTGAAAATTATGCACCAGCTCATACATTCTTTATTGCAATGGCCAAAATTAATGAATTAAAGTTTCAATTCCTAGTTCATGCAACCTATTTACCAGATTTAGTCCCCTAGGATTCTTTCAATGTTAATAAACTTCACTTTCCATTTCTGAGAAGTCTATGGCAAACACTTTCAACGTTAAAATGATTAGTGAATTGAATCGTCCCGTAAAGTTCCTATTTTCCCGAAAATATCAACTTGAGATTGATCCTTCAACCATAAAATCACCCGCATTTGTCAGCAATTTAATTAATTTATTGCCAGCGTGTACGTAAGGCAATTTGGGACAAATAAAACGGTTTGAATCCTTTCATAGTCCTGCGATAAAAGTTAATATCCTGGGGCTTATCGCAACTTTTAATTATATAATAAGGTAAATCCGTTCCTGATGCTGCGTCTCCTGACGGCTTTTATGGCAAAGGAACTTCTATAAAAGTGCAAAGAAACCTTTCAACAGGATAATTAACAAGATAGGATGAAATATTTTTTGATGGTCACTCAAATTATTTTTATGATCGTAATCTTCCGGTAACTTGAACATGTGTTAGCAGCCGCATCATAAATTTTGCTACTATGAATGAATGTCACTACAAACCGAATAGATTTCTGCATTACGTAATCGATACCATAAAAGTTCCCATCAACCTTGACAGCAATAAAAAGAATTAATACGGCTCTTCCTACACAATCAAATATACAAGGTGTAATAATCATTCGTCGACGTGTTGTATCGTTCAAAATCGGCTGCTGCGCCATAAAACATCGATGCCGTGCGTTAGTTCCACTGCCAAAAAGGATTTTGACAATCTCAAAAAAGCTCATGTCGATTGGTGCGAAGAAAGACTGTGACCTTGACCATTACAGGCGACAAATCATGGATCTATCCATATGAACCCGAAACTGAAAAATTAGTTCTTTAGGGCAGCGTAGAAAGGTCAATTTGGATTGGTATATCAGCATTTGTTTGCCAGAAGAAAAAATCAGGGACACCAATCGTAGAAGAACCATTTTCCACCACGACAATGCTAGCTCTTGCACATCAGTTCAAACAAAAACGTTTTTGAACAGTCCAAACAACGAATTGATGGGTCATCCACAGTACAGTCCTTGTTTGGCACCCAATGATCAAGAATAAATTGCTGAAATGAATGTTTTTGTAGACCTGAAAAGTGTATTTTATTAGTTATTTTTTATTCGACGAGATGCGTGGTTTTTTTTGTATGTCTATTTTGATTAAACTGTATCTCAATAATATTAGTTTTTTTTCGAAATATGAGTCGTTTCGACGAAAGACCACCCACAAAATATCCAATATTTGCAACTCACCATTACATTATGATGATCGTGAACATAGCCGGCCACCCAATTATCTTGATGCATCAGTTAATGGCTTTTTAAGGTTTTAAAAAACTGTGTCACTTTAAATATACGACGAAGCGGTACTTTAATGTTTATAATTACAAAACATGATTAAACTGCTTCACTTTCTTATATTTTTAGCTTTCTATAATTATCCACTTTGTATTATATTTTTTGTATTCTCATACTTTTAATTGGCCTGCGAATAATATAGTAATAAGTCACCAAACTGATGGATAAAGGTCATTACGAATCATATTCAAGGCATTATCGCTTGTCCTAATTCTTTTATTTTCATTTTGGTTTTCGATATAAAAATATGAAATATGTATTGAAATACATTTTAATAAAATGTCTTGCAAAATGTATCACTTCTACATTGATATCCATTATTAAAATCTTTGTTTGTTTTAACTCTCAGCAATTTCTGAGTAACTACCCCGCAGAAAACAGAACTGGTCTCTACGGAAGGCAAATCAACTCGAAGACGAGATATGGAAGAGAAGATTATGATAATAGAGACGAGGATGACTATCTTGACGGAGAGTAAGTATTAGTATCATCAATTTCCTTCCATTTTATAAATTGAATATTTCCTGTTTTCTTTTTTTAATAATGAATTTTTTAGAGATTTAAACGAAGTGGATAACTATGATTATTCCCGAGGAGATATATCGGAATCGACAGATACGCAGAACGGATATTACCGACCCAGTGGAGGGAGCTCTGATTATACAACCACAGCAGCTCCCGAATCGAGTGAGACAACTGAAACTAATGAAGCACGATTAGATCCGCGCTTAAATCCACTAGACCCTAGATATGATGCTAGAATTGATACCAAAAATCCACGTTACGACCCGAGATTAGATCCTAGAAGTAGCATGTATGTAAAACGGAAAGATATTCTGATCATCACTAATTAAAAATATTTTTTTAGATACGAACCTCGATTAGACCCTCAAAATTCTCTTTATGATCCACAATACAGTAACCAATATAGATCTGGATCAACAGGATATACATCAATTACAGGATCTGTATCTTCATCAGGTACTACATATCAAACAGGTTCTCAAACGGGAGGTGGACAATCGGGAGGATCAAACGTACGATCAGGCGATTCAACAGGAGGATCACAATCGGTTGGTGGATATGATGATGAATCTAGTTCACAATATGGTAATTCTCAACAAGGTAATCCATATAGACCCGGCTCACAACCAATGCGCCCAGATTATGGATCGGTTTCTGGATCAGGATCAATATCGGGTTCAGCAACAGGACAAACAGGAAATACTTATGGATATTCACTATCGGGAGATAGATCGTATGGAAGAAATTCTCAATCAGGTGGATCTTTTAGAACAGGCATCTATGGAACAGGTTCTCCATCGGGAGGATCTTATGGAACAGGTTCTCAATCGGCAGGATCTTATGGAACAGGTTCTCAATCTGGAGGATCTTATGGAACAGGTTCTCAGTCGGGAGGATCTTATGGAACAGGTTCTCATTCGGGAGGATCTTATGGAACAGGTTCCCAATCGGCAGGATCGTATGGATCAGGTTCCCAAGGTACTATTTTTAAATCTCAACTCTTGACGTACGTTTTTAATATTTTAGAATGATCTAATTATTTTTTCAATATGTAGTAGTATAACCATATGTTTTTGTTGTAAGGAATTTCTGGATCCAGTGCATACAATGAATCTAGAACATGGTCAGCATCATATGACTCTAGATTATCAGGAGGCAGGCGACCTTACTCTAGCAGTTATGATGTATTTGATTCGCCAGCAGCAAAAGCAGGTTTGGATAAATATTTGCCCAAGTGTTTTGCAGAAAAAGGTAACAGGGTGAGTATCGTTGTTATCATATTAAATCAAACATTTAGAAAATACGGATGATTATCTAATGTTGGAATTGCGAAAAATTTTTTAGGGTTTCCCTGGAGTACCAGGTTTACCCGGGGAAAAGGGACAACGAGGTTTCCCTGGTGGTGAAGGAATTGCAGGAGATAAAGGAGATAAAGGAGAAGCTGGTCCTTTCGGTCCCAGAGGCCCGAAAGGAGAACGTGGTAAAACGGGAGTTCCAGGTTTTCCTGGATTGAATGGTATAGCTGGAGTGATGGGCCCACCTGGAGCTCCGGGAATTCCTGGTTCAGATGGGTGCAATGGTACTGATGTAAGTATATTTTCAATTAATCATAAATATCAATTGAATTGTATATTTTATTCATATCCGTTTTATAGGGGTTACCTGGAATGGACGGATATCCTGGAGAACAAGGTCCTCGAGGTTTGCCTGGTCCGATGGGTATTAAAGGGGAAAAAGGAGAATCGGCGCATTGTGAAATAACTTTGAAGGGACAAAAAGGAGAGCCAGGAAGAAACGGTGTGACAGGGCCCGCTGGTAATCCCGGACCATCAGGTCCGCCCGGATTGCCCGGACCGCAAGGAGAGCCTGGTTTGACTGTGAGTAATTCATATATCATTCATTTATTAATTTTCATGTAACAGCAATTAGCATACGCAAATTTCTGTATCGTTCACTAATTCATTGAAATATTTAGGGCCCCCGAGGACCACCTGGTCAAAAAGGTCAAAAAGGTACACCTGGTCTTGGATTCTATGGACCGAGGGGAGAAAAAGGTAATACTGGACCTCCCGGACAAAAAGGAGAACCAGCTGACGGCCACCATGAGCTAAATCCAACCGCTCTAATAGGACCTAAAGGTGATAAGGGATTCAAAGGTGATCGAGGAGATATTGGATTCCCCGGTCAAAAAGGAGAACCGGGCACTGAAGGAGATTATGGATTACCTGGAGCTATTGGTATGAAAGGTGAAAAAGGTTTACCAGGTTCGCCAGGTCCACGTGTAAGTTCAAATTTACAAATTTCCAAATATTTATAAAAACAAAAGAGCTCAATTTTGGTTACAGGGAAGAGCTGGTTTTGCTGGCCCCCCCGGTCCACCCGGCCAAAAAGGTGATAGAGGTTTAACTGGACTCTCAGGATTGCCCGGAAAACCTGGATTGAAAGGAGAACCAGGAAGGGACGGTGAAACTGGTCGTATTGGATTGACAGGACCTCCAGGTCCACCTGGAGGCGGTAGAGGAATTCCTGGCCCTCCTGGTGAAAAAGGACCTATGGGTTACCCAGGTCCAAGGGGTCCTAAAGGATTAGACGGCTTTCCTGGGGAACCAGGTCCACGTGGACCTATTGGTCCAGTCGGTGGACCAGGTTTACCTGGTGTTCCTGGTCCTGAGGGTGCACCCGGCGAGAAAGGAGAAAAAGGTGATCATGGAGCAACTGGTTATCCTGGCAGTGACGGGGCGAGAGGTTTTCCTGGCCCACAAGGCCCGCAAGGTCCCCAAGGAGCCAAAGGTGATAAAGGAGCGACGATAATTGTTAGTATCGAATCAGATTACAATCGTTAATCAATTATTCATTTATTCAATATTATAGGGACCAAAAGGAGAAGACGGAGAGCCTGGACGTGACGGACAAAAAGGATTGAAAGGAGAAAAAGGATTCGCCGGTCCAAGGGGTACTCCAGGAGATGCACTTAATGGTATTCCTGGAATGCCTGGACCAACGGGTCCTCAAGGGGAAAAAGGAAACGCTGGTCGACCTGGTATACCTGGTAGTCCAGGAATACCTGGAGAAAAAGGTGACAGAGGTGGTCAATGTATCGATTGTATACCGGGAGCTAAGGGAGACAAAGGAGACCGTGGGTTTGATGGTAGAGATGGGCCAATGGGACCGAGAGGTCCACCAGGACAACCTGGCGTTATTGGATTACCAGGTCACGATGGACTACCAGGAAGAGTCGGACCACCTGGAAATCCAGTAAGTATTAATAAATATGGAAAATTCATTTTATAACATACAAAGTGATGTTAGAAGTAAATTAAAATTTTAGTTTCGAACCAACATGGATACAGAAAGCGTCGCCGAAAAAATAGCTGTATAACTTCTGAATAATTAATTTAGTGATTGCTAATCATTGCAAATTGATAACTTTCATTTGAAAACTGTATGTTTGTAGGGTGTTCCTGGAAAAGATGGTACTCCTGGATCACAAGGAAACGATGGTATTCCCGCTCAGGTTCCTCTGAATTTGATAAAAGCTGAAAAGGGAAATAAAGGTGCTAGAGGAAAAGACGGTGTTCCAGGACCACCAGGTCCTCCTGGTAGACAAGGACCTAAAGGAGATATGGGTCTAACAGGTAGGGCAGGTGAAAAGGGAGACAGAGGTTTCCAAGGTTTCCCTGGTACTGATGGAAGAAACGGAGAGCCCGGTATTAATGGAATTAAAGGACAAAAAGGTGACAGTATTATTGGAGAACAAGGTCCTCCAGGATTACAAGGCGAAAAAGGAGAAGTGGGAAGACCTGGAATGTCAGGTCCCAAAGGAAATCCAGGTACATGTCCAGAAAATATAATGATCAGTTTGAAAGGTAATACCGGACCCAAGGGTAGTAAAGGAGAACGAGGCTTTCCTGGAAGAGATGGGCCAATGGGAGAAAAGGGAGATCAAGGAAATCCAGGTCCATCAGGTCCAACAGGTCATACAGGTCCACCAGGACCAGTAGGAAGGAGAGGATTACCGGGACCAAGAGGTGAAAAAGGAGAGCAAGGACCGATGGGTTTCCCTGGAGAGCCTGGAAGAGACGGTGCTGCTGGATTTCCGGGATTAGCTGGTGCAAAGGGAGGTAAAGGAGAGGCAGGTATTCCAGCTATTGGACCTCCAGGACCACCTGGTCCAATAGGAGAACCAGGAGAGAAAGGGTTACCTGGATTCCCAGGAAAACCAGGTCCTCCTGGAAATGATGGTTTCCGAGGACTTATGGGCGAAAAAGGGGACATTGGCTCACCAGGATTAAACGGATTGACGGGACCACCAGGAGAAAAGGGAGAGCCTGGACCACTTGGTCCTCCCGGATTAGATGGGCAACCCGGTAGACAGGGACCTATGGGACCAAAAGGAGAACCTGGATTGAGGGGAGAAGTGGGGCGACCAGGATTAGCTGGATTCCCTGGATTGAAGGGTGAACCAGGTATTGCTGGTGAACCAGGTCCTAAAGGATTCAAAGGTGCTGTAGGACGACCGGGTATCCCAGGAGCACCAGGTAAGTTTCATTTATAGATTCTGTTATATAAAAACTTCTCTTTGTTTATTATTAATCTATCGATATTTTCAAGGTATGGATGGGTTGCCGGGACGAGTTGGCGAGAAAGGAGATCGTGGAGTACCAGGTCCACAAGGTCCACCAGGTCTAATTGGAATGCCAGGAGAGATAGGATTGCCTGGTGAAAAGGGAGATATCGGTCCATTCGGTCCACCAGGACTACCAGGTCCACAAGGTGCCGAAGGACCCAAAGGAGATATGGGCTTCCCTGGTACACCGGGAAGAAAAGGAGAACCGGGAACTGCCGCAGAAAAAGGTCAAAAAGGAGAGCACGGAATACCAGGTTTACGTGGACCAGAGGGGTTGCCAGGAATACAAGGTTTTTCTGGTGCTAAAGGTGACGCAGGAGTTCCAGGAAGAAGTATACCTGGAGAACCCGGAGAAAAGGGAGATATGGGTCCACCTGGATTGGATGGTCTACCAGGTATAATGGGTATGAGAGGAGAAAAAGGTCAACCTGGCTTCCCCGGAGTTAAGGGAGATAGAGGATATCCAGGAGATCGAGGAGCACCTGGTTTAGACGGTATGCCAGGACAACCGGGACAAAAAGGTGACTTAGGATTTACGGGAGCAGCAGGATTCCCTGGCGAGAAGGGTGACCAAGGATTCCCTGGAATTAATGGATATGAAGGACAAAAGGGAGAGAGAGGACGAACAGGACCACCTGGTTTTACTGGCGCACCGGGTGAGAAAGGAGATATGGGAGACATTGGTCCACCAGGTCCATTGGTTCAGATCAAGGGAGAAAAAGGAGAACCAGGACCCTTCGGGCTGGAAGGTAGACAAGGAGAGAAAGGAGACAGAGGAGAGCGCGGAGCTATGGGATTGCAAGGGGAAAGAGGTGATACCGGATTCCCAGGACCCAAGGGAGATATTGGACAACCAGGATTACCGGGAGCCAAAGGTTCGTTATTGTCATATTTGAATTTATATGAGTAAAATATTTGAATCAATTGTTGAGGGGTTGATTTGATCTTTATTAATTAAAAGTCTACGAAACGAAATCTCGCAAAAGACATTAGTTTTCTAGTTTTGTAATGTATAAGGAAATCTGTTTTAATTTTTTTTGTTTTTAATTATCAAGTTAATTTAGTAGTTATTTTGTATAGATTCATTATTGTCATATTATAGGTGAAAGAGGATATCCTGGAGTCGCCGGACTACAAGGACTAACTGTAAAAGGAGAAAAGGGACTTCCTGGAATACCAGGTAAAAGTGGTAGAGATGGCATGCAAGGTATGGTTGGTGAAAAAGGAGAAAGGGGATTACAAGGCTTACCTGGTCGAACTGGACCTCCTGGGCCACCGGGACCTCTTGGTCCTCAAGGACAAAAAGGTGAAAGAGGTTTCGATGGTGCTCCAGGACCAGTAGGACCAATCGGACCGCCAGGTCCTGCAGGATTAGAAGGTATAGCTGGTATCAGAGGAGAAAAAGGAGACCGAGGGGAACCCGGTCATGTTGGAGCACCAGGACAGAAGGGAGATCGCGGTTTAACAGGATTACAAGGTTTTCCTGGTAAACCAGGAGAAAAAGGTGATAGAGGTTATGATGGACTGCCAGGACGAGAGGGACCTAGTGGGTTCCCTGGACCTAAAGGAGATGACGGAATACCAGGACAACCTGGAATACCAGGAATTAACGGAGAAAAGGGAGATAAAGGGGAGCCTGCCCCTCGTGGTTTCCCTGGACCAAAAGGAGAGCCAGGCCCACCCGGTATTTCTGGTTCACCTGGTATTAGAGGTCCACCTGGTCTTGATGGGGTATCGGGAGTACCAGGCGAAAAAGGTGAGAAAGGAGACAGAGGATTTACCGGTATTGCGGGAACTCCGGGTATGCCTGGAGAAAAGGGTGACCAAGGTATCGAAGGAGCTGTCGGTCTTCAGGGAGCTATTGGAGACTTTGGACAAAAGGGAGAACCGGGTGCCGCATGTGTCGATGTTCCAGATTATCTTACTGGTTCACTATTAGTGCGACACAGTCAAAGCAAGGAAATACCTCGATGTGAAAGTGGACATATCAAATTATGGGATGGTTACTCACTATTATACGTCGAAGGAAACGAAAAGGCGCACACACAAGATTTAGGTTATGCCGGTTCTTGTATCAGGAAATTCTCTACAATGCCATTCGTATTCTGCGATGTCAACAACGTGTGCAATTATGCAAGCAGAAACGACAAATCTTATTGGTTGTCGACAAGCGCAGCTATACCCATGATGCCTGTCGAAGAATCGGCAATTGAAGAATACATTTCGAGATGCGTTGTTTGCGAGGCGCCCGCCAACGTTATCGCTGTTCACAGTCAGTCGTTAGCACTACCAGATTGTCCGTATGGATGGAGCTCCCTTTGGATCGGTTATAGTTTTGTGATGGTAAGTATACAAACAATATAATTTGCACCCTTATTCTATTTAGTTCATCAAAAAGTTCAATCAGTTAATAACTAGTTCATTCTTGTCTTTTCAATGCACATAATTGATTTTTAAAATGAATATTAATATCATAGCTCGTACTAGGACGAACAACGTGCCTTAAATCATCAACCTAACAATTCCTTCATCAATGAAGTGTACAACAATTGAGTAATTCCATTGAAACCAATCTAATCTAATTGGAGTGTCAGGAGAGATAGGATTACCCGGTGAAAAGGGAGATATCGGTACAGTCGGTCCACCAGGACTACCTGGTCCACTAGGTGCCGAAGGACCTAAAAGAGATAAGGGTTTCCCTGGTATACCGAGAAGTAAAGGAAAAATTTGGAACTGCCGCAGATAAAGGACAAAAAGGAGAGCACGGAATACCAGGTTTACGTGAACCAGAGGCATTGCTTGGAATTCAAGGTTTTTCTTGTGCCAAAGGGGACGCAGGAGTGCCAGGAAGAAGTATACCTGGAGAACCAGGAAAAAAGGGAGATATGGGCCCACCTGGATTGGATGGTTTACCGGGAATACTGGGTATGAGAGGAGAAAAAGGTCAACCTGGTTAGGGAGATACAGGATATCCAGGAGATCGAGGAGTACTTGGTTTAGACTCTATGCCAGGATAACTCAAACAACGGATTTGAGAAATAACGAAGAGCGGAATTAAGATATCGGCGTTTTTTAAGCTAGTATCAGATTAACTAGTTCATTCCTGTTTTACATCATCAACTTAAGTCTTTATCAATAAAGTATACAACAATTGAGTAATTCTAGTAATGGATTAAATTGAAATTTATGATTTTTTCAGCACACTGCCGCTGGAGCTGAAGGAGGTGGACAATCTCTATCGAGTCCGGGATCTTGTTTGGAAGATTTTCGAGCTACACCTTTCATAGAATGTAACGGCGCTCAGGGTTCTTGCCACTATTTTGCTAACACTTTCAGTTTCTGGTTAGCTACAATCGACAACAATCAACAATTCCAGAAACCACAGAAACAAACGCTCAAAGCAGGAAACGTGAGAGACAGAATCAGTAGATGCCAAGTCTGTATAAGAAATACGTAAATATCCAAAAATCGGACTAGGATAAATTTATTCGAGCGGTGACTTCCTTACAAAGGTTTTTCTTATTTTAAAATCGTGTAAATGAGACACCTTATATGTGTTCCTATCAGCTCGGTACTTGATTCTACCATTGAATTCATCTCATGTTGAGTAAAGTAAAAGAAGATAATAATTGACTTTGGATTATCAAGTACCAAACTGCCAAATTTTGTATAGTAAGCTTTATAACTTTTCTTAATAATACTGCCGTGCCATGTTTTGTGTAACAAGATAGCATGTAAAAAAATTTTGTATAAAATATAGATTTTAAGTTGTACGTATATATGAATTTTACAGTAACCGACTATAAAATTACCAAAACGAAGTAATTCATGTAAATTAACTAGTTGTCTTTAAAAGATATATGGGGTGCTGAATCATTAAAATAATTTATAATTTCCGGAATGCATTTCACTTGATTTTTTCTCACCGAGTAAATTTTTTTATTGCTCTAGTCAACGACGCAGAATATTCGATAGCTGAGTATATAAACATTTTAATACACTGCCATTTGTAAAATATATAAATATACTTGTTTCTTATTAATTTTTCTGCGATATGTTTCCGATTTACATTCTGAAATAAAAAAAAAAAACGTTTACACCAGTGTAATTTACCAAAATAATGTAAATAAATTTATATGAATAAAGTTTATTTTCAAATTAACATCTAGTTTAAATTTCATTCCTTCTATTCCTAAATATCCAGCGTACGCGGGCGGTTTCAAAAACAACTGAACATAATATTAGAAAATTATCATCATTTCGTAGAACAAGCGAAACCTTTATTTTCAAATCGAAAATAGAAAATAATCGAAAAAAATATTGATTAAGCCCTAACACGTACCACTTTTCAATAGCTTAATTATACCTGTTTACATTAAAGTGAGAGAGAAAGAGATTCGTTGGTTAAAGTTTGGTAGGATTTTTGTGGGTTTTTTTTTTGTAGGCCCTGATATAGGAATAGCTCCTCTGCAGGGCTGGGATTGTGATGATTTCGTTGGGTTGTGTTTGCCTAACTATTTCTAGCAAAAAATAGAGTGGAGCTTGCAAGTAAAAACGGCTCTTTTCGGTTTGTTTTTATGCTTGTTTCTTATTTTTTGGTTTTTTGAAATTTTGTGTTTTCTTTTGTTTATTTTAAATTCAATTTGGGATGGGCGGGTACAGCTGCGGCTGTATTATTATTACATTAGCAGGTACGTAATTTTATAAAGGGGCGGTTAATATAGCCGAAAAAATACCAGAGCTGTATTATTTAGAATAATAAACATTGAAAATTAATATTCTGTTCAGTTTCATAGTAAGTGGTTCTCTGTTCATAGTAAAAAAAGTGATTTTAAAGACGAAAATGTCGAGTCAAAAACGCCGCAGCTGCAGAACTTCTCCTGACAAATTTTGCTATAGGTGTGGAGAATTTATGGTGAAATCGCGAGCTAGGTCATTTTCCGAAAATGTGGAAAGCCTACCTCAAATATTTTGCTACTTTAATTGGAGACCACGACAAGCAGTGGGACCCCCACGCGAGCTGTGTTAGTTGTAGCATGTCATTGGTGCCTTTTGCATTTCCAATGGTGTGGAGGAAGCCTATTAACCATTTTGACGACTGAAGGTTATTCTAAGAAAAGAAACAACAAGATCGATTATCCAAATTTATATATAGCGCCTTTAGGTCCGCAAAATATTGTCACCGACCCTATTTTTGCTCCCAGTACCAGTGGTTATCAAAGCAACAGTCCGAACTTCTTGATTCCCGTTTTAAAGAATGGAAATTGTTAGCCAAAGACCTTTAGAAAAAGAAATACTACATTTTCGGCATTCTACAGTATGAAAAATTCGTTTTGTACGGGTATTGATGGTCTAATAAAGGATCTTGATATTGAGAGTAATCCCAGTGAGTAGCGCCCATTTATTGACCAGTCTAAGTACAGTTTAATACCAGTTTTATACTGTACGACCGTACTGCTACAAAACCGGGTTATAACACACAAGTTCAAAAGGTTTGGCGCGTTTGATTCTGCAGAGTGTACTTTGATTATCTTGAACTTTCAACATTTCGTTATTTCTCCGTTTTTTATCTGTTCTTTGACTATTTTTATACGGAGTTCTCGATGTAGATCTTTATTGTGGATATAATACCACGGGACGTTAATTATATTCCTTAGCATCCTGTTTTAATAGTACGTTCTAGCTTCTTTCTAGTGTTTTTAATATCTGAGTTTCAGTTTCTCTGTTTTTTTTTGATAGTTTCGTATTCAGATGTAGTCCTAGATTTTTGACCGTTTTCTTATATGGGACAATCTTATCGTTTAGTGTAACTTCCTCAACAAGCTAAAAAGCTTTGAGTTTGACGATATAATAATGATATGTCATGATTAGTATTTCAGTTTTAATTTAAAAAATATCAATATGTTACTGATGTTTGTTGAAAAAATAAGAGGCTTAAGTGGTGTTGACTCAAGCATTAATGCAAACGGCCTAGTTACCGCCATCTATCAAAAATGTTTCAAACTTCCTTAAACATAGCAGATTTTCTCTTATTGATTTCAAAACGCCATTTGTTAGTCCAGACATATATTTTGTTAATTCTTGACAACCTCTTCAATTGAATCTTCAACTGCTAGTGTTACAGTGTCGTCTGCAAATATAATTTTTGTTCCTGGTAAAAATTTCACTTGAATATCCAAGTATTCATTTGAATTTTTAATGAGAAAGGGTTATTCATCAGCACCAATCACCGTTTTACATACAGGTCTGGAAACCAAGTCCAATTTTTAACACGCTTTTATTAGCTTCATATTTACGTGGGTTTTTTGTTTGTAACTCTCCTTCGTTCGTTAGAAGATTCGAACCAACGATCTCCGTGTTGGAAATTAAGCACTTCGTCAACCTTACCAACTACACCGTTATGGCTCGATACAAGTTTCGAGGTGATGTAGACCTGATCGAGTGTAAACCAATCTTCAATCGAATAGTATGACATCCACGGATTTCTATTCGTTCCGATCATTATAAACATTTGGATAATATGCAAAATGTTACCTCGAAATATTTCATTCAAAACCCAATTGATTTTCATAGGTCCGGTATTGAAAATTTACACACTAGATGACAAAATGTTTTTGATAACGAAATTAATCAAATTATCAATTTAAAATAAATACTTTCAGAAATTTATCGATTGAATTTGATTTTAGAAACCAACATAATTTTCCAATCGTCCTCTGTATTTATTAAAATCATTTTTCACTGTCTTTTAGTAACCAATATCTTTCTATACTTTAATTTTAATTCAACAACTAACGATGGAAATAAATTACAAATAGGCATGTTTGCTATCGCCATCTAGCAATGAAGTTTTCAACAAGCATTATTTTATTGCTCGTAGTTGTACTGTAAATTTCAAGGGATCTTTTTTCTAATGGGAGTTAGTCATATTACTCTCTGGTAGATGGCTGATATAGTTACACATCCAAAGTATAAAGTTAGAAGTTTAAATAATTGCGCCGTGGTTCGTACACAGTGAAATCCATAAAGACCTTCACATTCAAATAAATCGACCAGAAATCTTATGAATTTACCGCCAGAAAAAACAAGAGACATTCAACACTCTCTTCCTATATACCAATCTCACGAATTTTGAACATTTTAGATGTGTACACAAGAGTGTTGTTACGTTTTTCTTCAAATATTTTAAATAATTCTTTGTTCACGTGCCGTGCCATTAGTCACTAGTATTAATTCGAAAAAACTACAGTTCAATTGCTAAATCGTCCTCTATCTATCTACACTTCAAAAGTATTTGAATCAAAGCGAATTTAGTAAAATTTGTGAGGATATTTTCCTTTATATTCGCTGGTAAGTTATTCAAATTGGTTTTTTATATATATATATATAGTGCTCACTAAATTCCAGTTATCTCTATTAATTTCCTTTTCTTTTAAGTATTTTATATTTATTTGAGGAACAGAACGAATAGAAAAGATTCATGTTTGAATATATCTTAAAAAATATTAGAGCTTCTTTTTACTCAAATCTGTTCTACCTACTCGTTCCTTATTCAGTAAATTCATCTGTGTCCCCGTCTCCTGCTTCATTTTATTTTTTTCGGCAGTTCTACAGCTGCCAGTTTGGCGTTCAACCACACCAAGGACCCAACCAGTACACCACCATCTCATTAAATTCAATTCCAACAACTGGGAATTCAGTTGAGTGCTGCTACTATCCCAGCTTTCCATACGTAAGTTCTGGTCTTATCTTTAGTACATTGAAATTTGAGTTGTTTTCAATTTCTAACTGCTTTTATTATTGTTTCCAGCATCGTGAAGGTGGAGAATCGTGTCCGGGGATAGATTTAGTTTTTATTAATTTAATTCACAAGGTGTTTTCATCTTCCCCAATTTTTTTATTCTCTCTTGACTCAAAATAGACTTCAGTTTCTTCATTTGAGCTGAATTTCGTACTGGCGAGCTTTTTTTGAGAACAGCCAGTAGTCGCTGGGTGCCAGATTCGGACTATACGGTGGATGAGGAAGCAATTCGAAGTGTAAATGTCTTAGTGAAATAGTGGTTTTTTCTTCGACATATAAGGCCGTTTTCTCTTGATTTTTTCATCTTGCAATCCACTAAAATGATGATCGTTTCAATTCCGGAGTTAAGTGATGGATCCACTGCTCTGAATCATCAACACGTTGGTGTTTTTGATCGTCTGTGAGTAAACGCGATACCCACTTTGAAAAAAGCTTTCTCGTGGTCAAATCTTCATGTAAATTAATAAACACACCAAATCCTGATATCTGTTTCGCTTCAGTTATCTCACGCAATTTCAATTTACGATTAGATTTGATGTTTTCTAGAGTAACCACCTCAATTGAATGACCAGATCATTCACCATCATTGGTTAGGTTAGCAACCAATAATATTTGAAACCATTGCTGAGCTAGTACAGTTTTTTTTCCATCAAGAAGCAATGATATATTAAGACACGAAGATGTATTGAAAATAACAAAAGTAACTTCATTTAAATGGCTGTCGCTTTTTTCTGACTAATCGAAATGACATGAAATTTTAGATATAGTTTTTTGAATGTTGGTACTTCATAAACGTCATATGGATTTGACAATAACAACGCCATCCGTGTGTCAGTCATACGACTGTGTTGAAAATAACAAAATAACAAAAGTAGCTTCATTTAAATGGCTGTCGCTTTTTTCTGACTAATCGGAATGACACGAAATTTTAGATATAGTTTTTTGAATGTTGGTACTTCATAAACGTCATATGGATTTGACAATAACAACGCCATCTGTGTGTCAGTCATACGACTGTATTGAAAATAACAAAAGTAACTTCATTTAAATGGCTGTCACTTTTTTCTGACTAATCGAAATGACATGAAATTTTAGATATAGTTTTTCGAATGTTGGTACTTCATAAACGTCATATGGATTTGACAATGACAACGCCATCTGTGTGTCAGTCATACGACTGTGTTGAAAATAACAAAATAACAAAAGTAACTTCATTTAAATGGCTGTCGCTTTTTTCTGACTAATCGAAATGACATGAAATTTTAGATATAGTTTTTTGAATGTTGGTACTTCATAAACGTCATATGGATTTGACAATAACAACGCCATCTGTGTGTCAGTCATACGACTGTGTTGAAAATAACAAAAGTAACTTCATTTAAATGGCTGTCACTTCTTTCTGACTAATCGAAATGACGTGAAATTTTAGATATAGTTTTTTGAATGTTGGTACTTCATAAACGTCATATGGATTTGACAATGACAACGCCAACTGTGTGTCAGTCATACGACTGTGTTGAAAATAACAAAATAACAGAAGTAACGTCATTTAAATGCCTGTCACTTCTTCCTGACTAATCGAAATGACGTGAAATGTTAGATATAGTTTTTTGAAAGTTGGTACTTCATAATCGTCATATGGATTTGACAATGACAACGCCATCTGTGTGTCAGTCATACGACTGTGTTGAAAATAACAAAATAACAAAAGTAACGTCATTTAAATGGCTGTCGCTTTTTTCTGACTAATCGGAATGACATGAAATTTTAGATATAGTTTTTTGAATGTTGGTACTTCATAAACGTCATATGGATTTGACAATGACAACGCCATCTGTGTGTCAGTCATACGACTTATTGAGTGACGATTAGTCCCACAGCTTTGATAAATTCGATTTGAGGTGTGTCTGAAGTGTGTATTTATTAATTTTAGGAATAAAGTTAAGGATAAATAATTTTGGTGATAAGACTTTGATTAATCAGTTGGTCAACAGCTTTTTCACCCCTTAAGATTCCAACCATGTTATAATGGTACTGAGACGTCCTATATGAAACTTAATTGACTGGTTAGTATTATATTACATGTTGGTTTGTATAAATTAAACATTCTTAATTTCTAGAACTTTTGGACGACAATGTACGTTTTTTTTACTGTAAATAACAGTTTAACTCATCGTGGGAAATTTAAACACTGAATTTGGAAAAAAAAAGTAGTTCAGTCACACAATATTTTACATTATTTTTTGGAATAGCTCTCACTTTAACCACTATAATTTTGAAGTGCCCCAGTTTTCTGAAAAGTGTAAGTGAAAGCGTATCTGAAAAAATATAAAGCCCTGAAATTATTACCACCAGATAAAAGAAATAGTTTGCGGTTACATCTATTATATATAAAATTAAGGACGTGAAGTTCTTAACAGATTTCTTATTGAATTGTATTCAGAAGTCCTAAAGGCACAAATACACGCTACTAACCTGTTATTTTATGTCTTTTGAAGCTGTGACAATATTATTGAACATGGTTCATTATAAAAAGCGTTAATACTGTTAAAAAATTTCGCCCAAAGGGCGCTTCATATATTATATAAAGCTATGACTTTGTATTCTTGCACAAAAGTCAATTTAATATTGAATAAACAAAGAAAAATGAATTGAAAATAAAAAGTTGTTGTGTTTATTCATTAAATTATTTTTGCTTACGTATTTGCAACATTTCTAAAAATATGTAACCATTTTTTTTTGGTTTTATTAAAAGTATTTAATGATGTAACCGTGAAAAAGTTCGTTAAAATTACTCATAAATCCAGGAAGTTGTTTAACATAAATAGCTACTAGTGAGTTAAGGTAACGAATATTTTTTATACATTGTAATTTAAAAAAAATTACACCTGCAAGATTAATATACATTTTTTATTAGCATCAGACAGTGATTCATTCTCCTCCATTTAAAATTAAGTCTAATGTTAATATAATATTATAAAAGATCGTCTACAAATTATTTTCGGACTCTCTTCAAAGTTTGAATAAAATTCTTCCACTAAAAATCGTTATTTTCAAGTAAATGTAAAAGTAATTTCATTGGTGTAGAATTGTAGTCAAATTTTTTACCAATGAGAAAATTATGGACCAAAATAAATGAAGAAATATGCGGAGTTGAAATATCACTACCAAATTCATTTATTTTTGGAGTACATAGTATGTGAGTGCCGTTATACATACAGCATCATCGTCAATATAGAATTTGCAATCCTTTGAGTCACTACACCAAGATTCGAACTCGATTGTTAGCGTTGGCCCGAAATAAATGATTCAACATCTGGACTATAAGGTATATTGAAACTTCTCTACCAAATTCAGTCATTTTTTGACGAATCTTCAAAGTTGAATGAGTCCTTGCGTTGCAGAGGTCTAGTACGCTCGCTTTATTGACCAATTCTAGGAGATCCTTTTGAGTTTTCTCCAATAATCTCTACAATTGTTAATAGTATTGTTCTATAGACACCATAGAACGAAAAATTTCATAGTGTGTGAGTGCCGTTATACACACAGCATCATCGTTAATATAGAATTTGAAATCCTTTGAGACACTGCATGAAGATTCGAACTCGATTGTTAGCGTTGGCCCGAAATAAATGATTCAACATCTGGACTATATGGTATATTGAAACTTCTCTACCAAATTCAGTCATTTTTTGACGAATCTTCAAAGTTGTATGAGTCCTTGCGTTGTAGATGAGTAGCACACTCGCTTTATTAACCAATTCTATAAGATCCTTTTGAGTTTTCTCCAATAATATGTACAATTGTTGATAGTATGGTTCTAAATGCACCGTAGAACAAAAAATTTCATAGTGTGTGAGTGCCGTTATACACACAGCATCATCGTCAATATAGAATTTGCAATCCTTTGAGTCACTGCACCAAGATTCGAACTCGATTGTTAGCGTTGGCCCGAAATAAATGATTCAACATCTGGACTATATGGTATATTAAAACTTCTTTACCAAATTCAGTCATTTTTTGACGAATCTTCAAAGTTGAATGAGTCCTTGCGTTGCAGAGGTCTAGTACGCTCGCTTTATTGACCAATTCTAGGAGATCCTTTTGAGTTTTCTCCAATAATATGTACAATTGTTGATAGTATGGTTCTAAATGCACCGTAGAACAAAAAATTTCATAGTATGTGAGTGCCGTTATACACACAGCATCATCGTCAATATAGAATTTGCAATCCTTTGAGTCACTGCACCAAGATTCGAACTCGATTGTTAGCGTTGGCCTGAAATAAATTATTCAACATCTGGACTATATTGTATAATAAAACTTCTCTAGCAAATTCAGTCATTTTCTGACGAATCTTCAAAGTTGAATGAGTCCTTGCGTTGCAGAGGTCTAGCACACACGCTTTATTGACCAATACTGGGAGATTCTTTTGAGTTTTCTCCAATAATCTCTTCAGAAATGATTCCATTTCATTGATTTTGGAATCAAATAATTGGTAGAAGCGCAGAGGTTCCGATTAATTGACCTCCTCGGTTTTGTGATTTTAATCCTTTGGACTACATTGTTTGGTCGTATCTTAAGGAAGAAATATATACTACAGAGATAAATTCACGTCAAGAATTGAAAGACAAATCAATGTCCTCATAGTCGAGCCCCAATCCTTTAGAAGATCAATGCATTCTTTAGAAAAAGCAAAAACTATATTTATATGTATTTATCTCTATTTTGATATTTTCTTTTCGTGATTTTTTTGTTTAATTAATACTTCGCGAATATTTATACCAGTATATGTAATTAGTATAGAGTTTTATCAGTCAGATTTACGATTGCTTGTATAATTAAAGGTTTTTGATATCAATTTGAAAGGGAAGAATCCCGATAAAAAGTTTTAGTTGACTTGTAACTTACACATCAATTAGAAATCAAAATTCAGGTTCATTCATGATGTTTGGTTCGAAGAAAAGTACTTTAAATTTAGGAAATACAAATTATTGTGAGAAAAAGTTAAAGTATAAATAATAAACTATATTACAGGTCTCCACCCTGGATTATAATTGTATTATTAGGATCATTATATATCAATTAGTATCAACTTATGTCATGTCTATCTTTCCTGGTTTAAAAAACCACCAAAACGACTTAACATCGACTCTAAAGAAGAAGATTTCACTGAGTATTAATTTTAACTACTTTAGACGTGAGTTTAATAAATATAACCTCAAAAAAGTTTGATACTAATTGGTACGAACCGTGTAACTAACGTCCTCTGTGAGGGTCAGATATAAAAACAAATTCATACCCATTTCCTACCCATTCTAAAGATGTTGCTTGAAACACACTGTATATATCAATTTTTATTGTCCAGCGAGGTAGTCGTGAGAAATAACAACTAAAATACTGAACAAAATAATCCAACACTTTCCAATATTTTTTTGTGGATATAATCAAGTATTTCAACTTGTATCTTTCTACAGTTCAATAAAAAATTTTATTCTCATAGATCCTGGCGCCAGTAATATTCATTTAAAGATATAAACGATTTATTGAATGGCCTTTTGTTAGAAAATATACCGACGAGAATTTAACCTTGAAGTCTTCAAAACAGCACCTAAACACTATTATTTGTTTACACTATTTATTGGTGTTACGTGCCCATGAATGAACTAGAGAATTCGTGAATGGGACTAGTCCATTTACACCTATACCTATCCGATCGACTGAAGTGTAATTTCATCTCGGGTTGTTTTGATTTTGGGGTATATCGAACACCCAGGTAAAAGGTATACCTGTAGTTTACTGTTTATAAGTTCAAACTAAAAAATATCCCTATTATAAATATTATTTTCAAAATTTTTATTTAGGGCAGAAGCTTTCCAATAATATGTCTTTGGATTCTCATTGTTTTTATGTAGGTGATTAACTATATTTTCTTTTTACCTTTGAACTATTTGCTGCCTTGATACCAGCCTTCAAAGTGAGGTTGATCAACCACCTCTCTCCTTAAAATAAGAATCCTTTTTGAGTTCATATGACACCTTATTATAATCCTGCTCATCCTTTTCAACTAATTTCATTCCTCAATTGTCAGCACTTGTACCATAAGCAGTCTTTTTTCTGTATATCTACAAACCAAGGAATCAATTTTTACAAATTGCTTCCTACTTTTCCAAAAGTCAAAGTCAAAGTTTGGTTTTCAACCTCGTAGAAATTTTTTATACATTTAAATAGAAATACAAACAAGACTACACTTTTTATTTATAATGAAGTGTAGTTTTGAAGAAAGCATTCGCAAAAGTTAACATCTTTAACATATATAGTTCACGCTAGCACATTTCAGATTGATCTTGAACTTCTCAAGAAACCATAAATCCTTTAGATCCTCTCATTTGGCCATAATGTCAAAGTTTACGTGATGTAAATTAATCCTGAAATCAGATTTCTACTTCACACGTTACTTTAATTAGTTTGTGATCTAATTTTCTGAGTAGACGCGTTGTACAGATCAAATTTTGTTGTTAAAAACAGGTCTGTGGTTAGTTGAAGTCACTTTCTCGATTGAGGATCCTATTTGGTTCATTAATAAGTAGGGAAAATGCGTATAATTATTTTTACCAACCCCCAAGTGGTTCAAAACAACCGAAACCCTTTGATCTTGAACTTCTGAATGTTGTAATAATCGGGAAAGACTTAGTTTGGTAACTGATTCTTCTGGCTAGCACTTTTCCTGGATTAATATCTGCAAAGCCTTTAAAGGAGTAAGGAATATAGGCTTTCATATCTGCCAATATTACTTTCAAATTCTTGTTTGCACAAATTGGGGGTTGATTGTAATAGGAGGAAACATCATTCCAAGAAAACATGGAAAGAAAATCCTTTAGATGCTTCCATTTGGCCATAATGCCAAAGTTTACGTAGACTGTTAATCCTGTGGTCATATTTCTACTTCACACACTTCACACGTTGTCGTAATTAGTTTCTGATCTGATTTTCCAAATGGTACATGTATAGACGCGTTGTACAGATCAAATTTTGTTGTTAGAAACAGGTCTGTGGTTAGTTGAAGTCACTTTCTCGATTGAGGACTCTGTGTGGTTCCTTAATAAGTTGGGTCAACCCGAATAATTATTTTCACCGACCTCCAAGTGGTTCGAAACAATATAGACTTCCATATCTGCCAATATTACTTCCAAATTCTTGTTTGCACAAGCTGAGGGTTTATTGGACTAGGAGGAAACATCATTCCAAGAAAACATGGAAAGAAAATCCTTTAGATGCTTCCATTTGGCCATAATGCCAAAGTTTACGTAGACTGTTAATCCTGTGGTCATATTTCTACTTCACACGTTGTCGTAATTAGTTTCTGATCTGATTTTCCAAATGGTACATGTATAGAAGCGTTGTACAGATCAAATTTTGTTGTTAGAAACAGGTCTGTGGTTAGTTGAAGTCACTTTCTCGATTGAGGACTCTGTGTGGTTCCTTAATAAGTTGGGTCAACCCGAATAATTATTTTCACCGACCTCCAAGTGGTTCGAAACAATATAGACTTCCATATCTGCCAATATTACTTCCAAATTCTTGTTTGCACAAGCTGAGGGTTTATTGGACTAGGAGGAAACATCATTCCAAGAAAACATGGAAAGAAAATCCTTTAGATGCTTCCATTTGGCCATAATGCCAAAGTTTACGTAGACTGTTAATCCTGTGGTCATATTTCTACTTCACACGTTGTCGTAATTAGTTTCTGATCTGATTTTCCAAATGGTACATGTATAGAAGCGTTGTACAGATCAAATTTTGTTGTTAGAAACAGGTCTGTGGTTAGTTGAAGTCACTTTCTCGATTGAGGACTCTGTGTGGTTCCTTAATAAGTTGGGTCAACCCGAATAATTATTTTCACCGACCTCCAAGTGGTTCGAAACAATATAGACTTCCATATCTGCCAATATTACTTCCAAATTCTTGTTTGCACAAGCTGATGGTTTATTGGACTAGGAGGAAACATCATTCCAAGAAAACATGGAAAGAAAATCCTTTAGATGCTTCCATTTGGCCATAATGCCAAAGTTTACGTAGACTGTTAATCCTGTGGTCATATTTCTACTTCACACGTTGTCGTAATTAATTTGTGATCTGATTTTCCGAATGGTGCATGTATAGACGCGTTGAACAGATCAAGGACTGTTGTTGGAAACAGGTCTGTTGTTAGTCTGTTTTTAGTTGAAGTATTCTCGATTGAGGACTATGGATATGGTCTTATATATATATATATATATATATATATATATATATATATATATATATATATATATATATATATTCGTATAATTATTTTTACCAAGAGGTTCGAAACATCCAAAACCCTTTTATCCCTTAGTATAACAATAGTCACCATGAACTGGCTTTCGTCCCAGATTGGAATCTCTGGTGGAGGAAAACTACGATAATCAGAAAACTTCGAGTTAACCACATACATAAAGTCATTCACCGCTGATTTTTTGTTAAATTAGTTGTTTGCGAGACTCCAAAAATATTTTAAAATAAATCCACTAATGAATTCATTTCGACCGCAACTTTTTAGGAACAGAAGGTCGGCGCAAACATTCTACAGAATTAAGTTTTTAAATATGATTATCGAACATTTTTTTGCATGGACGTCTTAATTGTCACGTGCTGTGATACCAGTTGGCGTTTCTCATTTTTTCGCGTCACATCTGATGCAGAATAATTGTAACAAGCCATATGGACTAACATATTCTTTAAAAAATTATGTTTTATTTAACCTATTAGCTCTGAAATGCAGAATGAGCTAAAAATAACTGAATTCTGAACGATGTTAGTTCAGTGTACTTAATGAGTTTCCTTAATTCTTTGTTGGGATGTGTCACCAGCTCATTTCTGCCCTGGCCATCATGATGTCCAATACTGTTTGTGGCAACTTTGTTTGTATTTATTTCTAACATATGGCAACACTGTGTTCACAATGTGATACATGAACGTAAACAAGTACAAACCTGTATTAGTCGCGATCGGAAGCTAGTGTACGACGCATAAAAAAGAAAATTGAGTCAGGAGTGGAATTAAGACGAAAAAGAAACAAAAATCTGCGGTAGAAAACAAATTTTCACTCCACGGTCAGAGAGATGTTTGAAGAACAAAGATGAGAAAATCACAACTCAACGATGCTTCTGAACGCACTGTTCAAAGAAAATTGGAAGAGCTAGATTTGAAGGCCTGTCGCTTCTCCAGGAAGCCCAAGTTAACAGTTACAATGAAAGCAAAGCGCCTGAAGTGGGCCAAACAATGGAAAGACGAAGATATGGCCTTCTGGAGATCGTAAGATATTGAAATTTATTAAAAAATTCACACATTCATATCCTTTTTAGATAAATAAAGTGATGATTTGGTCAGTCATCAGCGGCAAGGGCACTGGACGTCTTTATATCGTAAGAGGAATAATGAGGCAAGATCGGTACAAAATCACTTGATTCCGCAGCTCAGAGAATGGTTTCCAGATGGAGAACCATTCACTTTAATGCAAGTTGGAGCTCCCTGACACACTGCTCGGTCTGACAGAGCTTTTTTTGCAGAAGATAATATTCCTCTGTTGGATTGGCCGGGTAATAGTCCCGATATGAATCCGATTGACAATGTGTGGGAGCTATTGAAAAGAGAAGTAGCTAAGGATGTGACTAACAACAAAACCCAGCTTTTAGATAAGATTATTCATGTGTGGAATCATCAGGGCATGTAATAATTTGGCCAGGGACTGTAGTCCAGTCATTTAAAGTAGTTCACGTAGGAAAATCTAGATACCCAGCTTTATAGTCGCTTAAACTTCTTCATTTAACATCCTAAAACTCACATATAATTCGATGTGAGCAACAACAGTAAAAAAAAACGATTTTTTGCACAGTTTTGGAGGCCCAGGAACAGTTGTACCATCGGAAATGTCCTGCCAACATTTTTTCTGATAATTTTGAACCATATATCATGTTTTATTTAGTTTAGTTTGGAGGAATCAGAAAATCATGGGAAATTGATGATTTTCCTAGCATTTTCATATAAATTTTAGCCCGCGGAACTCTCGCAAACCTCCTGTTAGAAAAAAATCGATTATCAAATCGATTTTAAGCTGCTATCGGAAATAAAAAAGTAGTAAGAAAATCCCACCCGGTCTATAATCCACAAACTAAAATAAATTCTTTGAATGACTCAAAATGATATTAGAAGTTAAATGAAGATAAATTTGAACTTGAATTTATCAGCTCTATCTATCTACATCCTAACCACGTACTAGTCCAGTCATTTTAGGTAGATTTAGGCAAGAATTTCGGAAAATCGAGATACACCCAGCTATAAAGTCGTTCAAACTTGTTCATTTGACATCCTAAAACTCCTCTCAAAACTCACATATAATTCGATGTGAGCAACTTTAAAAGTCGGGGGTCAAAAGTAAAAACATTTTTTTCGCACATTTTTTTCAAATAACTCGATTCCTATGTGTTTTACGCTATTTTTATTAATCATCAATATTGTAGACCATTAAATTCTCTACAACTTTTATTTGAAATTTTTTTTCATGTGGTTAATCGTTTCTGAGATAGAGGGCGGTTAGAATCTCGTTTAAAATCAACTGGTACTTCCGAATCATTGAATAATCACTTTAATTATATTTTGATTGTATTCTCGTTAGGGTATGATTTGGAACTCCAAGAATAGAGTTGGATAATGCGCATCGGGCTCCTAGAACCTGTCACGACAATCTTACTACCTGCTTTAGATGAATTACTAAACACTATATTCTGTAACTGCAAAAGTGGTTGCGGTTCAAGATGTGGTTGCAGGAAAGCGGGCTTGCAGTGACCAGTGTAATGGAAAAGCTTGTCTGTACCATATGCAACTGATTTTAATGAAGACAGGACCTTTGATGCAAAAATCATTGAAAAATTGGAAACAAATATCATTGAAGACGATAATGAAGACGAAAACGAATTTAGAGCTGCAGGAAGATGACGACGATGAAGAAAAAGAAAATTGAAATTAGATTTCATTGTCCTTATAATTATTTTATAATAATAATAATATTTATAATCATTCTATTTAAAAATAATTACTATAAATAATATTTTTATATGATTAAAATTTTTTTCTCTACGATTTTGAAACTACACGGGCAGATAAGTGCTATCAAATGAATTTATACTTGATTGGAAACAAATAATTGAGCAAAAAATATTTAAATATAACGTAATTATTGATAAAAAAAGAAAATTATTTATAATTATATATGTAGCAATTAAAATAAACTTAATAAGAGATTATTTTGATCGGGAGTACCAGTTGATTTCTAACGGGATTCTAGCCGCTCTATATCTCAGAAACGATTCACCGAAGGAAAAAATTTTTTAAACAAAAGTTGTAGAGACTTTAATGCGCTACAATATTGACAAGGATTATAAATAGCGTAAAATCCATAGGAAACGAGTTATTTGCAAAAATGTGCGAAAAATTGATTTTTTTACTTTTGGCCCCCGAATTTTTAAAGTTGCTCACATCGTATCATACGTGAGTTTTCAGAGGATGTCAAATGAACAATTTCAAACGACTTTATAGCCGGATATCTCGATTTTCCGAAATTCTTGTCTAAATCTACCTAAAATGACTGGACTAGCAATTCAAACTAATTCAGTTCTTTTAGTAATTTTTTTATTGCATGAAATATACATTTCAAAGGAAAAAAATTCTATCTAAAATGACTACTACCAGAGACAATATTCTTTCAGATAAGGTGCTATTTTACGGTAAAATATAGGTAATAGCGGATATTTTAGGTAACCTAACCAAGCACAATAAGTCATAAAATTGTAATTATGTTCCCAAGTGCCCAAAAAGGAAGACGAAGTTGCCGAATAGAAAACTTTAAAACTCAATAAACTCATACAACACTTGTAAAAAATGGTAAAAGAATTGATTGATTTTCACAGGTAGTATTTAATCTTAACCTACAGGTGATTCATGAACTCAGTGGCGGCTAGTGGATTTGCGCATATCTCTAAAAAAAATTATGAAAGAAAAACTTTTTTGATTACATATTATGAATAAATACAGCAAAAAAATCGCCAAAATAATATAATTCCCTTCGACATATCACTACTTGTCAAAACAAGAATTGTTTCTGCTACCGTGCAGAAAGTACGCACTTCAAACACACTCTCGAGTGCGTAAAACATCACTTTACGCACTACTGTGTTAAAAACATACTTCAAGCAGTAGTGCGTAAAGAAAATTATCAAGTTTTCCGTGCATTTCCGTGTATTACAAAAAGCAGTTACTGTGGACTGTCACTTGTGTTTTGTCCTTCAAAAAACGCTGGTGCAAACCACGTTCAAGTGATTTTTCACGAAACTTTCGTATTTTACCTTCATTTAACGATTTGGAGAGGGGTGGGGATCTGGAGATGGACAAAAATCTAAGTAAAAAATAGAGTCAAAAAATGAATGGGTCGCAATAACAGATACAAATGAGAAAAATGGTCCATCTTTGAGATGCTGTAGCTCGCTCCCTATTTATTGTAGAAGAAAAAGTTCAACACGAAATTTGTAGGGAATTTAATGTTCTATAACTTTATATTGGTATTGTTTTCTGCTAGAACCCCTCATTTTCGACATATTGCGAAAAAATCGAAATATTTCGGGGTTTTTCAGCTACCAAAAGTTATGCCGAGACCAGATTTAGTCACATTTTTGATATTTTACTCTTTATACCCATTATAAAACTAAATAGAAGAATAAAATATTTCACCCCACCTTTTGTAAGTTGAACCCCTTTTTTACCATACGAGTAAGTCACCACCAGATTAAAGAAAACATAAATTCATTACAGTTCTTTTAAAAAATTATGATACTACAGTTTTCTTCGCAAATTTTTTTCTCCATTCCTTCACAGCTTCTTCTTTTCCAATTCTGAACATTATTATTTTCTAGGTCTTCTATTACACAGTCATACCATCTCTTCTTTGGTCGTCCCTTTCTCTTTTTCTCTATTGGTCTTCTTTTTAGTACTAATTTTGGCATCCGTTCTCTATGTTGTCTCTCAACCTCTCACTCTTCGTTCCTTAATAAACGAGCGTATTGTAGCTTCTCCATAAAGTTCCTCCAATTCTTTATTAGTTCTCCTCCTCCAGCCATCTTCTGTGTGTACTCCTCCGTAGATTCTTCTCCCATTTTTCCAACATGGCTCTCCCTTTTTTAATATCCATGTCTCACACGCATATGTTGCTTATTTTTGTTTTTCTTGACACGTATTTTGACTTCTTCAATGATCTAATACTTCCGAATTTTTGTGTTGCTTCAGTTATTCTGGCTTTCAGTTCTAATTCTTCTACTTCCACAAAGTTGGAAACTATTTCGAAATTGTACCCTTTTTGTCTGGTTGTTCTAAAGGTCAAGTAATCTTCTGTGTATCTCCCATGATCATATACTTTTTCTACTCTTGATTTTTGGCTTCTTCTTCCAATTTTAGTACTGCTCACTCACTAATGCGAAACTATGAGTATAATATAATGTAATTGATTCAAGTTTTCGGACTACAAATGGATCATTATTGTATTACTCTCTCATTAATAAAAATAGACTATAGAAATGATAATTCCGACAAACTTACAGCATAAAATGTAATGTAATTTCAAATATATCTATTATTTTACTTATTTACGATACTAAATTACGGAATACCTGGTATATAATGGAAATAAAAAATGTTAATGATTTTCGGGTACTCGTTGCCCAATTAATACTGTATGTAATACGTTGGAAAAGAAGATGAAACAGACCGATTTGGAATGAGTGTGAAAGTGTAAGTATTGGAATTGACGACGACGCAAGGAGCAGGTGTATATGTGTGTTTGAGTGTATATGGAGCACCTGCTGATCGAGCTTTCCACACACATATCTAAAAACGAAGATGGGACTTGAATAGTTATTTTTTCCGTTATAATATTCAAGTTTTTTTTCATTAATTTGCATTCATAGGGAATGTTATTTATGAATCGGTCAAAAAGCGTGAAAAAAAGTACCTCAGCAGTTAATTTAAGTGGGTTGTGTCAATTCGTTTCTCCGATAAACTGTTTTTACTTTTATTTCTTGATATTCGTTTAAAAAAATCAGTTTTGTGTCTAAATAAATTAGTGTAGTATTAGTGATGGAGAGTAATAGTGAAGAAAGTTTAAACTGCACACCAGATGATGTTGAATCGGCAACAGCAGCCATTATGAATCTTCTCTCTGAGAAATCCACGGAACAGTATTTAAAGGGCAGTGGCGTACAAAAAAAGTCATAAACAGCTTCACAGAAAGATTGTTACTAGCTTACTTTGAAACTTAATCCAAAATTTGGAAATCTTCAACACTTTGGTGGACTTATTCAAAACTGAAAGGCGCCCTAATAGTAAATAACGACGTAAACATCAGTAAATACTCGAAATTCATTACATTTTTGAAAATTAAACCAGTTAGTCATCTTCTTTTTAATCCTTTTTCAAGATCTGATGATCTGTTAGTTTTGCAGGTTCCTCTGTTTCAGGTGGAAGCTTCAGCTGTGCATCCATCTCCCAGGTGGTCATCCGGGTTCTCTTTTCCCTATTGGTTTCCCTTCAAGTGGCAGTCTACTCTCTTCCAATTCTTCTCACGTACCAGCATCTGTTTCTTTGTGTGGAAGATGCTCAAGAACAGGAAAAAGCCAACAAACGAATTTGTGCAAACGAAAGAAGACACCAAAGACGTATCACTGAATGAAGAAGAGGTTAAAATAAAAAAAAACTGAAAAACAGTAAAGCCCCCGGAACAGACCACATCCCAATCGAAGTTTTAAAATAGTTTCCACGATCGACACCATATTCATTATTAAAAAACTAAAATCGAATTTAATACACCGGTATGTGTGCATCATCGATTTGACGAAGTCATTTGACAGGGTTCGCCTCTCCGACATCATAAAAATACTGATATCGAAGGAAACGCCAGACACCATCGTAAGAGCAGTCCGCAGTCTCAATACCAACACCAGGAAGCATCAGGCAGGGCGACAGCCTCACCCCATTTCTGTTCAATCTCTTAATGGACCGAATTATAGAGAAAATATCATTTGGCTCTAGAGTTGCAAGCTCAAACGATAATTATCTCATGCATAAGGTATGACAGCAAAAAAACTTCGCTTTAATAGCAGGTTGCTTTAAAATTCGGAATCGCAGGAGCTCTGCAGAGGGAGGAATTATATAAAATGAAGTGTAACGATATTGATAATACCGGAAATGTTTGAATTATCACAGTACCTGATACAAACACTCAAGTTCAACGTCGATTTACTATTAATGGTGAAATATCTGACAAAAGATTGAATTTGGTTAAAAACCAACGACCCACAAATGTCAAAACAGATGATTTCTTTTTGCAGTATAGAAAATGCATAACCCAAGTTGTAAGTATCAATCGCAACATTTTGAATTACCTAATCAAAAAAAACTACACTGGACCTACATTTCGACGCTCTTCGTCGTCTCTTTTAGTGGATTCCGGTGGTGATATAATTCAACTAAAGAAATACGGTGGGTGGAAATCCAACACAGTCGCGGAGGGACTCAATAAAAAACAAAATAGATTCCGCAGTGAAAATTTTGACGGGTACAACTAGTTCGACTTCAAGCAACTATCCTACCAATAATACAATAAGTACTGATACAAATATAGACGATATTATTTCTTTGAACTTGTTAAATGTTGCCAATTCAAGCACAGTTGTACTTTTCATATTACTATTACAAAATAAAAATTGATTTTGTGAAATTATTTTAAGTCTACGGACGTAGCAACAATTTTGTATGAAACTCGAGAGTGAAGTAACTTTTTTTCATTCCTAGGAATTGGCCAAACTGTCCTACTCGTGAAAAAAGTATCAATTTATTCACTTGTTACATAAATAACTCCTATTTTCAAATTTACTATTATTTAAAAAATATAGTTTGACATAATTTTCCCCACATTGGTTTTTCTGTCGTCCATTCTAGATAAATACATAAAAAAAACTTGAACCGAAGCCTTAACGTTTATTATGCTGTCTATAAAAATGTTTCCATCATCTATAACACCTTTTCCAGTTTAATAACGTCAGTATCTATGATTTTTTTAAAGATAAGAAGCTTGTATAAAATTCTGATCTGAAAGATTTGTTGCGCTAGCTTGTAATGGCTAGAAATTGACTAGATAAACGTCCAGTAAGAACCAGTATGAGTATTTTCACTAAAATCTAAATACTTTATAGTTATAGCGATATTAAAACGTCGTAATTCAGACATAAAATCAGTTTTTCTATTCCTATTTCCTCTTTTCACATTAAGCATCGTAATAAAGTTTTTTGTCGTTAGAAAATTGAAAATTTCCTTCTGGGCTGCAATGCTACAACTCTTTTATACCTTTCTGAAGTCTAAGTTGGAATTTATGGAACCGTTCATACTGAACTCACTATTTATACCACAACTACGCCGACTGACGCGTGTTTCGATAACCAAGTTATCGTCTTCAGAAACTGAAGGTAAACTGTAAACAGTTTATTCAGCTTTCTGATGAGTACTCTGTAATGCTGAATATAATTGAAAATGTTATAATTTAAATAATATTACCACTTTAACTAGTTATTTTTCTATATATCATGATCTGGGTTACTGTATTCACAACAGATTGATAATTATAGTGATTACGTCCTCTGTAACTTCTTTTCTGATGATATAATATAAGACTGAGTTTCAATAAGGGTTTGGATACATTTTAGACAACTTAGCAAGTAAAGTAATTGATTTATAATGTTATTAATAGTTTTTCGTAATTTGACAGTTCTCAAATATCCCATTAAGTCTCTGGTAGAAGTTTTATGAACAAAATCCAAGATCTGAGGAAATCGTTTATGGTAAATCACTTTGTAAGAGTATTGAGAGAGGTATTTTGATTAAAAGAAAGTCAGGAACGAGCCGAAAATCAAACAAATAATGCTGAAAAAGAAGAGATAAGCTTAGGTTAAAGCGACTGGGGGTTAGTTTGAGAAAATTGAAGAGGACATTTTAAAGGAACTTAATTTAGCTTAAGAATCAAGAAAATCAATACCCAGATATTCTAAGAAGAAATAAGAATGAAAACTTGGAAATGCCAGTGACGAGTTTTCGCACGCTAACAAAAGACACAAAAAGTTCAACTCGATAGTGTTGGTACTATTGACGAGATCTTCTCTTGGTCGTTCTTCGGCATTTGTGTTTAGAAATGATCAAATTGACAGCTGACTCGACCTATTCCTATCTCACACTGTTTTATTTTATATAGAGTCAAAGTTGGTAACCATGTTCATGTCAATTTAGTTAAGTTGGCAGACGACAGCGAAAAAATGAATTAAAATGGCGACAAGCAAACGTTCTCCAATTTGTAATCTCAAGAATTGTTAAATATTGAGCAACAATCCGACGATTGCTTAGCGAGAGTTGTCAAACTGAACATTTTGTCAATTTGTCAACAAACAACCCAAACCCATCGAAAATAACAACATTGTCCTTCTAGAAATTCTGCGACCGCAAAAATATATGAAAAAGAGTGTGTTAATAATAATAAATTAATGCAGTTAATAAAGAAACAAATAATTGAACGTTTTTGGAAAATTTTGTAACAGAACGTATCTTCTGAAAATCAACTACACATGAAGAATTAAATAATTTTGAAGAAGCTCCGGCAAACACCAGATTTAGTATTTCATATTTAATGCAACAATCAAAAACAAAAATTTTGGAATGGGTGTCGATTCAGTGATATAAATTGTTTCATAGATTCAAATAGTTTGTATGGAATTTTTGTCCCCATAACCTCACTTATATATTTGATGTGAAAAAATTGTTTATAAAAGCAAAATTAACGTATTTATATAAAGTAAGTTATGATAAACTGATTAATAATCATGATACCATATTGTATCAAAGATAAATTGTTATTTTATGTCTTTATAAACACCTTCGATTTTTTCAACTGTCTTATTAGGAGGTTTTAGTACACTACCGATATTTGTTGAATATAAACATTAAATAACTAGTTATTTTCTATAGATAGTACGCCCAGCTCTGATGGTTTCACATATTAAACATTCTTACGTATGTCTGACGGTACACAGGTGCCACCCCCATCGTAGTAGCGCGCGCCAAACCATCGTTTCTTATAACCGCCCTAACGGCCACCAACAAACAATACTCAGTTGTGGTGAAGAGGTTGTTGCCGTCGTTATAACAGGATCGTATTCAAGCCTTTCTGATTCCGATTTGTTATTTTGTTCTTTTATATTTTTCAGGTAAAAGCTAAAAATTCTCTTGAATGTATATTGAAAACATGAATTTTATACAAGAAGTACAAACACGTGGAATATATTATACTCTATTCGAAAAGAGTGTTAAAGGTCTTCTACTTTTGGGGAGATTCAGAGGTTGGTGTGAAAGTATTAAAATAGAGAGAGAAATAAAGATATTCTTTAATTTTGGAAAGAAAAGGATGGCCATTCGGATTATCTAGGTAACCGCTTATATTTTAATACGGTCAATTATGGGGAAAATATACCTCGTTACTTATTTATCATTGGCGTATTTAAATATTCCAAATTTTGAAAGTTAAGTACCGTACTAAAAAATTTCAGAGTTTTGCATATATAATGTCGACATGGTTTTTTTGTCTTGATAAGTTACCGCTTTGATTATTCGAATGTGCTTAGTTGTTTCAGTTATTTTCAAGAAGATAGATGTTGATTATGATATTAATACCCTGCATCTGCGGTACCTGGGACATATAGCTAGAGGGTCAGGAATAATTCATCAAAGAAGGGAAAGTGGAAGGCAAACGCCAAGAGTCAGATCTCCAACTAGGTGGTTAGACCAAACAAAATCCTTAATAGATATGAAACTGTATCTTGTCGAAAAGATTGCACAGGATAGACAAGCGTGGAAACAACTGTTAAATCGAATATAAATTGTGTCACTTCATCTTTTGGAGGATAATGAAAAAGGAGGAGTGTACCCCATCAGATATATCTGACGAAGAAACCAAGAAACATGTAAAAGTATACAGTTGCTGCCTACAAAATGTAACTGATAATTTTTAAAATATTAAAAAAGAAAATGTATAAATTCCCCAGCTTGAATCCAAAATGTCTTGGAAAAAACATGTATACGTGCTACACAGGTCACTGTGGGAATCTTTTGGCTAAAGAAGAGGGCGAAATTACGTCCATGAAACGTTTTTTTTCAAACAAATTAACATACGTGATAAAATTGTTGAATCAACTGTTGAAAAAAAATCTAACAGCAACAGGAAATATATTCGGGAATTAATGCTGGAAGTAATTATTCAAATTTCATTATCAATCATTATTCCAATGTTTTAAAAATAAATCCTTAAAAAGTTTCATGTTTATTTTGTGAATTATTCGAACGCACATTTGCAGTTATCAAATACCATTATTTTAACAGTTTAGAAAATTTCTTCAAACCTCGACATTAAGTACTTCCGTCCCTAATAGCAGGGAAAAACTTTCTGTGGAAGTACACGCACGCATTACACTAGAAAGGATAGAAGTTGACTTTTAGGCCCTTGGGCATTATGACGAAAATTAAACCTTCGGCTTTTATAATGTGATATACTATTTATTCACGATGTGCGTCAATAGAAATGCAGAAAAGTCAAGTTTTTTTTTTGAATTTCACAAGTAATAAGATATGTAGTAGGAACATTTTTTTATTATCATCTATTCCAGCATTGCTATTTTGGAATTTTAGCACCAATACGTCTCTGTACTTATAGAAGAGTCCAGTTAACGTTTTTTTTCTTAAAATGGTAATAGAACAAAGACCTTTACCATTTTTTTAAATAAAATACTTGTTTTTATTTCGAACAATTTTGGGTTTTTAATATACAGGTGTTCATGTAATTTACTAGATACATTAACACCGGAAATTTAGAACTTCCTAATGTTCTGTATACTTTTTGACAGTTTATTTTCGTTCATCGGCATTTCTACAATATACACTAATTAAGAACACAATTAAATAAAAACAAAAATAGTTGTTAACTTTTTAGATAGTTCTAGTAACAGAATTTTAATCGTTTCATGATATAGTGCATCGTGATTTCCTTATAACTCATTTCTTCAGACCTTCAGGGCTATTTCAGTGAGGTTATAATCTTCTGGGGTTGTTTGCCTTTATCTCTCTCAATAAATCTTTCTAGCTAACACAACATTTTGCTTTTATTCTTATTCTTTAGGAATTGACACGTAACTACATACAACATTGAGATTTATGAATTTATAAACAAATTATAACACGTTTTCTCCGTCTTCAATCATTCGTCCACGTTCTATTATTGAATATAATAGAAAATAGAAAAAAAATTTCACTTCGGCGTTTCAGAAATGTTGAGAGAAGAAATTAAAGAAACTGTAATACTAGATGGTACGCCTCAGTTATTTAACTTTGTTGTTTATTTTTTTAAAAAGTGATACCTAATGATGAATAAACTCTAACCATTTTGAATAACTCGTGGATGTCTACTATAAAAAAATAATTAGCGTCCAAGTTATTCTCATCGAATAATTTAACATATTTTATTATTTCCGTCTTCCGACATATTCCTCTCTCCCTAATTGCCGGATGATTAGTCGTTGTGAATGATTCTCACGATAGAAACAAGTAATTGTTTGAATGTAGATGGTGGCTGTGTGCCCTTATATTTACTTAGTTGCAATTTCGAAACGTTAAAATTAATGGTGACACCTTGCAAGAGGGTCAACAATCATTAGATATTTATTGGAGTTCTCATGAGAATTTTTATCCCTTGATTACCATCTTGATAAACTGTGTTTTTTCAATTTTCTTGTACTGCGCAGATGCATTTTGGAAAAAGTTTAGTTTAATTAGAGTTTCTGCTTTTATCGTGTATTGATGTCTTTTATAATTTCTTTATTAGTCTAGTCAACAAGTTGAAAAACGTAAAAAATGTTCTAAATATATGATCGATAGTCCATTGGATTCGGAAAAATGTTTTTGAAGGATTTTGGCGCAGGTAAAAAATTGCTTATTGATAGCGTTAATAAAGCCGGAGGTTTTTTGATTGCGTGTGGGGCTAAAATAAACGGTGTTCGGTTTGTACGGCTTTTGTTAAGCTTTTTACATTTCGCGAACGAGCGTGTACCGTACATTTATTATCAGTCACACAAAATAGCGCTTGTAACACTGGCAGGTTGTTCTTGATTTGATTTTTTAAAACCCGAGGATTAAATGATCTGTAAAGCATCAGTAGCTTAATGACACAATCTCCACAATAATGACAACGCCGATTCCATTTTTTCTATTGCTGGATCACGAACAAATTTCGCTGACAATGAAGTTGAAGCTACAGACTAAACAAGTACTTTATCATTCAAAGTTTTTCAACTATAGAAAGAATTCTACAAATGTTGGAACTTCTTTAAGTCGTATTTCCTAAACAAGGAAAAGAATAGTACGTCCAGAACTTTGAGAGGTTTTTATGGAAATGACCTTTGTGGGGTTCATTCTTTAATAACCATTTATCATAACTACTAAAGGCTGATGTTGCTGAAAATGAGGTTTTGGAAAACTATACTGAGATTGGACTAGACTTTTGCTCACTGAAAGTGTCTTCAAAGAGAACAACGAAAATTTTAAAGAGGTGACTGCGTTCACAAAGGATGTGGTACAATATTTTACAAGGATGAAAAGATTTTCCTTAATGGAATCAAGTTTCCGATACTGTAGGTATCCTATCACAATACAACAACGATAGCAAATGTTTTGACTAACTGCCATATCTTAAAAGTTTTCTGAATACTAGGAAAAAGAAGAAGGAGCAGTTAGCACGTAAGAAATATCAGTATTAACTGCTATCCAAGGACATAACGCAAACGTTAGAAGAGGTTTTTCCTTGATAGGTTTGCAATGGACGAAAAAACGCAACAGTTTACACTGTTGCCAAAATGTTGGTTGTAGAATTTAATTTGAAACATTTGACATGTAATATGTAACAAATAGATTTTCAGAGAAACTGAGGTCTCGAAGCTGGTTTCAAAAAACTAAAAACTCAAAGTTACGCAAAATTATTAACATCATAAGATAAAAAAAATGGTTTTCAGTTTTTAGTGGATAACTCGAAATATCTTAATATTTGTGCAATTTTGTGAAAAGCTCGTGGAAAACGAAGAAATTTCCGATAAAAAAGTCGAAACTTCTGCAGCATGGGTCTGTGCTAAAGAAAGCTCTTCATGTAAAATAATTTTTTCATAACACAAAATGTCATTATAAAAATTTGAAAAATTCTAGTTTCTTCTCAACGAAAGAATCGAAATTAGTTATAAAAAAAGTTATATCACCATTTTCCAATAAATAATTGGACTATATTATAGTACATCATATAATAGAATATTAGAAAGTAGCACGTGGCTGTTTTGTTTTTATAATTTTGTTCTGCATAAAAAAAATATAAAATTGGTCAAAACTTGTCTATAGCTGTTTTTCTGAATCAAAATCCCTCAAAAACATCTTTCCAGAGATGATTCCGATTCCGGTAAGATATCGCTGATATATTTAGGACCTTTATCTTTATTTTTCACGTTTTTAAACTTGTTGACTAGACTATATACGTGGGTTTCTGCTCTTACTACTTGTTGGTACTTTTTTTTATAAAACATGACCTGGGTTACGGTGCTTACCACGTATTGATCTCTATTTAACAAGCTTCTATTAGTTGTATTCGTTAAAAATAATTGTTGATTAGATACATCAGGATTCTTAAATTGCTATTTGTACCCTTTGCATTAGAGTAAAAAGCTAGAACTATGAAAAATCTTATCCGATTGTAAAAATTATAAAAAACCAATTTTAAATCAGTAGAGACCTGAAATCAAGATGATTTATAAACATAAATACATCAAAAGGTCTAAGAAATAAGAAATTAAAAAAATTTATGTATATCTTCACCTGGTAAAGAACCAAACATATTGGAAATTCTCCCCGCTTTCACCTCATTGATTGTTTTAATAATAAAAATCAAAAATTAATAGACATAGGGTAAGTGGGGGTTAGTTTGAGATAATGAGGATGATACGATGCGTAACACCCTATTTTATAAAAACGACAGATATACCAAACGAATATAGACAGACAACCACGTACGCACGAACGCTGACCAGATGGCACGAGCCATCGCAATTTTACGCGTCGAGGATTCCACTTCAAGCGGCCTTTTGTGGTACCTCTCGTACTAGTTGCAGTGGTACTAGCACACTAATTGTTGTGCGCAAATTTTATTTATCTTAGGGTTATAATAATAAAGACGAAACATCTTAAAATCTCTATATACATATATTAATATTGGTAGATTTTTTCCTTCCCTTATTGCGAACGACGCATTCTAGTTTCTAAGAGCGTAAGTAATAATAAAAACCTGATTTTGACGACGGGTTCTAAGTCAACTTTCTACCCTAGTTGATGCCAAATAAAACGTCTTATTTATTTGAAAAAAACTTTCCAAAAATATTCGAAGTTGGGGATAGTTTTTCTCTATGAAAAGGCTTGAGATTTTTAGACCATAAGTTTGATGGACTTAACCTAATCTAACCTAACCATAAGTTTACTGGAGACTTTAATATAAAATTTCATGCTAGAAGTACAAAAATATATTCAGTCAAATGTAAAATACAAACCATATCTTTTGCTTGTGGTCGATATTACCAAAAATGAGCCAATGTAGTAGTTTTAGCCCTTCAGAAATTAGAGCACAATACCAGGGGAGTTATTGTCAAAAAAAAATCACAAAAGGATACAGCTTGGATTAGATATTTTATATTTTATTGTCATTATTCATATTTTCCAAAATAACTGATGCTAACACGATTCTAAATTTACAAAATTTAGGAATTTCAATCCTTCTGTGCTCTTGAGTAAATTTTGACGTACAATTAAACTGACATCTTTTGAAGTGTTACCTGACTTAATACCTTCTAAGTGAAGTATAAATTACATCAATATCAAGTCAACTAGGTCGTGTTTCGCAACCGATGAATTTCATCTTTATTGACACGGTTTTATGGGCAATTTTACTACGGTAAAGTGTAACTCCACGATATTAATAACATCAAAGGTAATGATTGTTTACTTTCAAGAACCAGCTCAACCAAATGAAGCTTCATTTCTGTCGTCTAATTAATCGATAATAAAATCAGTATTAACATCCGAAAAAATATCTAAATCCATTTTAAGGACTTGTTTCAAAAAGTTTCAAAAAGACTTATTGTATCACAACAAGTGAACAAAAGTGTAAGAATTATGTTATTCACCAAAGAAGTTACGTAACGGACAATGTAGAATCCTTATGAATGCTGAAACTGGAGAAATCTATCACCAGATTTATAAAATCGCAGCTAAAACGATGGCCTGAACAAAAAAAAGTTTAAAAAAGAAAAATGGTTAGAAATGAATCAAAATTCCGTACATCTTCTGTACGAAATATTTTCTTTTTGTTCTATTTAGTACAAAAGTGACGAGGAGAATCATATTTCTATAACATACAGGGTGTTATACTTGAAATATGCCGATATGAATAATATAGTGAGTTAAAAGTGATCTAAGCCTCCGTACTATGATACTGTTCAATTTGTTATGTTCTAGTGGAGTTAACGGATTGCGAAATCGGTATACCCACTAAATTGGGTTAGGGAGGCGAAAGACGATTCGTCTAGCATATGTTACTATTATTCAAACAGTGGAATGGCACATCAAAAACCGCCATTTGAAAAGAAAGGGAATTTCATGGTCAAAAACACAACTATCTTTAATATGTACTTGAAAAACTGATTAGTTATATGACGATGATAACAGGTCTCTAAAATTTTATAGAAATTACATTATACTAGCCCTTTTATCAAAAATTCGATTTTTTTATGTGTTATACAATGTATTTTTATTAATAAATGTTGTACTAAATAAATCTAATAAAACAAGACGCCATACTAAAATTTTTCATGATAAAACTGAAAATAATTCATGATACTCCAATTGAGGAACTGATTTTCTTTATTACGGGTTGTTTCGAAAGGGTTGGACATATACAATGATTTGAAGAAGAAAAATACCATGTCTGAACGTTCTTAAAAGTGGAAAATCGAAAAGATTTTACCCAAGAAACAGCAGAAAACCCGGTAAGACATCAACGTACCTTTGTATCAAGATAACCTCCTGATTTCCATAGACATGTCCAATTGAAGATTTCTGGGCATTTATATGTCTCAAAATGTATATTACGGTGAAGAATATTTATTAGTTTCGGTTCTGTGAGTTTGTTAATGTTTTTTTTTACCATCGGAAGGGAGCTGGCGTGACTTATGAACCCTTCTCTTTTTGCCGGGCTTGGAATCGGCCACATAATCACAGGACTACTCAATTTACCCGCGATCACGAATGGGCGCCTAAGTACCACAATTTTACTGTTCAGAAAAGGAGACGATACCCAATACTACCGAAGCATAAACCTTTTAAATACAACCTTGAAGTTAGTATCAGAAATCATGAAGAACAAAATCAATGAACTCACTACATTGAGCAAGGATTCAGATCAGGAAGATCTTGTACCGATACGATGAATAACTGAAAAATCGAGTATAACAAAACAGCGTTAATGTATTTTATCTACCTGAAAAAGGCGTTTGACCAAATACAACTGGTATACAACGGGCAAAACCCATATAGCATCATAAAAACCATTGAAACTAACTGTCGAGGAAATTCCTGTAAACAATGGTATTCGATTATTGTTCAAAATCGTTTTGGACGAAGTAATAGAAAACACTCGTAACTTAAAGGGAACAAAGACGTCAAAATTCTATGCTATGGCGATGATACTGTTCTGATTGCAGAAAACTTAATACATCCGTAGCAGAAACACCTATCAGATGCAAAATTGTTATAGATAATGAAATTATACAACAAAAGATGAAATTTAAATATCTAAGTATAGAAATATCAGGATACGGTGATATCGAATAAACCAAGAGGCAAAAGCAGCACGACCCTCAGGTTACCTGAACGATACAATATTCCGAAACAAATATATCGGATTAGAAACTAAATCCCGAATCTACAAGCCTGCCATCCGACCTTAATTAACGTACAGAATAAAGAGAATATTAGAAAACATCGAAATGAAAATAGTGACCATGATTGACAACGTAAACGAATGGATATTGGGAAGAAAGAGAAAGTGGAACGAAGACATAGATCGAATGGTCAAAATAGCTAGAGACATGTCGTCCTTAAAGCCCCGAAACGTCGCAAGAGAGCGACAACCTCTCTAATAATTAAACGACAGAGGATGTGACGAAAAACAAGATAAAAAAAATATTCATGAAAAGGAAATGTTATTCTATGTTCTAGAATCGTATTGATAAGGCAAAATGGTTATTTGAAAGACCAATACCATCTTAAAACGCGACTTAAACTCCTAGAAAAATCCACGGGGAACAAATTTATCACATTATATGCTTGATTCCATTATTATAATGTCTTCCAAACACAGCTAAACACAGATCGAGCATGTCTACATAAAGGAATGGAATTGGGACCAAAACAAAGTTGTGTCTTTATTTTCCTGTACCAAAATGCTTTTATGGACAGTGTTCTAATATACCTAGCATGTTCAAGGAAAGATTAGCTAGATAATTTAATTATGAGAAGGGGATCTAAATTTAAATTGTATCAAGTAACTATTTAACAATTTACTTATGTAAGATATGCTATACTGTGTTTTTTGGATTCCATCAATCTTAAAATATAAATTGTTGTCGTTTGAATAAATATATTAATAAAAACTCTTGTTAATTATTAATTATTCTTGGTAGAAATTACTCCTTTAGTGACTTTAGTTGCTTGGGCGTAACTCTATTGATGATATATTTATTCAAGATCATTTTGAAACGATACCAAACAAAAAATATTTTGAAAAACATTTGGGCATTAATGGATAAAGACATACACACAATCTTTTTCCATTATCGAAAATCAGTGACTATTTTCGGAAATACTGATCAGATGTAACGTAATTAAGAGTAATTTTGTTCTTTATACGTAAAAATCGACCTCTTGTGTAATTTTGTCCTACATTCTATACAACTGCCTCGGACAAATAATATATAATAATGATGTTTATTATATCAATTATTTTAATGACCATAAATTTCCAAAATACCATATTTTAATAAATATTTTTAAATTGGAGAAAACCCGCGCACGAATGGTTCCGGTTGTATTGGCAACGTAATTTGTCTGTAATAATTCATTCTCTTTTCAAAATATCTTTTAAACGATTGACATAATTCCAATCACTACTTGTCCCGAGTAATTTTAAAGAAAAATCCCACATTCTTCAACTATAAACTTGGTCATATACTACTCCTTAAGATGAAAGATATAAGACTGTTAAAGAAATGACAAAACTCATATCAGAACTCCGTAATGACACGCGGAAAATTTGATAATTTTAAACCTACAACACCCTCTTATTAATTTGGAATCTTTCAATAATTTTCTGAGTTAATCTTAGTAGATATACATTGATTATTAAGATCACACAATCTCTTCATCCACTTGATCCAACAGTCTTCAAGATCCAAGTTAAAGAGGTTATATATAAGATCCAAGAAAGAAATCAGCGCTTATCTACAAGTACGAATATAAATACCTGGAAATTATGTATAAACAACAGCAAAATGCTCCCAAAGAACGTGACAGTAGAGACGAGGAAGGAAACGAACATAATAACGAAGAAAATAATCACAAAACGGAAAACCATGCCAACGAAGTTGTAGAAGACAACGAAGTTGTAGAAGAAATAATACAAGTAACTCAAAGGCCTGGTTTACACATGCAAATCTATTTGAAAGACCAAAATGGATGGTTTCATGATTGAAACATCAAATAAAGGAATCAGCACAAATGAAATAACATATAAATATCTCCGAATTGTGTATAGACTTAAGACTTAAATGCTCTCACAGAACTTGACTAGCAGAGATAAGAAAGAAATGAAGTTAATGAAGGAAAAGAACCATAATAAAAGAGACTCAGTGTACCCTGAACAAAAAAAATGGAACAGAAAATGAAGCAACAGATTAAGGAAGAAAAAATAACAAAAGGATAAACCAAACCAACTCACGCTCATAAAAATCTCGATCAAAGACCAAAGTTGAGTCAGCAGTTACTTACAACTCAAACAAGATAGTAAATATATCGGAATGATGTACAGACAACAGAAAAATGTTTCTAAACAACATAATAGGTGAGACGAGAAAGAAAATGTAGATAACGAAGAAGAAAAAACCACAATAGTATACTTGGAACGAAGAAAATGGAGCAGAAAATAAAGCAACTGATAAACAAGGATGAATCCCGTCTCTTTCAAATACTGAGATTGAAGATTTGGTAACTGAGTTACAAGATCAACGCGACAAAAAACAGATTTGCAGCGCAGCAACACTGTAGCATTTCAAATTTTCTATTCTAGATTTGTGGGACACAATTTGCTACAGAAGAGAAAATATCTGAGAACGAGTAGCCACCACAATATCACACAGAAGGAAACAGAACTGATGCTTAAATATAAAGATATGTAAATTATGGGTCAAAACAATCCCTATCTCTATTAAAGCCTCATGAGTCTCTAGAATCTAACAATTTATAGACAAAGATGCAAATACAATAAAATTTCAATATACAGAAGCGTGCTTACGAATTAGGCAAACCGATTCAAAGGTAAATAAGGAAGATTTGCTCAAATTGAGTCTTGCCAAACGAACCCCAGAAGGGAAGGGCATATCGAGAAGCAGCCCAATAGGCATAATGGACTGGAGGTGGAGTTCAGTTCTTTGGAAACTAATCTGAGCGCAAAACAGGAGGTAAATAAGGCGGCAATATGTACTTTCCATTTCAAGGAATTGTTCAAAACAAGTCCTAAGAATTTTACAGATTCAACGACATCATTGATATTGTTATTTAATAAAAACGACTACAAAGTATTTTGATACGATAAAACTTTGGTTTTATTGAGACAGAGAATATTAGAATAGCACCATGATTTAAGAGTGATTAGGTCACTAGATGTCGTTTATAACCAAAAGAAACATGATAGGGCCTAATACTGAGACTTGGTGCACTCCACATTCTAGTGGCGTCCAAGGTGACATCGCTGTATCAACCCTTACAAGTTGACTTCTGTTGGTAAGATATGAGTTAAACCTTGCGAAAGGTATTCCCCTGAAACCAAACACAATCGAAAGCCTTAGAAAAATCACAAAAAGTTGTTACAGTAACCGATGCACTTTTCGTGCCGAACAATTTATGGTATAACCTTTGTGGTTGAGGTTAGGTAATTCAGGCTATAGCAGTGCTTTCCCCATCTCAGTGCACTTTGAACCAAGTAGGAGCAAGGATTTTAACCAGGTAAGTCTCAATAAAACTTACATCGTCTGTTCGACAGATTGGCTTGAAACTCAGGAAGTCGCTAAACTAATCGAGGAAATTGAAATCGGAGAGGACATAAAACAAGATTCTGGAAAGAAGAGAAACCGAAAGTCTCCAAGAACATCACTTGATGAAGATAAGAGCTGCTTGGAACTACAAAAGAGAGGATCAAGTAAATATATGCTTCAACCAGGTCTTGAAGAATTAGAGGTTAAAAACGGAAAGAAATGGAAGACGTCTAGCTTGATGAGGTATGGAAAAACGCGGAGTATTGATGTTGTCCACATAAGACAAGGCCCTACCCCTCGACGACATCCTGGAGTGTCTGAAACTATTTTTTACCGATTCATTTATGGAAGTAGCTCTTCGTTCTTTGAAAAGTGCCTTATGGAGCTAAATGCTCAGTACCTCGGGAAGTACCTGCAGCAGAAACACAAGAGATGCGACTACAAACTCCGAAGAATGACAAAAACGTCTTGTAGGAGTTGTTCCTTAGCAATATGCGGCGAATCAAGTGAAATTGTTTCGAAGAAAGGTAGTAAATGTGAATTGAAAAAGATATCGACTTTTATATAATTTTTGTGTTCTCTAAGCCATTTTTAATTGAATTTTTTATGTAACAATCTGTGTAAGCATTTATTTACATATTTACTTTTGTAATATTCGGCACAAAACGTGCATGTTTTTAATATCTCATCAATAAAAATGTTGAATGAATAATTATTGGTTCTTATTGTTTCCTTTACAACTCTTTTAATTGATTTTTAGATACTGTTAGTCACAATGACGAAGGTTTAGTAATAAGATACCTAAATTGAGGTTTTGTACTCCAGGGTTAAATCATATCAATAAAGTTAAGGGAATTTAATAATAACATCAATTTCAAAACATAAAGTTTTATCAATCAACAAATCTCATTGTAATATGTCTTACGTTGTACATTTTTTCAACTACTGGCTTAAGTTAGGTTAGGTAATAAAATTTCAACAAATTACTTGTTTCTGGGAAGTATAATTAGTTTACAGAAGTATTGACATTGACATTTACATTGATATTGACATTGACATTTACATTGATATTGACATTGACATTGACATATACCAATATTCTAATAAGCAAGTAGAACGTGTTATATATAATAATAATAATAATAATAATAATAATAATAATAATAATAATAATAATAATGATAAAAATATTACTAGAGTTCATCGTTTTATTACGAGACGATTAAAAGATTCCCCGGACACGGATGAGAAAACTGTACGTGTCGGTTAAAAAGAACACACGCAACCCCTACTTAAGCCCAGCACGTGTTTGGCTCGCGCCCCTCTCAACTTGCTTCGTTGCCCATTTACCCGTTTGCCATATGACGAAGATATCGCTACAGTGTAACTAGAGAATCACCCCCTTTTTCGTTATTCTATAGTTTAACTACGGTGCGATGACTCGGCTCATATCCAAGACTAAAATTAGATTTTAACAAATCAAAAATTGAGCTTAAATTAATAAAAGCGTACCGTTAAAATGTCGTCAAATGAAACATATTTTCAGGTGGAAGACGTTCAACTTTTTTCACTTGCTACCGATTAGTCATGCGACATGAAAGCTGCTTTTTTTGTTAGATATATGTCTTCCCAAGGTCCAAACTTCCAGGATTGGTACATAGAGGGAAAGGTATAGCTGATGTCGTGCAAACATACCTTGAAGACAATGAGATCAATTCAAATAAAATCGTTCCAATAGCAACTGTTAGAGCCAGAAGAAACAACAACTATTCCTCAGAGCAAAATAAACCATGAAATTCACTGTATAATACACCAAAAAACGCTTTGTACTCAAACATTTCCGGCCGAAATAGTTCAGGTTATGAATTTGGTGATCAAAATCTTGTCAAAAACATTCTTCATCATAATAAAGTGCAATTGCTTTCCAAAGGTAAGGTGTTGAAACATTTTGCTTGGTGCTGGAATGAATTAATTCATTCCTGAATGAAAAAGGCAATAATCAACTGGATTGAAGAACAACAAATGGCTGCAAAAATTTTACTTTATGGTGGACCCAGCCTATGTTTTAGTAGAAGAATTGGTTTGCTTTGGAGATAAAACCAGTGCCACTGTTGACATGATTTAGTTCAGCAACCTTATGAAAAAAATGAAGATGAATTTGCTGACAAATTGAGCAATTCAGGACCAATAAAACCAGTTTAGTATTTATGCTAAATCCTTTCAACAGAAATAGTAACGAAATCTACATTGTGCTGTTTGGAATTGAAACTGGATGCGTTTCAATGAGTAGAGCTTTGGGGAGTGGAAAGTTTACAGAATTGAAAAGCAGAAATCGAGGTTAAGATATGTATGTACGTAACGCAACAAGAGTGGACACCTCTAAAAGAAATACCGCGAGTTGAGGAATATAATCAAAAGTAAAGTGAAAAGCCAATCAACAAAGGAAAATTTAAAACTTAAAACAACAGTTTTGAGCCAAATTTATCGAAACTTTCTAAAATTATGCATAACCATTGAATTTACATGCTCAAATGTGTGTTATTGTTTTTTTATTTTGAGTTCAAGTAACATTATTCACTAAAGTTTGAATTTTCTACTTGCACATCCATGTAAAGTAAAGATAACAAAAAATTTTTGGCTCTCCTGATTTAAAAAGTTGCCGATGCCTGTTCCAATATCATCAATCTATTGGAGCTTTCATGTAACAAATATATGATACAAATTTGTAAATTCTTTGTTAGTTTTTCTTGTCCCAAGTGCTTCATTTGTGTTTATTTTCCCAAAAATTTTCCTCTACACCTTCCTTTCCCATATAATCAGTTCTGTTTGTTCAGCATTTGTTGAAATCTGTGTTTGACTGCTCTAGATAACTTATTCGATCACATAGTTTCAATTTCTTTGGCTATTCTTCTATTTATTCCATGCTTATATGGATACCATAATGACAATTTTTTCCATAGCAAATCTCAATGATTCTCCAGCTTCCTACATATTCTAAATGATCTTCTGAAGCACCCTGTATACGTATAAGTTTCCTATTAAAAGTATTGCCGACGATGAATACATAAGTATTTGGATTCGGAAAATATATTAAGGTTAGTCCACTTTGGTGTTTCATTGCCACGTTCCCAATAAGAAACCGCTCATAATATAGCTTGGACAGACTTTGTTACAATCTATATATATAAACAAATAGCACGACAGCTGAATATAACTCATAAAGCCGTTAAAAATATATTTTGTAAGTTGTAAAAAGTATCATCTGTTTCAATTGTCATGTAATAAAATTTCAACATTTCTAACGTAGCAGGTTTTTACTAAATCTCTAAATTATCATAAGTAGAATAATTTTTTAATCGTCTTAATATCGCAACTCTAATCTTATTTGAATAATGATTAATCATTTGAATTTGGAAGATCGAGACTTAAGTCATAGTATGATTAGGTGTAAATAAGAATATACAAAGTCATAATTCACCAAGTTTTATTGTATGGAGGTGAGGTGTGGACACTAACAAAACATACATAGAAGGAGTTAATAACATTAGAAATTAAAATACAATATGATGAGTGTGGAGATGTGAACCAGAAAGGAAGCGTCCACTGGGAATACCAAGAGAAAAATGGAATGACCAAGTGGGTGAAGAAGAGAAGTAAACATGGCTGAGGATAGAAAATTATGGAGTGGTTAGGTGTAATTGCAAAAGTGTGTTATGTAATTTGATGTTGCCTGTTGTGTAGCTTGTATGTGTGGTTTTCTATCAATCTCCATTATCAGAGAATCTGTCTTTATAATGATAGGAAGTATCATAATGTCCAGTAGCTTCTTCTTTTCCTGATAGCTCATGTTTTTTCAGTGGAAATTCCTGAGAATCTGACACCAAATCCCTTAGCTAAAGTTTTGTCTGCATTCACAATCCGTACCAATAACAAGGTTTCTTTAGTTGATTTTTTTCATAACATCCATATATTTCACACATTATTCGCCATTCAAAAACACGCGCAGAAAAAGTTCAGCTGAATATTTCATGGAGGATATCACGCTTGCAACTTTATCGGTTTTTTTGCGTACAAGTCGTAATTCTAGAATGAAATTTAGTTACTTCGGGCTTGACAATCCACCTGTCCATCAAGATTTAAAGTCAGTGATTCAATGACATACAAATTTGAGGTTAGGAATTTGTTTACATTCAAAATGGCAGCCATGATGTAACAGCAATAAACTTGCATAATGTCAATCGACGTGCAATATTGATCTAGACAATCTTTGAACTTGCAAGAAATTGCATACAGTTTCTTGCACGTTATTTTGCATGATGTCAAGAGGCCTTAAAGACCTTCTTTTACAGCAAGCTGTGAATAAATACACACGCAAAACGTTAGTATGAATTAATAATTAAATTCTCTAAATAATTGACATAATCATATCTCTTTATTTGTTGCGACAATTTTTGGTCTATTAAAATTAGAGGTTGGGCAGTTTGTTTTTAAAAAACTATGATTAAATAAAGTCAATGAACTATATAACAACAGTCGCCTTCTGGCTAGCGAAAATTTCGAAAAGTTTAGTGAACTTTTTTTTAAAAAGATCCAAAATATTTTTTTCTCCAATCCCTCTCATAAAACTAATTATAATCCACGAAACAATAGATCATATATTCGATAAAATTTTGTGTCTTAATATTTCGATTCATCAGCTGGTTGTGAGCAATTATGAGAAGAACCTAACATAATGCAAATGGTGATGATAATAAATACCATCGTCGGCAACAGATAATCAGATTAACTATCGCTAAATTACCAGGATTGGGCCAACAGAAAATTTAAAAATGTGAGACGTAAGTTTAATAGAAAGTTGACAAACAATAAAAAATTTTGAAAATAACTCATAGCGCTTTAATATGAAATATATTTCGTATTTTGCACAAAAATAGGTCGATATAAAAATAGAAAAGTCATCTTCCAGAACCGTACTTTATCGTGTATTGAAATTTGTGGCATTTTCATTCATTCGTAGGCTTCATATAAACCAAATAAGTCCAGAGTTCACTTCCACAAAATAGATACAAGGATTCATGGAAAATATCATACCGACATTATTGAAGATTAATTTTACAAGATTTCCTGAGCTAAATCAAGCGAGAATTCTCTTCTATACAAAATTTACAAAGGAGAAGACATGAAATATATTATTTTAGAGTTTTATTCAAAAATATCTCACACCAGGAAGAAATTTTTTCTTCCTGGCTTCTCACCTAAAATGGATTAGAAATTATAGTTATCCACTTATCAATTTTATTTTGTAGCCCTAATTAAAATGGAGTTCAAACTCTCTATTTTACAATACATACATAAGAAAGATGATATAGAATTTATTATGGGGAAACTTTAATAATTCAGCTCAACTGGATCTTCCCTAAGTTGGACATTCTGTAATTTGACATCGAGATTTTTGTCGTGAGAAATTTTCAAGGCCCTCCAGTATCCTCCTTAAAATGAAACAGAGAATAGACTTTATCAACTGCCCCATTCCATTCATGACTCCAAACAACTAAAAACTAAGCTAAATCAAGTTGAGAATTCTCTTTTATATAAAATTTATAAAAAAGAAGACAGGAAATATATTATTTTAGAGTTTTATTCAAAAATATCTCACACCATGATCCTAAATTCCAGATTTTGACTTTTTTCTCGTAAGGAATTTTTTCTTCCTAGCTTCTTCCGCAATATGGATTAGAAATTATTAGTTATCTGCTTGTTGACTTCATTTTGGGGTTCGAAAAAAATAATAAAAGAGTTAACTATAGAGTAACAAAGACTCAATATTTTTTTCATCAAAGCGATTATAGTTCTAGTCTCCTAACCTAACCTAACCTAACCTAACCTAACCTAACCTATCCTAACCTAACATAATCTAACCTTATCATTCTTGGATCAATAAGCTTTTTTGTGGAACATTTAAAAGACCCAATTTTTTAATTATTTTGAATCTAATACCAAAAATGCGCTCATTCTTAGAGAAAATAATTTTTTCTATCAATATTCAACATTCGACATTCCAATATACCACATTTTTGATTTCGAATTTTTCTAAGCCTCAAGATCTTCTAATCCTGAAATTATTCCCTTAAAATAAACTTTTTCAATCCATTATTCAATCTAAACATGGATGTAGAAAATATAGTAGATATATTAAGATAAACCATTTAGTTTAACTGTGATTTCAAAAGACAGATTTTGTCTATCGCGTTTTGATTAAGGATATTCCAAATCCATTTTTCCTCTTTTAAATAGCAACAGTTGAAAAAATTTCTTAGATACGTTTCTGTAAAAAATATCCGGATATAAATACTGCACTTTTAAATTTAATTTCCTGCGTCCCGCTGGTGGTTTTTTCCTCCCTCTTCGGTGGTATGTGAAATCGGTTATCTGAACGTATCTTGGCCATTTTATCTACAAGACAGCAGTCTAACGGAAACACTCTAAACATTCTTTTGTTTTTAAAGAAGTATTGTAGCAGATTACATTTTTTAATTAAGTTTTAGCTGAAAGTTTCGCTAGCAATTGTTTATTTACAAAAATTGTGGTTTGAAAATCTCGATGAAAATTGCTTTGGAACAAGATATAAGCTAGAATTATATATTTTATTTATTTATAATCATCAAATTGGAAATTAAATAGATCCAAAAAGAGTCTAAATCAAAGTGAACATTCTCATTTATCCATTATATACAATATTGAGACTAAGGCTCTGCCTGTGCCAAATTTGGACGATATGGAAACTTTCTGTTGTGTTTACTGGCAAAAACCTGCTGAACTTCCAGCGACGAAAGTGTTAACATGTTTTCGTGCTGTACACATGCAATTCTAGCACACAACCGAATCGATTAACTCCGGTAAACCCTCAAAATTGATGGCTCCGAATGCTTCACGTCATCTTTCACCGACTCAAGACATAAATTCGTGGTTCATTTCAATCTCTCCTCGCTAACTTTTGAGAAAATTAATCTTGGTTCGAACTAGAGTTTGGTCATCTGAACTTCGACTTCCCCATCTAAGAACAATTATGTGACGAAGAAATGTGTTTTGGGCATCTGGCTCACTGTCCCTATTTATGTCCCTGTACTAAAAATTGTGTTGTTGTGTTTATTGTCTTAAGCTACTACACGATACAAAAGATTCTAGATGTCCGGCTATATCTGTATCACCTCCCTTGTAACTCATTTCAACATCTGTAGTTCTTTTGATATAGTTCCAAAATCTTTACAACTTTAAAAATTTATAACTTCGAACGAAAACAAGACATTTATATTCTGTCTTTTGCAATTATTACTGCAACTGATAGGCTGAACAGTTATAAGTGAAGATGTGGACGCCGCAACAGAAAACTCAATGCGTGTCATGGTTCATAGAGACGAAATCATGAGGACCAGTATTGCATAAAAGTAGAGCCGGACGACTCCGCACAAGTGCAGAAAATACGGCAAACATTCCAACACAATCCAGAAACTTCAATTCGTCAGGCTTCAAGACAACTCCAAATGCTTACAACCACAATCCACAGGGTTCTTCATAAACAGTTGCGTCTGTATGATTATAAAGTACAGTTGTTGCAGGCACTGTTACCAACAGATCGACCAAAAAGTGTGGATATTGCCGTAGACATGTTACAACGTATTGAGCATGTTAAAGATTTCTTGAAAAAGGTGTGTTTCAGTGATGAAGCCACGTTCCATGTGTCTGGTGCAATAAACCGCCACAACGTACGAATTTGGGGTTCTGAAACCCCACATGCAGTGGTCGAGATTCAACGAGGCAGCCCAAAGGTTAATGTGTGGTGTGCATGTTGGAGTAAGTAAGTAAGTGCTTCTAGAGCTTCCTAATATCAAAATATCGGCTCTTCTTCTATGTTTTTTCTTGATCCAATTATTTCTTCCATAATTGGTGGAGTAGATTACAATCTAGGATTTGAATCTTTCCAAAGGTTTTTTAGTATAAACTCTTCGACAAAGGTTGATAATTTGACTGGTTTTATAGTTATCTTAAGTTGTTTGATGATTGGGTAGGGTATGATAGGTTTTACTAGCCCCAGCTGTTCCCGCTTATCTAAACAAACATACGAAGAACCGTTTGCTTCCAGGCCTTTTTTCCTTCTTCTTTTTTGGCTCTTTTCATTCTATTGCAGTTCACGTTACTCTACCATTCTAGATCCACTACAACTCCAGCGTTGAACAGGAATTTTCCATATAACAGGGCAAAACCTTCACATGGTTGTCTCCATCCAAATCATAAGCAACCCAACGATCAATTCTCTCTCTCTACGTTCGCTTAAATTTTCCTCTGTCTTGAGTAGCATCCTCTAATTGAGAATGTGAGCATCAAGAGCTGGGAGGGTTGAGTTGTTTCGAGTATTGATGGTAACCCTCCATTTTCCGCACCTATTGAGGGATTGAGTAAAGAAATTTTGGAATCAGACGTTGAGACGCTTATAAATGATCCGTCTTTGAGGTGCTGGGGTCTCATACGTATATGTAGAAAGGAGATTAGTAAGAAACCAGTCAGAAGGGTGAGTTGTTGAGATTTTGACCATCATGGAATGGTCAGTAGGATATGATTAGATACGTTTTATTATTGGATACGATCAAAACCTTTTTGGATATGAAAATGTCAATGTTTTTGGTTAACTGGGGTTAACTTGGGTCTTCGAATAGTAAGAGTGTGTGAAGGAACTAAAGTATTTCCACATTGATATGCTGTAACTGTGACAATTCACAGTATTTGTTGTTGGATTAAGTTTCTATAATACTAAAACAGAATCTTTGATAATTTTTTTCGATGTATCGTATAATTGTCAAAAAATAAAATGCCGTTATATTTTTTTTTACCTTCTACCTTAGCCCACACATACAACAGTTATATTGCATATCTAATAAATAAAAATAACATTCCATTAGTTCTACAAACAAAACAAAAAACTATTGAAAAAATGAAATAAAAAAGGCGATAAAATATTTCAATTCCACTTGCTAACATCTGCCGTCTAGGAGACTTATTTTTTTTTCTAAATGAACTCTCACTAGAAACACCGAACAGATTCATTCTCATTCGGTTTCAGGTAAAAAAAATACAAGGGAAAGTAGACGAAAGGGATAGACATGTGTTTTTTCATATCAGTTGTGATCATCACTTTTAATTTTCATTTTGAACGGCAATTTGAGAAATAAAAGTATCTCTAAATACATCTTCAATTTAGTGCTAAATTATTGGTACTCGGAGTTGGCAGTAATTGCCTACAAATTAAATATCACCATCATAATATTACCTATAGGTTGTTATCAATTTTGAGTTAAATAAATAAACGGTTCTCAACGTTACCCAACGACCACCGGTTCGATGGACAATTAATTTTGATGAAATAGAGGTACTTGAAATTATCTTTCGTATGACTTCAACCGACGTTTACTGTTTAATAAAATGAAGATTTAAATTACCACGCATGTAGGGATTATAATTTCCTATAAAATCACTTTCGGTTTATTCGCAATATAAATTTTTGCAATGAATATCTCAAATTTATAACACATCACATTGAAACAACGAGACACTTGAAAGATATTTATTATAATAGAAGAATTCTCTAAGATCTCAGAAGGCTTCTTAATCGAGCACTTTGTGAATATAGCCAAAAATTCATAAAATTTTATAACTCCTTCTCATGATCCGCTTTCATATCTACCAAATGCTAGTGCGAAGTTATACAGTTTCTTCTTTATGTCCGTAGCTTTAGCAGAGATAAATACTCAACTGGAACAGATGGACTCACATCAAAAATGTTTTTGAGTCCGTCCGATTCCACATTAAGTTTATTTTCAAAATGGTACTTTTCTCAATTACTTTAAGATGTCTACAATTGCACACGTAATCTTTGAACATAGAAGGATTAGTCAAAAAGCTTGTTGTGGGAAATTCTTTGAAATGGGAATTACATATTATCTTATCTAAAGTTCCTCCTGTTTTGCGCTGAGATCAGTTTCCAAAGTACTGAATTTATCCATCTTCTTAACAGTTTATTACGCCCTTATTGAATCGCGATTCCGATAAGCCCTTACCATCCGGGGTACGTGTGGTGCGACTCAATTTGAGCGAGTCTTCAAACTACAAAACAGAGCTGTTAGATATTTACCCAAACTAAACAGCAGGGCTCACTGCATGGACTCCTTCGAAAGATTAAAAATTCTGACTGTTCCTACCTTATTTATCTTTGAATCCGTTTGCCTGATTTGTAAGCACGGTTCTCCAATTTTAGAATTCCACTCCACGCTCAGAATTACTTAAGGGCTCTATTATTTACAATGCTAAAAATATGCACAATCACTTGCAATCAATTTGAGGGCATATTCACCGAAAAAGTGCCTTCTACTCTTAATCGACTTAATATTTAATTCTGGACATGCTGCATACTGGTTTAATTTTGCTATGGACTTGTATACTAATTATTACCTATTACTCATTGTGGTTTTCTTCTGTATATTGAAAGTTTATTTTATTTGTATCTTTATTTAGTTATTTTTATATTTGTTTTTTAGTTTTTACAAGGTTTTGTGTACATAATTACTCATTCATAAAACTAATTTGGTTCAAGCGATAACCTCTATAATATGTGGCCACAATTCGTATTTTGTAATTTCTATTTTTCCCAGCAAATTTCTGTTTAATGCCTGATAAAGTCCATTCCATCCTCGCTACTATTATTTGTCCGCCCCCTATTCTGAATATTCCATCTATGACCACATTTCTGTATGCCATTTGTATCTGTTTTATCTTCCAATACATCATCTATTTCAATTATGAATGGAACCTGTCTTTATCCTTCTTTGTTTTGACTCCAGCTTCTCTCTCTAAATTATTCCTCACTTGATTTCTTCGGACGCCGTCAAATGCTTTTTGAATGTTTATAAAACTGAGCTAAACTTGATTTGTGTCCAATTTTTTCTCCATGATGCTTTGAGATTCCTCAAATTAGTCATTTATCATTTTTTTGATCTGGTTTTACGCACTGAAACGTACAGTCGTTTCGGAGAAAATGTGATGCATTATTTTCCGGACAATCCCTGTATATTATGAATCGAAACAAGTACTCAGGTACTTAGATTGTTGCAGGTGTTGAAATGCTTAAATTGAGAGTTAAAATTACCCGCATAAGTCCTTCAAATGTATCGATACCGTCTAATAAACATATGATGGTGCCGAATCATTGAATTAAAAAAAAAACAAAATCAAAATTCACATATCAATAATATATTCGTTTAGCTTGTGAACTTATTTCCAATTTCCAAATTTGAAATGGAAGTATATCGAAATAATTGAGGTTAGGTCAGGTTAATTCCCAAACCGACCGCATCTTCTTCATTAGAAGTCATCAAAACAACATTATTAAAGCTGACGATCCTGTAGATGTTGAAATATCTTGGAGGATTCGCTCCTGAGGATATTGGTGATTGGTTACAAAAGCGGAATAGGTTATTTAGCTGTGAAAGGGTTAAAATGAGCATCCCTGCCACAAGCTCCCAACAGATGTTGAGGTTATGAATTATTAAAACATGTGAAAGTAAATTCTCTGGTGTATGGTTACGTTGAAGGTTAACGTTTACGTCTTATGTCGACTCCGGTGGTTAATGCGAATAAATATTTACCCCAATCGGGAATACAGGATTGAAAATTGTAAATGAACATCTTCTATATTATCTGTGATTAGTAGTAAACAATCCACGCTTTGTTTAATAATACGATTTGGTTGTAGTCGAGGTCTTTGTCTTTTTAATGACCTCTTTGAGGGGACTTCACCTTATAAATTGTGTATCAGCCATAAGCCTTTTAATATCTGGTCCAACGAAAACACATTTCTCCAAATTTGCTTTCGAGAAGCCTTGAAACTTTGATATCAAGTAATTGAACGACTCCACAAATTGATATTTCATCACACCGCTTCATTTGAAGAACTTTATGAAGAGGCACCAAAACAGATGTTGAGGTTATGAATTATTAAAACATAGGACAGTGAATTTTGCTATTCTTTGGTGTATGGTTACGTTGAAGGTTAACGTTTACGTCTTATGTCGGGAATACAGGATTGAAAATTGTAAATGAACATCTTCTATATTATCTGTGATTAGTAGTAAACAATCCACGCTTTGTTTAATAATACGATTTGGTTGTAGTCGAGGTCTTTGTCTTTTTGATGACCTCTTTGAGGGGAATTCACCTTATAAATTGTGTATCAGCCATAAGCCTTTTAATATCTGGTCCAACGAAAACACATTTCTCCAAATTTGCTTTCGAGAAGCCTTGAAACTTTGATGTCAAGTAATTGAACGACTCCACAAATTGATATTTCATCACATCGCTTCATTTGAAGAACTTTATGAAGAGGCACCAAAAGACTTTTTTTCTCACCAACTGTAAGCTCTCTAGAGAGCCAAAATTTTTTAATCCAATGATTTTCTTGAACCAAAATATCTACCTTTTCGTAAAGTTTGTTCACATGAATTCCTAAACTAACTTTTAATAGTTTAATAATGTTACGGTCATAATTTTGATTTATAACAACCTTGTCCTCGCCCAAGTTCAACTAAGTTGGTTTTTTATGACGTTCGGGGTTAATAACCACCACAACCCTTTGTTATGCGATTTTCTGGCGTTTTCGTCTCATCAAAAGTATTCGTAATAAGATAGTCGGAAAATGATAATCCCCGTTTTCCATTTGAATCATTCTTTATTATTGTATGTCCAGTTTTTTCGTAATTCGCCAAATCTTTTTGATTTATTCTCTAATCTTCTATAGCACCTGTACATAAATGGAATGAAAACTCATCAAAAATTAAAAGGAATGATATCTAATGTAAATAATCAATCGAAAACTCATTAAAAACGGATTTTAATAATTTACAAACATGTTTTATTGTAACTGGACATACCAGCAATCCCAACTTGTTCAACAAATCGTTATAATATTCGTGTGGGTATACGGCCCCTATATCAATATAATTAATAGTGCCATGTGCATCAATCTATAGCTTCACCAGCGCTCACCTGGTCCTGCAACGTGAACTCTCCCCCGCTTGATTCGCTGGAGCTCGTGCCTAGCTGGGAGGCAAGGCTTAACTGCACCAATTCACCTTCACAGCACCTCGTTTCTTCTCAAGGGTTTTTACTATTTCTTAACGCACTTTTTTATCATACTGTGATTCTTCGACTTTTATTTTCCCTACAAGCTGGTCAAACTCGATTTTGGATTGCAGTTTTTTGTAATTAAAACTGAATATTCAAATTCATAAAATTCATTCATAAAAATCGTCATTAGAATCAAATTGATTGTGATAACGAAAAATATTAAAAAACAAAATCACGATATACTGTAATAAAGTTAAACAGAAACTATATTGATTATATTGTGAAGATTCAAGTATAAAATATACAAAAATAGATTATCTTAAAGTTACCATAAATTTGATTAATTATTTTGAAGTCTAGTGCAGTTGGTAAGCAAATTTACGTGAGTATACGTATGCACAGACTGCACACCGAAACCATCGCATCGCTGACAGACAGACAATGTTAAAAAAAAATAAGAGAGGGTCATTGTATCACCTTGCATAACATGCCACTGGACGCTGCGTTTTCTTCCATTTTCAGAAATGAGTTACTGAAATTGTTACCGAATTCATAAATCAAAAATTATTGATCAAATCGACGACTCTTTCTGTGTGGTCTTTGTAGATTATTAAAAAGCATTTGATTATGTATCATCAGTATCACTAAATAAAAGAATTGCATCGAAAAGCTGATTGTTATGAAGACGATTTCAATGTTTAAAAACTTATCTATCGTTTTTTGATGAAATATTTGATTTGGCAACGCTGCTAAATATTCTGTCATCAACTATAATATTTGATGGTATTGAAAAAATACTGTTATACTATTCTTATTAAAGTGAAGAATGAATAAAAGGGAATTTGGTAACACTTGATTGATTGTTTTTCGGTGGCAGAACGGACGCGCGTACCGTTAGGACACAAGCAATTAGGGCAGGTATGAATGGATAGTAGAATTTAGAAATTTTAGCACACTTTCTATTATTTAATGAAAATAATTTATTACGAGTATTTGAGATGCGTGTTTCCACTAACCGAATATGTTTTTATCAAAAATAGAGTCAAAACGTGTACCAGAGGCTTCAAATACGAGTTTCAAAATTCATAAAAGCTCGAAACATCACAGGTAAATAAACTAATGAATACGAAATACTGGAATGACTTGTTTTGACAAATACTATTTAGTATTGAAAGTATTTGAGTTTTGACGTAATTACTAAGATTTTTATTTGGGGTTAAAGGTCAAGAACTTCGTTATTTTCCCAAAGGCCACTAGTAACAACTTTTTATTGCTACTAATATATTGGCTGAAAAAATTCGTAACCTGGTACATAGAAGGCGCTAGTTGTATTGAATAGCTATAGCATTTTGAGTGGATGAAGTAGGAGAAGTCCCAGTAGTAATTGGCACAACAAAGATATACAGATATTTCGGAAATAACCTTTTCATTGTTGAAAAATCTGGGAGGCTGGGTACAGAGACTAAACCGGTAGGGCTAAATCTGGCGAATAGGATGCAATTCAAACTTTAATTCAATAATTTTGGCTATTGCAATAATGGATGTAAGCTTGTGTATTGTCTTGATGAAACAACACTTTCTCCTTAGCCAAATACGACAGTTTTTGCTTGATTCCTTCGCTCAAACGTTGCAAAAATTTGACTTTATTTTTGTCAAACATTGCCGAACACTCGATTGAAATATTTTAACAAACCCAGCTTGCGTACAGCTTTCTCATGTCCAAATTTTCAGTTAATATATGTACCACACTTTTTAAAGTACCTGCTACATCTGCTAGCTCGTGCACTTTCAGGCAAAGATCAACCAGTGGATTTTCTTAAGCATTTTTGGAGTTGTCACCTCATCTGGTGGTTCTGGTCTTCGCAGGTCGTAAGTCCTCGTTTAAACGCTTCTATCCAAGATTTTACTGTTGATTACGAAGTCTCACCCACAGTAGAATCTAGCTCAAGTTTTATATTGGTTCTGCTAAAGTGTTTTATTTAACGATGACCAATTTTATCCATGTTAAAAATTCACTGAAAACGTTCACTACTGATGGCTGCTAAACAAATACTTAACATCGCCACAGCTTCAAACTTAAAATAAGTGCTGTATAGATTGATTACTTTGTAATAAATTTTTATGTTTCCAGCAACTACCACTATCTCAAGGTCAAGCCTCGTAAAGCTTGGATAAACATTAGTCAAATAATACTATTTTTTCGATTTTCAAAGTACTCCAATGGAGCTGAAAAGTTTGACATAAATTTGGACAATACTAGGTACTAGTAGTTTCAGTGATTGATTGATAACAAGACTGGTTACGAAAAAGACCTTTCCTTTCAAGAAAATTTGCTTTTTGCATGCAAAAGAACTTTTGAACAGGATTCAACTTCGCACAGACTTTTGTCTCAGATTTTTTGGCAACAACTTAACACAGACTTTTGTCATGTGTAATTCCTCGTATAAAATTTTTCTACTTTTTATTTATCGGCAATTACAACCTCGGCAATCATCCGGATGCTTATTTGACGATCTGCACACACAATTTGGTTACTGTTTCCGTAGTTGAAACAATCACAGGATGACCTGGGCGCCGGTCATCTTCAGTGCTCTCTCATCCATTACTAAAGCGCTTACAACACTTAAAAACACACTCACGAGATAGATAATTGTCTCCATAAGCCTCTTGCGACAAATTATAGCACTCAGTCGGAGTTTTTTTTTTTTTAATTTAACGAGAAATTCCAGATTGATACGATGCTCCTGTTTTTCGTCAAATATGGTGAGAAAAAAAAACGTTCGTTTTTTCCCCACGCGTCTAGGGCGCCCTCTAGGCACGCAGTCTCGTTATTTAATAGCCAGACCTCGTACATATAATAAAAGCTATCTCCGAAAGCGGTTAATAAAGTGTAGGTATCCAATTATATAGTGGGTTACTTAAACAAGTCTTATTACATATTTAAAGGAACGAGTTACTAAAATTAAACAGAAATAAGAATTTAACGCTTTCCAATACTTTTTATTTCCAATCATAGTACAATAAAAAAAATATTTGCTTAGATATACTCAATATAATCACGTATAACTATCTATTTCTATCAGCGATACAATGATAAGATAATTATTTTAATTCGAATCATTTGCTTTATCATTTCAAATCAATCTTGTAAACTAACCGAAAGCAAGCCCGTTAAAACAAATCGAGCACACGCTGAAATGCCGAAAAAGTCGAAAAGACCGACGTAAAAACTGAAACATCAAATAATAAGTTCCGCTCGAACAAAACATTAAGTGCAATAATAAAGCAGGGAATTTTTTTGAAGTTAATAAGTTGAAGTATTCCGTGACCATCTGCCCTATGTTGAGTCTCGGACACTCTCATATACGCGATGAAAAGAAAACCGAAATGACTATTCTTAAAATCGTATACTAACCAATAAGGACGTATCTCGATATATTTTAAGGTATTTATTTTTTGTAAAAATTATACATACATTCAATATTCAAAAATGATCGAATGAATGGGTTTTCTAAGTCGAGCCAAACCTAACCTAACAAAAGTTGTGAGGTTAGGTCAATTCTAAATGGTAGACAAGCATTTATTTACCAGAATAATTCTCCACCAGGAAATTACGAGCACTGACACATCACTTTGATTTGTGAGTCATCCGCCGTACATTTTCTCTTTATTCTCGGTTGACGCGTATCTAAAAACTTAAGTAGCAACTCTATTAATTACAAAACATGTACTTTGAAGATATTTAAGATTGGTACACCCTGTATATTTGTAAAAACAACTCGACCTGTGCCTTTGGTGTAATAAACTTTTTAATTGGATAAATGAGCTGATTATAGCGTTCAAGTTTTATTACTAACATAATTACCTTTTAATACCTAATATAAATAACGTTGGTATGGAACGCGGTGTCAACTACAGTGACAATATAAATCGAAGGAAATTAAAAAAATTATTAACAAAAATACATAATTAAAGAGATGTAATAAGTGATTGTAATCATCTGTTGGCCTAGTGAGAGTTAATTTATTGTCTTGGTTGCGATAAAAAGAAACATTGATGTCATAAATAAAAACGAAGATGTGTTTTTAACACGCCACGAATTCTACGAGGTTTTTCGTAAATTCACTTTTCCTGTATATTAATTCCTATGCCTAAATTCTAGTCTTTCTGTACAATGTTCAAGTTTTTTAGAAGTGAAGTAGTCACAAGACAAAATATTTTGGTAGAATGAAGAGAAATATTCGTTGTGTATATTTATATAGAGGAAGGTTCATTGGAATTGGCGCTGATCTAGGAGTTGCTCTTCTGCAGAGCTGGAGTTGTGGTTTGTGATTGCACTGCTTCAGACTGAGAAAAGTAAAAAAAACGATGACCAAACAAGGTTAGATTAAGGAGAAAAGAAAGCTCCAGTATAAGAAACAAACGGTTCTTTCAAGGTTTAGTGATAAATTTTTGGTTTGTTTGGCGGGTATAGTTATGGCTACAAAATCGCAAAAAACGCCAACACCGATGATAGTAAAGATCAGTGACACCAGGGGGCCTTATATGTGCCCTACCAATCTCTTAAACTCCGGACAACAACCAAAAAATCCTGAAAACTGTGGAAATCCAGAAAAGACCCAAAAACGTTGAAGAAACTGACAAAAACTGGAAAATTGGGAACTCTAAAAAGATTTTCTAGAAATATGGGTAGTTTTTAGTAAAGTAAGTTCATAATAAGTGAATTTGAATATTTTTAAAACTGTTTTTTTTGTACAATCAGAGTACCAAATCAAGCTCTGGCTCAGAACAATTTCGGAGCCCCTGTTCTAGATGGATTCAGATATATTGCTGATATAATTTGAAAATAAAAATTCACTTATATGTCTAATATTAAAAAGGAAGTGTTTTAGATATTTTTTAGAATAATGACACTATGGGTTTTGATAGATTTTTTTTAATTCAATATTGAATCACATGTCTTAATTTCATGGTAAATTTTGGCGGATCAGAAACAAATAATGATACAGGTGCAAATATCTTATTAGACACCTTACTAGCAATTTTTTATGGACCTAAAGTTCATTGACATTAAGGCGTGATGCGTAGATTAAAAATCATTGATTTTTTACGTAAAATACATTAAAGGAAAACAAAAAAATCTCGTGTTCATAATACAAAGTTAGAATGAAAATAATGTTAAAAAAAAACAAAAAAAATTATTGTAATTCTTTCTAATAACGTTAATACGCCAGGAATTATCATTTGAATGAAATTTATGAAGTTTCAAATACCATAGAAAAATAATATTTGTTTTTCTAACAACCCCTTTTTTGCAATCAGTAAAATTTATAATGTAACATGTAGTTTCTTGAAGATGTTTCCATGACTTAGGGATTATCATAAATTGTGTTACTTTACAAAAATTGGGAAATAACTTCAACTAATTTGACAGTTCCTTCAAGACTTTGGCAGTCATTAGGTCGGGAGATTTCTTGGGGTTCAACTGCTGTATTAATTTTTCAACCTGGTGGAGATTTCAGAAAATCTTGGACTCAATGTTGAAGTTACTTTCTAACGGGTTGGGCTCACAGACTTGTTCGAAGTGTTTGGCAAGCACATGGTGATATCTTGGCTGCTTTTTGCCCATTAACCTTCAGGAGGATAAGAGGATTTGTTAATCCAGTTTTTTCGTTTGATATATCTAAGTCATAATCAATTTCTGCTATTGCGGTTAAGTTCCTAAATATTTTTCACTTCCAAAGTTACTTGAATCAGCTTTTTTTCGTGTGTTCTTTGCCAAATTTTTCTTAATTTCCGTTTGTCCATAATTTTTTGTTTAATTATCCTCTAAAGAGTTTTGGGCGTGGTAATTTTATCTTTAATTGGGGATGACCCATAAGTTACTATCTGGATTGATTTTCAACCATATTATCAATGTTTTCTTCAGTTTTTGAAGGAACTTGGAATTCCAGAGAGCTATCCAAATGAAAACTAAAATCATTGGCATTTGTGTTGCCTAATCTTGGTGGTATTTCGATTACTATTATTTGAGTGCTTCAGATTTGTAGACTCCGAAGTCTGCTAAATCTGGAATCCGTTTTCTATCAGTATAAAAAATTAATGAACTTTCAATGTCTCCATATAATTTTCTAAGTTTAGATCTATATTTAATCTTTATACCCTGCAAACCAATGATCCATATTAATTACTCCATATCAAGGCTTGAGGGAATTGTGTGCAATCGAGAAGGATTTATAAAAGAGTCAATCAAGGACGAAATTTACACCCACACTAAATTCTCTCAGGAGGTCCGTTGTTGTCTGTAGTTACATCTGTGTATACATATGGCGTTACCACTTCAGCCGACATATTTCATAGACAAGAATCATGACGAAAAGTCACATCAATCTATCGGTTGAGTGCCCCGAAAGCGTGTACCAGATATCCGAGAATGTAATGGTGCCAATTGGACAGCGAAGATCCACTACAAGTAGAGAATAACAAAATAACAAAAGTTGTAAATATGCGGATGATGTTGTTATAAGTTGGTTATGATATTGAGTAAGAATGAAAATTAGTTCGAAATACTAAGTATCTACTAATTTGTTGGCTATCATTTGCTTGTAAACTAACCTCCTATCAATCATTCAGATCAAAATAGGATTATTAGGGGTCAGATCTAACTTATCAGCCACCTACCTAACTCAGGTGCTTTCTGAAGAAGAATAGTTGGAGTAGTGCCCAGCGTGTGTTGAAGTTAATCAAAAAGCACTGTTGTGTGCTGTTGTGTACCTGGAAAGTCACATTTCTAGGAGAACCGACTCCAGAGATTGTCTGTAAAGTGAAAACCACGTTCGCCGTTGAATTGCTGGAAAAATTTTTGTTTGAAACTAAAATAGAAGAAGCGAAATCAAGAGCTATATCAAAATAGAAGAAGAAATTGAAGAAGGGGTTTAATGGCTGGTTTTTATCCGGCAAACAATGCCTATTGGTTTTTTGATAAGACCTTCAGAATAGTACCAATAATTTCTTTCGATTAAACTTCGTATGTGAGGTCTGAGAAAAACTAATTCCAGTGTTCTGAGCTAGTTTGTAACTAGCCACGAACTGAATGGTATTCTTGGAAGAGGGATTTTTAAACTGAGAGGAAAACGAGCGAATTTGGACTCAATTACATGGAACCTATCAACATATTTGCCTAATCTGACATAACCCAACTTTACCTAACTTAACCTGACATAATCCAACCTAAACTAATCTGACGCACTGACTGTTTTTTATTGGCTCTCATAGTAGGGAGTAATGATCGGTTTATCCAGTTCTGTCTGATTTTTTTCTGAGGTACTCGCTTGATTCCATTTCTGATGCATCTTTCAGCGTTGGTTATGGCTTCCAGGAGAAGCACACAAGCTCAAGAATTGATTGAAACTAGTTTTTGATCTAATATTCAAACTTTCCCATGCCAGGTAGAAAGAATTTCCGCAAGATGGAATTGTTTTGTTGAGTAGGTCTTCTCCAAAGGTACGAAAGGAAAATTCCCAAAAGAATCGGTTTAGTATAGAAGTTATAAAGTTATAGAAGTCAAGGTTTCGTTATGTAGTTTTAGATTTGCAAACTTTAACGTGAAAATGTTAAATTTCTTCTACATTTGGAAAATATCGTTTGAAAGGTTTCTCAAATCACTACAAAAATAACAAGATAGGGAACTAATTCGGGAAAATTCGTGAAAACAAATAAGTCGACAATCTCGAAAAGTATTAGAGGGCAAACCAACAAAAAAAGAAGTTGGGGGAAAGATATAATCGAGGCAAACATTTGAGATAAGATACATGTGTAATAGAAAAAATCTGAGTTAAGACTATAGCGGGGTAGCGGCAGCTGTAAAAAATCTACCGGAAAAAAAATCAAGTTATAGCAACGTTTCGATTATTTTTTTTTGAAGCGTCATAATGAAAAATTTTATTTTATACCTAAATCGATCAGCTGCCCTTTTGTAAATAGTGCGAAATAGTTTCATATCCGTGGCGGAACTTCCTCAAAGGAAATGATAGAATTTAGAAAAAAAAACTCACTTGGAAATCCAGTTTATGAATAAAAATTGTTGAATATTTGTTTTCTTGACTGAATTGTGATTTTTTAGATGAATCAATACATCAAATGAATATGAAACTATAATCGGTTTCAACCTTTAATATTTTTAATTATCAAATTTCAGTATATATAAATTATTCATATTTATAGAATTATACATATACAAGTTTTTGATTGATGAATTTCTAATTTTTATATACGAGAAGTTAAAACTAATCTGTTTTCCAATGTAATCTCCTTTCAGTTCCATAGAATTTTCCCAGTGATGTTCCTCAAAATCTCCTCCGACATTACCTCTTCATTTCTGGAAAATCTTTAACCACCAAGCCATTTTTTCAAGTCTGGGAACAGAAAATAATCCGAAGGGGCTAAAGAGATAGCAATTCAAACTTTAATTCATTAATTTTGGCCATTGCTTTAACGGATGTGTGAGCTGGTGCATTGTCTTGAAACAACATTATCTTCTTAGCCAAATTCGGCCGTTTTTGTTTGATTTTTTCGCTCAAATGTTGCAATAAGTTTACAAAATACTCGCCGTTTATAGTTTTTTCTTTTTCAAGGTAGTCAATGAAAATTATCCCACGCGCATCCCAAAATAAAACCGAAATCTTGCAGTTGGAACAGTATTTGCCTTCTTTGGAGTTGGTTCTCCCTTTTCAGTCCATTGTTTTGATTATTCTTTGGTTTCTAGTGTGAAATAATGAACCCAAGTTCCAAGGTTATTGAACGGCTTTGTTTGTGTGAAACATTGCCAAACACTATCGAGTGTTTCATCTTCACGACGGTGTTTCCATTGTGAGCAAAGGCGACATCCATCTTCAGCTTTCTCATGTCCAAATTTTCTGTCAATATGCGATGTAACATACTTTTTGGAATGCCTACTATGTCTGCTAGCTTGCGCATCATTTCTTGGGTCCACCACTGTGGTGCAGGTTAGTATTTTTCAAAATTGCGGGAATATTGAAAAAATCGTTACTTAAACCAAAATCCCAACAAAAATATTTTGATAATGACTGAAACATCAAATTTAACACTAACTTTAAAACAGAAGAGTAGGTTTGTAAATCAAGACGATTTAGAAGCAAAGTGGACGTAGAAAGGTGGGTGAAACATAGACAAAGATTCTGGAATGAAATATATGAAGGATAGAAGACAACAAATCAGAAAGAGCGAAGACCACCTGGCAAGAATGCTGGAATTTGTCTTCCGAGGAAGACTTGCTTGCAGGAGCCTACTAGTTTGGTCATCCATGCTGGAAAGTAGATTGAAGTGGAGATACAATGGTAAAAAGAAAAATCATTACACCTGAGCTAAAGAATTTTCATAACATTGTAATTGGATGTAACACAAAATTCGAAATACGTGATATGCGTATTAGTGGTTTCATTTTTAATCGAATCTCGTCCGCATTTAATCAAGACAAGCAGATTGTGAAAGGAGATCTCACCTATATGAGTAATAGACAAATATTTCAGTATTTTAATAATAAATGTTATCACAATACGTCAAAATTCAAACTGACATCCAATTTTATCTAATAAATATTTCGCTTAGTTCTTTATAATGACTTAATGTGAAAATATAACTTTCTCGTATTTAAATTTGTTACTTACTGTCCAAAAATCATTAATGCGATCGATAATTACCACCATCAATGGTTTAAGAATTGTTTTGTAAATTACGAACGTGTACTATTAATGAATGTTCAAAACTACCACCTAAATACACAAACGGCGTCTTTTACAAATAGAAAATCTTTGTGTGACCAATAAGGACACTTTTCAATACTCAATTATTATTTAATTAATTATTTAATACCCTCAACAGTATAATACAGTGAACCAAAAATAAAATTGTAAAGGAATTAATTTTTTTTCGGAATTTGGGGCTGTGGCTTAGTATACTACTATTTTTCATCGAAGGACTTACAAATATTATCAATTTGTTTAAAAGCAAACTGGTTTACGAAGACGCTACCGAGGGGTAACAAAAATTGTCACAGTAGGTGAGCACATACACGTGCCATGTGTTAGTTTGTGGCACGTCTTCAACGGTCTTCATTCTGCTTCGTTTGCTTCGTACACACGCACGCACATTTTCATCGCTGATTCATCATTTTAGTAGTTGACTGATTTTTCAATCATTCTAATTGAATTTCGATTAATTAGTACAGAATCTGTTATTTGCGCCATACAGTTTGAGCGATTGTAACGCTAGAATCCATATAATAGACTCAAATTTTGTTGGTACAAGTTTAAATGTCTCTTTTTGTGATTTAAACCCGGCTTTCCAGTACATCATAATGATTCTTTTGGAGAGAATCATTACTTTTTGAGTTAATGATTATTATATGGATTAAAAAGTATCTGATGGTATTATTTTTCAGCAGTAGGTACGTAATTTTTATGATAAACCCGACTAGAACCGTTTCCTCATTTCCTAGAAACATCATAACGACCTTATCAGGTTAAAACAAGATCCAACCTGACGAGGTTCACGCTAGGAGCGCATCAGGATAACTGTAGTTAAAATAAATTAATGTTTCATCAGGTTTCCTTGATCGTGTCTATAAAAAAAAACCTCTCAAGATCCCCTTTTTGAAATAAAAACCATATCAGTATAAATTAGGTTTATTTTTGTCTTTAATTTCATAATTACAATCCCGAGGTGCATAATCTTCCGTCGCGAGTTGTCTAATCTTCATACAACCACGATCACGAGTTGGCACATTGTGACACATGTTGAAAATTTACTGTTTTCCTTGCAGATGGAGGAACTGAGCGTCAAAGATATGCAAGCTTTAAATCTCAACTATTGAACCAAAGCTGGTCCTTTCCCTCATTAACTTTCTATTCTGAAAATTCATAATTAGAATGATATGGTCGCAAAAAGAAGAAAATCAAAAATTTTTGTTTCGAAACCAATTGAAACATTTCATTACACAGTTCCTCCATCATTGATTGACGATGTTTTATGTCACAGATTTTTTTTTAAGTCAATTTCTCTTGAATTGTTTGCATAAAGTTTCGAAACACCCTGTAGATATAATTTTTTTTGTTAGAATGATATGAAAGCGAAAAAAAAGGAAACCAAACATTTTTGTTTCGAAACCAATTAAAAAAATCCATTACACAGTTCCTCCATCTTTGATTGACGATGTTTTATGCCACAGAATTTTTTTTACGTCAATTAATCTTGAATTGTTTGTATCAAGTCTCGAAACACCCTGTAGATATAATTTTTTTTGTTAGAATGTTATGAAAGCAAAAAAAAAGAAAACCAAAAATTTTTGTTTCGAAACCAATTAAAACATTTCATTACACAGTTCCACCATCTTTGATTGACGATGTTTTATGTCACAGAATTTTTTTTACGTCAATTAATCTTGAATTGTTTGTATCAAGTCTCGAAACACCCTGTAGATATAATTATTTTTGTTAGAATGATATAAAAGCAAAAAAAAAATAAAAACCAAAAATTTTTGTTTCGAAACCAATTAAAACATTTCATTACACAGTTCCACCATCTTTGATTGACGATGTTTTATGTCACAGAATTTTTTTACGTCAATTACTCTCGAATTGTTTGCAAAAGTTTCGAAACACCTTGTAGATATAATTATTTTTGTTAGAATGATATGAAAGCAAAAAAAAGAAAACCAAAAATTTTTGTTTCGAAACCAATTAAAACATTTCATTACACAGTTCCACCATCTTTGATTGACGATGTTTTATGTCACAGAACTTTTTTTACGTCAATTACTCTTGAATTGTTTGTATCTGGTCTCGAAACACCCTGTAGATATAATTATTTTTGTTAGAATGATATGAAAGCAAACAAAAAAGAAAACCAAAAATTTTTGTTTCGAAACCAATTAAAACATTTCATTACACAGTTCCACCATCTTTGATTGACGATGTTTTATGTCACAGAATTTTTTTACGTCAATTACTCTCGAATTGTTTGCATAAAGTTTCGAGGCACCCTGTAGATATAATTTTTTTTGTTAGAATGATATGAAAGCAAACAAAAAAGAAAACCAAAAATTTTTGTTTCGAAACCAATTAAAACATTTCATTACACAGTTCCACCATCTTTGATTGACGATGTTTTATGTCACAGAATTTTTTTACGTCAATTACTCTCGAATTGTTTGCATAAAGTTTCGAAACACCTTGTAGATATAATTATTTTTGTTAGAATGATATGAAAGCAAAAAAAAATAAAAACCAAAAATTTTTGTTTCGAAACCAATTAAAACATTTCATTACACAGTTCCTCCATCACTGATTGACGATGTTTTATGCCACAGAATTTTTTTTACGTCAATTAATCTTGAATTGTTTGCATAAAGTTTCGAAACACCTTGTAGATATAATTATTTTTGTTAGAATGTTATGAAAGCAAAAAAAAAGAAAACCAAAAATTTTTGTTTCGAAACCAATTAAAACATTTCATTACACAGTTCCTCCATCTTTGATTATCGATGTTATATCGACGTTTACCTTCTGGGCCAAATAAATTTTCATGTTTTATGTCACAGAATTATTTTTACGTCAATTACGTCATTCCCGAATTTTTTGCGTCAAGTTCCGGACCACCCTGCATTATTATTTTTATTAGAATGACATGGAAGCATAAAAAAGAAATCCAAAAAGTTTGTTTTATTCGTGTTATGTTGTATTACGAAAGTGTATCGATAAGATATCAAAAATCTAAATCTAGTTACGATTTTCTTTACCCAAACAAAAAAAAGAACATCGTCAATTAAACAAATAAACTCTCTTAGTTGACACTGACATAAAAATCAATTTCCAATTAAATAACTCATCAAGATACCTGTAAATTAAGATGCAAGCTGTCTCCCAATCACGATCTCTAGTCCCTCCTACGCACCGCTCTCCTCCAATAGCGGCACCAATATTGATCGAAAGGCGGGAATCGAGCCCCGCACGTGGCCGGTATAATTTTACCTGTCTTTTTTTGTTACCTGGTGGGGCATCGGTATGAAAGTTATACTTGGATTACAGTCAATTTTAGAATCCAGTCAGGTGCTAAATGTTACACGTGAAGTGTTACCTCAATAGTAATCTGGGAGGTTTACGAAATCTTTTATAAATCTTGTGTTGACCGCGTCGACTATAGATTTTGTGAATTGATTTTGACTTGATATGAAGTGATAAGACTAGTTGTGCCTTTGAAGATTACAGAAGAATTTTGGCTCCATCTACATTCAGAAAAAGGTTTTTTTCTTTTCGTTTATTATTGTACGCGTTTCGATATATTTTTTAGATATTCTATATTTTCTATGTAACCTTGTTGCATGGTCTATTTAATATATTATCATATCGATTATTTTTTTTAAATGTAGTACCAGTACAAAAATTTTCTTCTTTCCTTAATTAAATAACCAAATCAGGTACAGGAATAATACGTATTTCAAATATATGAATATAATTCTGAAATTTAATGTTTGTATATCAATTTTGTTTCACCATCTTCTATCTGGTTGCATTTTGAACAATTATTATTTCGAATCCTCAATTTTTTTCTATCAATTTGAATACTACATACTGAAAATGTCCTGGTGTAAGATCTAATATCTCTTGATGATGATGTTTTCGGTTATATATCCGAAGATAATAGTCAAATCTCCAATTTCTTCGATCCATCATGATTAAATTTATTATCACAGCCTTATGTGAAATATATAGTTATGTCAGCATGCTTAAAATCGTGGAATCCTAAATTTTTTCGCTCCTAGTCAGAGTATATGTCAGATCCACAATTTCTTGCTACCATTTTAGAACTGGTTCAATCGACAATATACCAAAATATACTACGAGATTCACAATTCCTTGCGAATCTACTATCAAAATCGAATATGGTAGTTTCAGATTCGCAAAATTTGCTACCATTTCAAAGCTGGTTGAATCTACTATCAAAATCCAATATTATAGTTTCATTTTAGCAAGACTTCATGTCAGCATGCATAATTTGTTGCGAATCTACTATCAAAATCGAATGTGGTAGTTTCAGATTCGCAAAATTTGCTACCATTTCAAAGCTGGTTGAATCTACTATCAAAATCCAATATTATAGTTTCATTTTAGCAAGACTTCATGTCAGCATGCATAATTTGTTGCGAATCTACTATCAATATCAAATGTGGTAGTTTCAGATTCGCAAAATTTTCTATCATTTCAAAGCTGGTTGAATCTACTATCAAAATCCAATATTATAGTTTCATTTTCGCAAGACTTCATGTCAGCATGCATAATTTGTTGCGAATCTACTATCAAAATCGAATGTGGTAGTTTCAGATTCGCAAAATTTGCTACCATTTCAAAGCTGGTTGAATCTACTATCAAAATCCAATATTATAGTTTCATTTTCGCAAGACTTCATGTCAGCATGCATAATTTGTTGCGAATCTACTATCAAAATCAAATGTGGTAATTTCAGATTCGCAAAATTTGCTACCATTTCAAAGCTGGTTGAATCTACTATCAAAATCCAATATTATAGTTTCATTTTAGCAAGACTTCATGTCAGCATGCATAATTTGTTGCGAATCTACTATCAAAATCGAATGTGGTAGTTTCAGATTCGCAAAATTTGCTACCATTTCAAAGCTGGTTGAATCTACTATCAAAATCCAATATTATAGTTTCATTTTCGCAAGACTTCATGTCAGCATGCATAATTTGTTGCGAATCTACTATCAAAATCAAATGTGGTAATTTCAGATTCGCAAAATTTGCTACCATTTCAAAGCTGGTTGAATCTACTATCAAAATCCAATATTATAGTTTCATTTTAGCAAGACTTCATGTCAGCATGCATAATTTGTTGCGAATCTACTATCAAAATCGAATGTGGTAGTTTCAGATTCGCAAAATTTGCTACCATTTCAAAGCTGGTTGAATCTACTATCAAAATCCAATATTATAGTTTCATTTTCGCAAGACTTCATGTCAGCATGCATAATTTGTTGCGAATCTACTATCAAAATCGAATGTGGTAGTTTTGGTTTCGCAAAATTTGCTATCATTTCAAAGCTGGTTGAATCCACTATCAAAATCCAATATTATAGTTTCACTTTTGCAAAACTCCATGTCGACATTCACAATTTGTTGCTACCATTCTGGAACTAGTTGAAACTGGTTGAATCTACCAACAAAATTCAATATTATAGTTTCATTTTCGCAAGATTTCATGTCAGCATGCATAATTTGTTGCGAATCTACTATCAAAATCAAATGTGGTAGTTTCAGATTCGCAAAATTTGCTACCATTTCAAAGCTGGTTGAATCTACTATCAAAATCCAATATTATAGTTTCATTTTCGCAAGATTTCATGTCAGCATGCATAATTTGTTGCGAATCTACTATCAAAATCAAATGTGGTAGTTTCAGATTCGCAAAATTTGCTACCATTTCAAAGCTGGTTGAATCTACTATCAAAATCCAATATTATAGTTTCATTTTCGCAAAACTTCATGTCAGCATGCATAATTTGTTGCGAATCTACTATCAAAATCAAATGTGGTAGTTTGAGATTCGCAAAATTTGCTACCATTTCAAAGCTGGTTGAATCTACTATCAAAATCCAATATTATAGTTTCATTTTCGCAAGACTTCATGTCAGCATGCATAATTTGTTGCGAATCTACTATCAAAATCGAATGTGGTAGTTTTGGTTTCGCAAAATTTGCTATCATTTCAAAGCTGGTTGAATCCACTATCAAAATCCAATATTATAGTTTCACTTTTGCAAAACTCCATGTCGACATTCACAATTTGTTGCTACCATTCTGGAACTAGTTGAAACTGGTTGAATCTACCAACAAAATTCAATATTATAGTTTCATTTTCGCAAGATTTCATGTCAGCATGCATAATTTGTTGCGAATCTACTATCAAAATCAAATGTGGTAGTTTCAGATTCGCAAAATTTGCTACCATTTCAAAGCTGGTTGAATCTACTATCAAAATCCAATATTATAGTTTCATTTTCGCAAGATTTCATGTCAGCATGCATAATTTGTTGCGAATCTACTATCAAAATCAAATGTGGTAGTTTCAGATTCGCAAAATTTGCTACCATTTCAAAGCTGGTTGAATCTACTATCAAAATCCAATATTATAGTTTCATTTTCGCAAGATTTCATGTCAGCATGCATAATTTGTTGCGAATCTACTATCAAAATCAAATGTGGTAGTTTCAGATTCGCAAAATTTGCTACCATTTCAAAGCTGGTTGAATCTACTATCAAAATCCAATATTATAGTTTCATTTTCGCAAGACTTCATGTCAGCATGCATAATTTGTTGCGAATCTACTATCAAAATCAAATGTGGTAGTTTGAGATTCGCAAAATTTGCTACCATTTCAAAGCTGGTTGAATCTACTATCAAAATCCAATATTATAGTTTCATTTTCGCAAGACTTCATGTCAGCATGCATAATTTGTTGCGAATCTACTATCAAAATCGAATGTGGTAGTTTCAGATTCGCAAAATTTGCTACCATTTCAAAGCTGGTTGAATCTACTATCAAAATCCAATATTATAGTTTCATTTTCGCAAGACTTCATGTCAGCATGCATAATTTGTTGCGAATCTACTATCAAAATCGAATGTGGTAGTTTCAGATTCGCAAAATTTGCTACCATTTCAAAGCTGGTTGAATCTACTATCAAAATCCAATATTATAGTTTCATTTTCGCAAGACTTCATGTCAGCATGCATAATTTGTTGCGAATCTACTATCAAAATCGAATGTGGTAGTTTTGGTTTCGCAAAATTTGCTATCATTTCAAAGCTGGTTGAATCCACTATCAAAATCCAATATGAAAGTTTTAGTTTAGCAATTTTCTCATATCAGCACACCAAAAACCGTGTCCTCTTATGAAATCTTCGTTGTCTTATCCATATTTTTATCCACAACTCCGGATCCACCATTTCCTTCTTGAATCTTGAAGCCGATTAAATTAACAGTCAGCCCCTTACCTTAAGTATTAAATAAGTTCCGCAAAATTTTCTTTTCAGCATATTGTTGTGAAATTCTATATTTTTTGTCATATTTCCGCTATTAACTAGTAAAGTTTTGTAGGATTTACAATTTTTTTACCATTTTAAAACTGGTTGATTGTACCATCAAACCGTCATATAAATTTTTTAGTTTTCTTTGTTAGTAGACTAAAATACCTTGTCATGTTGTGAAATCCTGGTTTTTTTACCTATTTTTTGCTATTTTTGTATTGAAGCTAATCAAATTTGCTATCAGTCCCGGTATATAAAATTTCGAGTGTTTCCCAAAATTCAAATGCTAAAACGACAAATAAGTGTCTAAATATGGAATCCTAATTATCTTGATACATTTTCCGCTAGAAGTAATTTTTCGATCCAATTTTTCTTTTCCTGTCCGAGTCTGGTTAAATTTTACATCAAAATTTCAAAATATGTTGCCATATACAAAATCAACTTGCAACTTATCGCCAAATAAAAACGTGTACCAGCCAATCACACGATCTAATTCAGGTATCAATCGACGCCGAATTTGACAATCTTCAAAAAAGAATATTTTAAAATCTTCTTTTTTTTTCTCTAAAAAACTGATCTTGTCCATGTGATTTGACAGTATTAAATTAAATTTTTTTTCTATGGATTTGTAAAGTCACTAAGCGATTTAACGATTGGATCTACAACACGTCGTTGTTGAGGTTCTAGATTATTCCACATATTTCCAGATAGTCGGTAATGGGGACTCATTAAAAACGATTCTTAGATACATTCAGTCAAATAACGTGCATACTTTTTTTCACAAACTACTGACCTTACCTCTAAAAACCAAACTAATTCTATGTGGGGATCTGAATATTGATTATTCCAGTTCGTGTGCTGGTCAAGAAATGTCTTCAGTCAATTAAGACCAGTTTTAGTACCATAGACTATGTCGTATGATCCAGAATCTGTTTGTTATCCAGTGATAACAAAATTTTCGGTAAAATCCAATACTAAAAACGCTTTCAAAACTTCAAGCACAGTTGTCAAACAACTCTGGTCATGTGGACTTCTCGTAAACACGCTTCTCCAATTTCAGAAAAGTCGCTACATGTAGGAACATTCAGAACTAGTTAATGGCTCAATATTTTACAATGCAAAAAAATGCACAATCACTTGCCAATAATTTGTGGGCTTAATTTTAGTTTACTTCTATATATTGGAATTTTATTGTATTCGCATCTTTATTTAGTTAATTTTATGTTTGTTTGTTTGGTTCTTACAAGCTATTGTCTACAAATAGTAACAATTTTTTGACAATAAAGCATTTCTCTCTAACTGTTATATTTTTTGAACAAACCTCGTTATTTTGGATGTTCTGGCAATCCATCAACAATTATTTTATATCAATTAGTTTACATGTAGCAGCTGGCACTCAGAATTCCTCTTTAACCGTATGTAAATCAAAGAATTTTTCTGGATACTTTTCGTCAAATATTTCGCACGAAAAACTTTCCTAATCAAATAGAAATCAATGTACACTAGGATTGTTAAAATGAAATTATAAACTACTTCAAATACTAATTAGTTAGCAATTTAAATGCCATCGATAAAATTAGAGAAAATTTGAAAAAAATAATGAAATCTAAATACATGATGCAATTATAATTATTACATCGAACCAATCGGGCCAGTAATTTCTATTTAAATATACAGGGACTTAACGGAAAAAAATCTGTGTGAGTGAATAGATGACATGAAAAAAGACCTTTCCATACGACTCCTCATTTCTGAATTATAGGAGTTTGAAGTTGCGAAATCAGAAATTAGATTTAACTATATTTTCCAAATTATACGTTCGAATATTATGAATGAGGTTAATAATCCGTAACTTTTACAGGGACAACCTGTATAATCTAATGTTATCAAAAATGAATGTTTCAACCGATTTTTTAAGAAAAAGGTACTCTTTGTTTAAGTCGTTAAAATTTATGGTTTAGGAAATGCCAAGGAAACCGTTCGCCATAAAGAGACATTCTGAAGAAAATTATTATAAATTTGTAATTATATATTGAAAATATTTACAGGTTTAGGTTTTAAAACACAATCAAAAATTTCTTGGGGAACTAATAAATAAATAAATAAACATACGTAATCGACCATTAAAAATTCTTAACGGTCAAATGAATAATTTAGAAAATACACAACTTTACAGCCTTATAACTCAGAAACGAGGAGTCGTAGCATCATTTTCAAGTCATCTACTCAATCCAGTACCTTTTTATTGTCCATTGCACGATATATTACAACACACGTTAATACAATTTGAAATAATATGGGAAGTTCCATAGTTTATGGTAAAATAGTCCGTAGATTGTTTTGGAGAATTGTTCCGCTTCCAAAACACATAAAGTCCACCCAAAATGTTATTTTTTTGACGCTTTACACGTTTAGGATGTCTTGAAGCTGAATCTGTTTTCTCTGGGGTTCTCTGGGTTCAAAATAAGCTTGAAATACAGTTGGTACAATTGGGTTAAGAAGAAGAGACAATGAGTAAGTCTTGAGTGACTGATTCTCACTCTTCTACATGGGTTAAATCTTGTCTTGAGATACCTACGAAGTTACTTGGTTGGGAGTAATCTAATGAGGACATGTCAATTGTCTTATCAAGTTATTATCGTTTTTATTTTAATTTTCGATTTCAACTCCTTATAAATAATCATTTTGTTGGTTTTGGCCTTACCTCAAGCTTAAAAGCTCAAAAGAAAAAGTGACACAGTCTACTCCTGTTTTGGATGCATCCGTGTATAAGATTACAAACAGCTGTTTTTGCATTTAGGGCATTATTTGTTTGGGTTTTTATTAAAACAAAACATTTCTTGAAATAGAGTCCAAAGGATTGAGATATGGGAATTTTCTCTTTCATTTCGAATTCACAACATCGAAATACTCATATAATTTTGTCAATTTACTTCAACATTTAAAATTATCCGTAGTTACAAAAAATTATTACATGAAACTAGTCATTAATATCATATTTAAACACCAACTTCTAGTCCTTCATAAATTATGGACTTATGGACAGTTTGTCGAAGAGTACAAGTTTTTACTTCATGCTTATTGTCCTTAAACGTCTTTCTATTTTACTTAAAGTGGTAGATTGGAATATTCGTCGCTTTTTTGCTATAAATAAATGCATTTTGTGCGTTTATGTTAATTATATCGTATTGATCGATGTCTTCAAAAGAGCTGTCAAAAATCTCAAATGCTGAATGTGAGATTTAGCAAATTTGTTTTTCTTGTTATTGATACACAATAAAAAATTGATTTTCGTCAGTTATGTGTAACTTTACACGCCCTATGTAAGTAGCTATCGGTTATTAATTGAAGTGTCCGAATATTTTTCAAAACTCAGTGCTCAAAGTTACAGACTTTCCATGTATATATCAATATACATATTACAGGTAATTTCGAACGAATTTATCAAAGTTGGTGTCCCTGTACTAGATTTCGAACAATGCATTAGTACGATATATCAAATAGAGGTAGATGTAGATAATGTCGTTTTAGGATAGTTGAAATTTTTCGAAATGAATGTATGTTACAATAATTTACATAAAAATCATTACCTACTATAAAAACGGAAGACAAATGTTTCAATTACTTAGTTTATAGTTCGAAAAAATGAGCCGCTAACTTTTATGATTCAATTATTACTTACAATCAGTTTTTCCGTTTTTTGTTAGCGCTTTCAAACTAATTTTTTTGTCTAAATGTCCCTTTCACATAGTGAGAAGTAGGTGTCATGATTAGCCTCAGAAATATCCGCTTTATCTTTTTATTACTACTTTCTCTTTAATTCTAGATGCTTTTTTAAATATCACTTATTCTTTCTTTAGCATTCTTCTACAATTCGCATATGGTCTTCCACCTTATTCCTCCAGGTCTTCCTCTGCTTATCGCTATTCCTAGTTTTCTCATTATGTACTCAACACAAATGACTGTCGTTTCTCTTTATATTTTTGTCCTATTTCTTAATTTTTCCCTATGTCTTTTCCACGTCTGCTGTTTTACTCAGATTAGTTCAATACTCTTCGATTTCTATTTAATCTAACATTTTGTCTCTGCAATCGTCATGTCATCCTTTATCATGTCCTTTTAGCGCTTTTCGCTAATTCTATTATTTCCTATAAGTATTCTCATAACATATTACAATTATTATTATGTGAGGCTGAACTAGTCATGTAAGTTTAACTTTATTTCTCAATTTTTCATTATTCTTCTTTCCACTTTTTATCTATCCCAGAGAAATTTGTGCCTTTAAAACGTTTTTTGTTCTATTTCTTAATTTTTCTTTGGTCTTTCTCGGTGTTTTTCTGTTCCTCGTCTTTTCCAATTATAACTCTTTGTATTCTTATTATGCGTCTATCTCACATGAATTTGTGTTATTCTTCAGTTTCGTTTGTTTTCTGTTCTATTTTCCTTTTTTTCTTTGCCTCCTTATTACTTTTATTTCTAGGTTCATTTCCTTTCCTCGTCTTCTGTTTTACTTCCATTTTTTCTCTGTTTTTTTATCACGTTTGTTTCTAGGTTCGTTTTCTCTCCTCGCCTTCTGTTTTACTTCCATTTTTTCTCTGTCTTTGTATCACGTATGTTTCTAGGTTCGTTTTCTTTCCTCGCCTTCTGTTTTACTTCCATTTTTTCTCTGTCTTTTTATCACGTTTGTTTCTAGGTTCGTTTTCTCTCCTCGCCTTCTGTTTTACTTCCATTTTTTCTCTGTTTTTTTATCACGTTTGTTTCTAGGTTCGTTTTCTCTCCTCGCCTTCTGTTTTACTTCCATTTTTTCTCTGTCTTTGTATCACGTATGTTTCTAGGTTCGTTTTCTCTCCTCGCCTTCTGTTTTACTTCCATTTTTTCTCTGTTTTTTTATCACGTTTGTTTCTAGGTTCGTTTTCTCTCCTCGCCTTCTGTTTTACTTCCATTTTTTCTCTGTCTTTTTATCACGTTTGTTTCTAGGTTCGTTTTCTCTCCTCGCCTTCTGTTTTACTTCCATTTTTTCTCTGTTTTTTTATCACGTTTGTTTCTAGGTTCGTTTTCTCTCCTCGCCTTCTGTTTTACTTCCATTTTTTCTCTGTCTTTGTATCACGTATGTTTCTAGGTTCGTTTTCTCTCCTCGCCTTCTGTTTTACTTCCATTTTTTCTCTGTTTTTTTATCACGTTTGTTTCTAGGTTCGTTTTCTCTCCTCGCCTTCTGTTTTACTTCCATTTTTTCTCTGTCTTTTTATCACGTTTGTTTCTAGGTTCGTTTTCTCTCCTCGCCTTCTGTTTTACTTCCATTTTTTCTCTGTTTTTTTATCACGTTTGTTTCTAGGTTCGTTTTCTCTCCTCGCCTTCTGTTTTACTTCCATTTTTTCTCTGTCTTTGTATCACGTATGTTTCTAGGTTCGTTTTCTTTCCTCGCCTTCTGTTTTACTTCCATTTTTTCTCTGTCTTTTTATCACGTTTGTTTCTAGGTTCGTTTTCTCTCCTCGCCTTCTGTTTTACTTCCATTTTTTCTCTGTCTTTGTATCACGTATGTTTCTAGGTTCGTTTTCTTTCCTCGCCTTCTGTTTTACTTCCATTTTTTCTCTGTCTTTTTATCACGTTTGTTTCTAGGTTCGTTTTCTTTCCTCGCCTTCTGTTTTACTTCCATTTTTTCTCTGTCTTTTTATCACGTTTGTTTCTAGGTTCGTTTTCTTTCCTCGCCTTCTGTTTTACTTCCATTTTTTCTCTGTCTTTGTATCACGTTTGTTTCTAGGTTCGTTTTCTTTCCTCGCCTTCTGTTTTACTTCCATTTTTTCTCTGTCTTTTTATCACGTTTGTTTCTAGGTTCGTTTTCTCTCCTCGCCTTCTGTTTTACTTCCATTTTTTCTCTGTCTTTGTATCACGTATGTTTCTAGGTTCGTTTTCTTTCCTCGCCTTCTGTTTTACTTCCATTTTTTCTCTGTCTTTTTATCACGTTTGTTTCTAGGTTCGTTTTCTCTCCTCGCCTTCTGTTTTACTTCCATTTTTTCTCTGTCTTTGTATCACGTATGTTTCTAGGTTCGTTTTCTTTCCTCGCCTTCTGTTTTACTTCCATTTTTTCTCTGTCTATGTATCACGTATGTTTCTAGGTTCGTTTTCTTTCCTCGCCTTCTGTTTTACTTCCATTTTTTCTCTGTCTTTTTATCACGTTTGTTTCTAGGTTCGTTTTCTCTCCTCGCCTTCTGTTTTACTTCCATTTTTTCTCTGTCTTTGTATCACGTATGTTTCTAGGTTCGTTTTCTTTCCTCGCCTTCTGTTTTACTTCCATTTTTTCTCTGTCTTTTTATCACGTTTGTTTCTAGGTTCGTTTTCTTTCCTCGCCTTCTGTTTTACTTCCATTTTTTCTCTGTCTTTTTATCACGTTTGTTTCTAGGTTCGTTTTCTTTCCTCGCCTTCTGTTTTACTTCCATTTTTTCTCTGTCTTTGTATCACGTATGTTTCTAGGTTCGTTTTCTTTCCTCGCCTTCTGTTTTACTTCCATTTTTTCTCTGTCTTTTTATCACGTTTGTTTCTAGGTTCGTTTTCTTTCCTCGCCTTCTGTTTTACTTCCATTTTTTCTCTGTCTTTTTATCACGTTTGTTTCTAGGTTCGTTTTCTTTCCTCGCCTTCTGTTTTACTTCCATTTTTTCTCTGTCTTTGTATCACGTATGTTTCTAGGTTCGTTTTCTTTCCTCGCCTTCTGTTTTACTTCCATTTTTTCTCTGTCTTTGTATCACGTATGTTTCTAGGTTTGTTTTCTTTCCTCGCCTTCTGTTTTACTTCCATTTTTTCTCTGTCTTTTTATCACGTTTGTTTCTAGGTTCGTTTTCTTTCCTCGCCTTCTGTTTTACTTCCATTTTTTCTCTGTCTTTTTATCACGTTTGTTTCTAGGTTCGTTTTCTCTCCTCGCCTTCTGTTTTACTTCCATTTTTTCTCTGTCTTTGTATCACGTATGTTTCTAGGTTCGTTTTCTTTCCTCGCCTTCTGTTTTACTTCCATTTTTTCTCTGTCTTTTTATCACGTTTGTTTCTAGGTTCGTTTTCTCTCCTCGCCTTCTGTTTTACTTCCATTTTTTCTCTGTCTTTGTATCACGTATGTTTCTAGGTTCGTTTTCTTTCCTCGCCTTCTGTTTTACTTCCATTTTTTCTCTGTCTATGTATCACGTATGTTTCTAGGTTCGTTTTCTTTCCTCGCCTTCTGTTTTACTTCCATTTTTTCTCTGTCTTTTTATCACGTTTGTTTCTAGGTTCGTTTTCTCTCCTCGCCTTCTGTTTTACTTCCATTTTTTCTCTGTCTTTGTATCACGTATGTTTCTAGGTTCGTTTTCTTTCCTCGCCTTCTGTTTTACTTCCATTTTTTCTCTGTCTTTTTATCACGTTTGTTTCTAGGTTCGTTTTCTTTCCTCGCCTTCTGTTTTACTTCCATTTTTTCTCTGTCTTTTTATCACGTTTGTTTCTAGGTTCGTTTTCTCTCCTCGCCTTCTGTTTTACTTCCATTTTTTCTCTGTCTTTGTATCACGTATGTTTCTAGGTTCGTTTTCTTTCCTCGCCTTCTGTTTTACTTCCATTTTTTCTCTGTCTTTTTATCACGTTTGTTTCTAGGTTCGTTTTCTCTCCTCGCCTTCTGTTTTACTTCCATTTTTTCTCTGTCTTTGTATCACGTATGTTTCTAGGTTCGTTTTCTTTCCTCGCCTTCTGTTTTACTTCCATTTTTTCTCTGTCTATGTATCACGTATGTTTCTAGGTTCGTTTTCTTTCCTCGCCTTCTGTTTTACTTCCATTTTTTCTCTGTCTTTTTATCACGTTTGTTTCTAGGTTCGTTTTCTCTCCTCGCCTTCTGTTTTACTTCCATTTTTTCTCTGTCTTTGTATCACGTATGTTTCTAGGTTCGTTTTCTTTCCTCGCCTTCTGTTTTACTTCCATTTTTTCTCTGTCTATGTATCACGTATGTTTCTAGGTTCGTTTTCTTTCTTCGCCTTCTGTTTTACTTCCATTTTTTCTCTGTCTTTTTATCACGTTTGTTTCTAGGTTCGTTTTCTCTCCTCGCCTTCTGTTTTACTTCCATTTTTTCTCTGTCTTTGTATCACGTTTGTCTCTAGGTTCGTTTTCTTTCCTCGCCTTCTGTTTTACTTCCATTTTTTCTCTGTCTTTTTATCACGTATGTTTCTAGGTTCGTTTTCTTTCCTCGCCTTCTGTTTTACTTCCATTTTTTCTCTGTCTTTGTATCACGTTTGTTTCTAGGTTCGTTTTCTTTCCTCGCCTTCTGTTTTACTTCCATTTTTTCTCTGTCTTTGTATCACGTTTGTTTCTAGGTTCGTTTTCTTTCCTCGCCTTCTGTTTTACTTCCATTTTTTCTCTGTCTTTGTATCACGTATGTTTCTAGGTTCGTTTTCTTTCCTCGCCTTCTGTTTTACTTCCATTTTTTCTCTGTCTTTGTATCACGTATGTTTCTAGGTTCGTTTTCTTTCCTCGCCTTCTGTTTTACTTCCATTTTTTCTCTGTCTTTTTATCACGTATGTTTCTAGGTTCGTTTTTTTTCCTCGCCTTCTGTTTTACTTCCATTTTTTCTCTGTCTTTGTATCACGTATGTTTCTAGGTTCGTTTTCTTTCCTCGCCTTCTGTTTTACTTCCATTTTTTCTCTGTCTTTTTATCACGTTTGTTTCTAGGTTCGTTTTCTCTCCTCGCCTTCTGTTTTACTTCCATTTTTTCTCTGTCTTTGTATCACGTTTGTCTCTAGGTTCGTTTTCTTTCCTCGCCTTCTGTTTTACTTCCATTTTTTCTCTGTCTTTTTATCACGTATGTTTCTAGGTTCGTTTTCTTTCCTCGCCTTCTGTTTTACTTCCATTTTTTCTCTGTCTTTGTATCACGTTTGTTTCTAGGTTCGTTTTCTTTCCTCGCCTTCTGTTTTACTTCCATTTTTTCTCTGTCTTTGTATCACGTTTGTTTCTAGGTTCGTTTTCTTTCCTCGCCTTCTGTTTTACTTCCATTTTTTCTCTGTCTTTGTATCACGTATGTTTCTAGGTTCGTTTTCTTTCCTCGCCTTCTGTTTTACTTCCATTTTTTCTCTGTCTTTGTATCACGTATGTTTCTAGGTTCGTTTTCTTTCCTCGCCTTCTGTTTTACTTCCATTTTTTCTCTGTCTTTTTATCACGTATGTTTCTAGGTTCGTTTTTTTTCCTCGCCTTCTGTTTTACTTCCATTTTTTCTCTGTCTTTGTATCACGTATGTTTCTAGGTTCGTTTTCTTTCCTCGCCTTCTGTTTTACTTCCATTTTTTCTCTGTCTTTTTATCACGTTTGTTTCTAGGTTCGTTTTCTCTCCTCGCCTTCTGTTTTACTTCCATTTTTTCTCTGTCTTTTTATAACGTTTGTTTCTAGGTTCGTTTTCTCTCCTCGCCTTCTGTTTTACTTCCATTTTTTCTCTGTCTTTGTATCACGTATGTTTCTAGGTTCGTTTTCTTTCCTCGCCTTCTGTTTTATTTTCATTTTTCTATGTCTTTTTATCACGTTTGTTTTTAGGTTCATTTCCTTTATTCGCCGTCTGTTTTACTTCCATTTTTTCTCTGTCTTTGTATCACGTTTGTCTCTAGGTTAATTTCTTTACCTCGTCTTTTCTCATAAAATGTGTTCATCTTTTTATTTGGTGTTAAAATTTACGAAATTTATATTTCTATTCTTTTTTTGTTCTTGTTCTTATTATTTAGTCCTCACATCGTCCTTATCTTTCTATACTAATCCGTCAAATGTTTCTTGGCTTTTTTTCTTTTTCTCGCGTTCTTGTTGGACGTCAACTCAAGTTGAGTTTGAGTTCTTGTAACTTTTATTGTTTGTCTTAATTATTCTTTGATGTAGATTCACCTGCCAGTGCCATGTGTACCATTATCTTTCTCTCAACCATTTTCTTGTTGGCTCTAGCTTTTCTTATTATACTTTTCCATTAGTTTCCAACGCAATTTCGTTTTTCTAAACTTCCAAGTACTTACTACATCACCAAATAGGTTGATTTTGAAAATATTTTTGAAATCGCTATTTCCAGTAATATTACTATTGATATCGTTTCTGTTTTTCTTAATTTTTGTGTCTTTTATCCTCTTTTATATTTTCTGTTTTCAACCAATCAATCAAAAGCACTTTTAAAATCTATTTTTCTACTATATTTTGAAATTGAAAATTTTGTTATATTAATTGTAGACCTTCCTGTGAATTTTTTAATTGACAGAAAATAGTAAACTACGGTACTGCATAGAATGAAGTAAGATATAAAATATTAAAGTATACGCACACAAACACACACACTCGCACAGTAATCATAATATTATCGATATTTGATATAGAAACTTTTCACTAAATAGCTTCGAATCGATTACATTAATACATCATTATTTATGTTGTAATAAACATAAATAAATAGTGTTCCACCTATTTTATTTACCACCAATACATCAAAACAATAATGTGATGGTATAGTTTTGATTAAATGGAAAAAACATATTATATATATCACCTGTTCCCATTGGAGACAGATTCTGTTCAAATATTATGTAGATAGATGTAATAAAGAGTAATAAAATGATGAAACATTCGCAATTCATAGGCGTACCAATTTTTTTTACTAGATAATTAAAATATTTCTTTTTGTTTGTATGAATACGAGGTGTGGTTATTAAATAACGAGACTGGTTCCGTACTGTCGGAACTAATATCCACAATGATTTGTTCGATTATTTCAATAATAATATTGTCGAATTTCCAGACTATCTCTTCTTCTTTAATTATATAATGTACTGCCTTTTCCCAATTTTCAGGTTTCTCACAGTCTACAAAACGATTTAGTTTGTATTAAGTCTTTAGTTTAGTTCGTAATGATATGGTGAAGATCTAACCACGATTTTATGCAATTTCATTTACTGAAGGGAACACAAAGAATACAGTTCTTTCTCCTTATGGATGGTACTTAATATTCTTTATCTAATTCAGCCAATTCCTTAATTATTCTTTAACCACTTGGTTGTGGACCAGTTTCGAATGATAACTTGCATTTTTCGTTGATATTATACAGTTCTAAAGATGTAGATTTGTTCGAACCTTTCCTTAAATAATCAACATGCATGACTTCGTGGTAGGGATGTGAAAAAATAATCGATTTTGGAGATAATCAACTAAGAATCGATTTTTTAAAAGTGAAAATCGATTCAATCGGTTTTTTAATAATCAATCAATTATTATCGATTTTACATCTGCTACCCCCCGATATTAAAATAGATTTTCTGGCCCGAAGTCCGGTACCGCGAACTGTCAAAGAATACTATCTCCATAATATTACATTAACGCCATCTTTTGGGATTTTGAAACAGTTTAGTTTATTTAATCAAACATTCACTAGATGGAGTCAACGAACTGTATTATTTTACAGACATTTGGTTGATATGTCATTATTCATTGGTGACAGACGACAATTTCGAAAATTTTTCGTCACAAAAAGTTTTGAATTTTATTGAAAAGTCTCGTTTTTTAACAATGTCTACGTCTAAAAAGACTACAAGTAGTTGGCGTTAATATTTTCATGTTGACAATGGATCTCTCAATACTAAATGTAAATGTTGCCCTGAAATTTTGAAAAATTCATTTCTACTTTCAACAACACGTCCTGAATAATACATTGTAATTTTAAACCGATGTGGCAAAAGTGAAATTTGAAATTCTTACTATACTTTTCGCATAAATGTACAAATTTTCAAATTTTTCATCAGTTCTCGCAAAAATCATGAGATTTACTGTAATTTTTGTAAGAGCAAAAATGAAAAAGATATCAGTCTTCAAGTTTCTCAATCTGCTTTGCGAATTCAAGTAAATTTATTAGAAAATATATATTCTCAATAATTTTCCGGAGAAAATGATGTGAGCTTCATCTTACGAACTCAAATTCCGAAACTACAATTATTGCATGAGGAAACAATGAAGATTTGTAAATAAAAACGACTGTTACTATATTTCCTTTGAAATCACGAAAGTAGAGTTGAAACTAAATAATTTTCATTCCAGTAGTCTACAAAATCTTCCAATTTGATCCTTAACGTCATTTAAATCCGATAAAATGAATTTGAATTATTGAATAGAGCCTTTATTTGAATGTCCAAAATGAATAAATTGATGTCCAGGGGTTAGACGGAAGGGTCGGGAGGATCATGAGCGGTAACACTGTTTGGGTTTGCATCGGTAGGAATCACGCGATGGGCGATGATTTTGTCTATTGATCACAGAGATTGTCACCCTAATTGTTTCTATATACGTAACGTAAATTGGGGTGTAGCACACGAAAATTATTTGATATTCCATTCAATGTATTCGCGTTGCGACCATAAATCATACAAATTAACTAATTTGAAAATAGTTTCTTATGTTTTTTTGATTTTTTCCACCTATTCGACTTTCTACAGCAACTTTTTTCAATGTACCGGGTGTTACAATAATAATGGCTCTCGGCCATATATCGAGAACAGTTTTACTTCCATAACGCAGTTTCCCGGTAATATTGACATAGTAATTGGAACTATTATTAATAGAACAAGCAAAGACAATTTTGAGGAGCCGAAAAATGTTAAAATCCGTTCAGTCAACCCGGAGTAATTTATGTTTAAAGGAAAATGCTTAAAATTCACACATTTCTTAGGATATCTCGTAATACGAAAAAGATATCGACATGCGGTTTTCGCTATTCTCTTGCTAATTTGATCTACTTTCATATTCCTTAATTAAAACTGCATGTTTCTATTCAACATTATTCAAGGATCGCTGGATTTAAAAAAATAAATAAATAACGCCCTCTAGCGTATACGTTACTAATTAGGTTGTTTCGAAATTATAACTCTTACATTGTTCGAAAGGAGCTCTCTTCAAAAAAACTAAGTTTGCCTAGATAGGTTAAGTAGAACTGGAGTTACAGCCGTTTTTTCATAATAAAGTTCCCGCTTCCCCCCACCACTTATTTGAAGAGATAGACTCAAACTTGTGGATCAAAAATACGCTGAATTTCTTGAGGAATACGATAATCATAGTTTAAATGCATCTTAATTGGGTAAAATTTGTAAATTATTCATTTTATAATTTTTGGTATTTAATTACGCCCTCTGGCGGTGGACCTACAACTCTGTAAATAATTTCCAAGTTTTTCTCGAGGTCATTTTTGTTATACATTTTTTTTTCCGAAGCTGTACTATGAACGGTTCCCTTATTGGGACACCCGGTACAAACTACTCCATATATAGTATGAATAGGTTTAGATGATGTCACTTTCATTTTGAAATTGAAAATTTGGGAGCATAAGTTGAAAATGTTTGTTTTCTTTCAGAATGCCACGCTGTGTTTCGCTTCAGCATTACAATATACACGGTGAAACTCCACCTCAATCACCTTCTAGTCCAGCGAGTAGTCCGAATGCAAGAATTTCCTCCAGAAGTGTAAGTCCGTCGTCACCGATATCGCCGATAACGAATTCGAGGCACAGCGCCTTCTCACTAGTTCATCCCAAAGAAACAAATATCAACGAAAACCATTTGAAATTATGCGGTGAGTTATCCCAATACATCCATTTTTATTCCTGTATGAGGCATCGAGTTTAGAAAATGATATCAACATAAATATTATAACAAATATTCAGTAGTAAAAATTTTGAGTATGAATAAATGTGTAATGTAAACAAATCACCAGAATAGACATTGGAACAAAATCTATAAAGAAGTTTTTAATGAAAAACCAGGAAAATTTCCCTTCTAATACCAGAACTAGTTAAATGACTTAGATCCCTATGGAAAAAGCCACCAAGTAAGACCTTATTTCCGGAACCAAATGATGCCTAAACTGTTTAAGTTAATTTTCAATGCGGTACTGAGTAGTAATTAGTTTCTTATCTCGGAAAACATGTCTCATAGGTTTTCAAACCTTCTACGTAGTTTCTACAAAAGAAACTAAATAAAATAATATTGGATAGGAAAATTATACTCAACCAAACCAACAAACATTTGAACACCAAAAGATACTTTCTGCGGACAAATTTCAAGCCTTTTATAAGGTTTATAAATCAAACTTAGTTCTTTAGAATGTATTTAATGGAAACACTCGATCTGTGCTTCTCCAAGGAAGTATTCTGCAGATCAAGAGCTGTATTATCTTCTTATACTAACTTAACTGCGGGCTAAAATAACCCCATAAAATGACATATATTTATGATAATTTAACGAAAACTACCCGTTAGAATCTACAATGCATTTCTAACAGTATCAACTGACTTGATACCCATGAATTTACTGGGAAGCGAAAGAAGTTTGATTCCTTAGTTGGATATGAAGATTAATTCTTAATGTTAAAGTTCAGATCAATAGAAAACAACTGATACAATTACTCGTAGTGCTTACAGACTGACCAATTTGTCTCTACTGTCCTGAGATACTGCAGAGGCCAAATCCTGAAGAATATGATGTTTTTGGAAAAAACTAAGAGTGAATAAGTTGGGATTGAACTATAGCAAATTGCTTGTTGATCGTGAATCCAAACTAGCATTAGACAACTAAGTGCTGTTTCACAAAATCGTTCTAAATCCCGTGTGAACCAACACCAGCAGCTCTACCGATCCACCAGAGGTTTTAGAGTCTTAAGTCTTAAGATGTTTTCAACAGTATAATTCTACACGAAGTTAATTGAGAACAACGCAGGCTTAAACTATAATAATTCGAAACTTACAGTCTTATTGTTCACAATTCTAGATTAGAGTTTATTTCGATATATAATTAGGTATTTAATGAATGTCAGCAACAAATTGAACAATCAAAAACCTTGTTAAACAGATTGCAGATCTCTAAAGTAGTAAAAATCCAATCGATCGTTTTATTTTATTAGTTTTTTTCATGCAATTGACTTGAGAATGTCAAAATCATCAATTAAAAGTGTAAGAATCGAATATTGATTAAAAAATGTGACAAACGGTATTAAATTGAGACTTAATAATTGGGAGATAAATATAGAATTTAGAAAATGTGCATAGGTTATAGAAATACGTTAATTATGTCAGTTAAAAAAGTCCTTTCATCAATTAATATTTAATCATAACAAATAACAGAAACGTCATGTATTTTTTTTTTTTTTTGAAAAACATAGTTAGTAATCGAATGTGCAGTAATTTGTAAAACCATTTTATTTTGTTTATTTGTAGCGAGTTAGCATTTTCTTTAAATAGTTTTCTATATTTGTTTTTCGTAATATGTACTTTGTTATTCTACTTTTTTTTGTAAACAATTCCACAATGTAACAATCGCTTGGAAGATCTTTTCAAAAAGTAGTAAGTCGATAAGACGAAAAGCGACACACTGTATATTTATACTCGATTTGTTTTTTAAATCAGCTGTCCCCACAGTACTCCATGCGAACTTTCCGTGGTTTGAAACTGGAAGTCTTCTCCACCAACTCACCCACTACGTGTCTAACTTCCTCTTGAACAGATTCAAAGGACTCAAATTCAGTTCCTTTTGATGTGGATTTCACTTTGGTGAACAAGTGTAAACCTCTTGACAGACAATGCTGAATAAGTCTTTCAATGTACAAGATAAACATTCATTGTCATACATTTATTTCAATAAATTATAATTATTGTTATTAGCAAATATATGTACTTTATCTAGTTTGTCATAAAGTTACTGAAAAGTATCCCTGGTTTCGAATTTTTTTACGTCAAACTTCAATAAAACAATCATTAGATAAAGGCCAAAAATATGAATTTCCTGGTTAGATTTTATATTATTGCAATTTCATAATTTATTGCACCAGATTCTATTTATTTTGTTTGTTTATTGTATACTTTTATCTGTATCGTTTTTAATTACGTGAATCATAACAATTTAAAGAAATAATCGAAATAAATAAATAGCTGATTCCCGCGCTAATAAATCTTATGTTAGACATAACTACGAATAAACTGATTTGTTAACAGTATCGAGAAGTACAGATTAACTGTAATACTTATCGGTTGATATCTTTCAAAACATCTGTATTTCGTGAAAAACGAGGCATATTTTTTAAGTAAATACCGTTTTGGAATTAAAAAAAGAAGTGCAAAGATATCGCAATGATTTTATTTTTACATGAAAGTCTGTACCTTAATCTAATTTTCTACATAATTTCCGTGAATATTGAGGCATTTGTCATAACGTGACAACAGTTTTTGAAAACCCTCCTCATAAAATTCTGCCGCCTGACTTCTTGTTAACCACTGTATCACAACTGTTTTGACTTCGTTGTGGTCTTAAAGACGCTGACCGCCAAGGTGATTCTTCAAGTGCAGGATCAAATGGTAGTCGCTGGGTGCCAGATCAGGGCTGTAGGGAGGACGATCTAGAGTTTCCCATTGAAAAGATTTGGTCTGATTAGCCACATGTGGACGGGCATTGTCTCATGCAGCAAAACGATACCCTTATTCAACTTGCCACCTCTTTTGTTCTGGATTGCACGACGCAGATTGTTCGATGATGAATGTAGCCATTCCAAGGATTGTTGTTTCGATTCTGGTGTGACGTAGGCCGCCCATGTTTCGTCACCAGTAACAATTTGGTATAAAAAATCTTCACCTTCATTGTGGTACTGCTCAAGGAAAGTCAATGCACTGCCTAAACGTTGGGTTTTGTGCAACATTTTTGGAACCCAACGTGAACACAATTTCCGGTATTTCAAGTTCTCGGTCACAATGCGAAACTTGACAGATCTCACTAAGCACTAAGAAATCGTACTTCACAATCGGCGGGACTCGCGATCGTCGGAGGCATCTTAAACACTCAGTAAACAACGTGTAAACAATGAAGAATCAGACTGTAATGGCCTCAGTGCGTAGACAAGAGATGTAGTTCCAGCTTGCTCGGAACGCCGACCTTGGGGTTGCGGCGGCGGAATCGCGAAACGGTACTTACTTAAAAAATATGCCTCGAAGTTTATTTCAAGTATCACTTTGAATATTATCATTCACCAATCAATTTCGTGCTGCCCCTTTCCGCAAAACTCACTCAATATTATTGTTTTGTTTCAGAAATGCGAGCGCTGATGTACGCGAACACTATAAACCAGTTTGTGAATTCTCCTTTTCCCGGTTACATGTGGCACCCAACAGTTATTCTCCCATATCCCCCATCTGAAGCTCTAAGTCCGAAAAATGCTTCGTTAGATCCGCGATTCGCTGAAAAAATTAAACAAACCATCTTACCGTTCGAAACTTCCTCCGATTCAAGAAGTCCCGATAAGACAACGCTGGATCCTAGATTTACTGATATCTTTAAAAGAGGTAAGTTGATTAAGCAGCAAAGAAAGTTATGAATTGAATAGAAAAATGATAAAACCATTGACACTGTCTGACGCTCGTTTCGATAATCAAGTTATCGTCTTCAGAGACTTAAGGGAAATTAAAAAAAGCTCGTGTTCTTTCTACCAACTTATTGTCTATTTACTTTGCGCTAAATTTAGAATTAACTCGCTTCTGCGTTATTTGCGCAAGGCGCTTCGGTTGCTACGAGTCGCTTCGCATTGCCACTTATGGTCCGCATCTGTTTTTGTGGCATTTATCTTCTTGTCCATTCTTTTCTATTGTTAATTTCGTATCTCACAAACATCTTATTCTTAATCATCTCCGTATTGGTGTCCAATTCTTCAATGTTTTTTTATCAAAGACTCCGGATTTCGTCTCTTTAGTTGACTGTACCATTTCAATATCTGGGATTTTATAAATTCAAATATATTTTGTATTTTCATCATCTTCATCTAGTTTCTTATTCCCCAGCCTTCCAAATGCACTTTCATCTTTTGTATTTGACTCTAATATTGGCGTTTTCCTTTTGAGTATTCTTTCTTCGTGAGATACACGGTATCTGTGGCATTAGCTGTCCCTATAGCACCTGGTGAGAAAGATGGTGGATGCGTTAGGTATAGGAAATGTTGGTATGGTGGTATGGAGAGGGTATATACTCCAAATCATGTCATCGATGAGTGCTCAGCACACGTAAAAGCAAGGTTCAAATATAGAAACAAGTCTAACAGTTTTTCTTTTACAAATTTGGCCTGAAAAAATACTTGGAATTTTTAAAGATCAGTTTATCATACAAAACTACAGTCGCAAGAGTTAATGAGTTGGGGAATTTAGTTTAAGAGTCCCAATTCTTAGCGTGGTCCAAATTACTAAACTTGGTTGACAACAAAAATTATTATGAAGGTTTAATGGGATCCATCTTGCAATTTTTGGTGGATTATCTATCTCGCAGTGGCGGATATGAAAAATTATAATTTCCTGACCAAATTTCGAGCTGATTTTCGAATTGACATGCTTACAAGTTTCCAAGCTTGGCTCAGAGTTCTACATAGTTGGGCCAAGCCTGGGCCAAGCTTGTGCCCTTGGAACTTTCCTGTAAGGGGTCAGATATCACCAACCCGTTATACAAGGGATTTGAAAATTAAGCAAGTGCCCTTCCATTCCTCCTTCAATTTCATTTTGTATTTTTAATCACGATATTTATGGTTTTTCCAATATTTTCTGTTAAAGACGGCTTAGCCTGTACAGTCGAGTTTAAAAACCGTCAATGACGGTTGTTTCTGATGAAAAAGTATTTTTTATGTTGAATTTGCATTTTATTAAACATGGAGATTTGATAAATACCGATAAAGATGTGATTTGTGGTGACCAAACTCTAGCCTTATTATTTATAAATAATTGCATTGTTCTCATTATTTTTGTGTAAGTTTTGTTGTTGTTTTTAACGGAGCTTTTTATTATCTAAGTAATTAGTACCTTAATATAGAACTTTACCGATTAGAATTATTTATGAATAGACTGCACTTAATAATCACTGAAACTCCAGGAAAAGGTTTTGTTTTTATTTTGTTTTAAAACAAATACTTTCGACGTGATAAGAAATATCAAAATTTGCGTCAACTAATGGCTATGTGTTTTTCCGAAAGTCATTACATACGTTTATAAATTTTTTTGCATACTAGTTACTGCGAAAAAATTGCAACTGAAAGTTACTTAGATAAAAAGGATTTATTGGTTGGATAATAGTTATTTCTAGTTATTTCATTACGACGAAAACACTTGTATATAGGTTTTATTAAATTTGGAGTTTATTTGAGCACGCAGGAATGACAAAACCAATTCTTTTTTTGCTTTAATCGTCTTTATGAAAAAATACGAATATTCAATTGAAAATTACTTATTACAGATCAAGAAGTACCTCTTAATTTATCCCTTAAGGGTCGTATTTGGTCTCCTGGAAGTTTGTGCGAACAAGAAATGAAAGCAACCGAACTACGACCGGACTCCAATGTCACTACTACTGTAATCAGCCCAGTAAAAATGGAAAATAGATGGAAATGGGACAATGATAGGGAACTTCATAATAGTAGGATACCAACGATAGGCCCTTCCGGAGAAAAACAGTTCACGGTGAGTAAAAACAAATTTTTTACTACCTATTAATAGAAAAATGCTTAGAAAGAATATTTTAATGTTTAAAAACTTTTTATAAGTTCGTCCAGATACCAAGCAGATGACCTTTTGGTGTGGTAAATTCGGCCACAAAAAGTTGGGATGTAATTAGGGATGCCAACATTTTTTAATAGTATATTCAGGTCTATGAATAATATTAAACATTATTTTAGAAAAATTAACAGTATTTTATTTATTTATTCATTGTTTTAAATACATATTTTTTAGACAGCACAACTTACTAATTTACAATCTTTTCTAAAAACTAACTGGCTCCACTTTTGGCCAGTACTCATTTCAAGAAAGTCTTTGGCTTCTGATATTTTTCTTATAAATTACTTTGTAATTTGTTAATTCTGAATATAAATTATCCATACCAATATTTAGTCTATACAAATTTAGATTATTTATAATTTATTCGAAATGATCGAAGACTTCAATGAAAATACATTTTATTAAGAAAAGCCAGTTAGTTTAATTGAAAGCGAACCTTTTCTTCAAAGTTATAATAATTCTATCAAAAACTTTTTGTGAATACTCTGCAATAGTATGTAATATTTTTTTGTTCAATGGCCAAAATATTCATCATTTTTTTTTAATTATGTCAGTGTTTAAACCAGTCATATAATTAGAAATATCTAAAATAGTTACATTATTACCCTCTAATTTTTTGATTGTTTTATTGATTGATTGAACAGTCAACATCAAACAAACATTTACAAATTGGTGTCCAATTAATTAAAATTGTATCAGAAGAAATAGTCAACGAGTTCTTATCTGTCCACGCGAAAAGAGGTTATGTACTCACTCGCATGTCTGTGAGTGACAGAATATTTGACATTGACAGATTCGTTCAAAAACTCAATGTGATTTGTTTGTGGCTGCACTGCACTGAGCAGTGAGCGCCCTCTGACTAAATAAAAACAAATTTGTGTGAGCGTCCAAGTCAAATAATACTGTGTTTGCATTTTTATACTGGAAACAATATTTTGTATACTTTATTTTTGCTCTACAGTATTAAGTATAATTTAGTGAAAAACAGTAAAACAGTTGGCAACACTTCATGTCATATACAACTGTATTATATGTAAACTTATTGTTAATCGCGAAACTGTGTTAGAAAAATCTCACCGTGATAAATACATGTTCGAAAAAGATTTAAAAATAATTTTAATCGTGAAGGGAAGAAAACGGAATTGTTTAGAATGAAATAAATGAAGAGTTTAATCTTCAAATAAAGAATCCATTTACACAATAGTGTTGGTGTTGTGGTAGTTGAAACAGTATGTTCAGTATATATTAAGGCGGTAAATTTGAAATGTCTTTTTTTGACACATAATCTTTCTAATGGTATCTACCCTTTCGGAAGGTTTTCTTATGTGGTAGGTCGAGATTCATGTAAAGTAAACATATTATGTTTTGATCGACACCAATAAAATAAATGAAATATCTGTTAGTTTGTATAGAAGTCGTTCAACCCACCTAATAAATTGAAGATGTCGTGACAAAGCAAGGTGGAATTAAAAACGTAGCGTTTGTATAACAAAGTATTCGATAATTATGAAACAATTAAATCGACAACAGGATTCCCGAAGAATCGCATCATTTTCTTTAATAATTTCTAAAGATACAATTAAAAACAACCGATAATATTTCAAACGACGTTCATAATTAATATATAATTTTACCTCCTTCGTAGCTGTAATTATCTAAAAAAACCATCTATATTTTAGATTTTACATGGTAAAGAAATAAATTATGTATTACGAATAATTACTTTCATTCGGATTTCTTTTTATTTCACTACGAAAAATCGTGGAAACTTGTAAGCATGGATATAAATCGATGTTTTCATTGTTATACGAATAAGTGAGAAAAAATTTGCGTAAATGTTGTTGTTTCCGATAGATCCAGATCTATACCATAAAAATTTCGAAACGTCATGCAAAACTTTGACCAAAATTAAACAGATACATTATTGGTACACTGGTATACCAACGATTACCAACTTATCGTCTTCAGTAACCAGAACTATTTAATGGATGTTGCATCCTTTCTTTTCAATAAAACCTGCAAGGGTTTCCTTTCATTGTGAAAAATTTTATTCTATTCATTTAAATAACTTACTCAAAAAGTTTCGTCCTCTCGAGTCTAATCTCTTGGTTGGTGTTGTCGAGGAGCTGGATTCTTGATTTTAACATGTTTTAAGAGCCGCTGTTAGTGACTCCTTACAAATTTAGTAGATACCTGTTTTACAGAGTCCATCTCCAGGTCACGATGGAGAAAGTTATTTTGAGAGTACCAGGATTCATCAACAATACTCCTTAGCACTTTGTTTTCAAATCTCTGGGTTATTTGGGTGTTGCTTTTGCTGGTAAATCGCCTTAGTTGAATTCCGTAGATCCATACCACTTTCAGGATTTGTTCATATACAAGTAGTTTATAATAAATTGTAACAAATACCTAGTTCTTTTAGTTTCCCTTTTATGTGAGTTTTCCAGCGTAACTTACAATCTAGTGTTAGTCCCAAATATATTGCTGTGTAAGCATATGGTATACCCGCCTTGATAACCTTTCAAAACTAGCATCTTCTTGCTTTATTCTGAAGACTCGTTCTCTTATATAGAAATCTAACAGTTTTGCATATTGGTTAGGAAAGAGTTTGCTCAGCTTGTATTTGACCCCCTCATGTTAAATTTTGTCAAATGCCTGAGCCACATCTAAGAAAACAGAGGAACAGACTTTCTTTTCTATATCTTCTATGATATCGGTTATTTTGTGTACTTGATCTATGGTGGTCAGAAGCCAAACTGTTGTGAAGGTATGAGTTTTCTTTGATTGAGTAATCTTTTATTACGTTTGGTGGTTTTCCTGGTTTGGAAATCATCATGTCAAACTTTGTCAAATGCCTGGGCCACGTCCAAGAAAACAGAGAGGTAGACTTCCTGATTTTCTAGTGTTTTTTCTATGGCATAGATTATTCTTTGTACTCGGTACTGTTTCAATTGAGAATCTGTTTTCTTTGGAGGTTATCAGCTACAGTGTTTTAAAACTCGTCTGTAAACTTTCAAGATCAACTTTCAGAATGTTTGTAATTGCCACGCCAACTTTTATTATTCCAATTGTACTTCCAACACTCACCCTAACGTCTAGATCACAATGTTTTTTTGAAATTTCACAATTTGTCAAACAAACATGTCATAGAAGTTGACAGGTACAAAGCCATACAAAAAAAAACAAGGGAAAATGAAGGAAAATCTTGAGAAGGTAGGAAAAACAAAATATATAAAAAGCAGTACAAGATTTCAATTTAGATAGGAGGAAATTCTCCCAGAGTTATGTTGATAATTCTAGAAAATATTCTACGCAAAAAAGGAAATAGAATTTTAATTATTATTACATTTATTAGAAGATTGAGACAATAAAAGATTTACTGCTAGTAAAAAGATGAGTTGAAATGTAAAGGAAATTAATAACATTGTAGATCTTAATGTAACTTGAAATATTACAGTAGTATTGTTCAATTTACTTATTTTCCGTGTTAACGCTGAAAATTCCGGGGAAAACACTGACATCGATTGATAATATCACTAGAAATAATACAAATGGCTCGCCGACGTAATATCTAACCGAAATAAAATTAACGGTTTTTCATTGTAATGTACGACAGTGAACAATTATCATAATTGAACAAAAATTTGACAATTTATTTGTAAATAAGAACAAACGGAAATTAAAATCACGAGAAATAGGAATCCGATACGGAATAATAAACTTAACGAGCGGTAGCTATATTTATAGAAATCGGAATATTTCTTTAATTAAAATGACATAAATTGGAAAAAGTTCATTTACAAGGGTTGTGAAAAATGTATGTTTGTTAGTGATAATGACAAATGTAATTGAAAAAAGGGGACACGCCTGATGACAAACCTCTTTCTAACTATGATTAAATATCATCTTGTAAATTTATATTTGTTTGTTAAGTTAATTTTCAATAAAATGGTTTGTATATGAAAAAAAAAATATGAAACGCGGTTTTGAAAAACAAACGACAGTTTTCTTTTGGAGAATACAGTTTTCAAAAACTCGGTTCGAGTTTCAAAAAGATATTGAAATAATGGAATGAATTTGTAAACGACAGTTTCCAAAGATAAATGACGGTTTATATTTAGATAGATAAATTACGGTTTGAATCTGACAGTCTCAGAGAAAAATAAGGGCTAGAATTTGAAAAATACAGTTTTCAAAAACAAATGGGGGTTCGAGTTTCGAAAAGACTGTTTCAAAAGAGAAATAATGGACTGAATTTGTAAACGACGGTTTCCAAAAACAAATAACGGTTTATATCTAAAAAAGGCAGTCTCAAAAGAAAAATAATTTAATAAAATTCTAAAACACAGTTTTGAAACACTAATGACTGTTCGTGTTTGCAAAATACAGTCTCAAAAGAGAAATAATGAAATGAATTTGTAAACGACAGTTTCCAAAGATAAATTACGGTTTGAATCTGACAAAGACAGTCTCAGAGAAAAATAAGGGCTAGAATTTGAAAATACAGTTTTCAAAAATAAATGGGGGTTCGAGTTTCGAAAAGACTGTTTCAAAAGAGAAATAATGGAATGAATTTGTTAATGACAGTTTCCAAAGATAAATTACGGTTTGAATCTGACAAAGACAGTCTCAGAGAAAAATAAGGGCTAGAATTTGAAAAATACAGTTTTCAAAAACAAATGGGGGTTCAAGTTTCGAAAAGACTGTTTCAAAAGAGAAATAATGGACTGAATTTGTAAACGACGGTTTCCAAAAACAAATAACGGTTTATATCTAAAAAAGACAGTCTCAAAAGAAAAATAATTTAATAAAATTCTAAAACACAGTTTTGAAACACTAATGACTGTTTGTGTTTGCAAAATACAGTCTCAAAAGAGAAATTATGAAATGAATTTGTAAACGACAGTTTCCAAAGATAAATTACGGTTTGAATCTGACAAAGACAGTCTCAGAGAAAAATAAGGGCTAGAATTTGAAAATACAGTTTTCAAAAATAAATGAGGGTTCGAGTTTCGAAAAGACTGTTTCAAAAGAGAAATAATGGACTGAATTTGTAAACGACGGTTTCCAAAAACAAATAACGGTTTATATCTAAAAAAGACAGTCTCAAAAGAAAAATAATTTAATAAAATTCTAAAACACAGTTTTGAAACACTAATGACTGTTCGTGTTTGCAAAATACAGTCTCAAAAGAGAAATAATGAAATGAATTTGTAAACGACAGTTTCCAAAGATAAATTACGGTTTGAATCTGACAAAGACAGTCTCAGAGAAAAATAAGGGCTAGAATTTGAAAAATACAGTTTTCAAAAACAAATGGGGGTTCGAGTTTCGAAAAGACTGTTTCAAAAGAGAAATAATGGAATGAATTTGTTAACGACAGTTTCCAAAGATAAATTACGGTTTGAATCTGACAAAGACAGTCTCAGAGAAAAATAAGGGCTAGAATTTGAAAAATACAGTTTTCAAAAACAAATGGGGGTTCGAGTTTCGAAAAGACTGTTTCAAAAGAGAAATAATGGACTGAATTTGTAAACGACGGTTTCCAAAAACAAATAACGGTTTATATCTAAAAAAGACAGTCTCAAAAGAAAAATAAGGGCTAGAATTTGAAAAATACAGTTTTCAAAAATAAATGGGGGTTCGAGTTTCGAAAAGACTGTTTCAAAAGAGAAATAATGGAATGAATTTGTTAACGACAGTTTCCAAAGATAAATTACGGTTTGAATCTGACAAAGACAGTCTCAGAGAAAAATAAGGGCTAGAATTTGAAAAATACAGTTTTCAAAAACAAATGGGGGTTCGAGTTTCGAAAAGACTGTTTCAAAAGAGAAATAATGGACTGAATTTGTAAACGACGGTTTCCAAAAACAAATAACGGTTTATATCTAAAAAAGACAGTCTCAAAAGAAAAATAATTTAATAAAATTCTAAAACACAGTTTTGAAACACTAATGACTGTTTGTGTTTGCAAAATACAGTCTCAAAAGAGAAATTATGAAATGAATTTGTAAACGACAGTTTCCAAAGATAAATTACGGTTTGAATCTGACAAAGACAGTCTCAGAGAAAAATAAGGGCTAGAATTTGAAAATACAGTTTTCAAAAACAAATGGGGGTTCATGTTTCGAAAAGACTGTTTCAAAAGAGAAATAATGGACTGAATTTGTAAACGACGGTTTCCAAAAACAAATAACGGTTTATATCTAAAAAAGACAGTCTCAAAAGAAAAATAATTTAATAAAATTCTAAAACACAGTTTTGAAACACTAATGACTGTTTGTGTTTGCAAAATACAGTCTCAAAAGAGAAATTATGAAATGAATTTGTAAACGACAGTTTCCAAAGATAAATTACGGTTTGAATCTGACAAAGACAGTCTCAGAGAAAAATAAGGGCTAGAATTTGAAAATACAGTTTTCAAAAATAAATGAGGGTTCGAGTTTCGAAAAGACTGTTTCAAAAGAGAAATAATGGACTGAATTTGTAAACGACGGTTTCCAAAAACAAATAACGGTTTATATCTAAAAAAGACAGTCTCAAAAGAAAAATAATTTAATAAAATTCTAAAACACAGTTTTGAAACACTAATGACTGTTCGTGTTTGCAAAATACAGTCTCAAAAGAGAAATAATGAAATGAATTTGTAAACGACAGTTTCCAAAGATAAATTACGGTTTGAATCTGACAAAGACAGTCTCAGAGAAAAATAAGGGCTAGAATTTGAAAATACAGTTTTCAAAAATAAATGGGGGTTCGAGTTTCGAAAAGACTGTTTCAAAAGAGAAATAATGGAATGAATTTGTTAACGACAGTTTCCAAAGATAAATTACGGTTTGAATCTGACAAAGACAGTCTCAGAGAAAAATAAGGGCTAGAATTTGAAAAATACAGTTTTCAAAAACAAATGGGGGTTCGAGTTTCGAAAAGACTGTTTCAAATGAGAAATAATGGACTGAATTTGTAAACGACGGTTTCCAAAAACAAATAACGGTTTATATCTAAAAAAGACAGTCTCAAAAGAAAAATAATTTAATAAAATTCTAAAACACAGTTTTGAAACACTAATGACTGTTCGTGTTTGCAAAATACAGTCTCAAAAGAGAAATTATGAAATGAATTTGTAAACGACAGTTTCCAAAGATAAATTACGGTTTGAATCTGACAAAGACAGTCTCAGAGAAAAATAAGGGCTAGAATTTGAAAAATACAGTTTTCAAAAACAAATGGGGGTTCGAGTTTCGAAAAGACTGTTTCAAATGAGAAATAATGGACTGAATTTGTAAACGACGGTTTCCAAAAACAAATAACGGTTTATATCTAAAAAAGACAGTCTCAAAAGAAAAATAATTTAATAAAATTCTAAAACACAGTTTTGAAACACTAATGACTGTTCGTGTTTGCAAAATACAGTCTCAAAAGAGAAATTATGAAATGAATTTGTAAACGACAGTTTTCAAAGATAAATTACGGTTTGAATCTGACAAAGACAGTCTCAGAGAAAAATAAGGGCTAGAATTTGAAAATACAGTTTTCAAAAACAAATGGCGGTTCGAGTTTCGAAAAGTCTGTTTCAAAAGAGGAATATGGAATGAATTTGTGAAAAATCAATTTCTAAAGACAAATGACGGTATATATCTGAAAAACACACTCTCAAAAAAAATAATGAATGAAGATTTTGAAGCACAGTTTTGAAACACTAATGACTGTTCGTGTTTGCAAAATACAGTCTCAAAAGAGAAATAATGAAATGAATTTGTAAACAACAGTTTCCAAAGATAAATTGAGGTTTTAATATGAAAAAGACTCAAAAGGAAATAATAATGACTAGAATTTGGAAAACACAGTTTTCAAAACCAAATTACGTTTCCAATTTGAAATAGTTTCATAAGTTTGATAAGACAAAGCATACAATGAAAAGACATTTTCTAAAGACAAATGACAGTCTCAAAAGAAAAATTATTAATTGAAATTGTGAAACACAGTATAGAAAAACAAATGACGACTCCAGTTTGAAAAAGACAGTTTTCAAATACCAAATACGGGTTTCATTTAAAAAAGTCATTCGACTGCCGATATGAAAGTCTCAAACTCTTTTGGTGCGTATTTTAAAAGAATTTTTTGTGATTTAATTTTCATTCGTGAGGTATTGTGATTATAAAATCTACAGATTTACCCTCAAAACTACAGCATGAAGATAAAATATCTCACAATCAATATATGGCGTCATATTTACTTTTCTTCTTTAATTTACCTTTTTCCTTTGGTTTTTTCCTTATTGTATACTTCCTTTTCAGTTTTTTAGTTCGATAGATACAAGATTTCTTCGGAGGTGTAGCAATAACGCAAATAATGATACCACCAAGGATATTGTTGAAGTAATTTCTAAAAGATTAGATAGATCCAGCTCCTTCAAGATTAGAAATATCAGATTAGTCTTTAGTCGTATAGGATACGTTATTTATACATTTAAAAAAGAAATAATTTAAAAAGAGCAATCAACAACTATTAACTCTTCTTACCAAAAAACTAATTATAGATAAAATTCCATTCAAAAGAAATCCAATACGACGATCTTTGAAGAATTTCTTTTAGTACAGCACTACGGATTTTATTACAGAAGAATTACATTCTAATTACACATTTTTACGGTTCTGTTTTCTGTTAGTATCGTATTTACCCATACCTAAATAAGACAAATTTATTTTTTACTATACCATAATGTCAAGAAAATTTGCATTTATTTCACATTGAACGAAACGAAAGCAACTCGATTCGCTGTTGATTCAACCGGTTCCTTTACACAACCGAACCGAGGTACTTGTATAAAGCTCGTCGTGGTAGATTATACACCGATATACGCAACAACTTCAGATTATACACGAAGAATTTGGTATATATTATTATTAGAATAGAAATCGTTAATAGAGTAGAAGGAATGTTCCACTAAATACGCCCTCAAATTATTGCGGGAAAAGATGATTTTGGCAAGTGATTGTGCGTTTTTTGCATTGTAAAATATTGAGCCCTTAACTAATTCTGAACGTGGAGTAAGTAGGCGCAAAGATCTTTCTGAAATTGGAGAAGTGTGCTTACAAATTAGGTAAACTGAAATAGAAATAGAAACCCAAATATTAGCAAGTAAGTTAGGACTACATAAAGCAAACATTTTGTCATTTATTTGAAAAATATACATCAATTCAAAAGCTAACAATATTCCTAAAGTATATTTGGTTATCTGGAAAGGCGTTTATGAATGCTATTAATTGAAATTTTGTTTCTGTAAGTGTAGATTTACTAAAAACGGTGAGAGAATATTTTGAACAAGGATTTCAGATCTGAAGACATGATTCAGCTAAATGTTTGTTCTTGTATTCTATTTTTAATTCATTCATGTCCTAACCTATTATTTTGGAAGTTTTATTATCATAATCAATAATACTTAATACTATTAGTACAAAGATTTGAGATGATTAATTTTTCGCTTTGTATATTAACACTTTTGTTGTCAAATTCAATTTACTTGAATATTTATTCCAGTTGAATACTAAACAGTTTTCGTGAGATGCCTTAAGGCCCGTTTACACGAGTTTAATGAGCAAGTATTTAGTTAATTTTAAGCCGTGTAAACGGGCCTTTACTCCGCTTTATATATTAAAATCGGTGGTATTTTCGTGTACCAATTGAATATAATTTATGTTTATATTGTGACAAATCATTATCGGAATCAATTATTGACCATTTTTGGTTAAGTCAATATCATTCACCATAAAAAACAGTAAGTTCCTTTTTGAGATATCATGAAACCTATATACAATACATTTCATAAAATCAGATAGAGATGTATTAGAAATAAAATTGATATGATACGATATTTCAATACAAAAGTTTAATCAATAGAAATTCGTAATTTAATAATAATACGGTAGAATCTGGTTTCATTTTCATCGTATTTAAGGTTAGGAATAGAAACCTTATAATCAGCAATTCTGATCTGGATTGTTGGAAGATAAATTAGATTAGTTTTAAAAGGATTTCCTGTACTCAATCAATTTAGATTTAATACTTTCTTTATAACTTTTCGCTATTCGAAAAAAAAAAAAACTATCACATAATTTACTGAATGAGAATTTTCAATCTGCCTTCCGAAAAGGCTTTGCTACATCAATTAGATCAATAGGTTAATTGATTTTGATATTATGTCGTTTAAGGAGATAAAAATAGAGTTTATTTGAAGCTAACAAAACACGTCTGTAAAATATTGAAAAAAAATTATGGGCGCAGTGCAAAATTCACGGCAAATTTTTCTCAATCCATGGATTGAATTGATGAGAATTCATTACAAAAAAATGAGGTATTATATAGAATTGAAACTTGAAGGTAATTTTTCTGTATTATAATTAGTTATCTACTTGAAGAATCTGTTTAGATACTGCAACCAGGTAAACACTTGGAAATTTTCAGTCGGAGAGCTGAAGAAACAGTTTCACATCTTCAAAATATGGTTTATTGGAATTTAATGATGAAAAAATTGATACGTGCGAGGTGTATTTAAGTCAGTTTGAAACGAAGAACGCTCCTTTTGACTACTACGAGGTCTGGCTATTAAATAACGAAACTGGTTACGAAAAAAAGGTTTTATTATGAAAATTATTCTACATTCGAATGCTCCCCTTCAATATAATCCCCTTTATTCGTCACACACCTTTCCATACGTTTTTTCTATTGATCGAAGGAGTGCTGGAAGTCTTCTTTGCTGAGGACCTTCAGGAGCTCTGCCGTTTTTTGCTTTACCGCTTCCATCGACTCAAATCGGGTCCATTTCAAAGCAGATCTTTTTCTAACCTTTCAAAGAAATTTGAATGGACTGCCTCGGCAATCATCCGGATGCTTATTCGACTATCTACATGAACAATTTGGTGAATTTTGGTCACTTTTTCCGAAGTTGAAACAGTCACATGGCGACCTGGGCGCTGGTCATCTTCAGTGCTCTCTCGGCCATCACTAAAGCGCTTACAACACTCAAAAACACACTCACGAGATAGAGAATTGTCTCCATAAGCCTCTTGTGACAAATTAAAGCGCTCAGTCGGAGTTTTTTTTTTAATTTAACGAGAAATTTGAGATTGATACGTTGGTCATGGTTTTCGGTACGAGACAAAACACATTCGATTCAAACTGCTACTGCACAAATATTATAATAGTGAGGTTTTGGGATGTTATTATTGTCTACCGCAAATTATGATCTAAGATTAACAAAATGCAAATTTCAAAAGAAGCAGCAATATCGTTGTAGCCTGCAACATCACTAAAATTTGAAAACAACAATGATTTGTTAACACAGAACTGCGAAACAGTGAAATGACCCACCAGGAATACAGTATTTCTTTCTTGAGTTTTGGCAACAAAACAACGACTGCTTATGATACCTGGGTAATCGAGAAGAAGGTACTAAGCCGATGAGTGAGGACGACAAACCGTACGATCTCAATTTATTTAGAAGGTTGGCACGCGAAATCCTGTCGAAAACCTTCGATATGTCCAGTGCGATTGCTCTGGGTTCCCCATATTTCTTCATAACTTTAGTCTAAGCGTTGAGGACATAAACCAGGAAATGTCCGGTTGATCTGTGTGTACTGAAACCGTTAGATATGTTTTATGTCTTACCGACAGGCAGACAAGCTACGTGGTGTTTTTCTACTGACTTGGAAATAGTTTGCGATAGCTTAATTTTGAGATACAGTAACGTATGATCACCTTTTGGTATGATTGGATGAATTTTGTCAAAGCCAGGTTGGTTTGTCGGGTTATGAATCATCATATCAGAAAAATGATATTCATATTTGATTGAATAAAGTGTTCTAATATACGTTCATTATCGGTTATTTCCTTCTACGACTTTCTAATGTCTTTATGAATAATACAAATTCCGACTTTGTATTAGATCGTATAAATGCCGCCCATTAAATCTAAGCATATATATATATATTTCTTCTCATTTAACATGTTCAATATTTTATAAAGTTTCATGACTTGATGTACTTTGTATCGATTACGATTGTCTTTTACCAACCCGAATCAATTATTTCCACTATAATTATTGCAGGACGTCATACATAAATAAAGAAAAAATAATGTCCTGTTTGTGCTTTATAGAGCTACTGGTTCGGATTTAAGTTGGATTCTATTATATCGCTCTACGTCTAATTGTCTACGATTTAGATCTTGAATATCAACTAGGAATATTCTTTCGAATACAGAGGTGGATTGAGGTATACATTGTTATGTTATGTTAATTTTTTATTTGCTTGCTTCTGATTAACTCAGTTCTGATAATTATAAAAAACATACTTAACTAAATAAGTTACCCGACCCAGTAAAACTGTATTTCTTGTGTAATTTTCCATATTAGCTTCCATAATTAGTCACGAATCAGGAATATCAGGACAATATTACTCGTAATTTATTACATAACAAAGGAAGCTGAGGCAAACTTTTAATTTTTGGAGTTTACTCCTTAAGAATCGATTTGCATATATAAGGGGCCCGGTATGAGAAAAATGTGAGGAGTAAAATCTATCGATGAATGACCTCGTTACGTTTTTGGTGCGCACCCTATGATGCGTAACTTTCTAATTTGTCAGTGTCGACATACTTATATTGCTGTCATTGTGAAGTTTTATTATCATTGTGTTCCGCTAACGTATTTTCAAATAACTATGGCAGAAAGAGGTGTAGATGATATTGCCGGAACATCTAACAAACACGTGGTTGCAAGGTACGATATAATTCATGTATTATATGTATGAGCATGTGCAATTTGTATTTATTAAATATTTTAATAATTATCGATGTAGTTTATATAAATATATATATTTGAAAACAACACATAAAATTAGATAATTAACCCAATATGAATTATCGGGCGCATCCACATAAAATAGAAAATTTCTAACCTACCCAAAAATTAATTTTTTTGTCGATGTCTATAAATTCTTCCACGTTATTATGATTTATTTTATAAATAATTTTTAAATATTAACAACTGTAGTCAATAATTCGATAATATTATCAGAAAAATCGACAATATTTTTTCATTATAATAATGTTTTTATATAATTTTCTTTCGAAAAATTATTTTTTAGCTTATTTAAATAATTTTCATGTACTATTTATTATTGTATGTAAAAGATTTAGTGACATAATTATCTTTTTATAACCATTTTTGTTAATTATTAAGATAATATTATATTTTGAATAAAAAATTAATTATAATAATTTAAAAAAAATGTTTATAAAAACCTTTTTTTATCAATTTTCTTAGAGTCGGTTAAAATTTTTATAATTATTCATTTATAAATTTTCTAATTTTTTTTTATATTTTTTGACTAGGAAAAAATCTAAACCTCCAAAAACTCCAGCCGAGAGACAGCGAGCTTACAGATTAATAAAATTAATTAATTAATAAAATATTAATGAAGGAAGCCCAAAATATTCTGGCAATCAACCAATCTTTTTTAAGTTAAATAAACTCTTTTTGCGCCTGGTTAGACTATCGAACTTAAGGAGTAAACTCCAGTCAAAGCTGACACACACACACACAATTTTTTTATTTGGAATTAGAAAATATACCTAGCAAAGAATCATCTAACTGCATATCGAAAACCTTTATGTACTTAATACGTCAGATCTTGATGATTAAATAACATATGATATTTCAATCTATCGTTCAAATATCGAGATGTCTGTCCTATGTAAACGACGTCGCATCGTGAGATATTTTGATATTAAAAAGTCAGTAATACTTAAAAGATATCATTAATAAAAATTAACAAACATATTGGCAATCAAATTATATGAAGGGATGAAAAAATATAATGAATCAGATATCAAACTATAAAACACATACATACAAGGTGTTCCACATTCAAGAGGTGATTGGCCGTGTAAAACGATTCTCTTTTTGGACGTTTTAGCGCATTTCTTCTTTTTTAAATACGATATCTTCAAATCGTCGATATCAAGTAACAGTATTTTGTGGATCATTCATTTGATTTGATCTCACGATTAGAAATTACATGGATTCAAGTCCTACTCAACTAATTCATTATTTGGGATAAATTCACTGGTCGATTTTTCGGGATTGACGTGGAAAGCGATTTTCATCAGACGCGGACGTGAAAGACAGCAACTATTATTTGAAACGGTTTGTCGTATAACTTTTTATTTAAAAATAAAAAAAAAAGGTAGAATGGCGAAGAAAAACAAACAAAATATTAATGTCTTTTTTTTACTTATTAAAGAAGCCGCTTCTGCACATTATCTTTGTTGAAGTGCTAATTGAATGATTACTTATAAGGCTTTACCATCATATTGATGTGAAAAGGACTTTTAATTTATATACATATGGCCAATGCTGTAATTTTGCTCAGAAAAATGATTACATAAGGCAAACATGGAGTATCCTGTGATACACTTGAATGTCGAAATGATTAGTGGAAGATACTAAAAGAATATTGATGATTGAACAAATAATTTGAACAAGAATGAATTAAGTTCAAGTTCAAGTTTAGACGGAATTAGCTAAAAATCATATAAAGGAAAATATTGAGAAGAATCCAATAACTATTCTTGAAGATCGTGAACTTAAAATTCAATGTAGCGAAAAGACATAAAAGCTCAAATACTATTCAGAGAAAAGATCCTTCGTACTTATGAAAAAAGCTTTTGAACCAATAGGAAGTTGACAAGAAGAAAGACCGAAAACCAAATACACACTAAACAGTGACCTGAAAATACGAGAAGTATTAAATGGGGAAAAAATAATGAGATATAGAGGAGAAATTACGACAGTAAAAAAAGGAGTCAAAAGGGATTCCAAGAGCCGATACACATTCGACATCTCACATCTAGGTATAGAAAAGTTACTGAATTGAATACATTAATTATTTTAATAAATATCATCAGTTTATAATAAGCATTATCCTGAGATAGGATCTGTTATTGTTGTTGTTGAATCCATGAAAGATGATATCATCATTTAGCAATGTTGGGCTCTTTCAAATGATGTTTGGAAATAAATTGTCTAAAGTGGAAGGAATCGAGTCTGTCTGGATGAGAGAATTGTTTTGGTGGCTACTTTATTTTATATCTGTTAAGGCTTGATCTTTAGCGAATAGTTCTGCTGGGAGAATGCTTGTCCAAGATGGAATTTTATTTAGGATTTGCTGACAACCAGATACGAATCCTACGAACGATTTAGAGGCATCTTGGACATTTGGATCTTGTTTGTCATGCATAGTTAGGTTTTTATCGCAATTTGGAATCTTTACCTACCAACATTTCATATTATGAGTGTCCAGTTTGTGTTTTATAGAGCTACTGGTTCGGATTTAAGTTGGATTCTATTATATCGCTCTACGTCTAACTGTCTACGATTTAGATCTTCAATATCAACTAGGAATATTCTTCCAAACACAGAGTTGGATTGAGTTATATGTTTTTATATCACAAGCAAGCACAAATTTTCGTGTTAATTTTTTATTTGCTTGCTTCTGATAATTATAAAAAACATACTTAACTAGATAAGTTACTTGATCCAGTAAAACTGTATTTCTTGTGTAATTTTTCGTATTAGTCACATAATTAGTCACGAATCATGCTTTAAGGAATATCAATACCAATACCAATATGGAATGGAATCCATGAAAGATGATATCATCATTTAGCAATGTTGAGCTCTTTCAAATGATGTTTGGAAATAAATTGTTTGTCTAGAGTGGAGGGAATCGAGTCTGTGAGGATGAGAGAATTGTTTTGGTGGTTTTGCTGTGAATCAGTTACGATTTAGAGGCACCTCTATGTATCTTCTGATAGTTTCGATAATGTTTAAGAGTTTCTATAAATTTGGATCTTGTTTTTCTTGCATTCTTAGGTTTTTGTCGCAATTTAGAATCTTTACCAACCAGCGTTTCATATTATAGGTGTTGATTGTCAATTTGTTGGAAGAAAATATTCAAATGTTGGATTATTTGCAAGGAAAGTAACTGCATATTTACCACCAAGTCGTTTTTGCTCTATATTTGCTCTGAGATTTATATAGCCACATTAAAGTTGATCTGTCAGCCCTTATTTCTAATGAGCTCTTAGTATTGTAAGGCTATATTATCAATATGTATTCTCTCCAATTTGATGTCGACTGAAACAGTAGGTGCTAGTTATCAAAAAACAATCTAATTCTTGTATTTTTGAAAATTATGAGATTTTCTTGAATACCAAAACACGCATGTATAGAAATATTTCCGATGTAACTATGATATGATAAGTTTTCCAAATTTTCAACTGTATCCATTATTTTATTTTAGTGTTTACAAAGTAATTCCTTGATAACGAAGAAAATTTTGAAGACTATTTCCTTCGAAAAATTTAAGCCAACCAAAAAGCTGTAATATTTTATGTTTACCTAGCAACGATAAAATTTCAGCGATAATACTGCACTAGTGCAAATTATCGATAATTTGCACTAGTGCCTGCCAAATTTTCGTCTAGGATTAATAAACATCATTTGGTTTTAATTTTATATTTTAAGAAAAGGAACAATTATTGAAAATGCAATTAGAATATACAACTTTACTGGAGGCCGACGATGGTGTTTCTATGCTTCTTATTGTTACTTCGCTACTGTCATTTCGCATTTTTTGTACAATTTCCTCGTGGTGTTCACTATTTACTTGGAGGTAACTCTTTATCGAGGCCTGATTTGAGTGTCCGGTAACCTTCATAATTTGATTTTCTGAAACCCCAACATTGGCAAGCTGAGTAACTGCCGCAGCACGGTTCGAGTGATTTGTCACTTTTATTCTTTTCGTGTCAATTCCTATAGCTTCCGCTGCATCTCTTGTCCACTTTCAAATTTCATTTCGTCCTACTGGACAATTTTTAAAAAAACCTTTTGATGTTTCTTTCATCCATGATGGGTTTACAATTAAGAAAAGACGATCGACCGTAATATGTTTTCCTCTTTTTTCTTTCAACATTTTAAAAAGCCTGCAAAATTATAATGATAGATTGTTTGATATCATGCTTTACATTAAATACCTTATTGGGCATTTATCAGGCTCGGTGGTGTTTTGGACTAACCATCTTTTTTCTGTTAACCTAATTTGTTAAAGAATAACAAATTTTAAACACAGAATTAAGTTTATTTTAAATTAAATTTTTCTCAGGAAATAGTCTGTCAAAATGCCCTCTCGTGCATGTCAAATTGTCTCATAATTTCCGAGAAAATTAAATTATCGACAATTTGACATGCACTCGGGACATTAATATTGATAATCTTTTTCGATAAATATAAGTGATGTGGAAATTGTTTTTGTTCCAGTGTCAGCAATGTGGAAAATCTTTCAAACGTTCCTCGACTCTCTCAACACATCTTTTAATACATTCCGATACCAGGCCGTATCCGTGTCAGTATTGTGGTAAAAGGTTCCATCAGAAATCCGACATGAAAAAACATACCTACATCCATACTGGTGAGTCAAAATTAACTATTAAATTTGATTTTATTATAAATTAACTATTATTAACAAATACAACAAATTATTATCAAACTACTAACAAGAAAATGACAGTTTATATATGGAAATCACAAAAAATCACAAAAATTATGGGAAAAATTTACTTTTCATTTATATTTTTTTTGTCATGCATATGATAATTTCAATAATATATTAAACGCAAGAATAAACTATGAGGATATGATTTTAGGATATTAATGAACCTCAATTGATAAAAAAACGAATGATTTTCAAAATATAGGGTGTTTCTAAATCCATGCGACAAAATTAAGATGGGTTTTTTTCCTGTAAAAAAAATTTCTCGGCCCATACCATTCCGAGATATTCCGCTTAAAAGGTGGTAACTAAAGTTAAGTTTTTTTTTTTATAAAATGAAATTAGCAAACTTTACTTTTGAGTTTTTTCAAAAGTTCTGATTTCAGAATTTTCAGTAATTTTCAATAATTTTGAAAAAGTAGATTCCTCACTAAATTTTCTTTTATGATTTTATGATGGAGCGATTTTAGTTTACTTTTGACATCATATTTCTCCTCATTTTGGTTTTTTTTCAATTTTTTCAGCTTTGGCGCTTGATATTACGAAAAATAGGTTCTGTAGCAGGTTCTCAATGAAATCATTCAAAAGTCATGTCGAATTCTCACGAATTTTTGCGTATTTTGTCTCTGAAACTCATAACAGAAATAAGTTTTACTCAGCCTTTCTTTTTTTGATATTTCACCCTTTTTTTGACAGAGCCCTTCTGATTTTCAGAGGAACAAAAATGATAAGAAAACATATGAAAAGTTTTTGTACCAAATTTAAATGACTACTGAGTTAATTATAAAAATTTTGAAACAAATTTTGTTCATTGTTCTCTCTATCTTATATATATATCTCCATGTGGTTAAAAAAGTATAACCAACACTATTAACTCGAGAAATGTTTTTTACAAGGAAAAAATAATTACCACCATGTATTGGTTATATTTTAGTAAAAACTGAAAGGACAATAAGATGAGAATTACCTTTATATAAACCTCACTTTATGGCCAATCTCTATCTGATCATATAACCTAACCTAACCTAACCTAACCTAACCTAACCTAACCTAACCTAACCTAACATAACCTTCCAATCTCAGCATTCTCTCTTCTTAATTTTGTTTCACTCGTTCTTTACTTTATACTTCTTGGGATCTTGTGTCTTTGTTCGTTTTTTGCATTTGCTTCCTTCAATTTTGTCACCATCAATATGTTGTTATTAATCTTGCGTAATTTCTTTCCATTAATACATAATCAATTTGGTTTCTTTTGCGGAGAGATCCAGGTTTCTGTTATTAAAGTTTTCTAATATTTAATTCAACATCATATTTTTTATAATTGAATTATCCCATAAAACTCATTTTTTAATTCATTATCTTTCTCCTCCGATGAGGCATACACATTCAGTAAGGTTAGTTTTCTAACCTTACAAATTCTGTCAAAGATGACTTCGAAATCCACCACTACATTTTGCTTATTTAATAACGTTATTAAACATATTAAAAATTAATTTTTTAACATAATCAACTAACTCTAATAATTCCGAATATATTTAATAATTTGTTGACTGAAAATCAATGAAAATCTAAGCAGAAGTAAAGAAGCAAAACACTAAATATGTCTTTGTTAACCTTTTGATTGCATGAATTCACCTTTAATCTGCTATTCCAATAACGACCGGCTTCCAATAAATTACAAACTACTCCAACAAAGTTTAAATTCTATAAATTATTTATACAAAAGCGAGTTATTCGAACATGGGATATTTATAGAGAAAACGTCGACGTCTACAACTGTCTTAAGTATTTAGTCGGGGTATTGTGAAACTATATTATATCATCTGTATAATAACAATTAAATTTCTAATATGCCGGATTAAAAAGAATCATCAGATTCAGAAAAATCGTAGCTATTTAACTAAGAATCCAGCAATACATTGTGTAAACCGAGTTTTACGTAGTTTCCGCTAGATAGCAGTAGGGCGTTTCTGTCAACGCGCCGCTCAACTTAACAAAATGGCGTCTGCGAAACACACTAAAGAGTTTTGCTTATATTCTTTGCCATCGAACTATAAGTAGAAAGAAAAGTTCGTCTAGATATGTTTTTGTGGAAAAAGGGAAATATTGACCCATATTCTTCCTAGAACTTGAATTTCACGAAAATTCACGAAAAAGTTATACTAAGAATAAAAAATGAAAAATAGAAGTTTTTACATATTTACAACTGTTTGTTTTGGTTTGATATTTGGTGACTTAATAAATTAATGTAGTTTTGACGTTTCCTGACAATTTTTAAAATCGTAGTTTTATTTGTGGGAAACAAATGTCGAAATCAAAAAAATTGAAACAATTTTGAGCATTGAAATCATCCAAATTTTCAACCATGAAACCAGTGTTGAGAGAAACTCAGTAAAATCGAAGTATTATCTTTATTTTATGAAGCACAGACATTTAATGCAATTAAAAACCGTACTGACACGGTCCACGGAGGTTGCAAACTCCAAGATTTTGCATTTCGTGCTGTGCCTGACGCAAATCAAAAGACGGCCCAATTAAACTTAACCTCAAAAAACAAAAACAAAAAACTGAAGTTTCAAAAGTACTGCTACCATGACATCCGCTGTCAAACCAGGGAGATTATCAGTAATTCGGTATAAAGTTGAGGATCTGATTGGTTTAAAATGACAGGTATAAAATTCTTCTTCTTATTTTAGTCTGCAAACTTGGGGTTTGATTATTTAGTGTTAGGAAGATTTCTTCCAATGTAGTTCTCACTCAATTTGTTTGTCCACAATATAAAATACAATGAAATAAAATGGGACGGCAAAACTAAGAGCTACTTATCCTTTATCATAAATTGGAAGTAATTTTTTCCATAACTGAAGTATACATAAATAAAATTGTGTATTGTGTTCGATATCTCAAATTTATATATAATAAACATTCAGTAACTGGCCTAAACCGAGTTATATATGATGAACTTGTATTATAAAGTTTGGGGCATGTGCATCTCCATATAATAATATATCATTTTAGTCTTTGTCCAAGAAGGGTTATTTACTGAGTTAAATATTCCAGACAATAAAGTTTCATAAATTACACATTGATTTCTTACTAGTGATAATGGTTTTTACCACTTTATACAGGTACAAACACGTAAAATCATTGAATGAAAATCAGATGGAAAAATAGTTAGTTGAGGAGACTCGTGAATTTCAATGATTGACAGAAATCTCTCAGCTCAAAGAAATCTTCAACAGGAATTATTTAATTTTCATTTAATACGAGGGTTGCCTTTTAAGTTTTTACAATAGATAATAGGTGGCGAGTTCTGGTTGAGGATAATGAAGTTTGTGCAAAAATGGAAATAACCTGTGAAGGTACACAATCGCTTCGTGCAACTTTTTATAATGAAGCACCATCAGAGAAGACTGAGAAGAATTTCGATATGGTCGTGCTTTCATCAGAGGTAAAGTCAGTCAAAATCGATTATCATTCCGAAAAACATCGACATGCGTCTAAAAAAATAGATCGCAGACCGTAAAACAATAAATTTGACATGAACATTTAGTTATCAGAAATATATGTTCCAGATATATCCCTCATGCTAGTTCCCATAAAGCACGTCAAACAAATGAATGTTTGAATGAAGAAAAACATCGAATTAACGTCTCATTTCCCATATGGACCCGATTTATCATCCAATGACTTTTTCTTGTTCCACACTGTCAAACAAAAAGTGCGCGGACAGCGATTTCCATTACATCAAAAAGCTGTTGAAAACTTTCGAAATCATCCTTTTAAGATATCAGCTTCAAAGTGGAACGTTATTTCCAGAATTGGTTTCAGCTTATGCCGAAATGTATAGATCTTAAGGGCGAGCTTGTTTCAGTCAGATTTTTTGTAAAAACTTAAACGGTAACAGACGTATACGACGTCTGGCTATTAAATAACGAAACTATTTAGAAAAAAGGTTTTATTATGAAAATTATTTTACATTCGGATGCTCCCCTTCAATATTCTCCCTTTCCTTCGGCACACACCTTTCCATACATTTTTTCCATTGTTCTAAACAGTGCTGAAAGTCTTCTTTACTGGGAGCCTTTACAAACTCTGCCGTTTTTTGCTTTACCGCTCCCATCGACTCAAATCGGGTCCATTTCAAAGCAGATCTTTTTCTAACCTTCCAAGGAAATCTGAGCAGACCCGTTGACGCAAGACCTTTTGGTCAGGAATCAGATTTTTTGGCACCAACTTTCTTTATCGGCATTTACAGCCTTGGCAATCATCCGGATGCTTATTCGACGATCTACACGAACAATTTGGTAAATTTTGTTCATTGTTTCCGGAGTTGAAACAGTCACAGAGCGACCTTGGCGCTGGTCATCTTCAGTGCTCTCTCGGCCATCACTAAAACACGTTAGATTCAAACTGCTACTCCACAAATACTATAATAGTGACGTTTTGGGATGTTATTTAATAACCGGACCTCGTATTCTTTATTATAACATCACTTTCGATTGGCCAGTATTATGCGGGACTATACACACCGCTTCCATCGATTCAAATCGGGTCCCCTTCAAAGCAGATCTTTTTCTAACCTTCCAAGGAAATCTGAGCAGACCCGTTGACGCAAGACCTTTTGGTCAGGAATCAGATTTTTTGGCACCAACTTTCTTTACCGGCATTTACAGCCTTGGCAATCATCCGGATGCTTATTCGACGATCTACACGAACAATTTGGTAAATTTTGTTCATTGTTTCCGGAGTTGAAACAGTCACAGAGCGACCTTGGCGCTGGTCATCTTCAGTGCTCTCTCGGCCATCACTAAAACACGTTAGATTCAAACTGCTACTCCACAAATACTATAATAGTGACGTTTTGGGATGTTATTTAATAACCGGACCTCGTATTCTTTATTATAACATCACTTTCGATTGGCCAGTATTATGCGGGACTATACACACCGCTTCCATCGATTCAAATCGGGTCCCCTTCAAAGCAGATCTTTTTCTAACCTTCCAAGGAAATCTGAGCAGACCCGTTGACGCAAGACCTTTTGGTCAGGAATCAGATTTTTTGGCACCAACTTTCTTTACCGGCATTTACAGCCTTGGCAATCATCCGGATGCTTATTCGACGATCTACACGAACAATTTGGTAAATTTTGTTCATTGTTTCCGGAGTTGAAACAGTCACAGAGCGACCTTGGCGCTGGTCATCTTCAGTGCTCTCTCGGCCATCACTAAAACACGTTAGATTCAAACTGCTACTGCACAAATACTATAATAGTGACGTTTTGGGATGTTATTTAATAAACGGACCTCGTATTCTTTATTATAACATCACTTTCGATTGGCCAGTATTATGCGGGACTATACACACCGCTTCCATCGAGTCAAATCAGGTCCTTTCCAAAGCAGATCTTTTTCTAACCTTCCAAGGAAATCTGAGCAAACCCGTTGACGCAAGACCTTTTGTTCAGGAGTCAGATTTTTTGGCACCAACTTTCTTTATCGGCATTTACAGCCTTGGCAATCATCCGGATGCTTATTCGACGATCTACACAAACAATTTGGTAAATTTTGTTCATTGTTTCCGGAGTTGAAACAGTCACAGAGCGACCTTGGCGCTGGTCATCTTCAGTGCTCTCTCGGCCATCACTAAAACACGTTAGATTCAAACTGCTACTGCACAAATACTATAATAGTGACGTTTTGGGATGTTATTTAATAAACGGACCTCGTATTCTTTATTATAACATCACTTTCGATTGGCCAGTATTATGCGGGACTATACACACCGCTTCCATCGATTCAAATCGGGTCCCCTTCAAAGCAGATCTTTTTCTAACCTTCCAAGGAAATCTGAGCAGACCCGTTGACGCAAGACCTTTTGGTCAGGAATCAGATTTTTTGGCACCAACTTTCTTTACCGGCATTTACAGCCTTGGCAATCATCCGGATGCTTATTCGACGATCTACACGAACAATTTGGTAAATTTTGTTCATTGTTTCCGGAGTTGAAACAGTCACAGAGCGACCTTGGCGCTGGTCATCTTCAGTGCTCTCTCGGCCATCACTAAAACACGTTAGATTCAAACTGCTACTGCACAAATACTATAATAGTGACGTTTTGGGATGTTATTTAATAAACGGACCTCGTATTCTTTATTATAACATCACTTTCGATTGGCCAGTATTATGCGGGACTATACACACCGCTTCCATCGAGTCAAATCAGGTCCTTTCCAAAGCAGATCTTTTTCTAACCTTCCAAGGAAATCTGAGCAGACCCGTTGACGCAAGACCTTTTGGTCAGGAATCAGATTTTTTGGGCACCAACTTCGCGCAGATTTTGGTCATGTGTAATTTGGTTAGTGAAGAGACTGTTGAATGAATAAGACATAAACACAATGCAACTATATGCAACAAACTACTATGGTTAAATACGCTACTATTTTAGATCGCCAGTACTATACATATCGGAGGATCATTTAACTGGTCGACTTCACCCAGTTGATCAAAGTATTAAAAGGCGATTGCCAAGTGATAATTTCTTCTGTTGATTAGTGATTAATAATGTTTAGATTTTTTTTAGTTATTAACTTTTTTGAGAGATCTCACTGCAGTACTAGTCTTTCTTGGTGCCTTGCTTGCTTTCGTATCATCAATTTAATTATGTTTTTATTAGATATTTCTTATCAAATTAATAAAACGACCACAACATATATATTATCTCGTTTTAATCGTGTAATAGATACAATTTTCCGTCAATAAAACGTTACCGTAAAGGCCAGTTTAGAACTAGAATTAATAGAATCGAAAAGGGCTTTTCAACAAAGAATATATTATGTTTTCAAACGTAGGTGTTTAGACATAATGGAGGCGGTATCGACGTGCCTTTAAAATATTCAGAAATATATTTGTTACTGTCAGATTGATGGTATCCTCTTTTATTTTTTATTTATGGGTTTTGTTCAACGTTGTGAATCTGAAATTGATGATGGCTCACATAGAATTGTTATACAGGATGTATGTTATTTCTTTTTCTCCATTAGAGTCTTCGTTCTTACTTTTTTACGTGAATAGTTTCTAGTTTTTGTTTCCAAAGTTTCAAAATACTAAATCTTATCAATTTCAAAATAATTCAGTCACTGACACGGTCTAACATTTTGGTGCTCACCAACAAACAAAGTTTATCATCATATAGACTTAAACTTGTGTTTTTCTTTTAAGGAAAGGGATAGCATGAGCCCTAAAAAAATTAAAATGTCCTTACTATTGACCAGTACCACTACGAATTTCAATTTGTAAGAATCATTTCAAACTCTACGAAATTAGACTTTACGCGTCTGAAGGCCATATAGTGTAACTTTTTAATCATTTTGAAAAATTCTTCGGAGTCTCTAAAAATTGGGCGCTCTTTCAAAAATACCTAAGAAATGTCTCTTTTTTGATTTCGTTTGAAGAAGTTTCAGTACCATCATCGGTTTTGGTGTTACTTGATTGATTTCGCAAGTTCGACAAGCTCGTGCGTGCCAAAATACAACAAGCTTGACCATTAAATAAACTTCATCGAGAGCATTATTTAGGAAGTCACTAATTTTTGTACTCGTAGAAGTCGCTGCTTCCTTGGACTTGCATCTTTTCTTTTTCATTTGGTTTCAGAAAAGTAATTAATTTGAAATATTTTAATGTCTAAATTATTTATTATTGGATAATTCGACCACAATTTTGATGTTTTTTCGTATGTTTTTTCATCTTCGTTTCCATGATCCATTCCATCTTGAAAATGCGGTTTCGTGAATTTTCCGCCATTTAGCTGGTGATAATTTTTGTGACGCTACTTTCACTGATTCCGGTGGAGTTCAAAAAAACTTGAAACGAGATATTTTTTTAGTATTAAAACAACCACTAAGTTCACACTTTTTGAATCAAACCACAAAATTTTATTGAAAACTATTCGATTACTTAGCAACGCGGGTTTTATAGTTGCTACGATGATGTATTGATATCTAGTTAGCCTAGACCAATTCCATGCAACAAAATATTGCGTTACCATAGCAACAATAACTTATTAGAAGTGTAAGTGTAAAGTTTGACGTCAAAAAAGTAAACAAGAGTCACGCAATAAATTAAAAGGTGTCCAACGAAATAGTGAAAATCGAAAAATTGGAGTTTCGAGCCATCATCAAGTACCTGTATTTAAAAGGGTTAAAATGTAAGCAGAGTTACGAAGATATGCTTAATTCCTTTTGTGATCAATGTCCTTCGTATGCGACCGTGAAAAATTGGACTACAAGCTTCAAAAGTGGTAAATTTTCCATTGAAGATGATGACCGATCGGGAAGGCCAGTTTTTGTGTCAGTCCCAGAAAATATCGATGCAGTTCATGACTTATCAGACCGTCGATTTGGGCTAAAACGGATATCTAAAGCACTGAATATTTCATCGTATAGTTAACGTCAATTTGGACATGAGAAAAATTGCTGCAAAATGGATCCCCAAATGTTTGAATGTTGACCAAAAGCGTACAAGTGTAGAAGCATCAATCTGCGCTCGATTTGAAAACGATGTAGACTTCTTAATCCGAATGGTAACTATGGAAGAGATTTGGGTACATTTCTACGATCCAGAAACAAAGCAACAATCGATGGCGACACTCTGGTTCTTCAAGACCTAAGAAGTTTCGTGTCCAAAAATCTACTGGAAAAGTTCTTGCTTCAATTTGTTGGGATTGTCGTGGAGTAATCATGTTTGATTTTTTGGATAAGGGTAGAACAATAACTGGAGATTACTATTCGACATTACTGACCACTCTCCACCTCTCCAAGGTGCTTTGTTCTTGCAAGACAACGCCCCTGCACACAAATCTCATGTTGCCATGCAAAAAACTCGTGATTTAAAGTTTGAATTACTAGAAAACCCTCCTTATTCACCAAATTTGGCTCCGTCCGACTATCATCTCTCTCCTCAAGTGAAAAAAAGCTTAAAAGGTCGTAAATTTTCTTCAAACGAGGAGGTAACAGAAGCTGTGGAGGTTTGGCTGGCAGAGCAAGACGAAACATTTTTTTTGAAAGGCTTAAAGACGTTGCTTGTTCCCTGTAATAAATGTATCCAATTAAGAGGAGAATATGTTGAGTAATCAAATATTTTGACATTGAAATTTTGTTTGGTTCTATAGTAGGCTAAGAATTTTTCAATATATCCCCGTATAAGTACAACATATCCCTCAAAATTTCACAATCAATAATTTTCTGACTCTAATAATTTTTCAATACTAAAACATTATTTTCTTGTCGCAGAAAAAAGTACTAGATTTCGTTTGTACAAATACAACCTGTTGCTTGTATTTGAAGGACCGATTTGTTAAAATTTTAAGAACTACATTCAGTTTCTACTTTATTAATTGATGTATATTTCTAAAGTTCGAACTAAGACTGGTTACTACTGTCGTATTTACCCTGATTCAGTGACTATATTTGAGGGTGGGATATGCAATTTCCACTTGTTTTATACCACAAGAATTTTGTACATAACCTCAAACTAAAATCTAGTCCTTTTTTCTCTTATATATGTAATATTAATGCTGCTAACAACAGCATACGAAGTTCTCCATGAAATCTACCCCAACTTCCTTGACATTTTTCCCATATCCATAAGATAAAAATCATCACTTCCGCAGTTTCTCTGGAACCTGGTGAACTGGTTCACCAGCCAAATGGCTGACGATAGGGAATAATACAGCCGCAGCTGTACCCGTCCAACCTCCATTTGAATTTTTCAAAAAACAAACAAAAAAACTCACGAAAAACTTACAAAACAAAATCCCCAGATCGAGAATAATTATTTTGGTAAATGCCGTTGGCTTTTCCTCTTTTCCAACCAGGACAGTTAAGACAACGCCACGCAACTCTTACAAGTTGTACAGAGGAGCAGATCCTATATCAGGACCAGATCCAACAAACCTTTATCCTATAACTAATTTCCCTAATCCCTCCTAAAAATTCTTCAACGAATCTCTCTTTGTGTGGGTAACATTAATAATAAAAAAGTTACCAATGCTCTGTTATCTTCCACATGAAAAATAATACCTTAGATAAGTCATAACATTTCCCAATAGGATATCGATTTTACGTACACCCTAATGTTTATTATTTTCAAATTATAGTTGTTTCACGACCTACATTCGTAACGTCCTATTACGAAATTTTAGTTCCAATCCATATATCTATTTATTTGTACTTTTTCCATATAATATTCTTGATAGTTTGATCGCAATAAAGGGAACGCGGCGGTAATTGCTCGATTTCTTCTAATAACCAAAGTGGTTACCACTGTTCAATTGACATGTGACACGAACAAATCAATCATATTAGTGTATAAATTGAATTGAACGTTTGAGGATATTACTTAAGTAAAACGTGTTTACTATTTATTTGTTTATATATACGACCGCTCTAACGTGTCGATGTTTATACTGAGCGGAATTGATGTTTTCTTAACGGTATTTGTTCATATATATCGTGAAACAATAAAAATTGAGGGTTGTATACAAAATGAAATTGAAACGTCTCTAATTCAAGATCCAGGTTTCAAAAGACGAATTTAGTAAAAAGAATATGAAAAACATGAGTGAAAATACGAGATCAAGGGTTAAATACGAGCAGGGCCGGATTAAGCTAGGGGCTTGGGGGGCTATAGCCCCGAGCCCCAGGTCCAAGAGGGCCCCATCATTTGGAAATTATTTTTTGATGTGTTGATACCACAAATCTAACGTATTGATATTATTTTGTGAATTTTTCCGGGTTTTCGAATTCCTTATGGGGGCCCCGTCATTATTTTAGCCCCGGGCCTTATAAATCTTAATCCGGCCCTGAATACGAGTGTGTCTGAAAATTTTCCAACCTTATTACAGCCAAAGTGCAGGCGTTAGGTAGTCAAGTCCTTGCTGAGGAAAACAGAAGGATTTAAAGAAAAAAAAGGAGTTCTATATAAGTTATTTCTCATTTCTTAGACCTTTTGATATATTAATGCATATAAATGTTCTTGATTTTAGGTCTCTTTTGTTTTAAAATTAGTTTTTTTAAATAATTTTTGAAAAATTGTCGTTTCGACTTAACTTCTTCATGAAAATATGATATTGACACTGAAAATTTGCGTATTTATATTAATCAATAGATCACTTACATCATAACATCAAAATAAGAATAAAAATAAGAAAAATTAATTTTTCCTCAGTCCCTACATCTCCAATATATAGCTGTAATCAATGAAATTATTTGTAGTTTCATTACAATTTACAAAATTTTACTTAAATTAATTAGATCTTTTTTATCATTTATAACTTTTTCGTTCTTATGAATGTGAACCATTTCTAAAAATTCCCTTTTTCGTGTATTAGATTCCGTTTCAAGAATTTTTGTATCTTTATAATTGAATTTATGTTTTTTTGATATTTCGTGGTTCGTTAATGCAGTTTTATTTTTTTTATCGAATTGATGACCTTTTAGTCTATTTTCCAAATACTGAGATGTCTGCCCTATGTAGACACCGTCAAAATTAGTACAAGGCATTTGATATATAATTTTACTTTTGTTTTTTGATGTTTTAGATTTTTATTTAGTGAAATATTTGGATAATGTATTATGTCATTTATGACTAATACTAATATCATATTTATTGAAATAAATTCAATAATTGTTGGGAAAGTCCTTGTACATATGGTAAGGAAAAATGTATTGGATTTTAATATTCCGTTCCTGTTTTGGGTAATTATACACTTTCGTGGTCACCTGGTTTTTTGGTTAGGTTAGGTTGGGTTAGGTTAGGTTGGTTTGGGTTAGGTTAGGTTAGGTTGGGTTAGGTTAGGTTAGGTTAGGTTAGGTTGGCTCTAGAAAATCGAAAAATGGATGGATTTTAATGATCTTGGTCTCAAAATGTTCCATTTTACGGCGGATTATATAGAATATAGAATATATTACGAAGCTATTCACGAAAATTGATTGTTTTTCATCGATTTCATTTTAAGCTATAAAAACTGAAAAAATCATTCTTTTTGGATTTTTTTTTAAATTGTTTATTAATTTATGTAGAATACAAAAAAAATATAAGAACTTTATCTGATAATGAGATAATTTTTTGTAAATGATTATTTTGCAAAACCGTTTTTTTCACGATTTAAAACAGTAAAACTATGGGAAATTTTCATTCCAGCTATTTCTACTAATTTTTTTTATAAATCCGCCGTAAAATGGAACATTTTGAGACCAAGATCATTAAAATCCATCCATTTTTCGATTTTCTAGAGCCAAAAAACCAGGTGACCGTGAAAGTGTATAATTACCCTGTTTTGTTCTTTAATTTTTAGTAGTAACTGTTTATCCTTTTCTTGAATATGTTGTTTATCATTTTTTCTCGGATAATTATTATTATTATAAGACAATATTTTGTCGCACTCGTTTTTCGGTAGAGTAACTATAAAGCAACGAATGCGACAAAATTTTCTTAGGTTATGTTATAAATGTACTGTTGTGGTCTCTTTCAATGAACAACAATCTACACAAAGCCTTAGAAACAGCAAAATCAAAAGTGACAATGAGATTTTAAAAGCGATTATCCCAAATTCGCGACCCAAAAGTAAATCGAGGTTACTAACCTAACCTAACTTATACTTAGTAATGTTGCAATATCCCGAACTTCACATAATGTGGAAATAAGTCTCAAATGTTTACCACACTTAAATGTATCCGGTACATATTTTTAAATTTTATCAATATCAAGTTATAAAACAATAACTAACGGTCATCATCAACAAAATGTTGTCTCGTTAATCATAATATAATTACGATAAGATCGTGTGAGCTGGAAACGTGTGATGGACACGTGTTGTACCGGAAACTGGTAGAGAATCAGAGTTACACCCTCACGTCAGCCGCTTAGTGGACTTCCGTTTTCGCGTATCGTTGCAGCACGTTCGTGTCCTTTTTCATTATGTTATATACAATATATATATATATATATATATACATCTCGCAATGACGATATTATATTATCATTTGATTACTGAAGCACTATCGTGGTGGTGACATTGTTTCACCATGGTAACTCGAACTGACCAGAAGGAATATACAAATATGTTTTCATAAATTACACAGCTCGTTAGCATTTTGGAGCGTTTTCCGAAATACTCGTGAATTTTTATGGACTGTTATTTCATGATTTGGTACATTATAATCACTGTTAAGTTGCTGGTAGGACGCCTGTTGTTTTGTATTCTGGTACATTATAAATCCTGTTATTTGGATCGCCAATTTTAACTATTATCCATCCTGTACTTCGTTTATTACATCATGAATATCAGTAAATAAACAAAGCCATTACGTAACGCCATCTCTAATGTCAAATGTCACCAACGCCATTAGTCACCAAAAGTCTTGTCTGTCATCTGTCAAGTCAAATAATGTTAAATTATGAACTATCTGACTTTTTTTCGTGTTTCCTGGAAGCTTAATTTTTTGACGGTGTTTCTAAAATGACCAACTCAATCAATATAATTTTTCTATCAATTTAATGTAAACGGTATTCTTTTTTAGTACTTTTAATTTTACACTTCCATCAGTATTACAACCAAATAGTAACATTTCGAAATAATACATATTTGAAACGTCAAAATCGAAATAAATATGTATCTTTGAAGCAAAAATAATCATAAAGAAGTTTTAGGAGCTGTTATTTCGTGATTTGGTACATTATAATCACTGTTAAGTTGCATTCTGGTAGGACGCATGTTGTTTTGTATTCTGGTACATTATAAATCCTGTTATTTGGATCGCCAATTTTAACTATTATCCATCCTGTACTTCGTTTATTACATCATGAATATCAGTAAATAAACAAAGCCATTACGTAACGCCATCTCTAATGTCAAATGTCACCAACGCCATTAGTCACCAAAAGTCTTGTCTGTCATCTGTCAAGTCAAATAATGTTAAATTATGAACTATCTGACTTTTTTTCGTGTTTCCTGGAAGCTTAATTTTTTGACGGTGTTTCTAAAATGACCAACTCAATCAATATAATTTTTCTATCAATTTAATGTAAACGGTATTCTTTTTTAGTACTTTTAATTTTACACCTTCATCAGTATTACAACCAAATAGTAACATTTCGAAATAATACATATTTGAAACGTCAAAATCGAAATAAATATGTATCTTTGAAGCAAAAATAATCATAAAGAATTTTTAGGAGCTGTTATTTCGTGATTTGGTACATTATAATCACTGTTAAGTTGCATTCTGGTAGGACGCATGTTGTTTTGTATTCTGGTACATTATAAATCCTGTTATTTGGATCGCCAATTTTAACTATTATTCATCCTGTACTTTGTTTATTATCTCATGAAAATCAGTAAATAAACAAAGCCATTACGCCATCTCTAATGTCAAATGTCACCAACGCCATTAGTCACCAGAAGTCTTAACTGTCATCTGTCAAGTCAAATAATGTTAAATTATGAACTAGCTGACTTTTTTTCGTGTTTCCTGAAAGCTTAATTTTCTGAAGGTGTTTCTCAAATGACCAGTTCAATCAATAAAATATTTTCTATCAATTTTACAGTAAACGGTATACTTTTTTAGTACTTTTAATTCTACACTTCCATCAGTATTACAACCAAATAGTAACATTTCGAAATAATACATATTTGAAACGTCAAAATCGAAATAAATATGTATCTTTGAAGCAAAAATAATCATAAAGAATTTTTATGAACTGTTATTTCGTGATTTGGTACATTATAATCACTGTTAAGTTGTATTTTGGTAGAACGCCTTTTCTTTTGTATTTTGGTACATTAGAAATACTGTTATTGCGTATTTTTTGGTAGAGAAGAGCTTCTGACTTTCTTATTCACAAAGCTTTTATACATTTTTACACCGTTAATCGTGTGAAAGAGATACATATATGTTTTCAATCATAAAAGCGTTTCTCCTGATGATATTCGGTACTTTACGTAGTTGCCGCGTGGCCGATAACGATTATCGATTCTTGGTGGAATATTTAGCCCACTAAATCATTTTTCACATGAATCTGCTGTCATTTTATAATAACAATCAGACGCGTAGTTTTTAACTTTTTCAATATACAATAATAATTCTCTTCAGCTTCAGCATGTAGGATTATAGTGAGTTTTCCTCTAGATTATCGCCAATTTTAACTATTTTCTAGCTATTATCTATCCTGTACTTCGTTTATTACCTCATGAAAATCAGTAAATAAACAAAGCCATTACGCCATCTCTAATGTCAAATGTCACCAACGCCATTAGTCACCAGAAGTCTTAACTGTCATCTGTCAAGTCAAATAATGTTAAATTATGAACTAGTTGACTTTTTTTCGTATTTCCTGAATGCTTAATTTTTTGAAGGTGTTTCTCAAATGACCAATTCAATCAATATAATTTTTCTAACAATTTTACTGTAAACGGTAATCTGTACTGTAATATTTGGCAACATTATAGAGGAACGCCTTAAAAAGAGGTCAATCGAACTCAAATCTGGTTTAACTTAAACCTGTTTGTCTTACGATTTTTCTTGTTTTTGTATTCATCATCAACTACTGTTAATAACAAAAAGAATCGGACACAAACTACGATTCTGTTTATTACATTTACCAAATTTGTTAATAATTGACAACAAGCGACTATAAAAAGATAGGTTAGAAAAAAAGTTGAGGAAGTCCTTATGCACTTGATAGGAAATTGAGAGTGCCATTTAATGCACGAGAAATGTACAGGTTGTTACGTTTGAAATGATAAAAAAATTCACGATCGAAGTTTGACCAAATCAATCTTGATAATTCGAACATCTTCTTGTTAACCTCACTTGTTTATATCGCAAAAAAAGGATGCCTCCAGAATGACAAAACCCACATACATGAAACCTTATTCAAAATTTGAAGCTGAAGCTTCCAAACTTTCACTCCTCGTAAACCAAAAACTTTCAAGCTAAATGCTTATATTTTTTTTGTTGAATATGAACCAATTAAAAAATAAATCTGTTCCATAAATATCAAGCGATGCGTATTTTTTTTGTAATGTTCAAAATTAAGTTTAATATTGAAATTTAGTTCGAGTTTATTTAAACACATTAGCATTACTTGTGTAAATGCAACGTAACACGCAATATGCACTTTACGTTTACACGCACATGTATACACAGGATTCCCGTTAGAATTGGCTGCGCCCCATTCAAATAAATTTTTAATCGTCAATTCTTAATACAGGGTGATTTAACAATTTATCAATCAGTATATCGATTCAACTAAATAGTAGATATAAATACACAAAAGATTTGTAATTAGAGAGGTTTTCTTTAAATATGTAGAATCACAATTAAATATGGTGGGTCTACACAATACAGACTTTGTCTGTGCAAACTAGACAATACAGACAAATTTCGTTACGATCTAAAAGTCGTATTTGTCGTAGCTTAGAAATTTAAATTGTATTTTCGAATGAAATGTCTGAACATACATTCTATCCAAATGTTTGGGTACAGATATCTGTACGAACAAAAATCTGTATCGTGTGGTCCCACCATTAGTCATACTAGAAATACGATACCAGAACAACCTTCAGCTAGTCGGTTACGAGATCCAAAATGAGTTACCTTGAGGTGATTTTTTAAAACTTAAGGAAAGGAAATAATCGTAAAAGTTGTAATCGATTAATATTTATCAATAATCTGATTCCTATACATTTATCTATTTTATTATAAGTACGATAATCTGCCTCCTAAGTTGGCACGGAGTAGATTCAATATTTAAAATGGAAACTCGTTATGCCATTCATGGGAAGGCAGTGGTAAGCCACCATCAGTATGATGCCAGGATAGCCTCTTAACATAATCGTCAAACTTAAGGTTGTTTGGTAAATGATGAACCAGTACGCAAGAAGAGATTTCGAGTGAATGTTTTCGTTTTCCACGCACGAAGATGCCACGAAACTACGAATTAATTATTGGTGTTGAATCCGCTAGATACAGTTCAACTTCACCTGATCATCTTGTTGTTGGTAGTGTGCCATATAAGCTCAACAATTTCCAAAAGGCAGTGGAGAAATTTGAGAAGTTTTAAATAATGACGTACGATTTGATTCTCAATTTCATTCACGAGTATTTTAGTTTAAGAGTGTATCCAAATTAATGTAAGGTAAATTCATCTCATCTGAGTCAATTCCTGGATATAAGCCTCCCCTAATTGAGTCCATATGGTGTTGATTCTGTGCGACATTTACCAATTTGATTACATTCTCTTAATATCATCATCTCCTTGGTATCATCATTCTGTACTACAGTGAGCGATCTCACTCCAAAAATCTTCTTTGTCCAGCGTCCAAACTTAGATACTTGGACCAAACTAGTACTTTACTTTAGTGTTTGTGAAGATGAGCAGGAAAAGTGGTTCTATCCACTAAAGAAACAGTTGATAGAGGTGCTTTTTAAAATGTTAGGTAAAAATGAAAATTCTGTCTTTGTCATCTGTTGCAAAGATTTCGTAAATCGAAATGGTTTCAGTTACACATAACCTGAGATTTCAAATAATTCCATATTCTTATATCATTAATTATATTGAAGATTCATTGGTGAAATTAACCATTCCAAGCATTTTATTTATGATATTTCAATCTTTAAGTTATTTACTGTGTTGTTTCTCAGATATTTTCTCAGATTCTTGATCATATTTTGCAATTTTGAAACGACGTTGTATTGAAGGAATTTAAAAATAATCTGAGAATGATCGTTGATCAAAAATAAGAGTAACTAGCTCTTTCAAGATGCGTGTATCAAAAAAAAAAAAAATGTCTGATGGGTATAACAGCAGGGCTAATCATTCTTTGTCATGGAAATGTCTGCTCAATGAGAATCCTTCTATATAATGATCATGTTTGACTCTAACATACATTGTAATTGGTATATTGGTTGGAACTGATAATTTAGTTGGCAACAAGTCGACTATTTCATCGCTTTTCGTATATATGGAGAGCCATATAGAAAGAGACCAGCTGCATATCGAACAGGTTATGGAAAATTTAAAATTGTTATGCCCCAACTTTTTGTTGTAACTTATACTGGTTATACATTTGTACAAGTACATTTTTATGTTCGAAATATTTATAAAATGAAGAAAAAATCTCTAAAAAATCAGGAATTATGCAGCTAGGAATATATTAATTGATTACTACATATGTTTGGCATATAACAAGTAAAACAAAATCGTTTTTTGTTGTTAAATGATATTAATATTTAGATAATCTAGTGATTAATATAATTATTACGCAACTAATCGTTGTCCACTAAGATTTTGATAAAGACCGAAATAGGTCAAAACGTTAAGATGCTACAAATTTCATCATTTATCATCAGGTTATGCAAAATTATCGAAATGAAACTGTCAACTGTCAACTGTCAACATTGAAATGGTTAGGTCACTCCAGAACGTCTCGAAAGCGTTTTGCAGTACGGAACTGTCACTTTCAATACATGGAACACTCAAAACGCAACTTTCGGTATTATGTAAATGAATACAGAACGAAGAACTTTCAAATGGCGTCGTCTAAAAAAGCATTTTCGTTTTTATTAGTTATTTATATCAATTAATCAACTAACTATTGGTTCGAATTGAGGTATAATCGTTTCTAGTACTTTTAAAAAATATTTTCACAATCAAAACTCGGTTTTCTCTATCACCCTGTTTAATTGTTTGTTTCCAATGTGGTCGAGTACATCGCCAGATTTATGATTCATTTTACGGCGAGCTATCAATCAACTGGTCCTGGTTCTCGTCGTTTTGCAACCTCTTGTGCCCTTTTATTTATACGAAGAATGTGTCTGTAATGATCCTACCGGTATCGTGTCGATGTTAAAAATATACGTCGCTTGCATATAAATACGAGGTGTATTAAAATTCATCAAACACGTTATTTATTCAAATTGCTTAATTCAGATGAATCGATTTGGAGAGAAAAAGGTAGTCGGCAGGGTCTGACCTAGATCTCTCTAAGAAAGGAATATATTTTGTCTTTTCGAATCGCAGATTTTTAGACAGTTTCCTCAATTCGAATTTCTCATAAAAAGCAATTTGATAACGTGAAAAGAAATATTATAAAAGATATTTTTATTTAATCATGCATTCACGACGGAAATCACTGTACGAATCTTACTATTAATTAATAAAAGAAAGGAATTGTCCACGTACAAGACGTTTTAGCGATAAATCTGAGTCATACTATTGTCTTATAGTCACATAGTCACAGAATGGAAGTTATTATACTCACTATTCTGCGAATTTTAAAGCATAGTGGAATGGTAAAATACGAGGGAGATTTCAGATTATATCGTTAGTTGTCGCAATTTTCATGATGTCATTTGTCAAAATTTCACATAAATCTGTCAGATGAATTCGTTGTACAACTCATGTGAAGAAAAATGTTTCATCCTAGAGTCAATATGAAGAAGGAACTAAATTCTAATTGAACATTGGTTTTTACGTGGAAAAACAATTAAAAAAAGAAAAGTCCCATGTAGATGTTTCACTGATTTTAGTTATAATCGTATGAATACGAATCCTCCAGTTACTTTACGATATGTTTGATAAAATCGTGTTTAATAACAAACATATGAAGTTGAAATAAGGAATTTCATTCGAGAAATAAAAATAAAAACGTTTTTGTGAAAAATAAAAGTTCGATATCATTGTGTTTGGGGATTCAGAATGATGGAAGGGAATACTGATGATTGCTTCGTTGATTTACTGACACGTGTTGATGTAAAAGAACAAAAATATTACTTACTATCATCACATTAATGCATCTACCTTTTCGGTCGGTATTTAGGTATAAAATTAGCCGAAAATTTATTACCTCATCCGTCATATTTACCAGATCTAGCTCCCTTAGATTACTCCATGCTTCCAAATAAATAAAATAGCTTATTGGAAAGCAATTTCAGACAAATGAAATGATGATGGCAAGGAACTTTCAAAAATTTATTGTGAATGGCTTTAAATAAAATAATTTTGAACAAGAATGTGAAAATAAATATCTTTTTCAATCAAAAGTTACACCTCCCTTGTATCTCATGGTGTTGAATTATGGAACTTAACAAATAATGAAGAAGAAAAGGCTGAGAACCCAAATTTATGTAGAGAAACTAGAAAATCTAGTAGACTGTGAAAATTCTGTTCTAGGCCGCTTTATTGAGAAAAATTAGTGTAACTTTTATCGGAAAATTCATAGAATTAAGCAAAAAACTCTATATTTTTAGTATAATTAACGAAATTGAAATATTTCCTAGTAATTAATCCGTTAAGAAAGTATTTTTTGTCTAAAAAAGACGTACAAGATTACATACACTGTTAACAAGAAGAAAACAGTTTCTACATGATGTTTTTTTCCAAATAGATTTTGTCATTTGAAAGACGAATAAAGAAGAATTCGATTTATTCATTAAATGTTCAAGTTCTTCAGGTATATTTCGTGCGAATGTAATAAATAAAGTTTTAAAAAAAGTTTTACGGAAATAAATACTTTTCATCCTAGATCAAAACATGTCTTAAGCTGGTACTACACGATACGTCCAACGTTTACGTCAATATTCACCTTCCAACATTCATCGAATCCTGGAACCTTTTCTAAAGAAGTGAAAACGTGGGAAAAAGTATATAAATACTATTGAAATAACCTGGATGATAATGACAACTTTGGTTTTTCATACAAAACACGTAGCATTCGCGCGCAAGAGGACAAGAAGTGTATATAGTTTTACCACAAGTGTTCAAGCTTCGTTCCGATGTTGGCTCAAAAGAACCGACATCCTATGACCAACGTTGGAAGCAAAACATTCGAATGCCACACGATGCGTCCCATCATACCAGCGTCCAACTTTGCAAGCATTGGACGCAACGTGTGATACAAGCTTTACCAACACGGAAAAAAATACTTGATTTTGATACTTTTATCGTGTAGCATTTTGATTCCATAACTTTTCTGGTATTCCAAGATTCAACAGAAAAATAACACATCATAATACGTTAAATATAAATACAGAGTGATTCATGAAAACAATTCATGCTGATATTAAGCTGGGAGTATTTATAACATTTTAATAAGATAATGGAAAACGTCTATTTTAATTCAAAAGTGTATTCTGATAAATATTTCCAAATATCAGTGTGGATCTTTGTTTGTTATACACCCTGTATTATTACTTTTATTAATTTTTTCAATAGACCAATGGATCTTTATAAAAGTCAACTATCCCTAGATTAATTCGATTCAAAACCTTCAGATAATTTATTTATCGAGTAAAATAATTAACTTATCTAGATCAATAAATTTCTGTCATTAAATCTTTGAAAGGCTTTGACTGACAAAGAAAACTTAGCTTTATATAGCTTTATATATCATTTATTTCTTTTGAAGTTAGTTTATGGTTCAAATATAATTCTTCCCTTCACAAATTACATATTGCTTTGAAAAATCTAAGAAACCACGATTCAAAACTTTTATTCCCATCAATGTTCTTTAATAATCTATAAAAATCGACGTCCTTAGATTACTACAATTTAATCTTTGATAATATACGAGGATGGTCCTAGAAATAACTGGTCCAGCAAAGGAAACAAAAATTTTGGGAAAAAATCTATTTATTTTTCAACGTAATCTCTTTAAAGCATTCCTACACTTTTCCCAGCGATGTTCAATAAGCTAGATAATAAGAATCGTCAAATTCCTCAAAATAATCATTCACTACTGACATCACCTCTTCATTGTTGGAAAATCTTTGACCAACGATCCATTTTTTCAAGACTGGGGACAGAAAATAATCCGAGGGGGCTAAGTGAAAAGAATTCCAATCCACCACTAATTCTTTAGATGTTCTAGGGATGGCCACAATATCCTTTGGAGAAATAAAAAAGGATGTACTCGAAAGATGACTGTTGTTCATATTTGCTAGTTAGATCCTTATTTTAAAAAATGCTTCTGATCACTTGATATTGATGACGGTAATCCAAAGGTGTTAAAATCTCAGTTATTAATAACAATGGTTCAGTGAAACGTTCATTGCTAGGTGCCAGAATCCGCTGCAGCTTGGAAACGAGTTATTACTCATGTGGATTGAATCTTAGTGAGTTATTTGCAGTTTTGGTATAAAAGGTTTGAAAAAAAGTTTCATGAATCCTCAGATACTGATAAACCAAGCTCCTCGACGGAACGCGCTTCTACAGGTCGAATCATTGATGGTCTATGTTCATTATCTTCATTATTAGTGATCTCTGCTGCCAAAAAGTCTGTTTCTCTAAACACCTCACTGCTTAACAACCAGATGTCGGTGGATCGAAAAAGCGTTATAAGCAGTTGAACAAGTTGCAGCTTTTCGGAAGGCTTTGTCGATCAGCTCTGCAGCTTGGAAACGAGTTATTCCTCATGTGGATTGAATCTTAGTGAGTTATTTGCAGCTTTGGTATAATAAGTTTGGAAAAAAGTTTCATGAACCCTATCAGATACTGATAAACCAAGCTCCTCGACGGAACGCGCTTCTACAGGTCGAATCATTGATGGTCTATGTTCATTATCTTCATTATTAGTGATCTCTGCTGCCAAAAAGTCTGTTTCTCTAAACACCTCACTGCTTAACAACCAGATGTCGGTGGATCGAAAAAGCGTTTTAAGCAGTTGAACAAGTTGCAGCTTTTCGGAAGGCTTTGTCGATCAGCTCTGCAGCTTGGAAACGAGTTATTCCTCATGTGGATTGAATCTTAGTGAGTTATTTGCAGCTTTGGTATAATAAGTTTGGAAAAAAGTTTCATGAACCCTATCAGATACTGATAAACCAAGCTCCTCGACGGAACGCGCTTCTACAGGTCGAATCATTGATGGTCTATGTTCATTATCTTCATTATTAGTGATCTCTGCTGCCAAAAAGTCTGTTTCTCTAAACACCTCACTGCTTAACAACCAGATGTCGGTGGATCGAAAAAGCGTTTTAAGCAGTTGAACAAGTTGCAGCTTTTCGGAAGGCTTTGTCGATCAGCTCTGCAGCTTGGAAACGAGTTATTCCTCATGTGGATTGAATCTTAGTGAGTTATTTGCAGCTTTGGTATAATAAGTTTGGAAAAAAGTTTCATGAACCCTATCAGATACTGATAAACCAAGCTCCTCGACGGAACGCGCTTCTACAGGTCGAATCATTGATGGTCTATGTTCATTATCTTCATTATTAGTGATCTCTGCTGCCAAAAAGTCTGTTTCTCTAAACACCTCACTGCTTAACAACCAGATGTCGGTGGATCGAAAAAGCGTTTTAAGCAGTTGAACAAGTTGCAGCTTTTCGGAAGGCTTTGTCGATCAGCTCTGCAGCTTGGAAACGAGTTATTCCTCATGTGGATTGAATCTTAGTGAGTTATTTGCAGCTTTGGTATAATAAGTTTGGAAAAAAGTTTCATGAACCCTATCAGATACTGATAAACCAAGCTCCTCGACGGAACGCGCTTCTACAGGTCGAATCATTGATGGTCTATGTTCATTATCTTCATTATTAGTGATCTCTGCTGCCAAAAAGTCTGTTTCTCTAAACACCTCACTGCTTAACAACCAGATGTCGGTGGATCGAAAAAGCGTTTTAAGCAGTTGAACAAGTTGCAGCTTTTCGGAAGGCTTTGTCGATCAGCTCTGCAGCTTGGAAACGAGTTATTCCTCATGTGGATTGAATCTTAGTGAGTTATTTGCAGTTTTGGTATAATAAGTTTGAAAAAAAGTTTCATGAATCCTCAGTTCGTCGAAGGAGCGAGCTTCTACAGGTCGAATCATTGATGGTCTACGTTCATTATCCCTTGCCGTTGCTGTTGGTATCTGAATATTAGTGGTCGCTGCTGCCAAAAAGTCTGCTCCTGTGAACACATCAGTCCTTAATAACCAGATGTCGGTGGATCGAAAAGCATTGTAAGCAGTTAACAAAGTTGCAGCTTTTTGAAAGGCTTTGTCGACTAGCTTGGAAATGGGTTGAATTCTCTGGGATTTAGATCTCAGCCAATTATTTGTGGCTTCAGTATAATCAGCCTGAAAATGGTTCCATAAATCCTGTCTAGGTAGATAAGTAAAACCAGTTACTGGAAAAATCTACAGAGATCGAGTCAGGATAAGGTGTTTTAACCGAGGAAGTTATATTTAATTTATGAATCTAAGTAAAAGCAATTTATGAATAACAACGTGGTGTCGCCTGGTGCCATGACAAAAAAGGAAACACAACAGATCTTCTTTTATTACAATGAGGAAAATTGTCCTTTAGTAGAAGCTGCAGTAAGTACAACAGCAGGATACATCAATTGTTAAGCAGTGTGTTTATATTTACAGTATTATCAGTCGCCGTACCCATCACCTCTCTATTTTACGTTTTTTGTATCTGTTAGATATCTAGACCTGTGTGATTCACGCTAAATATAATAATAAAATGTCAATTACAACTTCTATCTTAGTTATAAAGAAACCATTTGAAAAGATAACGCGCTGACATAGCTCCAATTTACCGATTAAATACACTTCATTTAAACAGCTAAAAGCAATGGTAACTATTATAGATAAAGTAATAATTACCTACTGTAATATACTTTTTGTAATATTATATATACAGAGTGTATTTAAAGTATGGAACGCATAGGAATATCGTCAATCAAGATTTAAATGGCGGTGTGAAATATAACAGAAAAAAAGTTAAGGAGATAGTAAATGACATTACAGAAAGAAATCGCAGCTATTTTAGACACACAACTTCCAACAGCAAGGATTGGGTCGATAAAGTTCAGATAAAGTATGTTTTGTTGACCTCACTTAAGCATATGATGCAGTATGATTCAGATTCAACATTCTACAGAAGAACTAAATATATCAAAACAGTATTGGAGAATGGGTTATATAACAAGGAGCAAAACCAAAAAGGGACTGTCCAAATAATTACAGATCATGGAGAGAGCCTTAGCTGAAGAAATATGAAGACATAACCAAAGATCCTGTTAGATATTGCAGATTGCAACAAATAATGAAATGAAAACGATAAGAACGATTGAAGGAATGAGCCTCAAAGAAGTCAGGAAAGTAGCGAAAAACTAGAAATCATGGATATGGTGATATGGGTTCGAAAACGTAAATGATGTTGAGAAGATCACATCGAAATAATGCCAGAAAACAGATGGGCAAAATATGCCAAAACCCAGAGAGAATTAAACAGAGCATTGCTTAGATTTTCATCAACTCCGGTTTGTCCATGGATAGAATTCACAAAACTACTCAGATTATCCAAATAAAATGGAAACATCGAATCAGTTTGTGGGCTGAACTAAAATTTACGTAGAAGATATTTTTGAAAGCATTTATAAATGGAATTTTGATTCTGGACAAGTTTTTTATGGATATTAGGAGACTGAGAACGCATCTAAATGAATATAAAACATCACCATAGAACTTGAACAGTGTAAGGAATCGTGTTCTAGAACAGTGGTACCAAGTTTTACCTGGTAACTGTGAAAAACTTGTGAATAGTTTACGAAATAACATATATGTGGTTAGAAAATGTACAAATATTGAAACTATGGAATCGGATGCATAATTCAACAGTATATGCGTTAATTTTTCAGCTTATTGGACGTTCTTTCACCATTAAATCTAAATTTAGAAGGATTTAGAATTACCTGATAAAGTAAATTGATGTAGAAGTATTCGATTGTTGATCAAAGTTTTCTTTCAACACGAAGTCTTTTAACAAACGTTCTTGATTGTATACTGGGGTTGATTTACATGGATGGCACTTCTAAATACTATCCAAAGTACTTTTTCCAGTTTTTTACTTAATTGAAATCCCGAGCTGCATAATATTCCTTAACGAGTTGTCAAATATTCATGACAACCACGATCACGAGTAGGCACATTGTAACAGAAATTAAAATGTTGTAGCAGGTATTAAAATCACGAGTTTGTGGACACCCTCAAAGGGATAGACAAACATTTTTTTAACCTCGATTAATATGATCCTGCCATTCGCTGCCAACTATTCATTTACGATTAGGTTTTGGCTGATAGAGTTGAGAAAGAAGTTGAATACAAATTGAGTTACAAGGTCTTGTAGCCTTGATGATAACGAGAATAACGTATATAACTGGTGAAACGTATTTTGTTTTGAAGGTTATGCACCTCGCAACAAAATATTACACCTATCTTTTATCTATAGTTATCATTTAAAATGCGGGTATTACCTTCAACGTGTATGTGAGACTTTGATTACAACTCGCGGTGGTATAGTCATTGATTTATTCTATTTTTTGTAATATTTATTAGGAACAGAATGCGAACTTACGTGAGGTGAAAATCATAATAGGAAATAACAGAACAGAGAGAAAGGGACGAAACGATGATGATCGTAATAAAAAGCCAATCAAATATGTATACTAGTACTCAACTGGACTGAACGAAATATAGACAGACATAATTGACTGTTAAAAATGATAAAAGTGGTGAAAATACAATTAAAATGAAAAAAAATGACGAGCTATCAAACGCAAAACAAGTTTTTAAAAATCGGTAATAGTTAAAAGTTTGGATTATTTCGACAATAAATCTCTTCATCTACAAATTACGAAGACACCAAACATACAATAAAATATTAAAGTATTCTGAACATATTCTTATATCCTTATAATTTCAAGCACATCTTGATAAAAAATCCTTAGAAGGATCAACCAGATATTAAATAACGAAAATAAGGATATCTGCATCCGTTAAAATGGATCCCGACGAAGGAATCAAGATATGAATTGAAATAGCTCGAAAGGCATTTGTAAAGTACACCTCAATGTTTTGCAAACATAAATCTAAACCTTCACGTCAAAATAGGATTCATGGATTGTTATGTGTGGTTAGTACCGCTATACAGAGTGGAAATTTGGACCTTGTACACTGAAATGATCAAAAAATTTAAGATGTGGCTCTATAGACGCATCCTGAAGATACCGTGGACTGACAGAATCACTAACGACGAAGTACTAACACGAATTGGTCACAAAATACAATTATTAAGATAAAAAAAACATCTTAAATAGGATACAGAACATTATGGAAGGCAGAGTAGAGAGAAAGAGGAAAGGCATGGGCTGGAAGAAGAAATCCTGGCTCTGTAATATAAGAAAATGGAAAAAATCTCAGTGTCTGAGAATTCAGAGCTACGTCATCGATAATCCTGATGAATGTCGGTAGCTACAACTGATTCCTCAAAGGAATTCTGTGTTAGTAACCAATTTATGATAATCAAATGACCTAAAGATTGTTTCACGAGTAAAATTACAAATTTCCAAACAGCTATGCATGATAAACCGTCAAATCCTAATTGAAATTAATGTTGATATGTTTAGGCCAGGATATTATACGAATTCAAACTCCAAGTTTTTGAAATAAGAAAGAAATTTGCGTTTTTCAGTTTCTTTTTCCATTACAATTATGAAAACCAATGATTTAGAATACTAAATAAGAATTTTGAAGAATGACTTATATTTTGGTGTCAGTGATTTTGTTTGGTGTATCCATTTCAGTCTTGGTTATCTTCTTCGATTTATAATTTTCCTGTTAGTCTGTCTGTATTTATTCATACCAGCTATACCTCAAACTCAAACGTTTCTTATTCATTTTTTCTGTTTTTTTTATTGAATATCTTCAGTTTTTCCCTCGTCCTAGTTTTTCGGTTTTTGCAATTTCAAACTCACGTCTCCATTTTTGTGTCCCTTTTATTTGCTTTTATCGAATCATAACTATTTCAATATCTATTTTCACCTATATTTCATAACTTTATTTTATCTATAGTTTCGATTCTAGTTCTTTCCGTACACCAAATGTTCACAATCACGATGTATTATTGTACACAGGAGTTCACATTGTCTTCTCATGTCGATCTATCAATAAAAACTAGAAACATTCCATTTCCTAGTTTATACTATGCGTAAAAAAGTAAAGAGACTGATTTTCCAGTTACCAAAACTTTGTTAGCAATTTTATATCATTTAAAGTAGTCTTCTTGGACAATTGAACACTAACAGACTCGTTCATAATCTTGGTAGTAACTTTGGATGACTTTAATTAGTATGGCTTTTAAAATGACGACCTTGCATGACACGTTGTAAGATGGAAGCCGTGTTTGCTCGCAATGGGACAAAAACATTGTCGTGAAGATGTTTCCATCGAGAGTTTGGCATGGATAAACCGTGAGTCCAACACGCCCGAAATAAAAGAACAAGGAGAACCGGCTCCTAATAGGGCAAAGACAGTTCCATCTGCTGGTAAGATCATGGCGAACTTATTGCAACGTTATATCGAAGAAATCAAACAAAAACGGCCGCATTTGGCTAAGATGAAAATAGTGTTTCATCAAGACTTAGCACTAGATCACAAATCCTTTATTGCAATGGCCAAAATTATCGAATTAAACCCTTTTCGCAGATTTTCCAACAATGAAGAGATAATGTAGGCAGTTAATGGCTATTTTGAACAGCTTTGAACAGCATTCTCTGTTGATCCAGGTACTTCTGGTACCATCCTGGTAGTTATCATGAGCCACATTTAGAATAATAGTTCGTCTGTAGTTTTGGTACAGTTATTGATCACCCTTTTAATGTATTGTATCATTTTGTCCAATTTCTTTCCCCACATCTATTTATATAGTTGTTCATGTAGTTAATTTCTTTCAAATTTTATTTATTTCATCTTTTCAAGTGTCTTTTTATTCATACTCTTTCTATTGACTACTAATACATAATTTTTTTGTTGGTTTCTGCTTCTAATTTTCCCCTTACAACTGAAGAAAATTATTTAGTAGAATCTGATTATTTTTAAAAGCATGTTTACACACATTCGAAAAGATTGTATTCGTGTTTGCTAACCACCTACATGGCCTACAACAACCGTACAATGTTCGTTTGATCCTTGGGGGACTGTTTAATAAAGTTTAGTAGAAAACAATGTAACCAACTTCTATATCTATCTTATATCAAAAAGGATCGCCATCATTTTTCATTAAACATATAATTGAATAATTGCTTCCGCGGTTTTTTTTCCTATTTGAAATTATTTATTGATTGAAATAACCGTTACGTAGTTAATAGTTGTTTAAAAGACGACACATTATTAGTATATTGAAAACAGTAGTTGCCGTTTCAATTTTAATAATGGAATAGATGATTGGAAATTAGAATAAAAAAAAACATTAATGAAAACGGGTTATAATTCAATTTGATTCAAATTCAAAATCAAAATACAAGATGCACGAGGAACGCGTAAAATATATACGACCAATTTTGAATATAAATCTATTCCTGTCAATCCGAATCACTCAACTCGCATTCCTAAACTGTTAATTGGCTCAACATGAGCTAAATACGCATTGTTTTATCAAAGATTTCTAACCAAATTCATTGTTAGACCACACGCTTTTTGAAAATGCCAGAAGAAAACTTTTAGAACTATTTAAATCAATACGAAATTTGCCAAATCTCTCTCCAGAACAACGTTTGAAGTTTTTTCGACAGAATTATCAGCAATTGAAAGTTTGAATGTTTGATATGTATGATTCTATAGATCACTTGGATTGTATACAACGTTTCATGCAACAACTGTTGTTGTCTTCATTTTTTTTCTTCGTCTAAAAATGACAATATTACATCATCTGGTGATTAGGTGGATAATAAAAAGAATCGTCTGATCAACGCATTCGTGGTTTCCTCTTTTCTATATCCTGTGAATTATCATTCATTACATTTTTAAAATGGCCAAGACGTTCTAGGTGGACCCCATCCGAATCAATCAATTCCGCATTGTTTTACCAAAGATTTCTAACCAAATTCATTGCTAGACCATACGCTTTGTGAAGATACCAGAAGAAAACTTTTAGAACTATTTAAATCAATACGAAATTTGCCAAATCTCTCTCCAGAACAACGTTTGAAGTTTTTTCGACAGAATTATCAGCAATTGAAAGTTTGAATGTTTGATATGTATGATTCTATAGATCACTTGGATTGTATACAACGTTTCATGCAACAACTGTTGTTGTCTTCATTTTTTTTCTTCGTCTAAAAATGACAATATTACATCATCTGGTGATTAGGTGGATAATAAAAAGAATCGTCTGATCAACGCATTCGTGGTTTCCTCTTTTCTATATCCTGTGAATTATCATTCATTACATTTTTAAAATGGCCAAGACGTTCTAGGTGGACCCCATCCGAATCAATCAATTCCGCATTGTTTTACCAAAGATTTCTAACCAAATTCATTGCTAGACCATACGCTTTGTGAAGATACCAGAAGAAAACTTTTAGAACTATTTAAATCAAAACGAAATTTGTCAAATCTCCTACGTAATTTCCAGAACAACGTTTGGAATTTGTTCTACAGAATTATATGCAATTGAAAGTTTGAATGTTTGATATGTATGATTCTATAGATCAGTTGGATTGCATACAAAGTTTCATGCAACTGTTGTTGTCTTCATTTTTTTCTTCGTCTAAAAATGACAATATTACATCATCTGGTGATGAGGTGGATAATAAAAAGAATCGTCTGATCAACGCATTCGTGGTGTCCTCTTTTCTATATCCTGTGAATTATCATTCATTACATTTTTAAAATGGCCAAGACGTTCTAGGTGGACCCCATCCGAATCAATCAATTCCGCATTGTTTTACCAAAGACTTTTAACCAAATTCATTGTTAGACCATACGCTTTGTGAAGATGCCAGAAGAAAACTTTTAGAACTATTTAAATCAAAACGAAATTTGCCAAATCTCCTACGTAATTTCCAGAACAACGTTTGGAATTTGTTCTACAGAATTATCAGCAATTGAAAGTTTGAATGTTTGATATGTATTATTCTATAGATCACTTGGATTGTATACAACGTTTCATGCAACAACTGTTGTTGTCTTCATTTTTTTTCTTCGTCTAAAAATGACAATATTACATCATCTGGTGATTAGGTGGATAATAAAAAGAATCGTCTGATCAACGCATTCGTGGTTTCCTCTTTTCTATATCCTGTGAATTATCATTCATTACATTTTTAAAATGGCCAAGACGTTCTAGGTGGACCCCATCCGAATCAATCAATTCCGCATTGTTTTACCAAAGATTTCTAACCAAATTCATTGCTAGACCATACGCTTTGTGAAGATACCAGAAGAAAACTTTTAGAACTATTTAAATCAATACGAAATTTGCCAAATCTCTCTCCAGAACAACGTTTGAAGTTTTTTCGACAGAATTATCAGCAATTGAAAGTTTGAATGTTTGATATGTATGATTCTATAGATCACTTGGATTGTATACAACGTTTCATGCAACAACTGTTGTTGTCTTCATTTTTTTTCTTCGTCTAAAAATGACAATATTACATCATCTGGTGATTAGGTGGATAATAAAAAGAATCGTCTGATCAACGCATTCGTGGTTTCCTCTTTTCTATATCCTGTGAATTATCATTCATTACATTTTTAAAATGGCCAAGACGTTCTAGGTGGACCCCATCCGAATCAATCAATTCCGCATTGTTTTACCAAAGATTTCTAACCAAATTCATTGCTAGACCATACGCTTTGTGAAGATACCAGAAGAAAACTTTTAGAACTATTTAAATCAAAACGAAATTTGTCAAATCTCCTACGTAATTTCCAGAACAACGTTTGGAATTTGTTCTACAGAATTATATGCAATTGAAAGTTTGAATGTTTGATATGTATGATTCTATAGATCAGTTGGATTGCATACAAAGTTTCATGCAACTGTTGTTGTCTTCATTTTTTTCTTCGTCTAAAAATGACAATATTACATCATCTGGTGATGAGGTGGATAATAAAAAGAATCGTCTGATCAACGCATTCGTGGTGTCCTCTTTTCTATATCCTGTGAATTATCATTCATTACATTTTTAAAATGGCCAAGACGTTCTAGGTGGACCCCATCCGAATCAATCAATTCCGCATTGTTTTACCAAAGACTTTTAACCAAATTCATTGTTAGACCATACGCTTTGTGAAGATGCCAGAAGAAAACTTTTAGAACTATTTAAATCAAAACGAAATTTGCCAAATCTCCTACGTAATTTCCAGAACAACGTTTGGAATTTGTTCTACAGAATTATCAGCAATTGAAAGTTTGAATGTTTGATATGTATTATTCTATAGATCACTTGGATTGTATACAACGTTTCATGCAACAACTGTTGTTGTCTTCATTTTTTTTCTTCGTCTAAAAATGACAATATTACATCATCTGGTGATGAGGTGGATAATAAAAAGAATCGTCTGATCAACGCATTCGTGGTTTCCTCTTTTCTATATCCTGTGAATTATCATTCATTACATTTTTAAAATGGCCAAGACGTTCTAGGTGGACCCCATCCGAATCAATCAATTCCGCATTGTTTTACCAAAGATTTCTAACCAAATTCATTGTTAGACCATACGCTTTTTGAAAATGCCAGAAGAAAACTTTTAGAACTATTTAAATCAATACGAAATTTGCCAAATCTCTCTCCAGAACAACGTTTGAAGTTTTTTCGACAGAATTATCAGCAATTGAAAGTTTGAATGTTTGATATGTATGATTCTATAGATCAGTTGGATTGCATACAAAGTTTCATGCAACTGTTGTTGTCTTCATTTTTTTTCTTCGTCTAAAAATGACAATATTACATCATCTGGTGATGAGGTGGATAATATAAAGAATCGTCTGATCAACGCATTCGTGGTTTCCTCTTTTCTATATCCTGTGAATTATCATTCATTACATTTTTAAAATGGCCAAGACGTTCTAGGTGGACCCCATCCGAATCAATCAATTCCGCATTGTTTTACCAAAGATTTTTAACCAAATTCATTGTTAGACCATACGCTTTTTGAAAATGCCAGAAGAAAACTTTTAGAACTATTTAAATCAATACGAAATTTGCCAAATCTCTCTCCAGAACAACGTTTGAAGTTTTTTCGACAGAATTATCAGCAATTGAAAGTTTGAATGTTTGATATGTATGATTCTATAGATCAGTTGGATTGCATACAAAGTTTCATGCAACTGTTGTTGTCTTCATTTTTTTTCTTCGTCTAAAAATGACAATATTACATCATCTGGTGATTAGGTGGATAATAAAAAGAATCGTCTGATCAACGCATTCGTGGTTTCCTCTTTTCTATATCCTGTGAATTATCATTCATTACATTTTTAAAATGGCCAAGACGTTCTAGGTGGACCCCATCCGAATCAATCAATTCCGCATTGTTTTACCAAAGATTTCTAACCAAATTCATTGTTAGACCATACGCTTTGTGAAGATGCCAGAAGAAAACTTTTAGAACTATTTAAATCAAAACGAAATTTGCCAAATCTCCTACGTAATTTCCAGAACAACGTTTGGAATTTGTTCTACAGAATTATCAGCAATTGAAAGTTTGAATGTTTGAAATGTATTATTCTATAGATCACTTGGATTGTATACAACGTTTCATGCAACAACTGTTGTTGTCTTCATTTTTTTTCTTCGTCTAAAAATGACAATATTACATCATCTGGTGATTAGGTGGATAATAAAAAGAATCGTCTGATCAACGCATTCGTGGTTTCCTCTTTTCTATATCCTGTGAATTATCATTCATTACATTTTTAAAATGGCCAAGACGTTCTAGGTGGACCCCATCCGAATCAATCAATTCCGCATTGTTTTACCAAAGATTTTTAACCAAATTCATTGTTAGACCATACGCTTTTTGAAAATGCCAGAAGAAAACTTTCAGAACTATTTAAATCAATACGAAATTTGCCAAATCTCTCTCCAGAACAACGTTTGAAGTTTTTTCGACAGAATTATCAGCAATTGAAAGTTTGAATGTTTGATATGTATGATTCTATAGATCAGTTGGATTGCATACAAAGTTTCATGCAACTGTTGTTGTCTTCATTTTTTTTCTTCGTCTAAAAATGACAATATTACATCATCTGGTGATGAGGTGGATAATAAAAAGAATCGTCTGATCAACGCATTCGTGGTTTCCTCTTTTCTATATCCTGTGAATTATCATTCATTACATTTTTAAAATGGCCAAGACGTTCTAGGTGGACCCCATCCGAATCAATCAATTCCGCATTGTTTTACCAAAGATTTCTAACCAAATTCATTGTTAGACCATACGCTTTGTGAAGATGCCAGAAGAAAACTTTTAGAACTATTTAAATCAATACGAAATTTGCCAAATCTCTCTCCAGAACAACGTTTGAAGTTTTTTCGACAGAATTATCAGCAATTGAAAGTTTGAATGTTTGATATGTATGATTCTATAGATCAGTTGGATTGCATACAAAGTTTCATGCAACAACTGTTGTTGTCTTCATTTTTTTTCTTCGTCTAAAAATGACAATATTACATCATCTGGTGATGAGGTGGATAATAAAAAGAATCGTCTGATCAACGCATTCGTGGTTTCCTCTTTTCTATATCCTGTGAATTATCATTCATTACATTTTTAAAATGGCCAAGACGTTCTAGGTGGACTCCATCCGAATTAATCAATTCCGCATTGTTTTACCAAAGATTTCTAACCAAATTCATTGCTAGACCATACGCTTTGTGAAGATGCCAGAAGAAAACTTTTAGAACTATTTAAATCAAAACGAAATTTGTCAAATCTCCTACGTAATTTCCAGAACAACGTTTGGAATTTGTTCTACAGAATTATCAGCAATTGAAAGTTTGAATGTTTGAAATGTATTATTCTATAGATCACTTGGATTGTATACAACGTTTCATGCAACAACTGTTGTTGTCTTCATTTTTTTTCTTCGTCTAAAAATGACAATATTACATCATCTGGTGATGAGGTGGATAATAAAAAGAATCGTCTGATCAACGCATTCGTGGTTTCCTCTTTTCTATATCCTGTGAATTATCATTCATTACATTTTTAAAATGGCCAAGACGTTCTAGGTGGACCCCATCCGAATCAATCAATTCCGCATTGTTTTACCAAAGATTTCTAACCAAATTCATTGTTAGACCATACGCTTTGTGAAGATGCCAGAAGAAAACTTTTAGAACTATTTAAATCAATACGAAATTTGCCAAATCTCTCTCCAGAACAACGTTTGAAGTTTTTTCGACAGAATTATCAGCAATTGAAAGTTTGAATGTTTGATATGTATGATTCTATAGATCAGTTGGATTGCATACAAAGTTTCATGCAACAACTGTTGTTGTCTTCATTTTTTTTCTTCGTCTAAAAATGACAATATTACATCATCTGGTGATGAGGTGGATAATAAAAAGAATCGTCTGATCAACGCATTCGTGGTTTCCTCTTTTCTATATCCTGTGAATTATCATTCATTACATTTTTAAAATGGCCAAGACGTTCTAGGTGGACCCCATCCGAATCAATCAATTCCGCATTGTTTTACCAAAGATTTCTAACCAAATTCATTGTTAGACCATACGCTTTTTGAAAATGCCAGAAGAAAACTTTTAGAACTATTTAAATCAAAACGAAATTTGTCAAATCTCCTACGTAATTTCCAGAACAACGTTTGGAATTTGTTCTACAGAATTATCAGCAATTGAAAGTTTGAATGTTTGATATGTATGATTCTATAGATCAGTTGGATTGCATACAAAGTTTCATGCAACTGTTGTTGTCTTCATTTTTTTTCTTCGTCTAAAAATGACAATATTACATCATCTGGTGATGAGGTGGATAATAAAAAGAATCGTCTGATCAACGCATTCGTGGTTTCCTCTTTTCTATATCCTGTGAATTATCATTCATTACATTTTTAAAATGGCCAAGACGTTCTAGGTGGACCCCATCCGAATCAATCAATTCCGCATTGTTTTACCAAAGATTTCTAACCAAATTCATTGTTAGACCATACGCTTTTTGAAAATGCCAGAAGAAAACTTTTAGAACTATTTAAATCAAAACGAAATTTGTCAAATCTCCTACGTAATTTCCAGAACAACGTTTGGAATTTGTTCTACAGAATTATCAGCAATTGAAAGTTTGAATGTTTGATATGTATGATTCTATAGATCAGTTGGATTGCATACAAAGTTTCATGCAACTGTTGTTGTCTTCATTTTTTTTCTTCGTCTAAAAATGACAATATTACATCATCTGGTGATGAGGTGGATAATAAAAAGAATCGTCTGATCAACGCATTCGTGGTTTCCTCTTTTCTATATCCTGTGAATTATCATTCATTACATTTTTAAAATGGCCAAGACGTTCTAGGTGGACCCCATCCGAATCAATCAATTCCGCATTGTTTTACCAAAGATTTCTAACCAAATTCATTGTTAGACCATACGCTTTGTGAAGATGCCAGAAGAAAACTTTTAGAACTATTTAAATCAATACGAAATTTGCCAAATCTCTCTCCAGAACAACGTTTGAAGTTTTTTCGACAGAATTATCAGCAATTGAAAGTTTGAATGTTTGATATGTATGATTCTATAGATCAGTTGGATTGCATACAAAGTTTCATGCAACAACTGTTGTTGTCTTCATTTTTTTCGTCTAAAAATGATAATATTAAATCATTTGGTGATTAGATGGATAATATAAAGAATATTATGGACAAATAACAAAAAAAACGTATACACAAAGATTTTGATTAAAAATATATTATTCGAAATAACTACGCTTATTATTTTTCTATTGGGACCAAGTAAACATAGCTACGAATCCGGGCTTTTCTTCTTATAAAAGTTTTCTGAACGTATCAGCACTTATCAATATAAGTTGGGGAATATATTTGCGCACGAGTTGGGAAACTCAATTTCAGTTTAAGAATCGTTCAAGTGTTGATACGCCTACGTCTAATCATGGTTAAATTAATCCAGTTGCTTGATCAGATTGACTGACGACAAGCGTTCGGATTGGTACTAGACGATGGTCGGATTATGGTTAAAGAGATAGAAAATACCATCGAATTACCAATAGAATACATTTATGACTTAATGACTGAATTATGTATGGGAGCCGGGAACTCTTAGAGAGTCTTAACCTGGTCCGAAATAAGCAAATAAAAGATGAAACTATCATAGTTTGATAAGGTAGAAAGAAATTTCAAATATTTTTGTTAATTTCCGTAATTTTTGTAAAAAAAATCAATATAAACTTCAACACCATTAATATTTCAAAGGTAAATTAATACCTTAAGAAACCCTTAACGACCCTGACTGCATACCTCTATTGAAATAGGAGGAAACCACATAAGCGTCAGATATATTTACATTGAAAACCAATCATTTTCATTATTAAAAAAAAACACATGCGCAAGAAAACGATTTGTTATATAATTCTCTAGACGTAAATGAATCTCTAACATTAACCTTTATAATCCTAATTAAATCCTTTTTGTTGCAGGCGAGAAACCACATAAATGCGTCGTGTGTAAGAAAGCCTTCAGCCAATCGTCCAATCTCATAACGCACATGCGCAAACATTCGGGATACAAACCGTTCTCGTGCGGTTTATGTGTAAAAGCGTTCCAGAGGAAAGTAGATTTAAGAAGGCATAGGGAAACGATGCATCCTGACGTTCCGGAAGCCATATTGGCTATGTACAATAACAGAACAAACGATGTTTCGTCGGACAATGGAAAAGGTGAAGTTAGCAGTAGTAGTTGAATTTGTCATTTTCAAGACAATTTATATCGTAATAGGCCATTTTTGACACTTTTACTGTATTGTATTTTTTTACGCGGGAATTTTAAGTTGTCTCGTAGTATATATGGAAAATTTAGACTGTTACTTACAGGGTGCTATTGTTGGAATGTGAGGTTTTCAAATATGATCTAACTGATCTAATATACTTAAACACTAAGGTGGTTTTTTTAACGAGTGACAAGGACAAATGGGTTGCTACCTTCTGTATCTTATGTTTTGCCCATTAAATTGAGTGGTCGAAAGATATTCATCATCAAACTTTCACCTGTCCATAAAATTGTAAAATTTTCTAATGACCATCAAAATTATTTCTCTCCCTCTCTGTTGTTGTATCATTCATTATCAAAACAAAAATGAAATTTTTGGAAAAAATATCAAATACCTTTTTTGTAAAGCATGAAATTTCCTACGAAATTTTTTAAGGTGTCTTGCGACCCATTTTTCTGTGTCATCTGCCATTCGACTTGTGACGTTTTTCTTCAAACATTTTGAATATTCACGTATTTTGGCACAGTAGTCACTTAATTTTTTATTGACGCTCCATTCGAGATATTCAATGAAACCTCGGAATGTATTCTAAATCGTCCTCTATCTATCTACGTTTCAGTGTTTAAATCGAAGTAAATTGTAGTGAATTTGTGATGATTCACTGGTAAGCTTTTCAAATATATTTTTTTCTTTGTTTATTATATTTATAATCCAATTATATTTAATTTTCTTTTGTTTAAAGCAAATTTTGTATAATAGTTTCCATATAAATTCATATTTTTTATTTATTTGGGGAACAGAAAATACCAATTTCATATATTATAACTTGGTATTGGTAGTTTCTGTGCCCCCAAAACTATTATATAATAAATTCTTGTTTGGTCATATTTATAAAAAAACGTGAATTCAGTTAGAGCTAGATCATAAACTCCTTTTTATTCAAATCTATTCTTTCTACTCGTTCTGTTAGACAAATTAATAGAAAATACCAATTTACACGGAAACTATTTTACACAATTTACTTAAAACAGAAGGAAATTAATAAAGACAACTGAAATTTCAAAGTTGAAAAGTTATCTTACCTTAAACTTACCACAAGTCTACTTTAATTTAAACACTGTAGTGTAGATAGGTAGAGGACGATTTAGAATAAATTCCGAGGTTTCATTGAATATCTCGAATGGAGTGTCAATAAAAAGTGACTACTGTGCCAAAATACGTGAATATTCAAAATGTTTGAAGGAAAACGTAGCCGAATAAAAAATATATTGAAATTTTCTGACCCACCCTCGATATATTATTATTTTACATTAAGATATAACCAATTTTGTCGATGAATTGAATATTTGTATAGAAAGTAGACTGTGTGGATTTTCTCATGGGCTACTGCCTCGAAAATATCTGCGCCAAATATAATCAAAAATTGTTTTTATAAAGTTCAGTGTATTTATCTCTTACGAAACGATAACTTAAAATGATTTGAAATGAGAACATGATTTTTGAAAACCACAAATTCATAAAAAAACATTTAAAATCTGGAAAGTAAGTCGGCTGGTTTGATACGCTTCAATCTGCAACAGTCCAATCCACAGTCTTTCTTCATATTTATATCTGTATTCGCTAATTTATTTTTTGATGCCGTGAACTTTGTTTTGTTTATGAGGAGATTGTTTGCGAGTGATAATCATGATTATCCACCAATCATCAACTACATTTGTTACAAATTTACCCCGAGTTGTTTCTCTTGGTGAACGTAAGCTTTTTCCAAATCAACCACCAACCCAGATGTATACCTATAGATTTGGTAGAGTCTGTATCTACTAGGAAGACGAAAAGTTTCGTATTGATGGATTTATTTTCATCTTTGTAGCCAGTTTTGGACTTTGTTGCAACTATCTTTCAAATTTAAGGATGCTACTTTAGAATTAGCGTAAAAAGCAATAATGTCTGTCATCTGCGTTAGTTATAACTACAATTCTCCAAGGTTGTGCTTCAATTTGTGAACAAGTTCTTCGTGCAGCTTCAGTAGCTAATAGTTTTAGAAAAAGTTTTTTGTTTGAAGAGCTTGGAAAAAATAGATAAAAGACTAATGAGGTCTAGGTTTTAGGTAATAAAAATAATGGCAATATAATACAAAAACGGTAGAATGTCTAATAATATCATCATAATGTTTGACAAGTTGTTTTCGTCTATTTCAATATCACCGTCGTGTTTATCGAATTGTCAACATTGTTTTATCACACTAAATAGAGTTTTCTGCAGCGAAATGTGACTTTTAGCCCATCATAAAATCCACTAACTTTACATGAAAATATATAATCGAAAAAAATGTATTAAGTATGTATTTGTATTATGATTTAGATCTCGGCAATTTAAAATCTTTGTGACATGGTTTTTCACGTTATTGTGAATGATATTGTACTATTTATATGAAAATAGATCATTTTAAACAGGGTATAACAAAAAGTACGTCAACAGTTAAAAACCACAAATACAAATTTTTGTTTTTAAAAAAATGTATATAATTTTGTACCTTGATTGTTTATATTTTTAGAAACTGGGTCAGAAATTATTCGAAAATGTGAAATAAATGAAAATTTTCTTTGTGAATTCGAATTAAAAAAATTAGAGATATAAGTGGATAAAGGTATAACATCACATTTTATCTGAAATCAAATTTTTGTACATCGCTGGTAGATACCTACATTTTCCATTAAACACTGTATAGAATTTTTTTTATAATGCAAAATTCAGTTTATGAATGAAGGTTTGAATCACATGATTGCAAAAAACGGCAATATAATTTCGATAATAAAATACTACACCCAATATAATCCACGAAATGATTGAAATATTGTATGAGAGAATGTATACCATTTTCTTCTGAATTTTTGCTTGTTTTTATCTGTTGTTCGTTGTTTTCAACTATCTCTAGGTCAGAAATTATTTATTATTTCCTTCCCATCACTCTAGGAATGAGATTCATAGAAGAAATTAACACTGTTGTAGTTGATATTAACGAATGGGAATGTTTAGAAAATGTGAGTTTTCCAAGATCTTTGAAAAAATTTTAATTTGTTCATTGCATTTATGTGATACTAACAAACAATATTAAAAAGTTATTGAACAAAATTTCTTTCAAAATAAATGTTATTAATTAAAAATGGAGACATGACACGTTTATCTACTTATATCTTCAGGCAGTTTTCGCGTTTTATAACTAATCTAATAATATACAAATATGTTCTAATACATTTCTTTTTATAGTTTTCCGTTTATATACTGAGTGATAATAATTATAAAACGAAAAATATATATAACCGTGAGCTGTAGTTGCCATTAAATATCTATTGGCCATTTCTATGCCATAATTAATAAATGTATGCCGTCCAAAAATGACCAAAGCAAAGATGTACGCTTAGTGTTAATGTTCTAGTGAAAATATTATTTTTTTTTATATATATTAAATGTAAATATTTGTACTTATGATTATTATAATTTCGTCATTCCATTATTGTGTTTTGTTTTAACCGTAAAAAATATTGTACATAGTTGAGTATCGCGGGGCATTGACCAGTCTAGTCTAAGGTAGGATTAGTTGTTACCAAATCGAATACTGGGATACAATCGATACTAGTATAATCGAATTTTCGATATAATTTAATGTTTTTATCGTTTCTTTTTTTATTAGTTTCATAGTTTTTCTGCTGCTTCTTGTTTTCTTTTCGTATTTATATAGACTTTGAGGTTTTTTTGTAGCTCAAAGCTGGATTTAAGGTAAGTTAATTGTCCAATTTATTTATAAGACATTATTTTATAGTACAGATGAGTTTGAGGAATTTCCCAAGAAAATGAAAAAGCAATAATTCAAATCTAAAATGAAGACTGTCATTTTTTAGACTATTCCAGGTGCTTTATCTAATTTCGTTATCTATAATGCTTATTGTATTTCTGTTATAATTATTTATTATCTCGTGGTTTGGGTTTCTGCTACTCCAACTTCTCCATTAAACTCATTTATGACATCTTAATTGTCGCATTAACTTCTATTTTTGTTTCTTAATTAATCGTTTAACTTATTTCAATCCTGTATTTTTCGAAGACTGATTGTGTTTTAATTGCTAGGTGTTCTTTCCATTTGTATTTTTTCTTTTTAACTGTGTCTTTTATGGTTTTCGACCACTAATATGTTTTCTTGTGTTGCATGCTGACCATTTTCGTTGTTTCACATGCATCTATCATATTTCTCAATATATATTCTTTGTTAATGTATTTATTTCTTTCTCTTATCATTTTTAGTATTTATTTTCATCAGTTATTTATTCGGGCTCTTTTTTATACCATTTCATCACCAGCAGGTGGTGGTAACGTCCAATTTCTGCACCTCTTTTGACCTTAATATTCTTAAGTTCTTTCCCAAATACTTTTACTTGCTAAAAAATCAATTTTTTCTGCACAAGCTTACTTTTAAATCTCCGATATTAGTTCTTTATTTCAGGCTAATCATTACTAATATATCATAGTTAGTATTGTTTATTTCCCTTTGCAATTCTTCTTATAATTTGTCTTTTTTTTTCTTCATTCGGTCCGTTTCTTTTGAAAACTATCTAAGAACAAAATATGAACAAGTTTTATACAAAACAAAATTTGATGTTGATAATACAAAGTTGCATTGAATTTGAAAATTGTTACATCAAGGAAAGATAAAAGGTTATGTTGATCAATTTATTTGAAAATATATTTAATCCACGTGTAAATTTTTCACTTACAATTTTTTTTAAATAATCAAACAAAAAGCCCAAGAAATTTCATTCCAGGGGTTGTAATGGTCCGTTATTTTAACGTTGTCGAGCTAAAACAACGATCGCAAGTGGATAATTGAAATAAGGACAAAAAAAAAGGCTTTTCGCACTCAAAAAGTCACGAGTCAAAAGCAATTTGTCATGAAGAAGAAGAAAAGTTCTTCAACGAACGACGTCTCAATCTCTTCTCGACAATAACTAACTCGGTTACTTCAAATAAGTTTCCATGAGCTTTTTTGTGAGTTATTTTGGCAGCTTGAAACAAATGTTAACGAAGAAAGACGTACCAAACTTTATTAATAAACTGTTGAGTATTGAAAGATTGCTAATCTACAAATAAACTGAATTTTATTCCAAATAACAATGTCTTGTTATATATCTTATTCACACGAATCCAAAATATATTTTCAACATTTAATTACTGCTTTCTACTTTATAATAGGAGGAAAAAATTAGTGAAAAACGATCTGAACCTCCTGAAAAGTAAGATTGATTACTCTTTATTGCAAAATGAATCTACTACAATAATTTTATCGGTTGTCATCCCAGTATGAAGTGTAAAAAGTGCAGATACGTTTTCTAAATTTATATAAATAATAATTGATTACCTCACAGCAACAATAATCAAGTGGAACTTTATTTATTTTTATCGAGTTTAATATAGAAAATTACTCGCCGTTTGTATACGTATTTAAAAGAATGGTCTACAATTTGTTCATATTTATTTAATGATTCATTGGAAATTTAAAACGTTATGAAAAATTTATTTTAATATGCGCAAAATGTTACCGTGAGGTTTTTAATTTTCGAACTCAATTTAAAAAATAATCAACCAGCTGTCTGTCATTTTCGATCAACAAATCTTTTCATGGAACTCAATTTCAAGCTCTACAGATAACCAGCTGTACCATCGAAAGTCAAATTTGAACAAGATTTGATACATTGTTGTGGAATGGCTTATTCTACATATTATTGCATCTTACTGGTAATATTTAGATTTAAAATTAACTATAGTTAGTTGAGGTGATGATATTTTAGGTATTATGAAAACATTTTTACCCTATTTTGGACATAAAGGTATGTTTTTTTCCATTTTCCACTTTCTTCATCGAATACTTGTAGATAATTACACAAATAGGTTTCAAAGTCATCCACAAATCTCCAACCTTCATTTTTTTATGAAACTTATTTGCCTAGAGATTGATTTTTTGATTTAGTTCTAAGCATAGTATTGGAAAACTGTCTAAGTGACAAATAATGTACTCCACAGCTGCTTCCTCTGAATTACAGGATTTATACTAGGACTTCTTTGCCAAACAAATCAATTTGATATATTTATTGAGTTCACAATACCCGGAAAACAAAATATCACAGATTTGGCTGTTTTTTCTCTTTATTTATCAGGTTTGTCTTGAATTTTGTCTAAAATATTCCAATCTATTCGCTTATTCTCAACCTGAGACGCATTTTTTCAACATAACCTACAGTTATCTACTCAAATTTCAGTAGCAGGTTTAGTTATTGATTTCAGAATGCAAAAGAAAGGGTTCTGGTTCCAATGAATGGAATTCGCGTAACTAGTTTTGTCATTTCTTCGTCCACTCTAATGGAGCATGTTTGGACAAATATAAAATTCCACATTCAAACGAATAGTATGCAAGCTTTCACCACACATTCTTCCTCTTATTTTTAACTAATGACTGTAAATTCCTATGGCTTATATACCACAGGGTAGCCTGAATTTTTCCAGATATCACAACTACTAACTTTGACCACAATTAATATGTCATCTAGTACCTTAGGGATAAAAAATCCGTCGTGGATTATTCTGCGCTAAATAAGTTTGGATTTTCTCGTAAGCAACCTCCACCAGCTTTTGCTTTTGCTCAGAATGACTATGACTATCTTATTTCCAATGCTAGCCTCTAGTCTTCTGTAAATCACAGAAGGTATCCCCTATTTATTTGTTGTGTTAATGATATTGTTGAATACCCATTCAACATTCCAAATTGCAATTTTTTTACCATATATTCACTTTGAGACCAAACTAACCGGAGCCTGCAGCTTTATCTAGTTAGAGAGATGGATAGTTCTTTCGATGATAAAATTTGAATACCTCCTCTCTAATATAGGTATCCAAAAGCTTTTTCATTGTCACCAAAATGTTTTTAAATAATTGCTTTCCAGATTTATGTGATAAAATTAAAACTTTGTCGTTTGTGGATAAAATCCAGGAAAGTTGTGTGCTGGTTTTGGAAAATACTAAATCCCTCACTTTGAACTAAGATACTGGTGATTCTTTTCGATAATTGTGTTCGAAATTTCATCATTTTCTACTTTTCCATTGGTTAAATTTGTAATAAATTGTAAAAATTGCACACTTTTGTTTAGTATTGCACTTTTTTAGTTTTACTGATAAATTTTGTTTTTATATCGAAAGTTTTCAGTAAAACGTCATGCAGCTTACGAAACCAAAGATATCTATTATATATATATTTTTTTGTATATACAGAATGTACGGATTGGTGCCTTTAAAGGTTGTTTATAATTTAAGCAAATTTTTTTTATTAAATTAAGATAATCTTAGGTATATAACGTATTTTTTGAATTGTGTATGTAAACTTTTGCAAATATATGTTGATTTCAATAAAAATTTCATGTTTTATTTCGTCTAAAATTACCCAGAAGGAATGGGAAATCACAAAACCAGATTTCGATCAAACATAATTATCAAAACCATAAACCATAGGTTTTAAAAAATCATAAAAATAGAAAGTGAATGCATTACTTTCTCTTATCTTTAAGCCCCATTTCCATCTTCTTCTCACTTGTTAATAGCTATAAAAAAAAACATTCTGACTATCAATTTTCATATGTTTAAACTCCGTTTTTAATATTTTCCACACTTTAATTACTAGCAATCCTAGGTTACATTTTGACGATCGATATTTTCTAGGTTTGAACGTCTTCTGCCAGATTAGCGTTAACAAAAAAATACTGAGGTCATATTTCCACACATTCAAGTCGCTTTTTCTATATTTTCACTACTTTTGTTACCAGTCATCACAGGAAAAAATTGACGATAAATATTTCATATCTTCAAGCCCCATTTCCCATAATTTTCATTAATGAAAAAATACTGAGAGTAAATTTTTAATAATCGGAGCCATTTTTTAATATTTTTCAGCCGGATTTCCAACACTTTAGTCACTAGCAATTACAAATAACAATCTAACAATCTATTTTTTATATCATCAATTACTTTTTTCACATTTCCAGCACTTCAATTACTGGCAAATTTTTTTATGTTTTTAAGCCTAATTTTCCATATTTCTCTCGAGTGGTTTTCAGCGCATTTTCCATATTCTTAAACATAATTTTGCATATTTTCTCAACATTTGTTAATAGCAATCATAAGAAAAATATTGAGTTTTCTACAATTTCTCTTGTCGTTACATTTTCAGAAATTTATTGATGATGGATTTTTCAAATCTTTGAACCACTTTTTCATGTTATTAGCTGGAAGCAATGAAAAAAAATTTCGACGCTCTATTTTTCATATCTCAACCCTGATTTTTAGTAGTAGATTTGAATCTTAGTTAATATCAAGAATAAAACAGAGAGTGAACATCAACTTTCATATATTTATAACCCAGTTTCCATATTTTTACCATTTTATTTATTAGCAATCACTGACGATCAAGTTATCATACCTTCAAGCCTCATTTTTCACACTTTTCCAACTCGTTTTTCTTATTTTTATCATACAAAAATAAGAGCAGATTTTTGATATTTTCAAGCCCCCCAAAACTATTCCAAATATGAAATCATAAGCTTAGTTTTTAGCTCACTCCGTATACCGACAATTTCGATATTAAAATATAATCTTAGAACACCCTATATAATTTGGTGAACTTTTAAAAATGAGAATTCTGAGGAAAATCTAAATATGAGTTAAGGATATATGCTGTGATGGATTCACGCCTAGGACGGCATGATTTTTGAAATTTTTGAAACGCCAAAATTTCAGAAAAGTAAAATATATTCAGATTAATTTGTGTAAAGAATTATCAGTAACTATATCCACTATATTCGGAAATCTTGGTACAGCGTACAAATTTAAAAGTAAAGAGTCTTTCTCAAATTCCTTGGTCTGCTCAACATGGTGCCTTAGAGTGGTATGGAATTTCTTTCATTTCAGCAATTCTAGTCTTTGTTTGGAATGTAGTGAGAAGCTTCAAGAAACTTAAGCTGATTTATCATCAGTCGTGCAGTTCTATAATTCTCTGGCTCTATTCCTTCGGGATATGAGAGACAGATAATTTTCCGAATATGAGGAAAACGCTAAAACATTATCAGTCAAGTGTGCTACAGCCAGATGAAAGAATAGCTTTTTCTAGACAAAGCTTCAAGAAAATTTCAAATCCTTCGATAATTTATCTGAAATAGACGAATTGAAAAATCTTGCCAATAAACTGGTCGACAAGTATCCCGGCGATTTGGAAATTGAATGTATTTATTCCCATTTACTCAAAGTTGTACGCAGAAAGTATATGCAACATTCACCGAAATTTTTATATTTTTTTATGTATTTTTGGAGTTTATTGGAGTTTACTCCTTAAGAATCGATTTGCATATATAAGGGGCCCGGTATGAGAAAAATGTAAGGAGTAAAATCTATCGATGAATGATCTCGTTACGTTTTTGGTGCGCACCCTATGATGCGCAACTTTCTAATTTGTCAGTGTCAACATACTTATATAGCTGTCATTGTGAAGTTTTAATTTTTATCATTGTGTTCCGCTAAAGTGAACTGAAAGTATTTTCAAATAACTATGGCAGAAAGAGGTGTAGGTGATATTGCCGGAACATCTAACAAACACGTGGTTGCAAGGTACGTTATAATTCATGTATTATATGTATGAGCATGTGCAATTTGTATTTATTAAATATTTTAATAATTATCGATGTAGTTTATATAAATATATATATTTGAAAACAACACATAAAATTAGATAATTAACCCAATTTGAATTATCGGGCGCATCCACATAAAATAGAAAATTTCTAACCTAACCAAAAATTAATTTTTTTGTCGATGTCTATAAATTCTTCCACGTTATTATGATTTATTTTATAAATAATTTTTAAATATTAACAACTGTAGTCAATAATTCGATAATATTATCAGAAAAATCGACAATATTTTTTCATTATAATAATGTTTTTATATAATTTTCTTTCGAAAAGTTATTTTTTAGCTTATTTAAATAATTCATGTACTATTTATTATTGTATGTAAAAGATTTAGTGACATAATTATCTTTTTATAACCATTTTTGTTAATTATTAAGATAATATTATATTTTAAATAAAAAATTAATTATAATAATTTAAAAAAAATGTTTATAAAAACCTTTTTTTATCAATTTTCTTAGAGTCGGTTAAAATTTTTATAATTATTCATTTATAAATTAGGAAAAAATCTAAACCTCCAAAAACTCCAGCCGAGAGCCAGCGAGCTTACAGATTAAAAAAAAATTAATAAAGGAAGCCCAAAATATTCTGGCAATCAACCAATATTTTTTAAGTTAAATAAACTCTTTTTGCGTCTGGTTAGACTATCGAACTCCAGTCGTGCGTCAGAGCTGACACACATTTTTTGAGTATTTCGTCTACAAATTGTTGTAAAGAAAATTTTTTTTCTTTGTTGAAAAGAATAAAACTATTTACGTGGAAGTATGAGTCAAGATAGACTTAATTCTCTTGCAATACTGTCTATTCAAACTCAGTCCAAGAAATTAATCATGGTGATATTTTTGTGCAGAACAAAGACAGGAAAAGTAAATTTTAAAATTGATTGATACTAAAAAAAACCATATTTATTAATTTGTCGTTAATTACTTATGTATCAGTTATAATTAAAAATTATATTCCAACGAAATACATTGAATAAGGGCGGCGCGATAAGTCTAAATCCGTCACTGGATATATGATATTGAATTGAGTTATGAATAGCAATGGAAACGAGATAAAAAACGACGATATTTTAATCCAAATTTTGTGATTACTTTCGTATCCATATTAGCGAGATATTCTGACAAAGAAACTTTTTAAAGACAAAACAATTAACATGTTTCAACAAGCACCAAATGTCGCGAAGCACGCTACGCAATAAAATGTCAAATATCCTTAATACATTTTAGTTTTAAGCGGAACCAAGACTTTTTAATGGACATGCTTCGAATTTTGCAGGACTCTGAATATTTGCGCGGATCTCTTCGCCCATTGATTTTTGTTCTATAAAATTACGTTGAAGCATTTCGTGCAATCGCATTTACTGGAAGTGCTTTACAAACAAGGCATCATTTTGTACTTTTTTTGTGATCGGCTCTCCGAACGATAATACAGGACCGTCGACGGATATATAGACAATCGGAATTATTGTTTTTCGCTATTATTCAGTTCAATAAAAGACTTTTATCTAATTTACGAACTAGAATGCGCGGCCATGCGTCATTTCGATCTAGAGGCAACTTTTAACCACAACACCACCAATAATTTGGTAACAACTAAAGGACTTGTACCAGAATACTCTCCATCTCCTACTATGTTCAAAATAAATTTGAAATAATGAGAATTTTAGTCAAAAATAAACATCTATACTCAATAAATTTTGCAAGAAGTGCCTGGGCTTACAAAAAAAGATAATAAACTTGTTCATTGTTGGAAACTCATTCACCAAAATGGTGCATGTGTAGCAATTCAAACTTTAAATCATTAATTTTGAAGCAACACATTCTTCTTAGCAAAATGTGGCCGTTTTTGTTTGATTTCTTTGCCCAAACGTTGCAATAAGTTCCGTTGATAGCTTTTCTTTTTTTGGAGCCCGTTCTCCCTTTTCAGTTCATTGTTTTGATTGTTCTTTTGTTTCGGATGGAAACACCTTCACGAGACTGCTTTTGTTCAATTGTTCAGTTTAGAAAATTTTTAGATTGTTCTGAAATATCGTCTCTCAAGATTCCTGCATCAAAAGAAATAATAGTTGGACTTGTAAACAGCTATCAACGTCCAAACAACGGATTATGATTTGTCCAAATGCCACTAACTGTTTTTTTTTATTTTCATAACATGTAGTTGTAGTTTATTAAATTTTTCTTGATACACATACCAACAACTTCTTCAACGTGAAGTATAAAGTCGAGAAAGTTTGTGATAAGGCAGGTAGATGGTACGTTCTTCATAAGTCTTCGAGATCTACCCAACTGTACGTCTTAAGGGTTTGTTATTTACCCGTTTACCCTTAATCCCCTAATCGAAAATAGTGAGCGACTACTTCACATTCAACCTTTTTATTATTAAGTATATTTTGGTATCTTTCGACTTGGATCAAAACAAAGAAACAAAATTAGACGTAGACGTTTTAGTTTGTCGCTAATAATTATTTCGGCTTGATGTTTGGTGGTGTGTTGTGTTTTGTATTTGCCAATTCAATTTTTCATTTCAATGATTCTATTCAATAGTTTTTGAAATATTGAAGGTTTTACATGATTTATCCGAACTTTTTATTTCTACGATGTTCCTCGTTTTTATAATAGATTCATTGTATAAATTCCCAGCGATCGAGATGAAGATGTCTTCTAAAATGTCCTTCCTCAAACTACCTTCTCAAAGCACTATAATTGAGTATTGTCTGGTCTTGAACGGCCAACGAGCACGAGTCCCGAGCCGAGCATCTAATACAGTTTGTACGTGAAAAAGCCTTTTCGGTCTCAAAAAATTTCTGCGTCTTCAAAATCAAACTTAATTTTCCATATAGACCAGAAAGAGACTTTAATCTACTAAAGTTGAACATTTCTGATTTCAAATTAAAAGAATATTTAGGCTAAATGGCAGTTATGACTTAATTTGATCGAAACTTTGAATTTCAAGCTTCTTTTAAACGTTATATAAAACCAGCTGTAATATCGTCTTAAGACGGATCTGTGTAATGATCATGGCTATCATTTGATGAAAATAGTTGAGTGACAGTAATAAAAGTGTATTACTGTCGAAGATGGTTAGTTGGTTAGTTTCATAGAACGCAGATTGTCGAGTGTTATTTTTACATTACAACTGCAAATATTCTAACACGCTTAGTGCACTATAGACTGAAAACAAATTATTTACATACTTTGTAAATATCTCTATAATGACGTTATTATCTGTTACGAGCATTAAACGTATTTTTATGACCATGCTGCAATAAACAATACATCATAAATAAAATTAGTACTAAGCTTCATAATTAAACGAATGAGATTGACGCTGTAATTATTTATTATACACCAAATCTAGCGATTTTTCTAGTTATTTCCTATTTTGAGGAACAGAAAAAAGTCGCGTGGCTATAGATCCGTCGATTAGAGTGGTTATAGTAGCACTAGAATATTTTTAGATGTTAAAAACTGTAGTTCCAAAAAGTATTGTCGAATTTTTAGCTGCGCGATGCAGATGAGGGAAGTCTTCTAGGGTTAATTCGCGAATTTCAGATTGTTCAAAGTCTTTATCTTTCTTTATCTGCGTTGTAAGAAAGAAAAGTCTCATTTTACGATTTTTCCACTGCTAAAAGTCTTTCTTTTTGTCCATCCATATCCGCAGGGCTCACCAGAGTTAACGCCATGCAGTTTCTGAAAATTCTGACTTTGAGGAGGCCACTACAATGCAGATTAAAGGAGCTTCCCAGAAGTTTTCTCTTAATTTTTGAACTTTTGGTTGTTAAAAGTCTTTCTGTCCATCTATATCTGCCCTACTCACCATTATCAACAACAGGCAACTTCAGACTATTGTGAAAATTATAACTTTTTGAAGAGCAGTGCAATGCAAATGGAAAAAGGTTTCTAGAAGTTAATTCGCGAGTTTCGGGCTGCTCAAAGTCTCCACTCTCTAACCACATCCTTTACAATGCATATAAAAGAAATCTTCTAGAAGTTGTTACTCTTATTTTGCGAGTTTTCCACTGCTAAAGTCTTTCTTTTTGTCCATCCATATCCGCAGTACTCACCAGAGTTAACACCATGCAGCTTCTGACTTTGAGGAGGCCACTACAATGCAGATGAAAGGAGTTTTCCAGAAGTTTTCTCTTAATTTGTGAACTTTTGGTTGCTAAAAGTCTTTCTGCCCATAATTAACAATAGGCAAATTATAACTTTAAGAAAATCAGTGCAATACAAATGGACGAAAGCTTCTAGAAGTTGTCGCTCTTAATTCGCAAGTTTACTGCTGCTCAAAGTCTTAACTGTCTATCCAGATCCACAACAACAATGCAGATGAAAGTACCCTTCCAGAAATCGTCTTTCAATTTTTGAACTTTTGGTTGTTAAAAGTCTTTCTGTCCATCTATATCTGCCCTACTCGCCATTATCAACAACATGCAACTTCAGACTATTCTGAAAATTATAACTTTGAGAAGAGCAGTGCAATGCAAATGGAAGAAGGTTTCTAGAAGTTAATTCGCGAGTTTCGGGCTGCTCAAAGTCTCCACTCTCTAACCACATCCTTTACAATGCATATAAAAGAAATCTTCTAGAAGTTGTTACTCTTATTTTGCGAGTTTTCCACTGCTAAAGTCTTTCTTTTTGTCCATCCATATCCGCAGTACTCACCAGAGTTAACACCATGCAGCTTCTGACTTTGAGGAGGCCACTACAATGCAGATGAAAGGAGTTTTCCAGAAGTTTTCTCTTAATTTGTGAACTTTTGGTTGCTAAAAGTCTTTCTGCCCATAATTAACAATAGGCAAATTATAACTTTAAGAAAATCAGTGCAATACAAATGGACGAAAGCTTCTAGAAGTTGTCGCTCTTAATTCGCAAGTTTACTGCTGCTCAAAGTCTTAACTGTCTATCCAGATCCACAACAACAATGCAGATGAAAGTACCCTTCCAGAAATCGTCTTTCAATTTTTGAACTTTTGGTTGTTAAAAGTCTTTCTGTCCATCTATATCTGCCCTACTCGCCATTATCAACAACATGCAACTTCAGACTATTCTGAAAATTATAACTTTGAGAAGAGCAGTGCAATGCAAATGGAAGAAGGTTTCTAGAAGTTAATTCGCGAGTTTCGGGCTGCTCAAAGTCTCCACTCTCTAACCACATCCTTTACAATGCATATAAAAGAAATCTTCTAGAAGTTGTTACTCTTATTTTGCGAGTTTTCCACTGCTAAAGTCTTTCTTTTTGTCCATCCATATCCGCAGTACTCACCAGAGTTAACACCATGCAGCTTCTGACTTTGAGGAGGCCACTACAATGCAGATGAAAGGAGCTTTCCAGAAGTTTTCTCTTAATTTGTGAACTTTTGGTTGCTAAAAGTCTTTCTGCCCATAATTAACAATAGGCAAATTATAACTTTAAGAAAATCAGTGCAATACAAATGGACGAAAGCTTCTAGAAGTTGTCGCTCTTAATTCGCAAGTTTACTGCTGCTCAAAGTCTTAACTGTCTATCCAGATCCACAACAACAATGCAGATGAAAGTACCCTTCCAGAAATCGTCTTTCAATTTTTGAACTTTTGGTTGTTAAAAGTCTTTCTGTCCATCTATATCTGCCCTACTCACCATTATCAACAACATGCAACTTCAGACTATTCTGAAAATTATAACTTTGAGAAGAGCAGTGCAATGCAAATGGAAGAAGGTTTCTAGAAGTTAATTCGCGAGTTTCGGGCTGCTCAAAGTCTCCACTCTCTAACCACATCCTTTACAATGCATATAAAAGAAATCTTCTAGAAGTTGTTACTCTTATTTTGCGAGTTTTCCACTGCTAAAGTCTTTCTTTTTGTCCATCCATATCCGCAGTACTCACCAGAGTTAACACCATGCAGCTTCTGACTTTGAGGAGGCCACTACAATGCAGATGAAAGGAGCTTTCCAGAAGTTTTCTCTTAATTTGTGAACTTTTGGTTGCTAAAAGTCTTTCTGCCCATAATTAACAATAGGCAAATTATAACTTTAAGAAAATCAGTGCAATACAAATGGACGAAAGCTTCTAGAAGTTGTCGCTCTTAATTCGCAAGTTTACTGCTGCTCAAAGTCTTAACTGTCTATCCAGATCCACAACAACAATGCAGATGAAAGTACCCTTCCAGAAATCGTCTCTTAATTTGTGAACTTTTGGTTGTTAAAAGTCTTTCTGTCCATCTATATCTGCCCTACTCACCATTATCAACAACAGGCAACTTCAGACTATTGTGAAAATTATAACTTTTTGAAGAGCAGTGCAATGCAAATGGAAAAAGGTTTCTAGAAGTTAATTCGCGAGTTTCGGGCTGCTCAAAGTCTCCACTCTCTAACCACATCCTTTACAATGCATATAAAAGAAATCTTCTAGAAGTTGTTACTCTTATTTTGCGAGTTTTCCACTGCTAAAGTCTTTCTTTTTGTCCATCCATATCCGCAGTACTCACCAGAGTTAACACAACAAAGGAGCTTTCCAAAAGTTGTCAATTAGAAAGTATTTTTAATATGAACAAGTTCATACCAATTGTGAAAAATTTCCTATTTGTCAATCATATTGTGTCCAGCTAGATATAAATTATTTAATCAATTCGCCGTCCACATATATCCGATATTCATTTATAGGTATACGTTGTAATTAAATTTTTTGCTCATAAATCAGCGACAGTTTAAAATGAAAACGAATCATTGAAAAGATGCAATTAACGTTATAATAGGTTATTAAAAACAATTGTGGTTTATTAAATAATAATGTTATGGCATACGGACGGCTCTTCAAAAATTTTGATCCGGTGTAAGTCGAATCGCCTCCGACTTATAACGATAAATATCTCATGATAGTTATCTGCCGGTTAATTGTCGGCTTACCTCTCTTCTGCGTGCTCAAGATATTATAATATATATATGTGTCTACAGGTGAGACCAGCAAGAGCTTGACCTACATCACCAAAGCACGCGTTTAGCTCTTCAACATGTGCTGCTCTTTCCCCAGGTGAATGTTCAACAAGTACGCATAATTTTCTTTCTTTATAAGCCGATTGGCACATCGGTGACTTGCCCTGTTTAAATACGGCTTAATATTAAACTGTGATACAAATCGAGAATCGATAACAAGATTGTGTTGATTAACGACAAAAACGTGCAACAGGAAACTGATCGAGAATGGAAGAAAAGCAGAAGAAAGAACAATAAAAGCAGAACGGATCAAAAATATGCTTTATGTTAAGATTTTTAGGTGGAAATTACCGTATATTATAACATAAAGACCCCTGCTGCTTTTGTATTTTTCTATATTCTTGAATAACCCAAAAACTACTGGATACATTTTCACGTAGTTTTCACAAATAGATAAAGTGATTCAAGAGGAAGATTTTAGATATATATGTCAAGATTTTTAGGTAAAGTGGTGGAAATTACCGTATATTATAACACAAAGACCACTACTGGTTTTGTAGTTTTGTATATTCTTAATTAACTCAAAAACTACTGGACAGATTTTCACGCAGTTTTCACCAATAGATAGAGTGATTCAAGAGAAATATTTTAGATATATATGTCAATATTTTCAGGTAAAGTGGTGGAAATTACCGTATATTATAACACAAAGTCCCCTACTGCTTTTGTAGTTTTGTATATTCTTAATTAACTCAAAAACTACTGGACAGATTTTCACGCAGTTTCCACCAATAGATAAAGTGATTCAAGAGGAAGATTTTAGATATATATGTCAAGATTTTTAGGTAAAGTGGTAGAAATTACCGTATATTATAACACAAAGACCCCTACTGCTTTTGTAGTTTTGTATATTCTTAATTAACTCAAAAACTACTGGACAGATTTTCACGCAGTTTTCACCAATAGATAAAGTGATTCAAGAGGAAGATTTTACATATATATTACAAAATTTTTAGGTAAAGTGGTGGAAATTATTGAATATTATAACACAAAGACCCCTGCTGCTTTTGTAGTTTTGTATATTCTTAATTAACTCAAAAACTACTGGACAGATTTTCACGCAGTTTTCACCAATAGATAGAGTGATTCAAGAGAAATATTTTAGATATATATGTCAATATTTTCAGGTAAAGTGGTGGAAATTACCGTATATTATAACACAAAGACCCCTGCTGCTTTTGTAGTTTTGTATATTCTTAATTAACTCAAAAACTACTGGACAGATTTTCACGCAGTTTCCACCAATAGATAAAGTGATTCAAGAGGAAGATTTTACATATATATTACAAAATTTTTAGGTAAAGTGGTGGAAATTATTGAATATTATAACACAAAGACCCCTGCTGCTTTTGTAGTTTTGTATATTCTTAATTAACTCAAAAACTACTGGACAGATTTTCACGCAGTTTTCACCAATAGATAGAGTGATTCAAGAGAAATATTTTAGATATATATGTCAATATTTTCAGGTAAAGTGGTGGAAATTACCGTATATTATAACACAAAGACCCCTGCTGCTTTTGTAGTTTTGTATATTCTTGAATAACTCAAAAAATACTGGACAGATTTTCACGCAGTTTTCACAAATAGATAAAGTGATTGAAGAGGAAGTTTTTCGATATATACGTCAAGATTTTTAGGTAAAGAGGTGAAAATTACCGTATATTATAACACAAAGACCCCTACTGCTTTTGTAGTTTTGTATATTCTTAATTAACTCAAAAACTACTGGACAGATTTTCACGCAGTTTCCACCAATAGATAAAGTGATTCAAGAGGAAGATTTTACATATATATTACAAAATTTTTAGGTAAAGTGGTGGAAATTATTGAATATTATAACACAAAGACCCCTGCTGCTTTTGTAGTTTTGTATATTCTTAATTAACTCAAAAACTACTGGACAGATTTTCACGCAGTTTCCACCAATAGATAAAGTGATTCAAGAGGAAGATTTTACATATATATTACAAAATTTTTAGGTAAAGTGGTGGAAATTATTGAATATTATAACACAAAGACCCCTGCTGCTTTTGTAGTTTTGTATATTCTTAATTAACTCAAAAACTACTGGACAGATTTTCACGCAGTTTTCACCAATAGATAGAGTGATTCAAGAGAAATATTTTAGATATATATGTCAATATTTTCAGGTAAAGTGGTGGAAATTACCGTATATTATAACACAAAGACCCCTGCTGCTTTTGTAGTTTTGTATATTCTTGAATAACTCAAAAAATACTGGACAGATTTTCACGCAGTTTTCACAAATAGATAAAGTGATTGAAGAGGAAGTTTTTCGATATATACGTCAAGATTTTTAGGTAAAGAGGTGAAAATTACCGTATATTATAACACAAAGACCCCTACTGCTTTTGTAGTTTTGTATATTCTTAATTAACTCAAAAACTACTGGACAGATTTTCACGCAGTTTCCACCAATAGATAAAGTGATTCAAGAGGAAGATTTTACATATATATTACAAAATTTTTAGGTAAAGTGGTGGAAATTATTGAATATTATAACACAAAGACCCCTGCTGCTTTTGTAGTTTTGTATATTCTTAATTAACTCAAAAACTACTGGACAGATTTTCACGCAGTTTTCACCAATAGATAGAGTGATTCAAGAGGAAGATTTTAGATATATATGTCAAGATTTTTAGGTAAAGTGGTGGAAATTACCGTATATTATGACACAAAGACCACTACTGCTTTTGTAGTTTTGTATATTCTTAATTAACTCAAAAACTACTGGACAGATTTTCACGCAGTTTTCACAAATAGATAGAGTGATTCAAGAGGAAGATTTTAGATATATATGTCAATATTTTCAGGTAAAGTGGTGGAAATTACCGTATATTATAACACAAAGACCCCTGCTGCTTTTGTAGTTTTGTATATTCTTGATTAACTCAAAAACTACTGGACAGATTTTCAAGCAGTTTTCACAAATAGATAAAGTGATTCAAGAGGAAGATTTTAGATATATATGTCAAGATTTTTAGGTAAAGTGGTGAAAATTACCGTATATTATAACACAAAGTCCCCTACTGCTTTTGTAGTTTTGTATATTCTTGAATAACTCAAAAAATACTGGACAGATTATCACGCAGTTTTCACAAATAGATAGAGTGATTCAAGAGAAAGATTTTAGACATATATGTCAAGATTTTCAGGTAAAGTGGTGGAAATTACCATATATTATAACACAAAGACCCCTGTTGCTTCTGTGGTTTTATTTATTCTTGAGTAACTCAAAAACTACTGGACAGATTTTCACGCAGTTTTCACAAATAGATAGAGTGATTCATGAGGAAGATTTTAGATATATATGTCAAGATTTTTAGGTAAAGTGGTGGAAATTACCGTATATTATAACACAAAGTCCCCTACTGCTTTTGTAGTTTTGTATATTCTTAATTAACTCAAAAACTACTGGACAGATTTTCACGTAGTTTTCACAAATAGATAGAGTGATTCAAGAGGAAGATTTTAGATATATATGTCAAGATTTTTAGGTAAAGTGGTGGAAATTACCGTATATTATAACACAAAGACCCCTGTTGCTTCTGTGGTTTTGTTTATTCTTGAGTAACTCAAACTAACTACTGCACAGATTTTCACGCAGTTTTCGCCATTAGATAGAGTGATTCATGAGAAAGATATAGATGTATGATTTGACAGGGCTTCTTGGTGAATTAGTGGAAATAACCACATATTACCAAATAAAGATCTGTATTGCCTCTGCGGTTCGGTATTTTCACGAAGTTCTCATAGATAGAGTGATTCATGAAGAAGATTTTAATGCACTAAATGTTCTTGATTTTAGGTCTCTTCTGTTTTAAAATTAGATTTTTCAATAATTTTTGTAAGATAAAATTTGACTTTTCTTTAAGGCTTTATCAAAATATTTTGAATATCAAAATCAAGTTTTAACTAGATTTATTGACTAAATGACTTGAAAAATATAACAATTAAAATAAGTGAAGTAATTCCCATTATTTTTTTTTAAATTTGAGGAAAACTGTCGAGAAAGAACTGAATCACTTTGTAATAAATACAAAGAGAAAAATATTAGGAAACGAGAACGAACATTGAAAATCCGAAATATTTGCTATAAGGCTTTTCCACATTTACTAAGCCGTACTTGGTTTGTTTGATTTCTTTAACTCACCTACTCCACCTATAGATTTGTGATCATATTCTCATTCGTATTTAAATGGTTAAATTCCACATCTTAATATACAATACATTCTCTATACGGTTGCCTCCAAAGCTGAATCCGGTGTGGGTTGCGCAGTCACTACAAACCACGAACTCATAAGTTCTTTGCGCTTACCCTCGACGTGTAGTGTTTACACTGGTGAACTATACAGTATCCTTCAAGCCTTCAAATATATTTCTTCTCCCCATAAACATGTACTGACTCTCTTTCATCCATACAATCAATCGCAACCATATTCACCGACCATCCAGTAGTCCAAAACATTCATGACATCTACCAAACTCTCATTGCTCTTGATATAACAATCTCTCTCATCTGGCTTCCATCGCACACTGGAATTGCTGGAAACGAATGTGCCGATTGCCAAAGAAGCCACAAAGAATCATCCTGAAATCCCAGTTCAGCTGGCCAATGATCTGAAGATTAACTTCAAACATCTCATTAAAAAATCTTGGCGCAAGAGTACTACAGCACTAAGTACATCAAATCCACCCATCTACTTCTCACATTTCACTAAACTTTTTGAATAGAAAAGAAGCTGTGACAATAAGAAGACTTCGCATCAACCACACGAAACTTACTCACGGCTATTTGATGTCGTCAGAGAGTCGTCCTTGTCAAGTTCCTGTTAAGCACGTCCTCACCAACTGCAGAGAATATTCTACCGCGTATCAACAGTTTGACGGAAATAAGGAAAAACGTGCTACCAAGCTGTATAAGAAAATATAATTTAATTTATGCATTGTAATAGATTTTGTAACAGTCCTGTATTTAACTTATGATTGTTTTTGTGTGCCAATGGCCAGCGCTGTCGAGGCACGTTAAACTGAAAGAAAAAATAGATTTTCACATAAGTAATTATTCCAAGAAGAAGCATAATGTTAATAATATGCAAAATCAACCGTATACAGTTTGTTAATACTTTGTTGTACCGTTCTCGTTTTGAAATAGAAACTAAATATTCAAAACTCTAATTATTTCTTGCATAAACAAATCATTAAAATGACTTGTACGACCGTTCGGTTTTCGTACATCATTATTAACTATCAGCTACTTATAGTTATAGAATATGGTTGTAACATATCTGACTGAACGAGAAAAAAAATTCCCGATGACAAATGGTCTTCTCATGACTGCTATTTCGATTGTGTATCGCATTTAATGCCACTCATTAACATAAACTTATGTAATAACAATGAAGCATTTATATGTCGCATTATTCCCAATATGATTTATGTTCGTTTCGAAGATTCTCCGATATATTCAATATTGTAATTCGTTTCAAATTTAGTCATTTGCTTTCTATTGAAATTAATTATAACGGATGTGAAAAATTATAATACAAGTGTCACTTTCAATGGATATTATAAGTATGGTATTGTGGTTGTGGCGTCGTCCAGAAAAATAAAAATTCTACTTTTTTTAAACTGTCCGTTACTAAAATTGATTCATTACGCGCGGTTAAGCTTATGAATACAAAGAGAACCTGTACAGTGTGTCTCTCCAAGACCTCCAAAGCAAATCGTTTACTCGAAACTCATAAGTCAATATTACGAATTACGTGGATGGTCTCAGAAATACCTGGACTGACCTACAGATGGTTGTAGTTACTGTATTAGAAAGTACTCAATCTATACAGCATATGTTTCAAGTTTGAAGACGCCACGTTGTTTAGTACTTCACTTTATACCTAAAACAAGTTTTTGATGCTTAGAATAATCGCTAACTTTTTTCCTTTTTCCACCAATAGACACTTTCTGTCCTCTACACTGTCTTAACCAAAAGATCAGTACAACTGTTTGAATTGTAGAAAGTACTCAGAATAATTATAAATTATTTTGTATCACTTGTACAAGTTAGGAAATTGTTTATTTTTACTTATGGAACTTTTTATTAGTGGCAACCACGATGCAATATTGGTCTATATTGATCTTGCAAGAAATTGCCTTGCATCATGTCAAGCGACCTTCATATCTTAAAAATATAAATTCAATTTTAGTTTTGATTATATCATAATGAGATTGTGTACTTATCATTCATTTTAGCCAATCATTTCTTAATATTTAACTATCCATATCTGATTTTTTTACAACGATTGTAATTTCTTTCAAAAATGGATTTATTTAAAATAATATCAATAATCGGGCGTAGTCTGCACTGGATTACATTCCTCGAGGTGTCATAATCCATTTAAAAGTGATTATTTTTTAGGTAAAGAGGCTTTACAAGTTGTCTCAAATATCTAAACTAATACCATGTCCATTTCATTAACGGTGTGTTTGTAAATTAGAATCAATAAATGTGAAATCCTAAATGATTTGTTTCATTTCCGTAATAGAACCTTCAGTCGACTTTAATTTTCATGAAAAATACGTTTTCTAAATATTTCAAAAGCTTTTTTCCTCGAAATTAATTTTTTATTAGTCTCAAACAAAAGTGTAAAATATCAAAAATGTTTTTTGTCTTCACTATATTGAACAAAATGATTTTAATTCTGTTTTGAAGGACGTGACTTATAAAAAGATATGGATTGCCCTTGAAGACATTTTGTAAGTCAACTTGGACCATATAAAATGTATATTTTATCTACTTAAAAACCAAGATTTCAGATTTTTCTGAAAAATAAGCGAGCACTACGTTTTCCGTTGGGTTTTCGCCTTTATCTGGCGAATAAAACAAATTATTTGAGAAAATTAAAAATTTACTGTCAACTGTCAACTGTCAATAACGAAGTGGCTAGTGTCACATTTAAGGTTAAGTTAAAGTTGTCTACTCCAGAGCGTCTCGATAGTGTTTTGCAGAACGCAACTTTCGGTATGTAAATGAATACAGAACAACTCTCAGATGGCGTCATCTAAAAAATATTTCATTACTAAAAGTAAGATATAATACAGTCTGTATCTTTGATTAAGTATTGCAATACTCAATTCATGGAATGTAGCATTCAATAATTGGAATTTGTGACGGTATCTTTGAGCTCCACGTTAGTTAGGAGCGCCACTGCTTCCGTTCAGAACTGCTCGCTGCTAGGTCAGAACTCTATGGAGGGTATCGAAAATTAGAATTGCCATTGGAGTCGTTGACTTACACAAGCGCTGTGTGGACTGGCATTCGTTTTAATAGCTCTCCGTAAGCATTACAAAATTTCAAAATATAACTCGCTGAACATTGTGGTCTGTAGCAACAGATCTGAGTCCTTAACCTCAACTACATCATTCATGAAAGTGTCATTATACACTTGATTCATTCCTCAATGAATTTCCGCTTCAATGTTGCCTTCTGCCTACAAGAAACGAATAACAGCTCGCAATTCGCACTTAGCGGGAGAATCAATAGAGATACCCATGTTTTTGTGACTGACCAGCGTCCAGGTCGCCCAGTAACTGTATTAACTCCGGAAACAGTGACCAAAATCAACCAAACTGTGCGTGCAGATCGTCGACTAAGCATCCGGATGATTACCGAGGCTGTAAACGCCGATGAAGAAAAATTTTACACGAGGAATTACACATGACAAAAGTCTGTGCAAAGTTATTGGCAAAAATTCTGACTCCTGACCAAAAGCTCTTCCATCAACGGGATTTCCTTGAAAGGTTAGAAAAAGATCTGTATGAAAGGACCCGATTTAGGTCGATGGAAGTCGTGAAGCAAAAAAGGGCAGAGCTCTTAAAGATCCACGCCAAAGAAGACTTCCAGCACTGTATCGATCAATGGATAAAACGTATTGAAAGGTGTATATTGAAGGGGAGCATTCGAATGTAGTATAGTTTTTATAACAAAACCTTTTTTCGTAACCAGTCTCGTTATTTAGTAGCCAGACCTCGTATATAGATAACGAATATTCTTAAATAACGTTAAATACCTGAGTGAATGAAATTGATGAAAACGAAAAGAAATATAAGTAGTTTTTCGTCGTTTCCTGGTAGGATGTGACTACCAAAGAGACCCGACTCGTCCAAGGCATCACGTCTTGGTTTTCTTCTTATTCTTGTTCTTCGTCTGTCACCGCGCTCACGAAGAACGATAAAAGTAGATGAAAAAATTACAAGGTTCGATGTAGAGATGTTTCATAGAAAAGTAACTGTTAATTTTTCATGAATTATTGATTTAGAAGACTATATCAATATTTCGATTTATCTATTGTTCGAAAATAGTCAAAAATACGTTAACTAAAATTCCTCCTACATCTTTTGGTTTTGAGCTGCTAGTAAGAAGTCGGGTTTTCAGTATATCACCTCTTAACTATAATAAAGGTAATTTTGAACAAGCTGCATCACAATACATGTTCTACGTAAGATGTTCTGTTGAACAGATGTATATTGTTTAATTAACCACGTACCTTAACGTTGCTGTACAAGTTGAACGTTTTGAACGTCCAGTTTAGGCTTGAACATCCAATATAAATAAAAAAATTAACTATAAGCTTTTGGCCAACAGAGTCGCATTTGAAATTTCAACACAGCAGTGCTTATAAGTCAACATATACTGTTTGTAATTTTAAAATTGTTAAGGATTATCTACTAAAATCTGCGTGACGAAAAAACTAGTGCTTAAAACTTAGGATTAACTTTGTACTTGTTAGTCTTTGAAAACAATATTTTATACAACAAGATAGTGCCACTTGTCAAGACAAAAGTTTAAATCAAATCCTTTTATGTTACTATGAATATTAGAAAATAGTAAATACCCACCTCTAATAGAAAACGTGATAAATACTATAATAACAGCGACAACGATACCCAACGGGAATCCCATTCCACTTATTTGACACGATCGATTCCATCTCTAACAAAGAAGCAGCGAAAAATGTACCGTGTCGGTCGTGGTGGCGATATCAAAGTTCATTATCGGTACTGGGTAACGTACCTAATCAGGAATATATCGTTTAATTTGATGCGTGAAGACACGCGGCATCTTGTATATGGAAAATAGCGCCCATTGCGACAATCTCAGAGACCACTAATTAGACTCATTATCAGCTAAGGACATGATTTCATGGAACCATCGCTAAGCGAGCACGTCCAATCACAGTCCGAGGTTTTGTGCAAACTATTCGTTCGCAATTACGCGCTGTTTTCTTAAAATGTAGTTATTACATCTAAGGTAACAATTGCGTCTCTGTTTTTCGTTTCTTTTTTTTTGTTCATATATAAACTCGTGGCCATAAATAACGCACCACCCTTTATTTCAATATCGAAACCTAAAATGTTAATTTCTTATAACAAAAAGTTGAAGTATCTTAAATGTTAGCGATAAAATGTAGCAAAATTTCTTATCAGCAAATAACTGCATTTTTCTTTCATTCTATTGTTGTACCATCTTGTGGACAGCAGTAATTTAAGTCAATCAAAGTTGTTAAAGTCGAGACTAGTTAAACAAAAAATGAATTAGGCAGTTAAGTAAACGCGAAGATGAAAGAATAGCCGAGTTAGTTGGGCAGGGACAAAGTTATCGTGAAGTGTCAAATTGGCCTACACCACACAACCATTGGCAAATTTCGATATACCAGTTCACATTCTAGGAGGCCTGGACAAGGACGTCCTTCAGTTTTAACTCCTCGAGATGACCGTTTTTTGCAATTAAATTCATTAAGACAAGTGTCGAGCTCAACAGCCTTTCACGACAAGTCCGAAATGTAAATATTTCTGATAGATCAATAAGAAGGCATCATCAGAATGCTGGTCTACACAGCAGGCACCTTTGCTAACCAAGCAGCATCGTGTTGCTAGATTAAGATTTGCAACGCAACATTTAGATTCGAATTTAAAAAATTGGTGCCAAGTTTTATTTACAAGGAACAGTCTAAGAGATCCCTAAGGACGTAATCAAATTCGAAGACGGGAGTCGTTCCAAGGAGGGTCTATCATGTTTTGGTGAGGAATTTGTTTTGATGCCTGTACAGAATTAGTGTCTCTTTCTAGACCCACCCTTAACGCAGCAAGGTACATAACTGACATTCTTGAAAATCACGTCGTTCTGTTTGGATCATTGATTGGTGATGATTTTCGATTAATGCATGATAATGCTGGATCACACGTTGAGGCAGATGCTCTGAATTACCTAAACGGAGTAGGAATGCATACCCTGGACTGGACACCAAGATATGAATCCTATAGAGCATGTCTGGGACATTTTAAAGCGTCGCATTCGTCGTCGAAATCAATCTCCTCAAAATTTAAATGAGCTTGAGCAAGCGGCATTAGAGCAATGGGAGAACATACCTCAAGAAGTGATACAACGCCTAATTGAAAGCATGCCCAGGAGAATGTTAGCAAAAATTACATCCAGAGGCGGAAATACACGCTACTAGCGTTTTAAAAAATTAGAATGCAAGTTTTACTTAAGAAAATTTGGTTTTATTTTTTTACTCATTAAAAACGACTCAAAATTACTACACATTTCTTATTGTTGCACCAAAATGATCGAAAAAAAGTTGAACAATAACAATATTAATTTAATATTATTTAATGTTTAATATTTTTAAATTTATTAAACAAAAAAATATTTTCAGGAATCGGGATGGTGCGTTATTTTGGATCACGAGTGTATATAGGGTGATAAAAATTTTTTTCTCATACCGTTACCAACATTTTCAACCATACATGATGCGTCCTATATTTGATCAAATTTTTGTTTTACAAATGGAAAATTAGGTCAACTTTGAATGAGGTTTCATCTACTTTGATTCTATCATTTTTGAGATATTTCGCATTTTGCGGAAATTAGGAGTTTAATCTCAATCAATTAAGTTGAGCCTGGCTCAAACTATCCGTTTTGTTGATGGTTTTACACGAACCGTTCCAGTTCAACCTTAGCGCTGTTGTCCATTTGTGATAGATCAGCAAAGAAATCCCGTACCGCAATCAGTGGCGTACACTCTAAATGTTCAAATGCACCTACCCTATCTATTTTCACAAACATAGCTATATAACATGTCCCCACCTTCACGAAATTAAGTTATCGAGGAATTGAAAACTGTCAGTAATCCAAAAAAAAAACGCTTAGTTCAGAGAAAAATCCTGAAATTAAAACTGAATCTAAAACAGTTTCATATGAGAATAAAACTAAAAAACCCTAAAAACCACCACCAAAACCAACTCAAATATAGCTTTTGACGAAAGATTTCAGTTAACAGTATTTAGAATTGTTGTAAATGCTTCATGGTATGTACTCGAAAGCGTTATTGCTTGTAACCTTCAAATTTAGTGTTAAAAAGAGTCTCAAAAAGTTAAAAAAGAATGTCACTTCTCCTAGAACTATTCTCGCCGCATTGAGACCAGTCCCAAGGCATTGGCTCAACCTCTAGTGAAGCCCCCTCAACCAACTTTTGCAGACTTGCGATGTAATCGATTTAGCGATAAACATTTTTGTATTATTACACAAAAAGGTACCGATGGCGCAGAAATAATTTATGTTGGATTTTATTTCTGAAGAAACCTTTCGAACTATCATTTCCAGATCACTTGAAATTTTTTTAATGTAGAAAATTATTTCATAAAATCCAAATAATTTAGAGTACCGTATTTTTGTTGCTGTTGTCCTGTTTCATTAAACCGATTTTCTTTGTTATCGCACGGTCGAAATCTCATACAAGCCGCAGAAGTGAATAAAGGATTACGTTTACCTGGGCGTGTGCCTCGGTTCCCACATGTTGCGTCTGTTATACGTCTCATTATAAGGACCCTATACCCGGTGTCCCTCAAGAAACTAAGTCGCGAAAATTTCATCCATTCAATAGTCATGTGTTGAGTGTTTGAGTGAGTTTGAGTAAATACGACGAGACAATTGTTTAGTTAAAAAGCATTTCCTATGTAACATTGGATAACTCAGTCTTCAGTTACCCCAAAAACGATATAAAAAGGAAGAGATAACAGGCACGTTAAGTGTAGACATTAAAAAAATAGACAAATCGTAACAATTGATTATAAAAGTGAGACAAAAGGAATCGAAGGAAAGATCTTGGAAAGTGAAATCTATTCAGGGCTTGTATTATTTGTTTGAACGAAAACATCGAGCAAAAACGGCCGTATTTGCTTCAGAAGTAATTGTGTCAGCTGTATTCTGTTCCAAAAAGAAAATTGTTGTTGTTACTATTCAATAACTGGAACGACAACACAGCGAAAATACCAAAAAGTATATAAATAAACACGTGATCCTGACATGTGGTAGGTTATTAACAATAACACGCCTAAAGGACTTATTGGTCAAAGCTGGAGAAAGTAGATTTGGCTGAAAAGTTTCTACAATTTTTTTATTTTCGTCTTAGGTCGTAACCACGCTTATCGAAGAATACAAACTTCTGTTTACTATTTATCCTTGTTTGAACTATTACGATGAATTGATGATTTTGAGCAAAGCTTGGAACTCAAATAATCCCGAATTTTTCCGTCGATATGTGACCATGACCAACATTTCTTAGCGGAGTTCAATAGATAGTCATTCGAGTGGATTGCACGTGGTGAATCGACCCCAAAGAGTGGAAAAGTCGTTTGGCAAGACTATCAATCGACTATCTTAAATTATCCTCTATAGGAGTGTTTTAAACAAAAAATTATAGAAAAAAAGTCATAAATCAATTACAAAGATGACAAAAGTGCATGAATTTGGATTTGGATTCTCCCCGCGTACACCATATTCAGCAGATCCAGTCCCCACCGACTTTTTCCAGTTTTCAAACCTCAAGAAAACGCTCGCTGTATAAAACTTGTGTGCCGATGAAGAGGTTATCACATTAATTGGAGCCTATTTTGATGCTTAAGACAAATTTTATTAATGAGTCACCCTAAAATAAAATTCTTATAGATTTCGAACGTTTCAACTCAAGTGTTAACCGTTCAAGGATGGCTTATTATAAAGATCAATTTTGAGACATCCTATATAGTGCGATTTATAAAATAAAATGCTTCTATCCTCGGGCTCGTGATTTTCAAATGAACTACTAGCAGTTTCCGATTTTCCGCACAATAATTATGATATTTCTTGTTTAAATGAGTAATAAAACATATATGTAGAAAGTATCGATCTAAAGGCGCTCGAGCAGGTGCATAATTTTGGTAAATTGTAATGTTCGACTTAACCTACATAATCGCGCATGTAGGAGATTTTAAAATCGTGTTTAAATACACAGATACATGGGGTTAAGTAAAATCGCTTCCGGTATTATTATTTTTATTATTATTCCCGATTATCATATTTTCATTTTGTGAAATTGGAATAAAGAATATTTTTAAACAAATTATTCAGTTAACGCGCAGGTGCTTGTATCAAAAATCATTATACAATGTATTCAAAAACGATGGGTATCCATTACCATGATATTTTCCATCAAAGTACCGAGTGAATGATGGCAAAAATTGCCGCTGTTCGCGAAGAGTCATCAAACGTCGCACTGAACACCTGAACATCAAATACGAGATGATTACTGACTTTTCCTGACCATAAATTAAGTATTTGGAACCGAACCATATTCGGTTCCAACAGATCTGTTGCCACTTACTACTCAGCCAACACATAAACAAAAAATTCGAATTTGTACGATGAGTCTTTCAATTCAAACGGAAAATTCTACAAAATATGTTTATAGGATGCATGTTATGTATTTAGAAGTTTTTTATTTACATCCTAATGAGAGTTTTTCTGGAGGTATTCCATTGATATGGCTTGTGATGAAACTATCAACATCTGGATCATAATAATAAGTTGTATTTTTGACACAAGTTATTGGAAGGATTCTTCAAGTGTACCTTGTGACGTTCTGATCCTTTAGAAGCCCTAATTGCTTTTCATACTACCAAACCTTCAATACTTGAAAGAAAAACCTGCAGATCTGATTCAGTCCAGTGGCATGAGTCGTCTCTTAAAAAATTGTGTAAGCAACAAGTATTATAATAAACGGAGTCAAAAACCAAACGTACGAGACTTCCGTAGCGACAAGATGCACGTCAAACTCAAGACTGGCGTCGAAAGCTTACTTACCTGTGTGCGCAGCCGTCGAAATAAATCCGATCCGTTCGTTGCGAACACTCCGAGCGATCACGACAAGTGCGTGACTACCTTAAGGCCTGCTTTGTTATAAATTAGTCAGTTTACGGAGGCCGATTCACTTCTATATACTGTTCCCGTTTGAAGAAATTATTTTTCTGTTTGCTCCAACTATCTTAGCGCAAAAAGATGAGGGTAGGTAGTACAAACATTGTTATACAGGGTCTTTATTGAATTGCGAGATGATATACATGCGAGCCAGGTTCGTTTTGCCGATTGTGTTCAACCACGATTATACAAAACACGGACGGACGACATACAAGATTCAATCAATACAAAAGCTGAACTTTACTGACTATTTCAAGTGTTAATAGTTAAAAACCCACGATTGATGGTTCAGTATCTAATAAATCCACAAACAGGGCCCGTAATTCTTTTTTGAGTCAAAAACCAAACGTACGAGACATCCGTAGCGACAGGATGCTGGTCAAACTCACGACTGGCGTCGACAGTTTACTTACAGCCGTCGAAATAAATCCGATCCGTTCGTTGCGAACACTCCGAGCGATCACGACAAGTGCGTGACTACCTTAAGACCTGCTTTGTTATAAATTAGTCAGTTTACGGAGGCTGAATCAATTCTATAAACTGTTCGCGTTTGAAGAAATTATTTTTCTGTTTGCTCCAACTATCTTAGCGCAAAAATATGAGGGTAGGTAGTACAAACATTGGGTTCGTTTTGCCGATTGTGTTCAACCACGATTATACAAAACACGGACGGACGACATACAAGATTCAATCAATACAAAAGCTGAACTTTACTGACTATTTCAAGTGTTAATAGTTAAAAACCCACGAATGATGGTTCAGTATCTAATAAATCCACAAAAAGGGGCTGTAATTTTTTTTTTGAAGTAAATAGTTCACGTCAATAAGATAATAGTAATTCAAAAGTTGAAAGAATCGAAAATATGGATCATCAGATAGATGTATACCTCCGAAGCCATAGCGTATGGCCATAATAAAAAAAATCATTCCTACTTTCTAATCATAATACTTTCTAAAAATTGACTACTCACTAGAAATAACTTTTTCCACATATATTTTCGTTCTGTGTGGGATTTCATTGTTAAAAATAAAAAAATTTTCAAGTCTCTCAACGTATCGATGAAATTTCGGATTCGGGTTAAAAGAATATGGAGATTAATTATTCGAAAATGATAAATTTCGTATGGATTAATCGACTGCATTTTTACTGTTCAGATTACCTTTTGGTGCACTTAATTTTTTCTTGTTACATTCTTTTAGTTCCTACTGTGAGGTCCATTTCATTAAGATTTTTCATTATCGTAAAACAAACAGTAATACTTAGTCATGTAAAATTTAAATTAAAAATCCTCAGTTACTCATTTAAACATTACAAATGTCTCTTTTCAACTTTCAACGAATGCAATCACATGAAGCATTTTTTGCAAATCTTGAAAATAAGTTATTTTTCGTCAAAGATGTATAGATAACGAATAAGTTGCTAGCGTAAGGAAAAAAAGTTTCTATTTGTAATGAGGAAACCGATGACTTCCATTATTAGTTTCAATAGTTTTTACAAAACTATGGTTTTTCCAAGTAACTGTCTTTGAAAGGTCGACGCATTCTGCATTTATCAGCTAAGATGTCGTTCAATTTTGTCATTTTAGTTACTTTATTTGAACGAAATCGAATTTTTATTATAATGCTTACCATTATTCAATATCATGTTATACGAGGATGGTCCCAGAAGTACCTGGATTGACGTAGATATGGCGGCAGTTGCTTGAAAAATATCACTATACAGAAATGTTAAAGAAAATCCACTGGATGATCGTCGATTGAAAGTGCGCGAACTAGCAGACAGTATACGTTTCAAAAAGTACGTTACATCACATTTTAACTGAAAATTTGAACATAGTTGGTTACTAAAAAAAACAGAGTCGTAAAAATGCTCCATATTCCATCACTTCACATTCACACTGAAACGAAAAAAAATTAAAACAACGCACTAAAAATGGAGAACCAGCTATGAAGGAATCAAAGACCGTTCCATTTAGAGGCAAAGTCATAGCGACGGTTTTTTGGGATACGCGTGAAATAATTTTTCCATTAATTATCTTGAAAAAGAAAAAACTATTAACGGTGAGTATCGTGCAAACTTATTGCAAAGTTTGAGTGAAGAAATCAAGCATTTGGTTAAGAAGAGAATGTTGTTTCACCAAGACAAAGCATCAGCTCACAAATCCGTTATTGCAAGGGTCAAAATGAATAGATTAAAGTTTGAATTGCAACCCATTCGCAAGATTTAGTCCATTTGGATTATTTTCTATTCATAGACTTGAATAAATGGCTTGGTAGTCAAAGATTTTCCAGCAATGATGAGATGATGTAGTAAATGATGATTTTGAGGAAGTTATTATAAAAAGACTATCGAAATTATTGAACATCGCTGGGAAAAGTATATATGGAGCTAAAAGGAAATTACGTTGAAAATTAAATAGGTTTTTTTCCAAAAGTTTTGGGAAATTCATCTCTGCGTCATTTGCACCAATTGAGGACTCCGCAGCAAGAATGACGCAGCTCCATAAAAGTCGATTTTGAGAAAATAAAAAAAAAACTTTTATACGCCATAGTTTATTAGATACTACTTTTACGTTTTAAACTGCTAAAAGCACGTACCTTAACAATTACAAATACCGAAAATCTTCTAAAAATATAATATTTTAAAGCAAATAAAATGTCGTTTTTTAATGGATCTACGTCATTCTTGCTCCAAAACTTCAAAAAGTGTGCGTGTCTGCAATAATGAAAGAACTAAAATTACATTTGAACTCAAAATTTGTATATATTTATTACATAAACTTTATTCAATGCTACTCATTAAACAAAAACAATAATAATAAGTCATAGAATCTAATACTATTCAATAGTTTCTTCGTCGTTGGTCATTTCGACGTCACTACCTGTGTTCCCCTGAGCAAAAGTTAATTTTTCATAGTAAGATAGGTCGTTTTTTGGCACGTATTAATGTGCCAGCACCATCACGTTGTCATATTTTACTTTTTTCAATGGCAATTTTTCTTTATACAGTTGATTTGGTGCCGTATTGGTATCTAACGTAGAACGTTGAATATTGAATGTACTATAGATAGGTACATTACAGGTACAGACTCGCTGCACTGGATTCCACTGTTTGCTTCATATAAAATCAGTTTGTATTTGCTTATCGCAAATTACTGTCTAAGCTGGTTGATGACTGTTTTCTTAAAATGTGGCTTTAAATAATTTACAAAGTCAAAAATCATGTTTTGTTCTAGTGGGACCACTTCAAAGTTTCTGCCGCATTTGCCATAATGTGTCATATATTCTTGAGGAGTAAATATTCGTTCGATTTTTCTTAATGCTTTTCCTACAACCCCAAATGACCTGTCACATGGCAAGAAGGAGTGGCCAGGTTCAGGATATCGATGAAGAATCGACTGAAACTGTTTAGTTTGGGCCAAAGTGAATAGATATTGTACTAGGCTTCCGTTCTTGTTTTGAGCAGCGCAGTTGTCTGAGAAGATATACAATGTTTTCACATCCTTGGACATTATATTTTTTAAATAATGATCTAGGAAGCTAATGGTTTCATTGGGTGTCTTTTTGCCAGTGGTTTCATCATACATGTAAAAATGCGAAATTCCTGTTTTGGCTGAATAAATGCAGAAATTAAAAACCCATAACTGCCTAAGTTAAAATGCATCTCCTGATGGGACTTTAGGTAAAGGTGCATTCTGTTGATGATCAAAGCAGTAAAGTACCTCTACCTCGGGATTATTTTTTATCTTCTTCTGTTTTTTCTTTGAGTGCATCAAAGAATACTTGAGCTCTGCTTACATGGAGCTGTTTAGAAGTTTTAATTTGGTTTAATTCTTCATCGGGTAAAGGTAGCTTAAGTTTATTTTCATATTCGTCGCAAGTCTTGCAAATGTCGGACCGTGGGCTGCCAAACGAAATATTAAAATTAGCCTTGAAATATCTAAAGTAGAAGTCGTAAGTCACTTTCGGACGGAAAAGATGTTTTTTATCTTTTAGGCCATATATATCAAACATATCTTTTTCATATTTTTCTAGATATAATTCATACAGCTTCTTGACATTTAATTCCGGTGAAAGATACATTTTATTATTATTTTTTTGACGACTGTAATGAGGCGATCTCTTGGGAAAACTGCGAATATGGCTATCTACTTGCTCAACGATTTCTGGGGGGATCATGTTGGGTCTAGTGTGATGCTTTCCACGACCATCCTTAGGAGATGTGATAGCGTCGTTAGATTTTAAGAAAGCTGACAAGCGATCAATTCTTTTAGATAATATACCATGAACCGCACCAAATGCTTTTTTGCATACTCGGTGGGATTTTGAACCAATACCAATCTGGAATTTAAAAAAATGGATTATTTCAGAAAATAAATTGAAAGGTGAGTAAGTACTTACCATGTATTTATGGGAAACGTTTCGTTGCCGACCATTTCCTGTCTTAGGACGTTTTCTGGTTACTTCTGACGTACTTATTAGGCCTACAAGGTAAGTATCCTGCATTACTTTCTCGCCAATTTCATTAAATTTATTTAAGATCTGCGTTCTCTCCTGTTCTCTTAAAGTTTTCGAAACATTTAAATTTGCATTTACAGTCTTCGCCAACCACTCTAGAACCGACCATTTTGTTCACACTATTAAGATGTCTTGCTCCAGTAGCCAAAAGTTTCTTTTTCTTATTTCGAACCCACTGCGATTCAATTTCAGACTTCCTGTTTGTTTTTCTAACCTCCAAACTATCACTATCACTAATTGCTGATTTGCTACTGTCGGCTGTATCTGCCACATATTCATCACTGGAACCATCACTAAAAGGTTCAGGTTCACTGTCCAATTCCTCTAACATATTACACTTGTTATAAACTCAAAAATAACAACTAAGAATATTATAGGAAAGGTAGAAAACTAACGCAAACAGTTAAACTACTAAAATATCTAATAAACGTCAAAACAAAATGCGATGCGCGTTTGGGGCAAGAGCGACGTAGCTCCGGAGCTACGTTTTTCTTGCTCCAAACACAGTGTGACGCATCTCCATTATTACATGCTTTAGTATACCAAATCACCATAGCTGCGTCGATCTTGCACCAAACGATAGCTAATATTTTGATCATTGTAAACAGGGCATAACCCCGATTTTCGTTAAAACTGGAGCTGCGTCGTTCTTGCTGCAAAGTCCTCAATTGTAGTCGTGATTTATGAAAAAAAAAATCGATTTTTTCGATCTGAGAAACTAAAGGACCCACTTAACGTTCGTTAATGATGCTTCGGTTAACTCAGGGACTCGGTATAATGAACTCTTTGTTAAATTTGTTATTGGGGAATGGGAACTATTGAATATCGATTTTTTCAATAATAAACTAACTCGAGATGATATATTTAATCGAATAATCTGTGAAACTAGCTCAAAGTATTTAAAATTGGTGGATGCGGTTGAGGAATGGCACGAGCTACTGCTACCAACTGCCTTGAAAAGAGAAAGCATACTTATGTGAGATAGGCTGAACACCTGCTCTATATGTATCATTATTCTCATTCGACGTTGAAGATTTATTTCTCTCTTAACGTCGAAGCCGAAATATTGGCGATGCAATGTTGCCAAAATAATGTTTTGTATATATTTTCGTTTAATAAATTTTTTCACGTTAAATTTTAGTTGATATTCATCTTTTTCACCTTGTTAAATATAAATTCGAACAGATTTCATCCCTCGAGTTATGCAGAAATATAAAAATAGCACACATATAAATAAAAGAGATCAAGAAAATTATAAGAAATATAAATTAGAAAGAATTAAAGTCAAAAAAACATGAAAATACTTCGGACAGTAAAACTGACAACAGCACACGGAGATAATTAGTTTTTGGTATAATGAGGAGATAAGGGAACAAAAAAAAACAAACCCTGGAGAAAATGAGACACAAACAAGACATGGTAAGCATAGAGACAGAACAAGTTATATAAAAGTGGTGAGAATACTTTGAATAGCTTCTGTATGAACAAAAGAAAAATTAATAAAAAAGAAAAGAAGATAACAAATAAGCAGCAAAAATATGGAAGATAACTAGATACTACTAGAAGGAATACAATACAATAAGTAAAGCAGGTACCGGAACATGATAAAATGCTAAAAGTACCATGGAATAAAACTAAAAAGTACTTACAATATCTGATAAATAATATTACGAAAACAGGGATGGAATAGATATTTTTTTGTATGACCGAAAATGGTAAAGATATCAATGTGAAAGTCTTGACCGTCGTCAAGACCTTGCCTACAGATGGAACGGTCTTTGCCTTCTTTGGAGCTAGTTCTCCCTTTTCAGTCGAACGTTTTTTTGTTTCAGATATGAATTGAAGGACTCTACCCAGTAAGATCATCCAGTATCATCAACATTTCTGGAGTCGTCACCTCATTTGGTCGACTATTATGATGCTACCACATACTTTACTGTTTATAACGAAGAAGTAGTCTCACCCAGAGTAGAATCTTTCATATTGATTGGGTTAATGCCCTTCAAATATTGATGGCTACCAAACAAATACTAAACAACGTGGTGTCTTCAAACTTCAAACAACTCCAATTACATCTTAAAACACTAAAGCTGTACACATTTCCTATAAAAATATAGATTCAATATATTTATTGAATATTTCTATTTGGCAACGTCGCTATCTTCGCTAAAATTAATCATTTTTTGTTGATTAGATGTCGTGTGTGCATAATCCCGTTATATCTCCACTACTAATAAGTTGAACAACCCTTTTGAAACACATAATTATCATTTTTTTTTGGTTGCTATTTTTTCAGTAGACGATCTCTTCCGGGGTTATTATTTTTTATTTCAAATGATTTGGGTCTCTAATAGCTTACGGTACTTTTAGGAGCGCGCCAATATTTTTAATCAAAGGATCATACATAAATTAATTTTTATGAATAAAGTAATGAAGGAAATCATAAAGTCCATTGATAATTTCAAAACATCAACATGATAAAGATGTAGTACTGGCAAAGAGCCAAAATTAATGGTCTAAAGTTAGAATTGCTACCTCATGCATGCTATTCGCCAGATTCGGCCCCCTCAGATTATTTTCTGTTCCCAAACTTTCCAAAAATTAAGAAGTGATGTCAGAAGTTAATGTCTATTTGAAGGAACTTGATGATTCTTATTATAACTTTTCTATATACCCAAAACTAAATTTTTAAAAATTCTAGAAAATAAACAGACAAACAAATAAATAAAAAGACCAAATAATAGTTTTAAAAAAATAACATAAACATCTCGCCGCTGTTCATAAAAAACTTATGAAACACTCCACGAATTTGTCAAATTTTATAATTCCATTATATCCAGACAGAACCGGCTTCACGACCCTTGTTAAAATATCGACAAATTGATTTCTCTTATATATTTGAAGTGACTACAAACTCATAGTGACTACTACGCTATAATAACTAATAAACGAAATATAAAACAAACAATAAATGGTAGTACGTAAGAATTAACCGTAGATATAAACTAATATCCCCCAAAAATTAATGTTTGTTTACATTTGATTACAAATAATACAAATTACCGAACCTAACCTAACCTAACCTAACCTAACCTAACCTAACCTAACCTAACCTAACCTAACCTAACCTAACCTAACCTAACCTAACCTAACCTAACCTAACCTAACCTAACCTAACCTAACCTAATATAACCTAACCTAACTTAACCTAACCATTAGGATTTATGTTAGTGTTTCAAGGTTAAATGTTTTAAATTTTTGAATATTCTCGCCGGCAATCTAATTGACGGTACGTCACTGGTTATATCTCGGCACACGACCGACACCCTTGGGCACGGGTTTGCAGATGTCTATAATTAATATTTCCACAGTCGCATAAAAAATGTAATTTGTAGGATCTAAGCAAAAGGGATAGTGAACGAAAAGAAAAAACGTTTTCTATGAAAATTATCGGGATATTGGAAAATTCAACTCAAATATAAAACGAAAGGATTCAAGATGTAGATACAGAAGCAGGTATACCAAATGGTATTGGAATAAATATACATGGTCCTTTACGAGAGGAAACAGTTTGTCCTACAATAATTTTGAAAAAATAGGTTCTTGAAATGTTGTCAAAAAATACGAAAATAAGTATATACACAATCATAATACAGGCGGTTTTATTGTATGGAGTTGAGGTGTAAACACTAACAAAACACACCCAAAAGAAGTTAATAACATTTGATAATATTAATGAGGATGTAAGGGTCAGTTTTTGTAGGAGGAGTATACTGAAAAACAGAGAAATCAGGGAGCTGTTGTGGTTGTGTTAGGTTAGGTTAGGTTAGGTTAGGTTAGGTTAGGTTGTGTTAAGAAGTAGAAGATTTAGGAGGCTGAGTCATATAAGAAAAAGGAATGAAGAGATAACAACAAGAAAATAATGGAGATATCAACCAGAAGAGAGGCTCCCGCTGGGAAAACCAAGAGCAAGATAGAATGACCAAGTGGATGAAGATGTAAAGAGACTTGGTGGAGAAGTAGACATGGCTGAAGATTAGAAAATTATGAAGACAACTAGTTGGCGAGGCCAAAAATCAACTTGGATTTGAGTTGCGACAGTAGTAGTATTAGTAGGATTTTAAACAAAAGATACAACAGTTTTCGGTTTTTAGGAAAAAAAGGACATAGGGACAACTTCAAGCAATAAAAATTGCATTCATATCCAACCGATATGATCAATAATCTTATTTTAACAAGTTTTGTATCGACTTTCAAAATGAGAATAATTTATTTTCATTTTTAGAGAAGTATTAGACAACAACAATATATTAATGATATAAACAATGAGTAAACAGACATTATTCACTTATTATTTATTGTTAATGATTCGAATTTATCATTTTAGTTTAATATATTCGATTTGGTTATTGAATATGGTGATAAAATCTGTTGAATGAAAAAGACACCAGAAAACTACATCTTAAAAACAATCCCACATTTTCTATATCTCCGATTTATTAAAATTAGCAGTTTAATACTGAAAAAAACCTCTTTGAAAAGAATGGAGCTAAAATTTTAAAAAATATTGTGTCAAATTGGAAAGAAATTAACGTTATCTGCTCTACGAGTTTATGGTGGAGGTGGACCGTGAAATCATCCACCATTGTATACCAGTGTGTACTAGAATTCTAATTAATTCAGTTTTGTGTCAGGGTAAGTTAATAACAATCAATTTATACATATATTTTGTGGTCTATTTTCAAAAAAAGAAGAAAAAGGCACTAACGCAAGAGTAGTATCTGTTTTATAGCTGTAATTTCATTCCAACTTTTGACTATGTCAGTTGTAGACCCACGATATATTTTGAGACACCATTTCTAAATTTTCTGTATGTAAACTTTGACCCCGAGATGCCTACCGAAGCTTACGAATTAGTTCATAAAGCTGCCACCACGACTGTGTTTAAAACTTAATGTTAATAAGACCCACCAATTGGCCTCAAATTTTTACACACACACTAGATGATTGTATCTAGAAGGATTTTTAGAGTCTTGCAAGGGGAGAGGGAGAGAAATTTTTTTTAATCATTTTTTATATAGTTTTGAACCCAAGAAAAATATATATATTTACGAGGATATATTGAAAAATTCTTGGCCTATTATAGAACCAAACAAAATTTCTCTAGCGCTTTCAAAAAAATATTTCTTCTTTCTCTGCAAACCAGACCTCCACAGCTTTTATTACCTCCTCGTTTGGAAGAAAATTCACGACCTTTTAAACTTTTTTTCACTTGAGGAGAGAGATGATAATCGGACGGAGCCAAATCTGGTGAATAAGGGGGGTGTTCTAGTAATTCAAACCCTAAATCACGAATTTTTTTCATGGCAACATGAAAATTGTGTGCAGGGGCGTTGTCCTGCAAAAACAAAACACCTTTGGATAGCTTTCCGCGTCTTTTCTCTTTAATTTTTTCCCGTAGAGGGGTCAGTAATGTCGAATAGTAATCTCCAGTTATTTATCTACCCTTATACAAAAAATCAATCATGAATACTACATGGCAATCCCAAGAAACTGAAGCCAGAACTTTTCCAGCAGATTTTTGGACACTTCTTCTTCTTAGGTCATGAAGAAGCAGAGTGTCGCGATCTGTCTACATCGTTTTCAAATCCGTTTTAGCCCAATTCGACGGTCTGATATAATCATGTCATGAACTGCATCGATATTTTCGGAGACTGACATAAAAACTGGCGTTCCCGATCGGTCATCATCTTCAATGGAAAATTCACCTCTTTTGAAGCTTGCAGTCCAATTTTTCACGGTCACATACGAAGGACATTGATCACCAAGGGTATTAAGCATATCTTACCTGTTAACCCTTTTAAATACAGGTAGGTACTTGATGATGGCTCAATACTCCAATTTTTCGATCTTCACAATTTCGGTGGATATATTTTTTCTTTTAGTTTATTGCTTAACTCTGATTCACTTTTTTAGACGTCAAACTTTGCACTTACACTTCTAATAATTTATTGTTCGTTGTTATGGTAACGCAATATTTTGTTTATGCGTGGAAATGGTCCAACTAGATATCAATCGTATATATGGATTGATATTGAAATGGACGATCTTATCATTTATCTTTTTGTCCTACCCCTACTAGTATCGTTTTCATAATAAAACATGAATTATTCGTAGAAGTTGCAATTGATTAATAAAAGAATCATTATTTTTGACAAAACCACACATGATTGTATCAAAAAAAACCAAAAGCCGCTTATTTATTATTTCAAACATTTTGAATTTTTTTAGTTTGATAATTATGTATAATAAAAAATGGAAAATAATAGATAAAATTTATTTACATTAAGAAATGAGTTCAAAAATCGTGGAAGTACTCTACTTTGGTGCAAGGAAAGCAGATTTTCACATAAAATAAGATAATGCAAAAAGCGTAGAAAATATATGACGTGCTCGATGAAGAAATTTACGGAGTTTTTTGTGTCATACAAAATCTGAATATAAGTAGCTAAAAAAACGTGGTTAGGTAAGTTTGGGCTATAAAAAACTACTTTTCATCACTTTTCCATGCGAAACGCTAAAAATTCTTCTAGACACAATCATCTAGTATGTAATAGAGTAAAAATTTAGAGCCACTCGGTGAGTTTTCATTTTCGGAATTCAACCATGCTCTTTAGTTTTTCATACAATTTATATTCTTCAAAAATAAGCCTCGTAATTAGAAATATTATACTCAATGTATTTAACCGAATTATTATTGCTGTTATAGAATTCATTTCTATTTTTCTGCTTCTTTAAACTTCTTCCATATATAAAATCGGTGGAGATGTCTGTAATTACACATGCAAGTGATTTTTAATGTTTTCCTTGTGGCAACGAGGATAAGGAGCAAGTGGTAACACGCACCTGCCTTTTATTCGTTCACATACGAGTACAAACAGGTGGCTTGGACACGGCGAGTCGCGGGGTTCAAGTTCCATTGTCCCGTGGTTATTTGATAGGACAGCGTTGTCAAAGTGAGTAAAATAAATTCTATACTTCTTAATTAAAAGATTATATTTATCGCTTCCTCTATTTTCATAACAAAAATTATACGGTGACATTATATGAGTATTTTGCATCCTCTCTGACGATTAATAATTGTTTTTTGTTTATCAATAAACCTATCAAGAACTGAATTCATAATATTTATTAAACATTGTCCAACTAAAATTCCGTTACAGTTGATTAACCTAAAAAATTCGACAACCATGCTTATTTATTCATATAAATGACAATAGTTGTTTATAATTTTATATTTTGAGGTTAATATCTCTCTTCTAATAGAAATAAATTTCATCATCTATTAAGAAACATTTTTTTCGCTAATATTGGGAGTTGCCTATATTTCTACATTCGTAAACATCTTCACGGAACATGTAAACAAACACGAAAACATTTTTGTGTCAATTGTCAAATTTGAAATATGTCACAAATGAATTGTTTATTTGTTACCGTGTCTGGAACATAAGATACTTGATTAATTGAATATAAAATACGAATACTACGGAAGCACTTCTTTGAAACTATATTTTTTACCAGATATTAATCCCTTTCATAGTTTTCCTCATTAAGTTTGAGGGGTAAAGGAAAACGCAACTGTACTCGAAACAATCTTAGAAATGACAATTTGGAACGTAGAATTGAAGTATTACGCATGTGCTCGATTGAGTGCTCAAATTGTGTAATTGGAAAGCAACTAATATCACTGTTCCGTAAGAACAACGACGTTAATAAATATGTTTAATGGAAATAAGTTTATAAATAATATAAGAAACACATCCCACGTACATGGAAACATGGACGTAGCTGTATTTCTACTCAAAACCGCCATAAAGTACTTGCGTCATAGTCTAAAATGTTTTTATCTTCTTTCAATGAAACATGAAAGGTGACGTGGCTCAGGTGCCATCAAAAGTGACACGAAAGTAGTTGTGTTCCATGATACAGTATATATAGAGTACGTTCACCATTGAAAATGTCAAACTTTATGATGTTAGATTTGACATATTCATATCAGTGTTGCCACATCTCAAAACTTCGAATTGTGTTTAAGTATTGAAATTATTAATTCTGCTTTCAAATTCAAATTCAGTACGTTTTGGGTTATATTTAAAGCACAATAATTATTTCCGTTACAGACGACTGTTTTGAAATATTGCTTTTGCTAAACGTACATTGAGAAAGTATTATTGACAGATATTTGGCAACATGCTATTATAATGGAATGGAACGAATGTTTCGGACTGACTCAGTCCTGCGGCTCGTGCTTGGATATCTGTTAGTACATGTGATTGAAGTGATTTTTTAAACTTTCATTAACACGGTTAAATAAATTTAATTCGCCTTTTACATATATATGTAATACTCCTATATGGACAGTTGGTATAGGAAAAAACGTCCCTACGTATGGTGCCGACAATATTCATTGTCTCTCTCGTTCGAGACACTTTATCTATAGTACGCATGCTTGAAAGTGCGCAGAACCGAGCTGGAACCTCGGCGGATAGTAAAATCGGATTGTTTTGACTTTGAGCCAAGAATACTTGAATTGCGAGCAACATTTTTGAAAGTAAGCTATCCTATTATTGTTTATTGTGAAATATTTTTCATTTCAGTGGAAAATAAAAGTAGAGAAGTAAAAATAATCATAAATATATGATATATAATTATTGAGGTTAAAGTAAGAGATTTTTGACTAAAATAGAATATTAAAATCAAAAACAACATTTTAAGTGAGTGTTTCAAGTTTGAAAAGGAATCAAAGTCAGGAGATTGCAGATTAACTCAAATTAACAATCAAACAAACAACTAAAGCACAGTAAAGAGAAGAATGTAATTTTTTTATGTATAAAGCAAGCACAAGAGGTGATCTTGAACTTCTGTAGGTTATTCGGGAAAGACGTGTCTTGGTAGCTAGTTCCACAAGTTTAAACTTCTTCAAAAGAAGGGGGATTCCAAATAAATTGACATTCTGCAAGCGTCTGCAGGCTAATTCGGTATTCATGAGCCACGCCTGCTTGTCGAATAGGTCTTGCAAAAACTGCTCTATGTGGGATTAGATTAGATAGCTCGAAAGAGCATCTACCATGGTGGTATCGGTAAAACACAGTCAGCTCAGCGATCTTTCTTCTATGTTCTAGACTTTCTGAGTTTCTAGTCAACTCTGGATCGTCTATAAGTCGAATTCCTCTCTTCTGTATTGAGTCGAGCATCTTCAAGGTATACTCGGGAACCGAGCTCCAAATGTGCGAGTAATACTTCAAAGATTAACCAATCTACGCCTTCTAGAGGACTAGAAGCTGTTGTGGGGCATTTTTGATCTTAAAGAGGACTCAAAGTTTTTGTGAAGCTACTACGTGGCTATTCCAGGACATATAACAAGCGAATTTGCAGTGATGGTGATCATTGATGTACAGTTAGGTCCAAATACTAAGTTGCAGTATCTTTACTCAATCATACAGCTTCTACCTCACTCTAGAATGTTTCCAATATATAAGTATTGATGATGATGATCTGTTGTTACCTACGGATTTGGGTTTGCAGCTTTTCTAAGTAAATATTTGATTTATAGAAAAAAGGTGGCAAGATGCTTCCTTAGGGTCACCAGCGTTGACTTCTTTCTGAAGTGTGTCCATCGATAGCGACCTGGATGGATCGGTCTCTAAGAAAGCTGCTAATCCAGTTGATAAATGAAGATGACAAACCGTACGTAATAGCAAGGAGCAGAAAATTGTATATTTCGAGTGAAATAATGTCTTAATTTTCATATTTACTGAATGAATTACTTGAAAAGATCTGGCAGGTGATGTATATGTAGCCATATTGAGATTACTTATTTAGAAAATTTATAGCAACTCGTTTCCACTTCAAGCTATGTACACCTTAAAAATCAAAAGTAACGGGCGGTTTTTTTTCCAGCCGAGAGCGACGGTTTTTGTTCATACATTATAAAATTACTACTGAAGTATATAATTGACCGTAAGTAGACATAATCACCAATTAGCAATTGATATATTCCTTGAAAAGAGAAAAAATACTTGTTCTTTGATTAAACGTATATTTTATAACAGATTTTTCTTGATCGAGTCTCTTATCTGTCGAAGAAAATGAATAATTTAGAAACGTTGAATATCGATATATGTAACTCATATTTATAAACTCGTCTTGCTATCGATCGATGCAAAATATATCGTCTTAACATAATCCAATAAATCAGAAAATGTAAAGGAGCCCATGAAATTTACCTTCAGAGACGTAGCTTGACATAAAATTCTAATGATTTAATTTAATACACATAAAAAACCCTTCAATCTACGTTATCAATATCTAAATATCTAAGATACTGAATTTTTAGTACCAAAGGAAAAACTGCTTCAATCAAACTAGCGAAATATCATATAACAACAAATTACGAATCTTCTGAGCTCATTTCCTCAGCTTTGGTTTCCCCAAGGAGCTTCGTCTACGTCCTTGGTCCTCGAAATCACTCCGACACCAAGTGTGGAGCTGCGGGTGTCATGGGTCTTCCCAGATGAACCTGATGCTACAGGGAACCATCTATTTTGCTCATCACTGGAAACTGATTCCGTATTTTCTTCCTTTTCAACTTAATCAAGGACAATCTCTACGATTTCTGTCTTAATATCGAACTCCTTCCTCTTGACCTCCACTATGCGCAGCCTGTGGACGTGCTCGGTAACGTGGGAAAAACGGTATTCCCTCCAAAAGTTGCGAGCTTTTCCGTATAAACGATAGAAAATTTCATATTAGAACTGAAACAGCACTAACAGCAATTTTATTTATAGAGCCATTGAGGATGGTCATCACCAGATCAACACTGATAGTTATACTACCTGACGCGCGTTTCGATAACCGAGTAATCGTCTTCAGTTGTAGTTTTTCACGTAGTGTTTTGAAACTTCTGATAGATGTATTTGGGAATATTTGATTTAAAAACAAAAAAATTGGATATAATGATAATGATTTGTTTAGAGAACACCAATGCATAAAGCTACGCGCGAGCTAGATACTATTTCAGTTAAGTTTAAAATTTCCGAGCAGAACGCATTAAACTCCATATATATTCAACGTTTGTATAAGCTTTACAAGCACACGCAGTTTCAGACCACTTTTTCTTCGATGCCTTATCACGGCGATCGGAACCATTTTATTGCTTATTATTTTATTTTACAACTGGTGGTCGCTTTTTTGAACAGCATCTCTCAATATATCGATGTCATATCGACAACGAGTAAGTCATAAAATGACATTTAAAGAATTCTATTATCGTTTTTGTTTACTCTCGAGAAAATCGTTACAACTTTTTATTTATCATAAGCAGAAATTTTCTGCGAACAGACGGTTCTCTATGGTGTGACATACCAATGGAATTTTACGTGATCGCTTGAGAACTCGTACCGAAACAACCATCGATAAATATTTATATAACAAATTAAGATTTAACAAAAAAATTATCCTCTACATCGTATTTATACACTTTGTATAAGCTTCGTCTGTACAAGGGATGTTTGAAAAGGAACAATTGCATTATCATTTCTGATTTTAAAACATCCAAATTATAGTTGACGTCTTTCTTATCAAAATAGGAGTTTACGTATGCGATAACTTCTTCGTCAAATAAAACTTCAAGGTCGTTAATAAAACCTTGTATAAGTACACACATTTAACAATTTACCAAGAAAAACTTCACTATACGAATAGTGGATAATATCTTCAATAGGCAAATTGTTATAAATAAAACTATCAATAATTGGTTACTCTATTAGGGAATCTTCATTAACATCATCATCATCATTATCAAAATTAATAACATAATTGTAGGACATCTTGTAGCTTCCGACTGTACCAACTTTAAGTATCCATGTTTCGCTCAGACAAACAAACTGATGCAAACCTTCCCTTCTAATGATAACCATATTCATAGGCTGTTAGTAGCAGCCGAAACGGGGGATAAGACTCCTCTCGAGTTAAAAGGAAATCTAGTGGTAATCCAGGTACTGATAAGCGTGTATTTAGCAGTGGAATCGTTTGATTTGATGCTGGAATCACGTGTCTTGATAGTAGATCATTTAGACAACTTGGAATTCAACGGCGTTAATGAAGCTGAATCGACTCTTGTATTGGCAGTACCTGAGGATCAACTGCTCGCGGGACAAAGATCAGTAGGACTTTCCTCCAAGTGCTTCGATGATACTGACTAATCTCCGTACAATTTTCGGAGTATCTTTGGGTTTTGAACCAAATAGAGGGCTTCTCCGCGGATCTCGAAATGTTCTCCACGAAGTAACAAATGGAAATTACGCTCCGGTTGTTAGGTTAGTTGAAAACTATGGCTTTAAGAATTGGGTGTCTCCCTCCATCCCCTGTACCAATTTTAGAATAGCGTCAGGAGATTGTGTATCATCCCCATTGTTTCTAAGAAGTGTCGAGGTACCGGGATATCACGCGTATAAATGATGTAGAACAAAAGGGGGGCTAGTATGAAGCCTTGTAGAATAACAGTCTCTTATGGTAACGTCATCAGATACAAATATTGATTTGACAACATCGTGAAGTGTTACCAACTTCCCAGACTTGATTTCCCTGTCCATTAACCATACTTACGTCAAGCTTTTTATTTGTTATATTGTAAAAATCAGTAAAAATCGTCTTTTTAACGTGAAAATTGTTTATAACATTTGACAACTGTGATTTGTTACGTCACTGTTGATTTATTATTTGTAAAAATCTGTATCTAGATGATTTAATTTCGCCTTTAATAAAACGTGAGCTGAATCTACTAACGTTTCGATAATTTTGATACTATTTTGGAATCTAGTAAATTCGGCCAGATACTAACTAGATTCGGGCGATGGTAAATTCAGCCAGAGAAATTTAGGATGTGATTTTAAAGTGCAATTTTTAAATCAAAAAGATTTAGAATTAGGAAACTGAAATAATTAAAGAAATGTTAACTGGAAAGTAAGCATTGTAAAGTAGAAAACCGAGCAACCGATTTTACGGAATGAATTTCAGTTATTTCATTATTTTTAAGCTTGATACTTCTGTACTTGGTTACCTGTGACATTTTTCGACCGAATTGACAAGTGGAGTAAATGTCAACGAATAAATATTCAAATTCGTCTTATTCTTTTTTATTTTTACTTTGAAAAAGGCCAATAGGCTGCTCCGTTAATCTAAATTTTCCCACTATCTAGATCCTGATAAGAAAGTAATTCTATGAACAAATACGAAAAGATAAGAATCTCTTAATAAACTGATTATTTTTTTAATCTCCTATCTGATATTATTTTTCTGCGGCACGTCCACCGGGAATAATTTAATTAAGATAGCAGACACAAACTCACGAAAATAATTTCGTATTTAGTGGGTAATCATCATGCAATTCAGTAAATAATCACCCAATTATATTTTTCACATGTTCGAAAAAAATTGGATACTGTTCGTCATCTTTTATATACTACCTCCGGATAATAAGTTTTGATATTTATGGTTTAGTTGAATGAAATCCCTGATATTTATTATTATAAAGTTATTAACGCAGACGCGTAACTGGTAATATCCGTAATACCACGGGGCAAACCAGTTCACAATTCATTAATATCGTAATAAATCAACTTCGCTGTCCAGAAGAACAGATAACAGTCAACGAAAAAAATAAAAATTAGAAAATTCCAGCAAAAACTTGGCCTTTTTCATTAATTCGATGACAAAACGTTCCGAATAAGTAGCCTCGAGGATGATATTTATAGAAAGAAAGTTTAACAATTTCTTCGGCTTTTTAATTATTTAAATTAAATGTACTCGTATGCGAAACGAAGGTGCAACATAAATTATAAAATGAAAATGATGTTGATTGCAAGTCCGGCAGAAAAATACGAATAACAAACAGCAATTATCATATTGGGAATTAATTAATGAATTTTTCGTTTCGTTCTTGAACATACAAATTATAAAACGTTGACTGGTTTCACATGTTTACTTTTCATTTCGTGACACATCGTTCGATATGCATATACGAGGTCAAGTCACAATATTTTCGTTATATACACTATCGAGCAAAAAATTGAAGTCACCTTTCATGTTCTTTGAAATTTTACGTTTTCAGATAGTATTCGCAAACTTTTGTAAGCTGACTATGATACTCTATACTAAAGAAAAATGCATTTTTTTCTTTAGGCGCGGCATACTTTGAATTAAATTGCGGATCACATTCTGGTTGATGTTATTCCATTCCTGCAACAGCAATCTTTTCAGCTCCTTGGCAGTTCTTGGTGCTGGTGTGTGTCTGCGGATCAGTCGTCCCAACTCGTCCCAGACATGTTATATGGGACTCATGTCTGGGCTGTGGGCCACGTTCCCCCATAGTCACCATTAAAGGCATAACATGGTCTTCTAGCACCTCCGTAATGTACCTGTGAGAGAATAGGGAGCCATTTTCTATGAAAACCAACTCTGCACGAGCTTGTGCAGTGATTTACGTCCAAACCATAACTTTCCCACCTACAAATGGATGACGCTCATCAATGCCAGCTTCAGCATATCTTTCTCCAAGTACTTCTCAACACTCTTCGACATCCATCTGAGCCAGTTAAGGAAAAAATTCGACTCATCTGAGAACAATACCCAACTCCAGTCATCATCATTCCAACGAACGTGATCTCTGGCAAATGTCAATATTGCGGTCCGATGCTGGCGTTGCAATGGGGGACCTATAGCCATTCTTCTGCATGACAGTCCAGCAGCATGAAGTCTTCTATTAACGTTGACATTTCTCACTTCTTCCAACTGATTTCGCCCAGACCCTGGTCTTCTAGTGACCAGGCCAGTCTCCAGAAAGCGCTGGTACACCACAAAGACCAGCACCAACAATTCTTGCAGGTTCACGTTGCCTTCGACCATCTTGTAAAAGCGCAACAATTCTTGCGACAACAATCGGATCTAAATGCATTAAGGGCCTGTTAATTCACTACACTTTGCAATTGTTACGTTTTTCATCAAAGTCGTACTCTAAAACATCGAATGACAGATGTCAAGTGTCGGAAAAAATTTGCTTCAACGAACACTAATCCCTATCAATATTGACGGTAAAATTATTTTCAATTTCTGAATTATTCGTAATTTCTGAAGTGACCTCAGTGTATTATTAGTTTCTAATAAATCTAACAGATAGACTAGTTTCATTCTTCTTTTTTTCATTCATTACCAAGCCAATTACCAAGAGGTGTATAGCTTTTTGATTGGCAGCTATGACTTTTTCCTTCATGAATTTCTATCTTCTGTTTTATCTTTCATTCCTTCTCATTCTCTTTGTTTCCGCTTCTTCTTCCACATTTTCAATCCAAACTTTTCTTGGTCTTCTTCTATAATTGTACTTTGGGTTAGAACGTTTGCTTTATGCTTTATAAATTCTCTTTAGATTTTCTTTATGTTTCATTCCTCATTTTATCTACTTTTTATTTTGTATTTTCCTGCGTAATATCATTTCCATTCTACTTATGATTATTTTTTTTTTTCTATTTTTGGGTGACTTGAATCTTCTTGGTAAGCATTCGTCAGCATCGTCCGAAACAATCAATTTTCTTTTATTCCCTTCACCCTTTTTTATTTCTTCATCGTAGCTCCCAATTATGATAAAACGATGTGCTTATTATCATCATGCGTCGTTTCGGGGGTTTCATTCGATGATTTTGACGAGATCTCTGCGTTTCCTTCTGTTTCTAGCTATCACAATAACCTCTTTACATGATAAGTTTATCTGTTTCTCTATAGTTATTCTCCGAAATTTATTCATGATTTTCCTTTCTCTCATTTCAGTTTACTTATATATACTTGTACTTATACGTATTACCTTATTGATTTATATTCTTCATTATCTTCTTCATATTTTGTATATGAGTATTTCATTCATTTATTTTTTTTTATCTTTTGTTAACTTTCTCAGCTGCTCCGTCTACCTCTCGGTACTCTTTACGTTTTTGTTATATTTAGATATTTTTGATACTCCTCATGTCTCTTTGGTAGCTTTTTGAGTCTCCTCTATTTTTCTACTTTCCTTTCTACACTGTCTTCTGCATTGATGATTTGAGATTAATTAGTATTTAGTTCGGTATTGCCCTTCTTTCAATTAATAGCATTTTGTTTTTTACTGTTACTAAGTTTATTTTTGTATTTGTTATATAGAATATTTTCCCTATAATTTCCTATTATTTCATATTTATTTTTAATTTATATTTTTCATATTCTTTTTTTTTTCGCATTCAAATAATTGATCCAATTTTCTTTTTCACTTTTAATTAACCTTCTTATCTACTCTGTCCACCCTTTGGGGATACTTATGTGTCTTTGGCAGCTTTTTAAGTCTCTTCCATTTTTCTTCCACTCTTTCATTTTCTCTTCTCCATTTAAGGGATGATTTATTATCACTTGGTATTTAGTTCGTTATTGCACTTCTATTAATTCGTAGCATTTTGTTATTTATGTTATAACCTTTTTTTTGTATTTGTTATATAGAATATTTTTTTATTTTCCCTATAATTTCATGTTATTTCAATTCCTCCTTGATTTTTTCTTTGGCTTCTTTAACTTTTATACATTATGTCTTTTTGATTTATATTTTTTATATACTTTTTTTGTATTTAGCTTCAACCTTCTCATCTATTCTGTCGTATTCTTCATTTTTTTTTTTAGTTATTTTCGATACTTATGTCTCTTTGGCGGTTTTATGAATCTCCTCCTTTTTTTCTTTTACTCTTTTTGCTCTTTTATCTTTATTTTAATGATGATTCAATATTACTTGGTATTTACCGCGTCTTTTTTATTTATAACTTTTTTTTATTAATATTTTTCTTTTTGTCCTTGTTCCGCGGAATATTTTTTAATTTTCTCTATAATATTCAGTACGAAATATATCTACGATTTTTCTTTCTCTGCTTTTACTTCAATTGACGCTTTTTTTCTTATAGATTCACGTTTTCCATCTTTATTTTTGATATTTAATATTTCTTTCAACATGGTTCTTCTTTGAAGACAGTTAAAGTAGAAAAGTGAAGTAAAGATCTCGGTAAAAACGTGAAGTGGTGCCTGGTGATTCATATTTTTCTTGTATTGCATGAAAATTTGATGAAGAAATTGAAAAAATCTTTTTTTAGAATCATTGTTTTGTATAGTTTCATTTTTACGAAGTTTTTTTTGCATTTTTTGTAATGTCTAATCATTCCGTGTCCACTCAGTCATTAAACCGCCTTTGTGTTTACAGTGTGTTACCATGAAACTCGCCACACCTTTCTTGAATTATTAAAACAAAAATTCGCAATTATTCTCATTTACCTAATAACCAACATTCATAAATATTTCCTCGTTACATACAGAAAAGGAATCGGTTCGCGCTGCCCTAGGCAATCAGAGCAGCCGTTTCTTGAGAGATTACGTAATCGTTAATCGTTTAGGAAGTCGCCCGGGTACTCATTTCCGTTTAATTATCGCGACGGGTACCTTCGATCGTTCTTTTACTCGATAATATCGAGAAATTTTCTCGGTGAATCCTGCAGATGGTGTAAAATACGTGCACTGCATATTTCAAGTACGTATACAGGGTATTATTTAAATAAAAATTCGTTAAAAATGTTCATTTTCGAAATAAATAGATAGAATAGACTTAGAAGGGTTTATAGACACAATCCCACATTTCAAACGTTTCACGATTGTTGTATCTTCGATTTAAGAGCGAAAGCCACCCCTGGAAGAGGGTTACCTACATTTTATCCAGATTTTTTTAAGAACTAATCATTTTCTACCCTTCTAGGCAATCAGAAAGGAAAGAAGTAGCATATATAAGGTAAAATTTGGCTTTCTTCCAATATTAGTAATACAATGCGGTCTATAATTGTACTTTCATTATCAGATTTACAAGCTACCATATTCTTTATCACTGTCTTATCTTCTTCTTTTTTATCTTGTGACAGGACCAAAACTAAATAAATAAAAATGCACATATCTACTTCACTTGTGACACCATTTTCCATTGTATGTTGTTAAATTTATTGTTTTTATATGTTTTATTGAAACTTTATTTATCTACTAGTAGTTTTATCTATTAGAACTTTCCTTATCAGGTTTACAAGCTACCATATTCTTTATCACTGTCATCTCTTCTTCTTTTTTATCTTTAGACAGAACCAAAACTAAATAAATAAAAATGCACATTTCTACTTCACTTGTGACACCATTTTCCATTGTATGTTGTTAAATTTATTGTTTTTATATGTTTTATTGAAACTTTATTTATCTACTAGTAGTTTTATCTATTAGAACTTTCCTTATCAGGTTTACAAGCTACCATATTCTTTATCACTGTCTTATCTTCTTCTTTTTTATCTTGTGACAGGACCAAAACTAAATAAATAAAAATGCACATATCTACTTCACTTGTGACACCATTTTCCATTGTATGTTGTTAAATTTATTGTTTTTATATGTTTTATTGAAACTTTATTTATCTACTAGTAGTTTTATCTATTAGAACTTTCCTTATCAGGTTTACAAGCTACCATATTCTTTATCACTGTCATCTCTTCTTCTTTTTTATCTTTAGACAGAACCAAAACTAAATAAATAAAAATGCACATATCTACTTCACTTCTGACACCATTTTCCGTTGTATGTTGTTAAATTTATTGTTTTTATATGTTTTATTGAAACTTTATTTATCTACTAGTAGTTTTATCTATTAGAACTTTCCTTATCAGGTTTACAAGCTACCATATTCTTTATCACTGTCATCTCTTCTTCTTTTTTATCCTTAGACAGAACCAAAACTAAATAAATGAAAAGGCACATTTCTACTTCACTTTTGACACCATTTTCCATTGTATGTTGTTAAATTTATTGTTTTTATATGTTTTATTGAAACTTTATTTATCTACTAGTAGTTTTATCTATTAGAACTTTCCTTATCAGGTTTACAAGCTACCATATTCTTTATCACTGTCATCTCTTCTTCTTTTTTATCTTTAGACAGAACCAAAACTAAATAAATGAAAAGGCACATTTCTACTTCACTTTTGACACCATGCTTCGTTGTATGTTGTTGAATTTATTGTTTTTATATGTTTTATTGAAACTTTATTCATCTACTAGTAGTTTTATCTATTAGAACTTCCATTATCAGGTTTACAAGCTACCATATTCTTTATCACTGTCATCTCTTCTTCTTTTTTATCTTTAGACAGAACCAAAACTAAATAAATGAAAAGGCACATTTCTACTTCACTTGTAACACCATTTTCCGTTGTATGTTGTTAAATTTATTGTTTTTATATGTTTTATTGAAACTTTATTTATCTACTAGTAGTTTTATCTATTAGAACTTTCCTTATCAGGTTTACAAGCTACCATATTCTTTATCACTGTCATCTCTTCTTCTTTTTTATCTTTAGACAGAACCAAAACTAAATAAATAAAAATGCACATTTCTACTTCACTTGTGACACCATTTTCCATTGTATGTTGTTAAATTTATTGTTTTTATATGTTTTATTGAAACTTTATTTATCTACTAGTAGTTTTATCTATTAGAACTTTCCTTATCAGGTTTACAAGCTACCATATTCTTTATCACTGTCATCTCTTCTTCTTTTTTATCTTTAGACAGAACCAAAACTAAATAAATGAAAAGGCACATTTCTACTTCACTTGTAACACCATTTTCCGTTGTATGTTGTTAAATTTATTGTTTTTATATGTTTTATTGAAACTTTATTTATCTACTAGTAGTTTTATCTATTAGAACTTTCCTTATCAGGTTTACAAGCTACCATATTCTTTATCACTGTCATCTCTTCTTCTTTTTTATCTTTAGACAGAACCAAAACTAAATAAATAAAAATGCACATATCTACTTCACTTGTGACACCATTTTCCGTTGTATGTTGTTAAATTTATTGTTTTTATATGTTTTATTGAAACTTTATTTATCTACTAGTAGTTTTATCTATTAGAACTTTCCTTATCAGGTTTACAAGCTACCATATTCTTTATCACTGTCATCTCTTCTTCTTTTTTATCTTTAGACAGAACCAAAACTAAATAAATAAAAATGCACATATCTACTTCACTTCTGACACCATTTTCCGTTGTATGTTGTTAAATTTATTGTTTTTATATGTTTTATTGAAACTTTATTTATCTACTAGTAGTTTTATCTATTAGAACTTTCCTTATCAGGTTTACAAGCTACCATATTCTTTATCACTGTCATCTCTTCTTCTTTTTTATCCTTAGACAGAACCAAAACTAAATAAATGAAAAGGCACATTTCTACTTCACTTTTGACACCATATTCCATTGTATGTTGTTAAATTTATTGTTTTATATACTATATACTAAATAACTAAAAATGCACGCAACTTAAAACTATGGAACAAATTGAACCATTTGGGACTCAGGAGCTCGTATTAAAATTTGAAAATTTATTCCCAAAAATGCATGAAAATTGGTTTGTTTCTGTCATTTTAAAGAAGATAAGGTACCGTTGGTGATATTTACACTACCATTACACCAACACTCACAATTACGCTGTCTGACGCGCGTTTCGATAACCAAACTATCGTCTTCAGACCCTGAAGGATTACCTTGTTAGTATAGTGGTACCAGTATGTTCAAAATGAAATTTTTGATGGTCTGATGAACTTCATAAGATACCCAAAACTGGTGATCGGTCTTCTAATGGGTAAAATGTCACCTTAAGATGGTAGGGATGACAAGAACGACAACTATAGATTCTGTTAACAAGCCATAGAGACAGCAGAACATCTACCCAGCGAATGTACGTCTCAACATCAGAAAATGGTTTGAAGTTCACCGCGATTGATGGAAGGAAATTTGGATGAGTTCGACATCCAAAAAAAAGACCGAAAAGAAGATCCGGAAGAAGGTGATTATAACAAGTAACACAGAAAAGATAAATAGAGGGACAAACCAATTAAATGGACAAAAAATTGAAAATAGTTAGATATTTGAACCGGTATGGACACAAAAAGAAAAGGCCAATAGAGCCTTATAAGAAACCGAAAAGAAGACCCAGAAAAAGTAGCACACAAAAGAGAAATAGAGGGGAAATGAATGAAATAACAAAGGAATAGAAAATAGTATACATTTAAGTAAATTTCATCGTCAATATATTTATTTTGTTAGTGATAAAAGGAAAGGGGTGCTTATGTATGGTAAGGATAAAATAAAAAAAACAACACTGTCCAAGCAAATGAGATATATATTTAATTCGCTAAAAAGTTTAACAAAGCGTTTAATAATAAAATATATTTTCCATTTCCTCAATTATTTTCTTTATATACCCGGTTGTTACAATTCATTCAAAAAACTGTCTTCAAGTGAATTGTAAACATCCAATAGAAGACCTAACCTAAAAATTAAAAAATAAATACGTAGCAAAATAGCGAGTTATCATCAAAATACTAATCATTATTTAACAAATACTGTATAATGAAATTTATTTTATGATCCACACGTCCTGGAATATTCTAGTTCCAGTTCTAGATCATTTTTAGCATATTCTGTAACTGCATAAACAAATAGAAAAAGGCCAAGTAACAGATAGAAGAAGAATAATCTTTTATAACATTTTGTTTTGATAGTATGTGACACTATTGAGCCCGATGATTGAATTTTATTCTCTTTTGTAACAAAAACTTTTAATAAATCTTGATTTGTTCACTTTTATAACAGTTAGAAAGCAATTTATCAACTATGACAATGAAATTATACCATCGGATGTTAATTACATATAAATAACAAAAGATTTTGATCTCTTTTGTTGTAAGATGCTCCAATAGCCAATCAGAGAACCTAGAATATTTTCATAAGCTCTAAATAATAGTTCTAGAACATTTTAGAAACTTCTAATACACTCCAAAACATCCAAAACTGCTTAACCATCTAGACAAAGGCCCGGTTATATAGGAAAGAAGAACAACATAGCCTTGTTACATTATTCCTTAATGTTTTCAATCGAATATAAATTTACTGTTATCCTCCTCGAAAATAAGGATAATATCTAAATGTTAAATTATAAAAATTGGTTCCTGTTAATCCTTGATTAGTAAAATAAAAAATTCAACTCAATACATGATTGTCCTGTATTTAAAATTGATTATTTTGAATTTCATTATCCTTTTTAACAAAAATTTTTAATAAATCTTGAATTGTTCACTTTTATAATAGTTAGAAAGTAATTTATTCACTATGACAATGAAATTTTACCATAAAATGTTAATTACATATAAATAGCAAAAGATTTTGATCTCTTTTGTTGTAAGATGCTCCAATAGCCAATAAGATAACCTAGAATCTTCTCATCAGCTCTTCAGAATAGTTCTAGAACATTTTAGAATCTTCTAATTCACTCCAGAACATTCAATAACTGTCTATCCATGTAGACGAAGGCCCAGCAGGAAAAGAAAGAAGAATAGCTGAACTAACCTTGTTAGAATATTTTCAATAGAGTATATAGAGAAAGGAATCGATTGCAAATTGCAAAAAAATATAGAAAATAGTACACCTGGGATTATTTTTAGAAAGTATTAGGAGGGAAAAATTTCCACTTTTGATAAATTTTATAAAAAAAAAAACTCACTCTTTAAAACCCTCAGCTATTTCTTCTAATTTAGCTGAATCAGTAACGATGGCAGTCCTAACCTGTTTCGGATCAAATAACGAAGCCATATATTGTTCCCCAACTCTATTTAAATCATCGCACGTTACATCTTTAATCACCTTCAAAAATTTCCTGAAAAATTAAAATACAATAAAACACAATTGAATTATCTGGTCCTTCGAGCCGGATATTAACCAGCTACTCTGGTCCTTCGAGCCGCTAGTTAATATCCGGCTCGAAGGACCAAATGGTTTAATTTTGAATGTTATTGGTGTGTATTAATCGACATCTCATAACTTTTTGAACGCTCTACGTACTGATTAAAATCATAATCCACTTCATCGAAATTCGCCCTAAACGATACGTCAGTGACGTCCGAAAGTGTTTTCTCCAAATTTATAATTTCGAACATCAAACTACTTTTTGCCGATTCCAATAACGCCTCGTCCCACACTTTAGTTTCTAACTGTTTATCAACAATTGCTTTAGTTTCTTTGTAAGCTCCAACCACGTTGGTAGCTCTATCGAATGATAGATAAATTAAACCTTCACAGGTTACGCATAAAATTGAGTAACTGTAAGCGAAGCCTTTTCCACGGATCTGTTTCCATAGCGGACCCTAAAATAAATAGAAACCTTGGTGATGAACAGGAAGACACAAAGTAGAATAATAGCAGCTGGGATGGGTAACCGTTGTAATTATAGGATTGAAGTGGAAACAAAATGGTTGGCGGATGTATTGAGATCCAATAGAGCCTAACAAGAACAGTTAGGAAAAGACGCACAAGGGAAGACGAAGAGGAAGACCCAGGAAAAAATGGCTACAACAAATAACACAGAAAAGAGGAAGAGAAAAAAAAACAATGCAACAAATGAATGAAGTAGCAAAGGAAGGAAGACCCAGGAATAGTTGGATAGAACAGGTAGCACACAAAAGGAGAAAAGAGGAAGAACAATATAGGAAAGGACTGGGAAAGTAGTTAATTAATCAAAGTGATCAAAGTGGTACAGGTACTCGAAGAGAAGTGCTCAATAGAGCTTAATTAGAAAAGGAACAGAAGCATAAAGACATGAGAAAATACGACGAATTAATGAACTATCAAAGGAACATTAGGAAAAATGGATAAAAAGGAACTGAAAAGTCTCAAAATGACGTGAAAGAGATCTGGAGAAGGAAAATAATGGATATGAGATATTTTTTTGTACCTCAAGTTGTGCCAAATAATTAATAAACACACGTAAGGCGGCCAAATCTGGATCATTCTTGGAATGTATGCTAGGTGCCGTTTGGAAAAAGTTTGACGATTCCAAAGATCCAATTCCAACAATACAACCTTGGTTAGAGCCTTTCAACTTTTTCAGTAGATCGTAATCTGGTGTGACACTCAATCTAAAACAAAAAAAAATAATCTTCTTCTTATTTCAACTATTGCCTGAGTAATTACAAAGTTATCCTATTCTAGAATTGGCGCGAAGAATTTCATATAGCTTCGGATGAAATAAAAAATTGTCTGAATGTCATACTAACTTGTATTGTTTTACAATATCAGCTGTTCCTGGTGGTATAAATTCACTAATTGGTCTCACAGGATTATTTAGAAGATTCAAATTTCCAGAAACGTATACGACAACATTAGAAGGATCGCTTAAAATTTTTCGAACCTTCTCAAGATTCCCAATCAGTTCTTCAGTGTCACCACATTCAAGTTTCGACTGTACTTCTGTTAGTAATTTATATTGTTGTAATACACCAGTCTGGATAATGTTGCTATCTGGAAAAAAATTACAAAATGTTTATCTTTACACCGACATGTGTCTTCGAATTGAAGGTCCCTGAAGATGATAACTTGGTTATCGAAACGGAATTAATACATAACGTTAGATACAGTGAATACCACAAAAGATGGAAAAGCAAGGCGATGATAGTGAACAGAGTAAGAAAAGAAAATCAAATTATAGGAATGAATAGGAAACAAAATAGTTGGCAGATGTTTGAATAGTAGCACAGGACACACAAAGAGAAGTAAACCACAAAATACAATAAGAATCAAAAGACAAAAAGACATTAGAGAAGAAGTCTTGATACCAAGACTGGATCCTGGAAGAACAAGACCACATATGGAAGACCAAGACTAACATTTTCTTAAGACCAAGACAGGATCCTTCAAGAACAAGACCATTTATTACAAACTACAAGATCTAGACCACATTTACTAGACCAAAACCAACATTTTCTTAATACCGAGACTGGATACTGACAGAACAAGACCACTTTATAGACTACAAGATCAAGACCAAGACTAACATTGTCTTAACACCAAAACTGGATCCCCCAAGAACAAGACCACATATGGAAGACTAACATTTTCTTAAGACCAAGACAGGATCCTGCAAGACACTTCCAATGCAATAATTCGAGGGGGGTTTTGATTATTTTATACGAACTTCGTCATGTGTACTAAGCAAATTGTTAACTATATGAAAAACTACAATAAATGTTAACTTACCAGGTTGGAATCTTAGTCCGTTCATAATATATGAAACGACATTGGTCGCATCCCTTTTGAACGTTGCGACAGAATTATTAATTTTATTAACGATAATATTCAATCTTTCTGGCGTGAAAACGGTCTTGTACAACAAATCGCTCATCCATTTAAAACCTATTTCGTATTTGGATGCTTCGACTTGCATAGTGATGGAAGCGATCGAAGAATAAGATCCGGCGCTAAAATCGTCGGATCCTTGAATACCCAAACTGGACATTACTCCGATTGTATCGTTGCTTATTTGAGTTTCTACGTCTTCGTACGATATTAATATTCCGTCTCGTTCGATTGGTAGTTCGGTTAAACTTTTGAGAAAAAGGCGGATGTACTTTTTCAATTCCGACGGTACGCCGGTAGTATCCAACGTTACGATGATCTGAATCAAAAATTGTATGAAATTCGTTTTAATTTGTGACTAATATTTGAGGTTATGTATATATTTTTCACATTAGACTTGACTTGGACTAATATTTGAGGTTATGTGAATTTTTTTCACATTAGACTTGAACTTGGACTAATATTTGAGGTTATGTGAATTTTTTTCACATAAGACTTGACTTGGACTAATATTTGAGGTTATGTATAATTTTTTTATATTAGACTTGAACTAGAAACATTTTGAGAGAAGTTTTTCTTATTCTAAGTTGTTTATTATGATATTATGATTTTTGTGTTTTTTATATATTCCAATAAGAAAATATGAAGAAACTTCATTTGTTTACTTGATAGACTAATAAAAAATTGTCCACAAACCTCATTAGATTAATTACAATAAAAGTACAAATGATGATATTGGAATAGATGACAATTATGAAAGGAAGTGTTATTATTTCAAACTGTAAAAACATTAAAAACAAACATTTTCGTACAGTTTTTTTTTTAATTTTGGTTTTTTTGTATAGACCAAGAACAAACTACAAAAAAACTTGATTCGATTACTTCCAAAAAAACATCATTTCAAAAAGATCATTTTTGAGAGGAAGTTTTATTATTTTAAGCGGGGAAAATGGAAATTTTGTATAATTTTTCTCAATTTAATTGTTTTCTTGGTATAGATTCGGAAAAATTATATATAAAAACTGCAATTCGATTACTTTTAAAACAACAAACGATAATATGTGAGGAAATATCAATTTTGAAAAGAATTTTTGTTATTTTAAGCTGTAAAAACATAAAAAACAAACATTTTTGTACAGTTTTTCTTCAATTTTGGTTTTTTTGTATAGACTGAGAAAAAAATATAAAAACCCTATTCAATCACTTGTAAGAAAGTACAAACTATAATATGTGAGAAGAGATAAATTTTTAGAATTGAAATTCTTTTAAGCATGAAATAACAATATTTTTGTATATATATTTTTCAATTTTTTTTATATAGACCAAGAAAAAACTACAAAAAAACTTGATTCGATCACTAGTAAAAAATACAAATAATAATATATGAGAGAAAGTCAATTTTGAGCCATTATTTTATGGAATAAAAACATAAAGAATCAAAATTTTTTTAGTTTTTTCGAATTTTTCTGTGTAGGCTAAGAAAAAAATCTAAAAAAAATTCATTACATTAGTTGCAAAAAGTACAAACGATAGTATTGGAGAAGATGACAATGTTGAGAGGAATTGTTATTATTTTAAGTTGTAAAAACATGAAAAATTAGTATTTTTGTATATATATTTTCTAATTTTTGTTTTTTTTTGTATAGACTAAGAGAAAACTATAAAAAAACTTCATTAGATTAGTTGCAAAAAAATACAAACAATAATATGTAAGGAGTGGTTAATTTTGAGAGGAAGTGTTATTATTTTAAGCTGTAAAAACAAACATTTTTGTACATATTTTTTAAATTTTGGCTTTAAAAACATGAAAAAACAATAATTTCGAGAAGTTTTCCTGAATTTTTGTGTATAAATTAAGAAAAGAATGAAAAAAACGATAACATGTAAGAAAATGTAGGTTTTGAGAAGTTTTCTTTTTTCAAGCAGTAAAAACAAGGAAAACCATAATTTTAAATATAATTTTCTGTAATTTGTTTCTTTTTTCGTTATAGATAAGAAAAAAACGATAATATGCGAGGAAATGTCAATTTCTTGATGGAAAACAAGGGAAATTAAGATTTTTGTCTCTATGGACAAAGAAAAAATATGTAAAAACTTCATTAGATTATTTACAAAAAATTTTAAGTTGTAAAAACATGAAAAATCAACAAGTTTTCATGAATTTTTCTGTATAGATTGAGAAAAATGTACATAAAATTTGTAAAAGATCAAAAAAAATGATAATATGTAAGAAAATGTAGGTTTTGAGAGGAATTCTTATTTTCTCAAGCTGTAGAAATAATCATAATTTTCATAAAATTTTCCGTAATTTGTTTCTTTTCTCTTTATAGATAAGAAAATAAACGATAATATATCAGGAAATGTGAATTTTTTGATGAAAAAACAAGGAAAATTAAGATTTTAAATGTATATTTTTTAGCTCGTAGGATTTTTTGTATTAATCAACCAAAAAAAATATAAAATCTTCATTTGATAACCTGTAAAAGATTTATCAACAATTACATGAACATTGAAAGCTCTGAAATTGATTATTTTTCTTCTTCACGTAATTTTTATAAATCCGCAGTAAAAACCAAAATTATTAAAATCGAGATAATTTCCATACAACAAAAAATTACAAAAATATATATTCCTAATTCGAAAATTTTTCAATCCTCAATTAAGATCGTAAACTTTTCATATAACCCTGGTACACACAATAATCAATGAAATTTAAATAAAATATTTAATTTGAAATAAATATACTTACAAAAACGAAATTGCTTTCCAAATGATCGAAATAAGTAAAAACTGGAGTGTTCGACAAATCGATTTTTTCTTTCGATTCCGAATCGCTATTAAATCTCTCGATGCTGTGGAATTTTATCGATTCCAATCCGGGTATCGGTACAGATGTGAGCATTTCCTGAGGTGGCGGTCTCTCGTTATGAGCTATCGCTTCTTCCAAAAGTTTTTTCTTCTCCAATAACCCCCGCGGTTTTAACGTCTCGATCTGACGTTCTATTCTTTCTTTTTCTTCTTTAGCCATTTGTTGTTGTACCTCAATCGAAGGGGTGCATTGTATAAACACTGCTTGTTGATTACTCACGAAATATTTATCAAAAATTTCCAACCAGAAAGATTTCGGTTCGTCCAACATTTTATTTATTATATCTAAAGGATTGAAACGTTGCACCAACTGCAAATTGTAAATAAGGGAAAATAACATAACCTCACTTTAAATAACTTACGTCTTCGATAGATCTTCCGTAGAGCATGTATTCGATTACTGTTGTTGGAACTAGTTTATGAGATGAGCTTTCCAGCTCGCTCAAATTCGACTGTTTATTTTTCTCTAAAATGTTGCGGATCTGTATCATATCGATGTCCTTTTCTTTGACTATATTCATAAACAGTTCCTTCAGTTTATGTCCGATTGTAGGTAATTTATCTACTGGGACATCCTGTAGTATTACATACAAGCATATTTCTGAGTATCTACCCACGTCTGTTCCAGCCTAAAAATAATATCTATAACTAATATTGAGAACAACAATTTTGTAGTGATGACAATTGTCCAAAAGAAGGAAATTATTATAAAACTGTTTCTAACCAAAACAGAAAAATGACCAAGATTAGTAACATTGAACTTTTTACTAATCAAAAAATGGTCAACGTAGCTAGAAGTATCCAAAATGACAAAGCACCAGGACTAGACAGTATAAAGATACTAGCAAATTGAGAACTAAACTAGATCAAGACAAAACAACAAACTGGAAGCTTACCAAGGTCAATTTTGTCCCCGAAGAACGACCTCAACACAAGTAGACTGAACTCGCTTAGTAAGTTTCTGGAAACACTAATCAGAAGAGATAGATTTGGAACACAGAACAGTTCTACTGAATTTTGAACACCTACAATCGCATCGTCTAAGACGCGTTTGGAAAAACTAATTATCGTCTTCAGGGACTTCATTCTTGGCGCACCAAACATCTTTTGGAGGTATAATAGACGTAGTGAATACAGCTACTGAGTTTATTATTTCCTTTTGGTGGCTATTTTGCTGGTAAACAAGTTCAGCAAGTTACAAGATAACCTTCTTCTTATTTTAATTGTATTGTGGCCTTCATCTTAATGATTATATAGCTGAGGAACTATCTGGAGTGTTCTCTAAATGTTTAGAAAAAGTTCTACCGAACTTTAAGAATCTTCTAGGGATTGATTTGTCAAAATTTCAAGTAGAAAACTTGATTTCTAAATTCTGAACACACTGTTTATATTGCCACTACACCAAAACTCACAATTACATTGTCAGACACAGTTATTGTCTTCGTAGATTGAATGTAGTTTATCTTCACTTCCTGAAGATGGAAGAAAAATGATAACATTTGGATGATTTAGAAGAATATTTGTAGGTAAACTAAAAACATTTATTTGCGTCAAAATGTGTCCATAGATTTACCACTATGTACCTCTATAACACTAGCAAAGATCCAAGTGGACTGGACCTGGTGACATCCATCAGAAGCGACCATAACGGACGGCATATCCCTCTAAAGGTATTTAGAAAGGACTGTAAACTAGCATACTCACAATGAGGCTGTCTGAGGCGCGTTTCGATAACCAAAATTATCGTCTTCAGAGACTGAATTTAGTTTATCTTCACTTCCTGAACATGAAACAAAAATAACAATGTTCAGATGATTTAGAGGGATATTAGGAGATGTTTAAATGGATAAAAAACATTTTTTGCTTCGATATGTGATCATGTATCCACCAATATATAATTGAATCACTCTGGCGAAGATCCAAGTGGCCTGGACCTGGTGACATCCACCAGAAGCGACCATATTAGACGAAATATTCCTCATCAAGTATTTGGAAAGGACTGAACACACTATTTACACTATTCCTACACCAGCATGTTCACAATTAAACTGCCAGAGGCGCGTTTCGATAACCAAAATATCGTCTACAGAGATTGAGGGTAAACTGGAGTTGAGACGATAAGTTGTTGGTAGCAGAAACATATACTTACCGCACTTGCGTCTGGATCGTCAATTTCGACGAACATTTTATTTAAAGGTGAAGTTGCGTACATAGACAAATATTCCAACAATATTAGAACCGCTTCGACTGTATAATAATCATCAACCAAAGATGGTCCTCTGAATGCAGCACAGAACATTCCGTTAGTTTCTTCGTCGGATGGATATTTGACTATCACATCTTTCGATTCGGGAACAGGGGGAATTGGAGTTTGCCAAGGACGTTCGAATGGATCAAGTTTTCCCTAAACATTTAATTTCTTTGGTATTATTTAAGTCGAATTGTGTTAAATATCAAGATAACATAAAATTAGTTTGGCTATCAATTATAACTTGCAAAAATCAATAAATTAGGTCGTACCAAAAGTCGTACCAAAAGTGAAGTTCCCATATTTATTTGTATTCATTCAAAAACTTTTGTAGTCGAAGAAATCGCCGCCAATCCGTTGAGGAAGCGCGTGCCTTCTCTTCTACTCGAATTTTATTCACGCTCCGAGCTGTTGAGGCATAAAAGTCTACTTCAAAAGCTCCTATAGTTAACGAACGACTTGGTGTTGAGCGTTATCGCGAAGAAGCACCACAAGCGCCGTCAATCGTCCTCTCTGACTCATTCTGGATTACTCTTCGAAGTTCGGTCAATGTTTCACAATATCTATGAAGTTGATCGTCGGTAGAAATTGTATGAAATCAATGAGGAGAATCCCCAAAGCACAGTTGCCATAACCTTTCTTACCCACTGCGTTTGTTTCAATTTCTTTGATGGCGGTGAATCACTGACGAGATCGGATGGAATGAAACGTCCAAATTCTTGTTGCCTACTCCTCAATTTGTTGAAGAAACTTACCAGCACAGTCAAAGCGTTGCTTCTTGTATCCGGAGGATCCAAAGGTAACCCAACATTTTTGTTAATTTTTTCAATTGTATTATAGGAAGCTTCAGGAATCTTCTGGATGTTCGCGGATAGTGACCCTCTGATCTATGAGCAGTTTTTGGAGAATCGTATCTACAACCAGCGGTCTTCCACTCCATTTTTCTTCGAGAACTTCTTAACCAAAGCCCTACACCATTTGGGGACGTCATGCAGTCTTTATCATTAACCTCAGACAGTTGCTGGTGAATCTCAGCGGGCGATTACTTTTGTCAAAAGCACTGCGCGTGGATGGGCGGGTTTGAGAGTGGAGGAACTGTTATCCTTCGAGGCTGTAGCTCACTAGAAACCTTACATTTGGTACAACAACTAGGTTAGATGGGTTATTGAATTAATTGGGTTATTACCTTTGAAAGAATCAGTTCTTCTAGATTAGTTAGAGAGTCAAAAACATCTTGTGCTTCAACCTTTCCGCATATGATAATTTTAAGATTTTCTGGTCGGTAAAAAGCCTTGTGGAATGCCCTACACTTGAAATACAAAATTTTATTATTAATATAAAATATAATAGAACATTTGATTGGGTAGATAATTTAATAAAATAGAGAATTTAATTACCTTTTCATTAGAAGTAGATTCTCTTAGATTTTTCATTCTTCCACCAACTTCTGAGGAATATCCACAACGTCCTGGGTAAATGTATCTCAAGACTTCTGTTTGTAATCTGGATTCGGCGGAATTTTCTCTACCTTGCATCTCACAGTAAACAACACCGGCATCGTTACCGTCTCCTGTAATATGATGAACTTCTGTTACATAAGCTTCATCCTGAAATAAAAAATTAAACTTATACACATTTAAATATACATAAAAATCACCCTCGAAGCTTCTTTTGTTCAAATCAGAAGTAATATAAATACAGTGCGGGTCGCACAGAAAACATTCGATCCTGATAATTGACATTATATTCGTTGGATTTTGAGGATTCATCATCATCATCATTCAGCCTTATTTCGTCCACTGCTGGACATAAGCCTCCTCCAAATGCTTCCAATTTTCTCTGCTCTGTGCGGTTACTACTACCCAACGGTTACTACCCAATTTTTGAGGATTATGTGATACAATTTGAAGGGCTTTAGCCCAACAACCTGAACTAGATTCGACCAACCATCGCACTGATCGACCAAATGAGGTGTAGACTCCAGAAATGTTGAAGAGAATCCACTGGATGATCGTCATCTGGATTGCGCGAGCCAGCAGACATTTTAGGCATTTCAAAAAGTGCGTTACATGACATTAATTGAAAATTCGGACACTAGAAACCTGTGCGCAAGATGGGTGCCGTGTTTTGCGCCGTTTCATAGCTCTGGATAAAACATGGATCCATTACTCCACGCAACAACAACAAGAAACCGGTTTCATAGAAGGTTCCGTCTGCAGGCGTCGATTTTTTGGGACGGGAAGGAAAAATTATTAACGGCGGGTGTTATGCGAACTTATTGCAACGTTTGAACGAGGAAATCGAGTAAAAGCGGCAACATTTGGCTAAGAAGAAAGTGTTGGTTCATCAAGACTTAGCACCAGCTCTCAAATCCGTTATTGCAATGGTCAAAATGATCGAATTGCTACCTCATGCAACCCTATTGCCGGATTTAGCCCCCTCGCATTAGTTTCTGTTCCCAGACTTGAAAAAATGACTTGGTGGTCAAAGACTTTCTAATAATGAAGAGATGATGTCGGCATTAATGGTTTTGTTGAGGAGCTTGAAGATTCTTATTATAAAAAGGGTATCGAAGTCATTAAACATCGCTGGGAAAAGTGTATGGTGCAAAAAGGAGAAATTTTCTTTGTTGGGACCATCTTCGTATAATGACGCCCAAACATCGTATATCTCCTATTTAAAAATAAAGTAAGTGAAGGGTTTGAAATTGAAATTTGATGTTTTTATTCTTTTTCGCCGATGCTACAGTTTCTTGTGGGCCTTAGCCTGATCTATGGTACCATTTCAACGTCTCCTTAAAGTCTGATTAACATCGGGGTGGACTGTTTTGTATGGTAAACTTTACGCTGATGAGGGTAAAAATGCCAAAACCGATCTACGACTTCTAATTACAAATCGAAAAGGATAGTAAACCGATGACTGACTCGTGATAGAATTCAATGTCACGTAAGGTTATAGACCAAAAAGTTATCCAATATTAACCATCATTTAGAAGAGACTTTATACGGGTTTTAATTTTATAAATATACAATAAGATATGAGACGAGACATTATGTATAAAGTTAAATCTGATTAATATGCTGTAATTAAAGTATTTGTAAACAATTTCGAATCGTGAAAATATGAAAAATTTATAAGTATAAACGAGATTAAATCTTAACAAAGGTCGTGAAATATTAGGAATATCCGTTCGAGTTTTCCGGATTAAGATAGTAAGCTAACAAGATAAATTTTAATCAACAAAAATGTAACATGTTTATTGTTAACGGTTGTTTTGAAAAATTTGTTCGCGGGACTGATTCCGAATCGGTGTGCGCATGCGATCAGTCCCTAAACCGATTCGGAATTTGACACGCGAACAAAACTAAGATCTGCAAATGTTAAGTAGTACAAATTAAATAGTTGCATCGATCAATAAATATCACTTGAATTAATCAAATGACAACTGTCACATTTTGTGTTCAATCCCTGTTTCATTGTTTTTTAATCGGGAAAATATCGTCGAGATGAAGACTTTGATTGAAAACAATGTTGGCGACTCTTCTCTTCATCCCTCTATTAGAGCAAGAAGACCAAGAAGCCGTTACATCGGAAAATCGAGGAAAATCGTTCAATAAAATCTAGAGATAATCACAAAGATGTTAAATGGAAATGTTCATACCATTGGACGTGAAAACTCGAGCATGAAAATGCTTCTTTGCAAATTGATATCAAGTTTCCTCGCGATGGAACAAAACGAACAACGAATTGGTCATTTAGATGGCTGTTTAGAGCTGTTTAGATAAACTATTAACAATTTTTTGCGTTGATTTGTGATCATGGATGAAACCTGGATTCATCTCTATACACCAAGAGCATTTGAGTGAACTGGACCATTAGAAATGAACATAGGATTAGCCAGGCTATTTAGAAACGAAAAATACAGTTAATAGTGACTATTGCTGTACATATATAGAAAAAAAAACGCTAAAACAGAAGATTATTTTGACGGAAAACCACTACCACATGCACGAAGACTCTCCACCCGCAATAAAAGAAACATTATGAGCCAAACTCAACTATAACCGACAGTTAAATTGTCCATTACTAATGCAATGTAAACAAATCAGTGTAGCCATAGCCTTCATTGGCATCGTAGCGTAGTTTATTTGTAGCAATTTCATTTGGAGAAAAGTACATCTCATAAGTACCGAGATTACTTAGGAAAAATTCTTTTACCACAACGACGATAAAGTTTCCAGCGTAGTAATATCAAAAATTTGACAATTCGTTTACCTTCAGAGTAGGATAAAGAATGTGTTCCAGATATATGGGAAGAAGTGCCAGGAAACCATCACTCCCAGCTGTTTCCATAGTATAACAAGTATGGTCCGTTTGAGTAAAAGCATTCGTACCGGAAGCCAGACATCTGTTTGCCAATAGATCCAACACTCCCTTATATGGATAGTGTAAACTTCCCAGAAAAATCAAGTGTTCCAAAGTGTGGGGTAACCCATCATCATCGAACGTTTCTGTTGCTAGAAAAAAATTAAACTCAAGTATTCATCATTTTAGTTTCCATTTTTGATTTATATTGCTTAAGAATATTCTTTCATTGAAGTGAATCGCTAAGATTACATATAAATTGACCTTTTTAATAATAGCACTAGTTAAATTTTTCAAAATTAGTCATAATTTGCAAGGTCATCTAATTTAAAAACAGACAACACTCAATTAAAGAAGCCACAGACAATTTATAAATTGTTGTAGCAACTTTGAAACAATAAAAAAATATAATTTTCTTCAACTTTTTCCTTCTTAGGCTTTGTAAATATGGTTAAAAACAAAAAAAGATGGAAAATCACATTTTTATATTTTTTATTTTGAATTGTTTATCGCAAATATCAATTCTATTTGAAATTTCAATTCCCATATTTTGTAATAAAAACTTTTTGCTTTTTCAAAAACATTATGTTTATTATTATTATCTTAATTATATCAAAAAAGAATTTTTTCTTGAAACTCATATCTAAATATTTCAAAAATGTTTATTTTCAACCATGAATATTTAATTTTTGAACTTCTTTGACATGTTTTTGTTAATAAATTTTATATTAGAACCAAAATCATATCAAGGTATAAAAGTGATTTTTATCACAATCAAAATAAAACTAAAATCAAGACGATTTATAAAAAATAAATAATACTAATCGATTTGATCAATGTGGATGTTTCTCATTGTATAAAAATATCATTTTGATGTTTCACAAGTTCAAATTTCACTTTTATATTTTATTTAAATGAAGATTATTATTTATGCCCCGAATTTATCATAAATTGTTTCCATTTTTCAACAAGAAACACCATTCAAAATTTTAAACATATAAAAATAGGTCATTCATTAACTAAAGGCTTTTATTGTTTCTTAACCTCAAAATAATAAAATTCAACCTAAATCTCAACTTAAATAAAATGAAGTTTCTTACAGGGCGTTTTATTTGTAATGTGACGTATCCCTGCCATTTTTAGGTGAAAATGTATGTACTGTACTTCCTTCTGAACACTTTTTCATTAACATTTTTAGTTACAACCAAAAGGATTAGGCAGGATATTGGTGAATATAATATGTACGCCTCCAAGTTTAGTCAGTTGATTTAAAATTATTCATTACCGCCATTATGTCAAATAGTGTAAATCAGAGTACACTGAATTACTTACAAGTTTAGATCTATGATTGTTAAATCTTTAGTTTAAATAATGATAAGAAAAGAAGTAGTTTTAGATGAAATTTTAGAGTAACTAGAGACGTTAATCTTTAATTAATGTAATAAAATGTTTTTCGTAATATTAAATAAATAGTAATGAGAATTTAGAACATGTTATTTAGCAAATAAAACACAAAATGATTCAGAATGAAGTGATAGTTTTATTATTGAATCACCTAGTATAAAAATAAATATATAAAACCCAACCTAATTCTCAATTCAAATAATTTCTTACAGGGTTATTCATTAGTAATGTAAAGTATCCTTATCATATTTAGCGATTTTACTGTTCGTCCTGTAACAGGAGTTAAGTGATTGTGGTGTAGAATACGTAAGCTTAAAATTTTAATTAGAACATCCCGTAGTTCACTAGGAAGTTTCATTTTATTCGAATATTTTAGGTTGAAAGATTACATTAAAATATTTCCCATTATTATTGAACCACCCTGTATAAACAAAAGTATCACAATGGATGCAGTATATATTTGATTAGAACTCAATATCCTTGAATAATTGATGAAATATTTACCTAAACAAAAATGTCCTGTGACAATTGGTCCTTCCACTTCAGCAATAACTACCGTGAGTCCTGTTTTTCTAGAAACGTATTCGCATACTGGAATTTTGCCAAATGCTTTCAGCGAATAACCTAATTCGAACTTATTCAGTTTTTCAGGCATGTCGAATTAATAATCTGTAACATTTTTATATTTTTAATAGTATACATACACCCTATATATATTGTATTTGTAAAAATATTGTTTCAAAATATTATGTGAGAATTTGAAAGTGTAAGTAAATTTTTAATTTATTTATTTGAGGAGTTTACCGTAACTGAGCTACTTACTACCGCTACCAATTCACTCGCGCTTACCACTCGAACTGATCCTATCGTTTTATTTTTTTTTTTTTTTTCAACTGAAAACCTACGGAAACGGATTAATAAATTTACTACGTCAAGCTTACTAGTTAGTTTTCAATTAACAAAGGTGGAAGATTAATTCGTTATCAATCAAGATTTTTAAATAATAAAAAAATAATAATTATACAGGGTTAAGTATATAGAAGAAAAGTATTCAGTTTAAGTTTGATTTAAAGTCTCATGATTTTCTTTTTTTTCTTTAACATGTCCTTTGATAACAAGGGTGCGGTCTTCCTCTCAGTCACCGTCCTCCAGGCATCTTCTTCACGTGTCCCAGCCACCTCAGACGCGACCTCTTGATGAACACCACCAAATATGTATCATAATGCTTTATGCAGAATGTCTCACACATGCCATAAACTGTCATCAAGTATTTAAGATATTTTTTATATAGATCCTCTCATAATAAATGATTTTGAATACAGGAAATCGATTTTCATTTTTTGATGAAGATATTTCCATATAAAGATTGTCTCAGATTAAATTACGCAGGATGTCTAACACAGAAAGTCAATTTTCATCTATTATTAAGAATATTTTGATATAAAGTATGTCTCAGATGAAATTGTACAGAATGTTCAACACAGGAGTCAATTTTCAGCTATTGTTGAAGATACTTCCATATAAAGATTATCTCACGTTAAGTTATACAGTATGTTTAACTTAGGCAATCTAATTTTCTTCTTTTGTTGGAGATATTTTCATATTTGGATTGTTACATGATGAATTATATAGGATGTCTAACACAGGAAGTCAATTTTTATCTACTATTGAAGATATTTTCATATAAAGATAGTCTCACGTTAAATTATACAGGATGTTTAGTTTAGATAATCAATTTTCATCGTTTGTAGAAGATATTACTTAGGGGTTTTCCCTCAAATTTAGGGGAAAAGAAGCTGTGGGATGGGATGTTGTATTTTAAGGAGTACTTTTAGGGATTTTTATAACCTCAAACATTCATTTTTTATTTCAAAATCAAGCAAAATAAAAGTGTGGGAAATTATTTAATGTCATTAGGTATGATTTAAAAAAACTCAGAATCAGAAGAAGATCTGTTACTTGAATACTTGAAGTTTTCGATCATTTAGAAATAAAGAATTTAAAAAAATATATTAGTCGGGCCATTGGTCGTGCGTTTTATTATTCATTATTTTACTCTCTTGTTTGGAGGTGAATTAAAAAAAATTGTTTTTGTTCAAAAATTCAATGATAAAATCGTTATTATCTAATCTATACTAATAATAATAATGGAAAAAATACTGTGGGTGTTTAGTGATAATTAATAATAACATTAATCAGATGTCTTAATAAAATGTCAAAAAGAAACGATATTATTTATAAATAAACCGATAAAAATCAAATCGGTTGATTTTTACAAAAGATTTTTTTATTTAAACTGATAATTGTTATGTAGATTGAGCCTGTTTCGTTGATCTTGAGAAAATATTTGACATAAAATGATAATAATGAAAATAAAAGAATCGATAAAACAATATAACAAAACATGTAAAATCTGTTGGATTTAAATAGGAAAAGCTTAAATAGGGAACAAAAAAGAAAAATGGTTAAAAAATGTAAACTGGTAGACACACAAAAAGGCAAACACAACAAGCATAATAAGAAAAGTGATAAAAGACATAAGGAAAAAGAAGAACTGATACAGTAAGGAAAAAGAAAATCTTAAAATTATTTGCATTATAAATTTGCGTCGCCTCCAGTTAGATTATAAGTGATCTTAATTGGTATCTTCATCTATGTTGGGTACTAAAAGCTATACGTGAAGATACAATGGTATTTGGTAGAGTTTCAAGAAGATGTAGAAGAAGAAACGTCTTCGAACTACAATAAAGAGTTTGACAAAGGAATTTCTAGAATACTTCATAATTTTGAAGCACAAATAATATTTAGAGTATATGAGTTATTACTTATAACGAATTATAATCAGCAATTTACAATAACTATACCGAAATATCCAATTAATAAATTTTTTGTTTGGATTTGGATAGTTATTTATGTATAGTATAGAAAAACTGAAAAAATATACATGAATCGTTATTTTTAATAAAATATACTTTAAAGCCTTTTGCATAAATGTAAATATATACTAAGAATATCATATATCAATTGTACGCGTAGATTTTAAATTTTATTTAAAAAACTTTCTTCCAGCGAAGTATAACATTTCAAATCGAAATCCAATCTGAAATAAAAATAATCATTAAAATATAAAAATATACTACTACATTTCGTGGTTATTTACTTCTTAAACCCATCAGAAATTTCATCTAGTTTCGTTGGATCTGTAACTATGGCAGTCTTGACTTGTTTCGGATCAAACAAAGAAGCGACATATTTATCCCCTACTCTATTCAAGTCTTCGGGCGTTACTTTATTTATTGTTTCCAAAAGAGTCCTGAAATGATAAAGAAAATATTAAAAAAAAATAAAGTATACAAGGTTTTACCAATTTATAAAACTACAAGAACAACAATCAGATGAGCAATAAACATTTAAATTTTTTTATCACCCTTATCTACCTGAGTCATCACTGTCAAACGTCAACCGATACACAACTTCGTTAATAACAAATAAATATTCTACCTGAAAATGGACACAACAAGTGATAAAGTTGCTCAAACGTCACCCATTGTGACACATCAATTGGAGCGAAAACCGAGTTAGATTTTATAAAACATGTGACATATTGATTAATTCTGATAGCTGAACAGCAATAAAAACAAGGCGGGTATCATGTCATCTACTCAAAATTGATAAGGAAGTGTCACATAAATTAAATCTAAAGATGCGGTATATAAAATAAAAATTTCTCACCTATTGTATTTATAATCGACTTTATTAAAATAAGTCGTGAAAGATAAATCCACAACGTCACCGGTGGTTTTTTCTTTGTCGATAATTTCGAAAATAATCGAACTTTTGGCGGAATCTAATAAAGATTCATCCCATTGTTTATTCGATAGCTGTTTGGAAACTATATCTTTGGTTTCCTTATAAGCAGCCACTACGTTAGTGGCTCTGTAAAATACTAAATGCAATAAACCTTCGGTTACTTTAATCATCATCGAATAACCGTAAGCAAAACCTTTGCCACGGATTTGCTTCCACAGAGGACCCTAAAAATGATCGAGGAACGATTAATTGTGTAGAACGGATATAAATTGAACATAAAATATGTAACAAGGTCATAAATAACTATAATGGCGTTTTTTTAAATCTTATTGGTATGATTAGATTTTTTTAAAGATTAATGTGATATATAATTAGTATAATCACCAAACAAACTTTTTATATACATTCAATTTATTTAATATATATACTTTCTAATTTCTACAAATCAACATTTTACGATTCAAAACTTTGTTATAATGCTTTGAACGATAACAATGCAATAATTTAATAAATTCGTAGTACTATCCTTGCTAGGATCATCAGGATAGAGTAATATAATGAATCTATTGTTTTACCCTCTTTAAACGATTGTATAAATTGAACATTTTGCACATTTGTGAAAAACAGTTGCCTATACACCGATTTTATGAATTGTAACTAATATCATTGCCAGGATCACTAAGTAAGGATGTACCAGAACCTTTTAAATCGATGTTCGAGTACCTCAGAACGTTAGATTAGTATAAAATTTTGGAAACTTTTAAAGTACCATAATTTAATAAATTCGTTGCAAATCCTTGTTAGGATCACAATGAATAATGTGAAATTGTGAATCGTGGATAAATACAAAATTAATAAATAAAAATATATGTAAAAAGTCGAATTAGTTACCTCACATTGGGTTAAATATTGCAAGTATAACATCAGAGCTGGTAAATCTGGATTATCATAAGATGATATGCTCTTAGTTGACTGTAGAAAAAAAGACGATTCTAAACACCCCATTCCTACAATACAACCCTGTTTGGGATCATCGATCTCTTTTAATAATTTACTGTCTGGTGTAACAAATAATCTAAAATAAAAATATATTTTCCAACAATAATAATTTCAATAGATTCTTCAGTTGTTGGTTAAGCAACTGAGTGAAAATGGAGTCAAACAAACAAAATAACAAGACAGTAGAAGAGTTCACTGCAGACACCTTTTTCCACCAGTTTTCTCGAGGTGTCTCTTCAAGTGTGTCACGTCCTGTTGGAACCTGTCGTCGAAACTATTTGTGCTTCCTTTAGCTAATTATTGAATGAAGAAGCTGAGTATGAAAACAAAAGAAAATTTAGGGGAATAGAGGAAAGTGGTAGAAGAAGACAATGGAAGAAATGGAAACAAGGGAAACCTAGAGACAATAAATGATAAATAAAAGAACATTAACCTGGTAGTTGGTAAAACAACTTTTTAAGATGAAATGGTTTTAGTCAATAAAATAACTCACTTTTGTTGTTTCTGTATAACGTTAAGATCTGAAGGAAAAAAATTATTAAGTGGTAGTGTTGGATTTTTCAAAAGTTCCAAGTTTCCAGCTAAGTACAATACCATATTCGACGGATCTGTTATAATACTTCTCACTTTTTCCAAATTTTCTAAAATCTCTTTAGAGGAATCACCATCCAGTTTGGAAAGAACATAATCCAAAAATTTATTTTGCTGCAGCACACCATTTTTCAAATAATTGCTATCTACGAAACGAATGCATATTGAAAGTAAATTTATAACAGCTGATCGAAATATTAACTCACCTTCTGAAAAACATAAACCTCTCATTATATACGAAACCATGCTTCTACCTTTACGTTTATACTGCGCCACAGAATTATTTATCTTATTGGCGATTACTTTCAATCTATCAACTGTAAATATAGTTTTGTATAGAATTTCCCTTAACCATCTCAGACCGATTTCGTATTTGGCCGCCTCGACTTGTAAAACGGCCGTTGCCGTTGTGGAATAACATCCGCACGTGAACAATCCGCTTTTACTGAGACCTAGAGATGTAGCGGCGTTAACGGTATCGTCGTTTAATTGGGCCACAACGGTTTCATAAGGAATTATTAATCCATCGCGTTCTAGAGGTAATTCGAGGATAGATTCCAGAAGAAGGGGAAGATATATTTTTAGATCGGAAGGCACTTTAGAAGTATCCAGTGCGGCGAAAATCTAAAAAAAAATAGTTATAAATACTAATAAAGACAAATATGACATGTTGTATACGAGTCAAATGGATTAATCAATATGATCATGATTACAAGGAGGCAAATTGAATGATCCTGGTGTTAAATAGTCTTTTAAGTAAAATCTTTATAATACTACTCTACAAAACAATCGTATCACAATGGTCTTTGATCATCGATAATCACTTTCAAACACTTGGCGTCTAATAATTTGGGCATCATCTCCGGGAGTTATTTTACCAAATTAATGAACCGAAAATCTTATCTCAATTATTGTTTTGACCGCTTTTCTCGATTCTGATAACGACGACCACCATTCGAGCACCTAATGCACCAAAATTTGGACATCATCTCCAAGGTTTTTTTATAAAATCGCGCAAACATACCGATAATCGCATCAAATGGTTTTTTTTGCCACTTGCAATCACTTCCGACTACCTAGCGCCTTAGAATTTCGATATCATCTTCTAGGAGCTTTCCTACAAAATGAAAACAATCCCAATTTTGTGAATCCCAAACTACAGTGAGTGGACGCATTGGTTATCACACCAAACAGTCCAGTTCATTCAGGTGGTCTCTATTTTTATTCGGGTGTGACTTTCTAGGGCAAGTTTTATCCAAGGTCACGTATCAAATCCAAAATTTCTTTTATAACCTAAAAATGCTTTGAATGTTTAATTTGATGTTGTTTTGGTAAAAGCTTTCGTAGCTGAGATGTTTTCACTTTTGGTCTCTTCAGATTGAAAATTAGCCCTTGAGATAGACAAAAAATTGACGTTTCAGAACGATTTGGTGTTTATCAAAATAAAAACGAATTTCTGAGTTTTAAATTTAAATTAGTAGTCCAAATGAACTATTTTTAATTGAATTTCCAGATACTTTTAAAGACAAAACTTTATCTATATAATATTTTTTACTGTTAAAACCCAATGTTTGTATTCATTTTAAACAAATCAACTGTTGATCACTTTGAAAAATAATAACAAACACACAGTAGGACGAAATGGATTCAAAATTTATAAGTAGTTGCTTAAAAGATGACACCTCAAGAGAAAAGTATAAAAATATGATTTCTGATAGCCTCTATGTATCAAATTTGGGACTTATTATTCAATTGTATGAAAGAACCTTAACTTTTGGTAATAAACACATTTTTTACAAATACATATGGAAAGTTATTGAACTAAATTGTTATAATACGTGAAAAAAAATTAAAGAAACATAATATATACTCACGTAAACAAAATTTGTCTTCAGATGATCAAAATAAGTAAAAACCGGTGTATTACTCAGATCAATCTTATGAAACGACTTCGAATCACTACTAAACCTTTCGATATTGTGAAATTTAATTGAATTTAAACTAGGAATCGGTACAGAGGTAAGCATATCTTGAGGAGGTTCTCTTTCGTTATGTTCAATAGCTTTTGCCAAAATTTCACCCTTCATCTTCAAACCAGTTTCCGTAAGGGTTTGTATCTGTTGTTCTATTCTTTCTTTTTCTTTATTTGACATTGTTTGTTGTTCTTCTATACTAGGGTGACATTGAAGAGACACGTATTGTCTGTTTTTAACAAGATATTTATCCAAAAGATCTAACCAGAAAGATTGAGGTTCTTCTAAAAGTTTTGATATATCTGTGAGAGGGTTTATACGTTGCTCTAACTGAAATTGTAAAAAATATATATAGGAGATTAATGTAATTCGCTACTATCCGATACTATTAGCATAAAAATAAAAATATAAGTACTAAAACAATAAATTTTTATCTTGTAAACAAAAAAATAAATAATAAATGATTGTACAACACCTGCTTAAGGTTTGTGAATATTTAAAAACTTTTTAAATAAAGTCACATAACTAATAAACTTACATCTTCTTTGGTGTGTCCATACAACATATGTCCGAGAATCATAAATGCAATGGTGTAATGCGGAGAATTTTCCAAACTGCTCAAACTTTCCAATTTATATTTGTTGATAATACTATGTAGTTGAACCATATCTATACTTTTATTTTTTATGATATTTTTCAATGCTTCTTTCAATTGTGGCCCTACCTCTGACAACTTTTCAATAGGAACGTCCTCAAGCAGGATAGAAAAACAAATTTCTGAATTTTCCATAACAGTGTATGATACCTATAAATGTTTACATAAATTAGTAGTTCAAATGAACTATTTTCAATAGATCATGATTTTGAATAAATTAGATAAATTTCCTTGATTTTTTATATCTTTCGATAGAAAATGGGTCCTTAAAACAAGCAAAAAATTGATTTTTCAACCTATTCTGATATTTATCAAAATCAAATAAAATTTCTGACTTTTCCATAACAGTGTACGATACCTATAAATAATGACAAACTAGTAGTTCAAATGGACTATTTTTGATAGATCATGATATTGAATAAATTATAGCTAAATTCCCTTCATTTTTGATCTCTTTTCGTTTTAAATAGGTCCTTAAAACAGGGAAAAAATTGATTTTTCTATCTATTTCCATTTCCACTTTTTGGATATAAATCATAGATTTCTTGCAAACTACAGTAGCTCGAGAAAAAATTTCAGACTATCCTGTGTGAACTTACCTTACTGGCATACGGGTCTTCAATCTCGACAAACTGCTTTGGTAGAGGTGACACAGAATATTCAGTCAAATATTTTAATAATAATTGCGTAGCTTGAACAATGTATAAAGAAGTAACAGAAGAAGCACCTCTCCAAGCAAAACAGAATAAACCATTTTTCTCCTCATCTGAAGGATATTTTACTACAATATCCTTTGGTTCAGTTAATGGAGGTACTGGAGACTGCCATGGTCGTTGGAAAGGTCCTCTTGGTCCCTAAAAATAAATAAAAAAAAACATAAAAATTTTGTTACATCTTTAAAATTATATTATACCTTAGATATAATTTTAGTTTCTAATTTTTCCAAAGCTTTAAACACTTCATTGGGTTTTACTTGTCCAGTTATAACAATTTTTAAATTTTCAGGGCGATAAAATTCCTTGTGGAAATTTTTTACCTAGAAAAATAATGGTTGCAACTTCTTAGACCTTAGAATTTTTTTTTTTTTTGATAAATCGTCTTGATTTCAGATCTCTTTTGATACAAACTGGTTTAAAAAGATGTAAAATTTTATTATTAATCAAAATATTTTGTTAAAGACAGAAACAGGTCCAAACATGAAATTTTTTCCTATGTTTTCAAAGTAATTTTCTATCAAAAGAGACCTAAAGTAAAATCTATTTACCAAGAAAAAAAAATTAAGAAATACATTGTTGATTAAATCCTACTTTCACATTATTTGTAGATTCTCTTAAATTTTTCATAATTCCTCCAGTTTCGGATGAATATCCGCATTTTCCAGGATAAATATTCCTAGCAACAGTTAAGTACATTCGGCTCTCGGCAGAATTTTCCCTGCCCTGCATTTCACAATACACTACACCAGCATTAGTACCTTCTGGGGTGATATGGTGGACTTCAGTAACAAATGCTTCATCCTTCAAATGAAAACCATAATAAAAGTGTTCCAATTATATAAAAATTAACATACATGTAAAGTAGGATATAAAATATGCTCTAAATATATGGGCAATAATGATAAAAAGCCTTCACTCCCAGCTGTTTCCATAGTATAACAAGTATGGTCTGTATCAGTCCAAGCATTTGTACCAGAAGCTAAGCATCTATTTGCCAATAAATCTAATACACCTTTATAGGGGTAATCTTCACTTCCCAAAAATATAAGATGCTCCAAAGTATGTGGTAAGCCATCATCATCAAAAGCTTCCGTTGCTATGAATAATTAATCATTACAATTATAAATTATAAGAAAATTATTTCCAAAATATAGATAAAATAATCACAATAGCATGTTATTCACCTTCTAATCTATTTTTAAATTTCTAAATGTATCAGCTAAATTACATTTAAAAATAAAACAACTCAATTTTTTTCAAAATTATAAATAATTAAAAATCGATTTGGCATACCTAAACAAAAGTAACCATTTACAATAGGTCCTTCCACTTCTGCTATAACTACGGTAATTCCTGTTTCTTTTGATACATATTCCGAAACAGGAATCCTGTTGTAGGCTTGTAAAGAATATAAAAGTTCAAAATTTCTCATATTTATAGTTGGAGTGTTATCAACCGGTGGCATATTCGTACAATTCAAGAAGTAACTCTATATTAATGGAATTGATGAGTGTGAATTAAAAATCTTCACAAAGAAACAGCAATACAAGTTTAATTTTTTAACTTTAAGCACTATGTTAACTTAAATTCAAAATTTGCACTGTTGTACAAATAATATCGATGACAGCTATATTGGATCACTTAAGTCAGCTGGCTAGTGACAGCATCTCCAACAAAATGGCTTGTCAAATTTCATTTGTGTGTTGAGAGATGTTGAAGAACAGGCAGTTTACCTGTGATTGAACTAACTTTAAAACATTTCTATTATTTACTTTCATGAGACTTTCAAAGAATATACAAATATCATAATAATAAGATATTCAGTCAAAATTTATATCTGGCAACTTTGCTTTTATACGCGTATTGGAAAATTGTAGGAATCTGCTAAAGAATTTTTCACATATCGATAATGTTCACAATATCGACAACAGATGGCTAAAATTATTAGTGACATCAAAGAAGTAAACTTCACATAAAAATACATGTGTGAGAAAGAGAAAACTAACCTAGTATCTGTATCTCAGTACCTTTGCTTTTGAGTCTTAAAAAAATATTTTTTTGCGAGTGGACTCTTTGTGACCTCATTCAGGTTATTTGTATAGAATATACAAATATCAAGAGACATATTTCGACATGTTCCTAAAAGTATTAGTAATGTTGAACGAGTAGCTTATTCTGTCCCTCCTTCACGGAAATAGAGACTTTTAGTTTCTTCAAATTAGATCATTTTAAAAAAAGTGAAAAGTTACGTTCGATTAATACTTATTAATTAGTAACGTCTATATTTGTAATTTTTGGTACATGGATTGATACTTAAGTTTTGAATCACTAAAAGTAACATTTTTTGCTGGACTACTTGAACTGTGCCTTATGCCCAGAGATATTCTCAAAAGCTCTTATAAAAACTGCAAAGACTTTTTGAGGTTGTTTATTAGAATTACTATAAAATAATTTGGTTTAGAATATTTGAATGCTGTCCATTGGTGCTTCCGAAACTGAGGTATGTCTTTATGAACATGATGCTGGTATCCATATAAATCAATAGATTGTTATGCTGATTATTATTTTTTAAAGAAAATTTGCATAGCTTCGGATAATTATATTAAATGCAAATTTGAACTGGCTGTATTCTATCACACAATGAAAACTAGTATAATTACAAGTTTCAATGTGGAACAGGTTAATTTATTGTTTTCTCTATATCTTATAGTTAAAACAGTTTTTATTTAGAAAGGGTGAAATAAAACAACTTTATAAACATTAAATATCAACAGAGATTTATTTGATCACAATAACGCAGAGACAATAAGACAATAATTATAATAAAATTGGGTGTAGTTCTGAAAATATAATCTGACCTTCTTTAAAGTTATAACAATTTTAATTATTATTTCTGAAAATATTGATTTGAGAAATGAAAATTTCAGACAAAAAATGGAACCCATTAAAAAGCTTACACACCTAGAGGAGGTTCCAGTAGACTCCTGCCAAGATATTTTGGATTATAATAGCCAAAGGAATAGGTTTATGTAAAAAATGTATACGACCTTTTTTGTAGTGCTTTTTATGAGCTTCATTTTTTGTATGAAACTTTTTTTCTCTAAAATCAATATTTACGGAGATATTGAATAAAATTGTTTCAACTTTTATGCATGGATGGTAAATGAAGCTTTATCAGTAAAAATCCTTTTAGGGATTATATTCTCTAACAAGGACAAGTTTTGGCATCAATCTCAGAAAAATAGGGGTTTGATCTTTTCGGAACTTTATTCATAATATACAAAAAACTATCAAATGTTTTAATATAAAGAAGTGTCGTTGGTAAATTTAAAGTTACATCAAATATATAAGTAAATTAAGTGATTTGGTTCGATTTTTAATAACATTTGGGAAACCTAATAATAATTATTTAAATAAATATGGTTGATATTGATTAATTATAACCTAAACAAAGGATAATAATAAACAAATAATTTGTGACGTGTATTCAAATTTGACATTTGACACAAAACTTATCGAAGTTTGTTCCAATTGATTATTGTGTGCTAAGCTCATGAGCAAGGGTATGTTTAGTGGTCGAACCCATGGGTTTCGTACACAAACTATAATACAAATACTACGAAAGTTGAAAGGCAAGGGTATAATATTGAAGAGAGAAATACTTCTAACAGCACAAGTTTTATAAAAAATTGTTATGGACTAATAGACGAAAAATTTAAAAAAAAAAACATTTATTTTTATCCAAAAATATTATTTAATAGTTTGTTTTCAAACCTTTCATATCTTCACACGTTTATTGTATTGTTTATTTCATATTCTAGCCCTTTAAATTTCATAAAATCTTTGATTCTGTCCGATTACATTTTTTCCATTTAATCACAGCGATGGCCGACAACAGAATTCTCTTTTCGTATTTTGACTAGTTCAAGTAATAAAAATCGCAGTCGTTGATATCGTTCTTTAAGTAGAATGTAAAATTTAATTTTCATTTTTGATAAAACATTCGTCTAAGAAATTTTCCAATGAATGGTAGAGATGCGGTCGGACGGAGCCTAAACTGTGATCTTCATCCGGATAACTCTAAAAATAATTAAAATATTAGAATAACTTTTCATCTCTTGATAATTTTTTGTATAACTTGAAATGTATCTTCAGAATGAGTATGGAATGAAATCTATTTTTTTTACTTTTGAAAAATGCTCGAACGTATCAATTAGTATTTCGCCATACAATAATAATGTATACTGGGTGTACCAATTGAAAGATATCATCATTGTCAACCGTCATTTTGATTATTATTTTTGAATAGTGTATAAAGTTGTAAATAATTGCCAATTATTAAATTTTTATTAATTATATATTATAGGAAGATAAAAACTAACAAAATATGGAAAACAAATAATTGAATTTAATGATTTCAATCAAGCAAATTGTCATTATAATGTTATTTAATTATTCGTCACACCCGCATACTACATCAATTTTTTATTCGTGCCTTTAGCTAATCTACAAACTTTAATTGTCATGTATCCTTAAAAATAAAGTACAATGATTAAGATCTGGAGATTTCGGTGGATATTAATCAACAGGTCCCATTATACTTATTCATCTGCTTAAAAATGCAGGAGGAGAAAGAAGGAAAAACTAAAAAAATTAAGTCTTGTAAAGTGAAGAGGTTCATCATCCTGTTGAAACACTCTTACTAGTGCCTTTAGCTCCTCTAAAATCTTTAATTTTTATGTATCCTTAAAAATAAAACGCAATGATTGAGATCTGGGGATCTCGGTTGAGAATTTTGTTTATTAGATATCTATCTAGTTGATATTAGTCTTTGTAGTAAATTCATTTTGATATCTAAAGGTAATTTATAGATGGTATTGCATGCTCGTTTTCCCCATACGGGGGTAAGTCAAGATCAAAATACACTCAAATGATCAGAAGTATTCAGAACCTCTAATCACTTCTGGAAGTTAACAGAAACTTCATTGTTTTAATCAAATATATTCCTCGTTTCCATAGACATGTTTTTGAAGATATTTCAAATATAGAATTTTACTTCTTATATTGAGTGTTGTAAAAAATTTGACCAATCTTATGGAACCTCGTTCTATTTGACAAATCTTTAAATGTTATAAAAACGTGAACATTTTTCTTGGTGTATTTTTTGCTAGTATCTGTTTTTTTAATATAAAATTATCGAAACTTCCTTAGATAATGAACTATATATGTAATAGTTTTGAGTACAAAAATTATTTACTACTAACCTGTTGTCGAAATAATATGTCCTTTAATTCAAGCACCTTCGACCATAACATAGATTGTTGATAATGAACGTTATCGTCATGAGTTCCATGAATCAAAAAATATTCTTTATTTCTAATACCTTCGTAATTTTTCAACAATTGCGCTTTTTGATAAGCTTCTAAATTATCCGACACCGTAGGAAGACCCATGAACCTTTCTGTGTATATGGAATCTGCAAAAAGATGTTTGAGACAACAAAAGAAGGATTGGGAGAATAAAACAAAAGCTGTTTCAATTTAAATACTGAAAAGAAAATGATGGAAAGGAGATATACCTAACAGAAATATTATTAAGTAAATTTTGATAAGTGAGAAGGACAGTGGATCAGAAATAATTATACAAATAATGTGAATATGATATGAAGGTATTTGTCTTTTAAAAATCATTCTACTTCATAAATTGAGGGAAAATAATCTAAAAGATTGTTACACTGAGAAATTTATTCACTTATTGTGGCGCAGTAGTCACTTTTGATTTATTTAATCAAACCTTTCACTCCATTCGAGAAAATCAATAAAATCTCGGAATGTATTCTAAATCGTCCTCTACCTATCTACACTTCAGTATTAAAATCAAAGTAAATATCTGATATTATTTTTTATATTCACTTGTTAGTTTTTTATTATTGTACTCACAAACATTTCTTTTGTTTTAAGCACATTTTAGCAAATTATAGATAATTTTAAGCGCATTAATAAAAAACTAACAAGTGAATATAAAAAATAATATCAGATATATACTTTGATTTTAATACTGAAGTGTAGATAGGTAGAGGACGATTTAGAACACAATCCGAGATTATAATCAATTTCTATAATGAAGTGGGAGATCGATAACAAATTAATTTCTTCAAAAACTAGAATGTTAGTGACTACTGTGCCACAATACGTGAATAAAGGAATATTGAAAATGTTTGAAGAAAAACCCTAACAAGCCGAGTGACCTGTTACAAGAAGAAGAATAGAAAACATGTTTATAGCACTATTAATTACGTCTAAAAATTAAAATAAACAAAATATTGATTGAGAAAAAGAATCACTGTCGACAACATAACCTCAAATTGATGAAAATAAGATAAGAGTACTTGAGAAGGAGTATTTGTGACACAAAATTTAAAATTATTTCTCTACTATTTATTCTCACATATCTTTCTTTGAAATATCTACAGTTACATCTCTTGTAAACTAAAATTTTAAAAGATTTCGGTTAGTTGATGTGATAAATTATTTACCATACAAAGTCCAATCCGTTACCGGTGCTACTGATATACCACATTTAAAAACTCCTTCAGTATCTTCAGCTAAAGCCATACCGGAAGCATAACCTCCATAACTCCAACCCCAAATTGCAGATCTCGAAGCATCTACATAAGGTAGTGTTTTTTGAAGAAGCCTAAAAGTTAGATAATTGTACATTTTATATAAATATTATTCTTGTTTTCATTTGTGATAAAGAAAAGTAAATTTTCTGTTTACTACAAATTCAAAGTAGCCGAGAAAGGGTTACTTACTTGGTAACGTTTATTTGATCTGCCACCTCTACTGTTCCCAAATTTCGGTATCCTGCAAACATGATTTTATCACCTCTTAAACCCGAACCTCTACCATCAATAGCTGCGTAAATAATACTTTTATTGGCCGCCAAATAACTACCCCAATCTAATAAAAATTTGTCTACTACTTGATATGTATCAGGTCCACCATATCTGAGAAAAAAATAATTAAATAGAAAGTTGCATTATGCCTTTCAGAATGTCAACTGCTCCCAATAACATCTAGAACATAGTCCAGTTGATGGAACCATCCATTCATTTTTTTATAGTTTTCCCTACATTAACTTATGACCAGAGTCGTCAAATGGCGTGCGGCTGTGTTTCCGTCACAATATTGTTAGTAGGGTTCTGGACTTCCTGATTTTTAAATCGATTGAAACGATAATTGTTTCATTTTTTTTTCAATACCAGTCTCAATATTTATTCCTATATCCTTATAGCTGCTGTATATACAAGATTTGATCAAAAATATTTATTTAAAAACAAGCAAAAAGGTAACAAGTGTCCTTTGAAGTACCACCCTTGGCTAGCAATGAATAGAAGCATTTTTGTAATGTTTCCATTTGAATGACTTCCATCTACATTGTCTTGGTCTTTTCAACGTTAGAATGATGTTAAAAAGTTTCCTGTTTACTACAATTTTCATTATTAAAAAGAACTAGAAGTAGCATGGTGCTAAATCTGGTGAGAAAAGCGGATGAGGATGTAGCAGTGATTCTCAAAATGGTCTACAGGAAAGTCGAAGGGTTCTTCGTAAATTTCCATGGTTACATTTAATCTTCACCTCACGACAAGTTTTGGGGATATGAAATTTTGTTTCACAGAAACCAAGTCTATTAGGAGAAAAGTTTAGGAAGTTCGGATTTATTAACAATCAACACATTTATTTACTTACACATTCACCAACATGGGATATTTCACTTGTCCACTGGTATCCATATTTGGTGGAAGTCGCAATAAAACGTTTGCTTTAAATCCACCCGCGACATCAAATGATAATTTTTTTAGAACCGGCAGTTGTTTATTTTTCAAAAAATTCACCAATTCCTTATTATCAGTCCATACAGTCACCATTTTTCCTAAATAAAAAATATAATTTGTTGTTAACTGTCGAACATAACCTTAACAAGAGAATTTTATCATTTTAGTGCAATTAGAGTTGCTTTTGTAGTTAATTGAACAGCATAGTAGAAAAATGAATTAACACAATAGACGTGGATTATAACAAGAATGTATTTATTATAAACCCAGGATGTACCATCCTAGAGTACTGAAATAATTAAATCAAACGTGTCTACGTTCACTCCAGGATGTAATCTGTTGAGGCCCAGTTCTGTCGTTGTGTGTGAAAACATCCATACTGTCCTTTGGTCATTTTTCCATAGAAAGTTTGTTCTCGATGGATTCCTTATAACCCAAATATTTGTATAGGTACATCAAAGACTTTGTATAACGTTTGCGCAAGTGACGAATCATGAATCTATGCAGCATTAGGACAATTCGATGGGCCAAACATCATACACTCCTGATTTGACACCAAATGACTTCTTTTTGTTTCTGTATCAAGAACAAACTACATGGTTAATTATTTTTAGTACCAGTAGTAATTTTGTGTTCAAATGACAGAAGTATCTTAGTCGTAATGGAGACAGTTTTTAGAAAATTGGTTCAAACGTATAAGAAAGGAAACAGTGTAGAAATAACCAAAAAAATATGATAATACCTAATTTATTTTCAATCTTAGAAATCACCAAATACTGAGCTTTATACTAAAACTATTTCGATTCAGTAAGGAGTGCTCTGTCAACTCTTAAATTCTCAAAGTTCCGAAACGACTTAATATACAGTAACAGCTTCGAACATTATTATTTTTAATACGATAATTTTGATACCCTATATCTCAATAATGGTGAAAATACTTCAATTAAAGAACATTATTGTATATAAAATTACAAAATAGTTGAAAATTTATACACTACCATCTTTATCATAAATTGAAATGTGGGGTACATCCGGTCCTGCGCAAGTGAAAACATAATATGAACCGTTTCCACTGAACTCTGCCAAGTTATAAGCACAAGGTATTGATGAATTATGACTCGATTTCAAATCGCAAGAAAGACAATTAACATTCTTCGTTTCAGGAGATACAGTATATAAATGTTGCACTGAAGAATCCGATTCTGTATTTGCTAGATAATAACTGAAAAAAAAATATATATATATATATATATATATATATATATATATAAATGAACCAAATTACAGTCAAATACAAAATAGACAAACAGAGCGTTAAGTAGCAATCATCATATTTTTATAGTTTATTTTCCAAACAACGTTTGTGAGGTTAGGTTAGGTTTACTTTAAAGTTATTTAAAAAGTATTTACTTTACTGTTGTATAACATGGTGTTGTATTTTGTGCTAGATGGTATTTTTCTGCAAATTTTATCAAATAAATTATCACAAATCACTAAACATATATACGATCATCTACGCAGTTACAATTTTGTTTGGAAAGTGATCCCTGACCTGCGGTATGTCACGTCAACACCAGGGTTGCCAGATCATGCCAGATCATTGATTGCTGAATACAGGACAATCTATTCCGAAAAACAAGAGCGGGAGAATCTTCATAGAAATAAAGAAACATAAGGTTTAAAAAAAGGCGTTTAAACCGTATTTTTTCTAAAATGTATTATCTGGAGCTTAGTATCAATATAATTAATATTAATTTTTCAATTGGCAAGTTATTGTGCATTTTTTTAATTGTAAAAGATTGAGCCTTTAATCGACCCATCTCTTGACAAGGAGCTAGGTTAGGTTAGGTTAGGTTAGGTTCTCGTCTCGTTATAGTGGCAATGTGGAATGCCCAAAAAAAGATTTAGACGCCGTGAACAATTAGTGGAATGCACCAATTATAGTTTCATCTTGAAAATATTTTGTAAATTATCAACTTTAAAAAAAAAGAATGAAAGTGTACTTACATCAAATTGTTTTCGTGATTCCATCCGATTATGGTTGTAACAACAAATTTACCATGTGTTAGTGGTTGCCCTTCGGCATTTTCAGTACGATTAAACAAGACTATATGCCTGTATCCTCCCGCATTTTCTCCTTGATCCTGGGAAAGGATCAAAATTAGTTTGGACCCGTCTTTAGAAAATATTGGTGGCGTAAATAATTCTAACCAACCGTTTTTAGATGCCAAATTTGCGATCTGTAAAAAAATATCATTATAATAAAAACCTGACTGTATACAGGGTGTCCCACGACGAGTTAAAACTATCTGTATATGACAAAATACTTATAGTACAATAAAGTCGACTGTAACTTTGTTATTTTAAATGGTACACCCTGTATAATACAACATTTTTGAAATCTACGTAAATTTTTTGTATACTTTTGTCTAGAAACTTTTTTCGAAAAATTCATAATTTTTTAGTTATTAATTTATTTGTAAAAAATTTCATCCTTGCAGACCCTTATAAATTATTTTTTTACGAGGATACCCTTAAAGATATGAAAATCGTTTCTGTTCGGTTGCTTTTAGCAAGTTCAGACGTATTTGAATCTATTTTGAAATATTTTTCATTTTATACAAGGTGTGTATAAAGTTTTCAGACAAAAGTAAACTAAAATACAGTGTGTTCCATTTAAAATAACAAAGTTATAGTCGACTTCCGGTAGAACCGCATGTCGGCCATCTTTGAAAATATTTTAGTTGAAAAGATCGTATCCTAAAACCCAAACGTAGAAATTTTCATGATTTTACTATGAGTATGTTGCTATATACAGATAGTGGGACATCCTGTATAGTAAACAAATGAGTATCTATTTAAATAAATTCCGAAAATGTGAATACTGACTATTTTCGGCGATGGAAGCATGGTTCTAGTGTCGTAAGCAGTAACTGCAGCTCTATTTTGTACTCTATTCAACCAAATGGCTGTGACAACTTCGTCTGTAGCCCATTTTACAGCAGATAGAATTCCTTGGCTGAAATATACATTTTTTTTTGATTTATTGATGCAATTTAATAAAGAATGACATAACTATCCCTACTATAACATATGCCACAGAGAAAACTATAACGAAACATTAGAAAAAAATATGAAGAAAAGGGAAATGGTTCAGAATCAAAAATGAAGTATGAACATACAATGAGAATGAGAGAAAACTCAGGACAAAGCAAAGAAGACAATGGATACACGAAATATGATAAAATAAATAGCGGAAAGATTGAAGATGTGATTAAAAAATGGTTTTGAGTAGTGTAGGCGTTTTAGTTAGGGCCGAGACAGCACTGAGGATGACCAGCGACAAGGTCGACCTGCGACTGTTTTAACTCCGAAAACAGTGACCAAAATCAACCAAATTGTGCGTGCACATCGTGGAATGAGTATCCGGATGATTACCGAGGCTGTAAACGCCGATGAAGAAAAAATTTACACGAGGAATTACACATGACAAAAGTCTGTGCAAAGTTATTGGCAAAAATTCTGACTCCTGACCAAAAGCTCTTCCATCAACGGGTCTGCTCAGATTTCCTTGGAAGGTTAGAAAGAGAAAAGGACCCGATTTGAGTCGATGGAAGCGATAAAGCAAAAAACGGCAAAGACACTAACCAGCTATGCTTCGATCAACGGAAAAAACTTATGGAAAGATGTGTAATAAGGGGAAGGACTTATATTGAAGGGAATGTAAAATTATTTTTATAATAAAATCCTTTTTCGTAACCATTCCCGTTATTAAAAATCTGTTAAAATGGATATACACTCTTGAATTGTTTGAATTAATACTTATCTTCAGGGTAAATTTTCAGTGTATCATTGTACAATATTGTAATTAATATTGAAGACAACAAACTTACTCTTTATAATCAACTGATATTTTGAGTTGGTATTCGATGCTTGGATTTTCTAAATCGACATAATGGAGACTAACCACTGGATTACTAGTACCACTCTAAAATAATGAAAAACAAATTGGCAAATCAAATTTTCAATTTTTACATAATTACATTAAAACCCCAAAGCAATTTATACCGTTTACACCAACACTCACAATTACACTGTCTGAAAAACGTTTCGATAACCAAGTTATCGTCTTCAGAGACTGAAGAGACAGTGTAATCGTTTTTGATTGGTTAACACCATCAATACTGATAAAAATAGAATTATATAAATCGCTGTCATAAAATAAATGATGTAATAACAATATAGAAATAATATATTGTACTTACTTTGGGATATTTGATAACATTTGCTCTGGGATATTGGAAAGTGAGGCTTCCAGGTTCTCCATATACTGGTATCACCATAAGTGGCACTTCAGTATCATTATACCTTGCAAAGGCCAATTTTTTTCCATCTGGAGAAAACCATAGGGCTGTATTTGAACTTAACACTTCCTCTGGAATACATCTTACATTAGTTTACTTAATTTGGAACATTCAATTTAGATATAAAGTATTTTTTATTCATTATATATATATATATATATATATATATATATATATATATATATATATATATATATATATATATATATATATATATATATATGGATCCTGTATGGCAACATAGTTCTATCGAGAAGGAAGCACGATGAACCAGCACAAACCACATCGACCAAAAAAAACTCATATCGTCAATTTGGTGGGATTGCGAAGGTTTTTTGAGTTGCTCACAATGAATCAAACGATTAATTCTGATGCTTACTATCAACAATTCCCAAAACTGGATGAAGCAATCAAAGAAAAACGGCAGGAATTGTCAAATCGGAAAATGCGAGGCCTCAAACTTCTTTTGTAACTTATGGGAAACTATTGGAGCCACATCCCCCATACTTTCTTGATCTGGCACAATCTGATTATCATTTATTTCGAATCGAAGTTTGTAGAATAATCAAACTTTCACAACTGACGATGACCTTCGATCGCACCTGGTTAAGTTTTTAGCTGATAACGACCAGGAATTTTATGATCGTGGAATCATGTAGCTGAAAGAAAGATGGCGAAAGGTCATGGAAAACATATAATTGATTAGAGAGACCCACCATATCGTCCATCTTCCCGCAGAGGTCCACTTCGTACTTTATAAGGAATAAGAAAGGTATCCTCTTGCTGCAAGAGGACATTCACTTACAACTTAAGCCCTTGTCATCTCTAAAAAACCAATGGGGTGCAAAATGGCACTAGAAAATAAAACCATAGAACAGGTAATGTCATTTGACTACCTAGGTACACAAATCAGCGCAGACCAGAACAGAATAAATGAAGCAAACTAAGCCTGCCGAATATTAGACGCACTCCGGGACATTATCTGGAACAATACCAGTATGTGAAAAGAACTAAAAACATCATTGGAACAACAGAAATGAAAATACTGCGACTGGACAGGATGACCAGAGAAATATTAGCAAAGATAGCTCGAGACGACATTTAGGAAGACCTCCAAAGAGATGGATGGATTTATGGACATCAAGATCTCAAGGATGACAAATTGGAAATTGCAATACGTTGAAGAAGAAGAAAGAAATAATGAAAACAAAGCCCCAGTAATCGAAAACATCATTTGGACAGTCTAATTTCCAGACTAGGAATCAAATCTATTGGCTACAAAACGCAGAGTTAGTTTAAGAACGTCCTAAAAAACACCCTTCACGTTTTTATAATAGTGACATTAATTTTCTCATCGGTAATTTCATTCATATGCCGAGAAATATTTATTTTTACTTTACAAAGCGTGTTTAGTAATAAATAAATATGCACGAGACGACGAATTGCACATTCTTCAAAGACATGCAGAAAAAAACAGAAATTTATGTAATTTCATCATGGTGAAACCAAGCGTATTAAACGAAATAGGTGTCATTGTCAATACTAATAGAAAGCTATTAAATTTGCCCCTGAATTGTTGTTATATACAAATAAATATTGAATGTAACCATTATGGTAACACTTGCCTTCGTTTACCCAATCTGGAACACCATTAGAAACGTATCCCGCAGTTTCTGTTATCGCTATTGCTGTATCCCTCACTGTTTTTTTATAAAAAATATTATTTTCAGCAACGTAAACTAACGAATTACCAAACGGTGACCAAACGACAAGCTGTGCCGGTTTTCCACCTGGTATCAATTCAATTTTATCGCCTGTATTCAAATCGACAATCATATAAATGGCGATATAACTATGTCTATACAACTGAAAAATAAATTTGCCATAAATAAGTTATATAAGGGGTTTTCCAATGAGAGGTGTTATTTTGGTATTCAAAGAAAAATGCCATTTTTTGAGATAAATTATCGGATGTTTATTTCATTATAAAGAGGAAGGTATGCCGTTAATAATGGAACACGACATCAGCCAAATGGCCGCCACGACTGCCCTTACAGGACCATATCCTTTTCATGCTGCCCTATGTCCTCGATAGCCTCACGAATTCCATCTTTGAGGTCTTGAATCGATGTTGGACTGTTGGCGTGAACCTTATCTTTCACGTGACCCCAAAGGAAAAAGTCGCAAGGTCTTGGTGGCCAATTGTGATCACCTCTTCGAGAGATAACACGGTCCGGAAATTTTTCCCGTAAAAGATCGATGGTTTCGTTGCTTGTGTGGTATGTAGCGCCGTCTTGTTCAAAGTAAACGTTGTCCAAATGAATACCATCCAATTCCGGCCATAAAAAATAATTAATCATCTCTCTATAACGCCATCCATTCACCGTAACTGTTGCTCCAGCCTCATTTTCGAAAAAGTAAGGTCCAATGACACCGACAGACCATAAACAGCACCAAACAGTCACGCGTTGAGGATGGAGAGGATTTTCAATAATAACTCTTGGGTTTTCCGAGCCCCAGATTCGACAATTTTGTTTATTGACGTAACCACCAAGGTGGAAATGTCCCTCATCAATTAAGATGATTTTGATGCATTTCAAGGACCCAATCAGCAAAGACACGACGTTGTTGATGATCGGCCGGCTTGAGTTCTTGTGTTAACTGAACTTTATAGGCCTTAAGACCCAAGTCTTTATCCAAAATACGGTGAAATGACGTTTGTGGAATGGCTAATTCCAAAGAACGACAAGGAATGGACAAACCTGGGTTTTCTTCAACACTTTGGGCTACAGCAGCAATATTCTCAGTTGTTCTTGAGCGACGTGTACGGGTTTTATTCTTCACATCACTAACTTGTCCCAACAGCTCAAATTTTTCCACCAATTTCTGTATTTCGGTCCGAGAAGGTGCTTCACGTCGATCCAAAAATGTTTTAGTTTTACGAACCGTCTCTGCCAAAATTTCACCATTTTTATAGTGAATTTTAATAATTTCAATGCGTTGTTGAAGCGTGTATCGTTCCATTTTCATCAATGGCGTAGTTTCTACTTGTCAAATGTCAAAAAATGACAGCTTCAAAAGTGACATTTACCGAAATAGCGGGCTGTTCAAAATAACACCTTTTATTGGAAAACCCATTATGTTACCTACAGAAAAAGTAGATTGTTAGGAAGAGCTGACTCTGTCTAGGAAGAGTTAAATCTTACTAAAAGTTTCAGTAAAAGTTGGATGAGAATAAACAGATCAACTTTACCTAGGAAGAGTTAACTATGCCTACCGTGGTTTAGTAAAAGTTTATTCCGAGATTTGTTTATGTTTATTCCAGCTCTAGTTGTTTACTGGATTCAGTAAATATTTACATTTCAATAATTGGTTGCAGTTTGTTATAAAACTTCATTAATAGCCCAGTAAACGAAGTAGTTTAAAGTTGTAAAGTTATCTACCTAATGTGTGTCGTGATTCTCCAAATTTGAGGTTAGGTTGGGTTAGGTTAGATTAGGTTAGGAGTTTTTGCTTTTTTATTTGTTTTTCATTTATTTTTTTAAATTTATTTATTAGGAAAACTGTAGTAAGAGTATAATTTCATTAGATATAGTCAACTCTGACTTTCTTGTTGATTAAAATATCACTGTTTCTATTTAATCAACTTTTCGTGAAAATATCAGTAAGAGTCGACTTTACCAAGGCCAAATCGGGTTTCCCCTTGCAAAAAGTCCAACTTTTACTAACTCAATGCCGATTCAAAAGTATACTTTCCCTAGGTCTAGTCAACTACTTTTCCCTTTTAATCAACTTTTACTTAAAAGTCCAGTAAGAGTCGACTTTACCTAGGAAGAGTCAACTCTTACTGGAGAATCCACTTTTCCTGGAACATACAGTACTTTTCAGATAAAAGTATCCACCTTTAATAACTTTTGTAATACTGGTATTTAGAAAAAATCCAAAAACACGTCAATTTATGTTGGAAGGGGCAAGCATTATGGCTTATTTAAAGTTACTGGATAAGCCACCCCGTCACCCCTAGCAACATCCCCTTTATTTTTTTAAATTACTTTTCATATTTTTTATGTAAAATTTGGATACTCCTCTTTGAGCTGATTTCAAAAATGTATAATACTTGTAGGTTAAAGTGGTTAGTTTATGAGATAAACAATTTTTCTTTTAAGAGCACAAATTTTATTTATTATTTACTTTTACCTTATTTGCCTGTACTAAAATGGGTTGTACAACAGTTCAAACTCTTTAATCTTTTTAACTGTGCTATTTATTCTACTTAAAAAATCCAAACAACAAAAAACTCTAGTTTTTATTAAAGTTTGACATTGTCAACTAGAATTTGTAGTCACTATTGATAGTGTAATTTGATGATACATTATTTATTTTGTTTCTCTGAAATGGTTTACTCTTTGCAAGAAAGAATTGAAATTGTAGGTTTATACTACCAAAATAATAATTGTGCAAGAGCTGCTGCTAGAATATTTAACGAATTACATGACGGAAGACATGCAACTCATAAGTATGTAATTCAACTGATGGAGAAATTTACCACAACAGGGTCTGTTTGCAATAAAGTGCATAAGCGAGAGGGACTCGTAAATAACGAAGCAATCCAAGTGGCAATTTTAGGGCAAGTCAGCTTAGAGGCTCAACAACCCCAATCGTTGTCAACAATAAGTAGAGCGATCGGTGTTTCATCTTCTACAGTTTTCCGAGTTCTACATAAATTCAAGTACCACCCATACAAAGTTAAGTTGGTGCACGAGTTGAATGAAGATGATTTTGATCGTCGTCTAGAGTTTTGCGAATCAATGACGCAAATTATCAATAACAATCCAAAATTGTTAAACAATATTTGCTTTTCTGATGAATGCTCATGGTCATTAAATGGCTTAGTAAGTAGGCATAATTGTAGATATTGGGCTGAAAGTGATCCACATATTATGCGTGAATTCCATACACAACATCCCCAAAAGTTAAACGTTTGGTGTGGTATCCTAGGTGACCACATTGTCGGACCTTTCCTCATCAACAGAAATTTAAATGGTGAATCATATCTTGAGTTACTCAGGGAAGGGGTTGACCCACGTATTACAACAATAATAGAAAATGATGATAACCTTTCCGAAGATTTACTTGTATTTCAACAAGACGGAGCTCCCCCACACTATGCTATGCCTGTCCGACAATTTTTAAACGAAACATTCCACGCTCGATGGATAGGTAGAAGGGGGCAGATGATGGAGTGGCCACCTAGGTCACCGGATTTAACACCCCTAGACTTCTTTTTATGGGGGTATTATTTAAAAACAAAAGTTTATGCTACCCAACCAGAATCTCTGGATGATTTACGAGAGAGGATAGAAAATGAATGTCGACAATGAAATCCAGCCGTATTAAGCAATGTCAGAGAGGCATTTCAAAATAGATTATACCATGGTATGGAAGTGAATGGTACTCATTTTGAACACTTATTGTAACTTCATAATAAATAGCACAGTTAAAAAGATTAAAGAGTTTGAACTGTTGTACAACCCATTTTAGTACAGGCAAATAAGGTGAAAGTAAATAATAAGTAAAATTTGTGCTCTTAAAAGAAAAATTGTTTATCTCATAAACTAACCACTTTAACCTACAAGTATTATACATTTTTGAAATCAGCTCAAAGAGGAGTATCCAAATTTTACATAAAAAATATGACAAGTAATTTAAAAAAATAAAGGGGATGCTGCTAGGGGTGAGGGGGTGGCTTTTCCAGTAAGTTTAAATAAGCCATAATGCTTGCCCCTTCCAACATAAATTGACGTGTTTTTGGATTTTTTCTAAATACCAGTATTACAAAAGTTATTAAAGGTGGATACTTTTATCTGAAAAGCACTGTATATTCTACTTATTATTATTGCTTTGTAATTGATACGACATAAATATAAATTGTTTTACGTTTAACCTGATTCGGATATTTCAACATTGACCTTAATTAAATATATTACTCGTTGAACAAATATAAATTAAGAATTTAGATTTTATCTGTAATTTTTTTTATGTTGACAAGTAGATTTATTACTTTATAACCCTTTTTACAATGTTTATTTGCGAGAAACAGGAACCGTTATTTTTAAATTAGACATTGAGAAACTATTTTCAAGTCCAATATAATTTCAGGTTATAATTTTTTTCATCATCAATCCTTTTTTGAGGTGGATTACTCCTCGTTTTCTATTTTATGTTTTTCTTTATAGTTTATCGTTTGTTTTTGGCTGCTTTTGTTATTATTTTCCATTCCTTTCGGTTCCGGCATTTTGCTCTTCAGTTTTCTATATCAAGTCCCCTTCTATTTCATCTTTCTCGGCCTGCCTCGTCTCCTTGGCCACAATGGGATCCATTCAGTTATTCTTTTTATCATTTCAGTTGGTTATCTTGTCATTATATGCACTTTTGAGTCTTTACCTCTTTCCTTATTTCTTTGTTTTAATTCGCTTTCATTTCTCCCTCGTGTATTATGTTTGGATCTGTTATAGCTATCTTTCTCTAGGTTCTTCCAAGTTCTTCATCTTTCCTTTCGTTGATTATTGTTATTTTCGTATATATTTTGTTTTTTTCTGCATTTATTTCCACTGCGTAATCGCTTGCTTCTTCTTCTAATCCGTCGATCGCCTTTATTAATTCCTTCTGCCAATTTGCTACCATAGTTTCATCATCTTCGTATGCTATGTATTGTCTTGATGAAACAACACTTTCTTCTTCTTCAAATAGACTTGATTCCAAAGTTATGTTAGTTTATTATAAAGTATTCTATACAGCTTACAAAAATTTACAGTATCGTATGATTTAACCGAATCAAACGTGTAAAACAATTCTTGTAAAGTCGATAGTAATGTTAAATATTTACCTTTTGGTAATTCAAAGCTACTAATAGATACAAACCATCTGCAGATAGTCGAAAATCGAAAGCTGATGTCAATAGCTGCAAGTTAAAAATAGGTATTAACTTTATAAAAAACATATACGCTTATAAAAAATAAATTAAATAAAGTTTAGTTTAAAACAGTGAAATTTACAATGAAACCTATTTGATAGAACTTATAATCCAGAGCTGTCAAAAAAATAGATTAATTTATGTCACCAATTGTATTAAATGGTTTGTTTAGACTCTAGAGTATCGATTTCCAAACTTTTCGGTTTCTCAACTTTCAAAATTTTGATGTTTCCGGTGGATCTTCTAGAAACTTGCGTCGCGGCTGAGTTTCAACAACGAATTAGCAGTTTTCAGAAAGAAATCGCTGAATAGGGTTGATTATTTGATAAAAAAATCAACTAAACAAATTTTTAATTAATTGTGCTGTGAGTGGATATCAAAAAAAGCAAAGTTGGCCAATCGGAAAGTGACTCCATCCAAACCACTACTTTGAAATCTACAGTGACTCACAGCACGAGAACCAATCAATTCTCTCGAATTTTTTTTTTATGAAACTACCCGTTATGAGTGGTGAATAACATTCAGTACATTTTCTAGGCATTTATTCAATTATATCAATTATTATTATTGTTATAACATTAGTAATATAAATAAAATTAAACAGTTATGACGTAATGTAACTTCTACAATGGTAATTACAGCAATGTCAATATTTGGCTCCCCGTTCTGATCCTTTTTTTTTTGTTAATAAGTTTGTAATGACATTAAAACTTTTTTCGATGAGATATGACAAGAAAAACACGATCAGAAGCTTTTGCACAATTCCCTACAGTCCGTGATATTTTGTCATTTTTTAAATGTAATTTTCAGCTCCTCATGGATTTATGATTCATGGCGGTAAATATTGCGAGTACATAGGTCACAAGTCGTTTTTATTTGAACATCTGAACTAGCTTGCGGACGGGATAGCGGCCAGCGCGGCAACGGCAAGTCTCGGCGCGTTGTAACCAACATTCTAGTTGTTCACTATCGAAACTAAATAAATTTTCATGGATTGTGGATTCCTTTTTTTTTGACGCTCAACGTCGAGTATCCCGTGGACCACTTTGGGAATCACGGATGTGGAGTGTATTTGATTTCATTTTCTTTTGGAGAAACTTTACACAAACCGAGAGAATCAGGTGTTTTGAGGAAGAAAATTTTCTCTACGTGGCATAATTTTTTATTTTGTTCTTTTTTACGTCCTCTCTGAGAATATCTTGGTTCAAAACGACTGGTTATATTTGAAATTGAATTAAAAGGTATAGAACAACAGTATGATTGTAATTTTATTTATCGAGAATATTGGTTTGTCGGAAAAAAATTGGTTTGTTTTAAAAGAGAACGAAATTTTTTTTCAAATACATTCCCGGCAAACTATTCCATATCATAGGAGAAAAAGATTGATCCATTTTTAAGTTTTTCCGACCTTGCAAATCAACACTAAGCTCGCGGTTTCAACTCTGATAGTTTTTCATAAAAAAATTACATGAGGGGGCTTGTTGGTTAGACAGCTCCTGGACTAATAATATTTTATTTAATTAGGCAGTATATTTTCTGATCCGTATAGTATTTTGGAAACATTTTACTAATATTTATATGTAAAAACATTGTTAAACATAAATTTAATATTTAATTCGCGATTGTTTAAAGAATTTTTAGTTGAATACTTGGTTTTAGAAAAACTTACATTATCGTTTGCTGGAAGAAGTACTTTTGTAGTATTATCTCGAAGATTAAGAAGTAAAACATCGCCTTTTCTACTATAAATAAGTTCGTCATCTGTAAAATTATTAATTGGTTAATCAATCAATTGTTTCATATATTTTTTTGGAAACTACAAGTAAATAGTCAAAAGACTACGAAGTCTGGCTATTGAATAACGAGACTGGTTACGAAAAATGGGTTTTATTATAAAAATTATTCCCTTTCCTTCGCCACACAACTTTCCATACGTTTTTTCCATTGATCGAAGCAGTGCTGGAAGTTTTCTTTGGTGAGGGCCTTCAGGAGCTCTGCCGTTTTTTTCTTTACCGCTTTCATCGACTCCTGTCCCCTCCAAAGCAGATCTTTTTCTAACCTTCCAAGAAAATCCAAGCAGACTCGTTGACGCAAGAGCTCTTGGTCAGGAGTAAGATTTTTTGGCACCAACTTCGCACAGACGCAAGTCGCACGGTACCAAGTGTGGTAAGTACGGCGGGTGTTCGAGCTTACTGGCCAAATAATGCTTCACAGATAGCGCGTGCTATGGGCAGGTGCGTTGTACTCGCAGTGTTGCCAAAACTGACAAATAGTAAGTCTGGTTGACAGTCCGACACTCTGGAACCCATTCAGTCATCACGATACCGTTAACCTTGCATGGAATTTTGATTTGGACATCCTTGCTTTTTGATTCAGGCGTCTTCCAATGCATCAATTGTCGTTTTGTTTCAATATCGTAACGTTTTTTATCAGTCCAGGATCTCTAACCTTTCAAGGAAATCTGAGCAGACCCGTTGACGCAAGGGCTTTCGGTAAGAAGTCAGATTTTTTGGCAGCAACTTCGCACAAACTTTTATCATGTGTAAAATTTTTTTTAATCGTTTCTTTATCGGCGTTTACATCTTCGGTAATCATCCGGATGCTGATTGGACGATCTGCACGCACAATTTGGTTGATTTTGGTCACTATTTCCTATTGAAACAATCACAGGGCGACTTTGGCACGCAGTCTCGTTATATAACATCCGGACTTCGTATTTTTAAAATAATTAGAATATGTTCAACGTGAAGTCTAACCCCCAATTGTACTGTTTTATTAGTTTGTAACCTCGTTCAATTTGATCCTCGTTGATCCTTGTTGATCTGACAGATTCCTGGTTTCACGATCAGCTGCTATATAAACAGTGGCAACATCGTAAAAACCACAACAATTTGAATTAATGACAGTCGTTCACGAGCACGAGAGAGATAGAGTCAGAAGTTTACAAAACCATATAGAATCAAGTGTATTGTCTGATTCTCCGTCTCTTTCTATCTCATCGAGATTCCCACTTACACAATAGGCTATCTATCTGTGATATCTCTATGTTTTTTTACGGGCACGTCGCTAAAATATTGTTGAAATGAAAATAAAGATTATTATATATAAATAATTCCAGTACCTTATTCATTACTTTGATTAATCGCTTATACTTTACTTGCAAAAAAATATGTCATCTTTTTATGTCAATACAAGGCTATGGAATTAAAACACATGAAATATTCATTAATTTTTTTGCCTCATATTACGGTTCAATTGGCAGGTGCACGACACTTGCCGCCCTCGCGCGCCATCTCGTAAATAATTCATGTAAAAACGTTTTCAATGGCCCATTTTCGCGGAAATAACCGATCTAACTATTTACGAGGCATTTTATATTCCATTATTTGATATTAATATGCAGATTTCGTTAACAATGCCAAGGTTTATACCTATCATACGGTGTTGTTGATCTAGCATTTTAAGCAGAGTTTTGTGTGTACTTTCAATTTGCTTTTCGTACCAATAAATCCGCGGAATCTTTCCTTTGCTTGTTTCACTTTATCCATGACGTTCATCTTCTTCTTCTCTTCTTCTTTTCCTCTCAATAGTCAATCCCGAATATTTAACTATCATCTACAAACAATAAGCTTCACCTCTCATACCATCTTGTTGATGGTCTGTCTAGTGGTTTCCACGTATTTGGTTTCTATTTTCTTGCTGTCTTACGACATTATACTTCTTATTACTTTCTCTTTCTTGATAGTACTACTACTTCTTCTTCTTCTTCTTACGACGCCATCTCCTTACGGAGGTTGATCATCCTATTGCCGTACGAGAAACCGCAGCTATGAAAATTTCTGTAGCCGTTTGTTCGAGTCTTTCAGCCATGAATTTTGTCTACGGTCGATCGTTTTCCTTTGATCTTCCCTTCTATTATCATTCTCTCCTTGATTGTCGTGAGGAGTTACCCATTTACTGTAGCACCTCCATGTTTGTCTTATGTTCCGTCCACGACATCCGCAGCATTTACCTGTAGGTGTACATTTCGAACGCATCAATTTTCTTCTCAGTGGCCGCCTTCATGGTCCAACTTTCGCATCCGTACAAAAGAATAACAGGAAAGATGTAACGGCGAAGCATTCTGGTCCGGAGTTCAAGGTTTACCAGAAGTGTCTTCATGTTGTTCTGAGGTTTCCGCGCTTGCTCAATTCTCGATCTGATTTCGAGTTTTGGGTCGTATTGCTGGATGAACAACGTGCCCAGGTATCTTAGTGATGACACTTGTTCAATGATCTCTTCACGGAGTCTTATGGTGGCGTTGTTTTGTATTTTTTAGAATACCAATAATTTGATCTTGAACGTATTCATATAAAGGCCGAATTTCTCAATAACGTCCATAAGAGATTGACGTTCTGATAGGCTACTGGACACTACCACGGTATCATCTGTTTAACGAAGATGGTCAGACTAGAGGTTGAATAGTAGGGGAGGGACAAATCCTTGTCGCACGCCTTTTCCCATTGCTATCTCTTCTGATGTGGACCTTTCAATTTTGGCTGTTGCTGTTTGGTGCCAGTAAAGTCTGGTTATGATTTTTAGATCTTGTGCGTTGATTTTAGGATGTGTGACACACAGTTAAAAGCTTTTTTATAGTCAATATATTTGCTATATTCCATAAAATGCTTTGTTTGTTTCGAGGGAATTTACTTCTGTTTGTTTATCATCAATATTATTTTCTCGACGTTTTTGCTCATGGTTGGTAGCAAACTCAAGGCTTGTAATTATGTAGAAAAGTGGAATATTTTCCGGATTTTCTCAGCATGATTATATCGACTATTTCTGTCTCGTTGAGGAGTCCAAAGCGTATCTAGACGTAGTATATCTCGTTCAGGATCAGGAGCAGATTAAGTTCAGGATCGAGTCCTATAAGATTGCAATTTTGCTGGTCTACAGAGATATGAAGTTACTTTTGGTTGAACAATTAATCAAATTTCAATCAGAGCTATCTGTTTCTGTTAACAAATTTACAAACACCCCTACATTACTTACAATTTTATTCCTCGTTATTTTGTTTTATAAACAAACCTTTTATTTTTTCACCTTAACTGAAATTTCACCATTTTCCCCATAATCAAACTGCGCCTAATCGTAAATCACCCGTTGATAGTTTGGAAGGAATCCAAATATAAATAATTCCACATACTTACTAAATTTGTACCTTCAAGGTCTTTTAAATTCATGGGTGTAGAAGTTACGTGAAGGAGGTAGAGGTTATCATTAAGAAAATTGATATCAGGAAACAGTGGTTGTATCGGGAACTAGATCACAACAAGCTCGATTTCTAATACCGTCAATCTCTGAAGACGATAAATTGATTATAGAAACGTGCGTCTGACAATATGTGTTAGTGTGTTGAGTGAGAATCATCAAAACATCACCATGAGGTTTGAATGGCTTAAAACTAACCACAGTATAAAAATGAGTAAGCTGACGAATTAATCCACAATCACATTAACCCACGAAGGTTTAATGTGAAGTATATCCACTCTTTGACTAAGGATTTTTTTTATTTGATAGTTGAAACTGAATTTTCTTCCTGCGATACAAAAATTGCGGCACTACTTCCTTGTTCTAACTGTATTAATCAATGAAGATGTGCTTTCAACGTTTCGTCATTATCCTTTTTAACTTTTTTGTGTGTTATTTTAACAACGTTTGGGAGATCGCGTGACCTGTTAATTTCACTTTTCGTTTTGTACATTCTTCTTCTAACTAATAAACAATTATAATCAATGTAAGATTACGTATAAATATATGATTAGGTCCATTTTTAGTTCTGTTTAATCAATACCTTTTCATTCAACGAAAAAAACCTTAAATTTTAAATATAAGATAAATTATACTGTTATTCTGAAACCACATGCCGAGGAATAGATAAGGATATTCATGTTTTATATGAAATCAGAAATATGAAAGCAATAATAAAACATCCATTTGATTTATAAATTTTCCATTTTCTCCCTTCTAAGTATACGTTTGTTCAAAATCTATATATATTATTTTAAGAAAAAACCTCTGGATTAATTCTAACTTCTTTTTTATCTCGAAGCCTTTTCAATTTTCCGATTCATCTACTTTAATCTCAAAAATTTTCTACATCGCCTACAGTTTTCTTGCTATCTACATGATTCTACAACGAATTTTAATCTATCAATCTCAATCTCAATAAATCCTCAAGTTTGCCAATAATTTCAATGCTTTTCTTGTTCTCTACATCATTCTGTGATGGATTTGTCTCTAGTTTCGAAGAAACTATGGACGTGGTTACCATTTTCTTAATCTCCAAATCTCTTTTTGTTGATTCATCTATTTCAATTCTATAACTTATTAAGTTTTTTAATAGTTTTAACACTGTTTTCGCTCTTTTCGTCATTTGCAATGAATTCAACTCTACTTTCAAAGTCAATAACGTTTTCTTCATCTCAAAACAATTTTTTTCTAATTAATCCTCGTTAGTTCAATAAATCCTCAAGTTTTTCACCAGTTTCGTTGCTTTTCTTGAGCTTTTCTTCATTCTGTAATGGATTTGTCTCTAGTTTTGAAGAAACTATGGATGTAGTTAAAGTTTTCTCAATCTCCAAATCTCTTTTTGTTGATTTATCTATTTCAATTCTATAACTTCTTAAGTTTTTTAATAGTTTTAACACTGTTTTCGCTCTTTTCGTCATTTGCAATGAATTCAACTCTACTTTCAAAGTAAAAAACGTTTTCTTCATCTCAAAACAATTTTTTTCTAATTAATCCTCGTTAGTTCAATAAATCCTCAAGTTTTTCACCAGTTTCGTTGCTTTTCTTGAGCTTTTCTTCATTCTGTAATGGATTTGTCTCTAGTTTTGAAGAAACTATGGATGTAGTTAAAGTTTTCTCAATCTCCAAATCTCTTTTTGTTGATTTATCTATTTCAATTCTATAACTTATTAAGTTTTTTAATAGTTTTAACACTGTTTTCGCTCTTTTCGTCATTTGCAATGAATTCAACTCTACTTTCAAAGTCAAAAACGTTTTCTTCATCTCAAAACAATTTTTTTTCTAGTTAATCCTCGTTAGTTCAATAAATCCTCAAGTTTTTCACCAGTTTCGTTGCTTATTTAACGTTCTCCCAATCTCCAAATCTCTTTTTGTTGATTCATCTATTTCAATTCTATAACTTCTTAAGTTTTTCAATAGTTTTAACACTGTTTTTATTCTTTTCGGAACTTGCAATGGATTCAACTCTACTTTCAAAGTCAAAAATGGAATTTTTTTAACGTTTTCTCCATCTCAAAGAAACTTTTTTCTGATGAATCCTCGTTAGTTCAATAAATCTTCAAGTTTTTCACCAGTTTCAATGCTTTTCTTGCGGTTTTCTTCATTCTATAATGGATTTGTCTCTAGTTTTGAAGAGACTAAAGATGTAGTTACCATTTTCTCAATATCCAAATCTCTTTTTGTTGATTCATCTATTTTAATTCTATAACTTATTAAGTTTTTCAATAGTTTTAACACTGTTTTTATTCTTTTCGGAATTTGCAATGGATTCAACTCTACTTTCAAAGTCAAAAATGGAATTTTTTTAACGTTTTCTCCATCTCAAAGAAACTTTTTTCTGATTAATTCTCTTTAATTCAATAAATCCTCAAGTTTTTCACCAGTTTCAATGCTTTTCTTGAGGTTTTCTTCATTCTGTTATGGATTTGTCTCTAGTTTTGAAGAGACTAAAGATGTAGTTACCATTTTCTCAATATCCAAATCTCTTTTTGTTGATTCATCTATTTTAATTCTATAACTTCTTAAGTTTTTCAATAGTTTTAACACTGTTTTTATTCTTTTCGGAATTTGCAATGGATTCAACTCTACTTTCAAAGTCAAAAATGGAATTTTTTTAACGTTTTCTTCATCTCAAAGAAACTTTTTTCTGATGAATCCTCGTTAGTTCAATAAATCTTCAAGTTTTTCACCAGTTTCAATGCTTTTCTTGCGGTTTTCTTCATTCTATAATGGATTTGTCTCTAGTTTTGAAGAAACTATGGATGTAGTTAAAGTTTTCTCAATCTCCAAATCTCTTTTTGTTGATTTATCTATTTCAATTCTATAACTTATTAAGTTTTTTAATAGTTTTAACACTGTTTTCGCTCTTTTCGTCATTTGCAATGAATTCAACTCTACTTTCATAGTCAAAAATGGAATTTTTTTAACGTTTTTTTCATCTCAAAGAAACTTTTTTCTGATTAATTCTCTTTAATTCAATAAATCCTCAAGTTTTTCACCAGTTTTGTTGCTTTTCTTGAGGTTTTCTTCATTCTGTAATGGATTTGTCTCTAGTTTCGAAGAAACTATGGATTTATTTAACTTTCTCTCAATCTCCAAATCTCTTTTTGTTGATTCATCTATTTCAATTCTATGACTTCTTAAGTTTTTCAATAGTTTTAATACTGTTTTTGTTCTTTTCGTCATTTGCAATGTATTCAACTCTACTTTCAAAGTCAAAAATGGAATTTTTTTTAACGTTTTCTTCATCTCAAAACAACATTTTTCTGATCAATCCTCTTTAATTCAATAAATCCTCAAATCAAATCAAATCCTCACCACTATTTTCGTTGCTTTTCTTGCTGTTTTTATCATTCTGCAAAGTATTTGACTTTAATTTTCAAAAAATCTGGATTTCTCCTGCATTATCTCAATCTCCATTTTTCTTTTTATTGCTTTATCGACTTTAATTCTATGAATTTTCAATTTTCATCATACTGCAATGAATTTGACTCCACTCTTTTAAAGAAGCTGTGGATTTCTCCAATACTTTTGTTATACATTCTAAGCTTTTCCACTTTTTTGATTTCTCCCTTTTAATTATGAAGTTCGTCAATAGTTTGCAATGCTTCTCTTGCCCTGTTTATCGTTATGTATAACCTTGAATTTTTGTAATTTTTCCTTTATCTTTTCTAATCTTTTTCCCATTTTTCATTCATCTACTTCAATACTACATTAACTTGGAGTTTCCTACCATCCATATGTATCGATATGTATTTTGCTTTGCTAATTTTTCTTCAATGAATATTTCACTTTTTCATTTATAGGAGGAATAAAAAATCAGGACGATTTATCAACAAAAACAAATAAAAAGATGTTAGAATTGAAAAAAATTGATTGTTTTTTGTTGACAAGCCGTATTTTAATTTCCAATATACAAAGCTAAAAGTTCATATTGAAAAATCCAATGCCATAGTTTTCATGCTCAATTTTTCAATCAAGACCATAAACTTATAATAATTGTATTTAGTACATGTTGCGTTTCATACTGAATGGTTTAAACACCGAGAATTACTTCATTAAACACCTAAGTAGAACTAAATCGTGCTTTATAAATATAAATCGTTGCAGACTAAAATTTACAATGGCTTTTCATCATTTCGACATGATATATTGTTTTATGTTAAATTTGGAATAGCATTTGCATATATTATTTTTTGGTAATTATGTTAATTCACTGTATAAAATGTTCCTTATCGCGGACCGAACTTAAAATCATAAAAATATAATTGAATATTCAAAGGTTGAAACCGAAATGTATCCATTAAACATGCACGCTACTGCATTTTGGTTAACGTTAATAATGAAATAAGAACCAATGTCGAAGAGAAAAATGTCATAAAATTTTGCAATTTTTACTTTTTCTACTGCAATGATTCATATTTTTATTTATTCGGCATAAAATAAAAGATAAACTTCTATAAAGAAAATATTAAAATCAACCCAGCAGTTCTGGGAAAACAGTTTTACATTTTGAGGTTATGTTTTTTACGTCAATGTCCAAATGGTTACGTCAACCTCTTCTCATCGATGTCGCAAACACTATTTTCAAGTTCAAAGAAGGTTTCTAGATAGATAAAACACTTTGATGTCCCAAAAGTACATTTTAAAACCCACATATTTGTCAGTTATGTTAATGGTATTAGATTGGGACATGTCTCGGTATAATGCATCAAATACTTACTCGAAGTCCATGTAGCATTAAACGATCTGGCTTGGAATCTACCGTTAAGATAGTCTTCTAAGTTAAGCGCTGCCGCCGTCGCCGCCACTGCTCCCTTGTGATGGGCATCATCTCCTTTTGATAATAAGATAATCGCAGCGATTACCAAACCCACTGCTACTAATACTATAACGCCAGTTACTAGCCATTTTCTCTTTTTCGACCTTCCTTTTGAGATAATTAAATCCTGCAAGGAAGGAAACAAGTAATTCAAGGAATTCGATAACTTTATAGCAGGAATGAGTAAATGAAAAATTATAAAAACGAAAGTCGTGTATTCGTTTACATAAAAGAGCGAAAAAATTTGAGTTAAAGTTCGAGAAAGCGATATACAAATATTGGAAAACAGAAAAAGGACATCGGCAAAACATTAAGTACAGCTTAAAAACTGTCCGATTGTAGACGGTAAATTATAATTCAAAATTTGACCAGAATTTTACCAAAATATAAACTATTTACGTAGTCCAAAATATTTTTGTGAATATAACCTAGAAAAACTACTGTGAGATAACGCTGAACGTTAATTAATTATTGTGAATTTGTTAGAATTCTTGCGAGTAATTATAAAGTGTCAATTATCACATACGATCATTTCAACACGTGATATCACCTTAAATACAATTTATATTCTTATCCTGTCGTTGAATAAGAATCAGTTTCGTTTGACTCAAGGTTACTAGAATAATATAAGGTGACAATAACGAGATGCGCAGTAGACAAGTGACGCCACCGGTTCTTCATAGCTCAATAAATTCTTCAGTTTGTATAGTCAGATCAGCAAGAGATAAGAAACATCCTCATAACTCGAACATAATGTTAGTGAGGTTATGTTTGTCATAAAAATATAAACAAACCAAAAATGTAAACATAATGCTGGTGTTCTAGCAGCTGATCGTTTGTTTACAAAAATATGCGCATGTCACAAACCTTCTATTATTCTAGTAACCTTGGTTTGACCTACTTTCGTTTTCTTATGTATATACTTGAATTTCTGTGGCTACGTGCATTGTTTAAGATAAGTAAATTCAGAACAACTACTAAAACACATTCTATATACTTTTCCGCCTATTTGAAAAGTAGTCCAACCTTCATTTTCTGTTAAAACACCCAGTTTTCGATAATAATAACTGTCTTCAATCGATCGTATAAATCAGTCAAAGAATTTACTGTGCTATGATAAGAACAAAATCACAGCTGATGAGGTTGTTCCACATTGGTTTTCAACGTCTTTTATAGAAGTTAATTGCTACTTCTAAGGTCTATTGGGCCCCCATCAAAGCTGCTTTCTTAGATGGATCCTCTACTACAGATTTCTAGTGAATTTCAGTATCAAGGTCACGTTTTGGTATCTCAAAACAACTTTTTTCTGATTATTCCTCTTTAATTCAATAAATCTTCAAGTTCTCCAATAGTTTCAATGCTTTTCTTGTGGTTTTCTTCATTCTGTAATGGATTTGTCTCTAGTTTTGAAGAAACTCAAGATGTAGTTAAGATTTTCTCAATCTCCAAATCTCTTTTTATTGATTCACCTATTTTAGATCTATAACTTTTTAAGTTTGATTTGAAAAGTAGACCAACCAACATTTTCCTTCAAAACCCCCAGTTATATCTGTCTTCAATCAGACAAAAAATAAAAATCAATTTCTAACTCATTCACTGTACTATGATAGGAAAAAAATCACAGCTGATGAGGTCGTTCCAGAAGTTAATTGCTACTTCTAAGGTCTATTGTGCCGCCCATCAAAGCTACTTTCATTGCTGGATCCTCTACTGCCAGTTTTAATGAATTTCAATATCAAGTTCACGTTTTGGCTTCTACAAAATTATAATTTAAAACATTTCTTGATGTTAATTTCCATCCACCTCTCTACAGTACTTCAGTACATCTATAAAGTTAACCTGGCAAAGTAGTACGACAATGACCAAATGTCCTAAGACGATAGGAAACTCAGAAAATGTATTTCTATTATGAAAACTATCAAGGTCGCGCCATTAGAAGATAAGGCTCGCTTGGCAGATAAAGAAATCGCTACCTGTTGTCTTCGAAGGTGAATTAATAACAAAAGGAAAAGGTATACAATCTTCGTGAATGCTTTTCTTGTATGGTATTCTTTGCGCGGTGTTGAATAATCAACTAAAAAGGACAATGGGTAGAAAAGAACTTTAGTTTACGGAGGAGGATTCACCAGAGAGTTTACAATGATAAAGTAATAGATAGAAAGACAGTCAAAACTGTTAGGTTATGTTAGGTTATGTAGGTAAAGCCGATTAGAGAATTTAATCTGTATTTTGTCCATTTTTCGTTGAAATCTAACTTTTAATCAACAAAAAATGATACAGTTGAATATTAACAATTATTATGTAGAACGGGTGAAGGTGAATTATATATACAGAAATCGTGATGAAAATACAATTTAAATTCATTTCTACACCGTAATTATATAATGTTTTCTTCAATTAGCTCAAGTAAAACTTTTACTTGCATAATTGTTCATACATATAAACTGTACAATAACAAATAAAATCGTGATAAGAATGAGTTATGAATTACCGCATCACGAAATCATTTTGTTAGAACAGGCAAAGACGACTGAAAAACATATATTTGAATCATTTGAAACGATATAACTTGTTGTTACATATAATTAATTCATTGTTCTCACAAATATTTAGAATCTATTTAATCGAAAAGTTACATACCACAACTTAAAAAGTATTAGGATTATAATCGTGACAAATCTCAAAATACACAACTCAAAAAGTCAAAAATCTTTTTACCTCAACTCTTATAATTAGAGATAGGATTAGAAAGAAACGAAATAAATACCACGTATGAGGTAAATACTAAAAATAATAAATGGAAACACCATAAAGGTATGGGATTGCTGTCTTGAAAAAGTGCATATTGGACATCTTCAATAATTAGACTTAATTGTTACATATCTAATTGGAAGCGTTTAAATGATTTTTTCTGCGCAATCTCCGTGTATGCACGGTTCTTGTAAACGTACTTGCTATCAACCAAGTATCGAAAAGATGGTTGGTAACTGTTCGGGTTGAAGACGTTATTTTGATTGCGCAGAATCGTCACCGTACCTAGGACGGTTTTTTGAAGGATTGGAACGAACCTTATGTCAATAATAGATGATACCAGTAACCTAATACGATTTAAAATCAAATCTGATTAACAGAAACGTAATTTCATCATTACAGAGAAGATGAGGTCCTAGGCCATTGAACTGTTTCTTCATTATTTTTGTTATGGTATAAAATGAGGTTAAGTTTTTTCTTGAGACTGCTTGACTTGAGACGAAACACCATCAAAGATGTTTAATGTATCAATTACGACTTTTCTTATTGAATACAAGTCTTTTTTTAAACGGAACTAGCAATTGATATTCATTATTCAGAAGACTAGTTTATTTTTTTAATTAATTCAAGTATATTGTTCAGCCTTTACATTTGAAATCAGCGGTCAAGGAGGTTATGTGAATTCACTTTCACTCCAGTATTTAATATGTATATAAAATAAAATATAAAATAATTTACGGGCTACCTGAGGTCGGGAAGGGAAAGGAAGTGAGTTTTTAACGGTAAAAACGGTTTATTTCGATGTCCCATAAAACTAGAAAAAAGTTAAATACAAAAGTTGTAGCTACAACTTTAGTATTTACACTTTTTTCACAAGACATCAAAAGTTAGGTTAGGTTAGGTTATATGAAAAATTTTTTTTACGAAATTTGGTCTTTATGTCTCAAAATACACTGGTATTCATTTATTTTGAAATATTTATCTTGTAACCTTGTTTTGACTTAATATCTGACACACAAAAATAAAAAAAAAACGCAAAAAGTCGCGTGCGAATTTATTTAATCATTTGTATGTTCAGTTTATTTATTTATTAAAATCAGAAAGTAGAGATTTGGATTCCATTTTGCCATTGTTTTTATATCACCTTTTATCATTTTTAAAGGTTTCCACTATACCAATCTTAACATAAACAATAACAAAGATTATTCAGTTACAATCTAACAGAATAACAACTTTCATTATTAACATTGAATAGACTATTTACCTTTTCGTATAACTATTTTTAGTTGTACATCATACAACAATACAAACATGTATCATTTATAAAAGGATCAAAAGTATTCAAATTAAATTTAATATTCTTGTTGAATACCGTGTTTTAATATACAAACTTTTAATTTAACACGCTAGAAACACGGACATATACAGTGAGATCAATAAAACATATGATTATTAACTTTTATGGTTCAGTGGCGTAACTAGCTTAACTGTCATCAGTACCACAGTATACCTTTTAAGCGCCCTCTGTTCGAAAACCATATAAAATATCAATAAATAAATAAACCAGGTTAAAAATTAACAGAAATACGACAGACGACAGAAATAAAAAAAAATGAGAATTGAAAACCAATTAAACGTAAACTAAGTACACAATCAAGATCAAATGGGAAGAGAAAACTAAATATTTAAGACATGAAATAAAAGATAAACATAAACAGAACATTGACCAGAATATTAGAAACTGAAAGGTACAAAAATGTGTGAAAGAGACCAAAAGAAACCACGGTGAAAGAATGAGGTATTGAGAGGCTCATAATTTGGACTGGTAGAGGGTGTTTCATAATAAGTATAGATAGAAAACTGAAAAATATTTTGGGTTTGCTCGGTAAAAAATTTCCATTTTTTACGATTTTGCCGCAACAACTGGCAACATGGTATTGAAATTTTATATGTTTAAGAAGCAATGTTTTTGTTTTTATGTCTGATTCTCATAGAGGGCGTTAGTTAGACGGTTGGTACCAAGTAGTATTGAATAAAACTTTTTCAAAATATCCTTATTTAATATCCGGTAATAAACATACAACGCTTGTAATAATTGAAGATAAATCAACGAGTAAAAGGTTACAAAAATGAATAGTGAAAGTATGTTAGCTTCTCGATCATCGGGGTAAACAACATAAATACCAGTTTAGTTATATTAAAAGTTGATTCTTAAAGATAAAAAATAACCAGAATAATCATTAAAATTGTATCTATACAGGATGTTTTGATTAACTTCAGTAACTGGAAACTTTTATGGAAAACTTTAAACAATTTCTGAATCAACTGAATTATTTTTTATTTTTGAATACATCATTGAAAAACTTTATCGGCATTTGAAATTAAAAATAATAATAATAAAAAATCCCAATGCGGGATTTTTATCTAAAATGCATTGTTGGCAAAATAATGGGTAATTATACACTTTCACGGTCACCTGGTTTTTTGGTTAGGTTAGGTTAGTTTAGGTTAGGTTAGGTTAGGTTGGCTGTAGAAAATCGAAAAATGGATGGATTTTAATGATCTTGGTCTCAAAATGTTCCATTTTACGGCGGATTTATAAAAAAAATTAGTAGAAATAGCTGGAATGATAATTTCTCATAGTTTTACTGTTTTAAATCGTAACTAAAAACGGTTTTGCAAAATAATCCTTTACAAAAAATTATGGTAATTATACACATTTTTCGAATTTCTAGAGCCGAATAGGTAATTATACACTTTCGCGGTCACCTGGTTTTTTGGTTACGTTAGGTTAGTTTAGGTTAGGTTAGGTTAGGTTAGGTTAGGTTAGGTTAGGTTGACTCTAGAAAATCGAAAAATGGATGGATTTTAATGATCTTGGTCTCAAAATGTTCAATTTTACGGCGGATTTATAAAAAAAATTAGTAGAAACAGCTGAAATGAAAATTTCTCATAGTTTTACTGTTTTAAGTCGTAAAAAAAAACGGTTTTGCAAAATATTCCTTTACAAAAAATTATGGTAATTATACACATTTTTCGAATTTCTAGAGCCGAATAGGTAATTATACACTTTCGCGGTCACCTGGTTTTTTGGTTAGGTTAGGTTAGTTTAGGTTAGGTTAGGTTAGGTTAGGTTAGGTTAGGTTAGGTTGGCTCTAGAAAATCGAAAAATGGATGGATTTTAATGATCTTGGTCTCAAAATGTTCAATTTTACGGCGGATTTATAAAAAAAATTAGTATAAATAGCTGGAATGAAAATTTCTCATAGTTTTACTGTTTTAAATCGTAAAAAAAACGGTTTTGCAAAATAATCCTTTACAAAAAATTATGGTAATTATACACATTTTTCGAATTTCTAGAGCCGAATAGGTAATTATACACTTTCGCGGTCACCTGGTTTTTTGGTTAGGTTAGGTTAGTTTAGGTTAGGTTAGGTTAGGTTGGCTCTAGAAAATCGAAAAATGGATGGATTTTAATGATCTTGGTCTCAAAATGTTCCATTTTACGGCGGATTTATAAAAAAAAATTAGTAGAAAAAGCTGAAATGAAAATTTCTCATAGTTTTACTGTTTTAAATCGTAAAATAAACGATTTTGCAAAATAAACCTTTACAAAAAATTATGGTAATTATACACATTTTTCGAATTTCTAGAGCCGAATAGGTAATTATACACTTTCGCGGTCACCTGGTTTTTTGGTTAGGTTAGGTTAGTTTAGGTTAGGTTAGGTTAGGTTAGGTTAGGTTAGGTTAGGTTGACTCTAGAAAATCGAAAAATGGATGGATTTTAATGATCTTGGTCTCAAAATGTTCAATTTTACGGCGGATTTATAAAAAAAATTAGTAGAAACAGCTGAAATGAAAATTTCTCATAGTTTTACTGTTTTAAGTCGTAAAAAAAAACGGTTTTGCAAAATATTCCTTTACAAAAAATTATGGTAATTATACACATTTTTCGAATTTCTAGAGCCGAATAGGTAATTATACACTTTCGCGGTCACCTGGTTTTTTGGTTAGGTTAGGTTAGTTTAGGTTAGGTTAGGTTAGGTTAGGTTAGGTTAGGTTAGGTTGGCTCTAGAAAATCGAAAAATGGATGGATTTTAATGATCTTGGTCTCAAAATGTTCAATTTTACGGCGGATTTATAAAAAAAATTAGTATAAATAGCTGGAATGAAAATTTCTCATAGTTTTACTGTTTTAAATCGTAAAAAAAACGGTTTTGCAAAATAATCCTTTACAAAAAATTATGGTAATTATACACATTTTTCGAATTTCTAGAGCCGAATAGGTAATTATACACTTTCGCGGTCACCTGGTTTTTTGGTTAGGTTAGGTTAGTTTAGGTTAGGTTAGGTTAGGTTGGCTCTAGAAAATCGAAAAATGGATGGATTTTAATGATCTTGGTCTCAAAATGTTCCATTTTACGGCGGATTTATAAAAAAAAATTAGTAGAAAAAGCTGAAATGAAAATTTCTCATAGTTTTACTGTTTTAAATCGTAAAAAAAAACGGTTTTGCAAAATATTCCTTTACAAAAAATTATGGTAATTATACACTTTCGCGGTCACCTGGTTTTTTGGTTAGGTTAGGTTAGTTTAGGTTAGGTTAGGTTAGGTTAGGTTAGGTTAGGTTGGCTCTAGAAAATCGAAAAATGGATGGATTTTAATGATCTTGGTCTCAAAATGTTCCATTTTACGGCGGATTTATAAAAAAAATTAGTAGAAACAGCTGAAATGAAAATTTCTCATAGTTTTACTGTTTTAAGTCGTAAAAAAAAACGGTTTTGCAAAATAATCCTTTACAAAAAATTATGGTAATTATACACATTTTTCGAATTTCTAGAGCCGAATAGGTAATTATACACTTTCACGGTCACCTGGTTCTTTGATTAGGTTAGTTTAGGTTAGGTTAGGTTAGGTTGGCTCTAGAAAATCGAAAAATGGATGGATTTTAATGATCTTGGTCTCAAAATGTTCCATTTTACGGCGGATTATATAGAATATAGTATGAAACTATTCACGAAAATTGATTGTTTTTCATCTATTTCATTTTAAGCTAAAAAAACTGAAAAAATCATTCTTTTTGGATTTTTTTTAAATTGTTTATTAATTTATGTAGAATACAAAAAAAATATATGAGAACTTTATCTGATAATGAGATAATTTTTTGTAAAGGATTATTTCGCAAAACCGTTTTTCTTACGATTTAAAACAGTAAAACTATGAGAAATTATTAAAATCCATCCATTTTTCGATTTTTTAGAGTCAAAAAACCAGGTGACCGTGAAAGTGGATAATTACCAAATAATGAATTAATTTATTATTCAATGTGAAAAGCTTGATATAATTTCCAAATTATACGGCAATAACGGCACGAAAATGAAAAGTGACTAATTTATAATGAAGAAAATTGAATATTTATTACCATAGTCGTTTAAATCATTTTTCTAATTGTTTCATTCAAACATTATAAACGATAAACGGGTTCATATATACAATTGTCGTTTTCACAGTGACCTCAATTTTTTTTCGACTAAAATACGCTGTTATGTACATATACAGGATGATTTATTGAGGATGAACTTATATATAACTAGTATGAGTGAATAATGATAACTATTACTCATTAATAGAATACGAATCACGTTTTCCACCTTGTTTTACTTTGTTATTTATATTGTCGTCGAAGCAACTGCGATTATCTACCTTCGGCTTATACATGACGCAGTGAAACATTCTAAGCAGTTTATATAATTGGAATTTTAAATAAATTAAATACACCCTGGTATGTAGCTCGAAAAGACGAGCTACGAGCTAAAAATGAGGAATTTATTATGCTAGAAACAGCAGATTAACCTATAAGTGATTTAAATAAAAAAGTATGACTTCCTCGACTTTATTTTTCTTCAAGCTTGCGTACAAGATGGTTCCAGAAGTTTTCAACCAATCTATTTTAATATTGGCAATTACTTTCTAATTAGTATTGCCCTATATGAAGCTAAAGTCTCTGAGGACGATAACTTGGTTATCGAAACGCCCGTCAAACATAAGTGTGAGTGTTGGAGTAGTTGTAGTTAAAACCTTCTGGGTCTAAGCGAATTTCAACTTTGTCTGATTTCAGATAAAAATTGTTGAATTCTATTGCGATCCGTAGTATCAAACAAATTCTTTATAATTATTGAGGAAACGCTGTCCAGGTTCACGACATTTGGTCCTCAATATAACAAATTTTGTACTAGCATCTTTAAATATCAAAATTAATCGTTTTCTAATATTTTTATTGAGCAAAAATCATGAATAACAAATAGATAGGGAAAAACCTCGCTGTTGTGGATACAATTTATCGAACATGTAGTGAAGGAAAAGCAGAATATGTGGATCTAGATGAAGATACTATTGATGAAGTTGAAGATGACATAAACAATTCAGAATTAGAATGAAGTTAACATAAGTAATAGACAAATATAAACAAAAAGTATATTATACATTAGAATGTAGCTAAAGCCCCGGTACAGATTCTTCACAAGGTTGCAAAAGGGTACGCGAGTTCGAGAGTATGGAGGGTGCACTTGGATCCACAATCGATTCGTTTCGTTTTTCGGAAACGTGTCAAAGTGAGAATGAAAATGAAGTAAATGACACGTGGAATCAGATAATAACTAAAAAATTATTAATGATTGCCACTTCTAGAGGACATCTGAGGGAAAAAACTCATCACTTGAATCACGTCCGTTTTTGTAGGAGACGTAGTGAACAATTGAATACATAAAGATTGTGTCTGGAGCGGGTATAACTTGTGGTTTAGGCTTGTTGAAGTTTCAATATTCATGTTAATTTTTTTTTAGTAAATTTGTACAAATTTCATGTTGTTTAAACTACTCGTTTATGACTAATGGTATTCCCACTGTTTATCTACTCGAATCTTGTAGAAACAAAAAACGTGTAGTATGCGAGAAACTTGTCTTTACCTTCACTATGTGGCCTTAATTATCGTATACGTGGGAAAAAAGGAAAGATAAATCTTTTATTAGCAAAGTAAACGTACTAAAATGGCGATTAGTGATAAAGGAAGTGTGTTTTTAATAAAATGAAAGCCACACGCTAGAAAATATTTCTATAAATAAACGTATTACAGTAGATATTGAGATTAATAAGAATAGTGAATGAAATAGAACGTTTTAAAGACAAATACTATAAGTTATAACTGTTGAAAAATTGACTACTTGGATAATACCACGGAAATTATGAAAAAGAAGAAGACTATGTTATTAAATGATTAGACGAACAAAATATAATAGAAATAAATAAATAATTACCATTAGGAAATGTCGAAGCAGTACCAAATGTCGACTAGAAAGCATTTGTATACAAGGAAAACGATTCCTGTTAATGCAACAGACATTACTTATTATGTTGTACGATGGGTTGCTACTTAAGTTTTAAGATATGGCAACACTGATGTGAATATGTCAAATCTGACATGAAGTTTGACATTTTTAATGGTGAACGTACTTAGAACGTATTGACGTACGATTTTCTATGACTTTTAATGCGGATCAAACCAAAAGCAGTTTGCCGATCAACTCGCTTCGACATTTGGTGATGAACCACCATCTCGAACCACGTGTTTCGCTAGTTTTCCGAATTAAATCGTTGTCGTCCTTTGCTACATGATAAATTTCGTGAAGGTCACCCAAAATTGGCTGTTGTACCAGAAAACATCGATGCTGTATGCAAACTGATATCGTCATGAGATATACCGTGAGATTAAGGCATGCTTGGGCATTAGTTCCATTGCATACATTCCATATTGCATGATCATTTGGCTATCATAAAAATTTGTTCTCTTTGGGTACCGCATAATTTGACAATCGTTCAAAAAAAACTCGAGACGATTCAAAAGATGTTTATAAGAACGTCACAGACGATCATTGGATAGCCGTCAGAAGTTCAAGGTCAACACAAAGCTGATCGCATCTTTCAGGAGTTCGTTTCAAAAGGTCAAATCCTGAACATCCTAAAAGGAAGTTTTGAAACAGTTGCTGCAACGCATCCAGGGTAATCGACAATAATTTAGCAAAACTGGGCACTAGGTCCTGTTGCAAGGATAACGTACCTGCTCATACTACTTTATATTGTAACAATTTTTTGATGTATCCTTAACAATTTTGTCATAACATTATTGAAACTCATAATTTTTCAATTTCCTTCTGTATATATATATATATAAGTTTTTAATTGGGGACATCCTATATTATGATAAAGTTAAACGCAATAGGGAATATTACGTTGGTATTTTGTTATTCGAACAATTTTCCACAATTCCAATACATTATACAATGCACTTATGTAATCATAGATGTTTAATGTTAATGAGCATTCATAATTTTTATAGCTTCAACATATATATTATATATATATTTTGAATTTTGAATGTCGAACGTTAACAATCAAAGCAATTTCCATACCCGATAATTTATTCGCTAATTGGTGTTACATAACAAACCAACAAATGATTTCAATCGAGTTTAATTCGTCAAAAATCTCGCAAAACTTGTTTTACGTGGTTCAATTTTGATATTTACGCAATCAAACCTTGCGTTAATTAATACTACAAACGTGTTTCGATGCATTGGAAGAAATTATTCAAGATATGATATTATTAAACTTGTTTCATTGTCGCCAATGTTGCTAATGTAAAAATAAGATTGTTGTAGAATATCATACAGATGTTCTTTGAGATCTTGTGGTACCTTTTGCGCCATTAATTGTATTAATAAGAGTCCATACATCAATGAGATTTTTGTAGAATACCATACAGAAGTTCTTTGAGGTCTTGTGGTACCTCTTGCGTCATTAATTGTATTAATAACAGTCCATACATCAATAAGATTGTTGTAGAATATCATTCAGATGTTCTTTGAGGTCTTTTGTACCTCTTGCGTCATTAATTGTATTAATAACAGTCCATACATCAATAAGATTGTTGTAGAATACCATACAGAAGTTCTTTGAGGTCTTGTGGTACCTCTTGCGTCATTAATTGTATTAATAACAGTCCATACATCAATAAGATTGTTGTAGAATATCATACAGATGTTCTTTGAGGTCTTGTGGTACCTCTTGCGCCATTAATTGTATTAATAACAGTCCATACATCAATAAGATTGTTGTAGAATACCATACAGAAATTCTTTGAGGTCTTGTGGTACCTCTTGCGTCATTAATTGTATTAATAACAGTCCATACATCAATAAAATTGTTGTAGAATATCATTCAGATGTTCTTTGAGGTCTTTTGTACCTCTTGCGCCATTAATTGTATTAATAACAGTCCATACATCAATAAGATTGTTGTAGAATATCATACAGATGTTATTTGAGGTCTTGTGGTACCTCTTGCTACATTAATTGTATTAATAACAGTCCATACATCAATAAGATTGTTGTAGAATATCATACAGATATTTTTTGAAATCTTGTGGTACCTCTTGCGCCATTATTTGTATTAATAACAGTCCATACATCAATAAGATTGTTGTAGAATATCATACAGATATTTTTTGAAATCTTGTGGTACCTCTTGCGCCATTAATTGTATTAATAACAGTCCATACATCAATAAGATTGTTGTAGAATATCATACAGATGTTATTTGAAGTCTTGTGGTACCTCTTGCGCCATTAATAACAGTCCATACATCAATAAGATTGTTGTAGAATATCATACAGATGTTCTTTGAGGTCTTGTGGTACCTCTTGCGTCATTAATTGTATTAATAACAGTCCATACATCAATAAGATTGTTGTAGAATATCATTCAGATGTTCTTTGAGGTCTTGTGGTACCTCTTGCGCCATTAATTGTATTAATAACAGTCCATACATCAATAAGATTGTTGTAGAATATCATACAGATATTTTTTGAAATCTTGTGGTACCTCTTGCGCCATTAATTGTATTAATAACAGTCCATACATCAATAAGATTGTTGTAGAATATCATACAGATGTTATTTGAGGTCTTGTGGTACCTCTTGCTACATTAATTGTATTAATAACAGTCCATACATCAATAAGATTGTTGTAGAATACCATATAGAAATAGGACAAGCATCGAGCTACAAATAACCTAAAACTACTTCAGACAATCCATTTTTAGGGTTATATTCGTTAGTGAATAAAAATTTATTTATATTGAATAGAAAAATTTCTTAATAAGCAATTTCTCAAAATTCTCTTTTTATTTCTGATGATGTTTTTTATTTATTTATTTATTTATATATTTCAAAAAAAATACTGTTTTTATGTTTTTCTACATCATCTGAACTTTTTAAAAACTCAAATTTGAAAAAGGACAAACTCCTCGCAGATACGCCACTGTAATATAATTTTTATAAATTTCGTCCTACACGTCAGCTTACTGGTATGTTTAGATATAGATAAGAAGAGAATGAAATGCTCTTTTTAGGCCAACTGCTTTTGTATTTATATTCAACAAATTACTACTGCATCAGTTAAAAGTAGGGGCGATTAGAGAAAATTTTAAATACGATTTTTTTCACCATAATTATTATATTACGGAACTGTATTAATGAGGATAAGGATTAACAGAGATATAGAATAACATAAAACTCTCCAGTTTTCCGAATTTTCTCTTATTTTCATCTATAATCACAGCTGATTTTTGTATAAATAGATGTAACTCAATGTTTACTATCAATTATGAAAACATTCAATAACCAATTGTTTCCTTCAATTAGTCAATTAAATAAATTGAATTAGACTTTTACGCTAACAGAAAATTTATTTACGATTCTGTATTATTAAAATTGCATAATTTATCATCAATTTTCACTAATCTACAACGTTATATAATATATTAAATATGAATATATAGATGTACACGATACCTTGCAACTCTTTTAAATCTTATTAATTGAATTTATTCAAAAAAATCCGGAATATTACTTAATATACACGTGGCAATATATGAATTGAGAAAAAAACCGACAGACTCGAAAAAGCTTCATTGTAGGCTGTAGTATCTACAGCCCATCAACTAAAGTCAAATTATTAGACACTTTATGTCAGAATGTCAGATATATGTCACGCATGAAACGTAAAAGGCTTAATAAGTAAAAAACGTCGAGTAGCGATGCAGTTTTGTCGAAACATCATCGTTTTATTAGATGCATTGTTATTTGCAATGAAAAATGTATTTATCTAAACAACTAGAACATGCAAAATCAATGGCTGAATAAATGATGATTACCAGAACCCGTCTCAAACAGACGTCGATCCAAGAAGAAAGTTTTTTTTGTGTGTCTTGTAGAGCTATGAAGGTTTAGTGTATTTCAAAAGGATTTAAAGGAGAACTATCCAGGTATAATTAATCTTTCATAACAAGACAACGCTAAACCAAATATTGTGAAAGTTACGCGGAATAATATCCAAGGAATCGGTGGTATTGAACACCTACTACATCCAGCATTAAGTCCGGACTTTGTACTGTCAGATCATTATATATTAATATACGTGGGGAAATTCTTGCGTGGGAAAAAATTGCATTTAAGTCCAAAGGATGATTTTGGAAGATCGCATAGAAGTTAAGTTTGAGGTGTGTAAGTAAAATAAAGTGAAAATTGTGTCACGAGATTTACTCACAAACAAATAACGAAGCAAAGTGAAGAAAGCAATGTTAACACAAAGGTCGACTACTGAATGCGAAATGATGACCTAAAAATACTTAGGACTTTCATTTTAATCTTTACCTCAAAAATCTCATGAAATATCTGTTCACGTCTAAAGATATTCAATGTCAAATGTCACAAAAGTCAATTTTTTTGCTTCAATACTATTTTAAATATTGAAGAAATTGATATTTCCAACAAATTTCGTTTAAGAAATTTTTTATACTTTAAATAGTTTTTGAGGGAAAAGAACGCGAAATTCTTAGTGTAATCATAGAAACTACTATTGAAAGTTTGACAAATGACAGATATTCGGTCATAATGGGATTTAGGTTAAGAAAATGTTAAACTATAGTAATCTTTCAAAAGTTTGAATAAAACTACCGTTTATTATTAAACTTTTTTGAATAATCGAAAAGTACATTTAATAAATTTCTAAATCAAACAGCGAGAAAGTTTGTTGATGTTGATGTTTGTTTAGATAGAAATTCCTACTATTTGATTGGGTTTATATCAAAAATCTCAAGAAATATCTGTTCACGTCTAAAGATATTCAATGTCAAATGTCACAAAAGTCAATTTTTTGCTTCAATACTATTTTAAATATTGAAGAGATTAATATTTCCAACAAATTTCGTTTAAGAAATTTTTTATACATTAAATGGTTTTTGAGGGAAAAGAACGCGAAATTCTTAGTATAATCATAGAAACTACTATTGAAAGTTTGACAAATGACAGATCTTCTGTCATAATGGGATATAGGTTAAGAAAATGTTGAACTCTAGTAATCTTTCAAAAGTTTGAATAAAACCACCATTTATTATTAAACTTTTTTGATAAGCGAAAAATACATTAAAGAAACTTCTTAATCAAACAGCGAGAAAGTTTGTTGTGGTTGATGTTTGTTTAGGTAGAAATTCCTACTATTTGATTGGGTTTATATCAAAAATCTCAAGAAATATCTGTTCACGTCTAAAGATATTCAATGTCAAATGTCACAAAAGTCAATTTTTTGCTTCAATACTATTTTAAATATTGAAGAAATTGATATTTCCAACAAATTTCGTTTAAGAAATTTTTTATACATTAAATAGTTTTTGAGGGAAAAGAACGCGAAATTCTTAGTATAATCATAGAAACTACTATTGAAAGTTTGACAAATGACAGATCTTCTGTCATAATGGGATATAGGTTAAGAAAATGTTGAACTCTAGTAATCTTTCAAAAGTTTGAATAAAACCACCATTTATTATTAAACTTTTTTGATAAGCGAAAAATACATTAAAGAAACTTCATAATCAAACAGCGAGAAAGTTTGTTGTGGTTGATGTTTGTTTAGGTAGAAATTCCTACTATTTGATTGGGTTTATCTCAAAAATCTCATGAAATATCTGTTCACGTCTAAAGATATTCAATGTCAAATGTCACAAAAGTCAATTTTTTGCTTCAATACTATTTTAAATATTGAAGAGATTAATATTTCCAACAAATTTCGTTTAAGAAATTTTTTATACATTAAATGGTTTTTGAGGGAAAAGAACGCGAAATTCTTAGTCTAATCATAGAAACTACTATTGAAAGTTTGACAAATGACAGATCTTCTGTCATAATGGGATATAGGTTAAGAAAATGTTAAACTCTAGTAATCTTTCAAAAGTTTGAATAAAACCACCATTTATTATTAAACTTTTTTGAAAAGCGAAAAATACATTAAAGAAACTTCTTAATCAAACAGCGAGAAAGTTTGTTGTGGTTGATGTTTATTTAGGTAGAAATTCCTACTATTTGATTGGGTTTATCTCAAAAATCTCATGAAATATCTGTTCACGTCTAAAGATATTCAATGTCAAATGTCACAAAAGTCAATTTTTTGCTTCAATACTATTTTAAATATTGAAGAAATTGATATTTCCAACAAATTTCGTTCAAGAAATTTTTTATACATTAAATGGTTTTTGAGAGAAAAGAACGCGAAATTCTTAGTATAATCATAGAAACTACTATTGAAAGTTTGACAAATGACAGATCTTCTGTCATAATGGGATATAGGTTAAGAAAATGTTGAACTCTAGTAATCTTTCAAAAGTTTGAATAAAACCACCATTTATTATTAAACTTTTTTGATAAGCGAAAAATACATTAAAGAAACTTCTTAATCAAACAGCGAGAAAGTTTGTTGTGGTTGATGTTTGTTTAGGTAGAAATTCCTACTATTTGATTGGGTTTATATCAAAAATCTCAAGAAATATCTGTTCACGTCTAAAGATATTCAATGTCAAATGTCACAAAAGTCAATTTTTTGCTTCAATACTATTTTAAATATTGAAGAAATTGATATTTCCAACAAATTTCGTTTAAGAAATTTTTTATACATTAAATAGTTTTTGAGGGAAAAGAACGCGAAATTCTTAGTATAATCATAGAAACTACTATTGAAAGTTTGACAAATGACAGATCTTCTGTCATAATGGGATATAGGTTAAGAAAATGTTGAACTCTAGTAATCTTTCAAAAGTTTGAATAAAACCACCATTTATTATTAAACTTTTTTGATAAGCGAAAAATACATTAAAGAAACTTCATAATCAAACAGCGAGAAAGTTTGTTGTGGTTGATGTTTGTTTAGGTAGAAATTCCTACTATTTGATTGGGTTTATCTCAAAAATCTCATGAAATATCTGTTCACGTCTAAAGATATTCAATGTCAAATGTCACAAAAGTCAATTTTTTGCTTCAATACTATTTTAAATATTGAAGAGATTAATATTTCCAACAAATTTCGTTTAAGAAATTTTTTATACATTAAATGGTTTTTGAGGGAAAAGAACGCGAAATTCTTAGTCTAATCATAGAAACTACTATTGAAAGTTTGACAAATGACAGATCTTCTGTCATAATGGGATATAGGTTAAGAAAATGTTAAACTCTAGTAATCTTTCAAAAGTTTGAATAAAACCACCATTTATTATTAAACTTTTTTGAAAAGCGAAAAATACATTAAAGAAACTTCTTAATCAAACAGCGAGAAAGTTTGTTGTGGTTGATGTTTATTTAGGTAGAAATTCCTACTATTTGATTGGGTTTATCTCAAAAATCTCATGAAATATCTGTTCACGTCTAAAGATATTCAATGTCAAATGTCACAAAAGTCAATTTTTTGCTTCAATACTATTTTAAATATTGAAGAAATTGATATTTCCAACAAATTTCGTTCAAGAAATTTTTTATACATTAAATGGTTTTTGAGAGAAAAGAACGCGAAATTCTTAGTATAATCATAGAAACTACTATTGAAAGTTTGACAAATGACAGATCTTCTGTCATAATGGGATATAGGTTAAGAAAATGTTGAACTCTAGTAATCTTTCAAAAGTTTGAATAAAACCACCATTTATTATTAAACTTTTTTGATAAGCGAAAAATACATTAAAGAAACTTCTTAATCAAACAGCGAGAAAGTTTGTTGTGGTTGATGTTTGTTTAGGTAGAAATTCCTACTATTTGATTGGGTTTATATCAAAAATCTCAAGAAATATCTGTTCACGTCTAAAGATATTCAATGTCAAATGTCACAAAAGTCAATTTTTTGCTTCAATACTATTTTAAATATTGAAGAAATTGATATTTCCAACAAATTTCGTTTAAGAAATTTTTTATACATTAAATAGTTTTTGAGGGAAAAGAACGCGAAATTCTTAGTATAATCATAGAAACTACTATTGAAAGTTTGACAAATGACAGATCTTCTGTCATAATGGGATATAGGTTAAGAAAATGTTGAACTCTAGTAATCTTTCAAAAGTTTGAATAAAACCACCATTTATTATTAAACTTTTTTGATAAGCGAAAAATACATTAAAGAAACTTCATAATCAAACAGCGAGAAAGTTTGTTGTGGTTGATGTTTGTTTAGGTAGAAATTCCTACTATTTGATTGGGTTTATCTCAAAAATCTCATGAAATATCTGTTCACGTCTAAAGATATTCAATGTCAAATGTCACAAAAGTCAATTTTTTGCTTCAATACTATTTTAAATATTGAAGAGATTAATATTTCCAACAAATTTCGTTTAAGAAATTTTTTATACATTAAATGGTTTTTGAGGGAAAAGAACGCGAAATTCTTAGTATAATCATAGAAACTACTATTGAAAGTTTGACAAATGACAGATCTTCTGTCATAATGGGATATAGGTTAAGAAAATGTTGAACTCTAGTAATCTTTCAAAAGTTTGAATAAAACCACCATTTATTATTAAACTTTTTTGATAAGCGAAAAATACATTAAAGAAACTTCTTAATCAAACAGCGAGAAAGTTTGTTGTGGTTGATGTTTGTTTAGGTAGAAATTCCTACTATTTGATTGGGTTTATATCAAAAATCTCAAGAAATATCTGTTCACGTCTAAAGATATTCAATGTCAAATGTCACAAAAGTCAATTTTTTGCTTCAATACTATTTTAAATATTGAAGAAATTGATATTTCCAACAAATTTCGTTTAAGAAATTTTTTATACATTAAATAGTTTTTGAGGGAAAAGAACGCGAAATTCTTAGTATAATCATAGAAACTACTATTGAAAGTTTGACAAATGACAGATCTTCTGTCATAATGGGATATAGGTTAAGAAAATGTTGAACTCTAGTAATCTTTCAAAAGTTTGAATAAAACCACCATTTATTATTAAACTTTTTTGATAAGCGAAAAATACATTAAAGAAACTTCATAATCAAACAGCGAGAAAGTTTGTTGTGGTTGATGTTTGTTTAGGTAGAAATTCCTACTATTTGATTGGGTTTATCTCAAAAATCTCATGAAATATCTGTTCACGTCTAAAGATATTCAATGTCAAATGTCACAAAAGTCAATTTTTTGCTTCAATACTATTTTAAATATTGAAGAGATTAATATTTCCAACAAATTTCGTTTAAGAAATTTTTTATACATTAAATGGTTTTTGAGGGAAAAGAACGCGAAATTCTTAGTCTAATCATAGAAACTACTATTGAAAGTTTGACAAATGACAGATCTTCTGTCATAATGGGATATAGGTTAAGAAAATGTTAAACTCTAGTAATCTTTCAAAAGTTTGAATAAAACCACCATTTATTATTAAACTTTTTTGAAAAGCGAAAAATACATTAAAGAAACTTCTTAATCAAACAGCGAGAAAGTTTGTTGTGGTTGATGTTTATTTAGGTAGAAATTCCTACTATTTGATTGGGTTTATCTCAAAAATCTCATGAAATATCTGTTCACGTCTAAAGATATTCAATGTCAAATGTCACAAAAGTCAATTTTTTGCTTCAATACTATTTTAAATATTGAAGAAATTGATATTTCCAACAAATTTCGTTCAAGAAATTTTTTATACATTAAATGGTTTTTGAGAGAAAAGAACGCGAAATTCTTAGTATAATCATAGAAACTACTATTGAAAGTTTGACAAATGACAGATCTTCTGTCATAATGGGATATAGGTTAAGAAAATGTTGAACTCTAGTAATCTTTCAAAAGTTTGAATAAAACCACCATTTATTATTAAACTTTTTTGATAAGCGAAAAATACATTAAAGAAACTTCTTAATCAAACAGCGAGAAAGTTTGTTGTGGTTGATGTTTGTTTAGGTAGAAATTCCTACTATTTGATTGGGTTTATATCAAAAATCTCAAGAAATATCTGTTCACGTCTAAAGATATTCAATGTCAAATGTCACAAAAGTCAATTTTTTGCTTCAATACTATTTTAAATATTGAAGAAATTGATATTTCCAACAAATTTCGTTTAAGAAATTTTTTATACATTAAATAGTTTTTGAGGGAAAAGAACGCGAAATTCTTAGTATAATCATAGAAACTACTATTGAAAGTTTGACAAATGACAGATCTTCTGTCATAATGGGATATAGGTTAAGAAAATGTTGAACTCTAGTAATCTTTCAAAAGTTTGAATAAAACCACCATTTATTATTAAACTTTTTTGATAAGCGAAAAATACATTAAAGAAACTTCATAATCAAACAGCGAGAAAGTTTGTTGTGGTTGATGTTTATTTAGGTAGAAATTCCTACTATTTGATTGGGTTTATATCAAAAATCTCAAGAAATATCTGTTCACGTCTAAAGATATTCAATGTCAAATGTCACAAAAGTCAATTTTTTGCTTCAATACTATTTTAAATATTGAAGAGATTAATATTTCCAACAAATTTCGTTTAAGAAATTTTTTATACATTAAATGGTTTTTGAGAGAAAAGAACGCGAAATTCTTAGTATAATCATAGAAACTACTATTGAAAGTTTGACAAATGACAGATCTTCTGTCATAATGGGATATAGGTTAAGAAAATGTTGAACTCTAGTAATCTTTCAAAAGTTTGAATAAAACCACCATTTATTATTAAACTTTTTTGAAAAGCGAAAAATACATTAAAGAAACTTCTTAATCAAACAGCGAGAAAGTTTGTTGTGGTTGATGTTTATTTAGGTAGAAATTCCTACTATTTGATTGGGTTTATCTCAAAAATCTCATGAAATATCTGTTCACGTCTAAAGATATTCAATGTCAAATGTCACAAAAGTCAATTTTTTGCTTCAATACTATTTTAAATATTGAAGAAATTGATATTTCCAACAAATTTCGTTCAAGAAATTTTTTATACATTAAATGGTTTTTGAGAGAAAAGAACGCGAAATTCTTAGTATAATCATAGAAACTACTATTGAAAGTTTGACAAATGACAGATCTGTCATAATGGGATATAGGTTAAGAAAATGTTAAACTCTAGTAATCTTTCAAAAGTTTGAATAAAACTACCGTTTATTATTAAACTTTTTTGGAAAGCGAAAAATACATTAAAGAAACTTCTTAATCAAACAGCGAGAAAGTTTGTTGTGGTTGATGTTTGTTTAGGTAGAAATTCCTACTATTAAATTGGGTTGATTTTAGTTCGCCCAGTTGTAATATTTATATATATATTTCAATATAATAAGATACAAACACTAAGTATTAATAAGTAGATAATTTTTGAAGATTCGTTAATTTTATATCACATACTCTATCAAAAGTTTGGTTATCTACACGTTTTAAACATTAGACATTAAACATTAGAATTAGGAATTTTATTAGAATCAATATTTATTTGGATCCAAATATCGAAAGCAAGATTATATTGGTATTTGTTGTGATTTATCCCCTCTGAAATGGTTCGATTGTATCGTATACAAAAGGGGTTATTTCTACGCCTTTATGGATTAAATATTAAGTTATCCCGAATCAACTACTTCAAGTACTTCATAAGAAAAACGGTTTTATACAAATAATGAAAATGGAGTACTTATGCGTCTTGTTGAAACTAAGAGACACTAAATTCAACAAAGCTCAATCAATCTGTGCATTTATTCAATTTTTCATTAACAATTGCGGCAACTTTATATATTATTAAGTTAAAACTTGATTAGGCAATGGATTATAAGTCATTCTTGCAGACAAATATTATTGCCTTAATCAATATTATGCAACTATGAGATTTTGAGGATTAAAATCTTATTTATCTTGTGGCTACTGGTATCAGTGTAATTACGGCATTTCTTCACTATATCTGAACGATTCCGATGAATTATTTAAAGTTTAAAACCGTTGATGACGATAAAGTGTTTAAACACAATGATGACAACGTTTATACCTTTCTTTTTAATACTTTTTCTAAAACCTATTCACATACAAATCGTTGTATAAAATCCAACTGTAACTTTATCGTTTTTTGTTCTTTATTAGTTTATAATTAAAATCTACTTTCAATATTCCAGTTAACAACATTTAAAGTACACAATTAAATCGAAATGTTATTAATGAAATATATTTTTGATGAGTGGTAAACATTAACTTCAAGGTTATAACAGATAAAACAATATGTATTTAATTTTCCATATTGTTTATACTGAATCAATTAGAAGCCTTAAGAAAAGAGATTTTTCTAAAAAAACGGTTTTTTGACCCTTTCCTTTGTCGTTGGAGCATTTTTTAGATTTTTTTATTTTTGTACTTTTTCTTGAAAACTTTTTTTTGGTTAGTAAGAAAACTTATTAGTACTACGCATGCGTGGGTGGTCATATGACTTGGATACCTGAGTTCATTGGCTAAGCGCTCGACCACGAACTTCTAACATCTTTCAACGCGAGCTAGGCAAGAGCTTGAACGCGAAAACGGGAATTTGTGTTTATAAATCACACTTTGTAATTAATTTATGTCGTATTCGAGTGCAAAAAGTTCTTAAGACTTAACATCTACTCCTGATAACTGGAAAAAATTTTAGAAAACAATATATGCCAAAAATTCCTTGGGATAAAATGAGTTCTCAAATAAAAAACCAAACACAAACATTTGTATCGTCTAGAAGTATACTTTGAATAGGTCTCGAAGGTCAATTATGATTATTGTACAATAATATAGTAATTCAATTGAAACCATGTGTATTTTTTTCGAAATAGATCTAATTTGATCTACAGTGGTTCATCAGGCTTTCGAAACATCACATTGTACTTTAAAACTTCTTGAATGCATTGTTTACATAAAATCGTTTGTTTAAAATAATGATGAATTACATTTCTTAGCATCTATTTTTGATCTGGACTAAGAGTAAATAGAAAAAAATGCTTCTCAAATAAGTTATCAAATGTGTGTGTGAAAATAGACACACACATTATAATTTTTTTAAAAATTGAGTTTTCATTCTATCCAAGGGTACTTTGAATAGCATTCGAAGGTCAGTTATGATAATTTTATAATTATATAGACATTTAAATAAAACCCAAGTATTTTTCGAAATAGAAACATCCACTTTGAACAGTTGATTGTACTTTTTGTTATTTTTTGCTTTGAACTTCACAGCAATTTAATAAAAAGTCTTTAAAGTATTCACAATTCCTCGATATTTTTTGATTGAATCGACATGAATAGTTGATGGAATATTTAATAAACTAACCTGGTTACTTTGCGCGATTTCCAAATTCGAACTACCATTTACAGTGGGATTAATATCACTACTAATATTTCTGTTAATAGTTCCATCTGTCATTTTTATTAATATATAAACACACTTTCACAAAACTACACTAAAAATAATGGAAATAATGAAATAGAAAAATAATTTTTTATCCCTGACTCGCGGTCTCGTTGTTGTTGACGAAAATTTGAATGTAAATGTAGAACGACCGCGAGAGTGAGAATGAGAATGTTGAGACTTCGGTGGAAGCAGAACTGCAGCGAACAGTTATTGTTGACACTCAGGTGGGGTTTTATTCTCTCTTTAAAAACCATTGGTTTCGTTTTAATAATTAATTGTCGTTCAATATTCTAATTATAGAACGAAATTCAATTATGAAATACTTCAACTTCGATTGCGAAATTGATTAAGCGGGAAAATATTAATTATTTATCAATATTTTTTTTCTAAACAAATATTCATGATAATTGAACCCATCCGATGATTTTTAACTGATTAAAATATAAAAAAATCGAAAAATTATAAATTCCTCGATTCGTCCCTGAAAACTGAACTTATTTCGAAGAATGTTTCTTTTCGGAAAGTGATTACAAAAACGGGCTTCATTGTGAAGTGTATCAGAACTCAAACCAAGAGACCATTAGACAAATTTTCAAAAAAGCGCTGGAGCTCAGAGTTTCAAGAACAGTTCAGGAGTAACCTAAATGAAAATTTCGCTAAAATGTTAGTATGTTATAAAGAAAATTACGCCCTATAAACATAAGGCGCGGAAATCATCCCTTCAGGTACTTTTTTGCGTTTAAAGAATCAAATAATTGTAATGATTTTTCAGTGATTCAATGATGAATTAATCGTTCAAACCTAACCTAACTTTTCTCGTTTTATTTGTCTTTTGTGAGAAAATTTACCATAGTGATAGTAAAATTGTTTCACACCGTCAGATATTAAGTCAAAATAAGGTTACAAAATAAATATTCCAAAATAAATGAATAACAGTGTATTTGAGACATAAAGATTAAATTTCGTAAAAAAATTTGTAAAAGATAAAAGTAGAAAACCGAAAAATTGGTTTATTGAATTTTTCACATAACCTAATCTAACCTAACCTACATTCTTCTCTACAAAAAGAAATCCAGTTACAAGCAGGGGTTGCTGTTATCGAAAACTTTTCTATGATTTTTTCTTGATGAGGTGTGAACTGTATGTAGAATCATCGCTTATTTTATTTATTGTCAACCACCTCATCAAGAAAAAATCATGGAAGTGTTTTCGATAACAGCAACTCCTGCTTGTGATTGGATTTCATTTTGTAGAGAAGAATGTAGGTTGGGTTAGGTTAGGTTAGATTAGGTTATGTGAAAAATTCAATAAACCAAGTTTTCGGTTTTCTACTTTTATCTTTTACAAATGGTTTTTACGAAATCTGATCTTTATGTCTCAAATACACTTTTATTCATTTATTTTGGAATATTTATTTTGTAACCTCATTTTGACATAATATCTGACGGTGCGAAACAATTTAGTATCACCATGGTAAATTTTCTGACAAAAGACAAAAAAAAACGAAAAAAGGTTAGGTTAGGTTAGGTTAGGTTTCAACGATTAATTCATCATTGGATAATTATACACTTTCACGGTCACCTGGTTTTTTGACTCTAGAAAATCGAAAAATGGATGGATTTTAATGATCTTGGTCTCAAAATGTTCCATTTTACGGCGGATTTATAAAAAAAAAATTAGTAGAAAAAGCTGAAATGAAAATTTCTCATAGTTTTACTGTTTTAAATCGTAAAAAAAACGGTTTTGCAAAATAATCCTTTACAAAAAATTATCTCATTATCAGATAAAGTTCTCATATTTTTTTTGTATTCTACATAAATTAATAAACAATTTAAAAAAAAGATCCAAAAAGAATTATTTTTTCAGTTTTTTAGCTTAAAATGAAATCGATGAAAAACAATCAATTTTCGTGAATAGTTTCGTACTATATTCTTCAATGTTAATAGTTTTTGGACCATTAAAAATCGAAAAATAGATAAATTTTATAATTTTGGTCTCAAAATGTTCCATTTTACGACGAATTTATGAAAAACACGGGGGTAGTGGCTGAATTTGCGGTTTTTAATAGTTTTAAACCTTAAATAGTAGAAAAACTTTTTTTTTTTTCAAAATATTCATTTTTTTTATGTAAATTGCGAAAAAAAAATATACGAACTTGATTCCACGACGTCAGAAACAGTTACGAAGGATTATATGTAGAAAGTTATTTTTTTTGCATTTAAAGTCATGAAACTGTAAAAAATATTTATTTTTTTAACTTTTCGTATTTTTTTTTATAAATCCGCAGTAAAATGGAACATTTTGAGACCAAGATCATTAAAATCCATCCATTTTTCGATTTTCTAGAGCCAACCTAACCTAACCTAACCTAACCTAACCAAAAAACCAGGTGACCGCGAAAGTGTATAATTACCCATCATTGAATCACTGAAAAATCATAACAATTATTTTATTCTTTAAACGCAAAAACGTACCTGAAAGGATGATTTCCGCGCCCTATGTGTATAGGGCGTAATTTTCTCTATAACATACTAAAATTCTAACGAAATCGGAGGGGTGTCACCTAGATAATTAGCAAAATTTTTTGAAAGTACAGTTTTTGAGAACAAAACTTGAAAAGCATCCCACGTTTATGATAGCAGTTTTTCGTTGTTGATTTTATTACAAAAACCACCGCAACGGATATTTTTCAATCCACGTTCGATTTTCTAATAAAGCGTGTTGTTTTAGTATTTGTTTTTTAAATTATTATCTACATGTAAATGAGTTTGTGGCTATATCGACTTTCTTATCTAAAATTTATGGTCATTAACTCTCTGTCTATCTCATTAAAATATTTATAGTTTGAAAATAATAATCGTTTAAAACTTACACAAACTTATTATTATGTTTAAAACAAAGTATTCAATAAACAAAGATTAATATGTTACCTGTACAAAATTCGGTTCATTATTTACAATTTCTATTTGTCTAAGCTCCATTAATCAAACTTTTTTACTTGTTATTCGCCAAACTTTTACAAAAATACATTTTTATCTACTTTATAACTTTTATATTATTGTCTATCCTCGAAAGCCGAAAGCAAATTAACATTAGCGTAGATAATGGGTTATACATAAGGAGTTAATGTGAAAAAATCATCGTCTATCCATCAATGATTTTTTTTCGAATATTGTCGCAATAAACATAATTCATTCAACGATTCTAGGCGCCAAAATGTCTTTTACATACTTGACACCAATGAAAAATGTAAAAAAGCGTCAAATCGCATCGATCCAATATTTTTAAAAGCAAGTGCGGTCGATAAGTAACACAAATTTGTAATCAAACTACTTCATTTTTTCTCCTATATCAATATCCAGCTTCTAAATTTAGCCACGTTGCCGGCGCTTCAAATTAATCTTAAATATACGTATAGCAAGTATTTGTTTGACACTGATTTTTATCATTCATCATTCGTATAAACGACTGTTTCGAAATATCATGAACAGAATCGATTATCAAATCTATATGAACCAAATCTATCTTATTCCTCTTTCCTTAACACTAAGTCTTGTTTCTTGAGTCTCTTGAGTACTACGTGTCCAGATTTCGTGCTATCTCTTAGGAAGTAGACCGGAAGGTCTCCTTGAAATTGGACCATTTAGATCATCGATCTTCCATCGTTCTAAGGCTCACTCCTTCAATAGTTATCAATGTTTTCAAGTTTTTGGCGCTCGTCATTACGACTCCTAAGTATACACCGGTGAATGGGGTTGTCGTTCACAGCTAGGTAAACCCCTATCAAATCAGTTATTTGAACTCTATCAAATTCTTTCTTGAGATCGACAAAGCAAAGCAACAGGGGTTATTTATATCCAAATCTATATGGATTGAATCGAATATCTATATAAATCGAATCAATACGAATCGAATTCGTTTGAAGCAAATCTATATCAATCGATTTGACATCAATAGAATCAATTGTCAAATTTATTTGAATCGATTATATGTGAATTGATCTATACGAATCTGATACATATGAATTGATGAATCGATTAAGTATAAATCCATTTTAATCAAATTTATATACGACCAGTTAATTTATATAGATCGGATCTCTTAATCTACATGAATCGAATCTATATAAATCGAATGATGACGAATCGTATCGATTCAAAAGATATCTATATAGATAGAATGTTTATATGAATCGAATCCAACGGAATAAAATCTTTATGAACCAAATAGACAGAACCAATTAACCTTTTTTGACCTTTTTGATCGAATGAAATTCTATTTATTTATACAAAGTGTTTTGGTCGCAATATGCTAGGATACAAAAGGAAGTGGAATGTGTATTACCTGCAATTTTAGCTAGAATTAGTATTTGAAAACTATTCGTAATATCCAAACAATCAAAAACAGATTTAATAAAATGATTAAGTTCATACCTCTACGCAATCGTTTTGCTGAAACAAAGTTGTAGTTAACATTCCGACATTTTCAGAATCCGCGATTATACGAGAATATTTATAATTCCTCACATTGATTTTGTTCATATTCACCACAAACTTCCTCTTACTTCTAAACAAAACATCGCCGTACGATCGTTTGTAACAATCGTGAATAATGGTGGTACTGAAGAAAACGCGTACCAAATCGGAACTTTCTCTGTGGTAATATTTCAATGATACCGATATGAATTATGTGGCTAATTAACATCGTAATCATTGTTAATTCATTCAATATTCTACGGTTTATATGTTCAACATTGTATTGTATCAAATAAATTTACAAATTAAACAAGATGTCGTACTAAATGACAAACTATTCATTAGAAAACACTATACAACAACAACTATATTTATAAGTGCGCGTTATTCAATTAATTGATTTCGTAAAGGACCGCTAGAGGTCTCGATCGAGAAATGTGGTTATAAAGCGTTGTCCAGACATAATTCAGTCAGCTATGATGCGTTTGAGCAGTAAGAAGCGTGTATTAGAGTCCCTCGATTCATTAGATCACCAGAACATTGAGATAGTGGGTGCCTCATTACTAAGATCTGCCCTTAGACTTTGCAATCACTCCTTGAGAAGAATCCTCCATGACGACTTATATTTACATCAATACAAGATGGCGGTTGCGTAGGAAATGTCGGAATATGACTTCTCGTGAGAAATATTTTTGGATATCGTTCAGGAGGACGTTATTTTTTGAAACTACTGTATGAAAAGCCTTCAAGAAGGTGTGTTTTATTTAATTATATCATATATATATATATAAATATCATTAACTTATGCTTTGTCGACTTTTTCCTGCATAAGACATCGAACTATTTAAATTGAATCAACGTTTCTTTATGAAAAATTGATTTTTTTCAAAACCAAGACGCTAGATGGACCGGATATCGAAATACCAAATATGGATGGGCTCACCTATATAATTTTTACGAATCAGATGTGCCATCTACTTGCTAGTCGTCTAGCTTCGAGTAAAAAAAAAAGGATGGATTTGTGAATTATTACAGTTAACAAAAAGGACGTCAGAAACGTTTTGGAAGACACATAAGGATAATATAAGTTAATCCTGTTACTCCTCAGAGGGTTGGCAACCAACCCAACACAAGCACCGTTCAAGGTCGAACCATTTATCTGAATACTAATACGAGTTTTTGACAAGGATAAAGATCTAATTAACGCTAATAATTTTCACGTTAAAAGCCTGAATCAAACCGGAACCAGAAAAAACTAGTTCTAATAATAAATAATGGAACAAAAAAACAGAAAATACCTAATCCTAAGCCCCTGTCACTTCTATTTAAGGGAAAGGCAAAATGTTCAGGAGAAATTTTTCATTTCTTACAAGGAATTTACAATAAGGATCAACCAAAATTCATCACTAGCTATACTAGGTATTAGAATAGAATCAATATTACTGCCACCAAATTTTTAAACTTCAATAAGGTTTACGGAGGAACTGACACTTATCAACACAAATTCTTGGATCATGTTTTGTATCCCAATTGTCTCGATGAGTTGACGAATTTGTTTCCTTATTTGTTCTCCTCGTTATATTAATAGCTCAGTCTACATCCCATCTTCTTTAGAGGCTTTTCCATCACGCAGTCTTATTATTTTATCTTCTACCTCAGTTTTAGTTTGGTTTCATTCGAGAGTTCCAAAATTAAATCGACTTCGTTTCTGAGATATTGTCAATATACTAATGAATAACATTTTGAAATACCATCAATTTCCAATTCTCTATATTTCTCTTAAATAATTACGAAACCAATTCATCTAATTCATTGAAAACCATAACATTTTATTATTACAATTAACTGGTTAACAAACTCCTACATATTTAAGGAGGTCATCCCATGTGATGGCATATTTTTTAAAGATTTTTTAGGATTTTTTTCTACGACCAGTAAATAGATAGAACTTTATGTTTATTATCATTTATTAACATATATTTCGACAGTATAAATATAAATTTTAAGCTAAAAATATTGTGTAGAACTTGAGTTACAGCATTCTGAACACCCCCTCGCTGGCACTTCCACCACGATTCCGGCTGATTAGCTTATCTGAAACAAAAAAAAACAAGGCGTTCTAATCTGTAAGTCTAAATGCACGGAATGGACTATTATCAAATGAATATACAAAAAATTGAACTTTTGGTAGACATTTGAAATAAAATTTGCGAATTTTGGGTTTTTTTAAAAGTTTTTTGCTATAAAAAATCGAAATTTTCGATTGGTAATAGTTCATTCCATGCGTTTACATGTGCTGAGTGTGTCCTATAAATTTCAAGTCATTCGGTCAAGCCGTTTTTGAGATACGATGGAGGAAACTTTGAAAAACACAGTTTTGAGAAAAAAAAGTTTCAAGTCCAATTAAAACTATGAAAATCTCAAATTACCATCAATCGGCGATGCCTGGTCCATATTTAATAACTATAGAAATTTCTGTTCAAGCATGTATAAAAGGGGGGCTACTTATAAAGCTTGGACCCCAACTGCCAGCTCAGCGCTCCGAACAGCTCTTTCTTCTACCTGCTGTATCTTTAAAACGACTTGAAATTTTCAAAAATCACTTTACTACCGTATTCTAAACATGTTAAGAAAGTAATTTATGAGAAAAAAATCGATTTTTTGAGCCCATCACATGGGATGGCCTCCTTAAACAGTTTGTACTTGGCGTTATTTTTTTTCTGAGTAATTTGTTTTCTATGTTTATACCTAAATATGACAGCATTAGTTTCTTTACATAAGACAAAGAATCCACATTACAAATTGAAGATTATCTGATTCAATATCCAAGTAATGCTAAAAGAGAAATTCAATCTTCAATCAGTACATACTTTTTTAAATCTAATCCTACACGTTCTTTCGCTAACCAAAGTTCATGTAGTTCAATTTTTAATTAACCTCACATCCTCCATAAAAAATTAACAATCGAAGTTAGAGTTTCATCAAGTACCAGCTTATTTGGAAGAAGCCCTAATCTTTCATCAACCGTCGAATATAATGAAGCAACCTGGCGATTGTGAACGTAACATGGTTACTAAAAATATAATAATATAATAAATAAATGCGACAGTTAGAAAAACTCATCAGTTGTATCTTACAAGAGTTGGCAGAAGGTACCGAATTTTAATGAATAATACTTCTCTCACATAAAAAAGGCCTTGTCAGATTTGCATAACCTTTTTTGTGGCTGACTAACCACATCCTTCGATATTTGATAATCAATATTTTCCACTACACTCACACTGACGTACATAGGCAACACAGCATACAATCATTACTTGAACACTAGTTAATACGAAGTTTCGGATCTCATTCTATGAATTTATGAATATGTCAATGTTTTGACAACTGAAAACAATCACAAAAATGCCTGATTTTGGAAAGAATGCACATTGCTCCTAATTAGTGTAATCAATGCATACTTTTTAGATACAAATTATATAGAAAAATAGACGTCAGTAACCTTCTTACCTTATCTAATCTATAAAATTAATTTTCATTCATAACGACCTAACCTAATCTAACCTATAAACTGTCATTCATAGCGATCATTGAAATAGCAACAAGATTCAACAAAACTTCATATATATGTTGAATATTGAATCGATTAATTAATTTTTAATATTGTTATACTTTTATACACATTTTTCAATTGCACTTTGATCATAATTTCAGTCCCCGAATATATAAGTATTCGAAAGCTCGGGAGACATATTAGAAAGAGTGTTTTATTTGGTACAATCCCACAATAAAAACATAAACTAAATGACAAAGACTTGCTCCAATCTTCCTTACCTTTCTTTTCCATTTCCTTCGGCCCTTTGCAACTCCACTTCACTCATCTTTATTCCGCTTGACTTCTTATAGTCATTTATTTCTTTCGGCGCCCTTTTTCTTCTTTCCCTTCCTTCTTCTCCCTCCAGCATTATTATCTTTCGCAACCTGGCTGTGTGCCTGAACCATCTTGCACTTTGTACTCGAACTATCTGCTTTAGGCTATTCGTGAGTCTTATCCAGATTCCGTCTGTCATTTTGACACATACATATATTTTCTTAAGGATTTTTCTTTCCCATATATCAAATTTATTCTCATTTTTTAATCATATTCCATGTTTCTGATGCATATATAACAGCTGGTCTTAAAATTGATTCATATTATGCTCTGACCTTGACTGCTCTTGAAAGTTTTTTGGTCTCAGTATTTTGGATAGCGGTGCTACTTTCAAGGTTTGTATATTTTATGGTTATTCTTAGATAAAAAAATTGATTTACTGCTACTATTTCTAATTTAACATTAAACAGGTACATAGAGAAAAATTGTATTTGTCTTTGTTCCACTACCAAAGTGGATAGGGTGTGTGCAAATATATTTACCAACTTATATTGTAAGTGCTGACATCTTCAGTTTCAAGTTTTATTATACTACTTTGTACTGATCAGCAGATATCTTTTTTCTTGGTACGAAGCCAGTCCGAGAGATGTCGCTAAGATCGAACTTTGTCGTCAAATTTTTATACAGAGTGGCAGATCTATAGAGTATATAATCTTTGATAATCAGTGTAAACTTACGACAAAGCTGACAGTATTCAGGTTCAGAATAGAATGCTAATAAAAAAGAATATATTTTTGATGAAGATATTGTAGATACAATGCTTGATAGTAAATCAAAGGTAAAATATGTACCAGGGAAGGAAAGGTAGGAGGTTAATTGATAAACAGATTAAGTGACGATTCAATATATTGAATAACAAAATAAAAAAGTATAATTTTATTAAAAAATAACACAATAGTTTTCATTCAGATTCTTAATATGATTAAGTACATCTGTAGAATTCCACTCATACGTACAAGATGATTATATATATATATATATATATATATATATATATATATATATATATTTCACAATCCATTCCAACTAAAATTTCTATATACAATGTGAGTTTAAACAATTTTCAATTGATTCTAATACGTTTAATTTAGCTCAAAAGATATTATCCATAGATAATCGTGTACTGGGTGAACAAAAATCAATATTTTCTCAAATTAAATCAAAGAATATAAATTAAAAGTTTGCCTTGTTATATAAAGTTTATATGATTGATAATATTATGTTAAAAGACTTAATTTATTTAGCTTTAGACGTATCAGACATCAAATATTCTATTTACAATTTCTATTGCACAAATTGGCCAAAAATACACACTTTGTGCAAATGTAAGTACAAGTATCTTAAAATTGAATCATGTTTAACCATCCTATAATTATATAAATACAGGGCGGCACACAAATTTTATATATTAGATAGTATTTTACAAATGTGAGGTTAAGGTAACATTTCACCACTGGCTGTTATTTCCTGTTCAGAGTTTATACAAATATCGTTTGTTGATGAAATAATAATAATTAGAATAATATATTCTTCATATTACAAATAAATATCATTTCTTAAAATGTATAAGAAATATTTCAGTTTAAAATTAATAATTGAATAAACGATGATGGTCCCAGACATTGACTGAATTGACCTAGAGATGGCGGTAGTTGCTTGAAATATAACAATATATTAGAAAGAACACATTCTATACAGTTTGAAGACGTCACGTTGTTTATAATTTGTTTGTTAGCTATCAGTGAATTTGTAAACAACAATAAAATATTGGTTAGGTTAGGTTAGATAAATTTAAACGAGGACGTACGACCTGTGAAGACCAGCACGACCAAAATTAATGAATTAAAGTTTAAATTGCTACATCATGCACCCTATTCGCCGGATTTGTTTCCCTCGGATTATTTTCTGTACCTAGACTTGAATAAATAGTTCGGTGGTCAAATGGAGAGGTGATTTCGGTAGTTAATGACTATTTTGAGGAGCTTGACGATTCTTATTATAAAAAGAGTATCGAACTTATCGAAAATCAATGGGAAAAGTGTATATATATATTTTACCAAAATTTTTGTGTTTTCTTTGTTGGGTTAGGTACTTTTGGGACCATCTCATCCACTCATAGGACAAAAATTTCAATATTCAAGGAAGTCTTCACTATTTTTAAAACCATCTATACAAAACGAAATCAATTTCTCGCATTAAATATAAAGGGCCTATCACACGATCCGAATCACACTACCACTACTCCAACACTCACAATTATTACGTATCAGACAGTTTTATAGTGAGTGCTGGTATTCAGTATGGATATCAACAATAATTACAAATATTCCAATTTAAATATACGGCGTAGGATCAAATTAAACAGTGTTTACAGCAGATACAGATATTATCTCATTTTAATAGCACAAACTACGAATTCAATAAAGGATTCGAAAGTTTGTGAACAAATCTTCCATTAAAGACAACTGAAAAACGCACTAGGTCAATATTTGCTATTCAAATGCAAGTTTTTGGGGCTTCTGGTCTGAGGATAATGTTTTAAGATCATTCCTTACATTGAGAAGGCCACAACAGAAGACGAAAGAAGGAAACGATGGTTATTGGTAGTCAAGGTATTAAAAATTGTGAAAACAATAACAAGTATGTTCTGTTTTGACTGAAAATCGAATGTTCTGATACGATTTATCTTAAGTTCCTAAATACATCAGCATCCCTTAGTCTCGTTTTTCTCTAAAAACAATTTCTTCAACATTCATGGTTTTTTATACGAAAGCCTTCAAATATAACACAAAAAATAACCTTAATACGATAATATCATTGCATAAACATATTTGACAAAAACAAGTACAACTTAGATAGCCTTTTACATCACTACAATATTGAGTGTTTCCAAATTGAATATAAACTCAAATATTAAAACCCCCAAAGGAACAAAATTATTTTAATAGTATGAGAAAGATATATACTGAATCCACAAATCATCAAATAGTTATGGAAAAAGATTGTAGGAGTAGTTGGCTTCAAGATTTTTTTCATTTTGACGATATGTACTATGAAAAAAAAAAACAGCTCGAACCCTTTACTGTTTTATCTATGGCTGTACACACCCCATAGATCCATCTCGTCTTGTAAACTTTACTATTATGTTATTTTGAGTCTTCTTATTGAGACTTATGAAGCATCTCTGTTTTTCGTCATGGTACACACATCCAAACTGGCCGGAAATTTTTCATTGTGAAAGAACAAGCAAACGATGGTATGGAAATTGTTGAAGATATCACAGAAGACACAAATTAGGCTTCCTGAGCGCCTTCATATTTCAAGATACTATTGGTGCCGACTAAAAATTGACTATTTGATGACACCCCTGAGCGTAGTCTATTCTAACTTCTAATTTTTAAGTTTAGAAAGTCTATTTCCTCGATACCCAGATTCATTCGACGAAAATGATGTCATTTGAGTTAAAAATAAATCAAAATTGGAAAAAGAAGCAAGACAGCCAAAGGTTCTACATCGGTAACAAAATTAGAAGCACCAAAACGTGCAAAGAAAATAGTTTGAACCTGGAATTTCAATCCGGGTTTCAAAAAAAATACCGCCCTCTACTTTTTTTTCATTTAGAGCAAAAACAACGTCGATAATCCCATTATAATCATAAACAAGACACTTAACACACTGCTACCACTGAAGATGAAAACTTGGTTATCGAAAAGTTCGTTAGACAATACAATTGTGAGATCTGACTATGGAAATTCAAGAAAACTTCTATTGAAGAGCCTCCTGGATAACACCTGCACCACATTGGGAATCGCCGGTGTAGTAGTGATTCAGTATAAATATTAATGAAGGTTCAGGAATTGCAGCTCATTGAAGAAACGCTTTCTAAAGAAAAACATTACGTTGTTAACTCGAATTATGCAGATTAGATCACTCAATCGCATTCCAAAATCTTCTCTTGCATCATTTTTTATAAAATGGTTCCTGTAGGGCTCAATTTTGGCGAATAAACCCGGGCTTCAACGAAATAGATTCCAAAATCACATTGGAAGTCACCGAAAAACCACGTGAAGGCTCCTTCCATAATTTGAGCTATCAAATGGGTGTATGAGGAATACGGCAGTTGTGTTAATCGACGATTTTACTGATTATCATCAGTGATATCAAATTTTGATTCCCCGAATCACCATTAATTAGTTAAGACAAATCTAATTTTCACAAAATATCTCCTGAAGGGTTCCCATCGGAAATTAGACAAAATCGATCGACTCATTGACATTTTTGAACGGCGAACCATCAACCAAAGGTGCAGTATTTGGGAAAGGAAACTCATTTTTGGTGTTAATAAAAGGCTATCGTCGAATGAAAAAGATAAATTACAGTCGTTAAATTAACTAAATCGTCAATGGGAAATAAAATTAAAGATCAGTATCTTCCTTATTTATATTAACTGGTTTGAACGGTTGCGCAATCTCTGGAATACCTTCAGAAAGATATCGTCTGACCTGCGGTGGTAAAAATAATTTTTCCAAATCTTCTTTATTCTTAACTCGCTTAATTATAACAGCTCTACATCGATCTTGTAGATTGACAAAGTCCCGTTTCATAGAATCTAGAAGCATTTCAGTCTTTGCTGCCGTTGAACAAATTACCGGGTAAAGCGGTTCTTTTATTTCGTTTAGACCTCTGAAGGCGATACCGAGGCATTTTTCGTCTTTATAATAAGTTACCGTGCCTGCTATACCATCAAAGAGAATACCTATTTTCGTGGGAACGTTCTCTCGGAAAGGCTTGGTGTAATGTGTCCATCTACCGCTATGCCATAGAAGACCTTTGTGGGATAACCCCCAACCTTGGTTATCTTTTCCTAGAAGATTGGTGAATGAATCTGCGTGCAGCCGTGCCTTTTTTGTACCTAAACATATTATTCATTAAAAAATTAAACAAACAATTAACAATGATCGTATTCAAAATTGACAAATCTAACACTCCAAGAGCCGGTTTGGAGTGTCGCAGTATAAAAGACAAATACAAAACTTGAGTCAAAGTAATATAAGTTCATTCAATCACCAGCCACTTGGTGAACAAGACGAAGTAGCACAGGGTAGTTGATGGTTTAACTCCTTCTAATCCTATGTTAGTTGATCCAATCCTCTGTATTCTGACACAAACTTATTTACCAAAGTATTCCTTAGATGTACAATGGAAAAAAATCCAAACATCCAATCTACTTAGGTACGGTTATAACCTTTCCATTAGGGCAGTGGCAGTGAAGAAGTAGCTGGATTAACTTTTCGAATTAGTCCTTTACCGTAGAAACAGGATTGTAAGGTTGAATTTGTGCACTTGCTTCGAACAATGAAGTGTTAAATTGCTTGGTTTTCATACGCTCTGTAGTGCTCTGGAGTTTTTTGGTGTTTTACATTTCGAAACAATGTGGATAGAGGTTTCGTCCTCTGTACAACAGAACCTCCACGCTGGATTCTAAATCTGGCATCTTCAAGTGTCCATTGAGGCGACACCAAAACCTCTATTATAGACCTTATTATCTAACTTGGTTCCTCGCGCTTGTCTTGACACATAGTTGAAATTTTGAGGATAATATTTTGTGTTTGTATAAAGACAAAAGATTTATGATGGTATCATATGAATATAAGTACCAAAAATGTCTTGTTCACTACATAAATCAATGGAAAGTAATAAGGAAATTCGAGTGGTATGACCTCACCTATTCCGAACATCATACTAGTACCGAAAATTCTTCTCGACAGATGTAATTCCCAGAAATAGCGTCCGTTGTTAAGTACCTTGGTGCCTCTCACTCCAGCCGTACCACTACTCCAATTGGGATGAAAATGAGCGATACGAAGGCCTGGTCCATGTAGTCTCACCTAACGGATCGTTTTTAGTTTCATTTCAACGATTATTTATCCATTTTTACTTACTTCGGGGCTTTTTTCTCTTCTATCCCAAGTCCAGATGTCGTCGCAACCGTTACGAAGTGGATTCGGATCCGCTGATCCCATATCTTCGACGTCTTCTCCAGCGGTAGAAGACATCTCGGCCGAATGCTATTCCGACGCTGGATTCCATGCTTGAAGAAGACCTTCCACACTAAAAATATCAGTAACAAATTGGATTTTTAGTATAGATCATTACAGATGTAGATTTTGGACAAGAGGATTGAAGTCCGTTGGTTGTTGGTTGTTACTACAGAGTAATTTTGGTTCAATTTAATTTTGTTATACTCGAAAACAAAGTTTGTTGAATCAACTACAGGCGTTCGGAAAGCACCACATAAATCTAACAGGACTGAAAGTATTTTATAAATAATGTCCGATGTTCAGTTAGTTATTTGGCACTTTACTAAATTGTAGCAATACATTTTCAATATCTGCTTTGGATTTAAATGTTTTCCCACGCAAAAAATTCACTATGAATCTGAAGAAATGATAATCTAGCGGTGCAAGATCCTGACTAAATGTTGGATGTTCAATACCATCAAGTTCTTCGGTCTTTTTCTTGTAATTTTCGTATTATGTGGTTTGCATTGTCTAAATATTCCTTCTGCTCTTAACTGATACTTCATTTTTGCATGGACTTTGGGACAAAAAGTACCATTAAAATTTCAATCAATATTATAATTATCCTTTTTTGTTTTTTACTTTGTGTGTGAATTACCAATAAAGAATGAATTTTAACATGATCGCGAGTTTTACTAGGAAATACTGAACTTTTTAGGAACCTATGTGCAAAAAACGAGTTTTTTTCTCGAAAAATACATGCCTCATCTTCCTATTTATCTGTACCACCCTCCAGATTGAACAAATTCCGAAAGAATCGTTCCAAAAATGATTCTATCAATAAAATCAACATTGGTAGCCATAAGCTGTGTTTTGGTAGTTCGCCGCTTTTAATTTGTTGTTTTTAAAAATAAATAAATAGAATAGAGCTGATATAGTGGAAGATAAAATAATAAAAGTCAAACTAACACCAAAAAACAACAATAAAAAGTTATATGAATATTTGGAAATGGATATACCGTTTTTTAATCAGTGTAAGTGTTTTTGTATTAACTTAATACATTTGTTGGCTATAAAAATCGATAGTCTGAAAATTTAATATCCTCAAGTATAGATTTCAATCTATTTTATCGTAGATATAACTTGAATCTAACTATATACTGGAAGTTATTTGCGAAAGGTTCACTTTAAAAAAAAATATTGCGTTACTACCTGGATCTAATACAAAATTTGATTTAACGCAATTCAAACTATTCCAAATGTTGTTAATCTAAACCTAAGTATACAACAAGTACCTAGATACGTAGCAGGTGATTATGGCCGCTTTTATCGATTTTAATTTCCTGATAAAATGATTGGAATAAAAATGATAAAATAATTTACTTACCGTTGAATTATGAATTCTTTTTCACTTTTATTTGGTTGTACACTTGTCATATTTATTTTTATTATTATTCGCAGCACCGTTTTTATTTTCTTCACTCTACTGGCGATACAACAATTTTCATTGAAGTATTTTGTAGATGACGTCGCGGCGACCGAGGTCTCAACGCGCATGGAGGGGTGGATTTATCAGCGGCGGATTGTAGGTGGACGTATCGGGAAAATCAAAGATATATGATAGATAAATTACACCCAAATTTTTTATACTGACATTGACATACTTTCATCAAAATATTCTGCACAAGTTAGCAGAAAAATTTGATGAGAAAACGACCATTTGTTCATACATAGTGAATATAATCACCAGGAAACGCTCCTACAAGGTCGCAGTACCTCTAAAAATTAGTATCGTCGTTAATAATAGTAATAGTTTAGTCCCCTCCGTATTTATTTCTTTAGAATTAAAGAAGTTGAAGCAGATGTTTTGATTTTCCTGAAGGTAAAAACAATTTTTTCAGCTACTTCTATTTTGCTTTGTATCCATTCTACTATATATCATTTTGCTACGTTGGAAGAACGTTTTCAGAGTGAGCAAATCAAAACCGCTTCTCACCAACATGTTAGCCGAAGAACGCATTCTTCAGGATTCATTAGTTTCAGGTATCTTGCAGCAGAGTTTCGAGACAGCGCTGATTGTATGGTACACAACGTGTTAAGCGTTGCACCTACGATTCCAGCATGCAATAAATAATCTTCTGCCATTCATATTTTTAGTCCGTAGATCATCAATGGTATCTTCGAAATCATCTAACTTCTTCTGAAGCTTCGCATAAAAATGTGGTTCCATGGACTTTTTTGGTCTATAGCCCACAGACTCACGTTTCAAAAAGCAGATTTTGGATATTTTGTGTTGCCAGCAATTTTTTTATAGCTAAAAACCTCTTTAGCATTGAGAACTGACTCCATAACGTGGATGATTTCATTTTCTTGGTTTTAACGACGAAATAAACTAGGAGAATAACAACACTTAAAGTTTTTTACTTTTTTGAGATCTCGCCATAACATAAAAAGTTTATACATCGTTTTCATATCTCGATCTGGATTTTGCTAGTAACAAATCATTACTAGTTTGTGTCGATAGCCCTAATTTTTGGATTTTCTGCATTCAACATGAATTAAACTTGATGGAAATTAAACATAAACAAAAAACTATTCACAATACAATTATTTCTTCATATAAAAACCGTAGATATATCTCGACATCTACGAACGACTTGCAACTATAAATATCGTTGGGTATTTATTCTAATTAGATTAGAAATATTTAATATGGGATCTTTTTATTTGCAGAAAGAAAATCCTTAAAGAAAGCGTGGTAGTTTCTTCTAAAGATTCGAGGTAGCTACACCAGGTTTTTTGGCCATGGAGTTACCCGATTCGAGTGTTCAAACCGGTAATTTGATTCGTAAATCTTGAAGGATTAAAAGAAGACATAATACACATTCGAAGGTTCTAAAATTTTTATTAGCAAACCAAAGTTGTGATGGAACAGTTTAGTTATCTTAAAATTCACACTAGTAGATTGGATTTTGATTATTCGAATATCTAAGTAATGAAAACGGATTTTAGTAGTTGTACGAAATATTTTATATCGCAAATACCTTATAAAAATCAAGTTTTTTGCTAAATTTTCTCTATTCAGTACTTCACTGGAATAGTTAGTCGACGTCAGCGTCGTAGAGAAAGAAAAGTGCGCACGGAGGGTTGATATGGTGGATGAAACGAAAGTGTGTCGATTCACTCTTAAATTAGGGTGCGTTGACCCCAATACAGATAATATTAAGTAACTACAATGTGACGAAAGTTTTTTTCTAATCTTACATTGTAAAAAAAATGTTTATCCGCTTTGATTAACTTTATTTTGTATGATAAAAAATGACCTTGAAGGTGCAGGAGACATTTTTCAAAGGTTACAGTTTGATTTCCTATTTTCGCATAAGTTTTTGAGCCCAGATTCTAGCACTAACGAAGCGTTAGCAAACATATATAATGGGTCTTCTGTTCCGATTGACATATACTATTTTTTCTTTAAGTGGAGGTACATTTTTACAATACACCTTCCAAAACTGACAAACAACAAATTAAATGACAGTTTCTGTCTACTACAACGCCCATAATAAGACGTTGACCATCGTTTCTCATTATTATTACTAGTTCAATAATGAGCGTTCATTATTTTACTAGTGAAATAATTTCTACGATCTGTATTACCGAAAATACCACAGAAACTAAAAAAATTATATGACATTTTCTCCAAATATTAATATGTTAACATGTCCAATTTTATTAAAACTATATAAACCGTTTTTTACTTTGTTTATTAAATAATCATAAAAAAACCTTCTCGCTCTGTATTTCTTTTGGATTCAAATTTTTCTCCCTCGCAGAAATTTCTTCCCTATAAATCTACGTAAAAATAACAAAACGATTTCAATAAACAAAAAGAAAATGATTTAAAAGAAGCGAAGCAAACTTTTCATTACTTTAAGACACCTTCTGTATTTTTTTATTTCCTTCAAGAGACTGAAATTCAATTTTTTTGTAACAAGAATCAAAGACAAAAAGTTTAATTTGTTATTTTATGTTTTAATACTAAAAAACAATATAAACATAAACAATCCAAAGATATATAAGGTTATAATTCGAATTTTTCTTCTTCTTTTTTTCATTTCACACATTTACTCAAAATGGATGTGTAATTTTTGTTCCTAATAGATAAATGAAAGAAGTTCACCTTAACCTCAAAAATTAATTAAAGTATGGACTATAATTTACAAGGGAAAATATTCGTTATTTGTTCTTTAATTTTCTTTTAACTACGGGAAAAATAATAAATAAACGATAAAAAACATCTTCTCATATCTGATTGTTGAAATGCTAACAATTTTTGTTGTAAATTCGAATATTCTCATTCAATTTCTGTTAAACAACAATCACAACATTTTTTTTTATAAATTGAATGTGAAAGCGCAAATTTACTATCTAGTTACTGAAACACATCAAACATAATTTTTTCAAACAATAAAAGAATTTCACAATTACGCATTTTTACGAATCTTCCCTCCGGTATTGGTTTTTATAGTATGAAAGACTTAATGGATTTACATTATCTTGATCTAGGGGGTGAATATATAGAAAGGGGTGCAAGACACCGCATAGGCTGACTCAGAATGTTGGGGCCTCCCTAATTAAAAGAGGGTGAATTTATGTTTAGTTTATACAGTTCGTGCCGGATTAAAAAAATTAATAATGAATCATGCAGCAAAGTACGTAAAAGTGTTAAATAGGTTTTTGGAAGGAAGAAGAATTTTTTTTAAATATTAATCAGAGATTAAACAAATTAAGAAAATTCAGTTTTCATATATCTAAGACTTGTTTTTACTCAGATCTGTTCCATTTCTACTTATTCCTTCCTTAGCTATCCCCCTGCATTTACTTTTCTCGTTTTTTCGCAGCTCCACAGCTGCTGGGTTAGAACTAGAACCAGTAACCGTTGAAAATTGCAAAAACTCTTATTGAGATAAATCTCTTAGTTTATCAAACATATATTTGTGTACAGTACAGATTAAAACTTGAAAGATCATGAACAACGCCTCCAAAAGATTTAAAGAGCCGAGGACCCATTCCAACGTGTAACTAAAGCACCTGAAGGACTAAGAATTCAAGGGTGACAATCACGACCAAAAGTGAAGATAACAAAAAAGGGGCCATCAATTAGAGTACTTGCCAATTTGTCTAGATTGATAGGATTTCGAGTAGAAAGTTTTTTACTCAGTTTTCAGTAGAAATTACTCCAATAAGAACCAATGTCAATCACAGTCACGTAGTTAAACATGTTTTGAGTAAGAAGCTAAACTCGTTCCAAGAGAATAATTTGCAAAATATGGCGCTTCATAAATATAAAGCTAATGGTCCATTTTTTAACATTAACTTGGCGTCATTCGTCATTAATTCGTTTCAAAAGGTCGAACGGTCAATTATTCGTACTAATTGATCGTTTTGAGGCATCTACGTAAAGCAATAACCGGATTTGTTACCACAATAACTTCTGTGACTTTTAATTCGTTCAAAAACTTTGAAAAACTCGTCATTGAAGCAAAAAAAGTAATTCCCTCGGAGTACTTAAGGCCATCCCATCCGAGGCTTAAACAAGTTTATGGAAATATTGTTTAAGCCTTCTATTGGCTTTTTTGAAGGTTATAATAAAATTTTTAGTGAAATTACAGTTTAATTTTCGTTCAATCCGACTGAAATTTGATCACATGGTAAGCAGGAAGGTGAAGGAGCAGCAAAAAGACAGCCGACATCAAGGGATGAGATAACGGAGTGGTATGAAAGCATCGTTCTTTGAAAGGTTCATTTCGGAATGTAAGAATATGAAGAGATTTGTGTGTTTACTTTCCAGGACAGTTCATAGTGGCTTTTTCATCTCGTTGGTGTGGGCGGCTGTAAAGCCGTTGAGCCCATAGGCATTCAGATAAGCCCCACTTGACGTTACCAAAGGCCGATGTCCTTTAAATCAGCGATCAGGCGCTTTGGCTTGAACCCTTTGATGTCGTTTAAGCAGGTTATGGGGTTTAAACCGCGCCCGTATCAATGCAGGACACTTACAGATAACGTGGTTAGCAGTTTAGTCCTACTCCATTCACCGGATCATCCGTGATGCCCATGGTGTGAAGGTGACGTCTTAGATGGCAGTGTCAGGTTAGAAATCCGGCCACTAGTCTAATTTCGCGCCTATTTTGGCCTTCGTTTGGCTCATGCCAGACGTCACCATCCATCTCTGCCGAGTCGACCTTGCGATAAGGCTGTTGAGAGACGTGATGACAACGCTTTTGGCCATGGGTTCTGGGCCCATTGGTGGAGTCCGCTTCGTCGTTACCTTTGTTGTCCGAGTGGCCGCGCACCCAAACGAGCTGGATTTTGCAGCCATCCTTCACCAGATTGGTGAAGACGTGTTCCCAAAGTGAAAAAGATTCGCCAGGAAGACTATTTAGAAGTTACAAATTGGCGCCCCATTTAGGACTGAATATCACACATTGAGGAAGAGTTTAGAGCGGAAATACAAGGTTACAATGTGTAAATCTCGTTCTAATGAGTGTGTCCAGTTGAGGACAAAATTAACTTCTTACCATTATAATATATCCGTAAAAATATGGATAAATCAGTATTTACATAATACCTAAAACGTATTAAAAGCAAATTAAATGTTTGTTCTGCAATCGATGCTGTGTTTTTAAAATTAGTTTCGATTGTAATAAATTATACGTTACAAGTCATGCTCAAAAGATAGTTCCGTATCGCAAAGTATAAACTTTGATCTGTTTGAAAACATTGATTCAGCTAATCATAATAAATTTCCAGTAATATTCGTAGTACGATACCGTCACATGCGCATTACATCAATCTCCCGTCTTGTTTTATTAAAAATAAAATTATCTTCTTGTCTTAAGTCAATAACATTTCTTGTTTATATATAAAAGTGGCTCGATATTGACTAAATATAATATCACTAGTATATTATGTAGAGTGGATTTTTTTTTGTTAACTGATACGCGACGCCATTATTTTCCGGCATCTCGACGTCGTCGACGTCCAAAGATCAGTCGCCGGACATCGATTCGTGCCTCCTTGCAGTTTAATTTTCAACTACTGGATTCTTGACTTGTCAAAAAGGATTATTTTATCAATGGATTTAATTGTAAACATTGGTGAGTTTGTTTTTACTTTTTTTATCAATATTATATAGTGTTTTTGACTTGAAATACTGAAAAAGCGGTTTTCCGTATTTTTGTGACATGAGGTACGCCCCGTTTAACTTTTTATTCGAATTCATACATACCCTGTACTCATTTAAACAAATTTGTTATTTATTTACTCGACATATTGTTTATTGAAATTATATCCAAATCATTTTCTTTTTTCTCATCGCAGCTTTCCAATTTTTTCAGGTTTAATGCATTTTTCTATCAATAAATATTTTTATTTGATAAATAGTCTCTTTGAAAGAGAATATGCTACAAAAACAGGTGAAAATTGACGTTTCGACCTATTCCGGTCTTTATGAAAACGATTTTTCAAGAAAAACTTGGAAATTTAAAATAGTTTTATTGTCAGGATTGTTTCTACTTTCCTTGGTACTACATTTTTTACCAAAATGATTAAATGTATCAATGTATAAGTACAATACAAAGAAAATCAAATGTGAAACTAATAATAAACATTTTAAATTAATATTTACGAATTATCAAGTATTTAACTGGTCTTGGATATATTGAAAAATTCTTAGCCTACTATAGAACCAAACAAAATTTCAATGTCAAAATATTTTATTACTCAACATATTCTCCTCTTAATTGGATACATTTTTTACAGCGAACTTGCAACGTCTTTAGACCTTTCAAAAAAAATGTTTCTTCTTGCTGTGCAAACCAGACCTTCACAAATTTTATTACTTCCTCGTTTCAAGAAAATTTACGACCTTCTTAACCTTTTTTTCAGTTGAGGAAAGAGATGATAGTCATACGGAGCCAAATCTGGTGAATAAGGAGGGTGTTCCAGAAATTCAAACCCTAAATCACTAATTTCTTGCATAGCAACATGAGATTTGTGTGCAGGGGCGTTGTCCTGCAATAACAAAACACCTTTTGATAGCTTTCCGCGTCTTTTTTCTCTAATTTTTTCCCGTCAGCAATGTCGAATAGTAATCTCCAGTTATTTGTCTACTCTTATCGAAAAAATTAATCATGATTACTCCATGGCAATCCCAAAAAACTGAAGCAAGAACTTCTCCAGCAGATTTTTGGACACGAAACTTTTTAGATCTTGGAGAACCAGAGTGTCTCCATTCCGTCGATTGTCGCTTTGTTTCTCATCTATAGTAACAATTAGGTTTAAGAAGTCTACATCGTTTTCAAATCGAGCACAGATCGATGCTTCTACACTTGTACGCTTTTGGTCAACATTCAAACATTTGGGGATCCATTTTGCAGCAATTTTTCTCATGTCGAAATTGACGTGAATTATATGATGAAATATTCAGTGCTTCAGATATCCGTTTTAGTCCAAATCGACGGTCTGATAAGTCATAAACTGCATCGATATTTTCGGGGACTAACACAGAAACTGGCCTTCCCGATCGGTCATCATCTTCAACGGAAAATTTACCTCTTTTGAAGCTTGCAGTCCAATTTTTCACGGTCGCATCTGAAAGACATTGATCACAAAAGGAATTAAGCATATCTTCGTAAATCTGCTAACCTCTTAACCCTCTTAAATTCAGGTATATAATGATGGCTCGATACTCCAATTTTTCGATTTTCACAATTTCGGTGGACATCTTTTCTCTTTGCATAACTCTGGTTTACTTTTTTGACGGCAAACTTTACACTTACACTTCTACTAAGTTATTGTTCGTTGCTATGGTAACGTAATATTTTGTTTATGCATCGAACTGGTCTAGGTTAGCTAGATATCAAAACATCCTCGTATTACAAAAATCGTATGATGTTTATATCTCTTGTGGAAGGTTCATACAATGAAATCATATTATCTTTAGTACTACGTCTTCAAGTTATTCCATGTTACGTTGATCTTAACCAGAGGGTCAAGTCGGGACTTAACTATGTTGATGTTTTGATGTTTTCTAGATTCTCGATGTCAAACGTACTTGTGATGTTTGTTGCACCGGAATAAATATCCAGGCAACAAAATGAGTCGTCCAAAAGAAAAAGTTACCAACATATTTCGCAAAATTTTCAAATCATCCGCAAAAGAAGGCGAGGGTCCCAGTAAACCTAGTACGTCAGGTACTGGTTCTCCAGCTCGACGTCTCTTACGGGGCTGTCGAGATAGCGTAGCCCCCGCCGATAGCTCACAAAGTAGCCCAGCTTTCACCTCCAAAACCAAAAAAGATGAAAACCACGCCAAGACAGTCCGAGCAAAAAGACTGATGAAAGAATTAAGAGATCTCCAAAGGTTCCAAAATTCCAAACCGGATCCAGTGTTTACCGTTGAATTAGTAGAAGATAACTTGTTTGAGTGGCACGTGAAACTGTACAAAATAGACAATGATAGTGAACTAGGCAACGATATGCATGAGCTGGGAGTAACGTACATCCTTCTTCATCTAGTGTTTCCTGAAAATTTCCCATTTGCTCCGCCATTTATGCGCGTTATCTCACCGAGGATAGAAAAAGGTTTTGTAATGGAAGGAGGAGCTATTTGTATGGAACTCCTAACTCCTAGGGGTTGGGCGAGCGCTTACACAGTAGAAGCTGTTATAATGCAATTTGCAGCTAGTGTGGTTAAAGGACAAGGACGAATACAAAGAAAAAATAAAGGCCAAAAAGTGTTCAGTAGGCGCACTGCGGAGGAAAGTTTCAGATCTTTGGTTAAAACGCACGACAAGTACGGTTGGGTTACACCGAGTTTATCTGATGGCTGATTAGCTCAAATGACGGTATTTATATATTTACATGACATGTTTTTGTCGGAACAACTGTCGCTGTATAAAATTTCTAAAACGAAATCTGATTCTACCTATATCATACAATCTTTCTATTAAAGTAACAATACTAGTTACGGCTAGAATAAGAATCAAATCTGGTTGGTTTGTCATAGAATTCATAGAAACACAGTTGGTGTAGACCATCGATAACCTGATGTTACTTATTTTGATTTAATTGACGCCGTCTGTGTGGAGAAATGTCTATTACTAATTTGACATACGTCAAAAAATTTTTAATGTTTTTAATAGCGCGAAATTTAAATATTATTTCACTGTAATTCAGAACTAATCAGAACTTATAAATTTTCAAATTTATATTGTTTATTGGAATTTTAAGATTATCATATTTAGAATTTCGAGGTATATCTACGAAGTAAGTTCCGTTTGGTTGCATAAAAAACGTCTACATGTGGAAAAACTATTTATTGAACAATTTTTTTTATGTCTTCTTGAGTGTTGGCAACCAAGGAAAGATTTTAGACGTTGAAAAAAATGAAAGTCGGTAGGATAACCTGTAAGAGTTTTGTGCATTGATTGTTTTGCCTCGTGGTAAAAAATTAATTAGCAAAATGTCTCTACATTCCCGAAAAATGGGGTAAATGAGTTTTCGATGTGTTAAAATTCGCTTAGGCTTAACTTTCATTGGAGACGATGTCATTGATTGTCGTTTAGTATCTGGGGTATCGTAAGATAACCAAATTTCATCCCTATGACAATCGAAGAAAGAAAATCTTGTTTTTGTAATGTAAGTAAGAATCTTGAGGCCTAACGTAACTGAAAATTTCAAAATATCAGTAATTAATGATAATTTGGATAATAACAAGTGACAGAAAAGATGTTTCTATTGTTTACTGCGGTTGTGACGTAGAAAGTAAGTAAATACTGAAACGTGGTCGCCGCGTGTCGCCTCAAACGCCATTCTGTTGTTCTGAGTGGAGGTAATTGTTTGTTTCGTGCGATTTGTGTTTATGTAAGGGTTTCAAAGACTATTCTAGTTGAAATGATAGCCGAGAAAGGATTTATCGACGTAAAATAGATACATTGGCTGAAATACGTGGAGTAATAGCAGATAAGTAAGTACTACTAATTAGACTTTCTTATAGTAACGTCATTATCAAATTTGTTAGCTTGAACTTTATTAAAATATAGTCATAAAGATGATAGCTTTGAAGGTTATGTTTTGATTGAAGCTATTGATGTTAAAACATTTGTATCATCTTTCAGTGCTGTTTACTTACTTTCTACGTCACATTCAGTCATGTGACAACAAATACGTGTTGGCGCGTCATTTAGATATTTAAATTTATTCATTTCTATTTTGTGAACTGATATACTGTGTGATTAAGAACGATATACTAAACGTAGTTAAGGTATAAAAAAGTATGCAAGGACCTTATTGTGTGAACCAGTTTATCAGTAACCAAAGACAAACGTCCGCATCTAAAATAAAAACTTAACTTGTGTAATTTGCATAAACCGACTATAAAATAGATGATCTGTGGTTTATATCTTACTATGTTTGATACCATATACAAAAAAAACAACCTAAAAATATTAAATAACTCCATTTGAATCCAAAATACGTAAAAGCACATAAAGATTCTTTCTTTGAATATTCATAAATAATCAAAATTATTACTTTGGCAGTTGTTCCGTAATTTTAAGTGTATTTTAATGATATATACAATTTGTCTTGCAATTTTTTAAACATGTTAAATCGTGTATTAAACAATGTGAGACACTCTGTATAAAACAATTTTAATATTATCCAAATAAAATGATTACGACTGTGAAATGTAATGTTTCTACTGAAAAATTTTTAAATTAATTATTAATTGAATTTTTAACACGTTTTTACTGGTTTTTGTTCCTTATTGAATTAAGATAAGGTAATTTCGAGTATTAGAATTGGTCAGTTTTCTGGTAAAATAACATTTCCATTACCGTAGAATTACTTCTTAAGCGTTTCGGCAAAGATTCACAGGTAAAAACACCGTAGGTTCAAAACTAACTATAGCGATGTTACGAGATGAAATATTTCGCTTTTTTTTGAGAATTTCATCGACTTAGGTAGAGGTTGGTCGACCAAGATTCAAGTTTTCCGAACTAAACCGTTCAATTAAGCATAAATTCTTATGTTATGCGCCTGCTATGTCGGATTCGAAAGCCTTTCCCATACCAACTAAAAACCTCATCTATGGACTCTTTTTTTTCCTGCGGAACCGCCGTAAGGCACTAGATACCTCGCAAGAAGGACTCATGACAGCATAGTTTCCAACATACTTCGAAGCGTGACCGTTCCTAGAAGCGCTGTGCATTTTCGTCCACTCCTGCAAAGGCTGCGTACTCCGGGGAATCTTCATGTCTCCACCTGTAAAGATATTCCCTGAAGCATCCGTGTCCGAGATCATTTGGGTCTAATAATAATTAACCTCTCCATGGGTCTCCAGATATCTAACCGCGGTTATAAGTTGGTGAGTCCATCTTCCCTTGGTCGAGACGTCCCATAAGATTTGCCAGCGATCAATACTATTTCTTCGCTCATTTCTCCTGAGCTCTGTCGGGTTCAGTGTGGCCGATCTTCTTTACCGATAAAGGGATCTTCTTTCTTCCTCTAACACTTCAATGTGTGTGTGAAAGGAAATGGTTTTGGAAGCATATTTTGGAAGTACATCAGCCACAGATTCTACCTGTAACCAGGATCAAGCTTGATCCCCCCTCTCTTTATGTTCGTTGAATAGAATATAGAATAGAAAATGTAGTTGAATAGTAACTAATCTAGAATTTACATTAATTTACGAATATGATCCCTCTTACAATGCGTTCGTTCCTATGATGTCAACCGACGTAAAAATTACTTGGGTACTTAGTTAAAGGAATAGAGTTGGGAGAAAACTGAAAACTATAACTAAATGAAAAAAAAAATTGGAAAGATATGACTCCCTACGCTATTCAAATTTGAAAAAAAAATATTTCACAGATACGTAATTGTTATATATGGATGACTGATCTCAATAACAAATCCGTTCCGTGTATGTGTCAAAAGTAGATTTTAGATAACAATTTAAGGCTCAAAAAAACATTGTAAAAAGAACTAATTATACTTATTACTTACCCGAATGGTTTTAAAATGTAAACTCAATTCTTAATGTTTTGGTAAATGAAAAACTCAAGCATCGAAGAAGAATATTTTTATTTATCGTCGTTTAATACAATTCCAGTTTGGATATTCGACACATTGTACATTCATGATGAATATTTAGTAAATACTAATACTAATTCATTCTCAATTTGACTCAAATAAATCTGGCAACAATGAAATCAGCTCACAAAACGCGGTAAATGTAGACGCAGCAGTGAATGTAAACACTCGTTCCGTGATATTCATGACAGATCTACTTTACATTTTTTAGGTTAGGGAAAAATGTGAGGCTCGGCTCCTAAAAGTAGTTTAGAATATTTGTTTGTTTTTTCGCTTCGTAAAAGTGTTTTTTTATACCCGACAATGCCTATATACTGTTTCACCTGTGAAATAATGTTCTCTGTCAGATTGTCTTCTGACGTCACAAATTACACGACATTATCTCACTTGATAGTAAAAAAGTTTCTTCAGTGTGAACTTTACTTTATACGGTGTAATACCTTCTTAACTTTGGAAAAACGAACCAAAAAAATTAAACATTGAGAAATATCAACTTTACCAAGATGAAAGTTTTCATAAGATGGCTACACGTTTGTTGTGATTTGTGACTTCATACAATTAGATTGTGTGGGGCTAATGAAAGTAGATCGTCTTCTTTTTTTGTAGAAGAGTCCTTGACTTCACGGCACGGAACGAGGGTCTATATTTACCGTTTCGTGTCAAATCAGTACCTTCAAATGAAAATCTAACCCAGTCTTTTAGGACTTCAAAATATATCGATTATTTCAAATTCCAATAAAAATGTATTTCAGTGAAAAAAGTATATTCTAATTACTAGAAATCACTAATGTTGTAAACATACTGTACGAGGTGTGGTTATTAAATAACTAGACTGGTGATATAAAAGATTTTATCTCAATATTATGTATATTTATTTATTATCACTTTCAACATATGTCCATCACGCAGATTTACTTTACTTAACCTTTTCTAATAAGTTTTAGTCATTTTCAATCACATTCAAAATGTCAACACAAACATCTTCGCACACAATTTTCATGTAACACATTTTTTGTCAATTTCTATAGATTCAACAATCGCAGGCAAACTTAACCCGCAGTCAGATCGAACAAGATTGTCTTCAACGTATTCTCGGCCATCTTGAAAACCACTCAAAAGCCCATCGACGCGACAAACATTCATTGTTATATACTTGTTTCAATAAATTGTAATTTTTTTCAAGTTTCATGAGAAATTTCACAACAATCCGTTGATTTTTTTTAACAAAACAAAAAAAACGACGATTACGACTACGCTGGTTTATATACAAACACGCTAGAGATCGCATTCAAGAGTATGCTTCAAGGTAAACAGCTGACGGTCGTTAATCTTTAACGCATGCGTAGTTTTTCTGTAACAGCGCTAGTCTCGTTATTTAATAGTCACACGTTGTGTATACACCGCATTAGTAGTGTATTTTCATTATTATAAAAATGTGTCTAATAATTTGGTATTTGCTGGAAAAAAATCAAGTCTAGATGTTTATAATTTTTAATCAAATGTTTAATACTGTGTATTTCAAATGTTATCTTCATTGTAATGTTCAATTTTTAAAAATTGCTCAGTATATATTTTATATATAAATCTTTAGATAGTTGTTTAGCTTTTCAGCTTTTATATAAGGTAGTTCGGAGTTATGTTCATTAATTTCTAGAGCTGACAGTACCGGGTGGGCAATGGATTATATTCAGTTTCAAGAAAAAGAAAATTGTAACAAAAATGGTCCGAAAAACACTTGAAAATATTTCAAAATTCACCCAATTTAGTAGAATTTTGAAAACAATAATCGAATTCTTCAACAAATCCTGCGCATTTTTCACTTCGCAAGGTTCCGTCTATTTCTTCAAATATGAGGTGGGGGAGAGTGGGAACCTTGTTATGAAAAAAGTGCCTGTTATATATTATAAATTGCTCTATTCAGCCGATTTTGATAAACTTGATGTTGCTTAAATGCTAGAGGGCGTGGTTTTTTATGTTTTATATATATTTTGATTTGAAATTTGAAACATAAAAGTTTGAGTATGTCTTTTGAAAGTAAACTAAATTAACATTAAGACAGGCAAACGTAAAGCTTATATTACTAACAATGGGAATAAATAATTAAATGAACCATCTAACAAATCTAACAATTCTCGTGGGATCCAGGAAATGCAACATCAGGGTCGTTGATCGTAAATATATAGTGGGGAATTCTAAACGGCCATTTTTTTCGAATGACATAGTTTTAATGGGCAAAAATACATTCGCAGAAACGAATTGCCACTTCTTTTAGAAGACATACCCTTTGTCATTCGTCGTGACATGTTCTTACGACATGATGGTTGCTATGTTTGCCATTTTTTAGACCAAACGTACCCTATTGGGCCACCCAGATCTCCAGAACTAACTTCTTGTTTGTTGGGGCGAATAAAAGCTCTCGTTTACACCAATAGATCCACGACAAGAGTTGATCTGTCTTATCCACTCATCAGCGTCTGATTTCATATAGAGAAAATGATGGATAATAATTTGAACACCTAGGGAGCCACTATTTACGTAGCTAGTTATCTAAGTTGATAACTGTTAGCTCAGTTACATGGTTTATTTAATGACCTAACCTAACTTAACCAATGTTAGAACTTTCCATCCAGAATAAATTTCTAATTTCCGTTTGAGCGAACCAGCCCAGTAGACGTTTGAAGAAAAGTTTATAAAAATCGAGCTTACAGGCATTTTTTCATAATAAGGTTCTCACTCTCTCCCACTTCATATTTGAAAAGATATACTAAAGCTTGCTGAATAAAAAATGCACAGAAATTATAGAGGAAGTTGATTATTGTTCATAAATTACTACTTAATTGGGTAAATTTTGAAAAATTTAGCTTTTTTAATTTCATATCTGCAGATACGACCTCTAATAGTGGACCTAACATTCTGAAAATAATTTCCACGTGTTTTTAGTGCACATGAACTAAATTATTCAAAGTTTTCGGGTCAAAAATCGCTGCAGCCACCACAGTAACATTTCCTCTCGATTCATTCTAACCAAACCAAATACCAGATGTAATTAGGAAAAAATGTATGTGGATGTATCAACTTTTTCACTCAGTTTAGTCAAGATTAAGACTCAAAATATGATATCCATAATTAAAACGATTTGGATACACAAGTTTCACCTCTTTAAATACTTTTAAACAAAGTCTACATTACGCAGTACCCGTATTTATAGAGGTACTTTCAGTTCTAGAAATTAGTGTATATTATTGTATTTGTAGGGCAGTTGAAACATTTTTTATACTTTAAAAATGATTAGTTCAAACCTGTGTTTCATAAAATATTGCAGGAGCAAGTCAAAATAATCAAAAACTCGAGCATACCCCACAGTTTTAACTGCCCAACTTAGTCCATTTGCAGTATTATACTTTTCTATGCAATTAAAGATATTTTACTGTTTGTTATTTCATTTATAAGTTTAATTGTTATATAAATTTTGTCTTCCGACGACATAAATATATTTTGTAAATCATAATTTTGTTAGTATTTTTCAGAAAAAAACGTGAAAATTTGTTAATATATTGATGTCATCAATGTTATGAATAAATGTTTTTACTAACCTGATACTTTTATTCTTGAAGAATCACAATTTTTAAACCACTATTCTTTTTTTCGATATTTTCAAATAAATACAGGATTTTTATATAAACACTATAAATCAATACAAAAAGAATGTATTATAATCACTCAAGAAAAACTTATAATTATCAAGTGGAAAGTTGACAAAAGAAACATATTTCACAATTAATATGGCCTTGACCTATTGTTATAATTATTCGAGTATCCTTTTCTTCCCGAATTCCAAGTATCTGGAGCTGTTATAGCTATATCTAGGTAATCCCCAATGTTCAACCTTAGTAAACCCAAAGTTTTCAAATCGTCAGGTCCTTTTACTCCCGTCATTGTATTTCCGATTTCTCGAATTCTATATACAGGTTGTCTCAAGTCTGGATATACAAAAGCGAAGCTGAATTTGGTACCCTTCCTTCTAGCTTCCGGATTCACTTCCTTTACTAATTGAGTAAGTTCATGTAAAGTTGCATCTTTCCAAGTATAAATTTGAAGTTCATTTTGTGGAGTATTTCCCTTACTATAATCTGAAGGTTTATGATGTGAACCATTCGAGGAAACAAACACTCTTAGTAAAAATGGACATACCTGAAATGCAAATTTTTCAAGAATATACAGTAATAGAATATAAAATATAGTTAATACTTTTTGCCTATCAATCGCATCATTTTTTTCTTCTACAACTACTGTCTGTGTAGCCATTATCCGGATAATAATAAATTAAAACTATAGTTAGCAATAAGTTTCATAAACACAAATTTTTAGTGAAGTTTCTTCTTCTTTTTTATAAGAAAAACTGCCTCACTTTGGAAATGTTGTACAAATTTGTCAACCACTTGGCTAACACATTTAAATATTAACCTTAAAACGAATAAGTTGAATAATGTACAAGTAAACAAATATTTATTATAATAAATTTATGGATAGGACTGTTTATCATACGTATAAATTCCCAAATATAATATCATGTAATTGCCAATATTCTTCTGTCAAATGTCAAATAAGTCATTGTCAAATTACTGGCTAAAAAGGTTCAATGCCAATTTAGATTTTGGAAAATAATCCGAAATCCAATTAAACTAATACAAATTTATATTTACTTTTATATCTATATAATTATATAATTTATCAAAATGCTAATAAAAGTTAAGGTAACTTGTCAATATATATACAAAGCGATTTTTAGGTAAAAAAAATTTTTTTAGACTCTCACTGGAAAAGAAATCGAAATTGATATAGAACCTACAGATAAAGTTGAACGAATAAAGGAAAGAGTTGAAGAAAAAGAAGGAATACCACCTCAACAACAGCGGCTTATATTTTCAGGAAAGCAAATGTATGTAAACAATTATTATTTAAAAAATCGTCAATTTTCACTTTTCTAAATACAAATCTAGATTATTAATAATTATGTAGCTTCTGTTATAGTTAGAGTTTCATTAAGGATTTTTTACCTAGCAATGAGTATATAGTTTCTGTAGAAATAATTTGTATTTTACATAAAAACTCAGATTTCATAAATTCAGCCTCTGAACTATTAGTTTTCTATTAATACTGTGTTAAATTTAGGGAGAGTATGATTTCCACGGCGTCGTCATCTGATGACTGTTTTAGCTTAGTAAAGCCAAAATAAAACAGAACTCAATGAAATTTTCCAATGTTTCACTTCAATTTAGAAATATCGGTCCTAGAAGTTATAATCAAAAATAAATTCAAGATTCAATTATAGAATGCTTTTTGTATTGTTAAAAATGAAAATTTTTTGACACTTATCATGTTATTAAACAAACACATAGTATTTTATGTAGATTCTACATCATTTATCCTAATATTTCAATACTTTAATTAAAAAAAAAACAGATTGTGGAAGCAAATTGGCCTTTAGCCAACTCTCATCATAAATAATATTTTTATATAAATATAGAAATGTTGTCTGGAAGGAATTGTGTATTATTTGGTACTGTTTATAGAATAAAAAATATATTAAGCAATAATTCAAATATTTCATTGATAATTCAATGAAAAAAACCCTTTTTCTGAATGATTGAGCAAAAATTACAGTAAATGCATTTATAAATTCATAATTCATAAAATAATATAAATTCATTTATAGGGATTTAAATTTACAATTTTGTGCTGCTGGATCAAGAAGATAAGCTTTTAAGTGAATTGGTGCCAAATTTCTTTAATAGTTTGCAATTCTGCTCCAGGGGTATTTGTATGCTCTCCTAGTTTGATTTATTTGTGTGTGTTCAATATAATCTACTAAGTGTCTACAGAGGAAAGTTAAACACCTGGAACATCGTTTTTTTAGCTTTATTATAACAGTATCTATTACAGATATTAAAATGTTCATTGACATGTTTTCAGTACTATCGTTTGTTGTCACAATATAGAGAACTAAGAGAGTTAATCAGTTTAGAGCCTCTCTCGTGCTGTTTCTGTAAAGATTTATATTAAAATGAAAATTATTTGTTTTAGGAATGATGAAAAAACTGCACAAGATTATAAAGTACAAGGAGGTTCAGTGCTGCATTTAGTTTTGGCACTTCGCGGTGGCAAGCCTGTATAATTATGTGTATACATAAAAGTTTACTAGGATTCTTTAAATTATACTTTAATTCGTACTTGATAAGTGAAAAAATATTACAAATTGATGAATAAAGCATTTTTTATTTTTAATTGATTTTCATTTTTGATTGATTCTACAAGTTTTTGTTTCAGGTAATGATTTATCCAAAAGTTGACAATAGATTTTACAAAATCGATTTTGTGGTACAATTTATTAATGAGTTTTCATAATATTGAGAAAACGAATTTATGCAGTCTCATTTCGGAAAGATACGCAAGGATTGTGTAAGAACATGATAATTTTGTACCATAAGGTAGTGATCTATACAAAAGCAACGGTAATAATAATTGTGATATTTAATAAAAACAATCCTGCAATCAAAGGTACATAGATGGTTTCGGGATGAATGGGTTGACCAAAACAAGCTTCCTTGAAGGACACCCCAAAATAAGCATACGAAACATGCTACCATATTCTAAGCCTCATTAATATCTGTGATGGACGTGCGATACTCAATCGACATCTCAATCTGCTTAGAGCTGCTGTAACAGCTGAAATGGTGTACTCTAGGTTTGTGTTGGAATGTAAAAAATACTACAAGAAATAGTGAGCTCATCAAATTGGTATCAAGAAATTCACTGGTTCTCTTAATAAACATCTGCTCCTCTTAAAGATACACAAAATTCAACATGGTCATATAAAACGCCATGTCCACAATAAATAGGAATAAGAAGGAACAAACTGTAGACAACATCATCTATAAAATCCCACCACTCGCACCTGCGAGGTTCAAACACTTGGATAAGACTCTTAATTTGCTTAGTAACGTCAAAAGATTCAAGCCAAAGTGTCTGGTTCACTTTTCAAAGGTCATTTACAGTTGAGAGTATCAAATGGAGCACGATGTTCCTCCAAGTATGAATCCCGCAATCTTCTTACTTACACATTATCGGCCTTGTTAGTCACCTGCCTGCTCCTATCCATAAGAATGTCTTAGTAACTTAGTTTTAACCCATGAACATAGAAGTTCTATTTTAATACCATAATCAAGTTTGACCAAAACTATATTATTAAATATGAGTTTCATTTGGATTAAAGGACATATGAGAATAAATGGTAATGAAAAAGCTGATCGATTAGCAAAAAATTCAGTATTTAATGGAGTTTTTTGTAACATGTTATGGTAAAAGTAATAAATTCTGTGATTATGTAAAATTACCGTAAATTATCACCACTGAATTATTTCATATTTATCAGATTTACCGGTTAGTTTATAAAATATCCAGCTCGTGATAAAAGCATATATGTAATACTTCTATATGGATAGTTTCGATGAGTGGCTAAGGAAGACAAAATGGCAACGATTTCTCTATTGTCCTAATGTCCAGCTCGGTTCTACGCATGCGCAGTACAGATTAGGTGTCTGGAACGAGAGAGAAAATCAATATTGTCGGTACCGTAACTAGGGGTCATTTTTTCCCATACCAACTGTCCACAAAACTTACAGATGCACGTGTGTACCCACAAAGCTATGTTTAAGGCAAGGGCAAGGTGCAAATTGGGACACGTATAGCACGTGTTAGGTAGCGTGACACGAGAGTCACCACTCGTGCTTGCTACACGTGGTGATCCGCTTGCCTTTGTTTCCACTGCTTTCAAAATGTTATGATTGCGAATTAAAAGGTCCCTAAATGTCGGCAACACGTTATACAAGTTGTTTTACTTCATAATATAGAAATATCATTAATATCAATTCAATGAGAAATACATATATGTATATAAAATAAATTCTTCTGGAAGTTTATTTGTTAGAATTTTTATGAAATGTTAATATACTAATAATTTTATGAAGTTCCAGATTCCTTCATATCGTTCAACGAAAACTGATAAATACTAGCAAATATTTTATCAATGAAACACACGAGTATAACGGGCTGCAAATTAACTTGAACACTATATACTCAATAACACTTCTGTAACGTTAAAACAAATTTTCTAAATAATTAGTTTCAAAGAAATGTCCTGTAAATTTGACAAACCAGGAAAATAAGATAACAAATTATAAACAAGCGTTCACCGTTACAATTGATGGTTGTGTTTTTATTATATTACGAACTCCCGCAGGAGTTTTCAAAAATTGCCGTTGCGCACGGTATTTCACGTGCACATGGCGGGGTATTGGTTAAAGTTTTCAACTAGCAATAATCGCACCTCGGATACACCTCATTGGTTACGATATCGCCACTGCGCAAAGCTGAAGTATTGCTATTCATATCCAGTATGAGACAGTAAGATCAAAACGCATGATTGATATATATATGTGGCGTCATCTACGATAGAATAGTCGAAGCTTTTGTAATTCATACTTGCTGCGACTTCTATTTTCATATAATCAAACAAATTTTAATATTAACTTTTGTTACTAATTATTACACATATTAACTAATAGTTAAGACATATTTTGATAAGTTCAAATTTAACTATTACTGAAATCTGTAGGTAAAATGTTCATGGCAATACTAGATTTTTAAAGGCTAAACATTTTGATTAGTGTCAGGTTAAGTGTGAAAGTTAAAGTTAAAAGTGTGTTTTGAATAATTGTTTTTATTAAAATATGGAAAAAAATAAGTTAATCAAGTGCTTAAGAATATTAAATTTGGAAAATGCAAAAGGTAGGTCGTCATATTCAAATGTTCGATTACATTTAAAAACTAACCTAACATTATACTTATAATAAATAAATAACATTATAATTGCATATCTTAAGACGATAATATAAGCATTTATTTAGTAAAGAGGGACTGTCAACTTGTTGTATTACTTTTTCTGATTTAATTAACTTCGAATGCTTTTTTTATTCTTGTAAATAGTTTTTTGTTTCTAAACTATTTCACATTAGAATTGTTTCCATAAAAATTGAAAAATACTTCTTAAATTCATATTTTTACACCAAATAATTTTGTATCAATTAAATGTGACACATTTCTATTTATTTTAGGGATTAGTTATACATCTTTCCTTGACACTCGACTAAAAGAAGTCTATGAAAAACTACAAACAACTCATGAATATATATTAGGCAGTATATCAGATATAACTAAGTTGAATTTTTCAAGAAACGTGAATTTAGAATGGAACTATATTTGCTTAGGTTTTTATATATTGAAATTATTATCGAGAGAATCAGAAAGTTCTGGTGATATTTTTCTGAGTGTACAAGAAACTAAAGATTTAAAAATTTTTATACAAAATCTAGTTATAGTTGGAATATGTACAAAACTACAACCAAATTTACCGTTTAAAATGAAATCTGAATATTTTGTATCTGAAGATATTTATTGGGATTATAATGTGTTGAAATGTACAACTTTTGGCTTGACAGAATATCTTAAAGTACCATTTTTGAGGTTTGTAATATTACCGGAGAACCTTAAAGAAATTCTAGTAGCTTTATATCAGATTTCTTATTGTCTGTTAAAGAAACCTGATGGTGATGAAATAAATCAAGAAATATATGAAAAGTTATTGTTAGAGCAACAGTTATTTAAGAATATTTTGGATTATTTAAAACAAACTATTCACCCACATATTTTCGTTAAAGAAAATATGTTATGTTTACATAAAAATTCACCACTGTGGTTTAAAAAACAAATATCTCAAGATCTTACTAACATCCTTCGATCTAAAGATGGAATTGAGACTGTGGTAACATCTCTTTTCGGAGATTGTGATAATAACACTCAAAATTGGAAAATATTAGAAGTTTTTTCAAAACTTATAATTAGTTGTGAAAAATTCCCAGATTTTGAAGAAAATATATGTAAACAGTTGATTGGTTTATTACACAAGCAATCAATTAACAAATCTTTTATGGAAACGATTTTCGCTTATTGTACAAAAACTTTTTATAAAAAAAATCCAGAATTATGTAAGAAAGTTTTTGTTAAAAATATCATTGCTAATTTTTTACATTTTACATACAAATCTCATAAATTTAGTCAGGAAGATGTAACAGAAAAAGTTGAATTTACATCAAGGATGTTACATGCTCTTTTTATAGACAATAATACAGAAGAATTAATTTTACCTGCTAATTTACTTCAACCAATTATTAATGTCGCTTTTAAATTTTATATATTAACATTAAATTCAATATTTAAAACTGTGAATAATGATTTAAGAGATTTGTTATTGTTTTTTATAGAAGTACAACTAGATAATAATATATTCGATATTTTTTTATTTGATTTACAATCAAATGAAATTTCACCTATAAGAAACGATATATTAATTGAAGTTGAAATAAATAAAATTAAAATCAAATCATATGAACAATCAATTAAATATTCATCCATAGATAATTGTGAAGGAATGTACAAATTACTAAAATCTAAACCTAAATTATTAATCAAATATTTCTGGTACCTCCTAAATTGTATTACAAACGAAAAAAAATATTTCCAACAATCTAGTCAAGATCTTTTAGTACTAGAAGAATCTATAACAAATATTAATATAGAAAGAAAAATAGTTGTTTATAAATTATTAGCTGAATTAGCAGCAGAAAAATGCATACGAAAAGAATTAAACGAAAACCCTATTGGTATTGTAAAATATATTAAAAGAACTTTAGAAGTACGATCCGAATCAATGTTTACAATTCTCATGATCCTCGATAATTTACTATCAAATTCTTCAAAAGATAATAAGAAATATTTCAAAGAATTATTGGAACCGTTGAAATTAATTCGTGATGAATCTGAAGATTTCGAAACGAAATATTTGGTTAAAAACATATTGGAATGCTTGGAAGGAAATAAAATTGAGAAACCTGAAGACGGATCAGAATTAGATAAAGCTATCGATGATATTTGTGATTGTCTGTTACCTACCAGAGGACATGGTTTGTTAACTTTAACCAAACTGATAGAAAAGAAGGATAAGGAGGTTTTGGAGAGAAAACAGTTTGTTCTCAACATTCTACAGGTAATACAAAAAAAATTATCCTTGTTCTAAAATTTCTTTTGTGATCCTTAAAAAGTTTGCTTTTGTGCTAGTTATGATAATAAATTTTCTGAAGTTATTATATTTAAACAAAATTATTCAACTTACTTGAGGAAAAATCTAGATTATTCTAATAATTAATAAGAAAAAAGATCATATTTTGTAAACATGTGACAGCATTTATTTTAAATTTAAAAGTTAAAAATATCGCAAAAAAATAAGATGGCGGAACTGTCATCCGGAATCTACTGATAGTAGAAAGTATTTTTCTGTTTATTTTATAAGTTCTTGCTATGAAATAATATCATTAAATGAAATATTTAATAAAAAATGAAATGTAATATCTAAATATATAATTGAAAATCGCAAAAATTTCAAATTCAAAGATTCTCATTGGTTTTCATTTGTGACGTCATAGGTCTAATAAAACCATTGAACGGTTGTCTGCTTGATCACGAGGTTATAGGTACCTGTAATGTATTTATATATATAAATAAAATATTTTTCTTATAAAAATAAATAATGCCAACGTGATTAGAGCCCGGGTTTGTTAAGGTTGATTCCAGCAATTTGCCTATAGCATTCACATTTATGATTATCTCTATTGATGAACGATTCAATGCTTCGAAAATACGAGGGACTTAAGTAAGTAAATACTAAATGTAAAAATGTGATTAATAATACAGTGAGTGTATAAATTTCATGATTTGATCTTCTCTCCCATTCTAACTGTCTGATTTCCTTCAAAAATTTTTATTATTTTTTTCTTCCAAATTTCCGATTTCTATTTACGTTTTATTCGTCATTATCCAAGTTTCAAAGGCGTATGTCACGATGGGTTTCAACATTGTCTTATAAATTCATAGATCTGAATATCTCTTTCGATGTCAATATTCTTCTAAGGCTGTTACTTTTGGCAATTCTTCATTCGATTCCCTTTTCTTCTTGGCATTTATTATCTAGTAGTACATCCAGAAGAATAAGGACAATGTTTTCATCAAGGACATCGAACGTCAATACAACGAAAAATATAATGGGAAAACTACATTTGGAGTTCTTAATAACATGAAAGAAAATGTAGTAATAAAAACTTTTTTTGTTGACAACTTCTAAAATCCGGACTGATTCCTTTGTATCGTAATTTTTAGCTTCTCTATTTGACACTAGATGGCGAGACCATATTTCTTTGTTATTACTCTTATTAATGTTATTTTAACTGTTTTTTATAAAGTATTCAATGTTTTTATTATTATTACGTTATAAATGTGTTTTTGTGCAGTATTAAACGGGATTTTATTATATTTTATGCATATCTCTTCCCTGTTTACATTATTAGGTAATGCGATATGATTTCTCGTTAGCTTGATAGATGGCGCCACTATAAATGCATTCGAATGTTCGTATGATCTAAAATACGGAAAAATCTATTCGGATTTACGATGTTGTACTGGATTTTGTAATTTCATATTATATAAAAAGCCGTTAAAAAATTATACCCATATAAATTGATTTGTTTTAATTTTTTTATAATCAAAAATTTAAACTATGAAGTTACTAAAATGTTGTTTAACAATTCTTCTGCATAAAAAAGCAAACTTTTTCAGGCTATATATTTTTTTGTTTAAATTATCGTAAAATCTATTGACTTATAAGCAGTTGCGCCAAATGAACGAATTTAGGGACTTTTATCCATATATGTAATACTCCTATATGGGCAGTTGGTATGGGAAAAAACGTCATTGCGTTACGGTACTGACATTACTCATTTTCTCTCTCTCTCATGCGCATGCGCAGTGTCTCGAACGAGGGAGAAAATGAATAATGTCAGTACAGTAACGTAGTGACGTTTTTTCCCATATAGTTTTTGATTAATTTCCAATTACGATTTTTAGCAAAATATAACAGATAAAGATTCTTTTATTTATTTAAATGCTATAAATGGACTAGCGGCGATGGCGGATATTTTTCCTAATAAAATTTTAAATTTGTTGTGTGAAGAGTATTTAGATACAACTAGGAAAGATAATGTAGATTATTCGGAAGTTAGGATGAAATTAGGTGAAGTTTTAGTGAAAGTTACTAAAGTATTGGGTAAGTGAAGTATATTTCATCTTATTTTTTTTTCACGGTTCAAATAATTATAAAAACAGAAAATTTACGAGGTCTGTTATTTAAATTTGCATAAAGTCAAAGAAAAACAAATATTTATATTTGTATATGGTTTTAAAGTTTCTCAAAAACGTCTCAATTAAGATCAATAAATTTTTGCATGCGTTCTAACCTTCAAAACGTACGATTTCATTGAATCAACGGCTTCCTCAGATTTAGAAACACGTCAATACACGTTAACACGAAATAAGGGTGCCAAACAAGGACTGTACGGTAGATGACCCATCGATTCGATGTTTTCACTGTTCAAAATCGTTTTTGTTTGAACTGATGTGTAGAAGCTCGCGTTGTAGTTGTGGAGAATGATTCGATTGGTTTCCCTGATTGTTTTTAACAATTCTGGCAAACAAATGATGATGTACCATTCAGAATTGAGCGTTCTTCCTTGCTCTAATGGAACGGCGGCGACATGTCTAGTTATTCAGATAAAACAGGCGACGATTTGTTTCATGCGCCAACAATTTTTGTTGGATTTGGCTCGAGTTGAAAGAAAATCAGAACGATTTGCAGATATGTAATAAAATATAATTGAGGAGTATCCTCTAAGTGCAAATTAGTCATTGTTTATCTTTAAATTGTTCAATATTCGCCGCTGAATAAATAAAAAAGGACTGTTAAGGCTATTTTATTAAAATTAATCATTTAATTAGGTATATTTGATGTGATTTAGAGTGTCAATACACTGAGGATATATTGTGAGTTAAGTTATTCTTCTTTCATGAACCTTGTCCAGTCTTATTGACGTTTATGATCACCTTGGCAGAGCCAAGCGAAAAAGTTTACTAGCCCTTATTATCCCGGCTCAGTCTCGAGGATTTTTGAGCCACGACTGTTACTTTCCATCCCTTTTTCCCTTTTATTATGATCTGATTAGACGATATTTATAACCTCACAAAATATGGTGTCTTTCCGACATTCTCCGGTCGTTAATAATTGATTTTCTTCATGGTACATTCTCGTTTGAAACATGTTGTGTCCAGTGAAGACACATTTCGTATGCATATGCAATTGGTCGATCGTCCTGGCCTTAAGAGGCTCTCTTCTCCGAACAGCATAACCGACCAAATAGACAGGATCGCATATTTTGAGTAGTATTAGTATTTGAACTTAGATTCGGCGTATAACAAGTCTAGTTTTAGACCTTGTATCTCTCCCACATCACCGATTTGGACGGAATATTGTATTGCCGCGTAGGTTCGGTTTGTTGTTGCATTTATTTTCATCCCTAGCTCCAGAAGACCCCACGTTTGTTCCATAATTGCTATGCGCGTTGAGATTGTCAGTTTAGCCTTGACTTTGCCTGGTCATATTTTATGACGTTATTATATTGACAGACGTCAATTCTTTGAGGTTATAAACGAACCCCTACGTCTCAATCTCTTCGTCTTCTCTTTGATATTGATGAAAAAAATATGTATATGCGACATTTGATTAGTTTTTACGATTGGGACAAGTGCCGGTTTTAACACTACCAGCACCCTGGGCGAGATTTCTACGGCGTCCCCCAAGTGCAATTTAAACCCATACGAAAAAAGGGAAAGAATATGATGAAATAACCATTTATTGATTGTAATAATCATTTATTATCAAAAAATAACCGTTAATCCCTTTGGGGGATAGATCTAGCACTTTTTACAGTAGGTGAAATCATTGTTTAATGATTTAGTGCGAAAAATTTTGCGTTGCACTCATCCTAACGAACTGCATCCATTTAGTTTGATTGCGATTCAAATTAAAAACTATGTATTAGAACAAAATCTTGCCTTAGCCCTTTTTGGCTTTAGTAACATCCCCCATTATTAAAATTGAGGTGGCAACACTGCTCCGATCGAACGGATTGAATACTGCGTTCCATGTAAGTGTTGCCAACATGAAGATTTAGAGAATTTACTGATTTACTGATTGGGACTTTAGTTTTTGAATCACTCAGATACCAAGGTTAAATACGTGATAATAATTATCAATAGAATACAAACAAATAATTATATTCAATTTTTTTTAATAACAGGTGAAATGGCACCTCAATACAAGCCATTGCTACTCAACACGTTTTTAATAGGGTCCAAGGACGATGACGATTTGATAAGATCCTCCAGTTTATCTAATTTGGGTGAAATATGTAGGGTGCTTGGATATAAATTAGGATCAATATTTACCGAGGTAAATTGCGCCAGATATTTTTACATTATATGATATTTGAGATTAAATTGTACCTAGTATCCCCAAAATCACTTAAAACAAATTATTTACTAATCGATTAAAAATTAATACCACTGTGTTACTTACGAGTTACTGAATTTAGTATATGGTAAAAAAAAAATAGTGAAAACGAGGAAAAGTTAGCTAAATATCATCCTGAAACTGCCCCGTCTCGTGAAAAGGTTGATCAATATGAAGCTCATGCTTTTTGATCAGCAATTCTTCTAATGGTTTATTCTGTAAATTGTACATTATGTCAAATTTCGAAACTCATCACTCAATGTTTTTCATAGTACCCTAACGCTTACATACCATCGCTCAATAATTCGCGTGACTGACACACAGATGGCGCTGTCATTGTCAAATCCAAATGACTTTTATGAAGTACCAACACTATTTCGATTAGTCAGAAAAAAGTGACGGCCATTTAAGTGAAGTTACTTTCGTTATTTTCAAAACAATTTCGTGTGTTAATTTATCATTGTTTCTTGATGAAAAAAGTATCGTACAAGCTCAGAAATGACTTCAAAAGTGTTGTCGGGACTCTTCTCCATCGAAACGAGCCATTAATTATTGGTTTGCTGAATTTAAACGCGATCGTACAGGCACCGATAATGGTGGACGTTCTGGTGGTACAATTGAAGGGAACAGTCCACAAATTGGTTATATCTAATCGTAATTTGAAATTACGGGAGATCGATCAGATCGTTAAGGTATTAATCACTTCACTCCGGAATCAAAACGATCATCATCTGAGTGGGCTGCAGCCGGTGAACCACGTCCAAAGGCACAACCGTCAGCTGGAAGGTTTTTTGGGATACGCAAGGAATATTGTTCATCTCCAATCAATAGCGAATATTAAATGGATCTAGATCGTTTTAATGCAAAAATCAAGGAAAATAGACCTCATATGTCGAAGAAAAAACTAATGATTCATCAAGACAAAGCACCGATTCATAAGCGGATGTTGGAATTGAACGAATTGCTTCCGTTTAGTCGAGATCTGGCCCGCAGTGACTACTGGCTATTCGGTAAGAAATTCAGCTCAAATGAAGAAGCAATTGATGAAACTGAAGCCTATTTTGAAGCGAAAGAAAAATCCTTCTACGAGCACGGCGTCGAGAATGAATAAAATCGATTTTTCGTAAAAAATCTTGTTTTTCTTAGTTAGTCACACGACTTATTGAGTTTGTATTACGTGTGGTTCCAAACGACAATAGTGTCAGTTTTTGTCAACTAATGTATGGAATTGAATCATTGCGGTTGTTTAATTGACAAAAAATAAATTCAATTTGGTTGTAAAACGTGATTTTTATCAGATCAAATACTGATTTTGATGTTTATTCTGTTGAAAAACGTATCGTGTTCGGATGAGTTTTTATGTTTGGTCACAGCTGCTAGTTGTGAAGAATTCCAATTCGTCTCCTCAAGTTTTTTCTTCAATTATATTTACATTGTTACTGTTATAACAATTATATTAATTCAAATCATGCTTCTAAGTATATATAAATACTTTTTATTTCGATAGATCGAGTATAATATAAAACAAAAAATTCGAAAATGGAAAAGTAAATATCGAAAATCTCGAAAAATATGATGAAAATAAAGAAATACGAAAACACTGTGTAAAACTGAAAGAAAGTAATGATAACCATTGAATTATAACAATCAGCCAAATTATAGAAAATTTGGAAATAGATATTAAAAAAACGAAAAAAAAATAAATATATAGTAAGGGTGCTAATAAAGGAATCAGTCAAATTAATAAAAAAATTTTCAGGAAATTGTAAAAAGGGGGCAAACTAAATCGATTAGATAGTAAATATTTAGAATTAAAAAACGATAATAATTAAAAAAACGGTGCAAAAATCGAAAAGCGTCATAATTTTTTTTATTTTGTTGATTAATCTTCTTGGAAAATGAAGAAATTACGAAAAAACATTGTAAAAATCGGTAAAAGTAGTATAAGTTTTTCGATTTTTTTGATAATCGTCTTGGAAAATAGAAAATTACTAAAAAATAGTGTAAAAATCGAAAAAATCAATAAAAACTTTTTTATACATTTTTGTTGATAAATTGACAAGATTTTAAGTCTCTTTTGAGGTAAAGAAATTACGGAAAAACAATGTAAAAATAAAAAAAAAGCTTTAAAGCCTTTTTCTAAGATTCTGTTGATAAATCGTGTCAAGATTTTATGTCCCTTCTGAGATAAAGAAATTATGAAAAAACGGTGTAAAAAAAGAAAAGTTATAAAATTTTTTTTATTTTGTTGCCTAATCGTCTTGGAAAATGAAGAAATTATGAAAAAACATTGTAAAAATCGGTAAAAGTAGTATAAGTTTTTTGATTATGTTGCAAAATCGTCTTGGAAAATAGAAAATTACTAAAAAACAGTATAAAAATCGAAAAAACAAAAAAACTTTTTTATACATTTTTGTTGATAAATTGACAAGATTTTAAGTCTCTTTTGAGGTAAAGAAATTACGGAAAAACAATGTAAAAATAAAAAAAAAGCTTTAAAGCCTTTTTCTAAGATTCTGTTGATAAATCGTGTCAAGATTTTATGTCCCTTCTGAGATAAAGAAATTATGAAAAAACGGTGTAAAAATAGAAAAGTTATAAAATTTTTTTTATTTTGTTGACTAATCGTCTTGGAAAATGAAGAAATTATGAAAAAACATTGTAAAAATCGGTAAAAGTAGTATAAGTTCTTTGATTTTGTTGCAAAATCGTCTTGGGAAATAGAAAATTACTAAAAAACAGTATAAAAATCGAAAAAACAAAAAAACCTTTTTTATACATTTTTGTTGATAAATAAGATTTTAAGTCTCTTTTGAGATAAAAAAATTACGGCAAAACAGTGTAAAAATCGAAAAAAAGTTATATATTTTATGATTCTGTTGATAAATCGTCAGAATTTTAGGTCTCTTCAAATTGAAAATGAGCGAGACCAATTTTCAATCAAAAGAGACCTAAAATAAAGACGATTTATTAACATTTTTTTTAGGTATTAGTTTGTGTACATGCGATAATAGCTACTGATAAATCACCTCAAGCTCGTCGAGCGGCTGTGACTGTAATAAGACAGTTATTTGTCGGATTAGATCAAGATATAATCGTTTTTTTCAAAGAAGATATTTTACCAGTTTACAAGACTTTGAAGCAAATTTATAATAATGATAAAGACGACGTTATGAGGCTGCAGGCACAACTTGCGTTAGAGGAGTTGAACGAGAGCATGAAAAATTTTGTATTTCCTACTCCAAAATTGAATATTAATAAAAACATCGTTATGTTAAAATGATGAAATAAACATTTATGTTTAATAAACTGATTTTATGCATTTTACCTAATTTTCCCAATGCCATAACCAGCAAATACTCCGGGAAACTGAAGAAATTACTAAATGAAAGTTTACTATTGATCTGTCATTCTTCTTTTTCGATTAATCGATTATAAAAAGTGAAAACGTCGAAAAGTCATAGAAATAGATATTTCTTGATGTTCAATATAATGAAGTTCATCTTTGATTCTTCTTTTTTAATAAAGTTTCATCTATTGTTAAAAAGAATTTATTAAAATAGAAGATGTTTTTGTTATTACATTAAAATTGATAGTTGATCGATAATATCAATAAAATACTGTTGTTTTAATCTTTTTTTTTTCAATTTTATTAGTTTCCCAGTTATCTGTCATTCTTCTTTTCTCATTAACCGATTATAACAAGTTAAAACGTCACTAAGTCATAGAAATATTTTTCGATACAGTGAAGTTGATCTGTGATTCTTCTTTTTTAATTCTCATCTCATCAATTGTAAAATTTTTTAATATAAAGTCATTAAAACAAGAAGTTTTTGTTGAGGTTGATAGTTGTAATTTCATTCTTGTTTTTTTAATTGACATATCATAACATCAAAAAATCATTGAAAAATAAAATTTGTCTTGGCAAAAGACGATAACATCAATAAAATACTGTTGTTTTAATCTTTTTTTTTTTCAATTTTATAAGTTTCACAGTTATCTGTCATTCTTCTTTTCTCATTAACCGATTATAACAAGTTAAAACGTCACTAAGTCATAGAAATATTTTTCGATACAGTGAAGTTGATCTGTGATTCTTCTTTTTTAATTCTCATCTCATCAATTGTAAAATTTGTTAATATAAAGTCATTAAACATCAAGTTTTTGTTGAGGTTGATAGTTGTAATTCCATACAACATCATAACATCAAAAAATCATTGAAAAAGAAGATTTATCTTGACGTTAAAATCAATAAAAATACTTATTTGTTCTTTTTTTTTCAATTTTGTTTCACAGTTATCTGTAATTCTTCTTTTCTCTACATTAACCGATTATAACAAGTAAAAACGTCATCAAGTCATAGAAATATATATTTCTTAATGTTCAGTGTTCGATAGAATGACGTTGATCTTTGATTCTTCTTCTTTACTTAACTTTGATCTTCGCGGTTATGAAAATTCATAATGTGAAAAGTCATTCAAACAGTAAACTTGTCTTTGCGTATTGGCTTATACATAGAGGTTGCTCTTTTTTCAACCTCAATTGAGCGGTTATAAACATCGATAATATCAATAAAATACTCGTTTTAATTTTTTTTTCCAATTTAATGACTATCGTAGTTGATTGTTTATTACATTGAGGTTGATAGTTGTTCATTCTTCTTTTTTTAATTGACATTTGCTAATGTCAAAAAATAATTTAAAAAAAAGTTTTGTCTTGGCTTTATATCATACAGTTACATGGACTGGTACTTCAGAAGACTAACGTCAACAATATCGGACGATTCTATATTCCATGATGAAAACAGAAGAATCGATTAACTGTAGTTGTAGTACATCCCAAATGACAGTTGACATTCGTGCATCATAATAAAACAACGGTTTTAATTAGAAAAATATTTATTTAAGTCTTTAGATCCGTAAAAAAGATCGTTACCTAAACTATCTTAATATACAAAATAAATACATATATTATATCAATTGCATACTATACCCGGTGTTTAAAACAGTACGTACTTTTAAAACCAAAGTATCCAGTGCGATCCAACACCTAGTATATCACAGTTAATATGCAATAGTCTTAAGTTAAGTACCTAAAATTGGTAGTAAATATTTTTTTTATTGTTTATAAAAACATTGTACGTTTTCCAAACAATAAAGAATTATCAATTTAAAAGTTTGCGTTAAGTTTATTTTGATTTATCGATTCACCTCGATGTTTTGATTAGATACAGTTGGAATCTAATTGACTTTGGATGCGCATTCATCTAAACTCATTCTTCTATTTCTACAAGGCTTGTATATTAAATAAAATTCCACAATTTTCACAATGAAAAACACGTTTATTGGCATTAAATAAAACAAGTTTGAAAAACTCGGATTTCCTCTATTTTCCAATGCTTTTTCTTTAACTCAGAGAAGAGATGGTAATCACTGGAGGTCAAGTCTGAGCTGTAAGGGTGGTGTGAGATGGTATTAAATTCAAATCTGCCCATTTGCGCACAAGTTACACGCTCATAGACTTTTCCCCTTGCATCTCACACAGTTGGGAATCAATGTCCAACGGAAGACATAAAAATGAATCAAGCTGCGCAAAGGTCTTGCCAATCCCGCTTAACTAGCGTCCGCAGTTCCTTGGGAATCTCATTTTATGGACAATCCTCGTACATTATCATTGTATCTAATACCAACAAATATTTTCTTATATTGCTTCTGGTATAATGTTTTTATAACAATATTAAATCTGCATTCATTAATTAAAGTTCTATCACAATTACATTTTTTTGTTAAAATCACCATTAAGCGAGAGGCCAACAAAGAGGGATGAGAATTTTTCATAGAGTTAATATAAAGGATAGAGAGAGTTTATTCAAGTATGTCCGAACTGCTGATAGAGTGAGAAACAACGTCAGTACAACACTTTTTGTTTCTCTCTATTCTAATTTCTAATTGGATAGCCATGAGGTGAAGTTTCAATGGCGAATAGAGAGAGGTAGTAGATAAACTGATGCTCTTTCTCTCTTTTCCAATAGTACAACACAAATCATATATCCCTCTTTCTATATAAGCTCTATGGAATTTTCACTTATACCTGTCAGTTTTTCGTAATAATAGTTATCCAAAGCAGATTTTGATTTATATTATAACACATACCAATCAGATATATGTCTTGCATTTTCCGAAGAATCTAAATGTTTTTCATAAAATATTTCCACCCTGTATTATCGTTATTATTCCCTGTATAGTATAAATTTTATACGTAGATATGAACTTTGTTTAAATGTCATATTAATAAAATTATATTTTCACGGAGATGAGAATTTTTCATAGAGTTATTATTAAAGATAGAGTTTGTTCAAGTAGACCTGCACTGATAATAGAAAGAGAAAGAACATTCGCACACCAATTTCTATTTTCCTCTGTTCTGATTGGATCGTCATGACGTCAAAAATTTAAATAGCCAATAGAAAGAGGTAAACCGTTGTCCTATCTCTCTCTTCTCATACAACAACTTCAATTATATGCCGTTCTGTCAATTTTCAAATAACAGTTTGGTTTGACATAACCTCTAAATTCTATTAAAGAAAGTATCGTATGTGAGAAGATAGTTTTGTAATAAATTATTTCGTATCGGCATTTTTTTTATCAAATTAATACCTTTTAGTTATTAGATAAAATTGGGTAATTTCTTTTCTTCTTTATTATTATCACAAGCTGCTTCGACGTCCGTAATGGTACTGCAACTACTTGTCGATAGATCCGAGGCAATCGATACATTGTCAAATTCTTTAGTTATTTTTTTACCGACGATCTTGAGTGCTATAGCTACTATTCCTATCACTCCAGCTATAACTAACATAGTTATTACGAATATGGGTACGAAGTTATTTTTGTAAGATATTGGTTCTTTTAGTTCCGCTGTAGTTTCTTCTTTCACTGTAACAAAAAGGGAAGTATTGAATTCGATAACAAAATTCTGGTAAGTAATTCCAAACTTTGATGATGCAATTGTTTCCATTTTCGAAATTCAATATTTCAAAAATGAATTCTGCAGTTCTTCATAGGAGGAAATAACTACTTTCTTGGCTAATGCCTCGACGAATATTGAATTACATCTTTTTGTCGATATTAACATTTTTCTACTATTCACTTTTGAGGGAATTTCGAAATTTAATACTTCGAAAATGTATTCTGCTGGTCTTCAATCGACAAAAAGGTTGATTGACCTTCAGGGGGGTTGTAATTCAATATTTGTCGAGGCATTAGCCAGGAAAGTAGTTGTTTTCTCCTTTTAAAAACGACAAAATACATTTTCGAAGTATTAAATTTCGAAATCATTTATTATCATATATTTATTTATTTAAATATACCTAACTAAGAGTTTTTTTTTCATAGACAAAGTCTAGTAGAAGGTTTGAGTAAAGTTTTGCTTTGTTTTTGATTATTCTTCTATATGCAAATACAGTCTAAATGACATTCGTCATTTGTTCATAGAAAAACTGACATTAAAGAGAGAAATAAAATGTAAAGATTAAAATAAGGAACAGATATTTTCAAATAAATATAATTCCGTAACTATTGTTGACTGATCGTTACTTTTCTTTACTCGTAATTATTTTTCTATAGATAAATGTTATTCTCCAGATAACTCAAGTTTAAGAAATAAATCCTCAGTTATAATATTTTTTAATTAAACATTAGGTAAATACTTACTAATACTTCGTAATTAGTCGCCATTTTTAGATAAATATGACAGACTACAGGAGTTGTGACGTCACACACCGCCATTGTTAGCGCAGGTCAGGTATCACAAAGTTTTAACTGCATTGAGGATCGTATATATGTTTATTTTGTGATTTTTCCGTATTTACTTCGATGAATTTAGCAAAAATACTCAAACATTTTCCAAATAACTTTAAAGAACACACACTACCCCACAAACTTTGTTTGGAAAGTGAACTATAACAACATGGCGGCTGTGACGCACGCTCCGTTTGTCTATTTCGTGTCTATTCAAATATGGCTGACTAATTGCCTTTTTCTTAACTCGTAATTATCTTTTGGTTATTATTCAATAAGCCCTCAGTTATTTCTATGTTTATTTAAAGAAGTTTTCAGTAAATATTAGTACTACTTCGTAATTAGCAGTTTTTTGAAGAATATCATTCGATTTTAAACCTAGAATATATCGATTTGCCGGGATACGTACTTAAGGTTTAACTATTCCATAGAGAAAACGATTATTTTCATAGATAAACGAAAATAGTGAAGAGTATACCTCACTTTAAAATAGAAATGTACCATTTTGGTTTTTGACCCAGAGTAGTTTGTTTTGTTTGACTTGGATTTTATATGATTACACAAAATTTGTATTTTGATATTAACTTTTGTTTTGAGTTCAACAACCACACATCAATTATAACGGTAATTAAATTTTTTGTAAATCAATATTTTTACAAGTTTTTTATGTGATGCTCCTTGTATTTTAGTATACAACCGGACCATATAATAACGCTAAACGATTCAAGTTTTATTGTACATACATTTATATATTTCTTACCTAACGCTTCCGGTTTTTGCATCACACGACCAGTTCTCGATCGTCTTCCTAAGTTGTTGTCTCCATCTTCGTAATGGGCTTGGATGTGCGCTTGTCCCCGTCCACCTTGATGATGATGTGCACCGTTCGGAAGGTTGATACCGGCACGAACTGTCAGAGTTTCTGGTTGATACGAGCACAAAACCAAAAATCTGAAACAAATATTAAGTTATTTGTATACGGATGTCTAGGTTGTCTTTACATATACAAGATCACCCTGTATATAGTCACTGAAAATTTAATTTCAATATTTTTACTATTGTCATGTTTTTTTTTTAATTTATTTATACGATTTCTATCGGCCACTTTTCTATTATCGTTCCGTTCACTATGACTTTTAATTATAAACAAACTAACGCCGCTAAACATGCTCGATTTTATATTAGAAATAACATTTCTAATGAAATGAAGATACCAAAACAAACAAATAAAAAGACCTTTCTAGAAACCAGAGTCAAAAAATACAACAGAAACAGCTTGTTTATGCTGTTTATAAAAAATACACATCAAAAGGGCCGAGAAATATCAAAACGATTCGCCACATTTTAGATCACAACCGAACAGGACCGATTCCACGCCCATGTCGACGATTGTTCGTAATAATATATAATGAAATACGCTTTGTTAAAATGTTGATGACAGTTGTCTCTATTTTATAGAATATAGAATATCATCACAATGTTCATGCTGTTGGCTTAGCAATTAACATGTTTGAACAATCAAATATTATTTTTACTTAAAATATTATTTTTACAACTATGGAATTGTTTTTGATAGAGACGCAAATGTCAAAAAAAAACTTAAAAACGATGGTATACCACTTTCGAAACGCCTATTTTTAGAAAAAAACATATAATGCTGCGAAGAAAGTAATTCTATAAAAAATTCAACGCTATCAGTAACCGTACCGTACTTAACCTATAACTCTAAATAACCTATAAAATTCAACTCCATTTAGGACCTAACCTAATCTAACCTATAAGAATTGAATGTCATTCATAATCTAACCAATAAATATTCAACTTCATGCATAACGACTTAACCTAATCTAACCTATAAAAATTCACAACAATTTGAATAGCAACCAAACATGGTAATTATCAACTTTCATAATAACCAATTTAAGGAGTGAGAACCATTCTAAAAACATATTTGTTTTCAATTGAGCTTGAAAGTATAAATACAACGAATTATATTGATATTAAAATTAAATTTAGAAGGATACACTTATTTGAAGAGATAGAAATTGGATACCTAAAAGGTGAATGTACATCATTTATATTGACGAAAACCTCTATCCCTTTATTTAATTTAAAACATTTACAAAACAAAAATCGAATGGATGTGGAGCTGGGTCACGAACCGAACCGAGAGCCGGATTGGTCGATGAACAATAAAACGAGTTAATGAAAAGAATTTCCGGTGGTTTCTGAAAATACCGTATTTGCATATAATGATGCGCTGTACATAATAAAGATAAATAATTAATTATTTATATGCCATGCATCGGAACGTTGAATTTCGCAATGAAATGACCACATAAACAGTTATAGATTGATTGACGTTACCAGTGATGTTTACAGAATTTATTATAATTGTAATCCATTTGAAACATATATTTCGGTCTCAAACCCCTTCAACAAATCCTCTCTGGTGTAAACTCTCTACATAGAGCTATTTTCTTGGAAATTTTCTAAATCTTGAGTCTGCGTTTCAAGATATACAAACTTCAAACCGCCCTAGTGTTTAGGTCGGCTATTTTTTAAATTTGATACATCGTATTCCCAAAGCAACCTCTTCAAGAAACCTACCGATGTATTTTAACTATTTCAGGCACTCAATTAAGTTACGACTTACCTCCTGGTACTGTGCGTCAAAATTGGTAAATTTTCCTGTACCAAAACAAAAGTGGCAACAGTGGTATCGTTGACCTGACTACCGCATTCCGTGTGGTTTATTCTTAACGTATATACGTCTCGGGGGCTGTCTGGTTCGCCGTCGATGGCGCATCTTTCCCCGTCAGCCGCCTCTACAGCGATTCTGCCTCCGAAGAAAGGTCCCGTTGAAACTTCTATTTCACTGGCGTGAGGTAGACACTGCGTCGCTTTGGCAGAAACTAAAAACAAATAACAAACGATGATATTGATAGTATTTATTATAGTATCTTTACCAGGTGGTATTCATGATCCTAAAGAATTGATTCCAAGGTCCAAAGTCCAAGCAAACAAATGAAATAATTGCTGGAATGCAAAATGAGTAGCATTAAAAGGAAAACTCTAGCTTGAAATAAAAACCAATATGAAAAGACTGTCACCAGTAACAGATAACTTCAAAGAAAACTGTTCTAAATTATCAAAAAGGAAATGAATATGTATGAAGCAACTTCAACTAGAGGCTATAATTTGGAGCAAAATCCATATTTACGTACGATTCCTCCAAATGACGTTGAGCAGGAGTGTAATAAACTGAGGAGCAAACATTGGATGCCTTTCAAATTTCTAAGATTCAATTTTCGCGATTGATGTGATATCTGCTCATACCAACTACCAAAAACACGTCAATGATCTCTGTAGAGAGTAGGTTGACTAACGCTAGCATTGAGGCATTCATGGGGTCACTTTCCATTGTGTTAACATTGTTTTTGAACATTTAGAAAAGATTGAAATTGCTCGTATGAATTAGTTCCGGTATCAAACCAATCTTACATCTTTGGGATACACTGAGGAGGCAGATTTGAGTTCGATGCAATATAGAACGAATATTTGAGCACTACAGTTCAGAGATGAATTTAAGCTGTTAAAAGAATCCAAAGAGGTATTCTCCCCTCTGATTTTTATGTCTGATCTAAAAGTGATTCTATGTGCATAATAATACACAAAAAATGCGAGATCAAAACCAACACCAGCTAAATGCGAGCAAGATTAAGACCAAGACCTAGTGTACAAGTCCAAGACCACATATGAGGCTGCAAGACCAAGACCCCTAAGCATGCAAGACCAAGACCAACACCAACTAAATACAAGCAAGATTAAGACCAAGACCTAGTGTACAAGTCCAAGACCACATATGAGGCTGCAAGACCAAGACCCCTAAGCATGCAAGACCAAGACCAACACCAACTAAATACAAGCAAGATTAAGACCAAGACCTAGTGTACAAGTCCAAGACCACATATGAGGCTGCAAGACCAAGACCCCTAAGCATGCAAGACCAAGACCAACACCAACTAAATACAAGCAAGATTAAGACCAAGACCTAGTGTGCAAGTCCAAGACCACATATGAGGCTGCAAGACCAAGACCCCTAAGCATGCAAGACCAAGACCAACACCAGCTAAAGGCGAGCAAGATTAAGACCAAGACCTATTGTGCAAGTCCAAGACTACATATGAGGCTGCAAGACCAAGACCCCTAAGCATGCAAGACCAAGACCAACACCAACTAAATACAAGCAAGATTAAGACCAAGACCTAGTGTGCAAGTCCAAGACCACATATGAGGCTGCAAGTCCAAGATCCCTAAGCATGCAAGACCAAGACCAACACCAGCTAAAGACAAGTAAGATCAAGACCAAGACCTAGTGTGCAAGACAACATATGAGGCTGCAAGACCAAGATCCCTAAGCATGCAAGACTAAGACCAACACCAGCTAAAGACAAGTAAGATCAAGACCAAGACCTAGTGTGCAAGACAACATATGAGGCTGCAAGACCAAGACCAAGACTAAGAATTTATGAATTTATATGCCATAGTCCGAAATAGTGATGGCCATCGTTTCCTGGGACGTGGTCTGTATCGTTTACTTGGAGAAAGGGTAAAACAGTCAGAGGGTTGTATTAAGTCGAATCGATGCCGAATTGAAGTAAGTATTTCCCAACATGGAAAAGTCACTCGTTGGGCGGAAATTTGAGTCGAATGATGAGTTTCCAGAGGGATAATGAACATAAAAATTGGACGTATGAAGAGTTGGAGCGAGTTTTATGGAGTGATGAGTAAAAGTTTGAGGTTTTGTGGGTCTTTATTTGACCTTCATACGTTTGTTGTTGATGGTTTGGGGATGTTTTGGATGAAGGGTGGATGAAGGGATTTATAAAAAAGGGAAAATGTAGTACGTAAACTATAGGGTGGGCAAAAACTTACGATTGACCGGTAGAGTCCATAAATACATTTGTAGCTAATAGAAATTTTAATCAAAAAAAAAAGGAAAAAACGTATCCCGAAGATCTATTATTTTTTATTCTAACATTAACCGTTATTAATTAGTTCTTAATTTGAACGAAAACAAACGAATTGGGTTAATTCCATTATACATTTCGTTAACGATTATCGATGTGATTAATTTTGACGTTAAATACGTAGTTATTGTAAAATTTAATTTGATTTATAATCAATAACACCTAACTGTTTTATAAATACATAAAACATATAGTACAAATTACTAAATACAAACTCCCGTTCAAAACTAATGCACTACCATAAATTTTATGATTATGTCTTTCTACTCTTTATTATTTAAGTTTTAATAACCAGTATTATAATTAAAGAAATTACACAAAAAGTATTTTCATTTTACGAAAACAATTTCATGGGTATGGTGTGTTTTTGTTTTCGATTGTTGCTTCTAAAAAAACAACACGCTCCAGCTCTTACTAGCTCATTTGAGCAGGAACAAAATGTCAAGCCAATAACCCAAAGGTTCTCTTTTAGTTTTAAACCAACCTTGTACTGTGTGAACACTTCAAGTCCTACCATTTTTGAATAAACGCGTGACAAATTTAGGATCGTAAAAAAGCCTACACTGGATGCTTCACTGGTCTGTTAGGAAGCGTAGAGGACAACCAATAGTCCCGATTTATCACCATGCGCTTATTATTTCTTTGGTTCATTGAACGAATCACTTGGCGGACGACAATTCGAAAGCAA